>NC_055990.1:139272995-140522995 GCF_018446385.1 Zingiber officinale | reverse complement strand
TGTAAAATACCGGAAAATGACGAATATTAATAAGGGAATTTTCTGGAATTTTTGGAAATTTATCGGGAATTTATCGGAGCTCGTACGAACGAGTTAGCGGGGACAAAAACGGGGCCCGGAAAAGCCTGTTTAGGTTACCCCATTTAAGCGAGGAAAAGATTATATTTATATATCCTTTTCCTATTATTTTGTTTTATTTCTTTTGATTTACTTGTGTCGCCGTTTCTTCCTTGCCGAACCAATTCCCCCGCGCGCCCCTCTTTTCTCCCCGACGCCGCCGACGATCCGAGCCCTAACCGCCGGGCCGGCGGTTTCTTCCTCACCGCCCTTCCTTTTCTTCTCCACAGCAGCGACGCCGAGCACAGCCCAACGCCGGCCACTGCGTGCCACAGCCGAGCCCTTCGCTGGGAGATCGGGTGTCAAGCTTTGCCTAGGTTCCGGCAGACGCCTCCTCACCGGCAACCGAGTCCCTTTCACTTTCGGCTGCTACTTTTCGCTGCCCTAGCCGACGCCTTCTCACTTCTGAGTTGCCATTGCCCGAAGCCAGGCCGCCCGGCCGACGCAGACGCCACTGCCGCGTCTCCTCGCGCCAACGGCCAATGCCAGAAGCTTCTCTTCGCCTCTGCCCGATCCTCCTTGCGTCGACTTGGAGCCCTAGAGCTCTGCCACCTCGCCGACGCCATCAAATGAACCTAGCCGAACAATTCCAGCCGTGCCCTAGTTCCAAGTCTAACTCAGCCATCGATCTCCTCTTTTGGGCCAAGTTTTGTGCCAGTGAGGTAACAGAATTTGTGGGATACAAGTTTGGGATTTTTGGTATTCAGCCTTGATGTCAATTGATGTGGAATGAGGATTTCAATGAGTGACTTGTTTTGGAATCTTTGTAGGTGTTGTTAGCCATTGCAGCTCTAGCTGTGCTGTTCGTGGACGATCCATGGCTTCGACCAACCTTCCGATCTAAAGTCATCCTTTGATGGTGAGCTATCAGCAACCCACTTGTATTCGGGTAAGTGTTGAAGTTTATTCATGATGCTTAGTAGTTGATGGTAGTGAATTTGATTTGGATAAGTGGATCATTAGTTTATGTGTTCTTGGATTAAATTGATGTGAAGGGAAGGGATGGATCAGATTAGAGGGATTAATAGTTGATATGTTGATCATAGATTCTAAGTTTTGTTGAATATCCTGTGTTTGTAGGATTTGAGATGGATGTGATTTCTTGGACCTGTTGAAGACGGTTGATACGACCTGCGTATGAAGGCGGGTACCTCTTGACTTATCTTTTATGATATTGTCATTGGATATGCATAGTATTTTATAACTACATGCAATGAACATGTTTGCCTTTGGTATGTCACTGTTTGATATCCATAGCATGTTAGGTTTGTCACCTGTGATGTATCCGTGCTTATATCTCGTGATTTGTTGCCATGATTGTCTTGTTACCATGAGTATCTTAGTTTCTAGAGTGACATACCATGCTTACTGAGGTTAGGACTAGGATTTGGATTGTTCTATCTGACCTGTGTACTCTAGATCTTGGTATGTGACCATCGCTTTTACAGTACCCATTTTGTATGTATGGATATGGTTATGTTGATCAGTTTTTGCTATGCATAGTGACATGCATCATGATTGCATGTTGTGCGATTGTCTGCTCCACTATGGTTGAGCCCATCGCCAGTTACATGTACTGCACACACCCCCACTCATGGTTTAGTGGTATATCAGACAGGTGTGTGGCGGTTCTGCTGTTTGGTTCCGTTGGTCTGAGGACTCAGCGTGGTAGCCGGCAGACAGTTCCGCTCTGTTTGGCTCTGCTGGCATTTAGTGTAGCAGCGTAGTAGCCGGCAGACGGTGGACTCTGTTTGGCTCCGTTGGTCAGGTGACTCAGCGTGGTAGCCGGCAGAGATACCTCCCCGTCATCGTGTACCGGGAGTTGAGAGCATTGAGCTCCCCCATTTATGATTTGGGGTCACAGGACAGGAGTACTCCGACAGCATCCCGTCCACTCGGTCACTCATCAGGAGCAGTGACGACAGAGTGCACGATTGTCACAGCCCTACCCACTCGGTCTCACCATTTGTGTGTGAGATGACTGACTGGCGTCAGGGGTGACCAGGACGCATCATTAGCATCATATGCATTGATGCATTTATATTCTTATAATTGTGTTTGCTGCATTTTGGTTGGATGCATACTTTTGACCTGCATACAGGATTATTGACACTTTTGGTTTGACGACCCTTTTGTCTGGATAGGAGTTTCCTGGTGAGTACAGCTTCCTCAGTTACCTTTCAGTTTTGCGTATTCCCTGTATATGATTAGGAAGCTGTATTCCATGTTTGTTGCTGTTAGATATATCTTACTACTCATGTCCAGTGGTATTCGCTGAGTTGTTGAACTCACCCCCGTTGATACTATCTTTTCAGGTACCAGGTTATTTATGGTGTCGCTTGGAACATCCTGTCTGCTGGTCCCCACGTCACATCAGATGACTTATCGGTTTCACGTATGTTTTGTTTGTTTTACGTATCAGTTTGTTTAGCTCTGTACTCTGGTTTTATTTTTGGAGTGTTGATGTTGTTATGTGGTATTTTGTATTTGTTGTTGGTTGTGTAAGCCTAGCCGGCTAGCAGTTTTGTGTTTTGGTTTTGGTACAGTCGAGTGAGCTGCTTTATTTTTAACTGCGTGGTTGTGTCAGCCAGAGGCTGAATTTGATATTAACTGCGTGGTGTTTGTTTTCTTTTATTGTTATTATTCCAGCCGTATGTGGCTGAGGTATATAGTGCTTGTAGAAAAGTTTCAGATTGTCCGTCGTACAGGAGCGATGCTGCCGAAATTTCTTCGGACAGAGACTCCTCTGGGGCGTGACAATTTAGTGGTATCAGAGCGAGGTTACGATACTTGCTATGTGTTTAGGATTTTCGAGATTTATCTGATACCAATTTATTTGGTATCAGAGATCGGCTTACGAGTCTTATTTTTCCGGTGTTTCGGATTTTTTGTTTTGGTCTTCTCGATGTGACTTTTCGGATTTTTGGGACTTGGCAGAAGCAGGACATCTCCAAGCTATAGGAGGTATGTTGGTATATGTTATCCTACCTTTTTGATTAGTTTATGCCCTGTTCATTATTACAGTCTATGACATGTATTAGCACTCTTTTCTAGTACCTGTCTGGTTGTTGTAGCATATATTATATGTGATGGGTTAGCCACTGATCTTGATTGACCTTAATAGAGATTAAGGATTATAGGCTTTGGTGATTTTACATATCATACCCCTAGTAGCTTTAGCTTCTGTTACTACTATTTGGTTAGCAGATTGAGGCACATACCAGCCTCTTTATTAGCTATGTAGTGGATAGTATTTACTTTTATGTTGACCTAGCCAGTAGTATACCATGTCATCTTAGTAAATTTCATCAGTAAATATTGATTTACTCTTGTTAGATCTGTCAGTAGAAGATAGATTGACGTTTATTTGATTTGGGTAGTTGTGATCGATTTACCTTAAATGCTTGTAGAGGCTTTGTTTATTCTTGATTAGTTAGTAGATGATCGATTAGTTGTATTGATCCGATCAGTAGCAGATTAACCTACTTTACTTCTAGATGTCTGAATCTTTGGGTTGTATGTGCTTAATTGATATCTAGAGCACATTTGAGTACAAGTTTGTACTGACGTGGAAAAGACGGAGTTGATCGTATACTATTATCGGTTTGGTCAGTTGATAGAGGATCGGTGTATCCTATTCCATGGGTACTGTAATTTTAGACTGTATGTACCTAATTGGATAACTTAGAAGATGACATAGGGTTTGTGTGATAGATTGGATTAAATATGCTGATTATGCATATCTATGAAGTGTACATATGATTGTTATGAGTTGAAGGAGTTCTATGATGGATAGTTCATTTGTGGATAGTGTGGGTATTCCCATCTAGATATGGTTATTGTAGGTTCCTTGTGGATTATAGCTATTTAGTTAGCTGTACGTGTCTGATTGACATATTGGAGGTATCTTATTGATTTAAATCTGTGTAGTGGTATGTGCACATGGGTGTGAATGTCATGTTGGAAGTATCTTGTCGACTACATCGGTGTTGTGATATGTACATATGTGTTTGGTGTAGTATCTGAGGTATCTTGTTGATTATGTGTGATTTGTGAAAGCACCTGGGTTTTAGTATGCCTTATTGGAAGTATATGTTGATTATACTCTTGACATATGTGTATATTTGTCATTTGAGTATTGTTTGAGGGGTATTGTTGATTTTACCTACGATGATATATGCACACGGGTTCGGTATACATTGTTGGAGGTATCACAGTGATTTATACCTATGATGTGAGTATTTTTGGTGTGTACTAATTGGAGGATTATGTCGATCATACATATGTTGTGTGTGCACATGTGTCAGATGTATGGTTGGTAGCGTCATGATGATTCTACCTATGTTAAATGTAGAATATTAAATGTCTACATTATGATATTAGTTGTTTTACCCTGTCAACTAATTCTCCCATTAGTGGGTGACCGACCCACTAGGAGGATGATAAAGTTGACTATGGATTTGATTTGCTTACTGGGTGGTTATACCCTAGGCTACCCACAGTGATCTGTGGTAGAGAGATCTCGTGCAGTCTCTAGCTAGATAGTTAGGTGCTTTGGGCACTTATATATTGTTGTGGTAGAGCGTAGCTCCCACATATTTAGGGATTGTTTTGTGATGGAACGTTCCATATATTGCGGATTGCTTGTAGCGGAGCATTGCTCCCATGTTTGTTGTAGATATATATCTTGGATTATTTGGAGTGGAGCATTGCTCCCACATATGGAGGATTTCTTGTAGTAGAGCGTTGCTCCTACATATATGGTATTTCGTGTGATAGAGCATTGCTCTCACACTGGAGGTTCTATTCTTTGGTGATTATATATCGTTGGTGATTAGATTTGTTTATTGTTGGGGATCTTATTGTTAGGTATGTCTATGATACGGACATTATGTGTCTTGGTTTTACTATTAGTGCTTGCGGTGCCCTAGATGTTATCATGGACTCGATGATTTGGGTATCCCTAGAATGTTTGGATCGGTTTCCATTGTCTTTGTTAACGATGTTGTGATCTATTTCGGATCCGCGGTGAGTCACGTACACCACCTTTGCTTAGATCTAGAGATGTTTCGACGAGAACATGTATATGTGATTATCAGTAGTGCTGATTTGGTTGTCTTCTGTGAGATGTTTGAGACACACGGTCACCAGTAGGAGTATACCGTGGTTCCACAGGAGATCGAGGTTATTACCGTTGGGAGTAGACAGAGTCTATAGAAGAGGCTCGCAACTTCCTTTGTTTGGCTCGATATTTCCGGAGATACGTTGAGGGTTTCTCACGGATTGCTATGCTACTTACACGCCTGATCAGGAAAGGCGTGAAGTTCACTTGGACTGAGGTTTGCAAGACCAGCTTATAGGAGCTGAAGCGGAGTTTAGTGTTGGCTCCGATTTTTGGTTGTACCTTCTAGAGAGGACGAATTCGTGCTCTATACCGATGCATCTCTACTGGGTTTGGACGCTGTTTTGATGCAGCATGATAGAGTAGTCTCCTATGCTTCTCGTCGGTTGAAGAAGCATGAGAAGAACTACTCTGTACATGATCTGAAGCTTGTCGCTATTATTTTTGCCATGAAGATTTGGCGACATTATTTATATGACGTTACATTTGAGATTCTCACTGACCATAAGAGTCTCAAATATCTGTTTTACTTAGAAGGAACCTAATCTTCGACAGAGGAGATGGATGGAGTTCCTGAAGGATTTTGATTGTACCATTAGCTATCATTTGGGGAAAAGCTAATGTGGATGTCGTTGTACTTAGATAGAAGTCTAAAGGGACTTTAGATTGCCACGGAGTTGTGGTCACAGACTTGATTCAGGGTTTCTCCGAGTTAGACCTTGAGGAGAAGGGACAGACAGAGCAGGGTATTATTGTTACCAAGGTTGCTCAGTCGTCGATCAGGACAGGATCAGAGAGCCCTAGGCTGCTGATCAGTATTTATAGTTTATTTGCAGCCGGATAGTTTCCGGGCAGCAGACCGAGTTCACACGAGACGAGGAGGGTGTTATACACTTCCGAGGCAGATTATGTGTACTTCAGTCTCATCCGGTCTTATAAGAGTTACTTCCGGAGGCTCATCGCTCATGATTTGCTGTCCACCCAGGCGGTACCCGTGTTTACCAAGATTTGAGGTGTTTCTATTGGTGGAACGACATGAAGGAAGACATCGCGGATTTTGTAGCTAGATGTCTCTTCTGTCAGCAAGTGAAAGCCGAGCATTAGAGATCTGCCGGCTTACTTCAGCAGATTTCTATTCCTGAGTGGAAATGGGAACATATTACTATGGACTTTATGGTGAGTTTGTCGAGGACATGATGAGACCATGACGCGATTTGGGTAATCTTTGATCAATTACCCAAAATCGCGCACGTTTTAGCTAATCGTAGGACATATTTCCTGGATCGATTGGTAGATCTGTTTTGCCGGGAGATCATCAGATCACGTGGTGTCCCGTTGATTATTATTTCGGATAGAGACCCCGATTCACGTCTCGTTTCTGGCAGAGTCTGCAGCAGGCCTTGGGCACTCAGCTCTGTTTCAGTATAACTTTCCATCTACAGATAGATGGACAGTCGGAGCGGATCATTCAGACTCTAGAGGTTTTGCTGAGTTCTAGTGTATTGGATTTTGGAGGCTGGGGAGGCCCAGATGTTGGGACCTCATAGAGCTCAGCATGAGGCAGAGTTGGACCGTACTGTCTGACGGAGGATGTCAGAGGCGTAGGACCGCCAGAAGAGTTATGCTGATTGGAGACGCATATCCCTAGCCTTCTCTATATGTGACCATGTATTTTTGTAAGTTTTCACCCACGGGAGGAGTGAAGAAATTTGGCTTCAGAGGAAAGCTAGCTCTGTGATACATTAGACCTTTCCAGATCTTGGAAAGGATTGGAGCGGTAGCTTACCGGTTGGCACCACCACCGTCTCTGGCAGGAGTTCACGATGTATTCCACGTATCTATGTTGCGGAGATATGTGCCCGACCCGACGCATGTGCTGGCTGATATTCCAGTTCCAGTTCAGCCTGATATTTCATATGAGGAGATTTCGGTACGGATTTTGGACCGGAAAGAGCGTCAGTTGCGGAACAAGACTATCCGGCTGGTTAAAATCGGAAGGCAGCATCATTCGGACGAGGAGGCTACTTGGGAGCTCGAGGATACGATCCGAGTTCGATATCCCCATCTTTTCACTTGAGGTATGTGATTTAATTTACCGTTCAGCATTTTGTACTCTTTACCTGTTGTTAGTATTTGCTGATGGTAGATAATGAAATTTGGGGACCAAATTTTTATTAGTGGGGGAGAATGTAAAATACCGGAAAATGACGAATATTAATAAGGGAATTTTCTGGAATTTTTGGAAATTTATCGGGAATTTATCGGAGCTCGTACGAACGAGTTAGCGGGGACAAAAACGGGGCCCAGAAAAGCCTGTTTAGGTTACCCCATTTAAGCGAGGAAAAGATTATATTTATATATCCTTTTCCTATTATTTTGTTTTATTTCTTTTGATTTACTTGTGTCGCCGTTTCTTCCTTGCCGAACCAATTCCCCCGCGCGCCCCTCTTTTCTCCCCGACGCCGCCGACGATCCGAGCCCTAACCGCCGGGTCGGCGGTTTCTTCCTCACCGCCCTTCCTTTTCTTCTCCACAGCAGCGACGCCGAGCACAGCCCAACGCCGGCCACTGCGTGCCACAGCCGAGCCCTTCGCTGGGAGATCGGGTGTCAAGCTTTGCCTAGGTTCCGGCAGACGCCTCCTCACCGGCAACCGAGTCCCTTTCACTTTCGGCTGCTACTTTTCGCTGCCCTAGCCGACGCCTTCTCACTTCTGAGTTGCCACTGCCCGAAGCCAGGCCGCCCGGCCGACGCAGACGCCACTGCCGCATCTCCTCGCGCCAACGGCCAATGCCAGAAGCTTCTCTTCGCCTCTGCCCGATCCTCCTTGCGTCGACTTGGAGCCCTAGAGCTCTGCCACCTCGCCGACGCCATCAAATGAACCTAGCCGAACAATTCCAGCCGTGCCCTAGTTCCAAGTCTAACTCAGCCATCGATCTCCTCTTTTGGGCCAAGTTTTGTGCCAGTGAGGTAACAGAATTTGTGGGATACAAGTTTGGGATTTTTGGTATTCAGCCTTGATGTCAATTGATGTGGAATGAGGATTTCAATGAGTGACTTATTTTGGAATCTTTGTAGGTGTTGTTAGCCATTGCAGCTCTAGCTGTGCTGTTCGTGGACGATCCATGGCTTCGACCAACCTTCCGATCTAAAGTCATCCTTTGATGGTGAGCTATCAGCAACCCACTTGTATTCGAGTAAGTGTTGAAGTTGATTCATGATGCTTAGTAGTTGATGGTAGTGAATTTGATTTGGATAAGTGGATCATTAGTTTATGTGTTCTTGGATTAAATTGATGTGAAGGGAAGGGATGGATCAAATTAGAGGGATTAATAGTTGATATGTTGATCATAGATTCTAAGTTTTATTGAATATCCTGTGTTTGTAGGATTTGAGATGGATGTGATTTCTTGGACCTGTTGAAGACGGTTGATACGACCTGCGTATGAAGGCGGGTACCTCTTGACTTATCTTTTATGATATTGTCATTGGATATGCATAGTATTTTATAACTACATGCAATGAACATGTTTGCCTTTGGTATGTCACTGTTTGATATCCATAGCATGTTAGGTTTGTCACCTGTGATGTATCCGTGCTTATATCTCGTGATTTGTTGCCATGATTATCTTGTTACCATGAGTATCTTAGTTTCTAGAGTGACATACCATGCTTACTGAGGTTAGGACTAGGATTTGGATTGTTCTATCTGACCTGTGTACTCTAGATCTTGGTATGTGACCATCGCTTTTACAGTACCCATTTTGTATGTATGGATATGGTTATGTTGATCAGTTTTTGCTATGCATAGTGACATGCATCATGATTGCATGTTGTGCGATTGTCGGCTCCACTATGGTTGAGCCCATCGCCAGTTACATGTACTGCACACACCCCCACTCATGGTTTAGTGGTATATCAGACAGGTGTGTGGCGGTTCTACTGTTTGGTTCCGTTGGTCTGAGGACTCAGCGTGGTAGCCGGCAGACAGTTCCGCTCTGTTTGGCTCCGCTGGCATTTAGTGTAGCAGCGTAGTAGCCGGCAGACGGTGGACTCTGTTTGGCTCCGTTGGTCAGGTGACTCAGCGTGGTAGCCGGCAGAGATACCTCCCCGTCATCGTGTACCGGGAGTTGAGAGCATTGAGCTCCCCCATTTATGATTTGGGGTCACAGGACAGGAGTACTCCGACAGCATCCCGTCCACTCGGTCACTCATCAGGAGTAGTGACGACAGAGTGCACGGTTGTCACAGCCCTACCCACTCGGTCTCACCATTTGTGTGTGAGATGACTGACTGGCGTCAGGGGTGACCAGGACGCATCATTAGCATCATATGCATTGATGCATTTATATTCTTATGATTGTGTTTGCTGCATTTGGTTTGCTGCATTTTGGTTGGATGCATACTTTTGACCTGCATACAGGATTATTGACACTTTTGGTTTGACGACCCTTTTGTCTGGATAGGAGTTTCCTGGTGAGTACGGCTTCCTCAGTTACCTTTCAGTTTTGCGTATTCCCTATATATGATTAGGAAGCTGTATTCCATGTTTGTTGCTGTTAGATATATCTTACTACTCATGTCCAGTGGTATTCGCTGAGTTGTTGAACTCACCCCCGTTGATACTATCTTTTTAGGTACCAGGTTATTTATGGTGTCGCTTGGAGCATCCTGTCTGCTGGTCCCCACGTCACATCAGATGACTTATCGGTTTCACGTATGTTTTGTTTGTTTTACGTATCAGTTTGTTTAGCTCTGTTCTCCGATTTTATTTTTGGAGTGTTGATGTTGTTATGTGTTATTTTGTATTTGTTGTTGGTTGTGTAAGCCTAGCCGACTAGTAGTTTTGTGTTTTGGTTTTGGTACAGTCGAGTGAGCTGCTTTATTTTTAACTGCGTGGTTGTGTCAGTCAAAGGCTGAATTTGATATTAACTGCGTGGTGTTTGTTTTCTTTTATTGTTATTATTCCAGCCGTATGTGGCTGAGGTATATAGTGCTTGTAGAAAAGTTTCAGATTGTCCGTCGTACAGGAGAGATGCTGCCGAAATTTCTTCGGACAGAGACTCCTCTGGGGCGTGACATAGATATCCGAAATGGATCTAAGCCGGATCGACGCCTAATGTTCCCTTCCCGGGAACGCGTCCTCACAGTCACTCCCCTCCAGTGACTTACCTTACTTACCTGCCAGACGTCCGGTCAGCCCGTCGACCCGTCTGGACTTCGTGCCAGCTATCCGGTCAGCCCGTCGACCTAGCTGGACTTCGTGCCTAAGCGTCCGGTCAGCCCGTCGACCCGCTTGGACTTTGTGCCAGCTATCTGGTCAGCCCGTTGACCTAGCTGGGCTTCGTGCCAGACATCGGGTCAGCCCGTCGACCTGTCTGGACTTCTCCTGCACACTCGATCAAAGTGTTAGACAACAACAAACTAACTTAACCTGATTTGTCATTCATCAAAACCTGAGTTAGACCGTTAGTGCTACCCGCACCAACAATCTCCCCCTTTTTGATGGAATGACAACCTGGTTAAGTTAGTGAAACATATGCAAGAAAAAAAACAAGTAAAAACGAGTAAATGGTTTTTAAGTTAAGTTTTGTGTTTTCAAATTGGTTTAGCTAACTTAGCTAACTTAACCACCTAACCCTCCCCCTTTGTCATTCAACAAAAGAACTAATGTCAAGTAAGCATAAATACAGACTTCAGACAAAGTAGAAAATAATGTAGGGGAGTTTAGAATTAAAAGATAGTTTTACCTTTATTTCTTAAATCCTTGAAAAAAACTAAGTCTTGAAAAATAGCTGATTTATAACTTAGTAACTTTGAAAAAAATTTTATGTTTGCAAACATCACTTTAAAAAAAAAAATTCAACACTAAGTTTTTGCAAATCAAATTATCAAAATTAAGTTAAACCTAATTTTTCAGGACTAGATTTAGGATAATTTTCAAAGTGAAGTTAAACATTAAGAAAAATGATTTTGAACTTTACTTTTAGTTTTCAAAGGAGTTTGGTAAAACTAATTTTGGTAAAGTAAGATCACATTTTGTAAAATTCTTTTTCCAAAATCAAATTTTCAAAGTTCAAAAGTACTAGTTTCAAAACCATGGTTTAAAATACTTGAAAAGTTCAGTTTTCAAAGACTAAGTAAAAAGGATAAAAAGTTTGTGATTTAAAACAAACAATTTTGAGTTGATTTAAAAAAAATTCCACAATTTTAAACAAGTTGATTTTGAAGATTGATTTTTAAACTTTGATTTTCAAAATTAAGTTTAAAATTCAATTTGAAAAACTGAATTAGTTTTATTTCTCCCCCTGAACCTGTCATTAAATCAAATGTCTAACCAGTTAGTTACTGACTGACTATCAAAAGATAGCAGCTTTCACTTGGTTAGTCAAGTTAAGTTCAAACTTAACTTGATTAATGTATATTTTGTATTTAACGCCCAGACTTATATCGATGCACTGAAATAAGGATCTTAAGTCTTAGGCAAGTGGCCTATGCATCTCACCCCTTTCTATGTTCGTCAAACACAAGCAAGGTAAGCCTAGGGTTTTGGTGAGATGCTCAAAAACTAGTCCTATGGGTACATGCTTTCTAAGGATTTTGAACTAGTCTAAGGCTAAAAGTATTTTTAAAAATCTAAAAATAGGAAAGTTTTGAAAATGAAACATGTTTAACCTATAATTTGAGAACAATCATTTTTGAAATTTTGAAAATCCTAGTCTATTAGGCACATTCTTAGTTTTCTACGTAAATTGCTAAATTCACTTTCAGGGAGTGGTTTGATGAATATGTCAACCAAGTTTGACTTGGACTCAATGTATTTGAGCTCAATGTCACCCTTAGTAACATGATCCCTGATAAAGTGGTGCCTGATTTCAATGTGTTTGGTTCTTGAATGATGCACTGGATTTTTTGTTAAATTGATTGAGCTAATATTGTCAATTAAAACTTTTACATTTGTGATTTTTAAGTTGAAATCTTTTAAGGTGTGCATCATCCATAATAATTGGGCTACACATTCTCCTATGGCTATGTATTCTGACTCAGTTGTAGATAGTGCAACACAGTGTTGCTTTCTACAGCTAACAAGGGATGGGCCTAGTAGTTGGCATCCACCACTTGTGCTTTTGCGGTCTAATTTGCACCCAGCATAATCTGAGTCAGAATACCCTATTAATTCAAAGTTATTGGTCCTAGGATACCAAATTCCTACATTTGTTGTTCCCTTAAGATATCTAAATATTCTTTTGACTTGAGTCAAATGGGATTCTTTAGCATAGGTTTAGTATCTAGCACACATACTAACTGCAAATAAAATATCAGGTCGGCTTGCAGTTAAGTAAAGTAGACTACCTATTGCACTTCTATAATACCTTAGATCCACTGGTTTTCCATTTGGGTCATTGTCTAAGATTGTGTTTACTGCCATAGGTGTTTTTATTTCTTTTGTATTTTCCATTCCGAATTTTTTAAGTAATTCTTTAGTGTATTTATGTTGATAGATGTAATTTCCTTCATTTGTTTGTTTGATTTGTAATCCTAGGAAATAGGTCAATTTTCCTACTAAGCTCATTTCAAATTCTTGTTCCATTAAGTTAATAAATTCTTCTAAAAAGTCTGAGTTAGTTGAACCAAATATTATATTATCTACATATATTTGTGCTATAAATATGTCGTTATTTAGTAATTTAACAAACAAGGTTGGGTCAATTTGACCTTGGTTGAATCCTTTGGATGTTAAGTAAGATGTTAGCCTTTCATACCATGCCCTGGGTGCTTGTTTAAGTCCATGTAATGCTTTCTTTAACTTAAAGACATAATCAGGGTGTTCTAGATTTTCAAACCCAGGAGGCTGACTTACATAAACTTCTTCTTTTATTAGTCCATTGAGAAAAGCTGACTTAACATCCATTTGATATAGTTTGAATCCCTTATGGGCTGCATAACTTAGTAACATTCTAATGGATTCTAATCTGGCTACTGGGGCATAGGTCTCATCGTAGTCAAGTCCTTCAACTTGACTGAACCCTTTGGCAACTAGCCTAGCCTTATTCCTAGTAATTTCCCCAGTTTCACTTAATTTGTTTCTAAATACCCATTTTGTTTCTATTATTTTCTTATCTTTAGGTGGTGGTACTAGATCTCAAACTTCATTACGCTCAAAATGAGCTAGTTCTTCTTGCATAGCGATGATCCAATCTGGATCAAGTAGGGATTCAGCTACAGTTTTGGGTTCAATTTTTGAAATCAGGGAAATTTGACTTAGGTTCCTAAAGGATGATCTGGTCTGAACCCTTAGGTCTGGGTCACCAATTATTTGATCAGTTGGATGGTTAGGGTTGACTCTTATAGTTCTAGGGGGTTGATTTTCTTGAGTGTGTTCATCTTCTTCATAGTCTAGGGATTGATTGGTTTCTTCAGAATTATTATTTTCAATAGGTTGAAGTTGAGTTTGTCCTTGGGTTTCTTCAAATTTTACATTTGTGGTTTCCTCGATTTTTAATGTAATTTTATTATATATTCTGTAATCCCTACTGTTTAGAGAATATCCTACAAAAATTCCATTTTCTACTTTAGAGGTAAATTTTCCTAAGTGTTCTCTAGTATTTAAGATGAAGGCTGGACACCCAAATACTTTAAAATATTTTATGTTGGGTTGTTTGTTATAAAATATTTCAAAGAAGGTTTTATTATGTCTTTTATTTAATGTTGTTCTATTTTGCACATAGCAGGCTGTACTAACAGCTTCTGCCCAAAAATATTTAGGTAAGTTATATTCATTTAACATAGTTCTAGAGCTTCTAGTAAGGTTCTATTTTTTCTTTCTACAATTCCATTTTGTTGGGGGGTTTTAGGACACGAAAATTCGTGATGGTAGCCATTTTCAAGACAGAATTTGTTAAAATTATGATTTTTAAATTCTCCCCCGTTGTCACTCCTAATTCTTTTAATTTTAAGATTTTTTTCGTTTTCAATTTGTTTGCAAAAGTTTGTAAAGATTTCAAAAGTTTCGTCTTTATGTTTTAAGAATTTTACCCAAGTAAACCTAGAGTAATCATCTATTATTACTAAACAATATAAGTTTCCATTTATGGATTTGACTCCATGGGAGTCAAAAAGGTCTAAATGTAGAAGTTCTAATATTGAGTTGGTTTGTGGCTGATTGGTTGGTTTGTGAGTGGATTTTGTTTGTTTACCTTGTTGACAAGCATTACATATGGTTGAATCTAGGTTAGGTAATTTTGGTAAGCCTCTCACTAGTCCATTTAATTTGCTTATATTTCTAAAGTTGGTGTGAGACATTCTCCTATGCCATAACCAAGTTTCTTCTTTTTGTGTTAAATAACACTTAATTGAAGAAGTGGTTAAGTTGATAGCATAGATGTTGTCTTTTCTGAAACCTTTTAGGCTTATAGTAGGATTATCTAGATGTTTGATTAAACACTCTGTGGATAGAAATTTAACCTTATACCTAGTATCACACAATTTACTTATACTCAGAAGATTGTATTTAAAATTCTCGACAAGTAGAACATTTGTAATTATGAAATCTATTTTTAATTCAATATTACATATACCAATTACCTTGAGTTTACCGTTGTTTCCAAAGGCAATTGTTCCTAAGTTTTTGTAAGTGAGTTGAGTGAACTTGGTGTGATCTCCAGTCATGTGTTTGGAGCAACCACGGTCCAAAATCCACTTGGTTTCCTACAATGAGTAGGAATTAAAATTAGTCTTTTAAGATTATTATTATTATTATTTTTATTTGTTTATTTTTTTTGAAATAATTTTTAAAGTTAAATTTTAAAATAATTTTTTAAGTTAAAATTTAAAATAATTTTTTAAAGTTAATTTAGTTTTTAAAATAATTCTTAAAGTTAATTTAAAAAATAATTTTCTAAAGTTAATTTAATTTTTAAAATAATTTTTTAAAGTTAATTTAATTTTTTAAAATAATAATTTTTAAAATAATAATTTTGAAAATAATTTTTAAAGTTAATTTATTTTTTTTTAAATAATTTTTTTAAAGTTAATTTAATTTTTAAACTAATTTTTTAAAGTTAATTTAATTTTTAAAATAATTTTTTAAAGTTAATTTAATTTTTTTTAAAATAATTTTTTAAAGTTAATTTAATTTTTAAAATAATTTTTTAAAGTTAATTCAATAATTTTTAAAATAATTTTTTAAAGTTAATTTAATTTTTAAAATAATTTTTTAAAGTTAATTTAATTTAAAATAATTTTTTAAAGTTAATTTAATAATTTTTAAAATAATTTTTTTTTTAAATAATTTTTTTAAAGTTAATTTAATAATTTTTAAAATAATTTTTTAAAGTTAATTTAATAATTTTTAAAATAATTTTTAAAGTTAATTTAATTTTTAAAGTTAAAAATAAATTAATCGTAATTCATTTTAGTTATTTAATTTGATTAATTCAAAATTTAACTTAACTAATTTAATTCAAAATTTAATTTAATTAACTTAATTCGAAATTTAATTTAATTAATTTAATTCAAAATTTAATTTTGATCCTTAGTCATCTCACCTGATCTAAGTTTTCAATCAGGGAATCCTATAATTTTGTGAGATGAATTAGATTTAATTATAGAGTTTGGTTTAACTTGTGTTAGATTCAGGTTTAGCTTTGGTCTCAACAAATAGGCATTCTTCAGATAAACTTCTAAGCTTGGTGAGTCACTTGGACGTCATTAGAAGTAACCAACCTTTCGAGGTTTTCCGAATAGTCCTATCCACGGAGCTTAGTACTAAACATTGGTCTAACTAGTTACGATCCATTTAAAGGTAGCTTCGGTCGGTTCCACTTGCCCAAATGCACCAGATTGAAGCCATATCTTTCTAGACATGCGATGCCCAAGCTTCCCCAACGTATTATCATCAAAAAACTTCACCAGTACCATGATTCAAGTTAAACTGGGTCCCTTTTTAACTAATCCTAATTACCCTGCCGGGTTAGTTTATTTGGGTTACCCTATCGAGTAAGTTAGTTTTGGAGGTGCCAGCTATTCTGGAGCCCCCCCTGAATTATTGGCCTTTAATTTAAATTTTCGTTTTAGGTTTGTGTCTATTTCTTTTATAGTTATAATTAACTTGGTGATAATTTATATTTTGTTGAGTTTTAAAATGTTTAAATTTTAAATTTTTTTATTTAGGTTTGTATTTTGGTTTTTGATTTGGTTTCTTCGAGTTTATATAATATATTTTTTTCTTTAGGTATATAATATTGATTAAGTCCTACTTGCGTGGTCAAACACGCTTTCGGAACCCAAGCTTGATTAGTTGATTTGTATTGAGTTATTAATGATTTAAAAGTTTTATCTGAGTTCGACTTGTATCCGAGTCCGGTTTTATTATAACACGCCTTTTGATTATTCAGGATTAAGTCTAGATTTTTTGATCTTGTAGTGAATTTTTCTAGCATTTCTTTTAACTTATTAATTTCTGATTTTAATGATGAATTCTCCTCAAGTGTTAGATCTTGAGTTGGATTTGAATTTTTGATTTGTTCCTTGAGGTCTTGATTTTCCTCAAGGAGTGATTTGTTTTCATTTTCTATTTTAACCAATTTACTATTTAAGCAGGAAATAATTTTAAAAAATTTGTTGTTTAAATTGAAATATACCTCATCCGAGCCTTCAGAAACGAGTACGGACTCGTGGCTCGATTCGGGTTCGGACCCGTCTTCCGATTCATCTCCCAATTCGTCTTCCGTTTCAGCTTCGCGTGCCATCAGCGCGAGGTGGCTCTGGTGCTTCTGCTCTTCTACCTTCGATTCGTCCGAGGAGGAGTCGTCCCACGTTGCTTTAAGGGTCTTCTTCTTGGTCGGCTTCGGTTTGTCGAGCTTCAGTCTTGGGCATTTGTTCTTGTAGTGCCCCTTTTTGTTGCATCCGAAGCAAGTCACGTTCTTTTGTTCCGCGGGAGAACTGATCTTTTGAAGGTCCTTCTTGCTGAAGCTCCTTTTTCTCCTGGTGAACATTTTTCTTACCAAGTTCACCAGGTATTCTTCGTCTTCGAAATCTTGATCGAAATCTTCTTCAGATTCAGACTTGCTCTTCTTTTCTTTGGAGGAGCCTGCAAATAAAGCAACACCTTTCTCGGCTCCAGCATTAGTTTGTTCATGCAGTTCTAACTCACAAAAGAGCTCGTCTAACTTTAATTTAGATAAATTTTTGGAAATTTTATAGGCATCTACGATCGATGCCCACAAACTATTACGTGGAAAAGCATTTAGTGCGTACCTTATTAAGTCTCTGTTTTCCATCTGGTGGCCTATCGCGTGGAGTCCATTGAGGATGTCCTTGATCCTCGCGTGCAGTTGACTTGCCGTTTCCCCTTCCTGCATTTTTATATTAAATATTTTATTTAAAAGTAAGTCTCCTTTTGTTACCTTTGCGTCGCTCGTTCCTTCGTGCAGCTCGATCAGTTTGTCCCATAATTCTTTAGCATTCTGATGCGGTCCAACCCGGTTCAGCTCTTCTCGTGTTAGACCGCAGTGTAGCGTGTTGATTGCTTTGTTTTCCGTCGACGCCTTTTTCCTCATGTCCGGAGTCCACTGTTCCGGGTCTAGTGGATTTCCGGAGTTGTCGACTAGAGCTCGATAGGCCTTTATGACGCTGAACCATTGATCGTAGTCCGTCTTTAGGTACACCTCCATTCTTTTCGTCCAGTACGAGAAGTCATCCCCGTTGAATAGGGGAGGACGTACTGTGCTGAAGCCTTCTAGTTGAGACATCCTGCACACAAGTAAACAACGACAAAAAAAATATCCCAAGACTTGGTCTTGGATTAGCAGTGCGGGAAAAAATAATAGAAGTATCTAAATTGGTGTTGCACCAATTTAGATTTTAATTGCAACGAAAAAAATTTCCAAAACAGGTAATAATACCAGATTGGAATTAAGCGTAAAACTGAAAACCGAAAAATAAAAGTTAATATTTCACCCCCTGTCTGATTGGTGGTTGCACCAAATCAGAGCGGTACCTGCTCTGATACCACTTGTTGGATCGTGAGAATTCGATAGAGGGGGGGTGAATATCGATTCGAAAAATAACGAGTGTAAGCGCGTCGGAATTAAAAACAATAGACAAATGAACACGGTATTTTTTGTTGGTGCAACCTTAGGTCAAGGTTGACCTGGTTGACCCGACTCGAGTTGACCTGACTCGAGTTGTATTTTGATGTTTGACAAGAACAAAAGAGTTGTATTTTGATGGGAGATTGTTGGTGCAACCTTAGGTCTAGGTTGACCTGGTTCACCCGAGGTGAGTTGACCTGACACGGGAAAAGTCCAAGTATGGGAACTTGGCAAGTGGAAGTCGGAGAGGGCTCGGTAGCTCGTTCTCCGGACTAGGTCAGAGAGGGCTCTGTAGCTCGTTCTCTGGACCAGAAGTGGAAGTCGGAGAGGGCTCGGTAGCTCGTTCTTCGGACTAGGTCAGAGAGGGCTCGGGAGCTCGTTCTCTGGACCGGATGGAAGTCGGAGAGGGCTCGGTAGCTCGTTCTCCGAACTGTGGTCAGAGAGGGCTCGGTAGCTCGTTCTCTGGACCGGATGTGGAAAGTCCTAGTGAGTAAAGCCAGGCAGTGGGAAAGTCCTGGTGAGTGAAGCCAGGCAGTTGTGAAAACCTTGGTGAGTGAAGCCAGGCAGACGGAAAAGTCCTGGTGAGTGAAGCCAGGCAGATTGGAAATCCTGGTGAGTGAAGTCAGGTGAAAATCCTAGTGAGTGAAGCTAGGTGAAAGGGAAAGTCCTGGTGAGTGAAGCCAGGCAGTGGGAAAGTCCTGGTGAGTGAAGCCGGGCAGATTGGAAATCCTGGTGAGTGAAGCCAGGTGAAAATCCTAGTGAGTGAAGCTAGGTGAAAGTCCTGGTGAGTGAAGCCGGGCAAGGGAAAATCCAGATGGATCAAGGGTGATCAGACATCTGGTATTGTGAAGGTCAAGTAGGTCAAGGGAGTGACCGGATACTTGGCATGAAGAAAAAAGTCCAAGTGGGTCAAAGGGATTGACCGGACACTTGGTGGGGAGTCTTAGCAGGTCAAGGGAGTAACCGGATGTTAAGCATGATGTACCAATAGGTCAAGGTTGACCGAATGTTGGTTTGGAAGGTTTGGGACTTGGTTTGGGCAAAAACCAAGCTCTGGATCGATCAGTGGATCGATCCAGTGATACACTGGGTATCTGGATCGGTCTGGTGACCGATCAGTAACCAAACAGTAGCCTACTGAGTGTTATCTGATCGGTCAGCAGACCGATCAGTGATCGATCAGTAGACGATCAGAAGGAGATCACTTTCGGGAGGGAAAGGACCTGATCGGTCATGGGACCGATCAGGGAAGGACCTGATCGGTCTCCATGACCGATCAGGGAAGGGCCTGATCGGTCTTGTGACCGATCAGGACCCTTGTGGACCGATCAGGATGAAGCCTGATCGGTCCACATCCTAGCCGTTGCGTAGCAACGACTAGTTTCTTCTGTGTCTTCTTCGCAGGTTATAAAAGGAGTTCGAGGGCCTGTACAGTACTTCTTCTTCCTTCTTGCCCCTGCTCCTTGCTGTGCTTGAGCTTTGCTGAGCTCTCTGCTTCGTGAAGCTTCGTGTGAGCTTCCCCGGCTGGTCAGTTGCTGCTGTTCTTCCGTGAAGTTGCTGCTTCATCAACGGAAACCAGTCGAAGGCAAGCAAGGTGTTTTACATTCATATTGTTTGTATTTCTTGCTGTATTTCTATCTTGTTGTTGCAAGTTATTGTGGCGAGGTTTCTCCACCCACAAGGAGTATTTATTAGTCGGTTCTCCGGGGTCTCATCCACCGATGGATTGATAGGCTTCATCCACCTTACGGACACGCCGAGGAGTAGGAGTTTCATCTCCGAACCTCATTACATCGCTGCGTCTAAGGTTTGATCTTCTCGTTCTCGTGTCTATTATATTATTTCCGCTGCGCTAACCTAATTTGTAGAAAGAAACGAACGATTTGAGTCAGCTATTCACATCCCCCCCTCTAGCCGCGACCATCGATCCTAACAAGTGGTATCAGAGCGAGGTCGCTCTTCGTTGGATCAACACCCGGGGGAGCACGAGCTAGAGAATGGATCTATTTGGAGAAGACGTCATAATTCCACCCTTCTACGATCGCGACGACTTCGCGTTTTGGAAGGTAAGAATGAAGTACTTTCTTATGACTAACATTGAAAATGGAGTTGTGTTCAATTAGGTTTCAAGCCTCCGATGGACAAGAAAGGAGAACCCCTAGAGAAGAAGGAGTGGACCAAGGAACAAGTCCACCAATCCCTAGTCAACGATGAGGTATTGAAAATTTTTGAATTTTCTTTACCTAATGATGTTTTGTGTAAGATAGGTGGATACAACAATGCCAAGGAGTTGTGGAACAACTTGGCTAAGTTCCATGAGGGGAACTCCACTTCAAGCCATGAAGAGGAGTCAAGTGAGCCAAGGAGCTCATTTCATGGAGAAATGGATTTAGAAGTTGAGGGTCACTCAACATCTAAAGAAGAAGAGGAGGAGAGTTCTTCTTCAAGATCGGAGCAAGAAGAAGAAGCTTCTATCTCCGGAAGGGATGAAGAAGAGAGCTCACATCCATCCTCAACCCTAGGTAACTCAAGCCATTTAATTTCAAATAAATTACACATAATGTGCTTTGAGTGTACGGAGTATGGACATTACAAGAGTAAGTGTCCAAGGAGGATTAGGAAGACTCCACCGGCACCAAAAGTCAAGGAAGCCGGAGTCCCGATACGCAAGAGCAAGGAGCACGTGGTGTGCTTCCAATGCAAGCGAAGGGGACACTATAGGAGCCAATGTCCGAGGGGAAGGCAATCTCACAAGGACAAGAGACCGAGCACATCGATAGGGGGAGCTAAGGCAAACCCTAAGGTAATCTCTAAGGCACATTATTGCAATACTAGTAAGATGCATGCTAGTAGTTTGATTGCAATTGACAATAATGATAAGCATGATAATTATAGAAATCGATACACATGCTTAGGTGCCAAACATGTGAGCCTAGATAAGGATAACTCTAGAAATGTCAACCCTAGGATTAACTCATCTAAGGTTAAGGGAAACCTAGATAGGAATCCCAAAACTACTAGACATATGCCTAGGAGTACCTCAAAGAACAATGAAAAATTAAAAATTGAGGTATTAGAGAAGGAGAATCAAGTCTTGAGGTCAAGACTTGATACTTTGGAAAAGGCTCTTAAGAACTTGGAGAAGTCATCTCTTAGGTTTAAGGGTCAAAAATCCAAGTCCAAGGACAAGAAAGGTTTGGGTCACAAACCTAAGTCCCAAGTGGTCAAGCCCACTTATCACAATGTTCCATTCGATTATGGAACAAAATCTAGGGCTAGGAAGACCATCACCAAGGTCACAAGGGGAGTCACCCCTAGAGTTGATCTTGATGAGTCCCAAATGACCAAGGCTTCAAAGCCTAGGAGGGTCATTAGAAGGGTTGCTAGGGAAGTCATCCCTAGTGAATACTTAGTGAACCCAATGAGCTCAAATAGGTATTGGGTTCCTAGGAGCGTGATTTCATCACGCTAGATGAGTTAGGGTGTGCCAACTTACTTGAATAGGTAGTTAACCTAATCATGGCAAAAGGTGGCACTTTAGGATTTTTCAAGGTGTAATCAAGCCTTGAAAGTGAAATTAAGAATTATTCCTAAGGTGATTAAGATGTGCCAATCACATTTGAGAAGTTCTCTTAGGTCAATCTAATTGGCACATAGTGATCTAAAAGTATTGAGGATATGATTTTAGGTCTATTACACTTAGAAATATAGAACCTATGGCAAAATGATCGAAATTATCAAAAATTGCAACTAAGGCTAGAATTAGGTATTTTCTATACCTTTATGTGCTATTTGCCATATATTGTTTGCCATATGTCATGTCATGACATCATATTTATTTTATGATCATTTAAAATGTCATGATAATGCTTAGGTTAGTCAAATGTCATGCTCTATTTAAGTTTCATACTTTATGCCATGACATCATGACATTGGCACATGTTTCATTTATAATATCATTATATGTCATGTCATCATCTCTTATCTTGCATTTATAATCAATGAAATTGATTTAACGTTAAAAACACAATTTGATATAGAGATCAAATTGATGTTTAGAAAATGCATGAGACCTTAGTCTAAGCTAACCTAAACTCATATCTCACATCAAAAATTGACTTGAATGTGTTTGATACACCTTAGATGTGTGTGAGATATTAGGATGATGAGTTAGGATCAAGGTGCATAGCTCTTGTACCTAGATGAACCTAATTCAAAATTGGGGATCATAGGGAAAGCTTATGTACAAGTCATGTACATTTAGCCCAAAGATTATGATCCTAAATTGAAGGGTTTAAAATTATTTCAAAATTGATTTGAAAAACCATTGATGAAGCTTTTCTAGTGATAGCATTCATCATTGAACAAGTTGATACAAAGATAAGTAACTTTGAGCTATTTCAAAGACTTTTGAACTTTGTATCAAGATTTGGAAATGGAACTTATTTTCATAGAAAACTATTTTTCCATGATAGTATATGTTATGAGGAGTGTATCCTCAAAATTTTACAATTTTTAGAATTTTCTGTGATTTTCTAGAGGTTTCTGAATTTCGGGAGAAGAAATCAGAAATCAGAGTTGTGGACCGATCAGAGGGGATTCTGATCGGTCCAGGGTTGCCTGGATCGGTCACCGTGACCGATCCAGGGAATCCCTGATCGGTCACCAATCCAGGGAATCCCTGATCGGTCTGGTGACCGATCAGGGCGTGCCAACCTGCTGAATTTCGACTGTTTGTCTGAAATTGCAGCTCGGGAAGTGGTGTTTTAGGTTTCTAAAGGTTTGAAACTCACCAAGATATTGTTGGTGCAATGGTCAAGGGGGAGTTGACCTTGTTGGTGCAACCTTAGGTCAAGGTTGACCTGGTTGACCTGACTCGAGTTGACCTGACTCGAGTTATATTTTGATGTTTGACTTAGGAAGATTGTTGGTGCAACCTTAGGTCAAGGTTGACCTAGTTGAGTTGTATTTTGATGTTTGACACTCGTGGAAGAGTTGTATTCTTGATATGGGACAAGAATAGATGTTTGGGAGATTATTGGTGCAACCGTAGGTCAAGGTTGACCTGGTTGACCTGATTCGGGAAAAAGTCCAAGTATGGAGACTTGGCAACGGAAAAGTCCAAGCAGGGAGCTTGGCACTGGAAAAGTCCAAGTATGGAGACTTGGCACCGGAAAAGTCCAAGCAGGGAGCTTGGCACGCGAAAAGTCCAAGTATGGAGACTTGGCACGGGAAAAGTCCAAGTATGGAGACTTGGCACTGGAAAAGTCCAAGTATGGAGACTTGGCACTGGAAAAGTCCAAGTATGGAGACTTGGCACGGAGAAGTCCAAGCAGGGAGCTTGGCACGAGGGAAAGTCCTAACTGGGATGTTAGGCAGTGTGGAAAGTCCTGGTGAGTGAAGCCAGGCAGTGGAAAAGTCCTAACTGGGATGTTAGGCAATGGGAAAGTCCTAACTGGGATGTTAGGCAGTTGGAAAGTCCTGGTGAGTGAAGCCAGGCAGTGAGAAAGTCCTAACTGGGATGTTAGGCAGTGTGGAAAGTCCTGGTGAGTGAAGCCGGGCAAGGGAAAAATCCAGATGGATCAAGGGTGATCGGACATCTGGTGTGGAGAAGTCTAAGTGGGTCAAAAGGATTGACCGGACAATTAGCGGGAAGTGCTAGCAGGTCAAGGGAGTGACCGGATGCTAGGAATGATGTACCAACAGGTCAAGGTTGACCGAATGTTGGTGTGGAAGCCTTAGGTCTAGGGCTGAGAAGTTTGGATCGGTCTGGTGACCGATCCAGTGATACTGCGTTTGCCCTGATCGGTCTGGTGACCGATCAGAATCAGATCAGTGGCTCACTGATTGTAATCTGATCGGTCTGGAGACCGATCAGGAGGCAACGCAACCTCGCGAGAAGAAAGCCGTGGATCGGTCTGCTGACCGATCCACCCATGGCCTGATCGGTCGGCAAGACCGATCAGGCATAAGCCTGATCGGTCTGTGGACCGATCAGGGCTTCGATCGCGACACCTGATCGGTCTGGGGACCGATCAGGTGACAAACAGAAGCTTCATGCGCCTAGGCTGATCGGTCTGCAGACCGATCAGGGTTCTAGCCGTTGCGACGCAACGGCTAGTTTCTTCGCTGTCTTCTTCGCAGGTATAAAGGGGTCGAGGGCTGCTGCTGCACTTCTACTTCTTCTTCTTCCTTCCTGTTGCGAAGTGCTGTTGTGCTTGAGCTTTGTTGAGCTCCTCCTTGTCGAAGCTTCGCGTGAGCTTCATTCCACGACTGGATCAGCTGCTGCTGAGTTGCTTGTTGCATCTGTCCTTGAAGTTGCTACTTCATCCGGGACCCCAGTCGACGAGAAGGCAAGCTACTGTGTTTACATTCCTGTTGTATTTTGTTCTTGCTATTCTCTTGTACTCTTAGCTTGCTGTTGCAAGTGATTGTGGCGAGGTTTCTCCACCCACAAGGAGTTTGATTTAGCCGGTTTTCCGGGGACTCATCCACCGACGGATTGATAGACTTCGTCCACCTTACGGACACGCCGAGGAGTAGGAGTTTCATCTCCGAACCTCGTTACATCCTTGAGTAGAGGTTTGATTTCTTCTCCTATTTTCTTTCTACATTTAGTTTCCGCTGCGCTAACCCTAGTTTGTAGAAAGAAACGCGAGCAATTGGGGTCGGCTATTCACACCCCCCTCTCTAGTCGTACGAAGAGATCCTAACAGACCTTTAGGGGGAGTTTTACCTATTAGTCAAGGAGGAGTTGACTTTTAGGGGGAGTTTTTACTCGTCAAAATTTTTGAGGATGAGTGATATGGGATTATCACTAAGTTGATTGTTGACTCTAGTGTCAAGGGGGAAATTAAGGGTTTCAATGAAAGGTATGGGACTTTCATTAGGAAAGAAACTCTTGACCTTGATTCACTCCTTTTGATGTGTGTCAAAAAGGGGAAGAATGTCTAGAGAATGTTCAAGGAAGAACATTGGAGTTAGTGGGAGAGTTTGTTGATCACGACGAGTGAAGTTGTGAACAACGATAACTTACTCTTCAGGGGGAGAGTTTGTTGATGTGTGCCAATAGGGGGAGAATGAAGGGTTTAAGTTAGACTTTCATTATCTAAGAAGGAGGTTGCCTTCTTAGAAGGAGAATGTAAGGTTGTAACTTATGTTTCATTACCTAGTGGCATGAGGAAAGTTGAGGCTATTGGATTAGCCTAACTTAAAGGTATTGTCAAACATCAAAAAGGGGGAGATTGTTGGTGCAACCTTAGGTCAAGGTTGACCTGGTTGACCCGACTCGAGTTGACCTGACTCGAGTTGTATTTTGATGTTTGACAAGAACAAAAGAGTTGTATTTTGATGGGAGATTGTTGGTGCAACCTTAGGTCTAGGTTGACCTGGTTGACCCGAGGTGAGTTGACCTGACACGGGAAAAGTCCAAGTATGGGAACTTGGCAAGTGGAAGTCGGAGAGGGCTCGGTAGCTCGTTCTCCGGACTAGGTCAGAGAGGGCTCTGTAGCTCGTTCTCTGGACCAGAAGTGGAAGTCGGAGAGGACTCGGTAGCTCGTTCTCTGGACTAGGTCAGAGAGGGCTCAGTAGCTCGTTCTCCGAACTGTGGTCAGAGAGGGCTCGGTAGCTCGTTCTCTGGACCGGATGTGGAAAGTCCTGGTGAGTAAAGCCAGGCAGTGGGAAAGTCCTGGTGAGTGAAGCCAGGCAGTTGTGAAAACCCTGGTGAGTGAAGCCAGGCAGACGGAAAAGTCCTGGTGAGTGAAGCCAGGCAGATTGGAAATCCTGGTGAGTGAAGTCAGGTGAAAATCCTAGTGAGTGAAGCTAGGTGAAAGGGAAAGTCCTGGTGAGTGAAGCCAGGTAGTGGGAAAGTCCTAGTGAGTGAAGCCGGGCAGATTGGAAATCCTGGTGAGTGAAGCCAGGTGAAAATCCTAGTGAGTGAAGCTAGGTGAAAGTCCTGGTGAGTGAAGCCGGGCAAGGGAAAATCCAGATGGATCAAGGGTGATCAGACATCTGGTATTGTGAAGGTCAAGTAGGTCAAGGGAGTGACCGGATACTTGGCACGAAGAGAAAAGTCCAAGTGGGTCAAAGGGATTGACCGGACACTTGGTGGGGAGTCTTAGCAGGTCAAGGGAGTGACCGGATGCTAAGCATGATGTACCAATAGGTCAAGGTTGACCGGATGTTGGTTTGGAAGGTTTGGGACTTGGTTTGGGCAAAAACCAAGCTCTGGATCGATCAGTGGATCGATCCAGTGATACACTGGGTATCTGGATCGGTCTGGTGACCGATCAGTAACCAAACAGTAGCCTACTGAGTGTTATCTGATCGGTCAGCAGACCAATCAGTGATCGATCAGTAGACGATCAGAAGGAGATCACTTTCGGGAGGAAAAGGACCTGATCGGTCATGGGACCGATCAGGGAAGGACCTGATCGGTCTCCATGACCGATCAGGGAAGGGCCTGATCGGTCTGACCGATCGATCGGTCTTGTGACCGATCAGGACCCTTGTGGACCGATCAGGATGAAGCCTGATCGGTCCACATCCTAGCCGTTTCTTCTGTGTCTTCTTCGCAGGTTATAAAAGGAGTTCGACTTCTTCCTTCTTGCCCCTGCTCCTTGCTGTGCTTGAGCTTTGCTGAGCTCTCTGCTTCGTGAAGCTTCGTGTGAGCTTCCCCGGCTGGTCAGTTGCTGCTGTTCTTCCGTGAAGTTGCTGCTTCATCAACGGAAACCAGTCGAAGGCAAGCAAGGTGTTTTACATTCATATTGTTTGTATTTCTTGCTGTATTTCTATCTTGTTGTTGCAAGTTATTGTGGCGAGGTTTCTCCACCCACAAGGAGTATTTATTAGCCGGTTCTCCGGGGTCTCATCCACCGACGGATTGATAGGCTTCGTCCACCTTAGGGACACGCCGAGGAGTAGGAGTTTCATCTCCGAACCTCGTTACATCGCTGCGTCTAAGGTTTGATCTTCTCGTTCTCGTGTCTATTATATTATTTCCGCTGCGCTAACCTAATTTGTAGAAAGAAACGAACGATTTGAGTCGGCTATTCACACCCCCCCTCTCTAGCCGCGACCATCGATCCTAACATTTTTACTTCGTTCGGAGCCTGTGACGACTCCTACTCGAAGGCCCGTACTCCGTGAGTACTTTCGTTGGGAAATTTACTAGCAATTCGAAATAATAATTACAAAGACAATACAAGAGATGCTAATAAAAAGTAAAACAAAGCTATACCGACAGAAGGAAAACTACAAGGACAAGAGCGCGCTGTCGGAGCTTCGTTAACGTCGTTGGAGCGCAGAGCAAGCAATCTAAGAGTTCTGAATTGATGTTGAAGCTCCATCCCTGGGGCTTCTTTTATATGCTGCTCCGGGCGCCTGGATCCCTTCCGGGCGCCCTAGTGCGACGTGGCAAGTCTAATCAGCGAACTCCATGTGGCGACGACTCGGCATGGATAATATTTGCTTCCGGGCGCCTGGACCTCCAGGCGCCCGGATCCCTTCCGGGCGCCTGGACCTCCGAGCGCCCGAATCCCTTCCGGGCGCCCGAACCTCCTATTTCCAGAAACTCCTTCTCCTGCAAAATAGAGTTAGTCCGAGGCAAATATATATATCCTGTAAAACAGATTGTTAGCACAATTAAAGTTCAACAAAGTAATATGATTTAATAGAAAAGAGTATGACTTAGATTCCGTCTTTCCGAGACTGGAATCTAGTCACGATCTCGACTTAGATATCCGAAATGGATCTAAGCCGGATCGACGCCTAATGTTCCCTTCCCGGGAACGCGTCCTCACAGTCACTCCCCTCCAGTGACTTACCTTACTTACTGCCAGACGTTCGGTCAGCCCGTCGACCCGTCTCACTACAAAAAATAAAGGATTTCGGGACAAAATTGAGGACGAATTTTAAAAAAAAATTCGTTGCAAAAATTTTTGCGACAAAATTTGGGACGAAAATTTTTTCGTCCCAAAATGGTTGATGCCAACTTTTGGAACGAATTATGGATTGTTGCAAATTTGGGAACGAATTTGGGGACGAATTTGGCGACGAATAAAATTTTCGTCCCCAAATTCGTTGCAAAAAAGTATACAGATTTGCAACGAAAATTATTTTTGTTGCAAACTTAGGAACGAATTTAGGGACGAATTTACATAAATTTTCCGCCAAAATTGTCTTGATTTTTGCAACAAATTTGGGGACGAATTCGGTGACAAATTATATTTTGTTGCCAAGTTTTTCCCTAATATTGCAACAAATTTGGGGACAAATTCGGTGACAAAATTTTTTTTGTTGCCATCTTTGTTCCTAATTTTGCAACGAATAATAAATTTATTGCAAAACTGGCAACGAATTTGGTAACAAAAACTTGCCATGCCAAATTCTTTGCACCATAAGATAAAATTTCGTCCCAGAATTCGTCCCAAATTCTGGGACGAAATTTGGGACGAATCCACAAATCGTCGCATATTCTGGGACGAATTTTAGGACGAATTTTGTGGATTCGTCCCAGAATTCGTCCCAGATTCTGGGACGAATTTTGTGGATTCGTCCCAAAATTCGTCCCAAAATCTGGGACGAATTCTGGGACGAAAATAATTTTGTCCCAAATTACGATAGAATTGGGACAAATAATTTTCGTTGCCAAATTCGTCCCTATATCAAATAATTTTTTCCAGCTTCAATTTCTTTCTACAATACAATCCAAATACATACAAAGCAAATTCAAATAACAAATAATATGCATTCAACACATCCTAATTTAACATTCAACACATCCTAATTTAACATTCAACACATCAACTCATAATTCAAGAAATATAAAGATTTCAACAAAGTTTACAATATCCATCTTGTTCAAGCTACTAGAAAATATGATACAAAGTTCAACAACCCAATGTTTTCGTGTGCCACAAAATAGTCCATCAACAAACATTAAGAATACATATAGTCATCTTCGTGTGTCACAAAATCTTTGATCCCCATCAAATCTCCTTTGCCTACATAACAACAAACAAATAAACTTAGATCATGTCTAATAAGAAAGATTGTAAATATTATACGATATGGCCATGTAAAAAGAATAATTGGAAACAAAACATAAATGTGAAATTCCTTAAATATTCTAATAAAAGCCCTAATTCTAATAAAAGTCATATTTACCAACGATATGAATCATCCATGTCATAACAACGGTAAATAAAATTATAAGAATTATTTTGAAGCTAAGTACATGTATCGTAACTACGATACAACCTAAAATAATTAGCACATCATATAGAGAGAAAGAGAGAGAGATATTGTGAAGTATGGTATTAGGGTTTAAATTTTCTCACTTAGAAATCTTTATTTTTCAGTTTATTTTGCTGAATTTATAGTTTTGTCTTTGGTTGATATTTAATGTAAACTAAAGGATGTTTAAAATAATTGTTCATTTCATTGTGTTAACTAGTTGACAATTTCATATGAATAACTTTAGCACATTTTTAACAACTCTTTACAAAATATTAAGGTAGGAGGATGCATCGTTATCTAGTAAAGAATTTTAGAATAGTGTGATGTAATTCTAGATGAAATATAGAACTTTTATGTATCTATATAGTTTTGAGACTGTACATAGATCAAATTCAGAACTTTTATGCATCATTATCATTGAAGACAAAACAAGAAAGAGCAACTTACCAAAAAGAAGGAACACAATTAAACAACTATTTAAAGTTAACTTTAACATAATTATTTAAAGTTAACTTTATATAATTAAACAACTATAACATAATTATTTAAAGATAACTTTATATATAGATCAGTAAATGCATATTAAAGAACTTAGGAATACCGAAAAGAGGTGAACAAATACAGGTGTCTTCAACTATACTGAGATCACACCAAATTGAGACCTGCACAAACAACATTATCAAATCAGGACAAAAATAAAGTCAGAGTATTAGAGACTTCATTCATAATGCCTAGTTATGCTTTAATTTTGTTACTGGTACACAACTAAGAATCATATAGATTAGTCTACGTCAAAGATAAGTCATCTCATACATTGACAGTGGAACAGTGCAAGAAGACAACAGACTTAACCTACAAATGGCAGAGTTGAAAAGTTAAAAAATCATTGATTAATGTGTAAAGCAGTAAACATGAGAAAAAAATCATCATACATTATTAAAATCATCACCGCCATCATCGTTATCATCGTAGGCATCATCATCGTCATCATTGGGAGGATTCTGACTTTGAGCGGAGCTCAAAATGAGACCTGCACAAACGAACATTATGAATTCAGACAGTAATTTTTGAATATTAACTTAAACAACTGATAAAATGGTGCACGGCGGCAGCCATAAACAGTCCAGCCAACTGCAAAATGGTGCACGGCGGCAGCCATACGCCGTCCAACCATCGCCTGGCAACGGGCAGCCACACGCCGGCCATGCAGCGGACTGCCGGAGGCCAGGCAGAGGCTGCCGGAGGCAAGGCAGGCCCTGCCGGAGGCCAGGCAGCGGCTGCCGCCGCCGGCCATGCATAAGGCCAGCAAGCGCCGGCCAGGCAGCGCCTGGGGCAGGCCAGGCAGCGCCTGGCCGCGGCCAGCCCGCGCCGGCAGGCAGCCCCGCGACGCCGACAGAGAGAGATCCGAGATCGTTTTGCTTACCAAACGAAAACCTTCCACCGCTGATCGTAGTAGATCACGCCGTCGACGGTCGGAGTTGTGGCCGAAACCTGGAAATCGCAGATGGGAAGAAGGGGGAACGGGGGAGAGAGGAAAGAAAAGAGTGAAGGGAAAAAGAATCGGGGAAGTAGATCTAGGGTTTTTAGGAACAAATATTTTTTGTTCCCAATTTCGTCCCTAACTTTGGGACGAATTCCTGGATTCGTCCCAAATTTTGGGATGAATCCAGGATTCGTCCCAAATTTTGGGACGAATCCAGGATTCGTCCCAAAACTGAAAATAATTTAAAAAAAATAAAATCAAAGACCGAAAGCTTATATCTTGACCTAGAGACATCGGAATTTGATGAAACAAGTTTCTATGCGTTCGTATCGTTGCCCTGATAGTAAATATGTCACCATCCATATTTTTTAATTAATATTTTAAGTGATTCAAATTTTTAACCCCAAATTAGGTCAAATTGGAATTAAAAAATTCCAAAAATAAATATATTTAGTAAAAAATATTTTTATGGATATATCTATAATCAGGACAATGATACGAACGCATAGAAATTTGTTTCATCAAATTCCGATGTCTCTAGGTCCGTATATAAGGCGTCCCATTTTGTTTTTTTTTAGATAATTAAATTTTTGGGATGAATCCAGGATTCGTCCCAAAACTGAAAATAATTTTAAAAAAATAAAATCAAAGACCGAAAGCTTATATCTTGACCTAGAGACATCGAAATTTGATGAAACAAGTTTCTATGCGTTCGTATCGTTGCCCTGATCGTAAATATGTCACTATCCATATTTTTTAATTAATATTTTAAGTGATTCAAATTTTTAACCCCAAATTAGGTCAAATTAGAATTAAAAAATTCCAAAAATAAATATATTTGGTAAAAAATATTTTTATGGATATATTTACGATCAGAACAATGATACGAACACATAGAAATTTGTTTCATCAAATTCTGATGTCTCTAAGTAGATATTTTTTAATACATATATAGATTGCTAATAACTAAAAAGGTGTTGTGCAGTTAACGGTTGTAAATTAATGTCTGAAAGCTTAAATATGGACCTAGAGATATCAGAATTTGATGAAATAAGTTTCTATGCGTTCGTATCATTTCCCTGATCGTAAATATGTCACCATCCATATTTTTTAATTAATATTTTAAGTGATTTAAATTTTTAACCCCAAATTAGGTCAAATTGGAATTAAAAAATTACAAAAATAAATATATTTGGTAAAAAATATTTTTATAAATATATTTACGATCAAGACAATGATACGAACGCATAGAAATTTGTTTCATCAAATTCCAATGTCTCTAGGTCCGTATATAAGGCGTCCCATTTTTTTTTTTTTTAGATAATTAAATTTTTGGGACGAATCTATGGATTCGTCCCAAAACTGAAAATAATTTAAAAAAAATAAATTAAAGACCGAAAGCTTATATCTTGACCTAGGGACATCAGAATTTGATGAAACAAGTTTCTATGCGTTCGTATCGTTGCCCTGATCGTAAATATGTCACCATCCATATTTTTTAATTAATATTTTAAGTGATTCAAATTTTTAACCCCAAATTAGGTCAAATTAGAATTAAAAAATTCCAAAAATAAATATATTTGGTAAAAAATATTTTTATGGATATATTTACAATCAGGACAATGATACAAACGCATAGAAATTTGTTTCATCAAATTCTGATGTCTCTAGGTAGATATTTTTTAATACATATATAGATTGCTAATAACTAAAAAGGTGTTGTGCAGTTAACGGTTGTAAATTAATATCTGAAAGCTTAAATATGGACCTAGAGACATCGGAATTTGATGAAATAAGTTTTTATGCGTTCGTATCATTGCCCTGATCGTAAATATGTCACCATCCAGATTTTTTAATTAATATTTTAAATGATTCAAATTTTTAACCCCAAATTAGGTCAAATTGGAATTAAAAAATTCCAAAAATAAATATATTTGGTAAAAAATATTTTTATGAATATATTTACGATCAGAACAATGATACGAATGCATAGAAATTTATTTCATCAAATTTCGATGTCTCTAGGTCCGTATATAAGGCGCCCCATTTTGTTTTTTTTTTAGATAATTAAATTTTTTGGACGAATCTCTGGATTCGTCCCAAAATTTGGGACGAATCCAGAGATTCGTCCCTAAATTTGGGACGAATTCCTGGATTCGTCCCAAATTTTGGGACGAATCCAGGATTCGTCCCAAAACTGAAAATAATTTTAAAAAAATAAAATCAAAGACCGAAAGCTTATATCTTGACCTAGGGACATCGGAATTTGATGAAACAAGTTTCTATGCGTTCGTATCATTGCCTTGATCATAAATATGTCACCATCCATAATTTTTAATTAATATTTTAAGTGATTCAAATTTTTAACCCCAAATTAGGTCAAATTAGAATTAAAAAATTCCAAAAATAAATATATTTGGTAAAAAATATTTTTATGGATATATTTACGATCAGGACAACGATACGAACGCATAGAAATTTGTTTCATCAAATTCTGATGTCTCTAGGTAGATATTTTTTAATACATATATAGATTGCTAATAACTAAAATGGTGTTGTGCAGTTAACGATTGTAAATTAATGTCTGAAAGCTTAAATATGGACCTAGAGACATCGGAATTTGATGAAATAAGTTTTTATGCGTTCGTATCGTTGCCCTGATCATAAATATGTCACCATCCAGATTTTTTAATTAATATTTTAAGTGATTCAAATTTTTAACCCCAAATTAGGTCAAATTGGAATTAAAAAATTCCAAAAATAAACATATTTGGTAAAAAAATATTTTTATGAATATATTTACGATCAGGACAATGATACGAATGCATAGAAATTTATTTCATCAAATTCCGATATCTCTAGGTCCGTATATAAGGCGTCCCATTCTGTTTTTTTTTTTTAGATAATTAAATTTTGGGACGAATCCAGGATTCGTCCCAAAACTGAAAATAATTTTAAAAAAATAAAATCAAAGACCGAAAGCTTATATCTTGACCTAGAGACATCGGAATTTGATGAAACAAGTTTCTATGCGTTCGTATTGTTGCCCTGATCGTAAATATGTCACTATCCATATTTTTTAATTAATATTTTAAGTGATTCAAATTTTTAACCCCAAATTAGGTCAAATTAGAATTAAAAAATTCCAAAAATAAATATATTTGGTAAAAAATATTTTTATGGATATATTTACGATCAGGACAACGATACGAACACATAGAAATTTGTTTCATCAAATTCCAATGTCTCTAAGTAGATATTTTTTAATACATATATAGATTGCTAATAACTAAAAAGGTGTTGTGCAGTTAACGGTTGTAAATTAATGTCTGAAAGCTTAAATATGGACCTAGAGACATCAGAATTTGATGAAATAAGTTTATATGCGTTCGTATCGTTGCCCTGATCGTAAATATGTCACCATCCATATTTTTTAATTAATATTTTAAGTGATTCAAATTTTTAACCCCAAATTAGGTCAAATTGGAATTAAAAAATTCCAAAAATAAATATATTTGGTAAAAAATATTTTTATGAATATATTTACGATCAGAACATTGATACGAACGCATAGAAATTTATTTCATCAAATTCCGATGTCTCTAGGTCCATATATAAGGCGTCCCATTCTTTTTTTTTTTTTTTAGATAATTAAATTTTTGGGACGAATCTCTGGATTCGTCCCAAAATTTGGGACGAATCCAGGATTCGTCCCAAAACTGAAAATAATTTAAAAAAAATAAAATCAAAGACCGAAAGCTTATATCTTGACCTAGGGACATCAGTATTTGATGAAACAAGTTTCTATGCGTTTGTATCGTTGCCCTGATCGTAAATATGTCACCATCCATATTTTTTAATTAATATTTTAAGTGATTCAAATTTTTGACCTCAAATTAGGTCAAATTGGAATTAAAAAATACCAAAAATAAATATATTTTGTAAAAAATATTTTTATGGATATATCTACGATCAGGACAATGATACAAACGCATAGAAATTTGTTTCATCAAATTCTGATGTCTCTAGGTCCGTATATAAGGCGTCCCCTTTTGTTTTTTTTTTAGATAATTAAATTTTTGGGACGAATATCTGGATTCGTCCCAAAATTTGGGACGAATCCAGAGATTCGTACCAAACTTTGGGACGAATTCCTGGATTCGTCCCAAATTTTGGGACGAATCCAGGATTCGTCCCGAAACTGAAAATAATTTAAAAAAAATAAAATCATAGACCGAAAGCTTATATCTTGACCTAGAGACATCGGAATTTGATGAAACAAGTTTCTATACGTTCGTATCATTGCCCTAATCGTAAATATGTCACCATCCATATTTTTTAATTAATATTTTAAGTGATTCAAATTTTTAACCCCAAATTATGTCAAATTGGAATTAAAAAATTCCAAAAATAAATATATTTAGTAAAAAATATTTTTATGGATATATCTACGATCAAGACAATGATACGAACGAATAGAAATTTGTTTCATCAAATTCCGATGTCTCTAGGTCCGTATATAAGGCGTCCCATTTTATTTATTTTTTTTTTTTAGATAATTAAATTTTTGGGACGAATCTCTGGATTCGTCCCAAAATTTGGGACAAATCCAGGATTCGTCCCAAAATTGAAAATAATTTTAAAAAAAATAAAATCAAAGACTAAAAGCTTATATCTTGACCTAGAGACATCGGAATTTGATGAAACAAGTTTCTATGCATTCGTATCATTGCCCTGATCGTAAATATGTCACTATCCATAATTTTTAATTAATATTTTAAGTGATTCAAATTTTTAACCCTAAATTAGGTCAAATTGGAATTAAAAAATTCCAAAAATAAATATATTTGGTAAAAAATATTTTTATGGATATATTTACGATCCGGACAACGATACGAACGCATAGAAATTTGTTTCATCAAATTCCGATGTCTCTAGGTAGATAATTTTTAATACATATATAGATTTCTAATAACTAAAAAGGTGTTGTGCAGTTAACGGTTGTAAATTAATGTCTGAAAGCTTAAATATAGACCTAGAGACATCGGAATTTGATGAAATAAGTTTCTATGTGTTCGTATCATTGCCCTGATCGTAAATATGTCACCATCCATATTTTTTAATTAATATTTTAAGTGATTCAAATTTTTAACCCCAAATTAGGTCAAATTGGAATTAAAAAATTCCAAAAATAAATATATTTGGTAAAAAATATTTTTATGAATATATTTACGATCAGGACAATGATACGAATGTATAAAAATTTGTTTCATCAAATTCCGATGTCTCTAGGTCCATATATAAGGCGTCCCATTTTGTTTTTTTTTTAGATAATTAAATTTTTGGGACGAATCCAGAGATTCGTCCCTAAATTTGGGACGAATTCCTGGATTCGTCCCAAATTTTGGGATGAATCCAGGATTCATCCCAAATTTTGGGACGAATTCAGGATTCGTCCCAAAACTGAAAATAATTTAAAAAAATTAAAATCAAAGACCGAAAGCTTATATCTTGACCTAGAGACATCGGAATTTGATGAAATAGGTTTCTATGCATTCGTATCATTGCCCTGATCGTAAATATGTCACCATCCATATTTTTTAATTAATATTTTAAGTGATTCAAATTTTTAACCCCAAATTATGTCAAATTGGAATTAAAAAATTCCAAAAATAAATATATTTAGTAAAAAATATTTTTATGGATATATCTACGATCAAGACAATGATACGAACGCATAGAAATTTGTTTCAGCAAATTCCGATGTCTCTAGGTCCGTATATAAGGCGTCCCATTTTGTTTTTTGTTTTTTAGATAATTAAATTTTTGGGACGAATCTCTGGATTTGTCCCAAAATTTGGGACAAATCCAGGATTCGTCCCAAAATTTGGGACAAATCCAGGATTCGTCCCAAAACTGAAAATAATTTTAAAAAAAATAAAATCAAAGACTAAAAGCTTATATCTTGACCTAGAGACATCGGAATTTGATGAAACAAGTTTCTATGCATTCATATCATTGTGTTGATCGTAAATATATCCATAAAAATATTTTTGACCAAATTTATTTATTTTTGGAATTTTTTAATTTCAATTTGGCCTAATTTGGGGTTAGAAATTTGAATCACTTAAAATATTACCTAAAAATTATGGATGGTGATTTATTTACGATCAGGTTAATGATACGAATGCATAGAAACTTGTTTCATCAAATTTTGATGTTTCTAGGTCAAGTTTTAAGCCTTTGATATTTGATTGTCTTTTTTTAAAAAATAATGTCATTTTTGGAACAAATCCTGGATTCGTCCCAGATTTTGGGACGAATCCTGGATTCGTCCCAGATTTTGGGTTGAATCCAGTATTTCTCCCAAAATCTTGGACGAATTCTGAATTCGTTCCAAATTTGGCGACGAATTTAGCAACGAAATTTTTTCTTGTTGCAAATTTGAAACAAATTTTTTTTGTTGCAAGTTTCGTTGGTTATTTGGGTCGAAATTTGTTTTCGACCCTAAATTTGTCGCAATTTTGGGACGAATAATTTTCGTTCCAAATGTTTGTCCCCAAATTTATGTTTTTTTATAGTGTCTGGACTTCGTGCCAGCTATCCGGTCAGCCCGTCGACCTAGCTGGACTTCGTGCCTAAGCGTCCGGTCAGCCCGTCGACCCGCTTGGACTTCGTGCCAGCTATCTGGTCAGCCCGTTGACCTAGCTGGGCTTCGTGCCAGACATCGGGTCAGCCCGTCGACCTGTCTGGACTTCTCTTGCACACTCGATCAAAGTGTTAGACAACAACAAACTAACTTAACCTGATTTGTCATTCATCAAAACCTGAGTTAGACCGTTAGTGCTACCCTCACCAACAAAATGTTGTGAGTTGCATTGAGTGAGCTCCACTTATACATATTTTTGAGTGGGAGAGCTAGAATAGGTAAATCCCTTGTGAAATTGGAACTTGCTTAATTTTTCAATTGGATAGAAACTACCATACCTACTGATTATTGTTTGAATTGTATTCATGATTGATCTTTAGATGGTCTTAGTTAAATTCTTTTTACTATCTTCTAGGTATTGCTAGGGAATTTTTTGTGGAGATGATTTTTAGTTTTCTTTACTTGCACGGGACGTTCAAGATTAAGTGTGGGGGATTTGATAAGCATGATTTTACTGTATTATTTTGATTTATATATGCATAGTTTGATGTTGATTTAATAGGTTTAAATCATGGTTACATCACATTTCATACATTGTGTTTATTTTGGATTTAATTGTAAATTATCTTATTTTGTAGGCATCAAAGGATCTTGGATTTGGATCTATTCGAACTGAATTTGTGCTCGAATCAGAGCTTAAATGAGAAGATCAAGCAGCGGAGCATTATGGGCCGTTCATCAAAAATTTGATAGATCTGAGCCATCCAGTGAAGATATGGTCGATCCGACCTAAGGGAGAGTAGATCCAGACCCTAGATCAAGATCAACACCTTCGGATCAGATTTTTAGTGACTTTTTACCTTGATCAAGCTCCAAATCGATTTTAGCCATCCGTTCAGATCTGGATCTGATTTTAAAACAGAGAAGCTACAGTGTTCGTGGTTGTCGATCTCCTCACACAGCTGCGCGTCTTGCGTCGTTCATCTCCAGCGAGAGTCCGACCCCATCTCTTCTTCTAGATTAGTTTTCCGGCCAACTTCATCGGCGATGATGTTCTCAGATGCTTGCGACCAACTTCCGACGATCTGACCTCTCTCCAAGGTGGTCCTACGACAAGAATTCTGTTTGCGATTGACTGTTCTGTTGCCGCTGATTTGGAGGTGTTCTTCTGATTGGTGGTTCCGCTTTCTATCCGTGAGCTTTGGCGGTGTTCCTCCACTGCAACTGGACCATTCCCAATGGCATTCCATCCATCATCTTCTTCACATTAGATCTGAAGTCGGAGCTCACAGATTGTCAGATTTCTTGAGGTTGGCAGCTCCGATCTTCATCATATTATTTGGAGAGGTCTCTGATGATGCTGGTGAAGGCTGAGCTGAGTTTAGCTACTGAGGTTGTCTTCCCCGATTGTTGAGATGAGGTTTCATTGATGCTTCCTTGTGTGACAGCAAGGAGAAGTTGTCGTGAGAAGTGGTTTGGAGTTGAGATAGTTTAGGGTTTACTTTTTGCATTCTTTTCATTGTTGTCAGACTTAGATTTTAGTTTATGTTATTTGGATTCAGTAATGATAGTTTTCTTTTAGCTTAATGTTTTCATTCAAGTGTTTTGAGTAATTTAGTTTCAATCGATTTTGAAGTTGTTGTTAATTTTGCTTTAGCTTAAATTTCAGTACTATTGAGTAGTTTCATTACTGTAGTTAAAGTTTAAATGTTGCTTTAGATCGTATTCATTATTGTCTTGTTGTTCACTCTTAGTTTAAGTGTGTGTTGATGGTTTAATCACACGTAGGGTCGATCGGCACGGGGTCTTTGACATCGAGCCCATGGCTCAAATAATATATGCCTGGTCGATCGGCACGGGGTCTTCGACATCGAGCCCTTGGCTCGGATAATATACGCCCGGCCGATCGGCACAGGGTCTTCGACATCGAGCCCGTGGCTCAAATAATATGCGCCCGACCGATCGGCCCGGGGGTCTTCAACATCGAGCGCACGGCTCGGATAATATACGCCCGGCCGATCGGCACGGAGTCTTCGACATCTAGCGCACGGCTCGAATAATATACGTCCGGCCGATCGGCACGGAGTCTTCGGCATCAAGCCCTTGGCTCGGATAATATACACCCGACTGATCGGCACGGGGTCTTCGGCCTCGAGCCCGTGGCTCGAATAATATACGCTCGACCGATCTGCACGGGGTCTTCGGCATCGAGCGCGCGGCTCGGATAATATACGCCCGGCCGATCGGCACGGGGTCTTCGGCATCGAGCCCGTGGCTCGGATAATATACGCCCGACCGATTGGCACGGGGTCTTCAGCCTCGAGCCCGTGGCTCGGATAATATACGTCCGGCCGATCGGTGAGGGATCTTCGGTCTCGAGCCCGTGGCTCGGATAATATACGCCTGGCCGATCGGCACGGGGTCTTTGGCCTCGAGCCCTTGGCTCGGATAATATACGGTCGGCCGATCGGCACGGGGTTTTCAGCCTCGAGCCCATGGTTCAAAAAATATACGCCCAGCCGATCGGCACGGGGTCTTCGACCTCGAGCCTGTGGCTTAGATAATATACGCCCGGTCGATCGGCACGGGGTCTTCGGCATCGAGCCCTTGGCTCGGATAATATACGCCCGGTCGATCGGCACGGGGTCTTCGACATCGAGCCCATGGCTCGAATAATATACGCCCGACCGATCAGCACGAGGTCTTCGACATCGAGCCCATGGCTCGAATAATATACGCCCGATCGATCGGCATGGGATCTTCGACATCTAGCCCTTGGCTCGGATAATATACGCCTGGCCGATCGGCACGGGGTCTTCGACATCGAGCCCATGGCTCGAATAATATACGGCTGGCCGATCGGCACGGGGTCTTCGACATCGAGCCCGTGGCTTGAATAATATACGCCCGGTCGATCGGCACGTGGTCTTCGACATCGAGCGTGTGACTCGGATAATATACGCCCGGCCGATCGGCACGGGTTCTTCGACATCAAGCCCATGGCTCGGATAATATACACCCGGTCGATCGGCACGGGGTCTTCGGCCTCGAGCCAGTGGCTCGAATAATATATGCCCAGCCGATCGGCACGGGGTCTTCGGCCTCGAGCCCTTGGCTCGGATAATATACGTCCGACCGATCGGCACGGGGTTTTCGGCCTTGAGCCCATGACTCGAATAATATACGACCGGCCGATCGGCACGAGGTCTTCGGCATCGAGCCTTTGGCTCGGATAATATACGCCCGGCCAATCGGCACGGGGTCTTCGACATTGAGCCCATGACTCAAATAATATATTCCCGGTCTATCAGCACGGGGTCTTCGACATCGAGCCCGTGGCTCGAATAATATACGCCCGGCCGATCGGCACGGGGTCTTCGGCATCGAGCCCTTGACTCGGATAATATACGCCCGGCCGATCGGCATGGGGTCTTCGACATCGAGCCCATGGCTCGAATAATATATGGTTGGCCGATCGGCATGGGGTCTTCGACATCGAGCCCGTGGCTCGAATAATATACGCCCGGCCGATCGGCATGGGGTCTTCGACATCGAGCATGTGGCTCGGATAATATACGCCCGGTCGATCGACACGGGGTCTTCGACATCGAGCCCGTGGCTCGGATAATATACGCCCGGTCGATGGCACGGGGTCGAGTATAATGAATCTTCGAATGGCAGATAATATATTCTGAGTTTCTCCTGCCATCTGAATAAGTTCTTCGTATTCCTGTGCATACATCATCCTCCATTGTATCCACATTTTCTTCTCGTTCTCTCCCAGAAGATTTTCTATAAATTGAACTTTTTACTTGTTGTCAAGCCATGTTAGAAGATCCAGAATTTGATCCTAATGACTTGGCACAAACCGAAAAAAAAAAACACACTTAAATTTCAAAGTTTCAAAGCACACAAACACACTTGATATTACTCACAAGATGAGAATTTGACAATGAACTGATGATGACTCAGGATCGTCTTAAGTATAGGCTTATAGAAGCACTGGAACTTAAGAGAGTGGCTACACACTGACTACTGGGTAAGACTTCGAGTTTTTCTCGCTTGCCTTGCGAAGTTATTCTACCGGGATTTATATAGGCGTGTTTAGAATGAGAGTGATAAGATCGGGTACACATCATGGGCCCCATCGCATCTTATCAAATCTCTTTCTTTACAGATGCTCATCCCATTACAATACCTTAGCGATTAAGCTTCCTCAAAAGAACGGCTCCCCGGGGCTTAATTCTTTTGTGGGTTACAATTGTCTTCTTTAATAAATGTATCAATAATTGAACAAAAGTAGGAACAGCTGTTCTCTTCATCAGCTAGGGTTGGAATAATTGAACATATAATGTTTGCCAGCTGAGCTTTGATAATGACTGGTGCGTCCTTGGTTTCTTCGATTAAGGCTTCAATTGTCTGAAATAATTCTTCTTGAACATGATTTGCCATAGCATAATGAACTAGCCTTGATAAAGCATCAGCCAGCTCATTATTATTTCCTTCAATATGTTCAAACTTGATATCAACGCCGGTTCCTGTAATATAATCAACAAAGGATATCCATCTTACTCTAGATGGCTTGTTTTGCACCATTTTATTGAAGAATTTTATGATAGCATGACAATCCGTCTGTAGTGTAATTTCCTTTTTGTCCAAATAGTGTATCTTCATTGATGTTAAAGCTTCCATACACGCATAAATTTCTGCATCAATAACTGCTTTGACTGAAGGAAACTTACCACTTGCGTATGCACAAATACGCTCAGTATTCTTTGAGTCAAACTTTGACCTTTTCTATTTGTAAATGTCACCCCATCCTTCCATTGAACCATCTGTTTCAATTATTATATAAGAGTCTGAGGGCGGTAGTTCTAAATCAGGAAGTTCCTGCACTATTTTTCTGATTTTCTTGACAATCTCCCAATCAGAGTTTTTGAATCTCCTCTCACCATTTGGAGAAGTTTTTGAATAAAGAGGACCTAAGAGCATACTTAGGTTTCTAATATATGGCCTGGCATAGTTAAGAATTCCCAGCCAGGATCGAAGGCCCTTTAATGTTTGTAACTTCTGCTCATCAAAGTCAATAATTTTTTTTACAATATGTTGTTGCAGTTTTATCCTTCGATTTCCTACTGTTGCTCCAAGAAATTCCACTTCAGGTTGAGCTATTTTCATTTTTGAAGGTGATAGAACCAATCATTCTTTTTCACAAATATCTAGCATTTTTGTTAAATGCTGAACATGGGCTTCTTCTGTTGTCGAGAAAACCAATATATCATCTATATATACTACTAAGAATTCTTCACAATTTTTGAAATAATTATCCATTTTTCTTTGAAAAATAGCAAGAGCATTTTTTAAGTCAAAAGGCATTACGAGCCATTCATAAAGGCCCTGTGGTACCAAGGATTCCGTCCAGGTAATAGATTCAGGATGCATCATGACTTGATGAAAACTGGATTTCAAGTCAAATTTTAAAAATACCTTGCTATTCCCAATTTTCTTAAGAATCAAGTTGATTCCTGGTAATGAATATTGGTCTTTGTAAGTATTATCATTTAAGGTTTTGTAATTAAAGACCAATCTCTCCTTTCCCTTCTTTTCTTGCCCTGTAGTTGGATCTACTGTTGTGCCTGATTGTACAATAAAAGTCATTGTTCTATGTCTACTTGTGCTGGGTCTAATGACTTTAAGAGCTAGTAAGGCATCAATATGCAACTTAAAGCTAGCCTCCATGGCTGGAGTAATATGCTTTAATGGCTTATCTTGGATAGTTAAATCAGGATTTATTATGTCCAGGGTACATACTACTTTGTTTTTTGACCAGTGCAAAATAGGATTATCATCAATATATCCAGAATGCTTTAGTCTTTGCATAATAGGTGCAAATTGCAAAGGGATGTTAACATTCAAACCATAGCATACCTTGGGATTAAGCTCATCACCGAGAGTAATAAATTCATCTTCTTCCATTTCTAACTCCGGTATAGCATGTGCTGGGATGTTTACTTCAGGAGTTGTACTTATAGTTGTAATGCTTCTGTATAAAATTATTTCAGAACCTTCAATTCGTAGTCCTCCAGCTACAGTTATGATAAAATTACACCCCAGAAGCATTTGAATCTCATCCTTTAAGCTCATTTGTAATTGATAAGTGAAAGGGATTCGAAATTTGTGAGAACTAATAGTCATCATACCATCTCTCACCTTTTCCTTTGTCTCCTGTTGTGAATTTATTCCTGAGAATACCACTTTATAACTTATTTCTTCAAAAGCATTTTGTGGTAAGGCTTCTTTACAGATACAACATTTAGTTGCTCCAGTGTCCAATATCGCCTGTACCTTTATATCTGGTATTCCTGGAATATGAAAAATAATCTCCATATTATATAATTTGTTTATCAGAGATTTTGTTGGTGCTGATAACGCCAATTCTGTGGAGGCAAAGGATCCTTCTCCTCTTGCTGTGTTAGATAATATCCCGACTTCTTCTACTGGGGGAGTAATAATCTTTTCAAGAATAAATTGTGTTTTACTATCTCCTGATTCAAGTGAAATTGTTATATCAGAATTATTAATAACTAATAAATGAATTTCACCTCTATAATCAACGTCAATTACTCCTACTCTAATAGATATCTTTCGTCTCAGTGTTGCTCCTGATCTTTCTGTTACCCTTGCATAGTAACCTTCAGGGAATTCCATGCTTATTCCTGTTTTTATTAGGATTCTTTCCCTTGCCGGAATCTTTGCTGCTTGATCAATAAATAAGTCATATCCAGCTGCTCCAGCAGTTCTTCTTTCAGGGATTTTTGTTGTTTCTATTATTCTTTTAATTTTCAAAAATTCAAATGTTGCCTTTTTCTCCTCCTGCCCCGGATAAAAAGGCAAAAATTCCTGCCTCTCATCATCATCTGTGTCAATAATAATAGATTTACCCTTTTGTTTAGTGAGACCTGTCTGTAGATGTTGGGTATAATCTAGTAATTCCTGAATAAACTCATCCTGCTTTTGATAAGGAGGTATCATTGGTACTTCTTTATACTGAATAGTCTTCGGTAAGTAGTATTTAGAACAGGATGGACATGATGTCATTCTGCATATTATACAATGTATTCGCATGGTATCGGTTGTGATCATTTTGCAGAAATTACAATACAGATACTTAGCTTCAATGATGATTGTATTTTCTTCCCAATTGTGTTGACAGTTCTTCATTAGATCTCCTAAATACACGCGAGATCTCTAACCGCATTCTTCATCCCCCATCATAAAAACTCCTTCCCATTGTAGATCTTCAAGAGCATATTTGGCATAATTTATGGGACCAATTTCACCTTCAGATAAGCTGCAAATAGCATCCGAGTCAGGTTCATTTAAATCAACTGAAAGAATATCATAATCAGATGGTAAATCCAACTGATCCATTATTGCTGCTCTAGCAATATTTCCTGTCTTTCTTTTGCAGTCTTTGGAAAAATGACCAGGCTCCCCGCAGATAAAACATTTGCATTTATGCTGCTGTTCTGCCTTTTTCTTTTTGAATACCCGGACATATGTATCATGTGGTTTTCCTTTATATGTCTTTGATTTTCGTAAACCATATTTTTTCTGCTTTCCTTCATAATACCCTGGAATAGGTATTTTGTTGCAGAAAGCTAGGTCCTTGACACTTCTTTGAATGGTCGTCTTCTTACATATTTTTGCAAGATATTGATAGATAAAATGTATTCTAGGCATAACCCCTATTTGATTACCAACATGTCGTATTTTGAATGCTGCTTCCACATCATTTGCAATCAATGGAGGAAGTTTTCTGAATAACTTGTCAGATAATTCTGGATTAATAAACATTCTTCCTGATTTTGCTGCTAACACTTTGTAATCATTTAGAAAACTAAATATATCTTTCATGTTAGAGTAAGTAAGTCTTTCAAGATCAATGTATGCCTGATCCTGTTCTACTGTCGTACCTTGATAAGGGTCTTCTAGTAGAATGAATCTTTGAATGGCAGATAATATATTCTGAGTTTCTCCTGCCATCTGAATAAGTTCTTCGTATTCCTGTGCATACATCATCCTCCATTGTATCTACATTTTCTTCTCGTTCTCTCCCAGAAGATTTTCAATAAATAGAACTTTTTGTTTGTTGTCAAGCCATGTTCTTTCATTAACCAAATTATTAGTTATTGACTCCCATCTAGAAATAACATTATGATACTGACCTATGCCTTCGGGAAGAACTAACATGGCTCTAGTATTTTGTTGTGCTGAAGGAAGTGTCCATGTAGTATGCTCCATAGCTTTGCCTTTAAACTTCCCTTTATAAGGTCCATTGTCATTGAATTGGGAAGTCGTTCCTTGTGCTGGTGGATAGTTGATTTGTCCCATTAATGGCTCATTTGGTTGCTTATAATTTGATATTGCTGATTCTGAGGTTGAAGCCAAAGCCTTTTCTTTGGATATACTTTGAGCCAATCTTCTAAATATCGGGTATTCCAGCTGTTGAAGTTGCTCTGTATTTACATGAGCTACTTCTTGTTCATCTTGAACTTCTTCTTCCTAATGAATACTTATATTTGAAATATCATTAGATAATTGTGTGACATTATTTACCTCATCTGGTTCTGTGTAGTCATAGACTTCATACCATGTTCCTTCAGGCATTCCTTGTGGTATCCTGTCCAAAAATTCCTCAATAACTGTATCTTGAGAAAGAGTAGGATTATACCAGCCATTTGCTAAGGGCAGTTGTGCTTCTATTTGTTCATCATGTTGCACAACCTGTTTCCAATAAGCTTCTGATTCTTCATCAGTACTTCCCCATTGTGCCTCCTGGTCTTGTGGTGCCTGGGCTGGGTAATCCATTTCTTGTTCCTGGAGTCCAAGAAAGTACGACTCAGGTTCTTCTTCTTCTTCTTCAGTTTGTACTTCTTCGGTTTGTGCCAAGTCATTAGGATCAAATTTTGGATCTTCTTCCCAGGGAGTATCTTCCCAGATGCTTGGGAAGACCGCTTCATTATTGTCTTCATCATCTTCATCTCCCCATGATGGTTTGATTGCTAGAATAAAAGGTGCTATTGGTGGAGCTGCATAATTCACATAAAAATTATATTTTCCACTAGGTTCCCCTAGCGTATCCCATCTATCATTTGAGTCTGGAAGGCCATATTCATCAATGAAACTTGTAAAGACACCCGCAAATTCTTCTTCTTGTATATCTTCAATGTCTTTTTCATTATAATTACTTGGCCTAGGATTTCCTGTGGAACGATATCCTGTAAAGGCCAAAGATATAGATCCATCCATTAATGTTGTGGTCCTCACAGCTTGTGGATTTCTTATTTGAGAGACTGTAGGTGGTTGTAAGATCCATCTCATGCCTTGTAATTCTGCAGTTGTTCTTGGTGTGGCCGGGATGACATTTATACCTGTACTTGCGAGGTAATCTACCACATTTTGAATATTATATCTAAACCCTGCATGGCTAGTATTTGTCAATCGCCCAATTAATCCTCTTGCAATTAGAAGATTACTTTATGTAGAATTCCAATTTTCATAGCCATGCGTTTGTATAGCAAGTTCAATATGATGGAAAAAGTCTTCAACACTTATTAATAAATTTGGAGCAATATAAACTAATTGAGTACCTTCTGATAAATCAATCTCCATGGTACCAATTATTGATTTGTCATCGTTCCACCTTGTATCCCTTAATACTACTAAGGCATTTGTTCCTGCATTTCTTTTGTGCAAAGCATGTATGCGAATCATAACTAATCCCAGGTGAATTAGTTGCATACCTTCCCGCCTTAGTATGGAATAACTTTTTGGATTGATTAATGATAGATTTTGTTGTCCTTCTGTTACCAAAATCCTAGTTTCTAAATAGTGTTGATAAACCCTATGCCTTGGTTCTGACCAATGAGTAGTGTATAATGTTTCTGTAGGTACTAAGGATGCTCTTCGTTGTTGAGATAATTCCAGCTCAGCTTCTGGATTAAGTTGACTTTCCAGAGTTCTATTATTTCTTCTTCGCCCAGTAAGTCTTCGCTGTGCCTCATATCTTAGTCTTGACATTTGCCTGTAATTCCGTATTTGGTCTTCCTGAGATGATACTACTTGCTGAGTAGCTTCGCTTGTTGTTTCAGTAATATTAGGTCATCTGATGTTCGCCATCAACTTCTTTCTTGCTTAGCTTCTCTCTTCCTTCCTTTAATATCTTCAAAGGATCTTTATAGACAAAGAAAGGTTCAGGATTTTTGACTTTTGTTCTTCCAAGATTCAGTCCTTCAAGCTGTTTTGCAAGATCTGCAACCTGACTATTAGTATCAGTAGGTTTTTTTAGAATTAAATCAAGCTTAGCATTAATAGACAGTAATAACACAATGATAGTATTATTCTGTCTATTTATGTCTTTTACTCCAGCTTCTTTGATAGAAATAAAACCGATAGCAGGACTACTGATAACTTCTGTTTCTTCAAGCGCTTCCAAGTATTCTTTTGAAGTAGAATGTGGAGGTAAATTCATACACATTGTCTTTTGATATCCCTTACTACTTCCTCAACCTGCTTGACTTATTGCTGAAGATTTTCTTGTATTTGTAGTGCTTGTTCTTCAATCAGTCGTGGTTGCTTTGTGATTTCAACCACCAGATCTCTTATGTCTCTGGCTGTAAGAGGTTTATATACTAACAGTTCCTTCTGTAATTCTAATACAGCCTTCTGTAATCTTTGTTAATTCATTCAAAGATTTTGTTACTTCAAGATAATTCTCATGTATTAAACTTAATAACACATGATATTCACTTCTGGATACTTTTGACTATAAAATAAGACGATTGTAGATGATGTCTATATTATGAGATATGTCTTTGAGTTTTACCTCAGTTTCAAGATTCAGGTACTCAAGATTAGCAGTTTTCGAGTTCTGATACCAATTCTTTATTTCCTGTTCAAACCTTTCAGACATAATTCATACAAGATTATAAATTAGCCATACCAACTATGATACCTTTTTCCAGGTCTTACTTTTGTTTTCAAACAATAACGACATTACTAGAGCCTATCATAGTGTCATAGTTATTTATAATCTTATATCAATTATATTTTCTTAAGATGAGAACAGATAATAAAAAGATTAGTTCATACCTCTAAACGCATAACCAGAGTACCTGCAAGGAAAACTTAGCCAGACATAGCTCTGATACCAAATAACATAACACACACTTAAATTTCAAAGTTCCAAAGCACACAAGCACACTTGATATTACTCACAAGATGAGAATTTTACAATGAACTGATGATGACTCAGGATCGTCTTAAGTATAGGCTTATAGAAGCACTGGAACTCGAGCCTGTGGCTCGAATAATATACGCCCGGCTGATCGGCCCGGGGTGTTCGACATAGAGCGTGTGGCTCGGATAATATACGCCCGGCCGATCGGCACGGGGGTCCTCGATCGAGGAACTAGGGAAGATCATATGACTGAAATAGAAAAGATAATGCAAAAAACTAACCGAGGTCATGAGGATGGTAGAATCTTTCGGCGTCGTCCATCTTCACGTTCCAGGTCAGGTGCATTCCCACAGACGGCGCCAATTTGATCTTGTCGGGAAGCTGAGAAGACGGAACTGCCGGAGCGACGTGTTTGGGATGTTGACCGCATCTCCATGCCCCGGATGGTGAGCTGTCTTCTGTGTTGACCCAGACATCAGAAGTCCTCCTTTGGTCAACCATACCTGTATCCAGTGACCGGGTTACCCCGGTCCCTGGTACCTCGATGCTCTAGGTGAGTCCCACGAACATATGAGCAATCATATAACAGTAGAGCAATGAAATACGTAACAAATACGAGAACGTACCCTGGCCCCGGGGGGGGGGGCGCCCTCGGATGGATTAGCGAACTGGTTGCTGTTGGTTAGTCTTAGGAAAACGTACTGGTTCTGGTTCCACTGTACAAAATTTTTTGTACAAGTGTCTTAAATAACCTATTGTGTTCTTTAGAAGTTAAATTAGGAATCGTAGACGGAATTTAACATCATTGATTCCAAATTTAACTTATCTGTTCTTAATGATTTAGATTTGAATCGCAAGCGGAACTTAACACTATTGATTCAATCTACCTAAGTTATTAATTCCATAAATATTAATTTCCAAAATTGGCTTCTAGGACTGCATGGCGAGGCACATGGCCTTCTTGGATATGGGAGCAACCACCACCGCCTAGGCAAAGCCTTTTAAGAAAAGCTAATATTTATTTCCTTAAATAACTCTAGGTTAACCAAAAAGAACAATCGAATCACAAATTCGAAAAAGAAAAAAACACAAAATCAAAAAATAAATTCGATAAACTAGATCTAATTGCCTCTTATATTTAGAATTCATACAAAGAAAAATAACTAGTATGATGCGGAAGAAAAATACTAGTTATACCTTCTCTTTGTAAGCTAATGACCTCGAGATCTTCTGCCGTATTCCTTGCCTCACCTTGGACGTCGTGTGGGCGACGATCCTCCAAGATGAACACCATCCAAAAGAGTCCTTCCTCTTCCTCTAAGATTCGGCCACCACCACCACCAAGGAGAAGAGAGCAAAGGGAAAGGGAGAAGGGAGAGGGCAGGCCACCAAGAGGTCTCCAAGCAAGAGAATAAGAGTTGTGTCTCATGAAGCTCCCTCACCCTTTCTTTTATATTACTTGCCCAAGGCAAATAAGGAAAAACCTTTTACAAAAAATAAAATCATTCAAGAGTTTTTCCTTTTCCTTTTTTATTTTTCCTTTTCTTTCCTCTTGATTGAATCAATCACCAATCAATGGTTGAGATCAATCCTATTTAGTTTAGGATTAAGCTTGGCCAGCCCCTAGCTTGGGCACCAAGCAAGGTGGTCGACCACCATATTTAGGAAAGAAATAATAATTTTTTATAAAATTTTACAAGAGAAAAAAACTCTTATAAAATTTTACAAGCTCTCTTTCCTAAAGTAAGAGTTAAAAAAGGAAAGTTTATAAAAATTAAAACCATGTTTTCAATTTAAAAACTCTCTTATAAAATTTCCTTTTTTAACATGATGATAGAAAATTTAAATTTTAAAACTTATCTCCTTTTTTTTCTTAAACCATGAGGATGGTTAAAAAAGGAAAGTTTTAAAACTTTTAAAACTCTCTATTAAAACATGTGGCCTAATTCAAATAAGGAAAGTTTTAAAAATTAAAATCTCTCTTTTAAAACTTGTAGTTTTCTACAAAGAGAAGATTTTAAAAATTCAAAACACCCCTCCTATTTGAATTAATCTTGGTCGGCCCCTTCAAGCTTGGTCACCAAGCAATGGGGTCGGCCCCCATAAGAGGATGTGGTCGGTCATTGCTTGGTCACCAAGCAATGGTCCGGCCCCCTTCTTGGACGCCAAGAAGAGCCTTACATTTGAATGGACTTGAGGCTATAATGAGGCTACGACAGGGACCTAGATGAGAAATTGGTTTTGGCCTTCCGATGAGCTTGAGTATCCCGTGTTCGCCCCGAACACACAACTCAAGTTCATCGATAATAACTCATTCCACTAGAGAGTTATTATCGCACTACCGCACCAATCCCAAATTACATTATGGGATCCTTCTTATCATGAGTGTGTTAGTCTCCCTGTGTTTAAGATTACGAATGCCCACTAATTAAGTAAATTACTGACAACTCACTTAATTAATATCTAGCACCAAGAGTAGTACCACTCAACTTCATTGTCATGTCGGACTAGGTCCACCTGCAGGGTTTAACATGACAATCCTTATGAGCTCCTCTTGGGGACATTCTCAACCTAGATAACTAGGACACAGATTCATTTTATAATCAACAACACACACTATAAGTAATATCATTTCCCAACTTATTGGGCATATTGATTTATCGAGCTAAATCTCACCCTTTGATAAGTCAAAGAAATAAATATTAAATATATGTGCTTGTTATTATATTAGGATTAAAAACATACACTTCCATAATAACTAAGGTCTAGTTCTTTTACTAAGTCAGTACAAAAAGAACATACCTAAATGGTCCTACTCAATACACTTTAAGTGTATCAGTGTAATTTATTAGTCAAGATAAATTAATACTTAATTACACTACGACTATTCTGATGGTTTGTTCCTTTCCATCTTAGTCATGAGCAACTTGTTTATAATTTTTAGAGAACCGACAACATGATCTTCTGAATGTGACATCACACTCCATGTTATCTACTATATAAATTAATTGAACAATTACATTTAACAAATAAATGTAGATATTGACCAATGTGATTCTTTTATTTCAACTAATAAATGTTTACAAAAGTTAGACTTTTAGTATACACTCTAACAGTTGCGGTGCTGACCGAGTCGGTGTGATCCGGAAAGGTGGGTGAATGCGGGTCAGCCGAGTCTGAAGCCGGTGATACAAAATCCGGTGCAGCATGGATCCACAAGGCGGCGGGCAATCCAAAATATGTCCCCGGCTCGCAGGCCGGAATACAACACACACTCACGGCTTATAGGTCGGTTGGTGAAAACACCCCACAATTATAATAGTAATACAAAAGGTGGAACGCAACGGTGCGCTGGCCGGAAACGCAACAGATGCCTGGAAACACCGCGGTGGATCGGATCTGTGCCGAAAGCGGTGGAGACAGAATGTACAACCGTCGGGGTCGACTGTTGGGACGACGGAGTCGACTATAGGACCGCCGGAAGAGGCAGCAGCCACTGGGAGAGGTGGCGGCGAACACTGTAGGCGGCGACACCCACCATAGGCGGCGCCAGACACGGGAAGAGGCAGCGGCGGCTGCGATAGCCGCTGAAGACGGCGCAGGCCGCTGGACGTAACGACGACGGCCGCAGGAAGCCGCGACTGTGCTCCTGGGCGATGCCGGCGTGGAGAAGGGAGAGAGGAGAAGGGAGGCGACGCCTGGAGTGACTGCGTGCATGAGACGGAGGCATTGCTAGCGAGGAAGCTATCGACGTCGGGCTGTGGACGCTATGACAGAGAGATGGCGGCCATGGTGGCATCGGTCTGGAGCGACCTGGAGGGGAGCTGCCGATATGCCGACGATCTCAAGCAGAGGTGGCCACTACTGCTACACCAGGTGGCGGCGGCGGCAGACCAGAACCCGAAGATGAGAGAAAAAAAAAACCCATTGGGTTTGTGAAGAGTGCCCTTTATAGCACTAAAACCCTTAATGTGCCAAAAGGCGCAAATGCCCTCCTCCATTTCCTTAATTCCTCCCAAGTCTCATAATACATCCGCATCAATTACTATTTACAATTACTGTTCACTTATTACTATTCACAATCACCGTTTAAGATCACTATTTATAAATCATTGCTCACATCTAAAAAACACGACTCTTTGACACAAACTATTTACTTTTATGAATCACGTAAAAATTGGAGATAAGCATCTCAGTTGTGGAAATGCGGTGCTGACGACAAGTCGAACACCATATCATCCTTGTAACAATGTTACTGACACTGGATAAAATAATGATTATCCTACAGGTTAACAAAAAGAGTGAATTGAGGAGAAAGCAAGAAGAGAAATCTCAAAAAAAAAAAAACTTTTATTAAAAATAAAAGATAATTCCTCACTATTTAAATAGAACTCTTATATATATCATAACATGAGATTCAAATAAAAGAAAAAAAATTATAATTAATATATCTTAATTCTAATCCTAGAAAAAAAAGAAATAGATCTCTTATTATAAAATAAAAATATAAATAATTAATAGATCTTAACAGCATATCCAATTATAGCTTTTTACAAGTTTTTTTTTTCTTCTGCTGATGTGGCAAGGAAAAATTAGGAGCTGGGTTCGATTTTTTGAATTCCCAATCTCTATCTTCGTTTTTTAACAGATCGCCACAAAAAACCTTCCTTTACCATAAAATTGTTGGAGATGTCCTAATTCCAATCGTATGTAGGTTTTTGAATTTGATACAGTGATGATAGATAAAATTTAATTTGAGTCTCGAGTTAAAAATTATAATTATTTAAAATTTGGAAAGTTATTGATTTAGCCTCTTTTATATATCTTACGTTATACACCCGTATACATCTTTAAAAAAATTTAGTTTGAATTTTTTTATAATATTATAATTTAATTCATAAATTGAAAGGTAAAATTTTATTGAGGAAGAAGAAAATGGGACCTCGTCGTACGTCCGTATCTAAAAAAAAATACATTTATATATAAAAATAAATAAAAAAGTGATGTCATATGTGGATACCTTGTTAGGGAAGATCGGATTTCCTTTGATCCATAATATAATTACGGTTGAAACATAATTATGATTCGATCATAATTAATTATGATCTCTCTTTGAGTTCATTTTCTCATCCAGATTATAATTTAGATTGAGATGGATGATTGAAGACCGTCTGGAGATCGCATCCGTTCGATGTCTGACAGTCCGACCACTCACTCATCATTGATGATCTCCGGAAGATCTATTTCAATTTAAACTACAACGTGAATGAGAATGAGAATATGAATTCAAAAATATATATATAATTAATTATCCTTAAATTATGATTACGATTTAATCATAATTATAATTAATTATAATTAAATTATGATTATGACCTAATCATAATTATATTATGAATTATTCCATGACCCACGTACAGGAGATCAGAGGATCCTCTCCTACCAGGGACAGATGTCCACGTGGAATATATAAAAGAGGGGTTGGTTGTTTATTAAAAACTGTTTATTTTCTAAAAAAATTAATTATGGTATTTTTTGAAAATATCTTATGATACCATCTTTGGACCGCATACTTTTCGCCCTCAATCATAACGAAAAGCATTCTATCCCATCAATCCGATAATCTCGGTGTCATGAGTTAAACCGCAAATCATTAAATAATAATAATAATAATAATCAACGTGGCCACCGTATATAAACATATAAGCGGATGGTTAATCTACTGTTAGCTTAGTTCCATAAGATACATCTTGACCGTTTATATTAAATAAACGATCTGGATTAAAAAAATCGCACCGCATGGGAGGGAGATTTGCCGGTAGCATAGTTTAACTCTATGAGTTGAGTCGCACGAGTTTGAAATAAAGACATTGTCGGCGCCGATTGTTTCAAAAGCTACAAGTTGAGTTCGTCTCTCGATTTCTTCGCCACCTTGGCGACGGTGCTTCTTCTGCCTTCTCTTTAAATTTGTTTTCTTCCGCCTCCTGGCCGATTGCGATCGCCTCTGAACCCTAGGGCCGATCCTATCATGGTTTCGTTGATTCGCGCTTCCTTCGACTTTTCGGCCTTGGATCCTTTGTCTTGCGAGGCTTCCTTTCGGTTATCTGAATCCAGGAAGGGATCCCGGGCAGTAAAGGTGAGCCCTTTTGGCTCTTTTACTTGGTAATTCTTATGTTTGGTAGTTCATTTGTTGTTTTGTTTTGAAATTTGTGTGGGTTTCTATTTAGATCAGTGGCTCGCACCTGACTTTGGGTCGACGGAGCAATGCACGCCTCAGAATTGTGGGTTCTGTCGAGTAAGTTCCCTTATTGTTCGACTATTTCAGGGATTTGAATAATGCGAGATAAATTTGGAGGGTTTTATTGAGGAATCAGGCTTTGGGTGATTACTTGGATTAAGTTTCAAATAGACAATTGTCCCTCGTGTGGAAGTGTCGCTTTTTAGCTGATTTAGTCGTTTATTTTTAATTTTTGCTTTTACCTATCTTTTTAGCACACCTTAACGTTATGACTTAGCTAGATTTTTTGTTAGGTCCTCTATGTTGCTTACGAAATCTGGTTCTTTTGGGGTTATAGTCGATGGACATTTCTTAATTTGATCTCTACTGCAGAATTGGACACAAAAGTTTCCTTTCATCCAGCTCCTCATGGAAAAAATAATCTAATAAGGCATTTATTAATATTGAATTTATTATATAGGAAGATGTATGTACGGGATACACAGATAGAATGTTTCTATTATGCATCGGAATCTAAATAGTAGAGGTGGTAATTAGATTGATGCCTGTTCTTGTTATGTTTTTTTGTGTAGATACCTTACACATTTTGATTATATGCCTTTTGAACTCAAAACACGTTGATTAAACTGTCTATCTTCTCTTGGACTTATTTTGCATTTCTGTTTATCTTGTCTATTAATTGTTCAGTCTACATGTGTTCTTTGTTTGAATGTGTTCTATTTACTATGACATGTTTATTCTTTGTTCTCTTTCATTGCAGATCATTTTAGACAATTTTTTTTGAATTACACACTGAATCTGACTATGAGCACATGTGATTACATATTTTCTCCAAACATTTTTTTTTAAAACTATGATGGACCATTTAAGGGTACATGGACAATAAGTACAATACTATTATCTATGTTTCCTGACTTTGAATATTGGATGCAATATCATGAAGTTGAATTATATATATGTTTTGAAAAAAAAAGAAGATAGTCGATGATAAAAAAAATAAGATAATTTTAGGATGAAGTTTCAAACTCTGAAAAATACTGTAATCACCTAGGGAAAATTACAGCTGATAACTAATAGATAAGTGCTTAAATATTTATGTTTTCTATCACCATGTATGATCCACAGGTATATATATATATATATATATATATATAGAGAGAGAGAGAGAGAGAGAGAGAGAGAGATTGGTCATGAGCGAAATGCATCTTCCACTCCTTTAGCAATAGACAAGCACAAATACCTATACAGTAAAGCTACTTAACTATCGTTCACCTAGTTTGTTTTGTTCGTTAAATATATGCATGTTGCCTGATGCTTGCTCATTCATTTATTTTAATGAATCATTTGACGTGCTCTCATCTTATTTCAGGGAAAAGCACACTTCTATTAGAAAAGCTTCTAAAGAATCTCTCAGATTTATTAGAGAACATAAGGGCAGTGAAAAACTTATTGGATCAGATCCATTTGAAGAATTGGAATTTAGATTCAAGAGTTTCAAACAGAAAAATTACACGTAATTGAAATTTTACTTGGACCTAGTTTTTCAAACTAATTATTTGGTTTGCATATCTAACAATATTATACAATGAACAGGGAGAACCTCATTCATTATCAAAAACTCTCTGAGCTGCAATCACCCAAGGTGCTCTGACAACCACGATTATCCTTAAATAACATTTTCGCTTCAGTTGAAGCATTTCACTTTATTTTGTTTTTACTTTCATCCTAGTTCCCACATGCATAGTTGGTGGAAATTTTCCTCTAGTATATGCTGCTTTGATCTTAGACCATCTTTCACAAACCATGGATTTTATTCATTGAACTCTTGTAATTCCTCTAGCAACTTCTAAAATTTTTTAGCGTAAGTTATCAACTTAGTTACCTGTGCAGTTCATGGTAATTGCTTGTGCGGACTCGAGAGTTTGCCCTTCAAACATATTGGGATTTCAACCTGGTGAAGCATTTACAGTCAGAAACGTGGCAAACTTAGTTCCTCCGTTTCAGGTGAGTAATTCATATGATCTTCCATGTACATAAATTGTCTCTAGCTACATTTCAAATAGCTTTATCAATGATTTTTGGGAATTCCTTAATCCATCATATTTTCCTAATCCATCATATTTTTCTTGCAGCATGGGGTTTCAGAAACTAGTGCAGCACTTGAGTTTGCTGTCAACTCTCTCAAGGCAAGTCAATTGATAAAGCAGGCTCACATTTCAAGTGAACTATATAGCATATTTGCACTGCTAGTGATTCATTTTGAGCTGAAAAATGTTTTGGTTCAGTAGGTTGCTAATATATTGGTCGTAGGCCACAGTCGTTGTGGAGGCATTCAGGCTCTTATGAAAATGAAAGAAGATGTCAATTCAAGGTAGTCATAATTTTAGGTACTCTTTGTTTTTGTATTATATTTCCTATTACAAATGAGACTCATTTTCCTATTCAATTTGTACAGAAGCTTTATCAACGAGTGGGTGTCCATTGGAAAAAGTGCAAGGCTAAGCACAAAAGCTGCCGCAGGAAATATGAGCTTTGAAGTCCAGTGCAGACATTGTGAGAAGGTTGTTATCCTACCCTCATCGATTATGGTTCACTTTGATCTATATATGGCTTTCTTAGCATGCAACTTCTATGATTGTATCTTCCTCTCCATTAAGATTCACGATTCAAATAGGAAAAGAACACATTCTGATTCCAAAAACTATTGGGATTTGTTACATTCTTTGGCTTCCCTATACGTACACTGTCATTCTTTCGTTTGGAGTACAAGTGTCTCTCATTCCATTCAATGAAGTTAAAACAGTTCTAACATCATTTGGTCAAATCTACTGCCTCAAATTTCCATTGGTGCCATTTTATCTTAACACTTCCAGAATTGAATGTGTGCAGCATTGTGCTAGATCCATTTCAAAAAGGTCCCTCTCAGTCTCTTTTCAATTACAGTTGAAATGAAAGTCGCTCCATAACTCAACTTTGCTCAATTTTGTTTTGGGCAAAACAATCTGCCTATCGATCAAGTTGAATTCAACATAAAAATAAGAACCAATGTCAGAGGGATTTCTTTGCCTGGGATTAAGACAAGATTCCTGGATTGGATAGGAAGTTTAATTGATGATCATTTTTATTTGGCCTTTGTGATTGAAATCTCCATTTAGATTTAAATCTAGCGATGATAGATATGGATTAATCTCCACTAGAAGTTTATGCGGTAGAATCTTCATCTAAATGGTAGATTAACATAAACACAGAAGACAAGCAATTTCACATAGTTTGGAATATGCCTTCTATAGACAAAATCCAAATCTGTATGATATATCAAAAATATACTAAAAATCAAACAAATTGTTATCCACGAGACCTTCCAATTTTCTTTAGATTCCTCTCCTAAAACCTTACTTCCCTAAGAAGAAAACTTTCTTCTTTACAAGCCTTTTGGTTTCATAAAGCATCCAAATGCACTCCAGGGTATCTCCTATCATGCAAAATTATTGGAACCATTAGAAAAAAAAGAAGCTTATTGGTCAAAATATATGTTCGATTTAACTTGTACAAACATACATTTCTATATTTGAAAAACTGCATTTCTCTAGACTGCATTTTCTTGATATAAACACAGGCAGTACAGGGTGTCATGTCTTAAAGCCAAGCTTTTAACTCAACTAACTTGTTCGATTTCTTAATTTCAGGAATCCATCAATGGATCACTGCTTAACTTGCTGAGCTACCCATGGATCGAGCAGAGAGTTAGTGAAGGGATCCTCTCTCTTCATGGTGGCTACTATGACTTCAGCAACTGCACCTTTGAGAAATGGACTCTCGTGTACCGAGAAGGATTGGAGGGTGGCAGCAAATATGCCATAAAAAATCCCTCTTTCTGGTCCTAAACATAAATTGCAAGGCGAGGAATGAAGCTTTGGAGCCTCCTTAATATTGTCGATTATAGCTCCCTTTAGTTATACAAAGCCATAATGTATAGATAATAAAGCTATGTGGCTTCATCCACTGATACGTTTTAAAGTTATTTACAACTTAGGAAAAGTGCATTGCGTTGGCGAGGTTTGATTTGCTTAGTGAGATGTTAATAAAGATGTGTCTATATAATAATGACTGAAAATTTTGAAAAGTCTTGTTTGGTTTAGACTCTCTTTGTATATACAAATTAAATATTGCAATAATTCATGTGATTAAAATATGCTCATTCTTTCTCTCCTCCGGTGGAGTCGTTGGACACAATGCCAACGAACACTTCGAGGCGTTGCTTGCTTTCTTCCTCCACTGGCAGATCAAATGATTATGTTTCGATCAGCTGTAGCACTTTCACTTCTTGTCAAAGAAGACCCCAAATGCAAATGAAAAGGATGATCAAGCAACGGCAAAAGGGGCATTGTAGATGGACATTGTTTATGTTTTTCTTGTTTTTGATAATTTATATATTCAGTTTTTCGATCGATTAGTCTCGGAGATGACCGATTTAGTGGAAAGTTTTTATAGTCAGAATAAATTCAGAAAGAAACAAGTGTCTTGATGCTCGCATCGTTGTGCCACATGCTTTGATTGCTTGCCGGATTTAGAGCCTCATTGAGTCATTGTTGATCAATGCCACTTTCATCTCTTCACCCTTATTTTTTCAACTCATTTCCTTTATTCATATCATTAGTAACAAATTTAATTAGTCTTTGGATGAAGCACATTGATATTGTCCCAGCTCAAAGTTATTTATTTGATGGTGTCGGTTATTTTGCATGTCACAAGATGTTCTAAATTAATTAAAATTGAAACTCATTAAAACTAAGACAAGTGTTGTAGTAACAAGTCTCAAGTCTTATTTTTTTCCAAGAATAACTAGTAAGTGTGCGTACATACTCTAGATTCGGCTCACAGTAAATTTTAATGTCAGCAAGGTCAACTAAATGCTTTCATTTGACTCACATATCAAATTGTCTTCATCTAATACATTCAAGAATAGAATCTAAAGATAATGTTCTTAACTAGACATGATCTTCTTGATTTCATCACAATAACAAGAACTAAAAATAACATTTCATTTATCTTCACACTCTGATTCAACAATTTCACGCTAATTCTCAAACAAGATAGTATTGAAGAGAAGTAACAATTTCCAACTGAAGGTAAGCAATTGACTCTTTAACACTATCAAAGTAACAAAGATTGTGTAAATACATCGGAATTGTTAACTAAATAACAAAAAAAACTACAAATTAGTAGTATCAGTGCTGCAAGAACTTAGCAGACCATTGGTTATTTGCAAAGGAACAATTATATCCGGGGTTGTAAGCAAGAAATTGAAAATGGAAAATCTAAAACTCAATCAGAAATGAAATTGCAATGTTATGAATCAGATTTGAAGATCTGAGCAGATTCAAACACAATTCAAATACAAAATTGAAGAAAACAAAACCCTAACATTCCACAAACCCAAATCCCGAACTAAAACTCCTCCAATCTGCTGTCAACAGATATGCCTTTGGAAACCTCCCCTCAAACATCCAACAGACAATCGACTAAGCTCCCAACTATCACCAGAAGATACTCACAGCTGTTGGAAACCTCCCCTCAAGCTCACATCCATCTGATAATTCCACCAGCCGAAGAACAGAGCTCAAGTTCTGGAAATCGCAAACTAGATCGATCGGCCAAATCAACCCAAGTTAGTTGCGGAATGGAGATCGGAAATGGATCAGAAACTCTCGGAAACCTCCCCTCAAGCTCTGGTGGATACGAATTCATTGATCGGAAACTCCCCGATCAGGAATGTGGCGTTGGAACAGAATCGAAATCACGGCTGAGAAACCTTCCTCGGCTGCTCTCTGATCACCGGAAGATGGACGCCAGAATCTTAAGATCGCCGTCGTCGAAGAAATTTGAGTCTCAAATCTGGAATTCGGGAATGGGAGCTGCGGCGACGATGATGAACAGTGGCCTTTGTCGCGGAAATGCCAAGCTCAGGGAACTGTAGCTTCTCACGCGGCTTTTAAACCTCCTCAAAATTGATCGGACGGTCCAGATTAACTCATGGCTTGATCAACGGCTGGATGAACTCATATCTGGATCAAAACCTTTGGATCTTCATCTACGGGCGAGATCTGCTCCTCATTAGGTCGAATGGACCAGATTCTCAACGGATGGCTCAGATCTCTCCGATCTTCAATGGACGGTCCATAATTCTCCAAGGTTTGATCGCTTCGTTAAGCCCTTGATTTGAGCCCAAATGCGGTCTGATTTAATCGGGTTCATGACCCTTTTGATGCCTACAAAATAATAAACAAATATTAGCATCAAATAGCATGAAAATAGGTTAATTTGTAATTAAGTCTAAAATCATATGTAATTATGAAATATGATGTAAATGTGAGATTAAGCTATAAATAGACCAATAAAAATATGCATTATGATTCACAATAATATAGCCAAAATCATGGTTATCATTGATCAATGCCACTTTCATCTTTTCACCCTTATTTTTTCAACTTATTTCCTTTATTCATATCATTGGTAACCAATTTAATTAGTCTTTGGATGAAGCACATTGATATTGTCCAAGCTCAAAGTTATTTATTTGATGTGATGATAAATGAACAGATGAGTTTTCTAAATAATGAGAGTTTGATTTTTATGTCGGACAAATAAATACGTACTGTGCTCTCGAGTGACTCATGGTGGTTGTGTTTCTTGTATTTATCTGGTAGTCGATGAAAATTTTCCATAGGATGGGTTGGTCACTTTGATGAATGAAGGGTAACAATACCTTAACACCAGGGCTCTTTATCAATTGATCAATGGGAAATTTTATAGGAACAGATTGATCATGTTTTAGATAAATGAGGGATAAAAATACTTGGACACACGAACTCTCTCTTTAGTAGCAATGAAAGTTTTCATTAGCAAAAAATTTAAGAAAATAAACAAGTCGATCAAAATTTGAATCGCAACAATAAGCATGAATATTACATAGGTCAGTCTTTTTAAAATGGGTATAAATTGTAGTTTAAATTTATGGTTCTATCCTCAAAATTAGTTGGTAAAATTTAAACATGAATTATTTTAAAAAATAATATAATCTTTGTACTCTTATTATAAATAGATGACACCTTGTCCGACCAAGAAGATGCAATAGAAAGGTGTCTCGTTGTTATTCAAATATTCACGGTTCGATTCTCAGTTACGATGTATTTATAGGAATTTTTCTCCAAATGACACCGCAAGTCGCAACCAAGGGATGTTGGCAATGTTGGTGCGGGAAGCATCCGACGATCGAACCTATGTTTTGATTATGTCAAAGGGATCAAAGTTAAGGTGTTTTGTTTTCTGATGTGTTGAATGAGCAGGAAAAGCCCTAAGTATACTTAAGCAAAAGTCCTAGCTGCGGTTAGGCAAGTGGAAAACCCTAGGGGGCGGTAACCCTAGGTCATAGAGGGTGGTAACCCTATGCGGAAAGTCTTGGCGGGTCGAGGTCTTCGGGCAAAAATCCTAAGGGGCGGTAACCCTAGGTTGAAATCATAGTGTCGCAAACCAGGTGGAAGACTGGACGGGTTGTGTACCAGACATCCAGCATGAAGACCGGAATACTCGAGCGCCGAGCAAAAGTCCAGTCGGTTTGGAGGATCGGACTAGCATAAGGTAATCTCTCTTGAGGGGAGTAGGTGAGGACGCGTTCTCCGGAAGAGGGAACAGTAGGCGTCGGTTCGACCTAGGGTTTCCGGTTGGAAATCCGAAGTCAGAATCGGACAGTCCGATGATTGTCAGACTTTATATTTATGATATTATGTGTTAAATTTGTGTTGCAGGGTATCTTTTGGACTAACGTATCTTGCAGGTACAAAGGAGCAACCTTAAGCCTCGGATGAACAGTGTCCGAGGTGCCTCCATGGAGCTTGGAGGCGCCTCGGGTGCAAAGATGAGCTGTCTGTGCATAGGAGCTAGAGATGCCTCTATGGAGCTTGGAGGCATTTTGGACTGCTTCTTGGAGGCGCCTCCATGGGGCATTGGAGGCGCCCTCAGGCGGATAAGAGGCAGCGACGAAGGCTTAATTGCAGCGGTCAACTCGGGATCAAATTTCACGTTGGAGGCGCCTCCATAGGGCATTGGAGGAACCCTCAATGCCCAATAAAAGGCAGGCTCGAGGCGGCAGCAGGATCAACAGTTCTCAAGTGTTCCTTCCTCCGTGTGCTGCTAACAAGACGACCCAGAAGTGCTACAACAAGTTCCGACGACCCGCAGCTTCAAGATTTCCAGTTTGTGTGGTCGGTATAGTCTTTCTTTATTGCACTTGTAATACACAATTGTACTTATTTTCGATATTATAGTTGTTGCCCACCGAAAGTGATCAACGATCGCGGGCCTTGGAGTAGGAGTCGCCCCAGGCTCCGAACCAAGTAAACCTTGGTGTCTTTGCGTGTGTTTGTTTACTTTAATTATTTCCGCTGCGTTTAACTCGATAGTTTTACGAATCCGAAACGAGTGAAAACCACGAGTGCTATTCACCCTCTCCCCTCTAGCGCATCTCGATTCAACAGGCAGTGGCGCAGCTAGAATTTGCAATCAGGGAGGTGAATTCAAGCTGACCATGGCACGTTGTTGAGGTCGCGCCCAACCTCACCACCTCAGTGCAAGGCCACGACCATGGTAAGACCTCACTACAAGGCCACAGCCAAAGCGAGACCTCACTGCGAGGTTGTCACCAAGCCATCGCTAAGAGAGGAGAGGGAAGGAGAGAAGATCAATCAAATCGACAAGATGCATGTTGGTGCTGAAGATCGAAGGGGAGTGGAGAGGAGAGGAGCGTGCCAAAGATCAGAGAGGAGGTCGATCAGATAGGAAGATTTTAGGATGTTGGAAAAAAAAATCAAGAATAAAAATCTTAATTAGAAAGTCAATTAGTGATAGAAACTTAATTTAGTCGCTAAAATACGACAACAATTTATTTTGTTGTTAAAATAGCGACAAAATTAAGTTTTCGTAGTTAATTAAATATGTTAAATAAGTATAGAGATGAAATTGACAATGAAAGTTAATTTAATTTTTGTTGCTAAATTAGCAACTATAATTCATTTGTCTCTAATTAGTGATGGAAATTAAATTTAGTTGCTAATTGTGAGTTCTTTAAGTGAATTATATATTGAGTTACAATTAATGATATGATTTAACTTATCAAATTTTCAAACGATAATCAATGAAATTGATATTTTCATATAACAAATCAAACATTAAATGTATGGAATATCTCAATACATGTAAATATTTAAAATACTTGACTAACAAACAAAAATACAAGTACATGAAAAATTAACACTATATATTTTTCTAACACTTAAATTCGCAATCAAAAGAAATAAAACAAGACAACTTTACCTCAATCTAAAAGCGTTTACTGTGGAGCGTTGGCTAATGACGATAGTGTTGGCAACAAATGACAGCGGTGCTGGTAGCACCATCAATGTGCGACGGAGGATTTTGAAGGTAAAATTAGAGTTAGGGAAAAAAATGATAAGGAGGTTATGAGAGGAAGATGACCACCAGAGAGAGAAAAAAAAGAGAGAATTAGGAGGAAGAAAAAAACATAGGAGGGGAGAGGAAAAAAATAAGTACGAGCAATGAGAGAGAAAAAAAGAGTCGGCAAGGAGAGAGAAAAAAAAGGATTGGGAGAGAGAAAAAAAAGAATTGGGTTCTTATTTTAATCGAGCATTTTATGAAAAAATCTTGAAATTTTTAGAATTTATAACTAATTCATTTTAAAAAAATTTATTGTATTAATCCCCCCCTTAAATTCTAAGGAGTGATCTCACCTCCTCGACCTCACTTATTTATGACCCTGGATGTTAGATTTTTGGACTGTCATGAGAGTCTTTTGATTTATGCTGATAATTAATAAGAAATTTTTATTGGATCATTAAATTTGACGTGATTAAGTAAGAAGAACTATTTTAAAAAAAAATCTACATCAATCTCACTTCATCGAGACAAGTGTCAACAACAGTGCCCGTCATTTTCTATTATAATTAATTAATTAGTAATTAATCAATGACCCTTCAATGTGTGCAAAAGGCAATGAATTCTTCCATTATAATATATATATATTTTTCAATCAAATAGTTCAGAAATTAAAACAATAATAATAATAATAATAATAATAATAATAATAATAATAAAAGGCATCTCAAATTTATATATAATGATTTTATAAATTTTAAGACACTTTAATTTTTCCCTCAAAATTTAAGAGAATTTACAAAAAAAAAATCTCCCCTAATTTTTATATTTTACCGAAAACAGTGTTGTTTTATTTTAATACGTTTTTTTTCAAAGTACATCTCAACAACTTTTTCAGTTAATTGTACTTTACAATACAAAATCAAACCTCAAATTAAATATTTCATTCTGAAATGATTTTTTTTATAAAATTTGAATATCTTCATGATAAATATCTCAAGTGAAGGGGCAAATTAACCTTTTAAAATATTAAAATAGCATAATTATTATTATCAATTTTACTATACATTTAAATATATATATTCTATTAATTAATATTCGAATGGCATATTATAGTTTGAAATTACTATTAATTAAATTAAACTTAGATTAATGAACTTACAGGACAATATTTTCAATATAATGTCAGTTATCTAATTACATTTAATTGTTGCTTTCCAGTTCAAATGTGATTCTAAAATATACAAAAAAAAAAAAAAAAAAAAAAATTCTCATATAAAAATTTAGGGATGGACACATAAAATGATGAATATTTTTATATTTTTTCTTAAATTTAATATATAAACTAGTTAAAATGCCAATAAAATAATCAAATTGAAAGGAAATATTGTTCGTTAAAAAAACATTTTGTTACTTCTTTTGAAAATACCTAAAATTGAAACTTATACAAGATTTAAAGTTTTGTGACTGCATATTTGTAAAATTGAAATTTGAAATGATAAAGATGCAAAATAGAATATTTATAGTTATATATGCACTTTTAAAAATAAAAAAAAATATTCAAAGATGGTGTGCGAGAATTTTCAAAGCTAGGTGCCCAGTTGATATAAGACATTAAAATCACATTGATCCTTTATAATGAAATTATATTAGTTAAAATATTTTAGTATTAAAATACTAAAGTAGAATTATTGGTGGAGTCATTAGGATAAAGTACTTACTTTTGAAAATCTGGATTATTTGGGTCTTTGAAAATCCGAATTGTTTGGATTTTCAAGTGTCACTCTTACGGCTTCCCTATGAAAAAATTTAATTTAATTTAATATTATACTTATCTTAGTAAACAAATATATGAAAAATATATTTTTAATATTGTCGATCTAAAATATTTATACAATTCTAAGATGTGAGACTAAAGAGAATTATATTTTTTTTATATAAAACAACCAGAGAAAATTAATGATGAGAAAAATTCATAATAATATGCTGCAGCTGAGTCTCGAACTCTAGATTGTTGATTGTTTCGCTTGTGGAATTACTAATAAACCTTGGAATTATTATTAGTGTGAATAGAAAAAAAATGATATTAACATAAATTCTAAAATTAATTAATAAAAGGGAGAGTTTTTTAATAAAATAGTAAAATATGTATAATTTTATTTTGGACGATCTCTTTAAATAAGAGGCGACATCAATGAATGAGAGCCAGCGCGACTAAAGTTGATTAGTACTTACCACAGCCGGTGTCATAATCACACACAATTATCGCGCACGCTTAACACACCCCTATTTATATATAATCTATGTATTTCATTCTTACCATATGAAAATTTTTTATCGATCACTGACTTCGTAAACGGATCGGATCGCTATTTGTTGCTAGTGGCGCCCCTAGGGCTAATGTGCAATGAAAGGTTCCCGATTTACCCGACGGTGGGAAACTCCTTTTTTTGTCCTTCGAATCAAGAAGGCGTTCCGCGACGACAAAGCATTCCTCAATCGAGATGGTGAGAGGCGTGGAGAACTCGGCCGCGGCGCCGGAGGCGAATGCAACCCCTGCTGCTTCACGGGCATCAGCATTGGCGGCGGGGTGGAGGGGAGGATCGTGGTGGAGCCCTTCGTCGATGTGGTGCCGAGGATGGCGGAGGATTTTAGGGCTCTCTGCACCGGGGAGAAGGACGTCGGTCCCGGCACCGGCGTTCCGCTCCACTTCAAGGTTTCTCCCTCTTTATCTTATCTCCTTCCCATTATTTTCATGTCCTCCGTCGTTGATTTTTTTGTCCCTGGAAATACTGCGGAATCAGGGGCGAGAAGTGTGGACTTTTCGGCGGTATTGATGTCGTTCCGTAGGATTTGTATTGGTCTGTCTTGGGTTTGTCAGTGTCGACTGTGAGGAGTACTGGAATATTCAGACACCAAGAAATCGTCCTCCTTCATTGCTGTCCTTATTTCGTTATTTCTGATGGGTTTCAGGAATCAAACTACGGATAACGGATGAGAAAAGGAGGAAAATTTCTTGGAGAATTCACTGTTGAGGGTAATATAGTAGTGAACTAGTACATGTTTTATTTGTCAAGCATGCTATGATGTATACATTTATCTAATATGGTAGGATTATCTTATTAAATAATCTAAGTCGCATTTGTATGTTTTATGTTTTCTGTCTTTTATGACGTATATATGTATCCAATTTGCTAGAATTATCCAGTAAATGAGAAATTTCAATGAGATGCTTTCCTTCTTGTATACCATGGATTCCTTTTCGCTAAGTATTTATGCATTGCTGTTAGTAGTCTGCTAAAAGAACATGAAAAAGAAAGAAAAAAAAGTAGTGATCCAACTACCAAAGGATCAGTATATTCTCGCATTAGTGGGTCATGGCAATTGATGTGGTCGCTGAATGATTGATGGTTTGTCAAACAAATGATTACGGAGTTGTAGATTGCATGTTACCTTGATAGATGCAGATCTGTGCGAAAAACATGAAAGTCTAGGATATGGAAGGTGTTCGATTTTCACTTGTACACAGATTTAGGAAAAAACTTCTATTTCTAAGATATCTTCTAGTTGATATATGAATATATGTTTTTCATTATTCCAATGTTTTTCTCCAGTTAATATCTGTGTATATTTTTTAATTAACGTGAGATTTTATTAAATTTGTTTTGTAGTGTTGTTCAATCTCTGATATGGTTGTATATTTGAAACTTGAATATGATGCACTTATCTTACTGGAATTTTTGCATGAAATTAAATTCCATTTGCTTTAATGAGTGATTTTTTGTCTGTGTCCGTACTAAGGTATCTTTTGGATAAAAATCAGATCAGCCTTAAAATTGAAGGAACTAAGATTATGATTAATACTGATGCTTCTCTTGCTCTGTTCTAGCAAGTCTATTCGACATGCTCCGAGCCTACATACTTCTGTAATAAGCATATTATTTATTCATGTCCATTACTTTTGTGACAATTGTGCTTTACTATTTTCCACAAAGTGCTTTTGTGTTGCTGATGGATTGAGTTAGGTACTGTATTTGTAATGCTCCTGAAGTTCAATTTTCAATTAGAACTCACAGGTTGCCTTGACATGATTTGTCTTCTTGGTGTAAAATTGTTGTCACAAGGGTAACTTTTCTGTTTCTTATGTGAGGTTCTTGAATGAATTTCTCTCTGTTATTGTCATTTTTTAAGGAAGAAATCACAGCCAAAAGACTAGATATTTATAAATAACAATCGTTTCTTTAATTGGACTACATTGTAACTGTTTGTTGCAGGGCTCATGTTTTCACCGCGTCGTCAAAGGTTTCATGATTCAAGGGGGAGATATATCTGCTGGTGATGGAACTGGGGAGAATCCATCTATGGATTAAAATTTGAGGATGAGAATTTTCTAGTGAAACATGAAAGAAAAGGAATGCTTTCAATGGCTAATTCTGGTCCCAACTCAAATGGATCCCAGTTCTTTATCACTACTACTAGAACACCTCATCTAGATGGAAAGCATGTTGTATTTGGGAAAGTGCTTAAAGGCATGGGAGTTCTTCGTTCAATTGAGTACACTCCCGTTGGTGAGGCTGATCATCCTATGATTGATGTAGTAATTGCTGATTGTGGGGAACTTCCTGAAGGGGCTGATGATGGTGCTTCAAACTTCTTCAAGGATGGTGACTTGTTTACTGAGTGGCGAAATGACTTGGACAAAAGGCCAAATGAGGTTTCTTGCTGGATGAATGCTGTGGGATCTGCCAAAACATTTGGGAATGATTACTTCAAGGTGAAATTTATTCTAGCCATGTTTTGATAGTGCTTTCATTATTTCATTTTTTTCTCCATGATCATGTATGCAACTCCATAATATAATACGTGGGTCTTGTCACATCTGCGCATCCATCTTATATTATACATGTTTCTTTTTCTAAAATCTAGTTGTTTGTCATTTACATTGACTCAGATTTGTGAAACTATACTCCATGTTGGTCCCGGTGCGGCCGGCAAGAGGGGGTGAATTGCTTGAAATGACAAAAATACCTTTTCCGAAACTTTTGACCTTGATTAAGACAAATACTTTAATAAATGAAACTAAATTGTATAAAATAAGTATGAGACAAAAAACAAAAATTTTGGGCTTGCAACCAGGGAGGTTGCTAATCTAAGGCAAGTGAAGCTCAGCTAGTTGACTCCTTCGACACAAATTGGAGGCGGAGAAGCCTCGTACAGAACACTGAATGCACAAAACTTTGAAGAACAAAATGGAAAACTCGAATATAGAAAGTGTTGTGTCTCAATGAAGAAGGCCAGACTTTATTTATAGTTCACTGGTCGAAAATAGCCATTTGCTGACGTGGCGACTCCGGGTGCTCCAGCTGTGTGCCTTATCTGCTTGCAACGACTAAGTAACAGAGCGATGATAAAGTTTTATGACAGTCCGGGCGCCTGGACCGAGTTCGGGTGCCTGGACCGAGTTCGGGTGCCTGGACCGAGTCCGGGCGCCTGGACCGAGTCCGGGCGCCCGGAGTGCTGTTGACGTGGACCCAACAATGATTCGTAGCAATGGTTTGCGTCGGGGCGCTTGTTCGGCACCAAATTGGTCTCGGGGTCGGGACTTCGGGCCCCTAGACTTGGTCCAAACACCTGGACAAGGTCAACTCAGCGTTAATTTTGTCGGGTCTTCCACTCCGGTCGCTTGGGTGATTTTCCGGCCATCTAGAGTTGAGCTCACCAGAACCCAACTCCGACCTTCTTCTCGAGCAGTTTTCTGCTCTGGCTTCTTGCCCCTCGAAAACGTCGCGCGCTTCCTTCTCGTCTGCCAGCGTACTCTTTTGTAGCACCTCGTCTCTCAGACGCACGAGCCCATCGACTCCCTTCCCGTGCCATCCTTCTCGCTAGCTGCGTCTTCTGCTTGACTTCTTGTGTTCCTAACCTTCTGCACACTTAGACACAAGATTAAAAACAACATAACGTAACTTAACCTAGTTGATCTCATCAAAACTAACCCGGGATACTTACAATCTCTCCCTTTTTTATGTGCATCAACCCAAGTTAAGTTAGGGTTAAACCAAAACAGTAAAGTAAATAAATTTACAAATTAAAGCATTTAATATACAAATTGAAATAGTTAATATAAAAAATTGTACCTCCCCCTAGACTTAATGTTTTCTCACTCCCTGTGATCACATTAAAAATAGGGGTGAGCATCAGAAAAAAAAAAAAATTCTAAGGGTTATCTAAATAGTGTCTAAGACTTAAAAAAATTGTGGAAATTATTTTTTGAAAATCTGAATTTTTACGATTTAAAAACTAGTTTCTAGAAAAATAATTTTAAAATTATAATTCTGAAAATTTTTGTCACTGTTAAACACAATAGTCCAGAATTGTGATAAAATTTTCATGAATAAACAAATTTAATATAAGCAATAATTAATTATTTTATACAGAGGCATATTTTCTTTAAAGAAATATTTAATAATAGATTTTGAGCTCGAAAAATTTTGCTAGAATTTTTGAGTATGTAAAATAGAAAGTATATCTGCAGAAAAAATAGATTTTCGAAGTTTGACTTTTCGAGAATTTTTAATATTAAAATTGATATTTTGATAAAAAAATTCGTAGAAAATTCATTAACGGTAAAATTTTTTTATAATTTTTCCTACTGATAAGTAATAAAATCTTTTTTCATGTAAAAATTAAGATCTAATTAATTTCGAACAAAAAGGATACGAAATAATTTATTTGAAAAAGTTAGACAATTTTAGCATGCAACAAAAATATTAAAGCAAATTAAAATTAAAACATGTATAAAGATTTAACCTAAGCATGCTTTTAGAACCTAATATAGGTTCTTACCTACTGGTTAATTTGAAATTTTCTTGGAACCTATTTTCTTATCACTTTTCTGATTTGACTCTTATAGAATTTATAATACCAATTTAGCCCTTGACAATTTCTAAAATTTAAGGTAGCAAAATTTGAACATGCAGAATTTTTCAAATTTTCTATTTATTCTTTTAATTTTGTATTTTCAGTTTTAACTTTATCAAATTCTTTTAGTGGACATGTTTTAGCTAGAATTGTTTTCAAATTCATATTTTCCTTTTTCGAATTTATATTCTTAGTTTTAAGCTTACGTAAAGATTTGGACATAGACTTTATTCCTAAATATAGTTGATCAGGAGGTAAGAGACATACCTCACTTACCATGTCGGATATGAAAGTGGTTCTTCCCTGCATTGCTGCATTCATCTGATGTGGCTCCCCCTTCATCGATGCTAGCTTCCAAGTTGCTTGGTTCTTAACTAGCCATTAGTGCTAGTCTAGTATAGGCGTCTATCTCGGATTTGGATGAAGAACTTTCATCCTAAGTGGCCGTGAGATTATTGTGCTTGGTTCACCTTGGCCCTTTGCCTTTCTCCTTCTTGAGCTCTGGGCAGTCATCTTTTATGTGTCATTCTTTTTGACAATTGTAGCATTGAACCTTTCTTTTGCTTCTTGGATTTTTCTTGGTTTGCATCTCTTTAAAGTTGTTAGTTTTAAAAAACTTTTTAAACTTCCTTACCATATACGCTTCTTAGTCTGCATCAAGATCTGAGTCTGACTCGGATTTGTCCTTCTTGTTGGCTCTCAGTGCCAGGTTCTGGCTTGACTCTTTTCTTGCACTTGCACATCTAGATTCGTATAATTCTAATGTTGAAAAGAGACCTAGTGTACTTACCTCTAGGTCCTTTGATATATAGTAGGCGTTTATGATCGAGGACCACTCTGAAGTTCTGGGAAAGACGTTGAGCGCGTAGCAGACTGAGTCCCAGTTGGTTGCTGTTTCATCGAGATTGATCAATCCGGTGATCAATTCCTTCTTCACGTGTAGTTGAGCTCCTTTCTCACCTTTTTCTAGATGGAGGTTTGTTAGTTGATTTCGAAGAATGTCTTGTCGTGCAAGCTTTGCTTCGGATGTGCCTTCATGGAGCTCTAAGAATTTTTCCCAGAGTTTTTTGACTGAGGAGTAACTTCCGATGCGGTTGACTTCCTGAGGTGGTAATATGCTTAGCAAGTGGCATTCCGCTCGGCTGTTGGCTATGAAGTTGTTTTGTTTCTTCTTCATCCACAGGTATTCTTCTTTCTCCTCTCCTTGTTGATCCTTGGGAACTACAAAACTGTGTTGGCCTTGGGACGGGTTGGCGGGGGCGCTGGGGGTAAGCGTAGTCGCCTTTTGCCACTATTGGGAACTACAAAACCGTACTTGATTATTAAAAGCATTTCGAAGTCAATTTTTAGGAATACCTCTATTCGGCGTTTCCAGTGTGTGAACTCTCCCTTGAACTTTGGTGGATTAATGTTTGGTCCGGCCATCGATTTCTTTATTTCGGTCGGCGGTTAGTCCTTCTAAAGCATCCTCGCTCTGATACCAATTGTTGGTTCCGGTGCAGTCGGTAAAGGAGGGGGTGAATTGCTTGAAATGACAAAAATATCCTTTCCTAAACTTTCGACTTTGATTTAGACAAATACTTTAATAAACGAAATTAAATTGCATAAAATAAGTACGAGACAAAAAAAGATTTACTTGATTTGCAACCAGAGACGTTGCTAATCCAAGGCAAGTGAAGCTCAACTAGTCGACTCCTTCGACACAAGTCGGAGGCGGAAAAGTTTTGTACAGAACGCTAAACACACAGAACTTTGAAGAACAGAATGGAAAACTTAAATACAAAAAGTGTTGTCTCAATGAAGAAGATTAGAGCTCATTGGTCGAAAATAGCCGTTAGCAGACATGGCGACTCCAAGCCCCTGGACCAGCTCTGGGCGCCCCCCTGTTGTGTGCCTTATCTGCTCGCAACGGCTACATAACGGTGTGATGATAAAGTTTTATCATGGTCCGGGCGCCTAGACCTAGTCTGGGCGCTCGGAGTGCTGCTGACTTGGTCCAGTCACCTGGACTTGGTCTAGGCACCCGGATAAGGTCAACTTAGCGTTGACTTTGTTCGATCTTCTGCTCCAGTCACTTGGGTGATTTTCCGGCCATCTAGAGTTGAGCTCACCCGAATCCAACTCCGGACTTCTCCTCGAGCAATCATCCGCTTCGGCTTCTCGTCCCTCGGAAATGCTGCGTGCTTCCTTTTTGTCTGCTAACGAACTCTTCCACAACAGTGCGTCCGAAGAGCACCTCATCCTTCGGACGCACTGAGCCCGTCGACTCCCTTCCCGTGTCATCCTTCTTGCTAGCTGCGTCTTCCGCTCGACTTCTTGTGTTCTTAAACTCCTGAACACTTAGACACAAGGATTAAACTTAACTTGGTTGACTACATCAAAACTAACTTGAGGTACTTACACTCCATGCAGAAACAAGACTATAAAATGGCTCTTAGAAAGTATAGAAAATCTTTGCGCTACTTGGATATATGCTGGAAAAAAGAGGCGATTGATGAGGCGTGCAACTTCTATCTGGGTTCTTTTGTGCCACTGAACTTGGCATCTCTTTTTTGCATTTAAATATTTTTGACATTCTGTTTTGCAGCAAAAAGCTTGTTGTTGCGCGAGACAAAGTCCATTATACTAACAAATAGTTCCGTAAGTTTTTCAGTTGTATCCATCTCCTAATTATTCAATGAAATACTTTGAATGCACAAATTATGCTTCAAATATTTCCCTTTGCATCCTTGAATTATCAACGATTTTTAATTTGTCCAAGATTTATAAGGACTAATTTGTCATTTTGTTCTGTTTGGAGAACGGGTAACACTACTAGTTATTGGTGGCTGTACTTAAATTTATGATCATTGTTTAAATTAATATATTTATGATCATTGTTTACTTTAATATTGAGACATTCTGATTGTTTGAGGTAATTCTTGGTTTCAGTAATCTCTTCACTATGCAAACAAAATGTAGAATTGTATTCTCATCGGTCGACTTTGCTTTGGTGATATTCAACTATGATTTTCATCATCCAAAATCATTATTCATGGTTTGCAATGTCATACCATACCGAGCAAAACGGTCTAAACATATCGCTCCGGTAAATCACCAAACTTGATACCACTCGGCATCAAGGTTCAAAACTCGAACTATGCCATAGTTACTGACTCTCTGATGCATCGTGTTGGTGACAAAGTGGAGATTGAAAGAGAAAGGAGATGAAGCGAAGGAAGGAGACAACATCCATGCTAAGTTGTACTAAGTTTCAATAATTTACTGGAATGATATGTTTCAACTGTTTCATTTGGCATGGTAAAAAAAAGGGCAGCCTGGTGCACGAAGCTCCCGCCATACGGGATCCCGGGGAAGGATCCATTGTATGCAGTCTTACCTTACTTTTTGTAAGAGACTGTTTTCAGTATTCGAATCCGTGACCTTTTTGGTCACAAAGCAACAATTTTACCGTTGCGTCAAGGCTCCCTTTTACCGTTGCGCTAAAGCTCCCCTTCTTCACCCGGCATGGTACAAGATTTAAAATCATGCTCGGCATAGACAATATCTCCTTCCTTCTTCAACTCTAATCAATTACTAGTTCCATCATCAGAACATTGGCACAATACCGAAATAGTATTTTTCTGGAAACTTCAGCACAACTTGAGATTTTGAACCTTACTACTACTCTGATTTCCATAGTCCAAAACCATTCCCACCTGAATATAATAGTTAGCTTTGAGGACTAAATTATTTGAATATGTTAAACTCCTAATACTAGCCTAGATTTTGCCTACAACTTTTATTTGCAAATTAGAATAGACTTATTACATGTAGTGATCACAATTTTTTTACTTAATTAAATTGCTTTCCTGATCTTGTAATGATAAATGGTCTCTCTATAACGTTTCTCTTGAATTAGATAGATTACAAATATAAATAAATGCTAATTTTATAATTCCTCTAAATTCATCAGTTATACTTTTGCAGCTTCATGCTCAATGATCTTGTTTATTAGTCTTGCAAGTTAAAGCTAGGAGACCTGGAAGGTGCTTTGTTAGATGCTGAGTTTGCAATACAAGAAAGGGAGGGGAATGCGAAAGCTTATTTCGGGTAAGATCAGGTTAGTCTTATTCATGTCAGTGATTCAAATGGTGTTGGATTATTGATTTCATTTTCCCAATTTTTCTAGATATGATTTCTTTGGAAAGACAGTGAGGCAGACTACCTTTAGGAATTTTTAAAGCAGTTTTCTTGACTCAATCTTCACTCTTAATATGTTGTCTTTGGTAATCTCTTATGAGATTGGATGTTTCTTTAAGAAAGAAATACTGATTGCTCCATTTTTATTTATTTATTCTGAAAAAAATTGTGTTTGAACCATTGACACCCTCTTATAAAAAAGCCATCTGTATTTATATAAAACATCTATTTTTGGTACAATGTGAGCTGAATTTAATCACTTATTCATATCAGAAATTCCGTAGACACTCAAATATGCATATCTTTGTGAAAACATAATATTTCAATGCAATGTTTTATGCCCTAGTTTGTAAAAGCATTACCTCAAAATTGCAGCAAACTATATTGACATAGTCAAACTAGAACAAGAAGCTATATTATTATGGACCTTTGCGTAAGGTAATATTCCTACTTAAACTACTATTTTTTTGGTTCTAGTATAATTAAGTTTCCTCCCAACTTTCCTCAATATAACAAATCACTGATTGACTAAATCAAGAAGAGCCTGCGCATCTCGTTTGAACATGTTTTATTGTTTACAACATATAATGCTCGCTGAAAATCAATGTTATTCAACTAAAATAACTTTAGGTGAAATCGATTTCCAGATTTTTAGTGTTTGTTTCCTTTGTGTGTTGGTATATCCTTATCAGTTTATGACTGGCCCCATCAAACTCTGTTATCAATGTTATTCAACTAAAATAACTTCTAGGTGAAATTGATTTTCTGTTTTAATGTTTGTGATCCTGTTGAAACCGGAGGAGATGATGCGCTGGGCAGATGGCGATGCTGTTGGCTGAGAGAAGACTTCGCACGGGAGAAAAAAATGATCAGCTGAAGCAGAAAAGGCCTCCGAGTGCTTCCCTCCTCTCTATGCATACGGAAAAGCAAGCCCACAGAACGTTAGAGCGAGAACCAGGAAGAGGTCCTGGCACAGGTATTCTGATGCTCAAGTCAGTATAGTAGCCTAGCGGAAAGAAGGAGAAGAACTGTAGATGCGTGCAGTATGTAAAATATATTGTCTCGCATATCTAGCCAATGGAGATGACTCCTTTATATACCATTTCTCATAACCTTCATAATCATGAGGTGACAGAGAATGTCGGGTGTCAGTATTTATTGAGTAAAGGAAGACATACAGTCACCGCCCGAGGAATCTTCTGTTACACATGTGCACCTCTTTTGTTACTTACGCCATTAATGAAGCAGTTAAGAAAATAATCACCTTCGAAGAAGGTTTCATCGAATGCATCTGTTATAATAAACGAATATTCTTTGACAAATAGTTGTTACTCTTTGACAGGTTGTTGTGATTTTCTGACAATGTTGTCCTTTGAAAATATCTTGATCGAATATTTAGCCGACTAGTTGAATATTGGCAGAGTACTACATAAGCTGAGTACCTAGTATAGTAGGGTTGTCCGGCCTATCGGTGGCACGGCTATATATTGTGCACTACTTGGAGCTTTGGTATTGAAATAATATGGAGCTAAGCCCCCTAAGTCCGGTCGGTTCTATGATCGATCGGCCATATGTTAGGATACTTGCCTCTGAGGAATGTGAGGAATGGGGAGTCGAGTCCCAAGAGATCCGATTGATATTTTTAGCCGATCGTCCATATGTTGGAAGGCTTGTCCCTGAGATGATAACATGAGATCCGGAAATCTGGCCGAGTCTATAATGAGAATTGTCTTGAACATTTATCTTCTGTACATATAGGAGACGAGCGTGCTGAGCTGTGTAAACCTAACCAACTTTGTTACCAACCGGCTTCATAGTAGGCCGGTCATCCCTTAAATTTGATCGGTTATTGGCTGATCCAATATATAATAGGTGTCTTAGCACAGAAATAGAGCACTAGATCCCTGGGGTCTAACCGGCCTTTGAACCAATCATCCTCGTAGTAAAGGCCCCAGTGCTGGGCGGGGAGCAAAGTTCTGTTGAAAGTGATCTACTGGATGCCACCTTCATATCTGGATCCACTCATAATTTTTTGTATCAGTTTGATATATATATATATCGTTATTAGTTTATGACCGCTCCTATTAAACTCTGTCAGGCTCTCAGTGCACTTAACAACGTGGATTCTGCAGTGGAGAGCTTCAAGAAAGCACTTGAATTAGAGCCTAGTGATGGTACTCGACATTCTTGGTTCTGCCCGCATTCACCTGTTGATTTAGAGGATTTTGACAATCTTTTTGTTTCATATTGTTAGGAGCTATTAAGAAAGAGCTAGTTGCTGCAAAGAAGGCAAGTAAATATCAATCCTTAGAACCTTTTGCAGGCAAAATTTCATCTTGGTCCCTCAAATATGTGCAGATTGCTGATCGACGAGATCAGGAGCGGCGGGCTTACTCGAGAATGTTCCAAGGCTCCATCAGATCAAATTCCAATAATAACTAGGTTAACTGTCATCTCTGTCTAGAAATTTCTAGCAACATACTTTATTATATATATATATATATATATATATGCTAATGAAGCTAATTATTGGATTTAGGGTTCAAGAATGAGAAATTTTGATGGAACCATTTATTCTCCTTTGCAAGACTAGAGTTGCAACTGAACGTTCAGTTTTTGGGCATGGATGTGAGGTATTTTTACTGAAAAGCTAAAACGTTTTGTTGGATTCTACAGATAAACTGTTTCCCAGAATTTTAAATACTTTGGATAATTTCTTCTGAGCTTCTTTGGTTTTTTTTTATTTAGTTGACATTAATTCTTTAGTTATCTTATTGCCTTGTATAAAATGGTATGACATGATAAATCTATCACGTACTATATAAAATTATCATAAATCTATTACCCATTGAGTTTTTATTAAAAATTCACACACTTATGGGAATTCTCAAAATGATGCATTTAATTTCCAGTTTTTTTAAAAAAATATATATTTATTTTTCATTTTATCTTTCTCGTCAACAATACGGTGGTCTACTCAAAGAACAACATTACTAATACACATTTTTAAAAATCAACATCACTCTTGTATGACATAAATTTTAAATCAGTACCATAATAGTCTGTTTTCTGAAATACAGGATCGAAATGTTATTCATTGAAATTTAATATTATAGTGATATTGTTATTTAAATATAACATCATATAAATTAATAGAATGAATAAAACAAGAAACAAATGTGTCTAAAGTGTTTCAGAATACCACACATTTAATTAGAAAATTACCGAAAATTCATTAACGTAAGGTCCATTTCGTACGGAATTCATACTATTCACAGCATCTGTCACTTCAACATTAATTATATTAGGACTTAGAAGATTAGGCCTGATGTCAGTTGATTATATGGATAACTAATCGAGGCAATTAATTGGTGCAATGATCCGGCAAGATATTTTCAATTGTAACACACGTAACTTTGGCGATACGAAAGGTGTCCCCCCTCGATCTTTTGTTTACATTCTTATCAATATATTATTTATATTTTAGTTTACTAAATATGTAAAATTTAAAATTTTACACGTATTGCATAGGATAAATTAGAAGAAAATCCAAAATAGTAACAATTATGACGCTATAATTTTTATCCGAAAAAATGGTCAGAGAGAATTGAAATTCTCTTCCTCTGGATTTCATCCGTGTAACATGAAGGAGAGCTGTTCAAAATTATTCTCCTCTCTATTCTAGAATCTGCATGGGTGAACACCCTAAAGTGGTGAATCTCGTGTTATAAATATTTACAATGCATTGTCATTACAAATATTTTCTTTTAAAACAAAATGTTACATTCAAAATTGAGTCATGATTTATATAGAAAAATTGGACATTTAAATTTAATATGGCTATTTCTTTCCCTATAATATTAATCTTTAATGTTATGTGCACTGAAGAGGGCGGATTTAAAAATTCAAAAAAAAAATCCACGTCAAAATTTTTTGCTTTGTTTATTTCATAAAGATAGATTATTAATTTTCCCTGTTGTTTACTTGATATGGAATAAATAATATCATCTATAAATTTTTCAGTGAATCCATTTGTTTTCGATTTATTATCCACCCAAAATCGAACGGAACACCTTACTACTTCCCATTGCTTACATCATGGTCTTCAACCACACGAGCCTCCAACAACTCCGTCGGCTCTGCACAACCGGCCAAGTACGGCCATTCACACTCGTCACGAGGGGTGGGCATCTATGCACGACCTCTCGCGAGTGGCTAGCATCCACTCATGAGCAGCGAGCGTCCTTGCACGACCACTCGTGAGGATCACAAATGGTGGCGATGAGCGTCGACAACGAGCACGAGCATCCACAATGACCGTGAGGACGAGTAGCGAGTAGCGTGCTGCTCGCGAGTGTCATGCACGACCTCTTGTGAGCGATGAGCGGCTTGCTAGCGTCCATGCATGGTCACTTGTGACTGACGAACAGCTTGCTAGTGTTCACACACGACCGCTCGCAATGAACACGAGTGACAGCACTGTCTTATTCCCCTTTGCACTCTCCCTATATCTTCTCTTCTTTCCCTAGGGATTCTTTCTCTATACTTTCTTTCTTTTCCTTTCCTCCCTCCCTATAGGGATTTTTTTCATGGAATCCCTCCCTATAGGGATTTTTTTATGGAATCGTCTACTCCAAATAAACAAAATCTTCACGTTATCATACATAATCTATGATTATCAAATAACTATATAACTAAAATTATGATAAATAAAATATAAATTAATATTGTTTAGTTATTATACTCATTTTAGGAAAAAAAATTAATTTTTTTAAAATTTAAAATCATGTAAAATCTCACGCTTCTAAAATAATCATATTATCATTTATTGACGTGACTGACATGCTCAGTTATATGGAAATCACTCATTATTTGTTAAATAACATAACCTTAAACCAAACAAGCCCACTGTCTAACCCTTTAAACTAATTATAATTTTTAAAAATCAATTTATGTATCATTTTGAACCAGTTATTTCCTAATCAAACTAACCATCCTAAGTATAATGTAGATCGATCGCTTGTAGGGCATATTAGAATTCATAAATATATACAAACTTAAGATAGATAGATAGATATATTCTGTGCAGGATAAGGACTTAAGAATCAACAAATGAGTAAAGATAATTAAGACACGATAAGAACAACATGAAGATGCCACCTGTTCAAAAGAAAAATGCTCAAAATTAAACAATAAAAGAAAATTGTTTCCACTAGTCATTAAGTACGTTTTAGCACTCATCAAATGAAAGGTAGAGGAAGAAGGATCATTCTGTTATAATCATAACATCAAAATTTCATAAGGTTTCATCATTTGAATTATATGATCAATGTGACTTCACTTGAGTTCAGCGACGCTGGCGCACGGTGCAAGCAACCACTTGGGCCCACTGCTTCAGCCTCCCTTTCCTCTCCTCTGCCGTCTCACCTTCACATAATTAATTAAATTATTAATTAATTAATTAGTATTATTATATATTTAAAGGAATATACAAAGGAAATTCAAAATTGTTGGGAGGTTTGCCAAGGGGCTAAAAACTTTGAAGTTTTCATGAATTTATTGTGAATTGTATACTTTATCAAATTGCGTTATCAGCAAGTTTAGATAATGCTATTAAATGTTGACATGGTTACAATTTTCATCTAAAATGGACTAATAATTATTTATTTATATCAATTAAATTTGTAATAAATTCTTTAGAATAGAACGAAGTTGATCAAATTAAATAATTCTAATAAAAAATCAATTATTTCATGCAAATTGTAATTTAATTATTGCCATAAGTCCACCGACGCAGTCACGCTACGACTCGGCCAGTGGTCCAGATGGACGGCCGTTCAAGCCATACCCCATTCAATCTGACGTAACAGGATGCTCCGCATATAATTCCTATGCGGAAAGCCACGGATGCCTGTCTTGCGGCGCACGTTAGCATCCGCCGCCGGCGAAGCGAATTGTTAGTGGGAATCGAGATGGTGGTCACCGGAATCGATACCTGGGGAGAATAAGGAGAAGGGCACGGGGACGCTGCCGTCGACGTCTGGCGAGGCGGAGGACGATTCCGTGTAGGCGGATGCCGGAGAGGCCGCGGCGGAGGAGGAGCCGCGGAGGACGGCGTAGTAGAGGTCGAGCGCCGGGAGCGTCTCCGAGAGCTTCCTTGCCGGGGCGGGGTCAGCGGCGGAGACACAGTCGAAGCCGAAGCCCAGGTCGATGCATCCGCGCAGCTCGTCGAGGTCCTCGTCGGTGACGCTCCGCAGGCGGCCCCTGCGGCTGCGGTGGATCGCCTGGCGGCGAAGCCACGCTTCCTCGCGGTCGGAGTCCGGCGACCACGAACGCATCTTGAGGAGCCCCATGGGGGAAAGATCGCCAAAGATCGGCGTCGGATCCGCCGCCTCCTCCTCTCTCTCTCTTCCCCCCGCGAGGGAGAAGGTCGGAGATGTGCGCTGGCGGCGGCGGCGGCGGTGGTTGCGTTTACAGATGAGAAGAGGTCGGGCGACTTCCATTTTATATTATCGACGTGGTAAAAGAGCATCGCGTTGTCTTCAATTACTCAACCAAAGACCCACTGTTCTTATTGGCTGGCCCGCGCAGGCCCACCACTTGGTGGTCATGTCCCCGTCAATTATAATAGAAATAACACAAGCTGGAATATGGTTCCCTTTACGCGTCTTGATGACACAGAATATCTACCTGCATCTTAATTGGTTGGGCGAGTTATGTCGTGCGGGACCCGCACGCCTCACGGTGGGCCATGTGGTTTGGCGAAGGTGAGGTGGTTAGGTTGGCCCACGTCATGATGCTCTCGGAGCATATTCTCCAATGTAAAAGGTATTTTTATTTATTCGATTAATTATCAATTGAATTGGAGTAAAATAACTCAAAGCCCCCTATTTTAGTGAAAATTAAAAAAAACCATCAACAATGTGAATTGTGAACAAATACATGTCTTTAGTAAAAGAAATCGATTTCCAAACAAACAGAAAATTGATTTATGAAATCGGCTTATTCAAAAGAGTTAATTATAAATATTTAAAATTCCCAAGGCACTTATTCTATTTATTTTTTTCACAAGCATATTCCTTTTATATTTTAAATGTTTTTGAGAGTGCAAATTAAATAATGTATGGACTTTTGGTGCAAAATACATAAATTTGATCCCCCAAGGCTTGGTTGCTTGCCGTGTGTTGCACGATTTAAGGTGCAACATAAAACCATGGAAGCTGCCTAATTAATGGCTTGCTTGGAGGTTTCCGGCTATTGAATTAAGCTTCCAAGGCGAGACTTGGAAAAAGAAAATTCTGCCCTTTGGGCTTGGTGTAATAGTAGGAGGCCGAGTGCATTTTCAAGATTCAATTTCCACAGAGACATATCTACGAGGATTAAACTATTGATAAACCTAGACACCACATCAGAAGTCACTGTGCTTCTTAAATTCACTTGATGGATGAAATATAACGCCAAACCATCTATCCTAATCTAGATACTTGGTAAAAAAAATCTAAATTAAAACTAATATTATTAATTATTCAATACCAGGGCATATTGCTAAACTCACCATGAACTTTTTAATGTTACAATAAACCTAGTAAATTTGCATCTCAATGAACATAAATATTAACAGATTAACGCATTATATATGTTAAAAACGTTAACAGTTGCTAGATTTAGTGGTAAAAAAGTCTGCAATCTGCAAGAATGAAATCTATACAATAGAGGTTTGATACAGTTTCCTAAAGCTAAGTCAATTAAAACACTCAAAAGTAAGATGCTCAGAACAAGAGAATTTGGAACCTCTAGAAAATAGCAATATAATTCTTTGATTTACAATAGAGGCAGGGCCTTTGTAGAAGCTAACTTTGATATATCATGTTATCAGTGTCCATTCAAAACTTTACCAAGGGCCTGTTTGTGTTCTTCGCAGGCATGGCTTCTTCGGTCCTCGCTGCTCATTAATCATTTGCAGGATCTGTAATATCAGGTAGAACAGGTTAGGTACGCACATAAGTATGACTTTGTATGCATGAAAATGCTGAGGAGGTAATGCTTCTCTTAACAAGTAATCTACCAACAAAGTAATTGAAGGTAGTGTCATTTAGCAAGTAGCATTTTTGTAGTTGTTATGCATCAAATCTATAGATTGGTTCATTCCTTAAAGTTTGAGGTCCTACATTGAAATCTTACTAATGTGAGTAATGTACAATAATGTATCTGGAGTCATCCATGTGTGGTGGGTTGGGTTAGCCCAGTTCATGTGAGGGAAAGTGTTTACTGATTCATTGCTTTTGCAGTAAATTGGCAGCTGCTGAGTTTTAAACATTGAACTTCATGTTAGACAAATGGAACTAACACCTTAAGATTGTGTCATATTAGACAACTGAGCCAGAGTTAAAATGACTAGAACAAATCTGTTATCCACTTGTTGAACATCTAAATACCGTGCTAAAATTTGAGAAGACATGGCATGAAGAACCCAATTGCTTATTTGAAAAGAAGATCAAGCTACACCCTAGCATTGCAATTCTGGTAGATTCCCAAGAATATATTTTCCTAACTTTCCCTTTCAAGTTATAGAATATAGAAGAAAAAAAAACTGAGAGTTTAAATGAAGATGAATGAATGTAGTAGGATAAACACGAAAATTAAAGAATTGATGAAGGATTAAAAAAATATTAGATAAATTGATGTCCTTGGTCATGTGGTTCACCTGTTTTTGCTGCATCTCCATTTTTTCTGCCTGAAAATTTGTGAAAAAAATTGTTTAGAAAAGGATATTTAGCTACAAAATTGCTAGCGTGAAGAGAAAATATTTTGTTTAGAAATTTAAACTCATGAAGTAAAAAATGCTTAGTCTCAAGATTTATGATCTACATTAAATTGCTAATGCATTTTTCAATTATAGCCTGATCCAAGTGACAAATAGTTATCACACAAACTGCATATATTACATATAAACCACGGCTAGGGAAAAAATGACAGAAGAAGCATAAATAACTTGTTTAATAATTGGGTGATATTTGTTCATACTTCTATGTTCCCCCCAAAAGTGAAATATTAAGGTTAAAAAATGAAAGACAGTAACAACACTAACAAAAACGTATTCTTATAGATCTAATCAATTTTGAAATGAGATCTGACATCCGATATCAGTATTGCCATTATTGTTATGGGCTTATTGTAATTGAAATAAGAAAACAATAAGAACGTAGGATACTCAGTAGTCTGATATTCATAATTCATATGAATATGAAATGAAGGATTATTCAATTCTCTCATCATGTATTTGTCAGAAGATTGATTCTTGTGAGAGTTTTACCTGTTTCTTCTGCAATTCTTGGTTTACTTCTTTTAGGTTTGCCACTTCTAGTTCCAACTCCATGGTATATGCCTGATGGAATATCATGTCAATATATGTGATAAAAAAGACCAAATCTCAACCTAGAAATCACAAGTTGTCAATTACAGAAACAGTGGCCCAAAAACCACTTTGTTGTTTTCCATTAACAAAAGAAATAAAGCAAAGGCATAAAACTCTATCAATCAGCTAGCCAATCATAGTATTGAAGAGCATGATGTCTATTTGAGTCTGCCTAGCTTGATGACTTATCCTGAAACAAAATTATTCAAGTTTTAAAAAGATAAGAGGTTATTATCTTGTCATTAAAGTGTAACTGGTTTTGCTTTTGTCAAACATTTTCCTGTGGGTTTTCTCATGTTTGATCAATTATTCATTTTAGTACCAAAATTTCATATAATGATGCCCAATCAGCCAAATATTTAAACATCTATATGAAGTGACAGGTTTATATAAATTGTCCACTCAGGTTAGAGTCTATCAGTTAGATAGATCTTCTGTGGCACTTTAGTTGAAGAATCCCAGTAAAATCATAAATCAGAATTTCCTAGGTGGCTGGTTGACACTAACTTATCATCTTCTTCTTTGAAGACTATTATTATAACTCATCTCCCTATATGGAAAATGCAAATAATGTAGTTACTCAATACTGTGAGGCATATTTAGCCCTACAACATTTATTATATCAGCACACTGTTTGTTTTGTAACCTCGTAACTAAATAGAATTGTGAAAACTGGTGACCAGTCTTCATAGAAGAGAACTCTTAAACTGAAGTAAAACTGTGCCTTGCAGGAAAGGTTCATCCAATCAAGTATCAAGTACATGTAAAAGTACATCTATCAAAGGAATTAAGGAAAACATGGTCAATTTATATAGCACCCAAAAAGGCCTACAAAGAGTTTAGATTTTGAATCAGTCACAGCTTTAAAAAAAGGTCTGCAAAGAGTTTATACCACAAGACGTTCAGGAATATGATTAACAGAAAGAATAAACTACCTGATCCTGTTGCTACAAAAGAAAGGCAAGCAATATATGTGATAACTATTGAGTATACTTTAAGTAAATCAAAACTCAGTTTCAAACAATGGCGCTTATAATTCCACCGGTCAATGAATAGCCAAAGGCAGTGTGAATTTTTCTAGAGAGAAATACCATGCTGTCGCCTAGCTGCCATATAGCAATGTTTGCATAATATCAAGCTCAACAAGTGCAATAGAAAGCTGACCTGCTTCCTGGCACGTGATCTAGCAGCTGACTCCCTGTTCTTGATCATCCTCCTCTGCCTCCTCTCATACACCTTCTCCCCAGCACCGGACTTCCTTCCTCTCAGACCTCCACTGAAAACGTATGGAACTGATAAGATAGAAGATTGATCTCCACCACTCTTGGGAAGTGAATCTGAAGGTAGATGGTTCACTGGAGATGCAGTGGTAACGATACCTGCTCCTGCACCCAAACCAACAGCTCCAGGCATCAATCCATTGTTTAACCCAACTTCTCCAAACCCCATGAGGCCTGCCCCTCGAATTCCCCGGGGACTAGCTAAATTAACATCACCCCGTGGCCGTGGCGCTGCCAATGGAATTCCGTCATTGGCGACCATCATCGCCAAAGCAGCTGCAGCACTATTAGAAGTCGGGTTGCTAACAACCGCATCTCTACTGCTTCGATCTTGTGGGAGAAACCCTAGCGAAACACCGGATGCATTGTTTGCAACTTGTAGATCACCGAAGAGCGCATTCCTGATAGATCTGTTATGACCACTGCTATCGCCAGCATCAGCAATCGATCTGGATGTGACTGGTTCCTCTCTGACTACACCAGCTCTGACTAAGAACTCCTCTAGGGTAATCTCGCCCAGTGTCTGTTGCTGGTGCTGGTGCTGGTACGAGGCACCGGCAGTAGCCGGGGGGCCCTGGACCGGATAGACAAGGTCCCTCCAGACCTCCTCCACACTCTTTTGGCTTAGAGTTCGGGGAAAGGTGAAGGATCCCTGCTTCTGGAGGCCAGCGTCTTCGATGCGAGATCCAACGGCGCTCGCCAAGGTCTGGCTCTCCTCCGCGGTCCAGATGTTCTTGATGAGCTCGTCCATGTTCATGGATCCGAAGTCCTTCCCAACTCCCCCCAGAGAACTCTGGAACTCGTCAAACGTCAGCGAGTAGACGGACGACTGCCGCGCCAGTCCAATGCTCCGGCTGCCGCCGTTCGCCTCTGCTCCCGACCCATCTCCCCCTGCTACTGCTCCCCCCATAATAGCATGCTTGTTAAAGTTCATTCTTCGCGAGAGCGAGATCAAATCCGCCTCAATTTCGAAACCAAATCGATCTCGTTTCCCCCAAATCACTTCAGAAATGAATCAGCTTCGAATCAGCAAGACGCAAAAACCGAATCCAGTACAACCAAGCACAGAAGCACAAACCTGCTCGGAGTAAAAAGTTCAACCTTTCACATTGAATCCCGAAGGCAAAAATCTCGTTTGGATCGATCAGAGTTTGTCCATGGCGGAAGAGGAGCCGTCGTTTCCTGCGTCTTAGGACGTGCGCGGTTGAAGAGCTCGCTGTGGACTTCCCTAATTTATCGCAAAGAAGTTGCACTTTCGCCCCCAAAGTTTACGAAATTGCCACTTCATTCTTATAATTATAAAATCACCATTTTACTATTAAAATCTGAGAAAAGTTTTCTATCTCCTTTTATTTTGTAATAAAATACAAAATAAAAAATGCATGGTACCTTTCCATCCCTTTAAAAATTTCTTTTTTTATATACTTATATCCAATCATTAGAGAAGCTACGTGGGAAAGTTTCAGGCCGTAATTTAATGTTTTCTAAATTATAAAAGAGCGAAATGTAAGAACCTCAACATTTTAGGATCAAGATGAAAAATCTCTCTTAATTTGACTTTCTCCAGCCGGCAAAGCTGGTGGTGAACGCCAGGTGTCGCTAGAAAAAGCGCACCAGCTGCCGAAATGCACCCGACCGAACTCATCACGAAACTCATTATTATTACCTTGGCATTTAATGGAGGACAGGTGGATCCCGATGATTACTCCAATCAAAATGTCGGTGCATGATTGGGTGACGTCAAAGTGGACTTGGAACTCCCGTGAGACGTTAGAAATATGCGTGTAGGTGATTAGTGCTACGTGGCGCGGAATGGAGATCGCGAGCAACGTCTGATGGAGACCGTTGATCCAATGGGAATGCGAAACATGGGAGGATCCCGACCGTTGATGTCTCACCCCGACAAAATCTCTATCAGAGGATTAGTTTTTTTTTTCAAAAAAAAATATTTATCTATTTGTTTATTTAATTACGTGTAATGGTGATAAGGATTCACATTAAAGTGTAAAAATATGTTTTAAAAATGCTACTTTTAAATAATTTAGCTTATCGAATAAAGGAATTGCACGTTGAGGAGGAATCCCTATCGAGGGGTTTAATAAGGATGATAATGCTATGAATATATTGTTAGTTATGTAGTTGATTGGTTTCACTTTAACTATGTAGGTAGGTAGGAAGGTGGTGAGAAAGTTTTTCTTAGAAAAAAAAATTCGTCAATTGATCCCGGAACAGTTAATTAAAGTTATAATTCTTAAAAAGACTAATTTTATAATTTCCTAAATTTTTTCATTTTACCCTTTCCACCAACCTATTGAATTTCAAAAAAATACCACCAGTACTTATTTTTTTTTTAAAAAAAATATTATTATTATACTGATTTTAAAAAATTAATACTACTTTAATGTTGCATAAGCTATCAAATCTACTATATTAACGGTCCTTTAGTGTCGACCCACAAATATAGAAAGAAGTACATATAAGTACATAGGTATCAGACACATGATGATATAAACCTCAAGTCGTCAGTTCCTGAGAATCGATCTCTGACTATTACGTCAGAGATATCATGCGCCCATTATTTGTGCTATATCTTGAGGATTGCATAAATCCTAATCAAAACTATACCACTACGATATTATATTTTAAAAATCAACACTAAAGTGATATTCATTTTACTCTTTCTCCCATGATTTTTTAAAAAAATAATATTATTTTGATACTTATTTTTAAAAATTAGTACCACTTTAATATTACATAGGCCCTAAAAACTATGTCCCCTCGGATGAGTCTAATAATTAGTACATGAGATATTACCATCATGAGGTTTGGAGTTCGAATCTCAGTAAAACTGAGGTAAATGTCTTCCTTATGTGTTAGTCATTATTCCAAAGGCTAGTAGTCGTCCGTAATTTACCTCCTCCATATTTGCCCTGGGACGAATTGATGGGGACACTGAGGATAAACGTATTCACCTTTTATAATCATTGGCCCTAAAAATTATATTATGGTGTTGTATTTAGAAAATTAACATCCCATTATGTTGATTTTTAAAATGTAAGATCACGTTGATATTAATCTTTGAAATTTAACCCCTTGTTTTTTTTAATATAGCACATGAGTGATTAGAAAAATGGATAAAATAAATAAATAAATAAATATGTTCTTTGATAAATTTAAAAGTTAGGTGTGGCATTTTAAAATTTTCTAAATTTAGGTATCAATTGCTTGAAAAAAATGTTTTCAGCGATAAACATATAATATATAAACTTTAATTTGTATAATATATAAAATTTAAACACAAATTAGTGTCATTGTCAAGCTTATTTTAGTAAATTATTATAAAGCATTGTCAAACTTTTATTAAGGATAAAATTTGCATGGATTTGAGAGTGCCATTTTAATGTGATTCATATGCAAATTTAAAAATCCTCCTTTTTAGAAAAGAAAATTGAGAATTCATAGATATCAATTTTATATTATACTAATTTGTGTTTAAATGATATAATTATGTGCTATGATTGATACTAATTTGTGTTGTCGATAGAGTTGTATATTCTATAACACTAATATTTGATATTACTTATAACATAAATTGACACTTTATAACACAGATTAGTACCATCTTTAATATAAATTGATACAGTCTAATGAATTAGTAAATTTTCTAATACTATTATTTATTATCATCTATTACATAAATTGATATCACTTGTAATGTAGATCTACGTATAAATGGTCGATTTTATTTTAAAAAATACTTTAAATTTATGCATAAATCACACCAAGATTTGTACCTAAAAGAGTAGCAGGGGCCTTCATGCAATCATGCATAAATAAACTAATTTAATTTTTTTAATACAAAATTTTTATACCTTTAACTCATTAATTGGTTGATCCCATCTAACTTTATTAACAAGTTGCTTATTAATAAATTTATTAGTCTCTATGGGTTATGATGCAGTGGAAAGATATTTAATTGTCACTCAGGTACTTATAATTTAAAAATATTTTTTTTAAATGAGATCGTAATCAAGGAATGTTGGATTTTTAAATCGCTCGTCCGAGTGCTTCTCGATTTATTCTAGTAGTCGATAAAAAATTTTCATGAGACAAGATAGGTCATCCCAAATTTAATATTACCTAAATTAGTTAATTATTTTTTTATTAATAAATTTATTAAAGAATATAATTTATCAATAATAAAATTATACGTAGAAGACTATTATCAATATACAAAATTAATTAAAAGATATAATTTATATAATATATCTCTCATCGTATTAAAATACAATAATTTTAATATTAAATAAAAAACTATTAGTATAAAAAAACAGAGATGATATATATGTCCAATGAAACTAATGATTGAATAAGAGTTATAAAAAGAATAAAAAAAAAAAATAATGTTTAGATGACGAAATAGATGATTTTAATATTGAAGGAACTAAGATAGTACTTGACTTTAATTATCTTAAGTGGATAGACAGATAACTTAATTACGTTCACATCTTATAAATTTTTATTTTTTTTTAAAAAATATATAAATAATCATCTTAAACTACCATGAACTAGGAATTGAACCATATATATTTGACGATTCTAAACTGTGAATCATAATGATCTTGAAAGTTAAGATTAACGATAATTTTTTTTTTAAAATCAATAGTTTTGAACTGTCTAAATGCCAATTCTGAACTGTAGTTGTGTCTACATACATATAGACACCTACACATCATCTTTAATCACTAAGATTAAATTGAAAATTGAATGATATCTAGTTGGATATTCTCAATCCTTAAGTAGAATCTTTAAAAAAAAATGAGATCATTCTGGAAGATTCCACCAACCAATGCTAAATAAATTATATTTGAACACTAGTGGAAAAACACAAATATTTTTTCTTGATCATTTGCAACTATTCCACTCAAATAGCTAGTAATCCTTCTCGCTCACCATATTTTTGTAGTACTTGATTTGTCATTTGCAATAATTATAATATTTTAATATTTAACTAATGTGCTTAAGTTAGAAATTGTAATTTAACAATTTTGATCTTAAATGTGCAAATAAGACAATTCATAGGTTTTATTGTGCACATGATGAAATTGAAAAGTTGGATATTGACTTGGAGTTAAGGTGAAGCCAATTAGAGTGTATTCTTCAATATAACAAAGGCGTTGGTGAGGTTTCTAAGCTCCCTTGTGTTTATTCCTTTTATCTTCTTCGAAAATTTAATTCATAGGGTTTTAGGTGTGGAATTGAGTGAAAAGGTCCAACACGCCAGCCCAAGAGGGTAGGGTGAATCGATAAACCTCGAAATTGTTATTATTACAAAATATAAAGACCAATCAAGGAATACTTATTCGAGAGTTCTTGTTTGTGTGCGGTTGTCATGATAAGTTTAGAGACGTAATGGAGATCATAAAAAAATATATATACAACACACTAACGCATATAATTAGGGTCGTCTCAACTATTTTGGAATTCTTAAGCAAAAAAATAAAATAAAATAAAATAAAAAATCTTTAATATATTATTTAAAAATAATATTAATTTTAAAATAAAATTTTATATATAATTTAATTAATTTTCTAACTTTTGAGATGAAAAAAATACTAATTAAAATTTTATATTCAAGGTTAGATAATAAATCCTTTTCACTTATAAAATTATTAAATTGTTTAATCGTAAATAAGATTTTATTAATTTTAATTTAAAAACTTATAATAAGTATGGTTAGTAATATTCTTGCCTTGGAAAAATAATTTATTTTTATTTTAATGTTTAGTATCTCTTGATTTTAATTGTGAGTTTTGGTCAAAATTTATTTATAGACCTAAAAAGTATTGGTGGCTAGGTTGGCCAAACACAGATTAATTTGAGCTTGAGTTTTGATATTTGATAATATAAGAAAAAAGTTAATTAGGTTAAGAAAGACCGGATACTTGATTTAGAAAGTTCTAACTGAGGTTAGACAACTGAAAGTCTTAATTGGAGATTAGGCAATGGAAGGTCCCAATGGGAGGTTAGGCAATAGGAAGTCCTAACTATAGGTTAGGCAATGAAAAATCCTAACTGAAAATTAGAGAAGGGAGAGTCTTAACTGATGTTAGACAACGAAAAGCCTTAGATGGAGGTTAGGCTAGAGAAAGTCCTAACTAGAGGTTAGACAACGGAAAGTTCTAACTGGAGGTTAGGTAAAGAAAAATCCTAATTAAGGTTAGACAAGTGAGAAGTCTACCGAGTGACTAGTCCTAATTGGAGATTAGGTAAGGAAAAAAATCCTAATTGGAGGTTAGGTAAAGGAAAGTCCTAACTAGAGGCAAGGAAAAGTCTTTAATGAGGTTAGGCAGGTGAGAAGTCTATCGAGTGACTAGTCATAATTAGAAGTTAGGGAAAAGGAAGTCCAAGGGAAGGTTGGCAAGACGAAAGTGTAGGATCGTAAGCATGTGATTTTTTTAAAAATGATTTCTTTTTGGCTTTTTAAAACAAAGTGCATGTGCGCAGCAGAATAAAGCAGATTAAGTAAGAAAAGTGGAAACAAGAAATAAAAAACAATGATACGGTGGGTTTACTTGATTCAGAGCCTTCAACGACTCTTACTCCAAGACCTAGATCCGTTAGACTTTTCCGATGAGTAATCCACTAAAAATGATCGATTACAAAAAGAAGAATAAGGTAGTGTAACAACCTACATTTCTTTTAAGCAGTAATGTAAATGACTTTAAAATAAACATTATCAACACAATATTTTGAAGTGGAATCGCTCGTGTGTTGGTGTCGGTTTGCCGGTAGCGGTTGGGCATAGTTGAGTAGTAGTAGGGCCCCAACACAACAATAGGATGATGTCGAAGTAGCCAGATGGTCACAAATTAGCGTAGAGAAGTGATTATTAAATCTCTCCTTAAAGCCTCCTTTTAAACAGTGTTAGAGGCACCTCCAATAACCCAAGGCGCCTTAGACAGTGCTTATTCAATCTAAAGTCCTTGGTTTCTATCTATGTAAGGGTGCCTCCAACTCACTCCGAGGCACCTCTAATGCGCTCCAGAGCACCTCCAATGCGCTTCAAGGTGCCTCCAATGTACTCTATGGCGCCTCCAATGAGCTCCAAGGCGCCTCCCTACAGTGAAACGTTATCCTCAATTCTTATCTGCGCGAGGGCACCTTCGCCTTGTCCAGGGTGCCTTTATCTCGCTCCAAGGCACCTCTGCGTAGCTCCGAGGCGCCTAGATCACTATTCATTCGAAGTGAACTTTTGCCATCTAACTCCTGCAAGACACATTATGTTAGTGCAATTTGCACTATTTTTCTAACTTAGATTTTGATGAATGACAAGCGGATTAAAGTTAGAGTGTTTTGTGATCTAATTGCTTTACCAAGTGTGTAGAAGTTGATAGGTCTGAAGGACCTGACATCAGGCTGAAATCTAGCTAGGTCCGTAGGACCCGATAGTTGGTGGAAAGTATAGATAGGTCCTTGGGGCCAAATATCTGGCGAGAAGTCCGATTGGGTCCGCGAGACCTGACGACCGGCCAAAGTCCAGTTGTGTATGCGGACCTGACAATTGGCGGAAAGACCTAGTGGGTTAAAGGCAAGTCAAGCAATTGCAGTTGGTAAGTGCAGGTAAGCAACTAAAGAAGAGATCCAATGAGGACGCGTTCCCTGTTGAGGGAACTGTAGGCGTCAGTCTAGCTTAGGTCCATTTGGGAAACCTAAGCTAAGACCTTGACTAGATCCTGGTCTCGGGGAGACATGATCTAATTACTACTTTATTAATATTGTGCTAACTCTATTTTGCAGGATAAATGTATTTTCTGTTTCTTGGACTAACTTTTTATTGCAGGGAAGAAAAGAGACAAAAAGTTGTCTGGGCGCCCGGAGCTGGTCCGGGCACCCTGACCAGTGTCGCTGTGGCGTGTACCACAAGCACCCGGGTGGTCTAGGCGCCTAGAATTAGTCCATGCTGTTGGTTGGTCCTAGGAAGATCGTACCGGTTCCACTGTACAAAAATTTTGTACAAGTGTCGAACCTTTCCTAAACAATCTATTGTGTTCTTTAGAAGTTAAATTAGGAATCACAAGCAGAACTTAACATTATTGATTCCAAATTTAACTTATCTGTTCTTAATGGTTTAGATTTGGATCGCAAGCGAAACTTAACACTATTGATCCAAATCAACCTATGTTATAAAGTTAATTAAATATTTATTTCTAAAATCGGCTCCCAGGTCAAACATGGCAAGACACTAGGCCTTCTTGGGTATGGGATCATCCACCACTGCCTCGACAAAGCCTTTAATAGAAATTCAATATTTAATTTTCTAAAATAACATTAGGTTTAACCGAAAAGAACAATCGAATCACAAATTCGAAAAATAAAAAAAACACAACTCGAATTACAAATTCAAAAAACTAGAATCTAATGCCTCTTGTGTTTGGAATTCATACAAAGAAAAATAACTAGCATGATGCGGAAAACGATTACTAGTTATACCTTTTCTTTGTATGCTAATAACCTCGAGATCTTCTGCCGTATTCCTCGCCTCGCCTTGGACGTCGTGTGGGCGACGATCCTCCAAGATGAACACCACCCAAAGCCTTCTTCCTCCTCTAAAATCCGACCACCACCACCACCACCACCAAGGAACCAAAGAGAGCAAGGGGAAAGGGAAGGGAGAGAGGGTCGGCCACAATAGAGAGCTCAACAAGAGAATAAGAATTGATAATACATGAGGCCTCCTCTCCCCTTCTTTTATATTACTTGCCCAAGGCAAATAAGGAAAGACTTTTTACAAAAATTAAAATCTTCCTCTTGTTTTTCCTTTGCCCCTTTTATTTTTCCTTTTCCTTTCTCTTGATTAATTCAATCATTGATTGAATCAATCATTGATTTAATTGGCCGACCCCTTGCTTGGGTACCAAGCAAGGGCGGCGGACCCCTTAAAAGGAAGAAAATAATTCTTGTAAAAATTTTATAAGTAAAGAAGGAAAGCTCTTATAAAATTTTACAAGCTCTCTTTTAATTACCTAAAGTGGATGTTAAAAAAAGAAAGTTTTAAAAATTAAAACCAAGTTTTAAAATTTAAAACTTCTCTTCTAAAATTTCCTTTTTTAACATGGTTACAAAAAAGGAAAGTTTTAAATTTAAAACTCTCTTTTAAAAAACCATGAGGATGGTTAAATAAGGAAAGTTTTAAAACTTTTAAAACTCTCTTTTAAACCATGTGGCCTAATTCAAATAAGGAAAGTTTTAAATTTTAAAATCTCTCTTTTAAAACTTATAGATATTTACAAAGAGAAGATTTTAAAAATTCAAAACACCCCTCCTATTATGAATTATTGTGGCCGACCCCTCTTTGCTTGGACACCATGCAAAGGGCCGGCCCCTTTGAGAAGGAATTGGCCGACCCCTATGGCTTGGCCACCAAGCCATGGGCCGACCCCCTCTTGGACACTAAGAAGGGCTTTTCATGAGTGGACTTGAGGCATTAATGAGGCTACGACAGAGACCTAGAGGAGAAATTAGTTTTGGCCTCCCGACGAACTTGAGTATCCCGTGTTCACCCCGAACACACAACTCAAGTTCATCAACAATAACTCATTCCACTATAGAGTTATTATTGCACTACCGCACCAATTCCAAATTACATTATGGGCTCCTTCTCATCATGAGTGTGTTAGTCTCCCTGTGTTTAAGATATCGAATGTCCACTAATTAATTGAGTTACTGACAACTCATTTAAATTAATGTCTTAGACCAAGAGTAGTACCACTCAACCTCAATGTCATGTCGGACTAAGTCCACCTGCAGGGTTTAACATGACAATCCTTATGAGGTCCTCTTGGGGACATTCTCAACCTAGATAACTATTGGCGCGGTTAGCACTAACGGTCTAACTCAGGTTTTGATGAATGATAAATTAGGTTAAGTTAGGTTTGTCGTTATCTAATACTCTGACCGAGTGTGCAGGCGAAGTCTAGACAGGTCGACGGGCTGACCGGATGTCTGGCATGAAGTCCAAGCGGGTCGACGGGCTGACCGGACGCTTGGCACGAAGTCCAAATGGGTCGACGGGCTAACCGGACATTTGGCACGAAGTCCAAGCGGGTCGACGGGCTGACCAGATAGCTGGCGAGAAGTCCAAACGGGTCGAAGGGCTGACCGGACGTCTGGTGGGTAAGTAAAGGTAAGTTACTGGAGGGGTGTGACTGTGAGGACGCACTCCCAGAAAGGGAACATTAGGCGTCAATCCAGCTTAGATCCATTTCGGATATCTAAGTCGAGATCGTGACTAGATTCCGGTCTCAGAAAGACGAAATCTAAGTCATACTCTTTATGTTGAACTTATAAATTGTGATAACACTTTGTTTTGCAGGATATACATTATCTATTTGCCTCGGACTAACCTTGTCTTGCAGGAGAAGATGTTCTCTGGAGAAAGGTGGTCCGGGCGCACGGAAGGGATCCGGGCGCCCGAAAGGGATCCGGGCGCCCGGAAGGGATCCGGGCTCCCAAAGGCAACTTCTATCCAGTTTGCGGCGTAGACACGTGGAGCTCACTGGTTGGGTCTGCCACGTCACACCAGGGTGCCTGGAAGGGATCCGGGGCGCCCTAAGCCTCCTATATAAGGAGGGTCAAAAGCGTGTAATTTATTAATCAAGATAAACTAATACCTAATTACACTACGACTATTCCAATGGTTTGTTCCTTTCCATCTTAGTTGTGAGCAATTGTTTATAATTTATGAAGAACTGATAACATGATCTTTTGTGTGTGACACCACACACCATGTTATCTATAATATAAGTTAATTGAACAACTACACTTAACAAATAAATGTAGACATTTGACCAATGTGATTCTTTTATTTAAAAAATAAATATTTACAAAAGCTAGGCTTTTAGTATACACTCTAACACATACACCCGGACTACAAAAGTTATCCTGAAACTGTGTTGGAGTGCGACGATTGGTCAAACCCACATCAACGCTCCTGGTGCTCGGAAGTGGATAAACTTCATGGATGAAGTTTCGACGAGAGATTGCGATGTCAGTAGCGGTCTAGGCACCCGAATGGGCCTATATAAATCCCTTCGACCAGCAACTTCAGAATAACATTGACTATAACTTTCATATTCAAGTGTTGCTCCGAAAAGGCTCCGACGACACCAAAAGACTGCTTCGAAGTTTGAGGAACAAGAGACTTCATTTTCATTTTTGTTTGTCGGTAACAAATTTTATTTTCAGTTCTTATACTCAATCATTATAATCCTTTTATGAATTGATAGTGATTGTTCAACGAAAGCGATTGACGATTACGGACCTTGGAGTAGGAGTCGTCCAGGCTCTGAACTAAATAAAATCATCTGTGTTAGCATTGTTTTCTATTTTCTTTATTCCACTACATAACTTGTTGTTAATCGATATTTTCAAAAATCACTATTCACCCCCTCTTGCGACTTTATGATCCTACACGTTAGTCCAAATAACAACAAATAACCTTCAAAACAAAGTTAGTACTTGAAATAATACAACATTAATAATTACATCTTGTTTTACTAAGACCAGGATCTAGTCATGGTCTCAGCTTAGACTTCTAAAATAGATCTAAGTTGGACTAACGCCTACAGTCCCACCAAGACTCGTCCTCACTGAATTACTCTTCTTTAGTGCTTACCTTACTTACCATTGTAGACTTACTTGACACTTGACCCACCAGGACTTCATACTAGATGCCCCATCTAAACTTCAACTAGTTGTCAGGTCCTGTAGACCTAACTGGACTTCCTGTCAGATATTAAACTATCTGGTCTTTCCATGCCAGTTATTAGGTCCTCTAGACCTAACTGGACCTCAACCTGATGTTAGGTCACATCAAATCTTTTAGTCCTATGCACTTGGTAAATGAGTTAGAAAATACAACATCTAATTTTAATTTATTTGTCATTCATTAAAACTTGATTTTGACCATTGGTGTTAACTGCACTAATAGAAAGTCCAAGTAGGTTAAAGGTTAACTGAACATTTGGTGAAAAAGTCCTAGCAGGTCAAGGTTGACCAGATGCTAAGCAACGAGAAATCCTATTGAGTTTTGAATGACTTTAGAATTGGACAAAGGAATCCTAAAATCGGGTTCAAAGTTTAGGGTTAGGTAATCGATTGACCTAAAGTAATTGATTGACTGTGTTATCTTGAGAGCATAGTAGGGTTTAGAATCGATTGGTCAATCGATTGATAACATTTTAGTGAGGAAGTAGAAGGTTGTCAAATTGATTGGGTTAATCGATTAAGTACTGCTGAATTGATTGGCAGTGTTTTCATGAGAGCAAAGAAGGCCAAGGAATCAATAATCGATTGAGGTTAAGCCAATCGATCAAGCTAATCGATTAAGAGTATTTTTCACGAGAACAAAAAGTTTTTGAATTGATTGGGTCAATCGATTAGGCATTGTCAATTGATTGATATAACTCACCAATTAAATGGGCGAATGAAAAAGAGCCATTCTATAGGTTTTGAACGGTTGATTTGACATGACAATTGATTGAGAATAAGACCAATCGATTGAGAGATGTTTGTTAGGATCAGTTGAGCTAGAGGGGGGGGGGGGGGGAATGGCTCACTTCGTTTTCTTGATCTTCGATTTTTCACAGCGGAAGCTTGAAGCCAATGCTAACTCAGGTATTTACTTGGTATCCACCTCCTCAAGGAGGTGACTAATCCAAGGATCCACGCCACTCACCACACTTCCACTATCCAAATACCCTCCTTCTCGGAAACACACCGAAGGTGGAGAAACCTTACAACACTATCAACAGTCCCTCTCTAAAAGAAACAGATCACACTCACTGCAATCAAGAAGAGAGAAGTATTACAAACTTGAAGTAGCTTCTTCCTTGTGCGTGAGATTTAAGAACGTGGAGAGGTTGAGCGCTTGAACTTGAAACTCTTGAGAAATCTTGAGCGCTTGAAAGCTTTTTCACACCCAAGCAATAGAACAGTATTTTTGTTGTGTTCTTGTCTACGTTTTTCTTCTTTTTTTCAGTGTTTTAAACGTCGAGAAAACTAGCCGTTTCTCACTCTGCCGTCACCGTGGATCGATTGAGATTATGTCCCAATCGATTCACAAGTATCCGTTGGGAGCCATCACGTCAAGATCAACGACGCAGATTCTTCCATTTACCTTGGATCGATTTGGGGAAGATTTTGAATCGATCCAGACACCTGCTCACGAAATCGTAGCTTTGTGAATCGATCGGCCGATCGATTCAAACCCTTGAATCGATCGACTGATCGATTCAGAATGATTCTGTGCTTCGCACAGAATGTTCATGGATCGATCGGCCGATCGATTCAATCCCTTGAATCGATCGGCTGATCGATTCAGAACGATTCTGTGCTTCGCACAGAATGTTCATGGATCGATCGGCCGATCTATTCAGTACCTTGAATCGATCGGCTGATCGATCCAGACGCATTCTGTGCTGCGCAGAACCTTACCAATCGATCAGCCAATCGATTGACTTACCTTCAATCGATCGGCTGATCGATTCAGAGGCAATCTGCCGCACAGCCATGTCTGAATCGATTTACCAGTCGATCTCTGACAGTGAGCCTAACACACACATAATCTTGTGACTTGCAGGAGCTTCTCTTGCCAAGAATCCGGTCCCCGACCTTCTTGGACTTCTCTTGCCTTGCATCTGGTCTTCTAACCTACAAGAAACTCCTCCTGCAAACTCACAATGCATGTTAGTTCCACCGTATTAACCTAAACTTAAATAATTGTCAACACATTGAAACTTCCAGGGCATGATTGCATCAACAATCTCCCCCTTTTTGATGTTTGACAATCTATTTAAGTTTAGGCTAGTTTCCAATACAATGATAAATAATGATTGTAGCTTGCTGAAATAATAATTGCATAATTGCAGTAAGCTTGATTTTAATTTACTGAGATAAGCATAAGCAATAAGCATGAACTTCAATATAGATCTCCCCCTTTGTCAAAAATCAAAAGCAAATAACTCCCCCTCAATAAGTGCACAAAGTAAATATGATAAATCCGAGGAGTGCTCCCCTTAAAACACACATATATCAACAGAACATAACAACACTGAAATGTAGAACCAAAAGGAGAGCTTAGCATAAAAGTATATCATACATTCAAAATGAAAGAGAGTTCACAAAAAGGGACTCCAGAACAACCATCCATACAACAAATAAAAACATATCACACAGGAACATAAAACTCGATAAGCTCGTGTCCCGGAGGAGTGGGATCAGGATCAGCAGCTGGAGCGGACGTAGTAGCCGGAGCAGGAACCGTCGCAGAGTCAGGATCAGGGGCATCCTCAGCAGGGGGAACAGGGGCGGTGGATGGACCAGACTAAGACGGGTGAACCGTCACCCACGAGCCCACTAAGTCCACTAGTGTATCCAGAGTCGCCTGCATCGAAGTCTGCTGCTGGACCACGGTATCCATCGTGGTACGCAGGCTGGCTACCTCCAGGGTCAGCTCCTCAAGGCGAGTGGAAGCCGTCTCCTCAAAAGTCGGAGAAGCTGGCCCGTGGAACTCCTCTTCAGCCTCATCCTCCGCAGGAGCCACTGCCTGTGCATCCCCCCTGCGACGAGCCCTAGGTCCCTCGCCAAAAGCACGACCATCACGCCACCGAACTCCCCCAGGACCACCCACCAAGCCTGACTTCGTGAACGAACGGGAGGAGATCCGTGAGTAGGCCACAGCCATGGGCTCTAGCCATCCTCGAGAGACATCGATCTTCATAAACTCCAGCCAGTCTGTGATGATGTGCCCAAAAGGCATGTGAATCATCTCTTTTACTGGCTGAGTGAAATGAATAATGCAATGAAAGATGTTCAAGGCGATGTTGATGTCCAGGGAATGACGGATGGCATATAGGGCAAACATGTGAGTAGGTCGAAGGACGGCCAAGGCACGGGAGACAATGGGAAAAAGGCAGTTAACTATGACTTTGAACAAAGCGACGTTCTCAGTCGATAATTCAAGAGAGGAGAATTTTTGAACTTGAGCATCCGGCCCATCCGGACGTGGATGACCATAAAAGAACTGATGCATGGAGGCAATGCTGATATGCTCAAAAGGTGGTGGCAACTCATCAGGAAGAGTAGGATAAAACACAAAGTCATTATCGGATGGTAGACAACCTAGAAAAGACTAAAGAATCTCATAAGAGAAGTCCAAGCTCCGTTTTGCAACACGAGTTCGATAATTTACACCATCAGAAGTGTGCAAATTATTATAGAATTCGGAGACAAGAGCGACATTGATACTGCTTTCACAGGTTAACAAAGAGTCAAGCTTGTAGTGCTTGAACCAGTTGTATGTATCAAAACAAGAAACCCTATAGTACTGGAGATCAACAGACCTAGGGGTGATTAGTTTGAAAGTATTTTTGCTAAAGTTTTGCTGCAATGCATCATTAGGAAACCTAGGATCAGTGGGAGGTTGAGGATGGGATGGAGGAACGGATGATCCTTCGCCCGATTCACGCACTTTTCATTTCTTTCTATTGAGAAAGAAATATAAAAGAACAAGAGATAGCAAGGGTTTTGCAGCAGAACAGAGAGGGCAAGACAAATGCAAGAACAGAATACGTAATGCAATGCACGAGGAGAAAACAAAAACACACAAGACACACATGGATTAGGTCAAATATAAGAGCAATAACCAAAGAAAAACACTTAGAAAAAGTGTTAAGAACTTTACTTAGGGTTAGGGTTTTGAGTCCTCATTGTGGTCTGCGTCACGGAGACACGAGAGAACACCGCCCGCTCGCAGAGAGAGAAGGAGCAGAACCGGAGGACAGGTGGAAGAGCTCCCTTCGCCGGAGAAACTCGTCGGAGGGAACGAGCGAGACAAGCGGAAGAATCGCCTGGAAAATCACCTGGGGCAGGACGGTGGTCGAGAGAGAGAAAAGGAGGAGCTGAGGGTAAGTGAATCGATTCGAGAACCATTTGATTTTGGGTTTTAATATGGGTTTGAAATTCTCAATCGATCGACCGATCGATTGAGAACAAGTGAATCGATCGGTAGATCGATTCATGAGGCTTCTGTGAGAATCGAACAAACGGCTGAATTGATCCATAGATCGATTCAGACGCCTTCTGTGGAAAACTGAAAGGGCGTCTCAATCGATCCATTGATCGATCGAGGTGCTCTGAATCGATCCATTGATTGATTCAGATGCCTTCTGTGGCCAAGTACGAGCCTCCCAATCGATTGACCAATCGATTGGGAAGCCTGATATTCCTGCACGTCTGAAAAACTTTCAGAACCAAGATTTGGAAAAGCACAACTAATTGTACACTACTCCAAAAATCATGAAATTTGCATAGACACTATATGTATGTCCCAAATTATCAAAGAAAAATAAAGTTTAATAAAAATGAACTCGCCTTAGTGAAAACTTACACAAAACCATAAATTATTGAAAACTTCAAAGATATGAGGAAGTTTGTATCTACCTGTTTCATAATAATCCCCATCCAATAACACACTTCAACCAATGTTTTAGAAGTGAGTTGTTATATGGTAAGTTGAAAATTTCCAATCATAATCGTAGGGCAATGGGCATATGAGTTGTACACTTGCTTTCCCTATGATTGGACAAATGAATGTTTCATGTGAAAGTCATTTTTCTTGATCAACTTAATACATCATAACAAGCATTATGATAAAGATAAATGTTCCTAACCTCTCACCCCCATCTAAATCACACAAAGAGGACAACCCTATGTGTTTGTGAGAGGCAAAAATTAAGGTGAAGAACCTAAAAGCTTTACCTATAAAGTGACCATGGAGGATTTGATTTAATCAATACAACACATTCCCAATTCTCTTATAAGAAAGCTAAATTCAACTTCGGGAAGAGGTTTGGTGAAGATATCGGCTAAGTTTGATTTTGATCCAACATAATTTAAAATGATATCACCTCGAGTTACATGATCACGAATAAAATGATGTTTAACCTCTATGTGTTTCGTTCTTGAATGATGAACGAGATTTTTGGTTAAGTTGATTGTACTCACATTATCACAAAGAACTTGAACATTGTTATAGGTAAGTTTATAGTCTTCTAGAGTATGAGTCATCCACAATAATTGTGATACATACTCTCCCATGGCAATATATTCCGCTTCGGTTGTGGAGAGAGCTACACAATGTTGTTTTCTACTTGACCAACTTACTAAAGAGGACCCTAGAAATTGACAGCTCCCACTAGTACTTTTGCGATCCAATTTGCATCCGGCATAATCGGAATCGGTATAGCCCACTAGGTCAAAAGTTTCGATTCTAGGATACCAAAGACCAACTTTTTGAGTCCCCTTGAGATAACGAAGAATTCGCTTAACGACACTCAAATGTGACTCCTTGGCACAAGATTAATACCTAGCACATATACCTACGGCGAAAAGTATATCCGGTCTACTAGCCGTGAGATAGACAAGACTTCCTATAGCACTACGATACACCTTGGAGTCAACTTCTTTCCCCTCAATGTCTTTATCCAACTTAGTATTTGTGGCCATGGGGGTAGATATTTCCTTTGCATTTTCCATCCCAAATTTCTTAAATAGCTCTTTGACATATTTGGATTGATGAATGTAAATGCCTTCTTTTGTTTGTTTAATTTGTAATCCTAAGAAAAATGTCAACTCACCAACCAAACTCATTTCAAATTCACTCTCCATGTGATTAATGAATTCATTTAAAAAATCTTTATTTGTGGAACCACAAATAATGTCATCTACATATACTCGGGCCACAAACATATCATTACCACTATTTTTTAAGAATAAAGTAGGATCAATTTTTCCTCTATGAAACCCTTTTGATACTAGAAATGTTGACAATCGTTCATACCAAGCCCGAGGAGCTTGTTTTAGTCCATATAAGGCCTTTTTAAGTTTATATATAAGGGTTGGATGCTCCAAATTCTCAAATCTCGGTGGTTGCTCAACATATACTTCTTCTTTTATAACACCATTAAAAAATGCTGATTTTACATCCATTTGGTACAATTTGAAACCCTTGTGGGCGGCAAAGGCCAACATCATTCTAATTGACTCCAATCTTGCTACGGGTGCATAAGTTTCATCATAGTCCAACCCTTCTACTTGATTGAAACCCCTAGCGACCAATCTAACTTTGTTTCTCACCACTATCCCTTTATCATCAAGTTTGTTCCTAAAAACCCATTTTGTATCAATAATTGATTTGTTGTTAGGCCTAGGAACTAAATCCCAAACTTGACTTCTTTCAAATTGAGATAATTCATCTTGCATTGCTAAAATCCAATCCGGATCAAACAAGACATCATCAATGGTTTTTGGTTCTATTTGAGATATTAAGGCAACTTGACTTCCGTCATTTCTAAAGTAAGATCGAGTTCTCACTCCTTGAGTAATGTCTCCTACTACTTGATCTAAGGGATGATTTACATGAGTCCTAGTAGGTCTTGAATCTTGATTTGTTATAATTTCGGGTTCAAGTGGCAAAGGTTCATTTTTCTCACCATCACTTTCTTGATTTTCTTCTCCTTGATGATTTACCTCATTTAGTGTTAGTTTCTCTAACTCAAATTGTAATTCTTCATCGTTTGTTCTTATAGAGTTTAAAGAAGGATTTTCTTCAAATACAACATTTAGTATTTGTTATAATTTCGGGTTCAAGTGGTAAAGGTTCATTTTTCTCACCATCACTTTCTTGATTTTCTTCTCCTTGATGATTTACCTCATTTAGTGTTAGTTTCTCTAACTCAAATTGTAATTCTTCATCGTTTGTTCTTATAGAGTTTAAAGAAGGATTTTCTTCAAATACAACATTTAGTGATTCTTCAACTAGTTTTGATCTTTTGTTGTAAATTCGGTATGCCTTGCTATGACTTGAGTAACCTACAAGAATTCCCTCATCCGCCTTAGTGGAAAACTTTCCCAAGTGATCCTTGGTGTTTAGAATATAGACCTTACACCCAAATACTCTAAGATGCTTAATTGTAGGTTGTTTACTAAACCACAATTCATGAGGTGTTTTTCCTAGAAACCTATGTATTAAAGTTCGATTTTGGACATAACAAGCCGTATTAATTGCTTCGGCCCATAGGAAACTATGTAGTGAATATTCATTTAACATGCTCCTAGCGGCCTCTTGCAACACCCTATTTTTCCTCTCAACAACTCCATTTTGTTGAGGTGTTCTAGGGGTTGAAAACTCATGTTTGTAGCCTTTTTCCATACAAAAACTTGTGAATCTATCATTTTCAAACTCACCTCCATGATCACTTCTTATTTTGTTTATCTTATGAGCCTTTTCATTTTCTACTCTATTATAAAAAGCAATCAAGGTATCTAGAGTTTGATCCTTATGTTTCAAGAAAAACACCCATGTATATCTAGTGTAATCATTCACAATCACAAAGCAATATCTACTACCATTTAAAGAAATATATTTACTACTATCAAATAAATCCATGTGAATGAGCTCTAAAGCATTTGAAGTACTTACAACATTTTTACCTTTATGAGTAGCTTTGGTTTGCTTACCCATTTGACATGCATCACATATTTTGTCTTTTTGAAACTTCAACTTTGGCAATCCGTGCACCAACTCCTTCTTTGAAAGATTTTTGATATTCTTCATGTTGGTGTGAGCGAGTCTCCGGTGCCAAAGCCACGTCTGCTCTTCTTTGGACATGAGACACTTAGCAAACACATTAGTAGCACCAAATAGTTCAACTTGATAAATATTTTCTTTTCTATGGCCTATGAGAACATTGGTGTTTAGTTCACTATGCTTGACTAGGCATTGAGATGAGTTGAACTCAACTCTATACCCCGAGTCACATAGTTGACTAACACTCAAAAGATTAAAAGCTATGCCTTTTACTAGTAACACATTTTTTATTACAAATTTTTCGGAAATTCTAATATCTCCTATTCCTATAACTTTTAACTCACCACTATTACCAAAAGAAACGGTACCTTTACTTTTGTGTCTAAATGATGAAAATTTTGATGAGTCCCCCGTCATATGCTTAGAGCATCCACTATCTACGAACCATGTTGTTGGGTGCTCCCCCTTTGTGCATGCCTGTTTAAACACGATGAATCAAATGTTTTGGTACCCACACTTTGGGTCCGGTAGCATCAATAACAAATTGCTTGGGTACCCAAGCTTGAACAACCTTAACCCTTGAAGCATGGTTTCTACTAATTAGAGACATGAATTTAACTTCCTTATCTTGTGATTTAAAACCTAGTCCCGCTTTGTTGTACACGCCTCTTTGAGCTCCTAGAATCATGTCTAAGTATTTTGAGCTTGAAGTAAATTTTTCTAGAGCACATCTAAGATCATCAACTTGTGATTTCAATGATACATTTTCTTTTTCAAGATCATCAACATCATTTTTGTCATTTTCATGAAGCATGCAACTTTCACATGGGACAATTTCATTTTTGAGTGATTTCAATTCATTTTTCAATCTTTTAACCTTCCCTTTTGATTTTGCTAGTGCATTGGTTAAGCATGCAATGGTGGCATACATCTTATCAAGCTTGGGAGAAATTACCTCATCATCACTAGATGATGACTCACTTGAAGATTCCACATCTTCTCCATGACTATCTTCATCTTCACTATCTTCTACATGGCTTAAGGCCATGAGAGCCATGTGCTTTGAGCTCTTCCTTTCATCTTCTTCCGTTGAGCTTGATGACGAGTCATCCCATGTGGCTTTCAACGCCTTCTTCTTTTTCTTGATCTTTTCTTCTTGCTTCTTCAACTTTGGACACTCCGTTTTGTAGTGCCCCTTTTTCTTGCATTCATAGCAAATTACATCATTCTTATTCTTAGAATCCACAAGAGATTTACCTTTTCTCTTCTCATTGTTGAAGATTTTCTTAACATCCTTCTTGTCAAACTTCCTTGAATGTCTCATCATTCTTCGAACGAAGTTTGCCATTTCACTTGATGATAGCCCTTCATCACTATCAATATCACTATCTTGTTCGGATTCTGAAGATGACTCCTTCTTCTCCTTTTTCTTTTCCTTGTGCTTCTTTTTGTTCTTTTCACTTGCAACCAAGGCTATACCTTTCTCCTTATGACTTGTGTTAGCTTGCTCATGCAATTCAAGTTCACAAAATAATTCATCCAATTTCACTATTGACAAATCCCTTGAAACCTTATAAGCATCCACCATGGATGACCATAAAGAGTTTGTTGGGAAAGATTTTAAAGCATACCTTATGAGATCTCGGTTCTCCACACTCTCTCCAACTAAATGAAGACCATTTAGGAGTTCCTTGAATCTCCCATGTAGTGAGCTTACCGTTTCTCCATCCTTCATGGTGAAGTTTTGAAGTTGATTTATCAACAAATCTCTCTTTGCAATTCGTGAATCCTTGGTGCCTTCATTTAGTTCAATAAGCTTATCCCATAAATCCTTGGCACTCTTAAAAGGTCCAACTTTGTTGAGTTGTTCCGAGCTTAATCCACATTGAAGAGTCACAATTGCCTTTGCATTTGCTTGAGCCTTCATTTTTTGTTCAACCGTCCACCTTGATGACTCAAGCATTTTTCCATTTTCAATTGGTGCCATGAAACCCTCCGTGATTGAGAACCACATATCAATTTCGGTCATGAGATAGTGTTCCATGCGGCTCTTCCAATAAGCAAAATTGCTGCTTTCATAAAATGATGGTCGTGAAGTACTATGTCCCTCCTTCGTTGACATCTCGTAACTCTTTAACTTGTGCTTTCTTGACAATGAATCCTCAAAAGCAAACCAATGCTTTGATACCACTTGTTAGGATTCGTTGAGCTAGAAGGGGGGGGGGGGTGAATGGCTCACTTCGTTTTCTTGATCTTCGATTTTTCACAGCGGAAGTTTGAAGCCAATGCTAACTCAGGTATTTACTTGGTATCCACCTCCTCAAGGAGGTGACTAATCCAAGGATCCATGCCACTCACCACACTTCTACTATCCAAACACCCTCCTTCTCAGAAACACACCGAAGGTGGAGAAACCTTACAACACTATCAACAGTCCCTCTCTAAAAGAAACAGATCACACTCACTACAATCAAGAAGAGAGAAGTATTACAAACTTGAAGTAGCTTCTTCCTTGTGCGTGAGATTTAAGAACGTGGAGAGGTTGAGCGCTTGAACTTGAAACTCTTGAGAAATCTTGAGCGCTTGAAAGCTTTTTCACACCCAAGCAATAGAACAGTATTTTTGTTGTGTTCTTGTCTATGTTTTTCTTCTCTCTTTCAGTGTTTTAAACGTCGAGAAAACTAGCCGTTTCTCACTCTACCGTCACCGTGGATCGATTGAGATTATGTCCCAATCGATTCACAAGTATCTGTTGGGAGCCATCACGTCAAGATCAACGGCGCAGATTCTTCCATTTACCTTGGATCGATTTGGGGAAGATTTTGAATCGATCCAGACACCTGCTCGCAAAATCGCAGCTTTGTGAATCGATCGGCCGATCGATCAAACCCTTGAATCGATCGGCTGATCGATTCAGAACTATTCTGTGCTTCGCACAGAATGTTCATGGATCGATCGACCGATCGATTCAGTACCTTGAATCGATCGGCTGATCGATCAAGACGCATTCTGTGCTGCGCAGAACCTTACCAATCGATCAGCCAATTGATTGACTTACCTTCAATCGATCGGCTGATCGATTTAGAGGCAATCTGCCGCACAGCCATGTCTGAATCGATTTACCAGTCGATCTCTGACAGTGAGCCTAACACACACATAATCTTGTGACTTGCAGGAGCTTCTCTTGCCAAGAATCTGGTCCCCGACCTTCTTGGACTTCTCTTGCCTTGCATCTGTTCTTCTGACCTGCAAGAAACTCCTCCTGCAAACTCACAATGCATGTTAGTTCCACTGTATTAACCTAAACTTAAATAATTATCAACACATTGAAACTTCCAGGGCATGATTGCACCAACAATGTTAATCAACCCTATTGTAATCCCCTAGAAAAGGGGGTTAGGGGAGCGTTTGAAGTCGTCAGTTCTTGAAAAGTTAGAAGCAAAGTGCTGCTCATTTCCATCCGATCAGAGACATTTCCAAGAAACCAGATAGCAAGTTAAGAAAATTTTCATTATTGTAAAATTGTTTTCGATTTCCTTTATATTTTCTTTTGTTTTTCTTGTTATATCCTTGAGATCAAGGTTGTATGAGGCTTCTCTTCCTCTGGATAGTTTCCAAAAATAAGATTTTCATAGTGGATGTTGTGTGTGAGGAGTGGACTCGTGGATTAACCACTTTAAGGAGGTGGATACCAAGTAAATCCAAGTGCTAGCATTGTGGAGTGTCTTCGTTGCTTTAAGTTTCCATTGCAACATCAAGTTCAAAGAAGCGAAGCAAGCTATTCACCCCCTCTATCTCATATGAGACCTAACAAGTGGTATTAGAGCGAGGTTGCTTTTCACCAGACTAATCGTCGAAAGGAGCAAAGAGCTAGAGGAAGAAGAAGATGCTATATTCTTAAAACCCTTCAATATCAACAAGTAATTAGACTAATCATTAAATGAACTCAAGTTTGCAAATGAACTACATAAAAATTAAACATCAAAATCGAAAAATTAGTTGCGATTGATAAAACGGTTGTAAAAGAACACCCAATAGAATTAGTCATATTTAACTGCTTCTAAAACTGCTTCAATTGATTACCTTTAGAAGCGATTCTTAAACCGTTTCTATTGTCCACCTTTAAAAGCAATTTATATGATCGATTCTATAAATTACTTTTTAGAAGCAGTTTTTATATCCGATTCTATAAGTAATATTTGGAGCGGTTCAAAACTGCTTCTAAAGATCACGACTGAGATTTAAGAAAACATGGTTTACGCATCTCATATTATTTTCGCAATTCATCCCTCTCAGTCGTTCTAGCGACCTCTTTGTTCCAATAAGGTTTTCACGCTTAATATATACAGGAAAACATGAGGAGCATGAACCTTTTATTTTGGCTATGCAAACTCAAATGATTTATTATGTTCATGATCCAAAGGAGGATTGATACTGTGCAATTCATCACACATCAAGAGATACATACAATATGGGCAATGAAGATGATATGAATGTAACTGTACCATTTTTTTCTAATATGGAATCAATATTAGGTGATGTAAATAGAGTAGATGTTGAATTAATTTGAACTGATTCAGAGGGCTCAATAGTTGATATTGTTCCGGTTGTGAATAATGAAACAAAATTTTGTATTTTTCTTTCATTATGTTGAAACCATCTCTATCAATAGAAAATTTGACCAGATTTGAACAAAAACAAGGTATTCGTTCTTATTTCAGCAGGTAAAGGCTTTTGAAAATTATTTTAGAATATGTTCAGTCACTCCTTATTATTAAGTTCTAAAAATTCCATTAAGCTTGATTGAATCCTCACTTTGATTTCCTAAAATGAGGCTGAAATTGCATTCGAAGCCAATGGAACAGTAAGATAATCAGAAATAGTTTCTGAAACTACTGTGAGGGTCTGAGTTTTAACCCAAATTGATTCCAATTTGTCTCTTTTCTTCCATTTAGCTTGAGGTTTTGGACGGTTCATGGTGTACATAGATGCCTCCAAGAATAGTTTAGGGGCTATGCTGATGCAGAATGGGAAGGTCATTGCCTATGTTTCACGTCAGTTGAAGGTGCATGAGCAAAACTATCCCACACATGACTTGGAATTAGCGATAGTCATTTTTGCTCTAAAGATTTGAAGACATTACCTTTATGGGGAACATTGTGAGATCTTTATTGACCATAAAAGCTTGAAATATTATTTCAATCAAAAGGAATTAAATATCAGACAGAGACAATAGTTGGAGTTGGTGAAAGATTACAACTATAACATTAATTATCACCCATGTAAGACTAATGTGGTGGCAGACTCTCTGAGTCGCAAGTCCGCGACGCTATCGCAGTTAACCACCCAACAACAATTGATAACAGAATTTCAATGGATGAGATTGGAGCTGTTTACACCAAATGAGCATATTAGTTTGTCAACACTAACTGTTAGATCAAACCTACTAGACCGGATCCGGGAAGAAGAAATATCTGATCAACAGTTAATGGAATGGAAACACAGGGATGAAGCAAAGGGTCATGCTATCTACTCGACTGTGGATGGGGTTATGCAATACAAGGGTTGCATTTGGGTGCCTAAGGGCGGGTCACTCAGAGAGTACCTCCTGATTGAGGCTCATACCACTCCGTACTCTGTCCATCCTGGAAGTATGAAAATGTATAAGGATATGCAACTATTGTACTGGTGGCTGGGCATGAAGAGAGACATAAGCAAAGTAGTTCACGAGTGCCTTACTTGTCAGCAAGTGAAGACTGAATATTAAAGGTCAGCAAGACTACTAGAACCGCTTCCGATTCCCACTTAGAAGTGGGAAGATGTGGCTATAGACTTTGTGGTGGGATTACTAGCCTCACCTAGGGGATCAAATGCTATATGAGTTATTGTGGATCGACTAACAAAGTCGGCACACTTTCTGCTAGTAAAAACCACCTTCACTATAACGCAATATGCAAGACTGTATATACGAGAGATAATACAGTTACATGGAATTCCAGCTCAGATCGTGTTAGATAGAGATCCAAAATTCACACCCAGATTTTGGAAAAGTTTACGTCGTGGGTTAGGTACAAAGCTCACCTTTAGTACCGTTTTTCACCCACAGACTGATAGTTAATCCAAACGGGTGATTCAAATTTTGGAGGATATACTACGAGCTTGTATGATTGATTTCAAGGGAGGTTGGGAGTCAAAGTTTCCCCTGGTGGAGTTTACCTACAATAATAGTTATCAAGCTACCGTAGGTATAACCCCATATAACATTGTATGGAAGAAGATGTAGGACACCATTGCATTGGGATGAGGTAGGAGAGAGGGCAGCTCTAGGTCCAGACATTGTGACTCACACAATGAATCTGGTGGCTAAGATTTGAGACAGGATGCAAATAGCGCTAAGTCGCCAGAAGAGTTATGCAGATCAACGATGAAGAGATTTGGAATTTGCAGTGGGGGACCATGTATTCCTCAAGGTGTTACCGTTGAAGGGGGTACTGAGGTTCAGGAAAAAGGGGAAACTCATCCGAGTTATATTGGCCCTTTTGAGATTTTGGGTTGGATTGGAACTCGAGCATACCAAGTTGCGTTACCATCGAACCTGTCAGGAGTCCATAACATGTTCCACATATCCATGCTTTGGAGGTACATTTCTAACCCTTCTCATATGATTGGTCATGAGTCCGTGCAATGGATGTCGAATCTGTCTTATGAGGAAGTGTCGAAACAAATCCTTGATCGCCAAGTCCGGAAGCTGAGGAAGAAGGAGATCAGAATGGTAAAGGTCTTATAGAGGAATCAGTTGATAGAGGAAGCTACCTGCGATATTGAACTAGATATGCACAATTTCTACCCTTAATTATTAGGTAAGTCAAATTTCGGAGACGTAATATTTATACGCGGGGGTGGGGGGGGGGGAGGGGGGATTGTAAGATCTCACGAGCGTAATTAAAAAATTTATTTATGAAATTTTCTAAGGTCACACTAGAGCTAATTAAGGGAATTAATTTATAAAATTTTCTATGAATTCTAAGAATTTTTTAGAATTTAAAATGAACTTGAATGACACATTTTCAAGGGGATATAACTATTAAGTTTGATGGACGCATATGATACCCAATTAAATTGGGAGTTGATTGTCCTTAATTATCCTAAGTTAGGGTTAATTAACCTATGTATCAAGGCTAAATTTTCACCGATTCCTTACTGATACACTCATTGTTCTTGAAGAATCACCGACTCCTTCTCCTGCTTAACTCCACCCTCTTCGACGGAGCCTCTCCACCGAGCTTTGAGATCCGGCCAACTAGCACACCACACCAACGATTCTATAGGGGGCACTGAGATCGGACGCTGAGACCTTCGACGACCTTATCGGCGGTGTTAACACCGCGCGAGGGCTTCCAGAGGTGGCACGGGGAGGGGAAAGGTAAATACACTTCTATATGATGGTATGAGATCCGTGAGGTAGAGGATAGGGGCTTGGGAGAGTTTGATATGCATGCCAATGATGTTCGATTTGTTGAATGAGTTGCGATTTGATGTTTCTGTGCTATCCTGGTTTCAACTTGCATTTTTCTCGATTTTTACAAAAGATGGGGATGTTTTGATGGCAGTCGATGTTGTACATGCTTCCTCTTCATAGATTGAGTTTTTGAATCAGGTTCTTCGTGGTTCTGGCTGGTTCTGATGGTGTCTGCACCTTCCTGCTTTTCTGCCAATTTCCATTGGGTTCTTGTGATTCCTGGTGCTTTAAGTTTTGATTGGTGAAGCTCTGATTTTCTTATGGTAACTAAATCGCTAGTCGGATTTGAATTGGTGCGCTGATGTTTTCTCTCCTCCATGCTTCTTACGAATGCTTTCGAGGTTTGGAAAATGATCCCCAGTAGCATAAGCTTAAATAGGTTGTTGGCTCTTTTGTTTTCTGAATTGTTGTGGAATTTGTTGGATCCCATGGTAGTTTTGATGTGACAACCAAGTTGGTTAGGTCCTGCTTTGTGTTTGATCCCTGTGTCTGAGTGTGCAGGAGCTTAGGAGCGCAGGAAGTCGAGCGGAAGATGCAGCTAGCAAGAAGGATGGCACGGGAAGGGAACCGACGGGCTCGGTGTGTCCGAAGGACGAGAGAGCTGCGGAAGAGTACTCCGGTGGGCGTGAAGAACGTGCGTGGCGTTCAAGGGACGTTAAGCCAGGACAGAAGGCTGCTCGAGGAGAAGGTAGGGAATTGGGTTCGGGTGAGCCCTATTCCGGTTGGCCGCTATCACCCAAAAGTTCAGAGCATCGGAAGCCAAAGCCGGAAAGAAGCAGTGCTGGAATCACTGCTCAAGGCGCCTTCAACTTGAAGGCGCCTTCAATCTGGTTGAAGGCGCCTCAAGCTGGTTGAAGGCGCCTTCAGCCTTGTTTAAAGCGCCTTCAACCTGATCAAACAGACCGTTCGTGGGCGGATAAAGTTTTATCTGCTGACCCAGCTTGGAGGCGCCTTAGACCCTCAATGGAGGCTCCTTGGAGCTTCGGGATAGAATTTCCAGGGGCTATAAAAGGACCCCTGGAGCTAGGAATTAACAACTTCTACATTCAACTCTGTAAGCATTTCCTAGCAGTAGTTCTGAGCCATTAGAGTGTAAAAGGCTTCTCCGCCTTCAGTAAAGGAGAATTTTCTTAGTGTGATTTCTTACTGCCCTGGATTAACAACCCTCTTGGTTGTAACCAGGTTAAATTCGGTTTCTACTTTTATTTCTGCCTTTATTTTATTTACAATTGCATTAATTGAGTTGAAAGAACGAGGAGGGTAGGTTTATTTTTGTTTACAGCAATTCACCCCCCTCTTGCCGGCCTCCGCTGCGCCTACAAGTGGTATCAGAGCCAGACCGCCTCAGAAGGACTAACCGCCGACTGAAGCAAAATGATCAAGATGATGGCCGGAGCAAATATCCATCCCCCGAAGTTCGACGGAGACTTCGCCACATGGAAGCACAAAATGGAGGTATTTTTTAAAACCGAATTTGACATTCTTTTAATAATGAAATATGGCTATGCAGTTCCGAAAGATAAGGAGGAAAGCACCTGGACGAAAAAGGAGCAAGCAGATTTGGCCGCCAATAGAAAGGCTGAGTTCCACCTACTCAGCATTCTGCCGCCTCAGGTGGTAAATCGGATTGGAAGTTACGACTCCGTGAAAGATCTCTGGGAAAAATTCCTGGAGCTTCACGAAGGTACCTCCGACGCAAAACTAGCGAGACGCGACATCCTCCGGACCTAGTTGACGAATCTCCGGATGAACCAAGGCGAGAAGGTAGCGCAACTCCAAGCGAGGATCAATGAGCTGATAACTCAACTCAACAACCTTGGAGAATAAGTAACGAACCGGGACTCGATCCGGTACGCGCTCAACGCTTTTCCGAGAACTTCCGATTGGGCCTCCTTAGTAGATGCGTACTACATCTCTAAGGACTTCGAGGTAAGTACTTTAGAACAATTGTTTTCTACTTTTGAACTTCACGAATCTCGAGTTGCAAAGCCCAATGGAGTGGAGAAGACCAAGCAGAACATTGCCTTAAAGGCAAAAATAAACGGTTCTGACTCAGAAGCCTCGGTTGACGAATCCGAAGCGGCACTACTGGTAAAGCGCTTCAATAAATTTTTTAATACTAATAAGTTTAGATCGCAGAGGCATCAACGAAAGAAAAGGACAATTTGTTGCTACAACTACAACGAAGAAGGGAACATCAAGGAGGACTGCCCAAAATTGAGGAGCAAACAGAAGGATAAGGAAAGGAGCAAGAATCCAGCTCGAACCAAACACAATCTAAAGGCCACGTGGGATGATTCGTCGTCCTCCGAATTAAAAGTCGAAGAATTCTCGGGAATAGCACTGATGGCCAACAATCAGTTAGAAGAAACGTCTAGCTCAGAGATGAGCATTGATGAAGGGGGAGGAACATCAGAAGAAGAAAGCAGCAGTGAAGGGGGAGCGTCACCGAGTCAGGTAAGTCAGGTACGAAATCTAACTCCGACTCAGTCTTTTCGCTTTATTAAATCACTTTCTAAAGACTTATTCGATTTAGAAAAAGAAAATAAAGAATTAAATGAAATTAGCAAAAGCATGCCCACTTGAAATGTACGATAGCATGAAATCAGAAAATGAAAATTTAAAATTAGAAATTGAAAAATTGAAATCTGATGTATGCTTAAAGATAAATATTTTTCCAAAATCAAAACTTAAAATTTATGAAAAATTAAACTGGTATATAAGGAAGCATCTGGGTCAACTTAGGAAAATTTCTAAGAATTATATACCCCCTAAGTTTTTGAACAACCCTGTAGGAAGGAACCTTTATTGGGTTCCAAAATCACTGCTAGTTTAAATTTCTCTTTTAGTTAAAAGCTTACAGTGAGAAAATTAAACATTGAAATTCTTTATGGAAGCTTTGTCTAAGGAAGTGGTTGTTGCTCCAATAACCAAGAAGGCCTAGTGCCTCGCCACGACCTGGAAGCTAAAATATTGAAAGAAAATGTTTAATTAACTTTCTGAAAAAAGCATTAAAAACTAGAATTAAATAATATTTTGAAAGTTTATCAAATATTTTTTAAAATAAAAAAAAATTTCTTTTACTTATAAATTTTTCTTGAAAATTCTAACTTAAAAATTTTTTTTAGTTGGAAATTGTTTCTTGGAGAAATTCAAATAAAAAACTTCATTTGACTTAGAATTTTTTTTGGGAACATTCAAAAATTTAGTTTACTTAGATTTTTTTTTTAACTTAGAATTTTTTTTTGAAAATTCAGTTTAACTTAGAAATTTTTTTTGTAAAATTCTAAAAAAAAATTCATTTTTGCTTAGAATTTTTTTTTGAAAATTCAATTTAACTTAGAAACTTTTTCTAAAAATTCATTTTTGCTCAGAATTTTTTCTACCTTAATAATTTGCTTAATATTCTCTTATTAATTAGTACCCCATTTTTGCTGTGATCAAAGGGGGAGAGAAAGGTACAAGTTTAGGGGGAGTTAGGAAAATTAAAAATTAAAAATTTAATATTTTTCTAAAATGTGTTGCAATTTTATTTATTGCAAAACTTATACTTAACATGCTAGTTTAGTAATTTTTCTTTAAAATTACTTTTTGTGTCTGTTTTTACCCTAACTTGAACTTGGGTTGATGCACATCAAAAAGGGGGAGATTGTTGGACCTCGTGGGAGTTTTGATGTGATCAATCAAGTTGGTTAGGTCCTGCTTTGTGTTTGATCCCTGTGTCTGAGTGTGCAGGAGCTTAGGAGCACAGGAAGTTGAGCGGAAGACGCAGCTATCGAGAAGGACGGCACGGGAAGGGAGCCGACGGGCTCGGTGCGTCCGAAGGACGAGAGAGCTGCAGAAGAGTACTCCGGTGGGTGTGAAGAACGTGCGCAGCGTTCGAGAGACGTTAAGCTAGGACAGAAGGCTTGTAACACCCCACCCTCCTCGCTACTGGACTTGTGAGGGCGTAGCGCTACTGGACTACTAACTTTACTTAACTATCCTTGTTCATATGTTGATAGTAATTCCTAAAACTCTCGGAGAACTCAAAACATACAATTAACTAGCAGCGGAAGACTAAATGACTCATCTAATACATTCTTAATAAATGGCAATCTTAATAAATTCTTATGCTAAATCTCAAGGCTTCTATAGTCCAGGCATCACACATCCATCCGCACCTCCTTGTCGCCTTCCTTTGCTATAACTTTTCCTTTGCTCTATCTGCAGTAAGAGGAAATGCAACTATAAGTAAAATTGCTTAGTAAGCGCTATCTAACTTACAAAACTCGAATATGCATGTGAATAAAATAAATCTAAAACTGAATGCTCAGAAAGAAATACTACTCATGCTCATCTAATAGCAACAGAAACATACTGAAAAGCAAATCTATATAATCATGCTAGCATAAAGAACTAACTTGCTGAATTTTTAAACTTATGTGAAGCTTATTTCTTTTGTTTAAAAACTTATACTTTAATACTTCAAAATAATAATCAACTTTCTTCTTGGGTCCGACAACTGTACTTGCTATGCGCGCATCCCTAACTAGACCCGAGGTAGCTAGTCCCGAATCTAGTAGGGTTTACTAGGTTATCTAAACCTAGGGACGACTATGGGAGCCCAACCCAAGGACAACTGAGAGTCCATTATACTAGGTTATCTGAACCTAGGGACGACTATGGGAGCCCAACCCAAGGGCAACTGAGAGTCCAGCACAGTGCCACTGATAAAAGTAAAATACTTGTTATCTTTTAATACTTCTAATATATAATATCTCGGTATTTTCTTTAAGCACCTTGTGTGCCAAAATCCCTAAAGTCTTGACTTTGGGATCTACTTAAGGTCTTGGCCTTTCTCTTTCTTTTCTTTATCTTTCTTACACTTGTTAATACCTCTATTAAAAAGGTGTCTCATACAAAACTGTACTAAAATGCTTATTAACTCTGCACTGAAATGCTTAACAGAATTGCATGGAAATACTTAATAGAACTATACTGAAATGCTTATTGAAACTGCACTAAAACTAAATCTGCATACAAGCTTAATCAAATCTGCCTACAAACTTAATCAAAATTCTGCACTATAAGCTTAATCAAAATTCTGCACTACAAGCTTAATCAAAATTCTGCACAATAAGCTTAATCAAATATGCCTACAAACTTAATCAAAATTCTGCATTATAAGCTTAATCAAAATTCTGCACTATAAGCTTAATCAAATCTGCCTACAAACTTAATCAAAATTCTGTACTATAAGCTTAATCAAATCTGCCTACAAACTTAATCAAAATTCTACACTATAAGCTTAATCAAAATTCTGCACTATAAGCTTAATCAAAATTCTGCACTATAAGCTTAATCAAATCTGCCTACAAACTTAATCAAAATTCTGCACTATAAGCTTAATCAAAATTTTGCACTATAAGCTTAATCAAAATTCTGCACTATAAGCTTAACCAAATTTGCCTACGAACTTAATCAAAATTCTGCACTATAAACTTAATCAAATTAATTAAAACCTCTTCTCATCTTCTTTATGAAACTCACGGCAGGAAATCTTCAAAATCATTAATCTTTACGGCATGCGTCGGAAATCAAGAACACATAAATCCGAAACTACTCTACTGCAGGTGAGGAAGCACTTACCTTGCTTCTTGGACTCACAACCGAACAAAAAGGGCTTCTAGGACCTTGGCCGACCACCGGAGATGATGCCCTAACTCCCTTTTGTTTTCTGCTCGAGCTCTACCATCGTACGCAAAAGAGAAGGAGAGAATGGTTTAAGTCATGGGAAAACAGAGCATCAACTTATCCCTTTTTATAACTTAATATTTCTGTTAACTCCTTAAATAAATTTTTCTAACTTTTCTAAACAGATTTGTCCATTTGCATTCTTGGTTCACCGGATTTGCCCCTGGTCAGAGGTTGCGGGTTCGATTCCTCAACCGAACCCTTTTTCTCCTATTTATTAACTACTGCTTAAATAAATTTATTCCTTCATTTTTTCATCATTGCTCACTGGAATACTTGATCAGCCGTGCTTTTGTTAAAACAGAGGTTGCGGGTTCGATTCCTCAGCCGCCCCTTTTATTCCCATTTATTTTCCATTTCCTATTAACTATTACTTAAATAAATTTCATTACCCTTTTTAATCAGCAACCTTCGTTGGGACACTTGGTCAGCCGCGCGTTGCTTAAGGTTTGGCTCGTGGGTTCAAATCTCGGCTACAACCTTTTTCTTCCTATTATTTCCTGTTATCAGCTTCTACTACTTAAATACATTTCATGCTTCTTATAATCACCAACGATTGCCTGCACACTTGGTTAGCTGGACTCGCTTAAAGCTTGGTTCGGCCGGAGGTCTCGGGTTCGAATCTCGGCTAGGATATTTTTTTTGTCGAAACTTCTTTCGTTTAGTAAAAATACCAAACGACCTCCAAAAATTACATAAAAATACTGTAAAAATTTCTAAAAATCTCTAGAATATTTCTAAAGTATTTCTAAATATTTTTTAACCACTATTAGAACTCCAAATGTGGAAATTTGGGTCGTTACAAGGCTGCTCGAGGAGAAGGCCGGGAATTGGGTTCGGGTGAGCCCTATTCCGGTTGGCCGCTATCACCTAAAAGTTCAGAGCATCGGAAGCCAAAGCCGGAAAGAAGCAGTGCTGGAATCACTGCTCAAGGCGCCTTTAACAAGGTTAAAGGCGCCTCCAGCTTGAAGGTGCCTTCAATCTGGTTGAAGGTGCCTCAAGCTGGTTGAAGGCGCCTCAAGCTGGTTGAAGGCGCCTTCAGCCTTGTTTAAGGCGCCTTCAACCTGCTCAAATAGACTGTTCGTGCACGGATAAAGTTTTATCCACTGACCCAGCTTGGAGGCGCCTTAGACCCTCAATGGAGGCTCCTTGGAGCTTTGGGATAGAATTTCCAGGGGCTATAAAAGGACCCCTGGAGCTAGGAATTAACAACAACTTCTACATTCAACTCTGTAAGCATTTCCTAGCAGTAGTTCTAAGCCATTAGAGTGTACAAGGCTTCTCCGCCTTCAACAAAGGAGAATTTTATTAGTGTGCTTTCTTACTGCCCTGGATTAATAACCCTCTTGGTTGTAACCAGGTTAAATTCGGTTTCTGCTTTTATTTCTGCCTTTATTTTATTTACTATTGCATTAATTGAGTTGAAAGAATGAGAAGGGTAGGTTTATTTTTGTTTACAGCAATTCACCCCCTCTCTTGTCGGCCTCCGCTTCACCTAGAGAATTTTTAGGGATTTACTTGATGGAGTTCTGTTCCTGTGTGGATTTTAGTTTGAGGATGTTCTGTTTCTAGAATAGCTGTGTGGATTTGGTATCCTTGGTTTTTTATTCCAGATAGTTGTGACTTGCGGATGGATAAGATAGGTGGTAGTGTGAATTCGATGGGATTCTTGCTCCTTGTGTTAGTTTTAGATTCTTTTTCCTGACGAACAACTATCAAGACAGTAAGTTTGATTATGGTGTTCTTGAGTTTACTTTTGCATTAACTGTGATTTTGTGGATTGATCAAGTAGATTGATATATGAGTTCAAAGTGGTTTTGCTCCTTGTGTTGGCTTCAGATCTTTCTGTTGGATAGGTAGCATGATCCTGAATTTGGTTTTGGCGATACTCCTATGCTTCTGTGAGGGTAACCAGGTGCTGGTTTAGAATTATTTGCAGGTATTTTTAAAGTGTTGAATTTGGTTTTATCTTTCCTTTTGGGTATGCATGCTACTGTTATTTTCTTTCAAGGTAGGTAGGTGATAATCATGATTTTGCTATATTATCTTGATTCATAATGCAAGTTTTTAATGATCTTCTCATAGATTGAACTCATATTTACAGCATATTTCATAAATTGCATTTGATCTTGAACTTAATTGTAAATTAGCCTATAATCATGGTATTTGATGTTAATATTTTGATAAATTCTTTGTAGGCATCAAAAGGATCATGGACCCGATCAGAGCAGACTAGAATTGGGCTCAAATCTAGGGCTAAACGAGACGATTAAGGTTTGGAGCATTATATATGGATGGTTCATCCAAGATCGGGGCAGATCTAAGCCATCCGTTGAAGATCCAAACCATCCAACCTAACGAGGAGCAGATCTCAACCGTTGATGAAGATTCAGAGATTTTGATCCAGATGCATGATGTTCTAGCCGTTGATCAAGACCTGAATCAATTTGAATCGTCTGATCATATTTAAAGTTGATTTAAATAGCATGAGAAGTTACAGTGTTCGCTGAGCTCGGGCGTTCGTTTCTTCCTCCCGATTTCGACTGAAGACGATGAATAATGCTGAAATCACAAGGAAGAAACAAACGCCCGAGCTCCCATTCGACTTTCAGATCTGAGAACCAAATCTCTTCATCTCTGGCAAGCTTTCAATGATCCGACGACCAGTAATCGAGGTACAGATCGAGATCAGTGGGCGTTCCCCGGTCTATAATTTCTCTTCCGCGATCCACCGCTGCCACAGATTAGAGGGCGTTCCCTAGATATGTGGTTTCCAGTCATTCATAGAAGCTCAAAGGGCGTTCCCAGAAGTTTCTACATCAGTTCCATCTCCACCTTCGTTTGTTGCTACTAAATCGATCCGATAAATCGATTGTAGCACCTCTATTCTTCGACAGCTGGTGAATTCAGGTGACACCGAGCTAGTTAGGGTGTTCCCAGTAGCTTTGACTTCTCCTGAATAAGCTAGGAGTTCAGATGTTTATTGCTGATTGCTCGAAGGGCATTCCCAGAAGCAATTCAGTGACACGGTAGAGAAGAGAGGTTTAGTTCCAAATTTGATTGTGGAATGCAACTTCTTCTTGTTTTCTCTTCATTTCTCATACATTTGCTCAGATCATCAAATCTGATACCTTATTTTGTAATTTCATTTTTTGTTTGAATTTTTGTAATTCCGTTTTTGATTTCTTAGCTTTGCCATCCGATTTTGTTGAACTCTTGCAATTCAAATCTTGCTTTAGCTACATAATTAGTTGCAACCTATGTTCTATTTTGAATTTGTAATTTGTTTACCATTGGTTTGTTAGATTTTGTTATTTAGATAGCAAATCCTTGTTCTCTACAATTGATTTCTGTGACTGAGATTATGTTTGAATGACTTAACTTGAGCTTTTGATTGTTAAATCTGTTCAACATCACTTTGTTTGAGTTTTTGAGTTTAATTGTTGCATTTGATTGTAAGTGTAAATTGGATGATACTTCGGTTTCTATAAGTTAGTGTTTAGGTTCAATTCATGGATTTAGAAACCCTTTTGTTCGATTCATTGGATTTTTTGTGATTGTGTTCATGCTTGAGAGTAAAATGAATCTTTTGAGCTTTTCATTGTTAACCTCTGTGATATGTAGTTGATTGTGGTGTGATTGGATAATTTGTTAGTTGTAGAACTTGATTCAATGATACTTAATTGATACTAGTTTGTTGAGATGAAGTGGATTATGTTTAGATGAGAACAACATTTCTTTGATCCTATTTTAAATTGTTCTAGAGCACTTTTGAGAAGTAGATGTATTCAAATTGAAATGAGAATTGAATGGAAATGCTTAATGAACTTTGTTGATATAAGAATTCAATTTGAACCAATTTTAGAATTCACACACATTTACTAGTTATCCTTGAAAAAATATGACTTGAGACTCCTTACTACAACTCTTGTCTATGGTTTTAATGGGTTCTAATCTTTATTAATTTGAAGCGCCTTGTGACATGCAAAATGACGACTATCAGTAGGTTTATAGAAGGGATGGAATGGACAATTGATTAAAGCATAATGAAGTGTGTATGCCCACATGTGGAGACAGTACAGGTTGGGTGTCTCGGGATGAGCTCCAAGGAGGGTCCTTCCAAACTTGACTTATAATGTAATTTATGTTAGGTTCGGCTAAATGACTGCATGTTCTCCTAGGAGGTACATCTAGGGTCATGATTATGGACTGAATGCCTAGCTCAAATGATGGTTACAACATGTGTGACATATTCACCCTTATTAGTTGTGTAGACTCTTTTACCTATTGTGCTTACTCTATACTGTATATTAGTTCATGTTATATGCCTACTAGCTACATTTTCTACTTCTTATCGATGCCATATTTTTCATATTGGGATGTACTTGCTGGGTCCATAGACTCGTGACGTTTATGATACATGCGAGAGAGACACCTCTCAAGAAATTATGGAAGGCATGCACGCGAAGTAGGCGAGGAGACGGGATGGAATCATGACATATTGTCCAGGGATTTCTAGGAGATGGTGAGAATATCGGTTATTGTTAATCGGATTCTGTCATGAGGTTATGTGTGTGTGGTTCTCTTTATTGTTGCTAGCACTTGTTAAATAACAGATCTGTTGAGCTTTGAACTTATCACTTTTACTTGGAAACTGTGGTTTGAATATGATGCACTCCTTTATGTGTCATATGCTCATGTGAAAAATTGTGCTTTGATCTCCAAATCTTTGTCATCATTTGTTCAGTAGTGGTAGTGTAAATGTGTTAGGAGTCCTATGATTGTAAGGAAGTCAAGGGGTCATTTTCTATCAATTCTATCTGTCGGTCGTTTATACCTAGTGATGATAAAAAAAGTCTTGCAGTGAATGTAATTACTTTTCTAATGTACTTTCTTATGATATACACGAGAAGCAGAAGTTCTCTAACTTGCCATTTAATTTTGTCAAATAAATACATTGGATCTTAGTAATAATCATTTGGCTTCATTACAATGGTGTCAATTTTCAAACATAATATGATATATTACACTGTTATTTTTTAACCATAATATCATATATTACAATATCTATAATTTCTCCTAGCTACTATAATGTGATTAGTAGCTGTTACAACATGACTATTGATCATGTTGTAGAAGTTACTGTCAAGTAACTACTACAATAATGTGAAGCCAATATGAACTGTAGGGTATAACCACATTGTATTAGTCATTAGAGTTTAACTACATTGTAGCAGCTACTGTCGAGTAGCTGCTATAATGTTATAACCTTTTTTCAAAACCTCTATTCCCTAAAAGTAAATCTTCAATTCAAGACCTATAATTATTAAACACCATTGTAACAGCTAGCAGAAGAATCAAAATCCTAAAAAATCAAACCCCTAAATAAAAGGAGAAGAATTAAAACATTAAAGCCTAATGAAATACTTACGATGGAGGCGAAGTTTCGGAGGAGAAACAAGTCATCGCGGTGAGGTTGATTGACGAAGACACCATGGAGCACCGATATACTTTTAATGAAAATCATTCGAAATATTTGTCACACACCCAGTTTAGGGGTTAAAACTTTAACCGATGAGAGCAAAACAGTAATTACACAATATATTTTCGCTCTTCGATCATGCATGATAATATATATTAGGATTAGAGAGAATTATAATTTAATTTAAAAGAATTGCTATTGAATGGTTTGTGGGAAATGATGTTTGACAAGTTTCCTACAAAGTTTATAAAAAAATTGGTAAAAAAAAGGTTGTTTGGAGTGTTGAAGTAACTACTACAACATTGTAGTAGCTACTATTCTAAGTAGTTGCTATAACGTTGTAACAGCTAACATTTCAAGTACCTACTATAACGTTGTAGCAGCTAGCAGTCGAAGTAGCTACTACAATGTGTAGTAGCTAGCAGTCGAAGTAGCTATTACAACGTGTAGCAGCTAGTTGATAAAGTAGCTGCTATAACTTGTAGCAATTAGCTATCAAAGTAGTTGCTACACGTTGTAGCAGTTAATGCTGTAGGATCGTTGCGGTCGGCTTAGAAGGGGGTTGAATATCCTGCAAGAATAAAAAGAAAGACAACCCTTCTCGAACTCTTTAAGCTAACACTTGCATAATAAACAGAGCAAATAAATAAAACATTAAAAGACGAGGCACAAGATATTTACTTGGTTACAACCGATGTGGTTGTTAATCCAAGGAAGATTAAGCACTAAAACTCCTTCAGGCGGAGAAGCCTCTTACAGCGTTGAAGCACAGAAAACAGAAGCTTAACTACAACTAGAAGTGTACAAGCGTTGGAATTACAAGTAATGAGTTCGTTGAAAAGCTTCTGGGCCAAGGCTATATTTATAGCCTTGGTCGGGGCGCCCCGAAGGGTTCCGGGCGCCCTGGGGGGATAAACTTTATCCCCCAATGATCAGATCGAGTCAAATCTCGATCCTGGTCAAAAGTCGGGTCTAACCTCCCGGAAGCATTTCGGGCACCCCGGACTGCTCCGAGCGCCCCGGACTGCTCCGGGCGCCCGAAATGGTTCTGGGCGCCCTGGAGCAAAAAGTCAACAGTAGTTGACTTTTTGTTCGGGACCTCTTCTCTGGTTCAGTCCCGCCTCGGTCTGGGTCTTCTGCTCCGAATCTGCTCGCTTGGGTGATCTCTGCCATCCGGAATAGGGCTCACCCGAACCCAACTTCCGGTCTTCTCGAGCAGCCTTCCGCTTCGGCTTCTCGTCCCTCAGAATCGCCACGTGCTTCCTTCTCGTCCACGGGTGTACTCATTCGTAGTCTTCATCCCTCGGTCGCACCCCGTGCCGACCTTCTCCCTAGCTGCGTCTCTTGCTCCCCGAGCAATCTTCCGCTCTGACTTCTCATCCCTCGGAACCACCACATGCTTCCTTCTCGTCCGTCGGTGTACTCTTTCCCAGCGCCTCGTCCCTCGGACGCACCACGTGCCGTCCTTCTCGCTAGCTGCATCTTCCACTCGAGTACCTGTGCTCCTAAGCTCCTGCACACTTAGACACAAGGTTAAAACAACACAGGACCTAACTTAACTTGTTGATCATACCAAAACAACCTTGGGGTTCCAACAATCTCCCCCTTTTTGATGTGATCAACCCAAGTTAAGTTAGAGTCAAAAATAGACATGAAAATGAAATAATTTATATTGCAATAACATCCAACAAGATAGAAAAAAATTAAATTTCAAAAATTCTAATTTTCAATTTCTACCTCCCCCTAGATTTATACTTTTTCTTCTCCCCCTTTGATCACATAAAAAATTGGGGTTGCAAGAAAAATCTAACGGTTGACACTTAGAAAAAAATTATGGAAATCTATTTCAATGATTTTCTGGAAAACATTTCTAAGTCAAGGAAAAATTTCTAAGTTAAAGATAACTTTTTGGAAAATTTCTAAGTTTTTCGTTCATCAAAATTAAGAACTTTCTTAAGCCAAAAACTTTATGAGAAAATTAAAGAAAATTGATAACATTTAAAAAATTTTCTATGCATTTATTTATTTATTTATTTATTTTATTCTAATATTTTTATCAAAAAGTTTTAAATTTCTATTTTAATTTATCATAACTTCTTAAATCACACTTTTTCAGATTTAAAGCAACCAATATTAAACATGCAATAAATTGTATCATGTTAATTTCTATTATTAGTTTGTCGAAATTCTTTAATGACAAGCTATTTCTTTTAACTTAATACTTTTTATTATATTTTGAATTTCACAAAAAGATTTTGATAAGAAGAGTTCTAACTTGATAAAGTTTTTCGACAACATTTCTAATTCGCAAAATTCGTTTGACAAAATATTTTGTAATTTGTAAAAATATTTTGACAACATAAATTTTAATTTGCAAAAATATGTTGATAATGGATTTTCTAGTCCGAAAAATTCTTTTGATAATCTCTCTAATTTACAAAATTCGTTTGAGAAAATATTTCATAATTTACAAAATTTATTCGATAGAAGATTTTCTAATCCGGAAAACTCTTTCGATAATATCTCTAATTTGCAAAATCCGTTCGAGAAAATATTTCGTGATTTGCAAAATTTATTCGATAGAAGATTTTCTAATATGAAAAACTCTTTCGATAATATTTCTAATTTGCAAAATTTGTTCGAGAAAATATTTTGTAATTTGCAAAATTTATTCGATAGAAGATTTTCTAATCCGAAAAACTCTTTCGATAATATCTCTAATTTATAAAATTCGTTCGAGAAAATATTTCGTAATTTGTAAAATTTATTCGATAGAAGATTTTCTAATCCGAAAAACTCTTTCGATAATATCTCTAATTTACAAAATTCGTTCGAGAAAATATTTCGTAATTTGCAAAATTTATTTGATAGAAGATTTTCTAGTCCGAAAAACTCTTTCGATGATTCAATTTCTAATTCGCAAAAATCTTCTGGCAACTTTTCAATTGTTTTAATCAATTGTTCAAAAGGTAGAGGTCATACCTTACTTACCTCGTTGGTCGTTGGTTCTTCCCCTGTCGAATTGCTTTCTTCCGAAGATTCTCCCCCTTCATCGATGCTTAGTGAAGAAGGGTTTTCTGTGTTCTCGAGACGTGCTTCAACTGTTGCGGCACTTATCTTAGTTTCGGACTCTTCAGATGACGGATCGGTGTTGGATTCAGCCTCGACTTGTTCTTCATAGAGTTTCAAGAACTTTTCAAAAAGTTCTTTCGCGCTTTTGTATTCTCCGACTCTGTCGAAATCTTCATGTGGTATTGCGCTTAGAATGTGAAACTCTGCCCGAGCGTTTGCCATAGACTCATCACATTGCTTCTCGGTCCAGAGGCGTATGTCGATTTTTTCTCCGTTCGTGTTCTTCGGTGCTTCATAACCAAATTTCATTATTGAAAAAAAAAATACCAGAATCAGAGTTTAGATATACCTCCATTTGTTGCTTCCATGAAGAGAGCTCCCCCTCGAATGCTGGTGGGTAGTCGCTAGCTCCGACCATCGTTTAGTTGCTTCAAACGACGGTTAGTCCTCCTGAAGCGCCTTGGCTCTGATACCACTTGTAGGACTGTTGCAGCCGGCTTAGAAGGGGGTTGGATATCCTGCAAGAATAAAAAGAAAGACAACCCTTCTCGAACTCTTTAAGCTAACACTTGCATAATAAACAGAGCAAATAAATAAAACATTAAAAGACGAGGCACAAGATATTTACTTGGTTATAACCGATGTGGTTGTTAATCCAAGGAAGATTAAGCATTAAAACTCCTTCAAGCGGAGAAGCCTCTTACAGCGTTGAAGCACAGAAAATAGAAGCTCAACTACAACTAGAAGTGCATAAGCATTGGAATTACAAGTAATGAGTTTGTTGAAAAGCTTATGGACCAAGGCTATATTTATAGCCTTGGTCGGGGCGCCCCGAAGGGTTCCGGGCGCTCTGGGGGGGGGGGGGGGGATAAACTTTATCCCCCAACGATCAGATCGATTCAAATCTCGATCCTGGTCAAAAGTCAGGTCCGGGCGCCCCGAATTGCTCCGGGCGCCCGGAAGCATTCCGAGCGCCCGGAATAGTTCCAGGCGCCCCGGAGCAAAATGTCAATAACAGTTGACTTTTTGTCCGGGACCTCTTCTCTGGTTCAGTCCCGCCTCGGTCCAGGTCTTCTGCTCTAGATCCGCTCGCTTGAGTGATCTCTGCCATCAGGAATAGGGCTCACCCGAACCCAACTTCCGGTCTTCTCGAGCAGCCTTCCGCTCTGGCTTCTTGTCCCTCTGAATCGCCGCGTGCTTCCTTCTCGTCAACCAGCGTACTCATTCGCAGTCTTCGCCCCTCGGTCGCACCCCGTGCCAACCTTCTCGCTAGCTGCGTCTCTTGCTCCCCGAGCAATCTTCCACTCCGGCTTCTCGTCCCTCGGAACCACCACACGCTTCCTTCTCGTCCGTCGGTGTACTCTTCCGAAGAGCCTCGTCCCTCGGACGCACCACGTGTCGTCCTTCTCGCTAGCTGCGTCTTCCACTCGAGTACCTGTGCTCCTAAGCTCCTGCACACTTAGACACAAGGTTAAAACAACACAGGACCTAACTTAACTTGTTGATCACACCAAAACAACCTTGGGGTTTCAACAAATGCAGAAATTTTACGTTGTAGCATAAATCCTAATAATATATTATGATTAGATGGAATTACGACTTAAATTAAAATGACTTACCATTGAATGAAATGTAGGAAATTGAAGCCCCCAAATAGGTAAGTTTATTGTAAATTATATAACTGATCCGGTGGTAAAGGGGGTGGGGCCGACCTGCAGGAGGTCAACATCCTGTGGGGCCGACCGGCAACTGGTTAACATCCTGTGGCGTCGCCCAGCAGGAGGTCAAGGTGGTCAACACCCTGTAGGTGCCCGACCGGGCGAATCATCTTCCCGATCGACGGAAAGCTGACCCGGTATCTCGATAGATCGGCTCGACTCGGGCCCGAGCTCATGGCGCCCGGCGAGTGACTAGCACGACTTGACAACAGGGAACGAAGGCTGAGCGATCTTCAGCTCGACCGACCGACAGCGCTAGGGCCTTCGTATGATTCGCTGAGCAGATGTCCCGCTCGGCCAACCGCGACATTAGCCGAGCGGTTCTTCGGTCCGGCTTGATATGAGACAAAAGGGGCAAGTAACTCTATCTTCCTCGAGACAAGTGTCATCGACAGGCAGCATGGTAGGCGACCGGGTCAGACAGAGATTCGTACGATGGAAGTTTTCATTGTCACGTCAAGGATATGCTCGTGCTATTGAGGTATGACGTCAGACACACTTTTCTGACACACTCATTACATGTATGCTTTGAGAGGCGTGCACATCTCGGTAAGCATGCACGCGCCTTCAGGGAGCCCTATATATGGACCCCAGACTCCAACGGAGGTATGCGTGATTCATCACTGTAGCTACAGTTCTCGTCATTCTACTTCGATTTCTTGCTGTCGGAGGCTGACTTGAGCGTCGGAGGGCCGTCACCGAGAACCCTTTCCCGACCCGATTTTGTGCTTGCAGGTCCTTGTCGAAGGTCTACATCACTCACAGGGCTATGCAGAGTCAACGAGAGCATCACGTCTCCAGCGATCGTCGACTCAGCGCTCGGACAGGATCAAATTGGCGTCGTTTGTGGGAACGCACCTGAATACAAGCCGAGAAGATGGAGGAAGCTGGACGTTCACACACCGTGACGCTCTCTCCAGAAGAACTCGACGCGCTCATCTAGGCACGAGCGACAAAAATAGTGGAGCAGCAGCAGAAGGCACAAGCTGAGCGGCTTGCGCAACAGGCCACCTTGGCATCCGGTGGCCGAGCGGCGTTGGAAGATCGACCGGAGCAGTTTTCTACTTAGGCGCAGAATAATGGGCAGATCAGCACGCCAGGAGAAGTGCCGCCCTCCCCGATTCCATTCCATAGGACTCTGTTCCAAACTCCCTCCGAGCTCACCCAGGCCAACCAAGGATCATCCGATGAAGCTTCCGCTCAGGACGTCAAGAAAGGCAAGGCGCCTCGGACCGATTCTTCTCCCAAGAGGATCAATCACCAGTTCTCTGAAGCGATTCTGCAGGATCTGCTCCCAAGGCACTATGCCCCCTTGGCGATTGGAGAATACAGTGGTGCAACCGACTCGGATGACCATCTCGGTAAGTTCGATAACGCCGCTACTCTACATCAATACACTGACAGAGTTAAGTGCTAAGTCTTCCTCACTACCCTGTCCGGCTCAGCGCAATGATGGTTTCGGAGGTTGCTGGACGGATCGATTCAAATTTTAAGAACTTCCGAACGGCGTTCCTCCACCACTTCGCAAGTAGCAGGCACTATCAGAAGATGAGCGTCAGCCTATTCTCCATAAAGCAGGGGCCCAAAGAGACTCTCTGAGCCTACATCCAATGATTCAACCAAGCGGTCATGGATATCCCGATAGTTTCATCCGAGACCATGATGCACGCCTTTACCCAAGGGTTGATTAGGGGGATTTCTTCCGTTCGCTCATCCGGAAGCCGCCTCGCGATTACGACCATATGATAAAAAAGGCAAGTGAGTACATCAACGTGGAAGAGGCCTAGATAGCCAGAAGGAAAGAGATGCCTACCGAACCACCAGCGCTGACTGAAAAGAGGCCACCTATCAGCCACCATCCCCCTAGAGGGCCCTGAGCTGAGGGGGCCTGACAGCATTACGAGGCCAAGCTGCATGCCGTCCAACACGTGGCTGCCGAACGGCCGAGCCCGAAGGAAAAGGTATAGACTCCCATGTTTTGTTCCCTACACCAGTCGGCTAGCCACAACACCCGTGATTGTCGAGGGTTCACCCCATTTGTCTTGCCGACGCCAAGAAACTATCGCCGTCGATCACCCTCACCCAACCAGCGGCATCGGCACCAAGACGCCGGGCGACGAGAAGTTAGGCGATCATCCGAGCGGCCACATGACAGTTATCAGCCCCAGACCTCTCACGAGCGAGCTAGACCATCCGCACGGGAGGAAGAAAATAGAAGCAACGTCGCTCGGGGGGAGATCAATATCATAGCAGGAGGGCCCACCGGCGGGGATTCTAACCGGGCCCAGAAGTCGCATGCTCGGCAGCTAAGGATCCACGCTGTGGGCTGCAACAAAGAGAAGGTGAATGGGCCCGAGATTAGCTTTGGTCTGAGGGACCTCGAGGGAGTCAAAGTGCCGCACGATGATACACTCATCATCAAAGCGGTAATAGCCAATTATACTATTCATCGCATATTTATTGACATAGACAGCTCGGTCAACATCATCTTCAAGAAGGCATTCGACCAACTCCAGATTGACAGAGCCGAGCTGTTGCCCATGACAACCCCATTGTACGGGTTCGTAGGAAATGAGGTTCTGCCAGTCGGACAGACCCAACTAGCCATATCACTGGGAGAAGAGCCGCTCCGGAGGATGCGGGCCACTAACTTTATCGTGGTAGACGCCCCCTCTGCCTACAACGTGATCCTGGGGCACCCCACCCTTAACGAGTTTCGAGCTGTCGTCTCTACTTTTTGTCAGAAAATAAAATTCCCCGTCGAGGACCAGGTAGGAGAGGTCCGAGGAGACTAGCTAGCAGCTCGGCGTTGCTATGTGGAAATGGTCCGCTCTGAAGCCAGATCCGCACGGAAGACACCTCGAATCGAGGTAAACACAATAGCTGAGAAACCTCCTACTTTAGTTTATGAGGAAAAGGAGGAAGTGCAGATTCATCCTGGCCGACCGGAGGCCACCACCTTCATAGCATCTGACCTGGAGGGGGAACAAAGGAAAGAGCTCATTAAATGCCTCCAACAAAACCACGATGTCTTCGCATGGTCAACGCACTAACTGCCTGACATTTCCCCAAGCGTAGCTCAGCACGAGCTCTATGTCCGACCGGACGCCTGGCTAGTGAAGCAACGGAAGAGAGACTTCAGTACCGAACAGAATCAAATAATCTGAGCGGAGGTTGAGAAGCTCCTGGAGGCCGACCACATACGCGAGGTGCAATTCCCGAGCTGCCTCGCGAACGTAGTGCTCGTTTCCAAGCCAAACAACAAATGGAGAGTCTGCATTGACTTTCGGGACCTGAACAAAGCATGCCCAAAGGACTTTTATCCTCTGCCCAGAATCGATCAGATGGTAGATTCAACCGCCGAGTGCGAGCTAATATGCATGTTGGATGCATACCAAGGATATCACCAGGTGCCGCTTGCCCGCGAGGACCAGGAGAATGTTAGCTTCATCATGACGGACGACACCTACTGCTACAACGTGATGTCGTTCAACTTGTAGAACGCTGGGGCCACTTACCAGCGTCTTATGAACAAAGTATTCAGGCGGCAGATTGGGCGCAATATGGAGGTATATGTAGATGATATATTGATTAAATCACTCCGGGCTACCGATCTCTGTGCGGATATAAAGGAGACCTGCCATATGCTGCGGACGTACGGAATCAAGCTCAACCGCCAGAAATGTCTATTCGGTGCCAAGAGCGGACGTTTCCTGGGATACATTGTGACCGAGTGGGGCATTTAGGCTAATCCCAGCAAGGTTAAAGCGCTTCAAGATATGCTACCACTAAGAAACCTAAGGGAAGCGCAGCGTCTTACCGGTCGGATAACAGCTTTATCAAGGTTCATTTCAAAGTCTGCTGACCGGAGCCTACCATTTTTCAAGATCCTGCGCTGAGCCACGAAGTTCCAGTGGGACGAGGAGTGCGATCGGGCGTTCGAGGAGCTCAAAGCCTATTTCAACTCCTTACCAGTGCTAGCCAAGCCAGTAGCTGATGAACCCCTTAAAATTTACCTGTCCTCGACCGAACACGCAGTCGGCTTGGCCCTGATAAGGCCGGACGGCGAGGAACATCCTGTATACTTCTTGAGCCATATATTAAAAGACGTTGAATCCCGCTACACCGGTCTTGAGAAACTTGCCTTTGCACTGGTCCTCGCCGCTCGGAGGCTCCGTCCGTATTTTCTCGCGCATACCATCATAGTAATGACCAACAACCCGTTGAGCAGGGTCCTCCTCAATCCAGAAGCATCAGGGCAGATGATCAAGTGGATTATGGAGCTCAGTGAGTTTGATATTCAATATCAGCCCCGGGCAGCCATAAAGGCACAATCTCTGGCAGACTTCATCATCGAGGTGCAACACCCCGAGCCTGAAGCCACTTGGAAGGTGTATGTGGATGGGTCTTCCACCCAGCAAGGGAGTGAGGTGGGAATACTACTAATCTCCCCCAAAGAAGAACGGATGCAGCTGTCTGTTCGGCTGGACTACTGAGCAACCAACAATGAGGGCGAGTATGAGGCTCTCATAGCCGGGCTGCAAGCCGCTCGGCACGTGGGCACCATCAGAGTTCTGATTCATTCAGACTCACAGTTAGTTGCCCAGCAACTCTCCAGAACGTTCAAAATCAATAGCGCTCGCCTCAGGCTCTACGCCGAGGCTTTCAAAAAGTTGAAAGCCAATCTCTAGGAGGTGGTCATAAAGAAGGTTCCCCGAGCGGAGAATCAAGCGGCAGACAAATTGGCGAAACTAGCCAGCTCCATATCGCTGATCATCATTCAGCAACCGATCGACCAAGTGTCCCTCATGGCCCATATCGATCGGATGGAGGGAATCACCTTTCCCAGCGACTGGAGAACGACGCTGATAGAGTTTCTGTGAGCAGGAGCTACGCCTTTTGATTGGGAAGAGGCTCAACTGCTGAGAAGGCGAGTGGGAAGATTCACATTAATCAGAGATTAGCTGTACAAGAAAGCTGTCTCCCGACCGCTTTTCAGGTGCGTCGGGCCAAAAGACATCAACTACATACTGTAGGAGGTACACCAAGGCTCCTGTGGTGGACACCCGGGTGGTCATTCGCTAGCAAGAAAGATTTTGCTGGCTGGATACTTTTGGCCTACCCTTCAGGAGGATGCCGTTCAGACCGTAGCCACTTGCCTGTCTTGCCAAAAGTACCACAATCTCTCACACCGCCCAATGGCGGAAATGACATCTGCGGTATCCTGCCTGTTCGACCAGTGGGGCCTGGACATAGTGGGGCCCTTCCCCATGATAATCGGTAAACGGAAGTTTTTACTCGTAGCCGTTGATTACTTCTCCAAGTGGGTAGAGGACGAGCCGTTGGTCAAGATCATCGAATAGATGGTCAAGAAGTTCATCTGGCAACACTTTATTTGTCGGTTTGGCATCCCGCACCGGCTCATCTCAGACAAGGAAAGACAGTTTGTCGGTCAATAACTCAGAGAGTGGTGCAAAGGATACGACATCCATCAGGCCTTCACCTTAGTGGCTTACCCATAAAGCAATGGGCAAGTTGAAGTAGCCAATCGAGAGATCCTACGGATTCTCCGAGTTCGACTCGACCACGTCAGGGGCAGCTAGGTGGACGCGCTTCCAGGCGTATTGTGGGTAATCCGAACGACGCCAAAGGAGGGGACGGGTGTCACGCCTTTCCACTTGGTATATGGGGGCGAGGCCGTCGTTCCCATCGAAGTTGAAATAGAATCTGACCGGGTGCAGCAGTACAACGCGGACAACGCCGAGCGGAGACAACTAGAGCTTGACTTGGTGGATAAGACGCGCGTCAAGGCGGCCGCTCGGCTGACGACCTATCGGCAAATAATGAGGCAAAGCTACAATCGGCGGGTAATCCCCCGATCCTTTCAGGTCGTCGACCTAGTATGGAGAAAGGTGAAATCGGTCGGCGACGTTGGCAAGCTAGAGGCTCCGTGGGTTGGACCGTTCAAGATCATGGAGAAGCTCTGCTCGGGAGATTACTATTTAGAAGATGAAGATGGACGACGACTGGAACGTCCATGGAGTACGAACTATCTCCAGTCGTACCAAGCTGGGTGAAAGGTGCGTCGATGTATTTAGTGTCGTGTATCTATTCTTTGCCCTACGCCTTTTGACTGCAGGGTTAAAATCAAAAAGAAAAGGATTGCAATATCATTGCTGAATGGCTGGACAACTCGTAAGACCGTCGAGCGGCGACGTTAAACGCCAGAGCCGAACCGACGGCTATAAATACCCGGCCTGGAAATCGTTGAGCAGCGACGTTAAATGCCAGAGCTGAACCGGAGGCTATAAATAACCAGCCTGAAGACAATGGAGCGGCGACGTTAAACGCCAGAGTCGAACCGACGGCTATGAATACCCGGCCTGAAGGCCGTCGAGCGGCGACGTTAAACGCCAGAGCTATACCGGTGTCTATAAATACCCAGCCTGAAGACCGTCTAGCGGTAAACGCCAGAGTCGAACCAGCGGCTATAAATACCTGGCCCGAAGACCGTCGAGCGGCGACGTTAAATGCCAGAGCCGAACCGACGGCTATAAATACCCGGTCTGAAGATCGTCGAGCGGCGACGTTAAATGCCAGAGACGAACCGGCGGCTATAAATAACCGGCCTGACGGTGACGTTAAACCCCAGAACCGAACTGTTAGTTAGAGCCCTAGAGCCAATCATTTGATGATTGTATTATGGACTTGTTGTATCATATTCTTATATAAATAAAGGTATTTGTTTTTGGTTATTATACTTACTTGTATTGGTGCAAAATAAACTAAGCATAATAGCGTCCTTGAGTAGAAGGTTCTTACCTATATCAATCGGTTAGTTGAATCGATAGTGAGATGATATAGGGAACACTACTCTTAATCATTCCTAGTCGAGCATTAACATTCAGGGACAATGTTAATGCAATAAGACTAGCATGTAGGTCAACTCGATGACTTGATCTCACAAGTCATGAATATAGAGATATCAAGTTGACACATGTGTATGCATTGGAGAATGTATACTGAATGACCCGCCATGAGAAAGTATCATGGATCGTTATTTGAGTGTCATATACTTTCTCATGTGGCTATTAGTATGACTACTAGTCCTTAGACCTGAAGTCACCATGGATCCCTACATAAGGAGTTATGTACTTTGGTTTTGTCAAACGTCACCCGTAACTGGGTGGACTATAAAGGCGATTACTGGGTATGTAACGAATTATGCAGAGGGATGTGAGTGATGTAGATGGGATCTATCCCTCCTATATGATGGGAGCGACATCGATATTCTTGATAGAGTAAGACCACGAAGTACATGACCATGCCCAAATGAGTCAATATGAGATATTGAGCTCATTTGATTTAGTGAGTCTACTTGGAGTTCAAGATTTAAATTGATCAGAGGATGACACGGTCTATGCCTCACATTGATCAATCTAGATGTCTAGGATAGAAGGACACTTGTCATATATTGTGAGGAGTCACAATTAGTAGTCACAAGGTGATGTTGGATCTCAACATTCTTGTAACTTGGGTAGTAATGATGTATTGCTAGATACCGCTCATTACTTATGCTTCTAAATGAGTTTAGGGGCATTGCTAACGTTACAAGAACCTATAGGGTCACACACTAAGGACAATTAGATAGAGATTAGGTTCATATGGTGAACCAAGAGGATTAGATTCATTTGATGAATCAAATTGGATTAAGAGTAATCCTAATTGGGCTAATTGAGTTGGACTCAAGTTGATTCATGTGTTCAATGAGTCTAATTTAGATTATGACTCATTGAATCAATTTAATTAAATGAATTAGATTCATTATATTAAATTGGCTTGAATTAAATGGTTGGATTAGATCAACCATGAGAGAGATTAAGTCAAGTTTGACTTGACTTGAGAGGAAGATGAAGAGTCAAGTTTGACTTGACTTTATGCCACCTCATTGGTGAGTTGGCATTGAGTGTGCCAATAATGATGCTCCACATCATCATGGTTGCTTAAGTAGGATGCCACCTCATGGGAGTTACCAAGAGTTGTGACTCTTGGCATTCCATGGAGGTTACAACACCTCTTAATGTGGCCGGCCACGTCTATTGCATTAGTGAGTTTCATTTTGAGAGTAATTCTCATTCATTCCATCATCTTCTTCCTCAAGCTCTCCTCAAGCTCTCCCTCTCCTCTCTTGGCCGAACACCATAGGTGCTAGCACACCTTTGTTTGGTCACCTCCACCTAATTTTGTTCGTGTGGATACTTCTAGAGGGTTGTCTACTTTGATAATCTTGAGATCCGGCAAACCGTTGGACTAGCGGGATAGCGAAGGGCATCGCATCGAGGGTAACACTCTTATCTAGTCTAGATCTAGACTTTAGAAACTCGTACTCATATTTTGTTTTATTTTTCCTTTGCACGGATCCGGTGGCGGGGGTTTCGGGGTTTCCGCGACGCGGCCCGAAAAACCCAACAGTGGTATCAGAGCCACGTGCGAAGCTTGTACGAGTTTAGTTTTTGTTTTTATGACAAAAATTCAGTACTGTATTTTTCTGTAAATTTATGATTTTTATGATTTTTATGGGTATTTTTCTCGTAGAAGCAAAGCACAAGTGTTTCGACACTTGTAGGCTTCGACTACCGAGAAGATTTTTCCGAAACGGCAAGGTTTCACCCCAAAACTTTTTGGGACAGCGGGCTAAGGCACTGTAGGATCGCTTAGGGACACTCGCGATGGTTAGATCGCGGGTAGGGGCGCTACCCCTGGCCCCTCAAGGGGATTCGTTCCGTAATTGCGCCCGAAAACTGCTAAATGGGACCGCCGGGAAATTTTACTCGTAAAAATTGTAAAAATTAGTATTAAAATTATAGAAAATTATGGAAATTACATGATTCAGAATTATGTATAAATTGTGATAGTCATGGCCCAAAAAGACCCAATCTGATTGGATTTGTGTTGTAATTCATATTACGGCCTGCGCCGTCATTTGTGTTGTGCGTGTTGTACATTTGTTTCGCGACCTGCGCGTCGTGCCTTTCTCCATTTATTCTTGTTGTAAATTAGTTTAGACTCGAATGCAACTCGAGTTTCAAAATTGTAATATACAAAATTGGAGCCATGGAAGGTCCACTCGAGACGGATTTACGAGGAGGGCGCGAGCAACACAAGGTGGTCAAAGGGAGGAGCTTAAGAAGCTGTTGACCCTAGGTTGACCATCCGATCTTCTCATTGGCTTGAGAAGATCGTAGTAGGGCCATGACTAATCACAAATTAATTTAATTAATTGCTTGTGTGTATGTGATGCATGATTAGTAATTAATTAGTGCCTAACGATTAGATTAGATCTAAATCATGTACAAGATGCACCCTTTCAATTAGATTAGATCTATCGCGTATTTGATACACATCGACGATTAGATTAGATCTAAATCGCGTCAACTCTAATGTTTACCGTGCCGTGATACCTATCACTACCTCGATCACATGTGTTGTTGAATCTGCCAAAGCAGAGCAACACATATTATCTTGGTAGGGTATGGAGGGACAATCTTGGTCCCGCTTATCAACGCATGGGCGAATACAAACTCAATTAGATTGAGTATTCCTAGTTAACTCGGTTGGATCGAGTACAACTATAGACATTCTTCCAATGGTTGGAAAGATAGGACATAAATCACATTTATATTAATTCTTGGGCGTATTAGCCAAAGCTAACTCAAGTTTTAATATAACTGCGGATAATGATCCTATAAACAAGAGTTGCATAGAGATGTAATTGGTAAATCGTTACCTACCGATCATACTAAATCTTGGGCGTATTAGCCAAAGCTAACTCAAGGGTTAGTATGATGTGGATCTTGTCCCACATGAATTATAGAATTTAGTGGGAGCATCATTTAGTTAAAGGCCTAATTAAATGATTTAGAAGAATATGATATTTATTTTCTGCATTTTTCTGTTGTAGATAACCATGACGTCGAATACGAACACCTTCTCTCTGCGTTCTGTCCTTGAGAAGGACAAGCTCAACGGAGCAAATTTCCTGGACTGGTACAGGAACTTGAGAATAGTTCTCACCCAGGAACGTAAACTGTATGTTCTGGAGCAACCCATTCCGGAGGCTCCTCTTGCCAATGCCCCGCGAGCTGACAAAAATGCTTATAAGAAGCATCAAGATGACGCATTAGATGTGTCCTATCTAATGCTCGCGACCATGAACTCTAAGCTTCAGAAGCAACACGAGTTAATGGGCGTTTACGATATGGTTGAACATCTTCGTCAACTGTATCAAGGACAAGCGAGGCATGAGAGATTTGAGATCTCAAGGGCACTGTTTCAGTGCAAGATGTCAGATGGGGCTCCCGTAGGCCCATATGTACTCAAAATGATTGGGTACATAGAAAACCTACAAAGATTGGGATTCCCGCTTGGCCAAGAGCTGGCCACTGATCTGATCTTGCAATCCTTGCCAGATAGCTATAATCAGTTCATTCTAAACTACAATATGAACGAAATTGACAAGCCACTGCCCAAGCTGCTTAGCATGTTAAGAACTGCTAAGCTGAACCTTAAGAAGGCAAAGCCCCACTCTATTCTGATGGTTCAGAAACACAAGGGCAAGGGCAAGCCCAAAGGCAAAGGAAATTCCCAAGTCAAGGGTAAAGGCAAGGCACTGAAGCCTAAAGGAGGGGTCGCCAAGGATGCTACCTGCTTCCACTGTGGTCAGACCGGGCACTGGAAGAGGAACTGCAAGGTGTACCTGGAAGATCTTAAGAAGAAGCGAAGTGAGACTTCTACTTCAGGTATATATGTTATAGAAGTGAATCTATCTATTTCTTCATCATGGGTATTAGATACCGGATATACTTCTCACATTTGTACTAATGTGCAGGTGCTGAGAAATAGCAGGGCATTGGCGACGGCGAGGTGAACCTACGAGTAGGCAATGGAACACGGGTTGCTGCTGTTGCTGTAGGAACTTATCATCTATCTCTGCCCTCTGGGCTTGTATTAGAATTAGATGAATGTTGTTATGTGCCTGCATTAACAAAGAACAGAATTTCAGTTTCTTGTTTAGACAAGAAAGGTTTCTCTTTTATAATTAAGGACAAATGTTGTTCTGTTTATTTAAAAGATATATTCTATTGTAGTGCACCTCTGATGAACGGACTCTACATTCTAGACCTTGAAAACCCTATCTATAACATAAATACCAAGAGGTTCAAGTCAAATAACCTGAACCAAACCTATCTCTGGCACTGTCGCTTAGGTCATATAAATGACAAGCGCTTATCCCAGCTCCATAAGGATGGTTTGCTGGACTCATTTGATTTTGAATATTATGAGACGTGTGAGTCATGCCTACTAGGCAAGATGACCAAGACTCCCTTTAGTGGGCACAGTGAGAGAGCGACTGACTTGTTAGGTCTTATACATAGTGATGTATGTGGCCCTTTCAATGTCGCTGCTAGAGGCAGTTATAGGTACTTCATCACATTTACTGATGGCTTCAGTAGATATGGTTATGTGTACTTGATGACACATAAGTCTGAATCCTTTGAAAAGTTCAAAGAATTCAAGAATGAAGTACAAAACCAGCTTGGCAAGAGTATTAATATACTTCGATTAGATCGAGGTGGAGAATACCTTAGCCATGAGTTTTGTGACTATCTAGTTGAGTGTGGGATTCTATCCCAACTCACTCCTCCTAGAACACCACAGTGGAATGGTGTATCTGAAAGGAGGAATCGTACCCTATTAGATATGGTACGATCTATGATGAGTCACACAGATCTTCCGACATACCTTTGGGGCTATGCTCTAGACACGACAACTTTTATACTCAACCGAGTTCCATCCAAGGCCGTGATAAAGACACCATATAGAATATGGACTGGGAGAGATGCCCAGGTGTCTTTCATGAGGATTTGGGGTTGTGAGGCTTACGTTCGACATCAAGTCTCAGACAAATTGGGACCCAAATCCGATAAGTGCTACTTTATTGGATATCCCAAGGAAACTAAAGGATATTACTTCTACATTCCTAGTCAGCACAAAGTAGTTATGGCAAAGACTGAGGTCTTTCTAGAAAGGGACTTTGTTTCTAGGAAGACTAGTGGGAGCACGTTCGATCTTGAAGAAGTTCAAGATGCGAACAATAGCACTGAAGCCTCGATGGAAGTTGAACTGGAACCACAAAGTGTTGTGGATGATGTTGTTCCATAAGGAGTTGAGGAACAATAACCAGTTCAAGTAGACATACATCTTCGCAGGTCTGATAGGTTACATCGTCAGCCTGAGAGATACTCATTTCTCTTGTCTGACCATGATGACGTTGTGCTCATAGAGAATGAGCCTACCACCTATCAGGAAGCTGTGATGAGACCAGATTCCGAGAAATGGCTAGAGGCCATGAGATTCGAGATGGAATCCATGTACACCAACCAAGTATGGACTTTGGTTGATCCACCTGAAGGGGTAAAACCCATTGGTTGTAAGTAAGTGGGTCTTTAAGAGAAAGACTGACATGGATGGACTTATCTATAAGGATCGCTTGGTAGCTAAAGGTTTCAAGCAAATTCATGGTATTGACTATGATGAAACCTTTTCTCCAGTAGCGATGTTTAAGTCCATTCGGATCATGCTTGCTATTGCAGCATACCATGACTATGAGATATGGCAGATGAATGTCAAAACCGCGTTTCTGAATGGAAACCTACTTGAGGATGTGTACATGACACAACCTGAGGGTTTTGTAGATCCACAACATACTAGCAGAGTATGCAAGCTGCATCGGTCCATTTATGGACTAAAGCAAGCTTCTCGGAGCTGGAATCTTCGATTCAATGATGCAATCAAACAATTTGGTTTCATCAAGAACGAAGATGAGCCTTGTGTCTACAAGAAGGTTGTAGGGGATATAGTTGTCTTCCTCATATTGTATGTGGATGACATACTACTCATTGGGAAGGACATCTCTTTGCTTCAGTCTGTTAAGATCTGGCTAGGGAGTTGCTTCTCAATGAAGGACTTAGGTGAGACATCCCGCATTCAGGGATATAGATCTATAGTGATAGATCTAAGAGATTGCTTGGCCTAAGTTAGAGTACATATATTGACAAGGTACTCCTTTGGTTTGCCATGCAGAACTCCAAGAAGGGATTTCTGCCGATGTCATATGGCGTGAGTCTTTCGAAGACTCAAGGTCCCTCTTCTAGAGAAGAGAGAGACCGCATGGATCAGATCCCTTATGCCTCAGCCATAGGATCTATCATGTACGCCATGCTATGTACTCGACTTGATGTCTCGTATGCTTTGAGCATGACGAGTAGATACCAGTCAGATCCAGGTGAAAGTCACTGGATAGTGGTCAAGAATATTCTTAAGTACTTAAGAAGGACTAAAGAATATTTCTTGATATATGGAGGCAATAATGAGCTAGCTATAAAGGGTTACAGTGATGCCAGCTTCCTGACCGACCAGGATGATTATCGATCGCAGTCAGGGTTCGTATTTTGCATAAATGGTAATGTTGTGAGCTGGAAGAGTTTGAAGCAGGACACAGTAGCTGATTCTACGACAGAAGCCGAGTACATTGCTGCATCAGAGGCAGCAAAGGAGGCAGTTTGGATCCGCAAGTTCATCACTGAACTTGGGGTGGTTCCCAGTATCGCTGACCCTATTGAACTCTATTGTGACAACAATGGAGCTATAGCACAGGCGAAGGAACCTCGCTCACACCAGCGGACCAAACACATACTACGGCGCTTCCATCTCATTCGAGAGATTATTGAGAGAGGAGATGTGAAGATATGCAGAGTACCTACAGAGGCTAACATCGCAGATCCCTTGACCAAGGCTTTGGCACAGAGGAAGCATGATGGTCACACTAGGTCATTGGGCTTAGAGCCTACGCTGATTGGCACTAATGCTAGTGGGAGATTGTTAGTTAGAGCCCTAGAGCCAATCATTTGATGATTGTATTATGGACTTGTTGTATCATATTCTTATATAAATAAAGATATTTATTTTTTGTTATTATACTTACTTGTATTGGTGCCAAATAAACTAACTATAATAGCGTCCTTGAGTAGAAGGTTCTTACCTATATCAATCGGTTAGTTGAACCGATAGTGAGATGATATAGGGAACACTACTCTTAATCATTCCTAGTCGAGTATTAACATTCAGGGACAATGTTAATGCAATAAGACTAGCATGTAGGTCAACTCGATGACTTGATCTCACAAGTCATGAATATAGAGATATTAAGTTGACACATGGGTATGCATTGGAGAATGTATACTGAATGACCCGCCATGAGAAAGTATCATGGATCGTTATATGAGTGTCATATACTTTCTCATGTGGCTATTAGTATGACTACTAGTCCTTGGACCTGAAGTCACCATGGATCCCTACATAAGGAGTTATGTACTTTGGTTTCGTCAAACGTCACCCATAACTGGGTGGACTATAAAGGTGATTACTGAGTATGTAACGAATTATGCAGAGAGATGTGAGTGATGTAGATGAGATCTATTCCTCCTATATGACGGGAGCGACATCGATATTCTTGATAGAGTGAGACCACGAAGTGCATGGCTATGCCCAAATGAGTCAATATGAGATATTGCGCTCATTTGATTTAGTGAGTCTACTTGGAGTTCAAGATTTAGATTGATCAGAGGATGACACGGTCTATGCCTCACATTGATCAATCTAGATGTCTAGGATAGAAGGACACTTGTCATATATTGTGAGGAGTCACAATTAGTAGTCACAAGGTGATGTTGGATCTCAACATTCTTGTAACTTGGGTAGTAATGATGTATTGCTAGATACCGCTCATTACTTATACTCCTAAATGGGTTTAGGGGCATTGCCAACATTACAAGAACCTATAGGGTCACACACTAAGGACAATTAGATGGAGATTAGGTTCATATGATGAACTAAGAGGATTAGATACATTTGATGAATCAAATTGGATTAAGAGTAATCCTAATTGGGCTAATTGAGTTGGACTCAAGTTGATTCATGTGTTCAATGAGTCTAATTTAGATTATGACTCATTGAATCAATTTAATTAAATGAATTAGATTCATTATATTAAATTGGCATGAATTAAATGGTTGGATTAGATCAATCATGAGAGAGATTAAGTCAAGTTTGACTTGACTTGAGAGGAAGATGAAGAGTCAAGTTTGACTTGACTTTATGCCACCTCATTGGTGAGTTGGCATTGAGTGGGCCAATGATGATGCTCCACATCATCATGGTTGCTTAAGTAGGATGCCACCTCATGAGAGTTACCAAGAGTTGTGACTCTTGGCTTTCTATGGAGGTTACAACACCTCTTAATGTGGACGGCAACATCTATTGCATTAGTGAGTTTCATTTTGAGAGTAATTCTCATTCATTCCATCATCTTCTTCCTCAAGCTCTCCTCAAGCTCTCCCTCTCCTCTCTTGGCCGAACACCATAGGTGCTAGCACACCTTTGTTTGGTCACCTCCACCTAATTTTGTTCGTGTGGATACTTCTAGAGGGTTGTCTACTTTGATAATTTTGAGATCCGGCAAACCGTTGGACTAGCGGGATAGCGAAGGGCATCGCATCGAGGGTAGCACTCTTATCTAGTGTAGATCTAGACTTTAGAAACTCGTACTCATATTTTGTTTTATTTTTCCTTCGCACGGATCCGGTGGCGGGGGTTTCGGGGTTTTCGCGACGCGAAAAAGCGATTTTCGCGGCCCGAAAAACCCAACAGTGGTATCAGAGCCACGTGCGAAGCTTGTACGAGTTTATTTTTGTTTTTATGACAAAAATTCAGTACTGTATTTTTCTGTAAATTTATGATTTTTATGATTTTTATGGGTATTTTTCTCGTAGAAGTGAAGCACAAGTGTTTCGACACTTGCCGAGAAGATTTTTCCGAAACGGCAAGGTTTTGCCCCAAAACTTTTTGGGATAGCGGGCTAAGGCGCTGTAGGATCGCTTAGGGACACTCGCGATGGTTAGATTGTGGGTAGGGGTGCTGCCCCTTGTTGGTTGCTACTCGAAAAACCTAATGGTTCCACTGTACAAAAATTTTGTACAAAGGTCTGAACCTTTTTCCTAGCTACCTTTTTCCTAGCTTGGTCTCCAAGCTAGCTTGGCCGGCCCCTATGGGATGGGTAAGAAGGTGGGTATAGGTGGGTATAGTACTCTATAATTAAGAGGCTACGATAGGGACCGAGAGGAGGAATTGGTTTTGGTCTCCCGATAAAATTAAGCATCCCGTGTTCGCCCCGAACACACAACTTAATTTTATCAATAATAATTCATTCCACTAGAGAACTATTATTGAACTACCGCACCAATCCCAAATTACATTTTGGGCTCCTTCTTATTATGAGTGTGTTAGTCTCCCTGTGTTTAAGATAACAAATGTCCACTAATTAAGTAAGTTACTTACAACTCACTTAATTAATATCTAGCTTCAAGAGTAGTACCACTCAACTTCATCGTCATGTCGGACTTGTTAGGATCGATGGCCGCGGCTAGAGAGGGGGGTGTGAATAACCGACCCCAAATCTTCGTTTCTTTCTACAAGTTGACGTTAGCGCAGCGGAAAATAAAAATAATAGAAACGAAAGCGGAGAAATCAAACCTCAACACGCGTCGATGTAACGAGGTTCGGAGATATACTCCTACTCTTCGGCGTGTCCGTAAGGTGGACGAAGCCTATCAATCCGTCGGTGGATGAGTCCCCGGAGAACCGGCTAATATATATATACTCCTTCTGGGTGGAGAAACCTCGCCACAATCTTTCTTGCACCAGCAAGAATAGGAGTACAAGAATACACAAGAAGAAGCAACAATATGAATGTAAAAACAAACAATCTTGCCTTCTCGTCGGCTGTTGATGAAGCAGCAACTTCACGGGCCAAATACAGCAGCAACTGTTGGAGACCCCAGCCGAGGAAGCTCACGCGAAGCTTCAGCTAAGAAGAGCTCAGCAAAGCTCAGCAACAGCAAGCTCTTACAAAAGCAAGAGGTAGCAGCTGAGGAGAGGAGGAAGAAGAAGAAGACCTGTTGTAGAAGCCCTTGATCTCCTTTTATAACCTGTACTGCAAAGAAGACAGCGAAGAAGACGGAGATAGCCGTTGTCACTCATAACGGCTATACCTGGACCGATCAGGCTCCACCCTGATCGGTCTGAGGCCTCCCTGATCGGTCTTGGGGACCGATCAGGACCTATGCTGATCGGTCCCCAGACCGATCAGCACTCTTCACAGAGAACTCGCCCAACTCTCTGATCGTCTCCTGATCGGTCCATAGACCGATCCCCTCCTTTTCTCTTTGCCTTCTGTTCGCTTTCTGATCGGTCTGTAGACCGATCAGATAACATACAGTAGCATACTGTTTGGTTACTGATCGGTCACCAGACCGATCAGATAACCCAGTGTATCACTGGATCGATCCACTGATCGATCCAGCTCTTGGTTTTTGCCCAAACCAAGTCCCACGCCTTCCAAACCAATATCCGGTCAACCTTGACCTATTGGTATATCATGCTTAGCATCTGGTCACTCCCTTAACCTGCCAAGACTCCCTACCAAGTGTCCGGTCAATCCCTTTGACCCACTCAAACTTTTCTCTTCGTGCCAAGTATCCGGTCACTCCCTTGACCTACTTGACCTTCACAACACTAGATGTCCGATCAGCCTTGATCCATCTGGATTTTTCCTTGCCCGGCTTCACTCACCAGGACTTTCCCTTGCCTGGCTTCACTCACCAGGACTTTCACCAACTGCCTGGCTTCACTCACCAGGACTTTCACTTTCACCTAGCTTCACTCACTAGGGTTTTCACCTGGCTTCACTCACCAGGATTTCCAATCTGCCTGGCTTCACTCACCAGGACTTTTCCGTCTGCCTGGCTTCACTTACCAAGACTTTCCATCTGCCTGGCTTCACTCACCAGGACTTTCACTTGGCTTCACTCACCAGGATTTTCACCTGGCTTCACTCACCAGGATTTTCCATCTGCCTTCCTGATCTAGAGAACGAGCTACCGAGCCCTCTCTGACCTAGTCCGGAGAACGAGCTACCGAGCCCTCTCCGACTTCCACATCCAGTCCAGAGAACGAGCTACCGAGCCCTCTCTAACCATAGTCCGGAGAACGAGCTACCGAGCCCTCTCCGACTTCCACTTGCCAAGTTCCCATACTTGAACTTCTCCGTGCCAAGTCTCCATACTTTGACTTTCTCCCGTGCCAAGCTCCCTGCTTGGACTTTTCCCGTGCCAAGCTCCCTGCTTGGACTTTTCCGTGCCAAGTCAACTCACCTCGGGTCAACCAGGTCAACCTTGACCAAGGGTTGCACCCACAACCTCCCAAGTTTCTGTTCTTGTCAAACATCAAGATACAACTTGAGTCAGGTCAACCAGGTCAACCATGACCTAAGGTTGTACCAACAATCTCCCATTAAAATACAACTCTTCTGTTCTCGTCAAACATCAAAATACAACTCGAGTCAGGTCAACTCGAGTCAGGTCAACTCGAGTCGGGTCAACCAGGTCAACCTTGACCAAGTTTGCACCAACAATTTCCCCCTTTTTGATGTTTGACAAAACCATAACCTAACTTAGGTTTTCTAATGTTCTTCCTTGAACATTCTCCCCAAACCTACACTCTCCCCCTTTTTGACACACATCAAAAAGAGTGAATCAAGGTCAAGAGTTTCTTTCTAATGAAGGTCCCATACCTTTCATTGAAACCCTTAATTTCCCCCTTGATACTAAGGTCAACAATTAACTTAGTGATAATCTCATATCACTCAAGTCTTTAGGAGTAAAAACTCCCCCTAAAAGTCAACTCCCCCTTGACTAATAGGTAAAATTCCCCCTAAAGATCAACTCCCCCTTGACCATTGCACCAACAATGTCTTGGAGAGTTTCAAGCCTTTAGAAATCCAAAACACCAACTCCCAGCTGAAATTTCAGACAAAACAGTCGAAAATCAGCAAGTTGGCACGCGCTGATCGGTCACCTGACCGATCAGACCTTCCCTGGATCGGTCACCAGACCGATCCACACTTCCCTAGATCGGTCCAGTGACCGATCCAGAGTGCCCTGGACCGATCAGAATCCCCTCTGATCGGTCCCCAACTCTGATATCAAAAGTTTCTGATTTTTCTACTTCCGAAATTCAGAAACCTCTCAAAAATTACATAAAATTTCAAAAATTATAAAATTTTGAGAATACATTCCTCATAACATATATTATCACGGAAAAATAATTTTCTATGAAAATAACTTCCATTTTTAAATCTTGACACAACGTTTGAAAAACTTTGAAATAGCTCAAGTTTAGTTCAACTTTGTGTCAACTTGCTCAATGATGAATGCTATCACTAGAAAAGCTTCATCAAGGTTTTTCAAATCAATTTTGAAATGATTTTAAACCCTTCAATTTAGGACCATAATCTTAGGGCTAAGTGTACATGACTTGTACACAAGCTTTCCCTATGATCCTCCAATTAGAATTAGGCTCATTTAGGTACAAGAACTATGCACCTTGATCCTAACTCATCATCCTAATATCTCACACACATCTAAGGTATATCAAACACATCCAAGTCAATTTTGATGTGAGATATGGGTTTAGGTCGTCTTAGGCTAGGTTCTCATGCATTTTCTAAATAACAATTTGATCTCCATATCAAATTATATTTTTGTCCTTAAATCAAATTAATTGATTATAAATGCAAAAGATGATGACATGACATATAATGATATCATAAGTAAAAACATGTGCCAATGTCATGATGTCATGGCATAAAGTATGAAACTTAAATAAAGCATGACATATAGCTAACCTAAGCATTATCATGACATTTTAAATGATCATAAATTAAGTATGATGTCATGACATGGCATATGTCGATCAATATATGGCAAACAACATATAAAGGTATAGAAAATACTTAATTCTAGCCTTAGTTGCCATTTTTGATAATCTTGATCATTTTGCCATAGGTTCTATATTCCTAAGAGTAATAGACCTAAAATCATATACCAAAGATTTTTGGTTAATTATGTGCCAATTAGATTGACTCTAGGAAACTCCTCAAATGTGATTGACACATCCTAATCACCTTAGGAATAATTTTCCATTTCATTTTCAAGGCTTGATTACACCTTGAAAATTTCTAAAGTGCCACCTTTTGCCATGATTAGGTTAACTACCTATTCAAGTGAGGTTGGCATACCTTAAACCATCTAGCGTGATGGAATCACGCTCCTAGGAACCCAATACCTATTGGAGCTCATTGGGTTCACTAAATATTCACTAGGGATGACTTCCCTAGCAACCCTCCTAATGACCCTCCTAGGCTTTAAAACCTTAATCATTTGGGACTCATCAAGATCAACCCTAGAGGCGACTCCCCCTGTGACCTTGGTGATGGTCTTCCTAGCCCTAGATTTTGTTCCATAATCGAGTGGAACATTGTGATAAGTGGGCTTGACCACTTGGGACTTAGGTTTGTGACCCAAACCTTTCATGTCCTTGGACTTGGGTTTTTGACCCTTAGACCCTAGAGTTGACTTCTTTAAATTTTTAAGGGTCTTTTCTAAAGTGTCAAGTCTTGACCTCAAGACTTGATTCTCCTTTTCTAATACCTCAAGTTTTAATTTGTCATTGTTCTTTGAGGTACTCCTAGGCATATGTCTAGTAGTTTTGGGATTCCTATCTAGGTTTCCCTTAACCTTAGATGAGTTAATCCTAGGGTTGACATTTCTAGAGTTGTCCTTATTCAAGCTAACATGTTTAGCACCTAAGCACATATATTGATTCCTATAATTAACATGCTTATCATTATTAGCAATTGCAATAAAACTACTAGCATGTGTCTTATTGCAAGAATGAGACTTAAATGTTACCTTAGGGTTTGCCTTAGCTCCCCCTATTGACGTGCTCGGTCTCTTGTCCTTGTGAGGTTGCCTCCCCCTCGGACATTGACTCCTATAGTGTCCCTTTTGCTTGCATTGGAAGCACACCACGTGCTCCTTGCCTTTGCGTGTCGGGACTCCGGCTTCCTTGACCTTTGGCGCCGGTGGAGTCTTCCTAACCCTCTTTGGGCACTTACTCTTATAATGCCCAAATTCCCTACACTCAAAGCACATTATGTGTAATTTATTTGAAATTAAATGGCTTGAGTTACCTAGGGTTGAGGATGGATGTGAGCTCTCTTCTTCATCCCTTCCGGAGATAGAAGCTTCTTCTTCTTGCTCTGATCTTGAAGAGGAACTCTCCTCCTCTTCTTCCTTAGATGTTGAGTAGCCCTCAACCTCTAAATCCATGCCTCCATGATGTGAGCTACTTGGCTCACTTGACTCCTTTTCATGACTTGAAGTGGAGTTCTCCTCATGGAACTTTGCCAAGTTATTCCACAACTCCTTGGCATCGTTATATTCACCTATCCTACACAAAACATCATTAGGTAAAGAAAATTCAATGATTTTCGTTACCTCATCATTGATGGTTGATTGGTGGATTTGCTCCTTCGTCCACTTCTTCTTCTCCAAAAGTTCTCCTTCTTTATCCAATGGAGGAGTAAAACCTAATTGCACACACCTCCAATTTTCTAGGTTAGTCATAAGAAAGTACTTCATTCTTACCTTCCAAAACGCGAAGTCGTCGCGATCGTAGAAAGGTGGAATTGTGACGTCTTCTCCAAATAACTCCATTCTCTAGCTCGTGCTCCCCCGGGTGTTAATCCAACGAAGAGCGACCTCGCTCTGATACCACTTGTTAGGATCGATGGTCGCGGCTAGAGAGGGGGGTGTGAATAGCCGACCCCAAATCTTCGTTTCTTTCTACAAGTTGACGTTAGCGCAGCGGAAAATAAAAATAATAGAAACGAAAGCGGAGAAATCAAACCTCAACACGCGTCGATGTAACGAGGTTCGGAGATATACTCCTACTCCTCGGCGTGTCCGTAAGGTGGACGAAGCCTATCAATCCGTCGGTGGATGAGTCCCCGGAGAACCGGCTAATATATATATACTCCTTCTGGGTGGAGAAACCTCGCCACAATCTTTCTTGCACCAGCAAGAATAGGAGTACAAGAATACACAAGAAGAAGCAACAATATGAATGTAAAAACAAACAATCTTGCCTTCTCGTCGGCTGTTGATGAAGCAGCAACTTCACGGGCCAAATACAGCAGCAACTGTTGGAGACCCCAGCCGAGGAAGCTCACGCGAAGCTTCAACTAAGAAGAGCTTAGCAAAGCTCAGCAACAGCAAGCTCTTATAGAAGCAAGAGGTAGCAGCTGAGGAGAGGAGGAAGAAGAAGAAGACCTGCTGTAGAAGCCCTTGATCTCCTTTTATAACCTGTACTGCAAAGAAGACAGCGAAGAAGACGGAGATAGCCGTTGTCACTCATAACGGCTATACCTGGACCGATCAGGCTCCACCCTGATCAGTCCGAGGCCTCCCTGATCGGTCTTGGGGACCGATCAGCACTCTTCACAGAGAACTCGCCCAACTCTCTGATCGTCTCCTGATCGGTCCACAGACTGATCCCCTCCTTTTCTCTTTGCCTTCTGTTCGCTTTCTGATCGGTCTGCAGACTGATCAGATAACATACAATAGCATACTGTTTGGTTACTGATCGGTCACCAGACCGATCAGATAACCCAGTGTATCACTGGATCGATCCACTGATCGATCCAGCTCTTGATTTTTGCCCAAACCAAGTCCCACGCCTTCCAAACCAATATCCGGTCAACCTTAACCTATTGGTATCTCATACTTAGCATCTGGTCACTCCCTTGACCTGCCAAGACTCCCTACCAAGTGTTCGGTCAATCCCTTTGACCCACTCAGACTTTTCTCTTCGTGCCAAGTATCCGGTCACTCCCTTGACCTACTTGACCTTCACAACACCAGATGTCCGATCAGCCTTGATGCATCTGGATTTTTCCTTGCCCGGCTTCACTCACCAGGACTTTCCCTTGTCTGGCTTCACTCACCAGGACTTTCACCAACTGCCTGGCTTCACTCACCAGGACTTTCACTTTCACCCAGCTTCACTCACTAGGGTTTTCACCTGGCTTCACTCACCAGGATTTCCAATCTGCCTAGCTTCACTCACCAGGACTTTTCCGTCTGCCTGACTTCACTCACCAGGACTTTCCATCTGCCTGGCTTCACTCACCAGGACTTTCACCTGGCGTCACTCACCAGGATTTTCACCTGGCTTCACTCACCAGGATTTTCCATCTGCCTTCCTCATCTAGAGAACAAGCTACCGAGCCCTCTCCGACTTCCACATCCGGTCCAGAGAACGAGCTACCGAGCCCTCTCCGAATTCCACATCCGGTCCAGAGAACGAGCTACCGAGCCCTCTTTGACCATAGTCCGGAGAACGAGCTACCGAGCCCTCTCCGACTTCCACTTGCCAAGTTCCCATACTTGAACTTCTCCTTGCCAAGTCTCCATACTTGGACTTTCTCCCGTGCCAAGCTCCCTGCTTGGACTTTTCCCGTGCCAAGCTCCCTGCTTGGACTTTTCCGTGCCAAGTCAACTCACCTCGGGTCAACCAGGTCAACCTTGACCAAGGGTTGCACCCACAACCTCCCAAGTTTCTGTTCTTGTCAAACATCAAGATACAACTTGAGTCAGGTCAACTCGAGTCAGGTCAACCAGGTCAACCTTGACCTAAGGTTGTACCAACAATCTCCCATCAAAATACAACTCTTCTGTTCTCGTCAAACATCAAAATACAACTCGAGTCAGGTCAACTCGAGTCGGGTCAACCAGGTCAACCTTGACCAAGGTTGCACCAACAGGACTAAGTCCACCTGCAGGGTTTAACATGACAATCCTTATGAGCTCCTCTTGGGGACATTCTCAACCTAGATCACTAGGACACAATTTCCTTCTATAATCAACAACACACACTATAAGTGATATCATTTCCCAACTTATCGGGCTTATTGATTTATCGAACTAAATCTCACCCATTGATAAATTAAAGAAATAAATATCAAATATATGTGATTATTATTATATTAGGATTAAGAGCACACACTTCCATAATAACTGATGTCTTTGTTCCTTTATAAAGTCAGTATAAAAGAAATGACCTCAAATGGTCCTACTCAATACACTCTAAGTGTACTAGTGTAATTATATAGTTAAGATAAACTAATACCTAATTACACTACGACCTTCCAATGGTTTGTTCCTTTCCATCTTCGTCGTGAGCTACTGTTTATAATTTATAAGGTACTGATAACATGATCCTCTGTGTGTGACACCACACACCATGTTATATACAATATAAATTAATTGAACAACTACATTTATCATAAATGTAGACATTTGACCAATGTGATTCTTATTTCTAGATAAATGTTTATACCAAAAGCTAGGCTTTTATAATACATCCTAACACCCCTGGCCCCGCAAGGGGATTCGTTCCGCGATTGCACTTGAAAACCGCTAAACGGGACCGCCGGGAAATTTTACTCATAAAAATTATAAAAATTAGTATTAAAATTACACAAAATTATGAAAATTACATGATTTAGAATTATGTATAATTTGTGATAGTCATGGCCGAATCTGATCGCTTAGGGTCGGTGCGGCGACCATAAATACTCCGCTTTGGAGACCGACGGGCGGCGACGTTAAAACTTGGCCTTGGGAGGTAATCCAACGCATGCGCTAAATGAAAGTCAAGCGTCTACTCTAAACCCCGGAGATATGATCCTAGGCGAGTACTTCAATAATGGCATGGGTTCCGTAGCCGAACGACACTACGCATCCAAACACTTGGCAAAGCAAACAACACATAGCACATAAAGGAGGGTGCAAAATGATTTCATTGATAGGCGCTGCAGAGTGGCAAAATTACATGGAGACTTAAACAAAAAAACTCTGCTGACCACTTGCTCACTCGATATACTCAAACGCCTCGTTAGGGATATATACCCTCCAGAAGCTGGACTCGGTTAACATCCCGGCCAGATGAATTTTTCCCCGTGGTTGTTTTGATGTGATCAACCAAGTTGGTTAGGTCCTGCTTTGTGTTTGATCCTTGTGTCTGAGTGTGCAGGAGCTTATGAGTGCAGGAAGTCGAGCGGAAGACGCAGCTAGTGAGAAGGACGACACGGGAAGGGAGTCGACGGGCTCGGTGCCTCCGAAGGACGAGAGAGCTGCGGAAGAGTACATTGGTGGGCGAGAAGAACATGCACGACGTTCGAGGGATGTAAAGCCGGGATGGAAGACTGCTCGAGGAGAAGGCCCAAAATTGGGTTCGGGTGAGCCCTATTTTGGTTGGCCGGAATCATCCAAAAGAACGGAACTTCGGAAGTCGAAGCAAATAAGCAAGCTGGAAAAGCTACCAGCTTGGAGGCGCCTCCATCAGGCATTGGAGGCGCCTCCAGCTTGAAGGCACCTTCGGTCCTTGTTAAAGGCGCCTTCAACCATGTCAAACTGACTGTTTGCATTCGGATAGAGTTCTATCCGATCACTCACTTGGAGGCGCCTTAGACCTCTGTTGGAGGCGCCTTGGACATTCAGGATAGACTTTTTAGGGGCTATAAAAGGATCCCTGGACCTAGGAATTAATCATCAATTGTTCTCTCAACTCTGTAGTCATTCATAGCAACTTGTCTGAGCTTTCCATTGTGTAAAAGGCTTCTCCGCCTTCAGAGAAGGAGATCTTTTCAGAGCGCTTTTCTTCTGCCTTGGATTAACAACCGTCTTAGTTGTAACCAAGTAAATTACTGAGTTCTTTTTCTTTTTTCTGTTAAGTTTAATTTTTAATTATCATTATCTTTTTTAGTTGAAAGACGAGGATGGTATACTTTATTTTTTCAGGAAATTCACCCCCCTCTTGTCGGCCTCCGCTGCACCTACAATTGGTATCAGAGCCAGACCTCCTCAGAAGGACTAACCGCCAACTGAAGTACGAAGATCAAGAAGATGGTCGGAACAAGCATTCATCCCCCGAAGTTCGACGGAGACTTCGCGATGTAGAAACCCCAGATGGAGGTATTTTTTAAAACTGACTTCGATATTTTACTAACTATGAAATATGGTTTTGAAGTTCCAGAAGACAAAGAAGAGCATCAGTGAAGCAAGAAGGAGCAAGCCGAGTTTGTCGCCAACGGAAAGGCAGAGTTCCACCTGCTTAGCGTGCTGCCACCACAAGAGATAAGTCGGATCGGAAGTTACGACACTGCGAAAGACCTCTGGGAAAATTTCCTGGAGCTTCACGAAGGTACATCCGAAGCGAAGCTTGCAAGACGCGATATCCTCCGGACTCAACTTACGAACATCCAGATGAACCAAGGCGAGAAGGTAGCGCAACTCCAAGCAAGGATTAAGGAGCTAATAACTCAACTAAGCAACCTTGGAGAAGGAGTAACGAACCGGGACTCGATCTGGTATGCGCTCAACGCCTTCCCCAGAACTCCAGAATGAGTGTCCTTAGTAGATGCATACTATATCTCTAAGGACTTTGAGGTAAGTACTTTAGAAAATTTATTTTCAACTTTTGAACTTCACGAATCTCGGATTGCAGAGCCCAATGAAGTGGAGAAAACAAGTCAGAACATTGTCTTAAAGGTAAGAACAAACGATTATGACTCCGAAGCCTCGATCGACCAATCAAAAGCTGCACTACTGGTAAAGCGCTTCAATAAGTTTTTTAATTCTAATAAATTTAGATCGTAGACAAAGAGGCATGAGCGAAAGAGAAGAACGGTTCGTTGCTACAACTGCAATGAAGAAGGATACATCAAAGATGACTACCCAACATTGAAGAAAAAGGGAAGAGTAAAGGAAAAGCGACAATCTTCCTCCAAACAGAAGAACTTGAAGGCCACTTGGTCAGATTCGTCTTCTTCCGAATCAGATATCGAAGCCTTCTCGGGGTTAGCGCTGATGACTAACTATCAGTTGGAAGAAGAGTCAAGCTCAGAGATGAGCATAGATGAAGGGGGAGGAACATCAGAGGAAGAAAACTACAGTGAAGGGGGAGCATCACCAATTCAAGTAAGTCAAGTGCGTAATCTAACCCCTACTCAGTCGTTTCAGTTTATCAAGTCTCTTTCTAAAGATTTATTTAAATTAGAAAAAGAGAATGCTGACTTAAATAGAATCTTAGATAAATTGAAATCAAAAAATGATAACTTAAAATTAGAAATTGAAAAATTAAAATCTGATGCATGTTTAAAAACAAATATTTTTCAGAAATCAAAACTTAAAATTTATGAAAAATTAAACTGGTATGTTAAACATCATCAAGGTCAACTTAGGAAAATTTCCAAAAATCATATACCCCCTAAGTTTCTGATTAATCCAGAAGGAAGGAACCTCTATTGGATTCCAAAATCTGTGCTAAATTAATTTTTTTTAAGGCTTTCAGAAGAAAAATTAAACGTTAAAATTTCTTTATGAAGCTTTGTCTAAGGAAGTGGTTGTTGCTCCAATAACCAAGAAGGTCTAGTGCCTCGCCATGACTTGGAAGCTGAAATATTAAAATAAAATGTTTAATTAACTTTCTGGAAAATCATTAAACTAGAATTAAATAATGCTTTTAAAGTTTTTCAAACATTTTTAAAAAATTCTAAAAATTCATTTTTACTTAGAAATTATTTTGAAAAATTCTAAAAATTCAGTTTACTTAGAAATTTTTGAAAAAATTTATCTTGCTTAGAATTTTTTCTAAAAATTTGCTAAATATTTTTTTAAATATCACATTCTTATCCCGTTTTTGCTATGATCAAAGGGGGAGAGAAAGGTACAAGTTTAGGGGGAGAGAATTTTGAATTTTTTTTCATTTGTTTTCAAAACTCTGAGTTTTAAAAATATTTTTTGAAAAATTCTGTTTAAACTCTTAATTAAATAGTTGCAATTTTATTTGTTACAAATTTATGCTTAACATGTTAGTTTAGTAATTTTCTTTAAAATTACTGTTTGTTTACTTTTACCCTAACTTGAACTTGGGTTGATGCATATCAAAAAGGGAGAGATTGTTGGACCCCGTGGTTGTTTTGATGTGATCAACCAAGTTAGTTAGGTCCTGCTTTATTTTTGATCCCTGTGTCTGAGTGTGCAGGAGCGCAGGAAATCGAGCGGAAGACGCAACTAGCGAGAAGGACGACACGGGAAGGGAGCCGACGGGCTCGGTGCGTCCGAAGGACGAGAGAGCTGCGGAAAAGTACACCGGTGGGTGAGAAGAACGTGCGTGGTATTTGAGGGACATAAAGCCGGGACGGAAGACTGCTCGAGGAGAAGGCCAGAAATTAGGTTCGGGTGAGCCCTATTTCGGTTGGTCGGAATCATCCAAAAAAATGAAACTTCGGAAGTCGAAGCAAAGAAGCAAGCTGGAAAAGCTGCCAGCTTGGAGGCGCCTCCATCAGGCATTGGAGGCGCCTCCAACTTGAAGGCGCCTTTAGTCCTTGTTGAAGGTGCCTTCTCCAGACACAGGGATCGAACACAAAGCAGGACCTAACCAATTTGGTTGATCACATCAAAACAATGACGGGGTCCAACAGGAAAAACCTTCAGGAAGGTGGCCGTTCATTTTCAGTTGGGTGATCGTGGCGGTGATGGCCAGCTCGAACGAACGGACGATACGATCTGTAGCCTTCTCCAGAAATGCCTCCGAGCGAAGGTATTGATGCTTCATGGCGGCAAAGCGAACCGGCTCAGCCTCCTAGTAAGTCTTCAGAGCAGCCCGCGACACCAGCAACTCATCTTCAAGGCGCTTCACGTGGTCTTGTAGTTCAGTCTCCTTGGCCGAGCGGCTCTCCCACTCAACAACCAGGGAATTCTCCGCGGTCTTCAACTTCTAGGCCAGTCGCCTGGCTTCCTGGTTCTTTTCTTCTAAGTCGGTGACGACCCGTTGCTTCGCCGTGGAGGCTAACTCCAGCTTCCTATCGTAGATCTTCAATTGAGCCTCGATCTGGCTCAGCCTACTGCCCTGCTCGGATGACTTCTGTTGTTCCTCCGTCAGAAGTTGTTGGGCCTTCTCCAGTTTTGCCTTCAACCGAGTAGGTGACGCCCCCTGGGAGGAAGAACCTTCCCCCAAAAGTTTGAGCTTCTTCAGCTCATCCTCCACCTGTGCCAGCCGCTGGCACATGGCGATACTTTCCACCCAGTACTGCAAAACGAATATTAGTGCCGATCGGAGATAACTTATGAGGTGATGACCAAAAATACTAACCCAGGTGGACATCTTTAGATGGCTGTCGGCTAGCGCACCCGGAGGTTTCATGGCCGCTCGAGCCCTCGCCTCCTCCCATACGCAGCCAAGCCGACTGCGGATATAGACTTGATGTTGGGGAGATTCGGCCTGGTCACCCAGCGAGCGAAGATCCTCGGTCGGTAGATGAAGGGTGGCGGTGACAAGTCGTCTCCCGCCTGGCGCTGATTGGGCAGAGGCAAATGGACCGGAGGACTGGGCGGGGTGAACGGGGTGAATAGCTGAGCGAGTTATCCTCCTCACAGCTGGGGGAGGGAGGCGAGTGGCTGCACGAGAAGTGGCTTCGGCAGCTCGGCCACAGATGGGGTCCGATCGGAGGATGTAGCCTCCACTGTTGTGGGGGATGTAGATGGGACGCCTCCCGCAGAAGTTTGCACGACCGACGTGGCGGACCGGGAGGGCACTTGGCTCGACATCTCTTGCAGGTGAGCGGCACATCGTCGCCCGAGGACCCTGATCCCTCAGCTCGAAGGACGGGGGGTACCTCTTGGGCCACCCCTAGGTCAACAGTCCCACCCACGCTTGGCGTCTGTTCGGCGGTCTCATCGCTCGCAGTGGTAGTTTCCCTAGCCGTGACCTCCTACGAGTCGACCGGGGTCAAACCAAGCCACTCCATCTCCTTGGCGGCAACCGTCTCAATCTCGGCTTGCTTGGCCTTCATTATCCCGACAGCTCGAGCGCGCATCATGATGTCAGCTGCAAAAGAAGAATAAAATCAGTTAGAATCAAAGGAAGGTGGATAAGGAAATCTGGTACCTAGGCTGCTCGAAAGCTGCACTTGGCTCGGACTTAGCCCAAAGATATACAGTACGCCCTCTGGGAGCAACTTGTGAATATCAAACTTCAGGCCGACCAGCATATTGGCAGCATGAAGATAGTCCGGCCGTGTCTTGTACCTCTTCAAATCTGGCTGAGCGGGAGGACCGACCTGCCACTTGGTCCGGAAGCTCGGACGCTCGGGGAGTCTGATATAGAAGAAATACTTCTTCCAGTGCTTGTTGGAGGTAGGCATCCTGTCGAAGAAGACTAGGCCAATGCGAGATTGGAATAGGTAGGTACCCAGCTCGGACTGTTTAGGGTAGTAGAAATAGTGGAAGACTTGAGGGGTCAGCGAGATGCTGTGCACTTTGAATAGCACCACTACACCACATAACAAGCGGAAGGAATTGGGAACAAGCTGGGCGAGCGGGATGTGAAAGAAATTGCAAACTTCGGTAATGAACAGGTGGATGGGAAATCGAAGGCCGACCACAAAATAGTCTCAAAAGAAACAGATAGTGCCGGTCGGCGGGTTATGTGGCCGATCGGATGGTCTGGAAATCATACGACGGAAGTTTTCGCTGTCACGTCAAGGATATGCTCGCGCTATTGAGGTATGACGTCAGACACGCTTTTCTGACACACTCATTACAGGTATGCTTTGAGAGGCATGCACGTTTCGATAAGCGTGTACGCGCCTTCAGGGAGCCCTATATAAGGACTCCCAGGCTCCAACGGAGATATGCGCGATTCATCACTGTAGCTACAGTTCTCGTCATTCTACTTCGATTTCTTGCTGCCAGAGGCTGACTTGAGCGTCGAAGGGCCGTCACCAGGAACCCCTTCCCGACCCGGTTTTGTGCTTGCAGGTCCTCGTCGAAGGTCTACATCACTCACAGAGCTACGCGGAGTCAACGAGAACACCACGTCCCCAGCGACCGTCGACTCAACGCTCGGACAAGATCAATAACTAAAAAAAATTATATTTTATTAAAAAAAGAATTTTTAACATTGTAAGATAATATGTTGTAAGCTTCAAAAGCTATTATTACATCCTGTTTATTCTCAAAGGGTTGGTGTATAGCAGACTGAAAATGATTAACTTGTGTACGTCTAATAAAGACAACATATATTTTCCCATATATTAATTAAATATATCATTTAGAATCACGTATAAACAATATATATTAGGAATAGATAGAATTACAACTTAAAATAAAAGGACTTACCAAATAGTTGCTACATGTTGTAGCAGCTAATCGTCCAAGTAGCTACTACAACATGTAATAACTAACTGTCCAAGTGGATGTAGACATTGTAGCATGTGTCAGTCTTGTACGTTGTAGTATAAATCCTTCTAATATATATTAGGATCACGGTCGAGAATTATAATTTTAAATGAAATGAATTATCATTGGTTATGAAATGTTGGAATTGATGTTTGACAAGTTCCTTACAAATTATATAAGCATAAACTGGTAAGAAAGTAGCTAGAACTTATGCGTTGTAAATATATTAGAGCTAAAAAATATTATATTGAGCTAAAAAATAGATAATAAGGTGGAAAGACTTACAATCTAGAATGTAAAGTGATACTAAACAAATCAACGTCGGCTATATGTTCGGTGACATTTTACAGATTTTCCAGCTAACTTAGAATAAATATGTGACGGTAAGTTATACTTAGCTTGCAGCATCTTTACTTTAATTGCCGGCAGAAGCACGCTGCGACGGAAGACGGCACGGAAGACGGCGGTGAAAAATGGAGTGAGAGGAAAAGAGAGAGGAAAATTTATATTTGGAAAAATTTCTCCAAGAATAAAAGGAATAATTTTTATAAAAAAATCTAGCTGACAACGACCTCGAAGCCTCACGCTAATGGCTTCGTTTGCCTTCCTCATCCGATCTCCAGTTCATCGGAATCGCTTGGCCGATCGAGGATGCCTGCATTAGGGTTAGGGTTGGAAGGGGATACGTTCGCAGCGGCGCAGAAGCGGCAGACAAGGAGGTTATCGTGACGGCGACGGCGGAACAAGGTCGGAGCGGCGATGGAGGCGGCATTTTTTCTTCCACTCCCGGAAGCGTTGCTGATCCTTGTTCCTACGGATCCGGCGACGTTGCTGTAATGTTTTTTAATCTATAGTTCCTTCTCTTTCTCTATTTGGTATCACCCTTTCCGGAATCCAAAATGTTGGCTATTTTTCTCGTTAGAATTTCGGACATGGAAACATGGATTAAAATAGTGAGCACCATGCGAAACAAGGTTTTGCAGTTTTACTGTTCCCATAGAGATTGCGAAGACTCTGAAGAGTGATTTAAGGCCAGTATGAACCTTCTCTGAGAGAGTTTTGCATGTGTTTTCCTAGTAATTTGCTCTATGGAATTCTTCCATGTCGTATTGTCGGTCATTCTTTAATGTAAAGGAGTCAACAGATCTGAGGTCTGGCTAAATCTGCTATGAAAATCATGTGGCCGAAGTACAATAATGCAAGCAAATCGGATCCGATGAGAAAAGGCATAGGAAAAAAGAAGAACAAAAAGAAAGAACTTTTTTTTTGTCAAAGAGATGATGCCCTTTTTGCTCTTCCTTCTTCATGCCGGTCTCAGTTTATGTAGCGCGTGTAACCGCATGATTTGCCTTCCTTCTGTTTGAATGGAGACGCTTCGACCTTTTCTGTGATTGCTGCAGCAGCCTTTGGCGTTACGTGAGCACGCCGGTGGTGGCCCTCCTGCTGATCCCGGTCCAGAGAGCAGGGCTTCCTATTTGCCTGTTCGCCTAGCTCCCGCCCAAGGCCACTGCCCGTCGACCACCTACTAATCGCTCCAAAGGTCCGTACTGCTGCTCTTATTTTCACTGTTCCCACTTCCACCGCCTGAGCTGATGTTGATGCCACCCACTGATCTCTGAAGCTTTACTCGGGTATCGCATTTCACCAGATGATTTTGTAGAAAGAGAAGGGAAAATAGACGAAGAAAGAGAAAAACGAGGAGTTAGGAAAGCCATCATCTTCACATCCATCAGCGCACATATTTTTCTCACGCTCTCCAAGGTATATGACATTTCCTTCAATCTATAATCCATGGTCCGCATTTGTCAAGTTTCGAACTTTGCTTCTGGTTCTCGCACAATGCCAGACGTAGCGGTACAGATCTGAAGCCGCTGCTTTGCCCAGTAGAAAGCCGCGGCGGAGGTAGTCCGTCTCGCTCGATTTCGGCGGGCAGAGAGCCGATGCTCTGGCCTCTGGCCCCCACTAGCGGCGTAGCAGCAGAGATGAAGAAGAGCTCCGCCGCCTCGTCTCGGAGCAGATCGGGCACGTTCACAAGCCCCGGAACGCCCACCTACCGGCACGGCGCTGGGGCGGCAGCGTATCAGAAGGGGTGGTGTTCAGAGCGAGTGCCTCTGCCGGCGCATAACAACCGGAGGTATGGTGGCGGCGGCGTCCTCTTGCAGTTTGCTAATGGAAGGGCTTTACCCTCCAAATGGGAGGATGCAGAGAGATGGATTTTTAGTCCCGTCTCAGGTGATGGAGTTGGAAGGCCGTTTGTTCAATCGCATCACCGGCGTCCCAAGTCAAAGAGTGGACCGCTTGGTCCTCCGGCGGGGCTTGGACTAAGAGGCAGCAACTATTCATTGGCTTCGCCGCTAGTACCTTGTTTTGACAGTGGCAGGGTTGGGAATTTTGCGGCGAACTCGCCGTTCCTAGCTGGAGTTCTTATTCCAGAACGGGGGTTTTCTGGCAATGGTGGTAGAGGAAGAGGAAACTGCAGAGGAGGAATAGGACTAGTTGGTGGTGCTATGGAAGGGGATGGAAAAGCTAATTCTACCACTGGGGAGCCTTCCATGTTCCGATCTGCTAGTGTCCATGGTTGGTCAGATAATCTTATCGAGTCATCGTCCTCCATTCCCAGTTCTCAGGGTATAATACAATGTTAAAACTCCATCCGGTTATTTGCTACTACTAATTATGTTTTTTACTTTTATTGCAACTTTAACAAACTCGAAAATTCCTCGACGAGCAATTAATATCTTACACTCTATCCAATCTTGTGTCTGTCTAACCACAACATGAGATATTGTTTTCTAAGTTGTTTGAAATCTTAATGGCTGCAGACTTTCATAGTAGTTAGATTTTGACTCAAATCAGGCGATCTGGTTAGTACTAGACTTCCATTTTGTAATCCGATTAACCCTAACAACATGGCAATTATGAGATGTTTGCATATAAATAATTTCTGAGATACATTTCTAATTACTATTTCAGTTTATTATACTCTGTATCAATCAATTAAATGCCCTTTTTTCTCTCCTGCTATATTTCTACTGCATTTTAAGTCTTTTTTTATAGAAAACTAAGCAAATATAGCTATTTGCAAACCTGGTGTACACTAGCAGACCAATCTGTATACTGGGCTATGATTTCTTCTTCCAGTTCATGTTTTTTCATAGAGCTTCACTCAGCATCTAGCATGATATTCTAAAATCATAGCTTGTCTACTGTATAATCTCATGCCATTCCCCCATTTGTTTGTATAGGCATGGAGAATTCACTTGTTCTTTTCAAATTTCTCTTCATCTTTTATGTATTGCATGCTTGATTCCTTGGAACAACTCAGAAACAATACATGTTAAGTCTGCTGATTCTTCTGCTGCTACAGTTGCAAAAAATCATATTGCATGTTTCATGTTTCATATAAGCTTCATTTTATTTCATGTTTAATTCCTTGAGCACAAGACACATAAGTACAGAAACTTGACAAGTTAATGTAGAAAATATAGTAGCTGGTCTGATCATTGGAAGAAAGGTTCAATACTCAGGTTGGTTTTGAATGTTAAGTTACTTCTTTTTTTTTCTTTTTAAAGAAGTTTGGTGGTATAACTGTCTGTTACTGTATGCTTTCTGTTAGCTCGGTCATGTTATTCTGCCATGCTGCTGCAGTTATTGCCATGTTTATTGCCTAATGTTGTTGGTGGTGTTGAGATTAATCCAACAGGGTTGGGTTTGGTTAGTTAGGTCCCGATAAGTCAACAGCTCGAATAGGTGGAGCATTGGTATGGTGACATAGATCATTTCTTTTTAAATCCTCGACACACTTCCAATAGCATCCTCACTGACTTAATATCGTCAATCACTTAATATTGTTAGTCGTCAAATCATTTCTATGTATGTTGAGACACTTTTTGGGTAAACTTTTATCCCTTCAAATAGAGATATTAAGGTTAAGAGAGGGTGGATCCTTTCTCTAAGATGAAATTGTCTTGCTCAAGTGTTTATGGTTTATTAACAATCATTTACAAAGATACAATGGCCTTTAACTTAAAATAGAAGTACTGTGAATTTTGAGTTCTGGCAAACTTTCAAAATTTGGGTAAGTGTGTAGAGATGAGAAGAAAATTAGAGAACCTCAAAGGAGAATTCACCACTTGAGTGCTTGAGCAAAAGAATAGTATTTATCTAGAAGGATGAATAGTTTCTTCTAATTGTGGGAAGATAAGATAATTCCAAAAAGTTTTTTTTTCCCAAAACTATTTTAATTCATTTTCTCGTTGTCACTATGAAATCACACGGGTTAGGATTGATTGGATTACATGGATTGTGTCCGCTGTCTACTCACTATATCCCTTGATGTGATAGTTAAGGAGAGGAGCATTTGCCCATTTCTATTTCAATGTGTGCATCCTCATGAAATTGACACCATGAAGCTGTGGTTTCTGTGCCGAAACACTCAACACGTGCGCTAAGTACCAAAATCCATGTTTGTTGAAAGCGTGCAAATTTCAAGTAGTACCGCATGTGGTATTCTTTGAGGATTTTGTTTCATATGAGGCATGTTGATCAACACGATTTCTCATTAGTCATGCGAGAGTGTGCAGATGAGGAAGATGGGTGATCACTTCTAAATGCACAAGACAAAGACGCATCCTTCTGTTCCTCAATTTTTGTTGTTTAGAGTTTTGAGCACTGTGCATGCTATTTCAGCTATGCAAAGAAGTTTTGTGAATTAATTAATTAAGATTAATTAATTATATTTAATTGAGATTAAGTTTTAATCCCCAATTAAATGTGACAGCTTCCCTTTGTAGCCTAATTTCCGGAATTGATCTCATAATGTTAGCCAATTTCACACATTATCAGTTTCATAAGAATTAACACTTGTACACACTCGAGTTAGTGTTCGTGCATTCACATCCATGGACCTCACTCATGTACAAGCCAATACCTTCGTTCGATAAATTTCAGACCAACCCTTCGTAACTTGAATAGTTTTGGAGATTAATTTCTCATTTACTCAAGAAATTGATTTACCATGGTATACTCGTAAAATAGTTGTTCATGTCTATATTCGATGGTACTACAATTGCCTATAACATACTCGTGCATATGTTACATATTGAAGAAATCCTACTACACTTTTGTTCTCCTATTTCGATAGTTTTTACCAGTTAAGCAGTATTATGCTGTTTGTGATGGTGGAATGAGAATCAACTATCACATCTAGCTCTTCACTTCACCAAATCATCTTTGGATCACTATGCAGATGGCAAGTTTGACTGTAGCAGAGAAGCAGCATCTATGATCTCCTCTTCAATTTTAAGGAAGGATGTTGCAACTCAGATGAGCACAGATGGAAGCACTTCCTCCTCTCCCAGAGAAAAACCTTCTTCCCCCTCCTCTGCCTCAGCTTCTGCAATTGAGGAGCTAGCTAGCCACTTTTCAAAGCTTGAGGTCAGGGATGTGCAGGTAGATGACAGTGTTACTGTAACCAGGTGGTCCAGGAAACACACAGCACAAGACTCCAACAGGCAGTCACCAAGAATCATAAGGTGGAAGAAAACTGAGGGAAAAACTTGTGCTTGGGATGTTAGCAAGACGGCAAATTCTATTTCAGAGTAATTCTTTCTTTATCTTTTAGTTTGTTGTTCTCTGAAGTTGATGAACATTTTACATATGCAAATTATTTTGAGGAATAACTGAATTATAGATGCACGTCTGCACAAGACTAGTACACCGATTGACTGGTTGAGAATTATAACTAACTAGATAATCATGACAATGATTAACATGAAAAATGTTGTTTCTCTTAAGCAAGCCTTAATTGTTTGAAGAGGATAGTTGACCATATCAATATGGCTAATCCTTTTAATTAGTGCCATTTAATTCATATCCATGATACCTGCTTGATAATTGTGTCTTTGTATAAAAATTATAAACTAGCAGATACGTAATTTCAAGTAGTGATAGCTCTAATAGTTTGGACAAACAGGCTTGATGATGATGTGATGATCATTTTGAATAGGGTACTTGATCTTGTCTTTTTGATGTATAATTATCATATGTTCACATCTTTTACTTTGGAAAATATTTGAAAGGAAAAAGAGAGAGGAGGCCAAGATCACTGCATGGGAAAACCTGCAAAAGGCAAAAGCTGAGGCAGAGATCAGAAAACTAGAGGTTCCATAGAATTCAAACAGCTACTTCTTGTCCCTAATTTTTTCTGCCAAGTTTCTCAATTTAAATTTGCATACAATTTTGATTGAATACTTTCACAATTAGAAGCCACTATTTGTCATAACAGATGAAGCTAGAAAAGAAAAGATCTTCCTCGATGGAGAAAATTTTGAATAAGCTTAGATTGGCACAGAGTAAAGCTCAGGAGATGAGAAGTGATGTGGCTGCATTTCAAGAAAACCAGGTTATGAGAAATAAAAAGGCTTCACACTTCCGCAAGAACGGCCAGATCGGTTCTTTCAGTGGATGCTTCACGTGCCATGCCTTCTAGTTCTCGATGGTTTCAACCACACATTTTTGTAAAACAAAAGCAGTAAGTCAATTGCCCACCGTTTGACTGCGTGATCTGTTTTCATCACCTTTACAGATTTTCTTAGTATTCATAGAATTTGTATTTCCTAGAACATGGAGAGATTAATCAGCATATTATTTCTGAAGGCAAAAGATATTTATGAAGTAACTTTACATATACTGATCAATGTTTTTCCATAGAATGGAATTAATCTCTTTGCTATGATAGATTTTGGAAGTCATATCCTCATGCAAAGCTAACTGATCTGTTGTATTTCCTACTTTGAGGAGTTTACTGAGAACTCTGCAACATTTTTCTGCTCAACTTTTTCTAAACCGGGTAATAAGTAAAACACATAATAACTTAATTACACAAAAATGATTCTCTTTCATTTTTTTCCTTTCCTTTTTCTTGGCCTGCCACTATGTCACATGAAAAAGATAATTGGCACAATTTTGGTGACCTTATAGTTTGTCAGTTCATAATCTTGTTTAATAGTGCCAATGTAGATCTACTACACAATTTTCTTCCATCAAGTCCCGGGATTCATGAGTCCTGCATTTTGAAACTCATAAACGGTTCCATGATATCCCAAAATTATTTCTTTTTGAATTTTACAATACTTTTGTTAACTAATTGTTTCCTCCATTAGTGGTAACCAGTTACTTTGTTTGCCTAGGTGTGTAGTATTTGCTGTCTTCCTGCCTGAGATGGAGACCTAAAGTGTCATATTTGATGCTTTACTCAAGAAACTTCAATCTATCCAGTAATTGGCTAGTTTCTGAAAAAAACCATCACTGGCAAATGCTCAAGCGACAGGACGGTTTGATCAAAACTAGTTCACTATCTTCTGTAATTTCAAATAATGGTATAACGGGGATTCAAGAGATGAGAGAGCTATCATTCACATGCACTACCATTTTTGTCTGAGCACGAGGAAAATGCTTGATACATCCAAGTTCTTGTCATCCAAAGCCTTAACATTAATGATCATCGTCATTGAGTTGTTAATCCCTACTCTGTCTTTGGAGTAAGTTGCTTAAAATTTTCTTCATAGTAATTCTACAACCAGGATGACTGTGAACTGGCATTTGGTTTGGTACTATGGATGAACGGCAACTATCATGCGATAACTAAGAATTCAAATGTGTTTTCATTGACAATGATGAATAGCTGATACAGGTACTAAGTTTCCAGTCAATCCACATCCTCTGATGAACGCATTTTGTCACAGCAGTGATATAAATGACTATTGAATCAATGAGCTAAATGTTCCACCATGCTTTGGAAATGTTGTCATAATGATCATTTGGTTGCCCTAATCGAAAATCTTGAATCGATGGACTTATTTGTCAAATTAGTCCAATGAAAGTTGATCATGTTTCCCCTCATCTTTTAATTGGAATGCTTCATGGGACATTGGTTCTTGATCTGGGGAGTAGCTGATGCTGTTTCCCTCACAAGTCATGAAATTTTGCTGTTTATTTGTTAAATGTTCATAAAATTGCATTTCATCCTCTCCTATTTCTTCCAATAAATTGTTGTTGTCACTTTGTTTAGATGAATTTAGCAGATTAGATAAATGAACTATTGTTAATTTGAGTTACACATTTCCTGAGTAACCATAACAATTGGTATTAGAGTGTATCTAAATGTTAGGCATTGTGAGGCATTAAAAAGGGTTATTATGTGATGGTGTGGGTACCATTGGACCTCCATGCTAGTGATTAGGATGATTTTGGACTATAAACTCCATTATGTCTTGATGGAATGTCATTTAAGTAGATCATTAAAATCCAATTTAGTTTTACATGATAACTTGTGAACGTATACAAAAATTAATCTTATGAGCTTAGATAAGTGGCCCCTAGTCTATGTCCGCTGAGTCTCATCTAAGGAAGTTGTGACATTTATCGCTTTTTTTTTAATAATAAAATTGGTTAATATCCATATTTGCCCTCGTATTTAAAAATGCCCAAGGACATAAACTATTCTTGCAAAAACAAACTTGTTAAACGCCATTTCGTATCATCTAGGACACTTGCTTGGTTGGAATTTTTATTTGCTCACCTCTACATTTATTTATTTATGCCTCAAGATCATTTTGTCAAGTATCTATGTTGTTGGCAATAATTTAGTTGAATTATTTAGGGGTGTTTAGGACTAGTTTATGGTGGGGGCAAATACATAGTAGTGTATTTTTGGCTTTGACCATGAGGTGCCTAATTCATCTTACGCTGAATGTGGGACTATTATGTTAAAAAAATGATGATTTTGATATATTTAACAAAGATTTTAAGTTATATTTAACTTTAGCTTGTGTTTATGACGTATAGATCGAGTGTGTAGAAATTTTAAATAGTGCACATAGGAGTTTAGAGAGTTCGGTGACTTAATGTGGTTGGGTAATTAGTTTGTTGGATGAGTAGACATGATAGAGTTGGTTACTTCAGTTTAGATGAGTCTAAGCGGACTTGGAAGGTGAGGGAAGAAGGATAACATGAGAAGTAAGCTTACGAAGTTGAGTACATTTAAGGTATCAAAGGTTTGACACGAGGCATTTTTTGAAATGAAAAATAAGGTAAGAAGGATGATATGTGATGCAAATGATTGAGTTTAGTACATCTGAGGTTTCAAAGACATGTCTCAAAGTATACTCTTAGGATGACCCAAGGCTTTAGTGCATTAAAGGGCCTGGAGGCCCGACACGAGGTGAACTCAAGGGCAACGAGAAGCATTGACAAAGTTGATGGACTTGGATATGATCTTTGTCTCGATCTTAATTTTCTTATTAAAAGAATAAGCTAACCTGATAAAGTAGATTAACAATAGTAGATGATACGGTGCATGATAGTGGGATTAGGGAGATGACGTGATCGGAAGTCAAGCCCTTGGGATGGCCAGAAGTCAAGCTCGCGTGACAGTCAAAAGTCAAGCTTACAGAGCGGTCAAAAGTCAGGCCTACGTGGTGGTCAAGACTCTTGCCTACATGGAGGTCAATAATCCGACCTACGTGGAGATTGAAGGGTCGAGTTATAAGATGGTCCTGGTCAAGCACAAGTGTTAATCCGAGGTGAGGCCTACACATAGAGTAAGAACTCGGAAGCAAGGATATAGGTCAGGACTTATAGCCTTGCGGCACAAGACGTAGGCACAAAAGCGTACAGGTCGGGATGTGCTAGCCAAGGATACAGGTCAGGACTTATAGTCTTGCGGTGCAGGACACATGGATCAAAACGTGTAGGTCGGGATGCGCCAGCCAAGGATACAGGTCAGGACATATAACCTGGCGGTGCAGGACACCTGGACAAAAGCGTGCAAGTCGAGATGCGCCAGCCAAGGATACAGGTTAGGACGTATAGCCTGGCGGCACAGGACACCTGGACAAAAGTGTGTAGGTCGGGATGTGACAGCCAAGGATACAAATCAGGACGTATAGCCTTGCGGCGCAGGACACAGGGATCAAAACGTGCAGGTCGGGATGTGCTAGCCAAGGATAAGGTCAGGACTTATAGCTTTGAGGCACAGGATACATGGATCAAAGCGTGCAGGTCGGGAAATACAGACCAAGGCATACAGGTCGTGACAGACGGAATTGGACGGAGGTGTACAGGTTGGGAGTCAAGATAAGTGGAATCGAACTGAGGGATACAGGTCTGGAGGAAGGATAATCAGAACTAGACTAAAGTGTACAGGTTGCTATACAACGTACGACAGGTCAGTGCTTACAAGGCAGGTCAGTAGTTCACGAGACAAGCCGTGCAGAACAGGGTTGAATATGCAGATCTAGATTTGTGATACGACAAGTACAAGTTAGCTATAGGTCTATACCCACAGGTCGGGGTTGACAAGTACGAAGACCCAATCCAGGGTTAACAGGTCGAGGCAAGCATACACTACACGACAAGCAAGTCAGAGAATCGTAACCACCCGTTAGAGAATAATCACAGCGTGTCAGAGAATATGCTAATGGTCTAGGGCGCGTTACCTCCAGATTCCTCCTTCGACCTATAAGAGGATGCCCCATGTCAATCACCGCCAGACAAGGCCTGACACCCGACATTCCTTGACACTCGTCAGACTCCAAAAATATCCACATCAGTATAAAAAGAGAAGCTTCGTCCTTACGTAGGTATGCTCACTCATCATTTTTCATACTCAATCTCTTACTTTTCGTTCTTTCTCTGTGTTTTTTGGGGAAAAAGTATCTGACTTGAGCGTCGGAGGGCCTGACCCGAGTACTTTTCCCCTGATTTCTGGTCTCTAACGACTCGGGAGCTTGTCCGAGTGTGCGCAGGGCCCTTGCTTCGTCACCACCCTCCCGTCATCCGCTCGTGTAAGTTCTCCTGACGGATGCCAGATCGACCAGGCTTCGCAGTGACTTTCCGTCAATACCAGCAATAGCGCAGCCTGTCATCATCCAACTCAGCTTCCGAACGGGATCAGTAGACATAATTTAACGATCGTCGTAATTACATCAACGATGATAAGTCAACGAACTGATTGTCCAGATCTGGATCTGGATCTGTGTATTATGGAAGTCAATGCAGCTACATTTCCCAAGTCTGATACCCTCCCATCCTCCTCATCCTTCTCTTCCAAGCAGCGAGCGAGGCAGGTTGCCGAAGCGAAGCGAAGCGATCTAGGTTGAAGCTAACTGCCCTACTGGTTACTTAATCATCCTTGTTTGCTTTGCCTTCTTTTAGTTCTTCTTCTTCTTAATCGTCTCTTTTCTCTTCTTTTCTATATTTTGTTAGTTAATTTTGCATATTCATATGCGCGAGCTATTTAAATTTGCTTAATTTCTTAGAATCAAAGGTTGTCTAACTTTAAGAGATGGAAAATGAGTCTATCCCGTCCCCCGAACGCGGAGATGTGCATCTCTTGGTGAGTTTTTTCGAGGAGAAACTGAGGCGGGTCTCAGATATACCGAAGAAAGGCATGCAGGCGACTATCTTTCGAGTTCCTGAGAACATCCGCAGAACCAACGTCGATTCTTTTGAACCAAAGATGGTTTCCCTCGGCCCCTACCACCATGGAAAGCAACTCTTTCGAGCAACGGATGAAAGAATCAAATTGCCCTATGCCTCCAACTTTTTCAGGCGCTGCGCGGACGTGGATATAGTGCATCGCATTGTCGAGCGATTCAAGGACTGGGAAGCGGATTTACGCTGTGCCTACTCGGAGCAGATCAGCATGGCCAGCAATGACTTCGTGGCGATGTTGATGCTCGACTGCGCTTTCATAACTGAGTTTCTACGGGAGCAATCCGCGTGTACTAGAACTGACAAGGAAGAGTACTCGTGGAAGTGGGCAGCTCCATCGATTGTCAACGATATGTTGGTCGTCGAAAACCAGCTCCCTCTTCGTCCACTTCTTTATCTCCTGAATGAGGGCACGGATGATTTGCTTCACCATCGTCCCTTAAGCTTAATGGAACTCTTCTTGCGTCCTCTCATGTGGCAAATTCACCGAAACCTCTCTCCGACCTCGGACTTGACCTCGGACTTCAGTAGCTTCCAAACGAGTGCACATTTGCTCCATCTTTTCCATTCAAGTCTTGTCAGCAAGCTGCGGGACAAGGCAAGCCCCCTTATCACCGTCTTATCTTCCTTCCCCAGTGCAGAGATGCTCCAAGCAATGAGAATACTATTTGCAAATAAGACCAATGGCAGTAACTTCATGGACATCACTTTCGACGCAAGCAAGAGATCCATGGAGATTCCTCAACTCCTCATCAACGATGACAACATCTCCCTCCTCCGGAACCTCATCGCTTTCGAGCAGCAATGCCATGTGGTCGACAATTACGCCTCCACTTACGTTTGGTTCATGGACTGCTTGATAAACACCTACAAGGACGTGGCGGTGCTCCGGAAGCATAACATCATCGTCAGCCGCCTGCACAGTGATGAAGAAGTGGCTCACATATTCAACCAGCTCCGAAGGACGAATGCCCCTGTCGTCGACTTCGACAATTTCTATCTTGCAGAGGTAATGGACGATGTGGAGAGCCACTGCAGAAACAGGACCAACAAATTTTGGGCGCTATGGAATTTATCGTGGTTGAGGCAAAACTATTTCACGAATCGGTGGGTGACGATCGCTGTCACTGCAGCTGTTTTCTTCAACCTGCTCACTTTGGTGCAAACGGTATATGCTGTTCTCAGTTACGCCAAGCAGTGACATTTGCTTCAACTGAATGGTAATAGGTCTAGAGTCGGTGTGTGACTTTGTTCTATCTTAAGACTCCACTTTGTTTTAAGGGGTATAAACCTAGTGAAAGTGGGATCACTGGCTTAATTTACTCAACTGAAGATTGAGGTCAGCTAATTAGACAATGTTGTCATTGGTTTGAAATTGCTTTGCACAAGTTAAATCGCTCGAGTCCATCTCCTTGATTAAACAACCAATAAAAAAAATTGCAGGCGCCATTTTGATTTATTTATTATTATTTTTTTAGAAGGGACTGCAAAACTGAACCATCCATCTCGCACACGGATAAACAAATATATACTGTTAACTCTGTTATTAGCATTGCAATTTCAATATTTTTTTAAGAAAAAAGGGCTATATGAAAGGATGTGAATCCAAATTTTGTTTTGATTGTACATAAATTTGGCAAACTTCATGCACAGCTCATGCTCCCCAGAGTTTTTACAGAGGGATGACGATGAAACTAGAGGATTAACTTGGTAAAGTGACCCCTGAATATACTTAAACGAGTAACACGTACATTTTAAAATGATTAAGAGGATCTAGCACACATGTTTAAAATTCAATGAATGAGAAGCCCTAGCGTGTTTAGGCAGTTTAGGATCCATTTAAACATCTTAACAATTTGGCACACAATATTGAATAAACCCTCACTTTTTTTTTAGTAATTAGCACTAGGATATATGGTGAAGTGGTCGCAATGGACGGCCAACTAGATCCTTAAATGTTTGAAAAACTAAAAAGAGTCTACCGCTACGCCATTGCTCCAACACTCACTTTTGAAGCATGTAAAAATGGACAAGAGCACATGAAAGGGGGCTCGCAAGAAGTATTGAAGACCTACTACCTTGCTCTACTGTGTTCACCACAGCTGATAGACACTTTGGATATGTAATCTCTACTTCACCTTAGGTCACTTATCCCTTTCCACCGCAACCAGATTTAGCCCAAACTGCCTTACCACATGCGCAACACAATTCGCCGCAAAGTTAGTGTCAAGGTTAAATTGCACCCATCCACCTTGGACAATCAGGACAATTTGCTCATCGTTTAACAAAACGCAACTGGACTCTTGATTGATTAATCAAATCCAACTAGAAACTTTACCCATTGCAACCGAAGGCCTACTTCAGACGAACTAAATGTTAGGACCAAAAGTAGTTAGAGGGGGGTGGGGGGGGGGGGGGTGAATAGCTCGTCGCGTTCTCTCGGTGCTTGGCGTTGCTCGTTTCTTCAAGAATATGCAGCGGAAAATACAGAAACAAACACACAACGCTAACACGGTTGATTTTACTTGGTATCCACCTCACAAGAGGTGACTAATCCAAGGATCCACACCAACACACACACCCTCCACTAAATCAAACTCTCCTTTATGGTAACTACCAAGGGCGGAGAAGCCGTACAAGACTCAATACAAGAAGAGAGGAAAAGGATACAAGAAATACAAGCTTACAAGCTTACAATGAGTATAAACCCTAACCCTAGCTTCTCTTCTTGGCTTTGATCCGCCTCTTGACTTGGAAAACTTCCAAGATCCTTCAAGAACTGGCGATCTGAGCTTTGTGAGGCTAGGTGGCGAGAAATCGGAGTGAATCGGAGAAGAGATGCAGAAGGAATGAGCGCTGCGGCCTTTATCGACGCCAGCGGTCGGATCCCGATCGATTGAATTATCCCAATCGATCGGGAGGCTTTGGATCGATCCACGGATCGATCCGAGCGTCTGTGCTCGAAAGCGCTGGATCGATCCACGGATCGATCCAGCGCTTATCGCGCGTCCCAATCGATCCAGCGATCGATTGGAACATCTGGATCGATCCACGGATCGATCCGAGGCTCTGCTTAGAGAACGCTGGATCGATCCAGCGATCGATCCAGCAATCGATCCACTGATCGATCCAACACTTGGTTTTTGCCCAAAACCAAGTTCCAAGCCTCTCAAACCAACATCCGGTCAACCTTGACCTGTTGGTACATCATGCCTAGCATCTGGTCACTCCTTTGACCTGCTAGGACTTCCCACCAAGTGTCTGGTCAATCCCTTTGACCCACTTAGACTTTTCTATTCATGCCAATTATCTGGTCACTCCCTTGACCTACTTGGACTTCCATCAGATGTCTGGTCAATCCCTTTGACCTATCTGTATTTCCTCGTGCCAAGTATCCAGTCAATCCTTTGACCTACTTGGACTTCCCAACACCAGATGTCCGATCATCCTTGATCCATCTGGATTTTTCCTTGCCTGGCTTCACTTACCAGGACTTTCACCTAGCTTCACTCACTAGGGTTTTCCATCTGCCTAGCTTCACTCACTAGGGCTTTCACCTGGCTTCACTCACCAGGACTTTCACCTAGCTTCACTCACTAGGGTTTTCCTTCTGCCTGGCTTCACTCACCAGGACTTTCACCTAGCTTCACTCACTAGGGTTTTCACCTGGTTTCACTCACCAGGACTTTCACCTAGCTTCACTCACTAGGACTGCCCTGTCAAGTATCCGGTCAGCCTTGACCTACTTGACTCTTCTTCAATCAATTTCTTATTGTCAAACATCTAAACTCAAACCAAGACTCAGCTTGGTCACCCAGGTCAACCTTGACCTGAGGGATGTTGCACCAACAATCTCCCCCTTTTTGATGTTTGACAATACCACAATAACACTTACAATACCACATGTAAGTTAGGCTAATCCTATAGCCTCAATCTTCATGCCACTAGGTAATGAACATATAAATTAAGCTCTTCATTCTCCCCCAACGAGGGCACACTCCCTCTAGGTAATGAAAGCCTAACTTACACCCATTCATAGGTCCTTTCATTCTCCCCCTATTGGCACACATCAACCCATCTTTGGGCACACATCAACCCATGCCCCAATTTTGGGTACACATCAACAAATCCATTTGTTGACGACTCTCCCCCTGAAGAGTTACTCATCATTGTTCACAACATCACTTGTTGTGATCAACACGATAATGAAGGTCCCATACCCTTCATTTATCCTTAACTTCTCCCTCAATGTAGACAAATACCCAACCTTGAGCATTATCTAACCACTTGAGTTCCCACTTGAAATAATGAGGATATCCACTCCCCATTTTAAGTTCAAAAGCTCATACATGAGCATTTTCTTTAAAGAAGGTTAACCACCTTTCAAGGTTCATGAAAAGAAATTTTTCATGTCTTTAAAGAGTCCCTCCCCCTAAAGACATGGTGGTAACTTCTGTCATTGCACCAACAATGACTTGGAATTCCTAAACCTTTAGGAAACCCAAATTTAGAAGTTTTGAGGTTCAAATATTCAAAATTTGAAACAACCTCAACCTAAACTTCTACTTAGTCTTCGTTAACCAATCCATCCTTGTTGTCAACATGAAAACACCCTTTGTATGTATACAAATGTATTTTAGGGGTTTGGAATGGTTACCTAGACTCAAAGAGGTTCAAAGATGCTGAAATCAAGCCTTCCCAGCCAAAATCAGCAACTTGGATCGATTGGAGTTGGGTTCCAATCGATTGAACCTTTCTGAATCGATCCACTGATCGATTCAGACTACATGGATCGATTGGCTGATCGATCCAGCGAGCTTCTGCTCGCGGGAGACTTGCCTTCTGAATCGATCCACGGATCGATTCGGGCACTCCAATCGATCCATGGATCGATCGGAGCTCTGATAGTTGCTGAAATTCCATTTCAGTCAACTTCAGAAACCCCTAGAAAATTCTACAAAAATCCAAAAATCATGAAATTTCGTGTAGACATTATTTAGGGCATACTTAATCATGGAAAAATAGCTTTCTATGAAAATACATCATATTTTCAAAGATTGACACAAAATTGAAAACTTGCAAAAACTTTAGTGTTTTTCTTCAAGTTTGTGTCTAACTATTCAATGGTGATTACTATCAAAAGATAGCCTTCACCAAGGTTTTCCAAAAACATTTTAAAAATATTTTCAAAACCAATATCCCATCATGTTCCTTGGGCATAATGCACATGACTTGTACATTAGCTTTCCCAATGATGGGAAAACACATAACTATGTGTTTTGATGAACCTAAAACTCAAAAGAATGCACTAAATCAACATCTTGAGCTTTGTTCATCATCCTAACATCTCACTTGTATCTAATGTGCACTAATCACATACAAGTCACCTTATAGTCTTTGTGAGATGTAGATTTTGATTTTTGCCCTAATCTAGGGATCATGCATATCTATCTAGGCATTTTAGAAATATTAGACATCCACCTAGGATGTCACTTGTCAATAAGTGTTGTTAAATGCCATTTGTCCTTAATTACAAGGAATTAAACTTAATGCATGATTATGTTATGACATACATCAAAAGAAAATAATTTTCAAAAGAAAATATCCTATTACTACATGATGTATGAATGTCATGACATGTTATTTTTGGATTTTTCATAATAAAACATGAATGCAAAACTAGACATGATGTCATGGCATATGATGGGCAAACAATCATGGCAAGATTTAGCATAAATAAAATATACCTAGATTAACTATCTAAGTATCCTTAAAGTCTTAGCTAAACTTACAACTTAAACCTAGATTGCCCTAAAGTGCTACAAGAGAATGCCAAAGCCTAAATTGACATTTCTAATTTCCTTGATTTAATGTATGCCAATTGAAAATAAACATGTCCTCAAATGTTTGCATATTCCATTTTCCCACAAGAGTAGCACTTTTAAATTAAGGTCCGGATTGCCTTAAATTGCCTGAGAACATACCAAAATCCCAACTTGATAGTTCTTAAGGTTTTCCCAATTTGTGCCATTTTAAGATAAAATCAATTTTTCACCATTAGACACATTTTACTCTTTCAAGGAGTAATCAATAATTCCATTTCATTTTCAAAGGTTAACTAAAACCTTGAAAATGCTCCTTGAGTGTCAATTTCCTCAAAGTTGGGTTAACTACCCTTCTAATCGGAGTTGACACTCTCTAACCCATCTATGGGGTAGAGAAGATGCTCCTAGGAACCCAACACCTATTGGTGCTCCTTGGATGCTCTAGGTACTCACTAGGGATAACTTCCCTAGATACCTTCCTAGTGACCTTGTTGGGCTTCTTAGAAGCCTTGGTCACATTTTCTAGGTCAACTCTAGGGATAGCTTCCCTTGTAACCTTCTTTGTGACTTTCTTAGACTTCTTAGAAGTCTTAGTCACTTTGGTTGCAAAGATACTCTTAGGGATGACTTCCCTAGTATTCTTGGCTTGACCACTAGACCTAGGGTTTGTTCCATAACTATATGGAACTCTATGGTAAGAGGGCACATCCTTCTTAGCCTTTGGTTTGTATCCCAAACCTCTATGGCCATTAGATGACCTTTGTGCTCCTAGACCTAGGCTATGCTCATTTTGCCCTTTTAGGATATTTTCCATCCTTTTTAGGGTCCTTTCCATTTTATCAAGCCTTGACCTCAAGACTTGATTTTCTATCACTAAGTCCTTAGTTTTAGATTTTTCATTTGATTCATGAGCATATTTGTTCTTGGGCTTGTATCTAAAATCTTTAGAGTTATTGCCCAAGTGTCTATCTACCTTCCTAACCTTAGGTTGGGTAGTTTTGGCATGTAGGGCCACATGCTTTTCCTTAAAGCCCTCATGCTTTCTATTCTTATGGTAAATTGCATTAAAATGATAAAAGTTAGAACTATCATGCTTTTCACCATAATGTAAGGGGGTAGGCTCAATAAATGTTACCTTCTTCTTTACCTTGGAGGCTCCCCCTTGACGAATGCCTCCTTGAGCCTTGACCATCTTCTTCCCCTTGGGGCATTGACTTCGGTAATGCCCTTTTTGATTGCAAGAGAAGCACACAATGTGCTCCTTGCTCTTCTTTGTTCCGGGGATGGTCTCCTTGGGCTTCGCCTTGCCCTTTTGTGCCACTTGGCCCTTCTTCTTGGCCAATTTAGGGCACTTGCTCTTGTAGTGCCCATGTTCCCTACACTCAAAGCATATAATATGATTTTTATTTTTAATTGAAATATTTATACCTTTGCTTGTAGGGGTGGCATCTTTCCCTTTGGATCCGGAGGTAGAAGCTTCCTCTTGATCCGATCTTGATTCTCCTCCATTTGATTTTTCTTGACTCGTGGAGGTAGAAGCTTCTCCTTCTTCTTGATCCGGCATCACCAAGGATTGCTCCCCCTCAATCCTAGAGGTGGAGGCTTCATCATCTTGAATATGAAACAAGGAGTATGCTCCCTCCTTGTTCCCTTCGTTGTATTCCCTTGAGGATGAAGCTTCTTGGATTTCTTCTTCTTCGGAGGTTGAGCATCTCTCAACCTCGGAGTCCTCCTCTTGGTCTTGATCCAATGAGTCGCCCTCTTTGGATTCTCCTTGATTTGGTACAGTGGAGGGGATCTCATGCATTCTTGCCAATTTGCTCCAAAGCTCCTTGGCATCATCAAACTCTCCAATTTGTTCCAAGATGTTGCTTGGCAATAAATTGACCAAAAGCTTGGTCACTTTGTCATTGGCCTCACATCTTTGGATTTGGTCTTTGCTCCACTTGCTCCTTTTGAGTACTTTGCCCTTGGAATTTGTGGGAGCCTTGAAGCCTTCCATTAGAGCAAACCATTGCTCTATCTCCATCATAAGAAAATTTTCGATTCTTGATTTCCAAGAATCGAAACTCGTAGAAGTGTATGGTGGAGCCACCCTTGTGTCAAATCCAAGTCCATCTTGGAATTGCATCTTGAAGTTGAGCCTTTTTAAGTCTTGAACTTGAAGAATTTGCTCCAACTTCTTCACCCTCTAGCTTTTCTTGTTATACTTGACCCTTCCGGCGATGATTCCGGTGAAGAGCGGCCTTGCTCTGATACCACTTGTTAGGACCAAAAGTAGCTAGAGGGGAGGGGGGGTGAATAGCTCGTCGCGTTCTCTCGGTGCTTGGCGTTGCTCGTTTCTTCAAGAATATGCAGCGGAAAATACAGAAACAAACACACAACGCTAACACGGTTGGTTCTACTTGGTATCCACCTCACAAAAGGTGACTAATCCAAGGATCCACACCAACACACACACCCTCCACTAAATCAAACTCTCCTTTATGGTAACTACCAAGGGCGGAGAAGCCCTACAAGACTCAATACAAGAAGAGAGGGAAAGGATACAAGAAATACAAGCTTACAAGCTTACAATGAGTATAAACCCTAACCCTAGCTTCTCTTCTTGGCTTTGATCCACCTCTTGACTTGAAAAACTTCCAAGATCCTTCAAGAACTGGCGATCTGAGCTTTGTGAGTGCTGTGGAGGAGCTGGCGAGAAATCTGGAGTGAATCGGAGAAGAGATGCCGAAGGAAATGAATGCCTGCGGCCTTTATCGACGCCAACGATCGGATCCCGATCGATTCGAATATTCCCAATCGATCGGGGAGGCTTTGGATCGATCCACGGATCGATCTAGAGCGCCTCTGTGCTATGGAAAAGCGCCTGGATCGATCCACGGATCGATCCAGCGCTTATCGCGCGAAGCAGCCGCGTCCCAATCGATCCACTGATCGATTGGAACATCTGGATCGATCCACGGATCGATCCAGAGGCTCTCTGTTCGCTTAGGAGAAGCCTGGATCGATCCACTGATCGATCCAGCTCCTGGATCGATCCACTGATCGATCCAACACTTGGTTTTTGCCCAAAACCAAGTTCCAAGCCTCTCAAACCAACATCCGGTCAACCTTGACCTGTTGGTACATCATGCCTAGCATCTGGTCACTCCTTTGATCTGCTAGGACTTCCCACCAAGTGTCTGGTCAATCCCTTTGACCCACTTAGACTTTTCTATTCATGCCAATTATCTGGTCACTCCCTTGACCTACTTGGACTTCCATCAGATGTCTGGTTAATCCCTTTGACCTATCTGTATTTCCTCGTGCCAAGTATCCAGTCAATCCTTTGACCTACTTGGACTTCCCAACACCAGATGTCCGATCATCCTTGATCCATCTGGATTTTTCCTTGCCTGGCTTCACTTACCAGGACTTTCACCTAGCTTCACTCACTAGGGTTTTCCATCTGCCTAGCTTCACTCACTAGGGCTTTCACCTGGTTTCACTCACCAGGACTTTCACCTAGCTTCACTCACTAGGGTTTTCCTTCTGCCTGGCTTCACTCACCAGGACTTTCACCTAGCTTCACTCACTAGGGTTTTCACCTGGTTTCACTCACCAGGACTTTCACCTAGCTTCACTCACTAGGACTTCCCTGTCAAGTATCCGGTCAGCCTTGACCTACTTGACTCTTCTTCAATCAATTTCTTATTGTCAAACATCTAAACTCAAACCAAAACTCAGCTTGGTCACCCAGGTCAACCTTGACCTGAGGGATGTTGCACCAACACTAAACCCATTGCTCCACTCAAATTGGCTGAACTCCTATCAACTTAATCTCTTCGTTAGCCAATTTCTCCCATGCCTAAGCTAGAGTTTTATAGCAACAATAACTCAACCTTGACACTATCCGCCACTGTTTTATGCTCGAAGTTAACCTAGGTTATACTTTTCAACCACCTTAATCCACCTTTCTATTGATATTTTATCTAATAGGTATATGGATCTTCGGTGTTGAGATTCAACAGTTGGGTCCGATTAGTCATCTCAACGATGAGTCGATGACTCTAACTGGTGGGGTATGTCGATGTGGACATTGTCCAATTTATACTCTTGACATCCCTTTTCGGTAATCGAAGTATTCCTTCGGGTAAGAGACATACCCTTCTTGGTATCATCGTTACCGACCTAATCTAGTCAGTTGTTGAGTTATCCCTTCGGATATCGACACAACCCTTTTGGGTAAACTTATTCCCGAGGATAAGAGTATTAAGGTACGAGATGAAAGCTAGACCTTCTTTCCTTAAGATGATATTGCCCCACCCAGGTGCTTACGATTTATTGGCAATCATCTCCCAAGATACAATAACTTGCATCTCGAAATAGGAGTACTCTAAATTTCGAGCCCTGTCAAACTTTCGAAGTCGTGAAACTCTTAAGAGATGAGAGAGAGAAGAGAACTCAAGAGGAGAATTCACAACTTGAGAATTGAGTGAGTTGAGTGGAAAGAATGTGATTTATTTTATAGGAATAAAGGGTTACTTCCAAGAGGTAAAAGGTTTTTTCCAAAAGATAAAAGGATATGAGATATATCTATTTCTTTAAATCTTTTCATTATGATTAATTTAATTAATTAATGAATTTGATTAACTATTTACTTAATTTATTATAAAATATTAATTAATCAGTTAATTAATATCATAATGATTAATCTTTTAATCAATCAATCAATTAATCAATGAAATTAATTATAATTTCATACCCCCTCAATGGTTCCACATACTTGAGTTAGCGTTCATCTATGAATTCAACTCGTATGTGAGTCAAACTTCCGTTTGATCATATCGGACCAACCCTTCATTAGACATTAATTTCTCATTCATTCAAGAAATTGGTTTACGATGGTCTACTGGCGAAATAGCCATCTTATCCCTATTAGTTTATTATTTACCAAAACTAATTTCCCAACAATCCTCCACATGATTGAAAATTATGGATAAGTTTCAAGTCTCAAACAAGAGTTTCATCATAAGACTATTGCATCAGGAGAGATAGTTTGTGACTTTGAATTTTCCGTAGTGGAGTATGATCAGATTTACTTGGCTGCCCAATGAACTATGTCTTGAATTGTTCAGCCGTTGGTGTAAACCAAGATAATCATATCCACACAATAGCCCCTAGGCTTTTACCGGTTCTCTATCGTATTCAGTTTGGCCATGGACAAAGCTTGGGATTCATACTTATATAGGTGATCTTCTATTAAGAGTATCCTGCAATACCCTATTATACCCTTTACGATATAATATAGGAATCATTAAGAACTTTTGTTCATCATTTACTCATTTTATAGGTTGCACCTTTTGTGTCCAAGAATGAGTTGGAGTAATTACTCCTAGGTGCCTCAAATCTTGTACCTTAGTTGTCCCTTTTGAACCATGATCTTGGGATCTCCAGTCAACATGGTTGAGTTACCACTACTTGATTTAAATGTTGAGTTTTAGACTCATTCCCCTAGACATGCAGTATAATTGATCTCTTGGTAGGCCTAGCGGATCCACACAATTCTCCATATTCAATGGAGATTTTATCACTAGAGATCTACTTCTTTAATGGTATTAAGTTATTTCAAAATTTACCATTTTACACTAATGCCCTTCTCCTAATTTCTTAGATATCATAATGTATTAATGCCTTATAGAGATTTTTCATTTCTATTTCATTGGGGGTTGTGGTTTACCAAGAGGACAATTTCCCTCCATAATTTTCAGGATAATCCCAAAATTTATCAACATAACTTTTATCATCTTTTCAATGTTTAAGCCACCATTGTTGAATTGAGGTGAATATGATATAGTCGATTATTGAATGTTGCTCTTCCTTAAGCAACATTCCTTGAGCAATATCCTGCATTCTCTCCCTCAATCACCATGGATGATCTTGCTCAGTTGATTTTTCTAACTACATTTTTAGTGTTTTATAAAACACTTCAAGAACCTCAATCTTGATGAAAAGTAAGTCTCCATAACTCTGATTTCACCGAGTTAAAACTGTAGTTGTCTAATTAGGATGATGATCACGATTATACTTGTTGTCAAAAAGTGCTCAATATAGAAAGTATACATCACTTGGTCTTCCAATTTCACTGAGCTAGAGCTATGATCATCTAATTGAAGTGTTGACCAAGATTGACTCAAGTGGTATACATCCCTTTGTCTTCCAATCTCATCGAGCCAAACTTGTGGTCATCTGATCGAAGTACTGACCAAGATTGTATTTACTCTTCAAGAGACACTCGACTAAAGCTTGGTCTTCAAATCTTATTGAGCCAAAGCTGCGGTCGTTTGATTGGAGTGCTGACCTGGATTGTATTACTCTTTGAGAGATACTTAACTCAAGAAGTATACATCCCTTGGTCTTCTAATCTTGTTGAGCCATGGCTGCAGTCGTTTGATTGGAGTACTGACCATGATTGCATTTATTCTTCATGAGACATTTGACTCAATTTCTTAGTCACTTGCAACACATATGATGCATCCTTCTAACTCATTTATTTTGACCTCTACTAAGGTCTTATTGTGTTAGACTCAAATCTAGCTTTGTTTCTAAGTGGGCTTGATCTTCTATATGAAGACTTTCATTAGCCCTCTTTTTGGATAGTTTAAACTCACTATCCTCAACTTTGTGACTTTAGTCAAATGACCCCCACAACGTCGTGACCATCATTATCACATTATACTCATGGTATAATTTTATTGTCCATCCTTTTAAGGCATAGTTCTCACATAGAAAAATTCTATTCTTCCTTACGAGTAACTCTCCATTAATTGAGGTTCACTTTTAGATGGGCTAGGATATCTTTTGATAGTAACCTTAAAAGATACATTTTCTTCAAGTAATACAGCGTCTTTTACTGTTATCACTTGAAGACGATTACGGAGAATTTCTCCAATTTCTCTCCGATAGGAGTGGGACCCACGGTCACCATAATCGCTAAATATCGTCTTATAAGATTGTTGGTAATTTTATCTGATGTGTATATGGATTTTCGGTGTTGAGATCCAACAGTTGGGCCCAATTAATCATCTCGACGACGAGTCGATGACTCTAATCGGTGGATATCGGTATGATAATGTAGACTTTGTCTCATTTATACTCTTAATATCCCTTTTAAGTAATCAAAGTACCCCTTTGGGTAAGGGACATACCCGTCTTGGTATCGTCGTTACCGACCTAATCTCGTCGGTTATCGAGTTATCCCTTCGGATATCGATACAACTCTTTTGGGTAAACTTATCCCTAAGGATAAGAGTATTAAAGTTGAGGTGAAGGCTAGGCCTTCTTTCCTTAAGACAATATTGCTCCGCCCAGGTGCTTACGGTTTATTGGCAATCGTCTCCCAAGATACAACGATTTGCATCTTGAAATAGTACTCCAAATTTCGAGCCCTGTTGAACTTTCGAAGTCTTGAAACTCTTAAGAGAGGAAAGAGAGAAGAGAACTCGAGTATAATTTACAACTTGAGAATTGAGTGAGTTGAGTGGAAGGAATGATGTTTATTTTATATGAATGAACGGTTATTTTTAAGAGGTGAAAGGTTTCTCCCAATAGATTAAAGGATATGAGATGTATCTTTTCCCATAAATCTTTTCACTTAAACCTTTTCATTATGATTAATTTAATTAATTAATTAATTTGATTAACTATTTAGTTAATTGATTATAAATATTAATTAATCAATTAATTAATATCACAATGATTAATCATTTAATCAGTCAATCAATTAATTAATGAAATTAATTATATTTTCATACCTCTCAATGGTTCCACATACTTGAATTAGCGTTCATCTATGAATCCAACTCATATGTGAGTCAAACTTCCGTCCAATTATATTAGACCAATATTTCATTAGACATTAATTTCTTATTCACTCAAGAAATTAATTTACGACGACGGTCTACTCATGAAATAGTGGCTTATACCTATTAATTTATTGATCACCAAAACTAATTTTCCAACCCTTTCTTGAAAACAAGTCTTGACCAAAAGAGTTCTATCCATCCTGTTTATAGATCTAAATCTGCCACAATGACACATATACATATGCTTTAGTAGTCAGATCATTCAAACTATAAACTTGTTGCAAAGCCACCAAAATTCACGACTACCCAAGTGAAAAATATGAACAGGAGAAACATCAATAAAGCATAAAAAATTTTATTCTAATTATTCTAACTAAACACTAATCTAAATGGAAATTCACCTAGTGGTAGGCTTCAGTTTTTAGCCTCCAATTCAGAATCGGAGTTGGGGACTAAATCTTGATTTTGCAGACCTGTTTGTGCATTTAGAGACTCAGCAGTCCCTGTTTCGTGGATGTACGCTGGACTGATGATATCCTTCAAAACTTTGTTTGCTGAAACATATTCACATAGTAAACCTCCCGTCAATAGTGCTCCTGGACAATCAGATCATAGAGCAAATGAAAAGCAGTTTTTGAAAAGGTGCGCTTGTGAACAAGCCATGTCAAATGAAAGTTCTAACAAATACAATACTATAACATTGGTTACATAATCCATTTAAGATAATTCCCTACTCAGGTTATAGTTTAGGATTTAGGTAAATCACATATGCAATGTAAATCGACTAAGATGTTCCTTGAAAGATAAAATGCAATTGTCAACTTGCAGTTGTTTGACATCTGATGCATGATGGTAGAAAGGCATATGATCCCGTCCGGAAGCTGAGTCGGATGAAAGCAGGCCGCGCTGTAGCTGGTGTTGATGGAGAGTCGCTGTGAAGCCGGGTCGATCTGGCACCCTCCTCAAGAGCTCACAAGGGCGGATGACGGGGGGTGATGACGAAAATGATGAAGCGAGGGCTCTACGCACATTCAGACGAGCTCACGAGTCATTAGAGACCAGAAATCAGGGAAAAAGTCTCCGGATCAAGCCCTCCGACGCTCAAGTCAGGTACTTTATCCCCAGAAGTAAAAGGAAAAAATGAAAAGTAAAGGACGAGTACGAAAAGGTGAGTGCGTGTACCTGCGTAAGGGACAAAACATTCCTTTTTATACTACAACGGGTGCTTTCGGAGTCTGGCGGTTGTCAGGGAATATCGGATGTCAGGCTTTGTCTGGCAGTGAATGACACGTGGCATCCTCCCATAGGCTGGCGGAAGAACCGAGGGGGCAGTGAACCCCCGATCGTCGACATATTCCCTGACACTTTGATTATTCTCTGACAGGTGGTTAGGATTCCCTTGCTTGCTTGTCGTGTAGTTCCTGATCTCCCCGTGCGTGATCCCTAGGCTGGGTCTTTATACTTGCCGACTCCGATCTGTGAGCGCAGACCTTTATCTATCTTGTGTTTGCCGTCTCCTGAACCCAAACCTGTACATCTAGACCTGTTCTGTGTGTCTTATCTTGTAAATTCCCGACCTGCCTTACCTGTTATCGCCTCCTTGCCTCGCGACCTGTACGTTTGTCCATGTGTCTTGTGCCGCAGGGCTATAAGTCCTGGCCTGTATCCTTGGTTGGCACATTTTGACCTGTACGCTTGTCCATGTATCCTGTGCCGCAAGGCTATAAGTCCTGACCTGTATCCTTGGTTGACACATCCCGATCTGTACACTTGACCATGCATCCTGTGCCGCAAGGCTATAAGTCCTGACCTACCTCCTTGGCTGGCATATCCCGACCTGTACGCTTGTCCATGTATCTTGTGCCGCAAGGCTATCAAACTTGACCTATATCCTTGGCTGGCACATTTCGACTTGTACGCTTGTCCATGTATCCTGTGCCGCAAGGCTATAAGTCCTGACCTGTATCCTTGGTTGACACATCCCGATCTGTATGCTTGACCATGCATCCTATGCCGCAAGGCTATAAGTCCTAACCTGCCTCCTTGGCTGGCACATCCCGACCTGTACGCTTGTCCATGTATCCTATGCCGCAAGGCTATCAGACTTGACCTGTATCCTTGGCTGACACATTTCGACCTATACGCTTGTCCATGTATCCTGTGCCGCAAGGCTATAAGTCCTAACCTGCCTCATTGGCTGGTACATCCCGACCTGTACGCTTATCCATGTATCCTATGCTGCAAGGCTATCAGACCTGACCTGTATCCTTGGCTGACACATTTCGACCTGTATGCTTGTCGATGTATCCTGTGCCGCAAGGCTATAAGTCCTAACCTGTATCCTTGGTTGGCACCTCCCAACCTGTACGCCTGCCCATGTGTCCTTACCACAAGGCTATAAGCCCTGACCTGTGGGCCCGACCCCTAATTGCCACAGAGGCCAGATCCTGTCCCACTTGTAATCTCGACCTTTGACTACCACATAGGCTGGGATTTGACTAATGTCACGTAATCTTGACTTCTGACTTCCACGGGGGCTGGACTTCTGACCATCCCATGGGCTTGACTCTTGACCACGTTAGCTGCCCGATCCCCCTCTTATGCACTGTATCACAATCCTCCCCCTCAAGTCTAGTCGAAGGAGGCGCTAGTTCGACTGACTAGACCTAAGTCTTGTAGTTTCCTGACCTAGTCTTCACACCTGACCTGGCCTTTGCATCTCTCTACATGCGAACCCTTCTCCTGATATCTCATGCGGCATTCATTGCCTTCCCTAAAAGATAGGCGGGATTTTATGGTGTGTACTGATTCTTCGATTTTTGATCATGTCACTTTCTCTCATAAATGCCGTGCGGCTTCCCAAGCGTCATTCCATGTTCCGAGGTAATCCCTTCACCTTCCCCTTCCTTATAAGAGGGTCATGTATACTTTCACTTTCCTTTCAAACTTTCCCTCACGCTCATGGAAACAGATGAGCTATCCTCTTTGCACCACCCACTTGCTCTGAAAGAAGAAGTCTTGCTTGAAATGACCCTAAGTAGGGACCTTCAAACTTCACTTCGCAGGGAAATGGAGGAGCTCTGGCAAGCTGCCAAATCCAAGACTCGAGCCGAGCTAGCTTTAAAGCACAAGGCACGCGCAGACTTGAACAGCCAGACCCATTATATCGCCTACCTGAAGCTGCGACATGAGGATGATATAGCTATCTTGCAAGAGGAAGGCCGGATAAAAGATGAAACCATTGACCAACTGCAAACCACCCTCAAGCTACTCAAAGAAGAACTAGCTCAAGCTCAAATGCAACTGGCGAAAAGGGGTTAGGTCCCTGGTGCTGGATCTTGTCATGATAATCTAGACTGAGATAGGCTCTTCTCTTTGTATGTCTGTATTAAGTCTGTACTCCAACTTCTATTAAATAATATTCCTTACACTGTCCACTTCCATGGTTGTGGGCCAGTATTTCCTTGTTTATCATAGTATTAGAAAAGATAAGTTAAAAAAGGATAATTTGCTTACCCTCTCTTACCAAAAAGGAGCAGAATAGTAGTGGTTGGTACAGACTTGCCTATTTGCATCCCATATTGGCAACAGAAATACGGCTACAAGGCAGTTGAGTACGAAAGAATACCGTGTGGATTCACATTAAGGTAAGAGGAGGAAATACTGACCAAGAGAGTTGTTGATCGTGAGGGCCAGGTCACTTATAACTCGCCCTGAGGCAAGAGTTTGGGACACCGACCTGGACGGTCGTTGGGCGTGAGAGCATGCTCACTTGTAACTCGCACTGGGGCGAGAGTCTGGGACCCGACTTGGATGGTCGTTGGGTGTGAGAGAATGCTCACTTATAACTCGCACTGGGCGAGAGTCTGGGACCCGACTTGGACGGTCGTTGGACGTGAGAGCATGCTCACTTATAACTCGCACTAGGGCGAGAGTCTGGGACCCGACCTGGACGGTCGTTGGGCGTGAGAGCATACTCACTTATAACTCGCACTGGGACGAGAGTCTGGGACCTGACCTGGATGGTTGTTGGGTGTGAGAGCATGCTCACTTATAATTCGCACTGGGGCGAGAGTCTTAGACCCGACCTGGACGGTCATTAAGCGTGAGAGCATGCTCACTTATAACTCGCACTGGGGCGAGAGTCTGGGACACCGACCTGGATGGTCGTTGGGCGTGAGTGCATGCTCACTTATAACTCGCATTGGGGCGAGAGTCTGGGACCCGACCTAGACAATCGTTGGGCGTGAGAGCATGCTCACTTATAACTCGCACTGGGGCGAGAGTCGGGGACCCGACCTGGACGGTCGTTGGTCATGAGAGCATGCTCACTTATAACTTGCATTGAGGCGAGAGTCTGGGACACCGACCTGGACGATCGTTGGGTGTGAGAGCATGCTCACTTATAACTCGCACTGGGGCGAGAGTCTGGGACCTGACCTGAACGGTCGTTGGGCGTGAGAGCACGCTCACTTATAACTCGCACTGAGGCAAAAGTCGAGGACCCAACCTAGACGGTCGTTGGGCGTGAGAGCATGCTCACTTATAACTCGCACTAGGGTGAGAGTCTGGGACACCGACCTGGACGATCGTTAGGCGTGAGAGCATGCTCACTTATAACTCACACTAGGATGAGAGTCTGGGACCTGATCTGGATGGTCGTTGGGCGTGAGAGCATGCTCACTTATAACTCGCACTGGGGCGAGAGTCTGGGACACCGACCTGGACGGTCGTTGGGCATGAGAGCATGCTCACTTATAACTCACACTAGGGCGAGAGTCTGGGACCTGACCTGGACGGTCGTTGGGCGTGAGAGCATGCTCACTTATAACTTGCACTAGGGAGAGAGTTTGGGACTCGACCTGGACGACCGTTGGGCGTGAGAGCATGCTCACTTATAACTCGCACTGGGGCTAGAGTCTGGAACACCGACCTGGACGGTCGTTGGGCGTGAGAGCATGCTCACTTATAACTCGAACTGGGGCGAGAGTCTGGGACACCGACCTGGACGATCGTTGGGCGTGAGAGCATGCTCACTTATAACTCACACTGGGGCGAGAGTCTGGGACACCGACCTAGATGATCTGAAGAAATTCTTCTGGGCTGACCTAGAAAAGGGCTGGACAGTGGCAGTTTGGTCTAGAGACCGTTCTGGAAATTCCCACCTGGATGCTGTGCTGTAGGTGACTGGTCGACTATTCGCTACTTGCGTTGTTTCATGCATATGCCTCAAGCAAATTTTAATTAGAACCACATTTGTTTACTTCTAATCTAAAAAAACGCCAAATTTGAATCCTTGAGTTCCTTCGTCTCCCTTCCTTTTTCTCGAGGTGGTTTTATAATCATGACGCATGGTCTTGCTTTTCCCAAGGTAACCGTATGACTACCTTTCTTGCTGACGTATGCTCTTCGCGCGCCGGAATGAGACCGTATAAAAATCCCTTTTCACGATTTCCTTATCACATCCATCATTAAGACTTTTTTAATGCCTTTCCTAGGGAAGCGACACGTGCCCCACGACCTTATACCACCTTTGTATCTGATCAACGCCTTTTAGCATGCTACCCTAGATCTGATGACTCAAATTACCGCGCATTCTTTTCTCCTTTCGATGCTCCCTAGGAGCTTTTCTTTATAAGCCCTAAAGGCCGTCCGTCATCACCTTCTCACCTTACTATCGTTATTCGACTCTGTCGCTTCTTGTTATGTCTCTTAAGTTCCTCCCTGGTCGTTACCTGCGAGCACTTCTTCTCTTCGTCTTCGTCTTCCTCCTTAGTCTATTCTCCGATGGCGGAAGGTAACATAGTCCCCTGGTATTTGTATTATGTATCCGATGTAGATAGTAGTGACCTAGCTATGATTCGGGAGAACCTGCATCTCCCTAGTGAGTATCAACTGTGTGCTCCCAAACCAACTGAGCACCTTTCCTCCCCTCCTCAAGGTTTTCTAACCTTCAAGGACCAACTCTTGGGAGGTCTTCGTTTTCCTCTTCATCCCATATTCTCTTCTCTGAGTCAATACTTTAGGGCCCCTCTTTAACAGTTCCCGCCCAACGCAATTCGTTCCATCTGTGGTATGGTCATCCTCTGTAGGGTGTACCAAATTCCCTTAACTGTCGAACTTTTCCACCATTTCTACTCATTGAAACGCTCCGAGCCTGGCGTGTTTATGGTACAATCCAGGGTTGGGTGCAAATTCTTAGTCGATATGCCTTCTTCCAATAAAGGTTGGAAACCCCGCTTTTTCTTTATCCGCCTGCCTGGGTTGGTGACCTGGCCGACCCAATGGCGATCCGCTTTGCCCTCCCCCTTTGAGTTACGCGACTATACTCATCATCCAGCCTGTCATATGGCTGCCGAGAAGTAACAGGGAGTGCAACTTCTTTTTTCTGTGATATTACAAGAAGGTTTTTTGCACTTCTTCGGGCTCAGCCTGGTCCCAGCAGACGTAGGAGCTCCTTTTGGTAAGATGCTGTTCTTCCTTCGGTTGGTCTTCACTAACTGAAATATTTTCTTCTTGCTCTGCAGAGGCTGCTATGTTCCGGGCTTACTCAAAGGGGTCAGCCCGCATGCCCAGCGACCTTCTGCAGGCTATGGGGGATGAGGTTGCGAAGGGCCTGGCTGCTCCCTCGGCTACATCCTCTCACGAGATTGCGAGCGCGGCGGAACCTTCGGCCTCCTCCACCCCGCTGCTTTTGCCAACGGGTCCTTCTGAAGTTGTCCCTACAGCTCTGGAGCCCATTGAAGAAGAGAGGGCTCCCTCCCCGCCTCCGGACAAACATCTGCGACTCCAGCGCAAACGCAAGAAAGTTGCGCCTTCAGCTCAGGCTTCTCCGCATCACCGGCCCGAACGGGCTTCTTCCAAGCGTCCCAAAGTCCAAGTGTCAATACCCCGAGTTCCTGCTCTGACATCCCCTTAGGTAGCAGAAGTTCCGGCCCCTACTCCCGTTCGGGTTTTGGCTCCGGAGCAGGTTGGCCCTTCTACTGGAGACTAGCCCGGGGGTTCTGCGTCCCCTTCTCTACCTGCTGTCCCTTCGTCATTATCTACTCACACCAGGGCCCGACCCCAAAGGAACGAGCAGGATTTCACATCTTCCTGGTGCCTTCCTTCTGAGGTTGAATCAGATCCGGTGGGGACTTCAACAGAGACTGGTGACCCTCCAGTTCGCGGTAAAATTCAGCTGCTCGACAACTTAGCCACCCTTTGGCGATCAGCTAATGATCAGTTCTGTGCCGACTCTCGATGGGAGAGTCTGGATCTGGCTTCCCGTCACATCATATCGGTAGGTTTTCCTTTTCTAGACTTAGTTCAGATATTATTGCTGATTTTCTTCTTTTTGTCGAGTAGGCCTGCTCCAGCAGCTTATGCTTGACTCATTTTGCCGTTGGCCTGCTCCAAGAAATTGAGTCACTGAAGGCTCGCGTCCGGGAATTAGAGTTGCCCCGGACTCCCCGTGACCCATTTGATCCTCTGGATTCTTACTTATACACGGTCGAGGGCTCGGCTCAAACCGCTAGGGACTTGGCTCAGGAGACCACCAAGAAAATAAAAGAACTGCAGTCGGCCCTGCAGACTAGCGACTCGAAGCTGAACTCCGAGGGGCAACGTCGCCGTCAGCTGGCGGATGAATTGAAGGAGAAAGACTCCAAGTTGGCCTCTCTTTCTGCAGACCTGCAAACACTTCAAGAGACTCAGAAGACTCTGCAGAAAGATCTGACTGTTGCCCGAGCAGACCTGGCCGCCAGTGCTGGCCAGGAGAGGACCTTCAAGGCTCAGCAGGATCAGGACCAGGCCACCATTAAGTCCCTCCAAGCAGATCTCCACAAGGCACAAACAGAGGCTTCCCAGTTAAAGCAAGAGAAGGCTCTGGCCCTGGCTTCTACAGAGGAAGTGCGGGTGGAATTGGTGAAGTATTAATCAGGCGAAGGCGAGCATCTCGAAGCTTATAGGCTCTCGTACATTAAGTCTCCCTTGTTCCAGAATAAAATAGGGGACTTTGCCGACCGAATGGTCTGCTATGGGGGCGTGGGCGCGGTGCGCCAACTGTTTGAGCAAAAACTTCTTCACTCCACCCCCAGCTAACTTCCTGGATAGGGAGCGCCTGCTAGATGAGGTTCCTGATGTAGCCTTCCCATCCTTTCCCTCAGACAACAACTTTTTGGCTCTTCCAACTCCTGCCCCGAGTGATGTAACTCCTCCAGATCCTCAGCCTTGATGTAATCTTGTGTAATTTTGAAATTTAACAGACCTGCGTGTGTGCTTCAATCCATATTTGTTTAAACTGGCCCAAACTTAGTAAACCCTCCAACAATCATTTCAATTTTGAGAATTCCAGGTTATATGTTTCCATATCCCCAACTTGCTTATTTTTCATCCTAGGATCTGTTTGCTCTCTAATTTGGGACTTGTTTATTTCCTGACCTGGAATTTTTTCCTTTCCTGACCTCCAATCGGTTTGCTTCCTGATCAGTGATATGTTTATTTCCTTGGTCTGGGATTTATTTTGGGCTTGATGCCGTTCTGAATGGGGCCTATGGAACTTTGTTATGTCCCATGTCAGCTCCCGAGCTGGATTCGTCCCTTAATGAAAATGGTTCTTGAGCTGGATTCCTCCCTTGGTGAAACTGGTTCTCGAGCGGGATTAATCCCTTAATGAAACCAAAAACATATCTTACCACGGAACCCCTACCGTTTTCCGATGCACCACCGTTCTTTCCCGAGGCAGCGCATGATGCCCCTCAAATATCGGACCATCTACAGTATCCTCATTTTTCATGAGGATCCAACGGCTCCTTTTTATTTCGCTATTCTGAATTGATTTTGCTATGGGCCGTTGGATGGAAGTTTGACCCTTTTGCCCTCGTGGGCGGTGGCTATAAATAGTTTACCGCCGCCATTCCCTGAAGCTTTATCTTCTACGCTTTCTCTATTATCGCCCTCTGCTTTCTCTGTCCCCTTGCTTCCTTATACTCTCTGCTCTATGCTTCATCCTTTCATTCCTGGCTTCCACTTAAGCTTTTCCCATGGCTTTCCCCAACATCATTTACCCTCCTGGAGTCTCCACTTTTGATGGCATGGACCTAGATGATCTTTGCTTTACCTATGAAATCTCCAGGGACATGCATATTATCATCCCCACTACGATGCACAAAGCCTCGACCCTTCCGACAGGTTATGTCACCTTTTATAAGGAGCAGTTCGTGGCCGGGCTTCGTCTCCCTATCCATCCTCTATTTTCTGATGTAAGTCGTTATTTTCGAATTTATTTGGGCCAACTGACCCCCAACTCGATAAAGATTTTGTGCGGCTTTGTGATCCTATGCGAAGTCTGTGAGATTTCCTGGTCTGCCCGCTTGTTCCACTACTTCTTCACCCCTCGCCAACATAGTGAAGGCTTATTCCGTTTCCAAGCCCACACTAGAACTACCTTCTTTTGCCCTATCGCTTCCTCTGATCCATCATGGAAGGACAAATACTTCTTCCTCAAATTTCCTTTCGCCACATAATGGCCTACCGGTTGGCAGCGCATTCTTCCACTGTTGCTTTATGTAGGGGACTTCAGCACTGACCCCCTGTTCACGGACTCTTTGGCTCAGCTGAGGGGCTGGAGGCTAGACTTGACGAGGCTACTGTCCGAGGATTTGTTGGCCTTCTTCAGACTGAGCCGCATCCCTGCTACCGAGCTACCCCATTCTCTGGGTGAGTTTTGTCTGTTTTTGAACTGTTTCGCTGTTATTTAGTGTGATGACGACAACTCTGGTTTTCTAGTGCAATTAACACCTTGATCCGCGCGTCAGAGGCTCAGCCTCTCCCCTTAAGTGAATAAGAGATAATGCGCAGGTTTAGGATGATACTAGATAGGAGACTCCTTCCTCATGATGCCCCTGCTAGATTGGGGCTACTCCTACAACCCTTCCTAGATCAGCATCTCAGCCTCCTGTCCAGCCGACCGCATGACCTCCTTCAGGGTGGGATGACATTCCTCCCGCCAACTCCTCCTTCCGAGTGGTCTCCAGGGCAGCTCGACAAGCACGCTCTGTCGATCCTACCAGAGCTGCTCCTTCCTCAGCTTGCCGCTCTCGGTCACCCCCCGGAGACTCAGACTCAGATGATCAACCCCTGATATTCCGCCGAAGGCGTACGCAACCAACCTCAGACCTGGGAGCAGGAGGCGCTGGTAGCTCATCCGCTAATCCAGTCTCCCGATCTCCCATTCTTCCTGCGTCGGCTCCCAGTTCTCCAACTGCTGAGGATCCTCTTGCTCCACGAGTTCAGGAGCAAGCTGCACCTTCTTCCCTACCGACTCATTCAGCCGAGCCCGTCCCTACTCCACAAGCGCCAGGTGACGTGGCAGGTCCTTCAGCTACACCCCCGCCCAGTGAATCAAGACCGGAGCCATCTCATTCGGCCCCTCCAGATCCTCCTGAACCAACAACACCTTCTCAGCAACCACTTGGCCCTTCCTCCCACCATTATTATTCCACCACCCCCTATGATTCAGGGCTGATGCGACAATCGGATGCCCCCACCAGCTGCCTTTTTATGAGAGGGTGACTAGCTACCTGTTGGGATGAGAGCATCGAGCAGATGGAGAACTTATCTGTGCCCAAACGGATGGAGAGGTTCACAGAGTTGTATGTTCAGGTGCGCTTCACTTATTCATGCGATCGAACATTTTCTCCTCTTAAACTCTTTCTTCCTTGGCTCAGGCTTACACGGAATCCCTAGTGATAAACCAAATGCTACACCTAAATTATCACCGTAATAAGGTATTATTGGATAGGGTAGCTGAGCTTGAACTACAATTGAATGACCCTGCAGCAGCTGGTCGTGCTCAAAGGGTCGAGATAGGGGCTTTGAAGAGGACGAATGCTCAGCAACAATAAGCGCTGCGAGCGGCTGACCAGGAACTTCAAACCCTTCGCGAAGAAAAAAGTCAGGCCGAGGGTATCCATAAACAGCAGGCAGATTGGCTGACCTAGGAGCTGACCGCCAAGGAAGCCCTCTTGTAAGAACAGAGCAAAACGATGGAATCTTAGGCCGCTAAGTTGCTCGCCTTGAAGGCCAAACTATCTCAGGCCCGCTCTGCCCTCTCCGGAGTTACTTCAGCCCTGGAGATATACAAATCTGGCGAAGACGAGCGTTGTAGGCTGAGTCGGGAGGCCTACCTCCATTCTCCAGAGTTCGACACTTAGGTGGGGGACCGATTTGTGGTCTCTGTCTCTTCCGGTGTAGCAGGGGCTGTGCGACAACTTTACGAACAAGGCTATCTCAAGTCTGCCCCTCCCGTGGATTTCCTAGATCATCACCGCATCTTAGACGAGATGCCTGATGAAGTTTTTTCTATTTTAAAATAGTTTGTACATGTACATTGTGTGAATGGAACTATTCTCCTATAATGAATGTTGCGTTTCACTTTTGATAAAGACGTAACAACCTCGCCCAGGCAAACAATTTTACTGATTGATTAAATGTGTTCTAGACCTGCCCTATTCTCCCACAACTCTGCATGTATAAAGACCGAACTTTCCCGAAAATGTAGCTATCTGTTGATACAGTCTGACCTGGCTGTTGTTTTGATGTTGACACTGATTTAAGTTTGTATCAGATATTAATCAAACTCAGACTGACTACTGATCGAGGTTGATCCGTTGGGAGGGAAAGTCCTGGTGAGTGAAGCCAGGCAAGGGAAATCCAGATGGGTCAAGGTTGACCAGACATCTGGTGAAAAGTCCAAGCATGGAGCTTGGCATGGGAAAAGTCCAAGTATGGAAACTTGGCATGGAGTGGTCAGAGAGGGCTCGGTAGCTCGTTCTCTGGACCGGATGAAGTCGGAGAGGGCTCGGTAGCTCGTTCTCCGGACTAGGTTAGAGAGGGCTCGGTAGCTCGTTCTCAAGACCAATCCTAATATCACATGGGCGTTGGATCGGTCAACAGACCGATCTAGTGGGATTTTGATTGCCTGATCGATGCACAGACCGATCTGGTGAAACTATGTTTGCTGATCGGTCTGGCGACCGATCAGGAAACACTCGATAACAGCGGGTGTAATCGATCGATGCGTGGACCGATCGAAACACTCGATGCACTGAGTGTAATCGATCGATGCGTAGACCGATCGAAACACTCGATAGCCTGCGAGTGTAATCGATCGATGCGTAGACCGATCGGGAGATGATCGCGAAGGAAAAGGCGTTGGATCGGTCCGTGGACGATCCATATATTTCTGATCGATGCGTAGGACCGATCGGTCATATCTGATCGGTCTTGAGACCGATCGGTGACGATCTCGAGTGCAAGGAACGCACTCATTAATCACGATCGGTGCGGACCGTCGAGCCACTGATCGGTCCTCACGACCGTCGGACATCAATCAAGGTGTGGATCGGTCCGTGACCGATCCACCACTGCGCCTGCTGTCGGTTCTGCCGATTTCGATTCGTTTCGATGCGTCGATCTAACATCCGCTTGTGAGCTTTTTGAGTAACAGGTTGCGGTACCATGGTGATGCTTGAATTCAAATCAATGACTATCAAAGGAATAAAACAAAATAGTTTTTCCACCGGTTATCGCCGCAAATTGTGCAAAAGAAGCGTCAACGTTCACCGGCTTGTTCGGTTGGCTCACTGGCTGCAATCAGCTTGACTCTTCCTTATTGGTTCGAGCTCAGAGACACCAGTGAAGACCAAGGATGGTATTGGTGTGAGCTCAGATAATCAGATGAGGAAGAAGCGTGATTGGCGACGCCTGGTTCGGCGACAGTGATACGCCACTGGTTGACGTGATTCGATGCAGTGGTTTGGCTCTGGCTGAAGACAGCAAGAGAGCAGAGAAATAAGAAGGAGGTAGAAGAGAGGTTTGGTATGTATTCTTTCTTTGGTAGCAAACTCTCTGTCGACATTCAAGCAAGGGTGTTCTGTGAAGCTCTTGGCTGTGAATCTACTTCTTCTTCACTCTCTGCATTCATTGTGGCTGTAAGTTGATTGTGCATTCATTGTAACCACAAAATTCTGTAAGTCTAAGTCTTGTGCTTCATTCTAAATCTGTTTTGAGACTTTGTGGGAGGTTTCTCCACCGAGAAGGAGAAATACTTAGCCGGAATCTGTCCGGGGGTTGATCTACCGAAAGATCAAGGGATCGTCCACCTTACGGACACGCCGAGGAGTAGGGGCAAGTTATCCTCGAACCTCGTACATCATTGTGTTAGTGGTGGTGTGTTTTCTTCTTTGCATAAGTGTTTGTTTTGATTATTTCCGCTGTGCTAACAAATCTCTGTGTAGAAATTTTGTTTTTGTTTTTAAGAGGCTATTCACCCCCCCTTAGCCATCTAAGATCCCAACAAGTGGTATCAGAGCCTGGTGCTCTTCATTTCGGCTTAACAACCCAAAGAGCTAAACAATGGCCATGAAGGAGGGATTCAGCACCAACCGTCCACCCTATTTCGAGGGAGCAGATTTCTAATACTGGAAAAGCCGCATGGAGTATTACCTCAAGACCGATATCTCCATGTGGTTTTCCGTCAAGGAGGGTTTTACACCACCAAAAGATGAAGAAGGTAAGGAACTTGATTCGTCTAGGTGGTCACAACTACGCAAAGCACAAGCCGATGCCAAGGCTATGGTCACCTTGCAATGTGGAATCGCCAAGGACCAACTCGTCAAGGTAGGTCCGTTCTCGAGTGCAAGAGACCTATGGAACAAACTCATCGAGCTCCAAGAGGGAACTCGAGATTCTCGGATTGCCAAGAGGGACCTATTCTTGAATCAGCTTCAAAATCTAACCATGAAGGACAGTGAAACGGTAAGTGAACTTCATGGGAGATTCAAGGAGATCATCAACGGTCTACACTCTGTGGACGAACGAGTGGAGAATCGCGATCTAGTAAGGTATGCTCTAAAAGCTTTTCCTAGGAATGCCTTGTGGTCATCTATGGTAGATGCCTACAAGGTATCCAAGGATTTTTCCATTGTTAAATTAGATGAATTTTTCTGTGAGATGGAACTTCATGAGCTTGCTAACAAAGGTCAAAAAGAGAAGGGTATTGCTTTGTTTGCAGGACCAAAGAGCAAGGATGGAAGAAGGAAGAAGGAAAAGAAGAAAGAAAAGGAGATTTCCTCATCCACCTCTTCCTCAGAATCCGATGATGAAAGTGGATCATCATCAAGTGAGATGGCGAATTTCGTAAGAAGAATCATGAGAAGGAGCAGGAGATACAAAGGAAAAGGTAAACCTAGTGAACAAAATATTGACAAAACTAATGTTACATGTTATGAGTGCAGCAAAAAGGGACACTATCGAAGTGAGTGTCCAAAACTTAAGAAGAAGGAGGAACGAGCCAAAAAGAAAGAGGAAAGAGCCAAGAAGAAGAAGGCTCTCAAGGCCACTTGGGATGAGTCCTCATCAAGCTCATCGGAGGAAGAAGAGAAGATGGAAAAGAGCACACGACAATTAGCACTCATGGCAAGGGAGGTTTCGGACTCCGGAAGTGAGGGAGATTCGAGCGACGCCTCAACCGCGGCTTCATCATCGTCGGATGATGAAGAGGTAACCTCTTCTCATATAGAAAAGTGTTATAAGACTATCACTCATTTATCTACATTGCTTAAAAAATCAAAAACAGAAAATAAATTGTTAAAAGAAGAAGTAAAAACCTTAAGGACCCTTAGGGAAGATGAGGTCGATGACCTACATCTAGAAGTCCTTGAGGATGAGAACAAGGCTTTAAAGGGTGAGGTTGAGAAACTCAAGAAAATGCTTGAGAAGTTCTCAACTAGCTCTAAAACTCTAGACATGATTCTAAATGCCCAAAGGGTAGTCTACAACAAGGCCGGGCTAGGGTATCAACCCAAGGAGTCGAGTTTCATTTCTCTAATGTCTAGAACTCAAGATAGTAGATTACATGTTTCTAGGGCTCATGGAACTAGGAAAGGTATGACTAAGGCATGGGTTCCTAGGTCTTTCGTTGTAGAAGCATTAGGTCCCAAGATTTGGGTACCTAAAACCTCTATCTTCCGTGTCTTGTAGGCATTGGTCGAGGGGGAGCATCTATCAACTTGGTTTGTTGATAGTGGATGCTCCAAGCACATGACCGGGAACAAATCACTGTTTACAACCATTCAAAACAAAAGTAGAGGTAATGTGTCTTTTGGTAATAATGGTAGCCTTAAGGTTGTAGGAGTTGGAGACATTCATATATCCGAATGTCTCCATATCAAGAATGTTCTTCTAGTCAAGGGGATGACTTTTAATCTCCTAAGTGTCAGTCAATTGTGTGATATGGGTTACACGATTGAATTTCATTCAAGTCAATGTTTGGTTAAACACATTGACACACTTGACACGATACTAGTAGGCACAAGGGTTGATAATATTTATCAAGTATCGTTTAAAAGTGCTACTAATGCTTTGATTAAGTGTTTCATGTCAAAAGAAGAAGAGTCTTGGCTTTGGCATAGAAGGTTGGCACATGTAAACATGAAGAACATTCAGAAGTTGGCCAACAAAGGACTAGTACGAGGCTTACCAAGCATCAAGTACCAAAAGAACAAACTATGTGATGCATGTCAAATGGGTAAGCAAACAAAAGCACCTCATAAAGGTAAAAGCACTGTGAGTACATCTACTGCCTTAGACTTATTACATATGGACTTGTTTGATTGTAACAATATTATTTCATTGAATGGTAGTAGATATTGTTTAGTAATTATTGATGATTTTACTAGATACACATGGACTTTCTTTTTGAAAACTAAGGATCAAACCATAGATATTTTTATTTCTTTTTGTAGAAGAACTGAAAATGAAAAATCAACAACAATTAAAACCATTAGAAGTGATCATGGCGGTGAATTTCAAAACCATAGGTTCTTAGAATTTTGTCAAGCAAAAGGGTATAGACATGAGTTCTCAACTCCAAGGACCCCACAGCAAAATGGGGTTGTGGAGAGAAAGAACCGAGTCTTGCAAGAGGCTGCACGAAGCATGCTTAATGAGTACTCACTACCGAGTTACTTGTGGGCTGAAGCTGTAAATACAGCGTGCTATGTGCAAAACCGAATATTGATACATAGGTTTTTAGGAAAGACCCCCCATGAACTTTGGTTTGGGAGACCCCCTACAATTAAACATCTTAGGGTGTTTGGTTGTAAGGTGTTTATCTTGAACACAAAGGATCATCTTGGGAAGTTCACGGCTAAGGCTGATGAAGGGATACTGGTCGGGTACTCTCTCACCAGCAAAGCCTATCGAGTCTACAACAATAGGACTAAATTGATTGAAGAGTCCTCAGATGTAGCGTTTGAAGAAATCCCCAACTCAAATGATCAATCAAGGGATGTAGGAGAAATTCAATTTGAACTTAGAAATCTAAGTTTGAATGATCAAAATGAAGAAAGAGTCGAGGTTGACTCTGATGACGATGAGCAAAGGCAACAAAGGGCTCCGGTTGATCCCTTGCCTGATATTGAGTCCTTGCCTGTGCCTAGTGAGACCATTCATGAGGCACCACCAACACCAAGACAATCTAGGATAACCACTAGTCATCCCCAAGACCAAATTGTGGGAGATATCCAACAAGGGGTTAGGACTAGGTCATTCTTTAGAAATGAGTCTAATGAAGTCGCATTGATTTCAGAGATTGAACCAAGACTAGTTGATGAAGCATTGCACGATCCTGATTGGATCATAGCTATGCAAGACGAATTAGGTCAATTTGAAAGGAGCCAAGTGTGGGACTTGGTTCCTAGACCGAAAAAGACCACCATTATTGGAACTAAATGAGTTTTCAAAAATAAGTTAAATCAAAAGGGAGAAGTTGTAAGAAACAAGGCAAGACTTGTAGCCAAGAGCTATAGTCAAGTCGAAGGTCTCGATTATGATGAGACTTATGCTCCCGTGGCACGATTAGAGTCCATTCGTTTGATGCTAGCTTTTGCTGCACATAGAGGTTTCAAACTCTATCAAATGGATGTTAAATCTGCCTTCTTAAATGGTTTTATTAAAGAAGAAGTCTATGTTGAACAACCACCGGGGTTTGTGAATACCGAAGCTCCAAACCACGTGTACAAGCTCAAGAAAACACTTTATGGGCTTAAACAAGCACCACGAGCTTGGTACGAAAGGTTGTCAACATATTTACTAGAAAAGGGTTTTGTGAGAGGCCAAATAGACCCAACACTATTTCTGCGTAGAGATGGTGAAAATATTTTTGTAGCCCAAGTATATGTCGATGACATAATTTGTGGCTCAAATAACAAGGGCTATTTGAATGATTTTATTTCTCACATGGAGAGTGAGTTTGAGATGAGTCTAGTAGGAGAATTGACATTCTTCCTTGGGTTTGAAATCAAACAAACTCGAGATGACATTTATGTCCATCAGACGAAATACACTCAAGAGATGCTCAAGAAATTCAACATGAGTGACTCTAAGGAAGTATCCACTCCTATGGCGACAAACACTCGCCTTGACAATGATGAGAGTGGAAAACCAGTTGATCTAACGCAGTATAGAAGCATGATTGGTAGTCTTCTATATCTCACAGCTAGTAGGCCTGACATACTTTTTGCTGTGGGCATGTGCGCTAGATATCAAGTCTGTGCCAAGGAATCTCATTTAATTGCAGTTAAGAGAATATTGAGATACCTTAAGGGCACAATTCGAGTAGGTCTATGGTACCCTCGTACAGAGTCTTTTGACTTGGTAGGTTATACCGATTCCGATTATGCTGGGTGCAAATTGGATCGGAAAAGCACTAGTGGGGGTTGTCAATTCTTAGGTTCATCATTAGTTAGTTGGTCAAGTCGGAAGCAACATTGTGTTGCTCTCTCCACGACCGAGGCTGAATACATTGCCATGGGAGAGAGTGTATCACAATTGTTGTGGATGATACACACCCTAGAGGATTATGGACTTTCTTATAAGGGTGTACAAGTGCTATGTGACAACATTAGCACGATCAACCTAACTAAAAATCCAGTCCATCATTCAAGGACCAAGCACATTGAAGTGCGTCATCACTTCATTAGAGATCACGTAGCTAGGGGTGACATTGTGCTCACATATGTGGAGTCAAAGTCAAACCTAGCCGACATTTTCACCAAACCCCTTCCGGAAAATGAATCTAGTCATTTAAGGAGGGAGTTGGGGATGTGTTTGGCTCATTAGGTCCTTAGGACGTCATCATGATCAATAAGGACAATTAAAATGACAAGAGAAATTGGGAATGATTTTGGGCAACTTGGGAACATCTCACACAAACTATAAGGTTGAACAAAATGTTTTTGCTTGCTAGAAATGCGGTGAGATGCTAGGATCAACCAAATTATTCAAAATGTATCATGTATCCCTTGAATAATTAGGTTGAAGAGACATAAATTGAGTATGGGGAAGGCCATTACATAATTCATGTGTATTTGGCTCCTAGATCTTACTCATATATTCCAACCAAGGAAACTTGGTTGGGCCCTTGCCTAGATTTGATCTGATTTTGATTAATGGGTTGTTTGATATGGCTGTTCATGATTTTGAATGAAAAATAAGACAGGCTATTGAAGTAATTCTAGCATTTTGAATATATTTTGACAAACTTGAAACTGTACATAACAAAGGTGAAAAATTTCAATTTACAGGCCTTAAGTTGTTTGTTTTCTAAATGTCTGCAACCTTAAGGCCATAAACAAGTTCAGACCATAACCTTTAGGTAAGAGTTATGCTTGTAGATCCTCCAGGTTCTAGGCTCTGAACTTGGAAGTTTTCCTAGAGAAACTTCCACGAATTATCGAACACGAGTTACTGAAATTACTATTTTCAGTTACTGAAATTACGGGAGATACTAGTATCAGACACTGATCGGTCTACGGACCGATCAGGTCAGCCTGGAACGCTCGAGCCCGCTACTGATCCCTTTCTGATCGGTCTACAGACCGATCAGAGAGTTCCCTGATCGGTCCGGAGACCGATCAGATCAATTCGGCACAAAAGCCACTGATCGTCTCCTGATCGGTCCGTGGACCGATCAGGATGTTCCTGGATCGGTCTGGAGACCGATCAGGAGGCTTCTGATACCTTCTGATCGGACAACCGTCCGATCATTTCTTCACTGTACACCCATCTAAACCCTTAAAACCTCCCGATCCCTTCTTTTCTTCATTCACGCGAAACCCTAGCCGACTCTTCCCACCAGCTCACCCTTTCTCTTCTCTTTGCACGCCGGAACACTAGTCGCAGTTCTAGCTCTCCGAAGCTCTAGCCAAGAGTTCAATGGCACCAAGGTAACTCCTATTTCTCTAGAACTTTGGCATTTCGATTTCATTTCTCACATATCTGTGGCTTTGTGTTTCGGGTGGCTCCTGTGCTCTCCTTTTTCCCATTGTGTCCCATTAGAAAGAAACCAGTAGGTGAGGGTACTTCCAAGTCCAAAGATAAATCCAAAGCTCCTGCTCCCTCTTGACCTCAACCGTCCAGTTCGGGGAGATTCCCCAACCAACAGTTTGAAAAATCCTTTAAGGAAAGGACCTTCAAGTTGCTCCCATGTAGATCAGTCGATAAAAACTACATGAATGAGTTTTGTCCAGCGATTATGGAGACCATAGCCTACTATAAACTTGATTCCTTGGTATATTTAGAGAGGGATATCAACCTTGACTTAGTTTCTGAATTCTATAACAACCTTCATCAGACTATTGATGGTAGTTATAGATCAAGAGTGGTTAAGCAAAACGTTGATTTCAGCTTAATTGCTTTCTTTGGTTATTTAGGCTGTCGTATGTGTTCGGGGACGGTGTTCTCATTCTATCCTGCTTTGCCTGAACCCGTGCCTCATCCTCTTGATGTCTCATCTGACTCGATTTATGAGTACTTCTTTGGACATCCAAGACCGGATGGATTAGATGAGTTAGATGTCGATTTTCCTACATTTGCAGCCCTTGGCCTTTCTGCTCATGATTACATTCTTTTCAAAATTGTCACAAACTGTCTTCTACCTATTACCTCTAAACCATTGGCAGAGATTCGACCGTATCATTGTCTGATGCTTTATGGGTTGCGTAGGCGTCTTGACTTTGATATCATGTCGAGTGTCTATACTTCTATCATATCCCATAGCGAGCCAAGCGGTTACACCATCTATATGCCTTTTGGGCATGTAATTACTGACTGGCTTGAGACCCTGGGTATTGACGTCTCTAAGGGGAGGATAGTAAAGATGGTTAGGCAGGATTGTCGACTTGGGAAACGTGCGTTTTCCAAGTCTGGAATCTTAGGACAGGCTGGGGCGGTTAGGTGGAAGGATGGGAGGGCACTAGGTGAGTTACCTCGACGACAGGTTGCTGCTGCTGCTGCATATGGCGGGGCGGATCCTGATCTGCGCTGGCAGATCGCCGAGCTGGAGAGCCGCTTTGATCAGCACGATGAGATGATATCTGCTGAGCTGGATGGCCTGCGTATTCGGATAGACCAGCGCTACGATGACCTGCGCGGGCATATTGACCAGCGTTTCGATGATATGCGCAGTCATCAGGTGGTGACACAGCAGTTGCTACTCGGATGGATGGCACGCTACCCGCCTCCGCAGTCTTACCCAGGCTATCCATCCTCCAGCGTGCCGCCTCAGGATTTCACCCCTCCTGCCGATGATGATGATGCTCCTCATGTTGAGGACGTTGATTGATATAGTCTGTGTGTCACCTTGTCTGTCTGTATTTTGGATATTATTTGTTAGTCTTCATGTCTGACCTGGATGTTTGCACTTCTGATGCTACTCATGTATTTATGCTACTCAGTTTTATATTTGCTTGCTCTTTATTATGTTTCATTTTCTATCGGTTATTAATATGCTGTTCACTTGCATGTCTTGTTTGTCTTTTATTTCCTTATTACTGTCTCATAATATACTTAGAGGGAATTCTAAGTGCTTTAAGAAACAGACAGTAAGGGTTAAGGGGGAGTTCTTTAAGTTATCTTACCTTATTCACACCTTTTCGGTGTTTGACAAAGGGGGAGAAGATAACTAGGTTTAGATGAATGCAAATATGATTTTAGAAGACCTTCACATAATGTGGTATCCGTCTTAGGGGGAGGATCTTGATTCTCCTAAAATTATGAAAATTTGAACAATTCTGATCTAAACTTAAATCGTGTTGTCAAACAACAAAAGGGGGAGATTGTTGATACAGTCTGACCTGGCTGTTGTTTTGATGTTGACACTGATTTAAGTTTGTATAAGATATTAATCAAACTCAGACTGACTACTGATCGAGGTTGATCCGTTGGGAGGGAAAGTCCTGGTGAGTGAAGCCAGGCAAGGGAAATCCAGATGGGTCAAGGTTGACCAGACATCTGGTGAAAAGTCCAAGCAGGGAGCTTGGCATGGGAAAAGTCCAAGTATGGAAACTTGGCACGGAGTGGTCAGAGAGGGCTCGATGGCTCGTTCTCCGGGACGGTCGGAGAGGGCTCGGTAGCTCGTTCTCGGGACTAGGTCGAGAGAGGGCTCGGTAGCTCGTTCTCAAGACCAATCCTAATATCACATGGGCGTTGGATCGGTCAGCGACCGATCCGATGGGATGATTGCACGATCGATGCACGGCCGATCCGGTGAAACAATGTTCTTGATCGGTCGGGCGATCGATCGAAACACTGAATCGATCGATCGCACCGAGCTCATCGATAATCTGATCGATGCAGACCGATCGGAGATGATGTCGCGAGAAGGAAAAGGCGGTGGATCGGTCCGTGGACCGATATATGAACCCTGATCGGTCTGTAGGACTGATCAGGTCATATCCTGATCGGTCTTGAGACCGATCAGGTGACGATCTCAGGAGTGCAAGGAACCGCACTCATTAATCCCTGATCGGTCTGCAGACCGATCAGGCCATACCCTGATCGGTCCTCACGACCGATCAGACATCAATCCAAAGGTGTGGATCGGTCCGCTGACCGATCCACCACACTGTCTGCACACACTGTCAGTTTCTGCTGATTTCTGATTCGTTTCTGATGCGTCTGATCTAACATCTGCTTGTGAGCTTTTTGAGTAACAGGTTGCAGGTACCATGGTGATGCTTGAATTCAAATCAATGACTATCAAAGGAATAAAACAAAATGGTTTTTCCACTGGTTATCGCTGCAAATTGTGCAAAAGAAGCGTCAACGTTCACTGGCTTGTTCAGTTGGCTCACTGGCTGCAATCAGCTTGACTCTTCCTTATTGGTTCGAGCTCAGAGACACCAGTGAAGACCAAGGATGGTATTGGTGTGAGCTCAGATAATCAGATGAGGAAGAAGCGTGATTGGCGACGCCTGGTTCGGCGACAGTGATACGCCACTGGTTGACGTGATTCGATGCAGTGGTTTGGCTCTGGCTGAAGACAGCAAGAGAGCAGAGAAATAAGAAGGAGGTAGAAGAGAGGTTTGGTATGTATTCTTTCTTTGGTAGCAAACTCTCTGTCGACGTTCAAGCAAGGGTGTTCTGTGAAGCTCTTGGCTGTGAATCTACTTCTTCTTCACTCTCTGCATTCATTGTGGCTGTAAGTTGATTGTGCATTCATTGTAGCCACAAAATTCTGTAAGTCTAAGTCTTGTGCTTCATTCTAAATCTGTTTTGAGACTTTGTGGGAGGTTTCTCCACCGAGAAGGAGAAATACTTAGCCGGAATCTGTCCGGGGGTTGATCTACCGAAAGATCAAGGGATCGTTCACCTTACGGACACGCCGAGGAGTAGGGGCAAGTTATCCCCGAACCTCGTACATCATTGTGTTAGTGGTGGTGTGTTTTCTTCTTTGCATAAGTGTTTGTTTTGATTATTTCCGCTGTGCTAACAAATCTCTGTGTAGAAATTTTGTTTTTGTTTTTAAGAGGCTATTCACCCCCCCTCTAGCCATCTAAGATCCCAACACTATCTAGGTACGGTAAGGCCGAAGGTAGTTAGCGCTCCAGGGCCGGCTAGGTTTCTTCCTTGGTCGTCCTGCAAGTAGTATGCGCCTGATGCCATCTTTTTAATAACTTTGTAGGGTCCATCCCATTGAGGTGCTAGCTTAGCTACATCTCCCACGGGTTTCACTCGCTTCTAGACTAGGTCTCCTTCTCCGAAGAAGCGAGGGACAACCTTCCTATCGTAATTCTGCCTCATCCTTTGTCGATAAGCAAACAGTCGGGCTGCTGTTTGTTTGCGAGTTTCGGTAATGAAATCCATCTCTGTCAATCGCCGCTCGGCGTTCTCTTCGTCATATAAAATTCTTCTAGTTGAAGGCACCCCGATCTCCATAGGTAACACTGCTTCACTGCCGTAGACCAGGTGGAACGGAGTAAGGCCTGTGCTTTCCCGAGGTGTCGTACGGTACGTCCAAGGAATGCTTTGTAGCTCTTCCACCCAATTTCTCCCCCGACGTGGTCTAGCTTGATCTTCAATCCTCGTACAATTTCTTGGTTAATAACCTCGGTCTACCCATTGCTTTGAGGGTATGCTACAGAGGTGAAGGCCTGAGTAATTCCAAATCCTTGACACCAGGCCTGGATCTTCCGACCTTGAAATTGCCTTCCATTGTCCGATACTAGCTTATGGGGTATGCCGAATCTGCACAGGATACTCCTCCATAAAAATTGAATAACCGCTCCTTCAGTAATCCTGGCCAAGGCTTCGGCTTCCACCCACTTAGAGAAGTAGTCCACAACCACCAGCAAGAATTGCCTTTGACCTGATGCCATAGGAAAGGGTCTAACAATGTCCATACTCCACTGATCAAAGGGGCAAGAAACTATAGATGTCTTTAGCACTGAGGTAGGCATATGCGTCAAATTCTGATGCTTCTGGCAAGACAGACAAGTATTCACGAGTTGCTGAGCATCCCTCTATATAGTAGGCCAGAAGTATCCGGCTAACAGCACCTTCTGAGCTAGCGTATGGCCTCCAGCATGACTGCCACAACACCCCAGATGCATCTCTCGCAAGACCTGATTTGCCTCTTCTATGCTGATACATTTGAGTAAAGGTCTGGAGAACACCCGCTTGTATAGTTGATCTCCCACCATGGTGTAGGCATGGGCCTTTTTCCTGACCAGTCGTGCCTGTTCCAGGTCTGTTGGAAGAGTGCACTGTCGAAGATAGCTGATCATTGGTGCTCGCCAGTCAATAACCCTGTCCATATTATTTTGCAGGTCTTTCTGAGCTATAAGGAAGGCTTGTGCCATCGACTTATCCAGTACCCATGTGGTGGTCAAAGAGCTGACCATTTTGGCTAACTCATCAGCCCTGCCATTTTCTGATCTGGGGATCTTACTCACCGTGACCTCCTTGAACTCTTGCTTCATTTTCTCATAGGCCTCCTGATATACTTGTAGCTTGTCACTATTAATCTCAAAATTGTAGTTACTTGCTGGGTTACTAGTTGGGAGTCTGAATAAATGATGACTCGGGCAGCTCCTACATGCCGGGCTGCTTGCAGGCCTGCCAATAGAGCTTCATATTCTACTTCATTATTAGTGTCTCCGAAGTTTAGCCGCACGACCAGCTGCAAAATGTCTTCTTGAGGAGATATTAGGAGAACTCCAACACCACTCCCCTGACGTGTAGCTAGCCCATCTACATATACCTTCCAAGTTTCCTCTGAGTCAGTCTGATGAACTTCGGTCAGGAAATCAGCCAAATCCTGTGCCTTAATAGCTGTCCGAGGTTGATAGGCGATATTGTACTCTCCCAATTCGGTCGCCCATTAGATAAGCCGGCCGACAACTTCAACGTTGGTCAAAGCTTTGCCCATGGTACTGTTGGTCAGTACTGTAATGGGATGCACCAGAAAGTAGGGCCTTAAACGCCGAGTCATAAGTACCAATCCATAAACTAACTTCTCCAGAGCTGTGTACCGAGACTCAACTCCCTTTAATAAATGACTAAAAAAATACACTGGCCTCTGTACATTGTTTTGCTCCTTTACTAATACTGCCCCCACGACCTCTGGGGTAGCTGACAGGTAGACCCAGAGTGGCTCTCCTGCAACAGGTTTGAACAGAGAAGGCAGGGTCTCCAGATATGTCTTTAACTCTTCAAAGGCCCACGTGCATTCTTCATCCCACTGGAACTTAGAAGCTTTTTGGAGGACTTTGAAGAAAGCCGCCGCTTTGTCTGCTAATCTGGAGATAAACTGGGACAGGGCTGTTATCCTGCCGACCAGCTTCTAAGCCTCCTTCAGGCTCTGAGGAGCCTTTGTTGGTGCGGGAAGCATCCGACGATCGAACTTATGTTTTGATTATGCCAAAGGGTTCAAAGTTAAGGTGTTTTGTTATCTAACATGTTGAATGAGTGTTTCAGGAAAGTCCTAACTGCTGTTAGGCAGGTGAAAACCCTAGGGGGTGGTAATCCTAGGTCCTAGGGGGTGGTAACCCTAGGTGGAGAAAAGTCCTAGCTACGGTTAGGCAAAGGGAAAACCCTAGGGGGCGGTAACCCTAGGTCATAGGGGGTGGTAACCCTATGCGGAAAGTCTTGGTGGGTCGAGTGCTTCAGGCAAAAGTCCTAGGGGCGGGGTAACCCTAGGTGGAAAGTCCTGGTGTCGCGAACCAGGTGAAAGACTGGACCAGCCAGGAAGCGGAAGTCCAGAAGCATCGAGCACCGAGCAAAAGTCCAGTCGATCTGGAGGATCGCACTGGCATCAAGTAAATCTCCTGAGTGGAGTAGGTGAGGACGTGTTCCCCGTAGAGGGAACAGTAGGCGTCGGGTCGACCTAGGGTTTCGGTTTGAAATCCGAAGTCAGACCCGGACAATCCGGAGACTGTCATTAAATTATGTTATCATGTTTACTGTTGTTTTGTGCTAACTTTATTTTGCAGGGTAAGTGTTTGGGACTAACACTTTTGCAGGACCAAAGGAGCACAAGTTAACCTCGGATAAACAGTGTCCGAGGTGCCTCCGTGGAGCTTGGAGGCGCCTCGGGTGCGAGCCAGGAAAAGCCAGCGCAGCAGACTGGAGGCGCCTTGAATGAGGCTGAAGGCGCCTTGGAGAGGCTGAAGGCGCCTTGAACCAGATAGAGTTCGACCAGGTCTGTGCTGATCCACGCGGGCGACTCGACCTTCCTAGAGGCGCCTTAGATGGCATTCAAGGCGCCTTGAACACCCTTTATAAGAGGGTTTCGACCAGCAGCTCAATACAACAAACTCCAAGTAATCCTTACGCTACAAACTGCTCAAGAAACGCCCAGAAGTGTTGTTATAAGCCCCCGACAACCTAAAGCTTCAGATTCTGCTACTTTATTGTTGTCGGTATATTTGTTTTAGTGCTTTCAATTGTAATATCTTATTGTACATTTTTATGAGCTTATAGTTGTTGCTCACGGAAAGCGGCCAAGGATCGCGGGCCTTCGAGTAGGAGTTGATCTTGGCTCTGAACGAAGTAAATCTCTCGTGTCTTTCTGTGTGTTCATTCTTTATTCCGCTGTGTTACTCAAGTGTGTTAATCGAACGATTTACAAACGTTTTACGAATTTGAAAAGAGTGAAAGCCGCGAGCGCTATTCACCCCCTCTAGCGCTTCTCGATCCAACAATTGGTATCAGAGCGGGGTCACGTTGATCTGGTGCAACCACCAATCAAGCATTTTTTTCGCGGTGTTTTAAATTTTTCGGAGTCAACTGAAATTAGTATTATTACTATATTCCAGTTTTTTTTCGTTCATATCGATCTCGCTCGAGGTTGGTGCAACACCACTCGAGTTAGTTCTTTTTCAATTCTTTACTCCCGCACTGCTAATCCAAGACATAGTCTTGGGACATATTTTTCCTATTTCTTTTGCATATTCTCTCAATGGCCCAGCAAGAGGGTTTCAACACCGTTCGTCCCCCGCTCTTCTCCGGAGAAGATTTCGGATACTGGAAGGGACAGATGGAAACCTTCCTCAAAATCCAGTTCGAGACGTGGATGATCGTCAAGACTGGATTACAACTACCAACCGACGGAGACGGCAAGCCCACATCCTGCGAAAACTGGGAACCAGCCTTAATCAAGAAGGTGGAAGCTGATGCTAAAGCAACCTACACTCTCCAATGCAGCATATCGAAGGAGGAACTGAATCGCGTCGGCCCGTTCTCCAGCGCTAAGGAATTATGGGAGAAGCTGGCAGAGCTCCACGAAGGTATTTCGGATACAAGTAAGTATGATTTAGTAAATAAATTACTTGAATTAGATGAGCAGACCGATACTACTCCGGCCGAGGAAGGTATTGCATTGGGTGTAGGTACAAGCAAGGCTCTGAAGGCGACATGGGATGACTCTTCCTCAGAAGACGACGACGACGAACTCGATCAAACGAGTCTCCTCGCACTGATGGCCCGGGACCATATCGACCTGTCCGAGAGCGAGAGCGAGTCGGAGGCTGAGTCCGAGCGAAGCCACGGATCCGTATCCATTTCCGAAGGGCCAGACCCCGCTGTGAGTATTTCTCGACTCAATAATTTAGTCAATTATTTATTACGAAAATTAGCTAAGTCGAATCTTAGAATTAAGTCACTTCTAAAGGAAGTAGCTGTCCTTAAAGAAGTGACTGACTCCAAATCTTTGACTGAACTAGTTCAGACTGGAAACTCAACTCAAGTTCAAAAACTTGAAGAAGAGAACTCCAATCTGAAAACTCAAGTCAAGGATATGGAGAAAACACTAGAACGGTTTTCTTTAGGTTCCAAGAATCTTGACCTAATTCTTGGGACACAAAGAGCCGTGTACAATAGAACTGGTCTAGGATTTAAACCAAAAAGGAAATACAAATCTTACTTAACTCTTGTAGAAAGAACAAATAGAAAAACAGTCCAAGCATGGGTCCCCAAGTCCAAATTGATTAATCAAGTTGGACTTGGTCAATATTGGATCCCGAAGGATCAAATACACTACCTCGATAGACCATATCGAGGCTATGATCCAGGGGGAGCAAAAAGAAAAACAATATTAATAAAATGAACATAATTTCCAATTAAATTTAAAAATTCAAAAAAAATATTCAAAATTAAATTAAAATTCAAAATTCAATTAAAAAATTTGAAAAAAATTAAAATTCAAAATTTAAAATTCAATTAAGAAATTTAAAATTAAATTAAAATTCAAAATTCAAAATTCAATTAAAAAATTCAAAGTTAAATAAAAATTCAAATTTCAATTAAAAAAATTTGAAATTCAATTAAAATTCAAATTTCAATTAAAAATTTCAAATTAAATTAAAATTAAAATTCAAAATTCAATTAAGAAATCGAAATTAAATTAAAATTCAAAATTCAAAATTCAAAATTCAATTAAAAATTCGAAATTAAATTAAAATTCAAAATTCAATTTAAGTCAAATAAAAAAAAAATAGAAGGAGAATCCAGAATAGCTGGCACCCCCAACTAAACTACCCGACTGGATAACCAAACTTAATCTACCTGAAATGGGTAAACAAGAGTAGACTACCCGGCAGGGTAATTAAGGTTAGATTAAAAGGAGCTAGGTTTAACTTGATCCACGGTACTGGTGAAGTTTTTGGATGATAGTACGTTAGGGAAGCTTGGGCATCGCATGTCTAGGAAGATATGACTTCGACCTGGTGTATTTGGCCAAGTGGAACTGACCGAAGCTACCCTTAAATGGATCCTAACTAGTTAGACCAAGGTTTAGTATTAAGTTCAATGGGTAGGACTATTTGGAAAACCTCGAAGGCATGGCTACTTTAATGAGTTCCTTGTGACTCACCATAGCCTAGAAGTTTATCCAAATAATGCTTACTTGTTGAACCCAAAGCTAAATCTGAATCTAACACAAAGTTAAACAAAACCCTTAAATTGAACCTCAATTCGTCTCACAAAAATTATAGGATTCCCTGATTGAAAATTTAGATCGGGTGAGATGACTAAGTAATTAAAATCAGACTAACTAATTAAAACTCCATAATTAAAAATCAAACTGATAATTAATTCAAATTCAAAATTAATTTCAAAATCTTTTAAAATTTAATTTAAAAATATTTTAAAAATCTTTTACAAAATCCATTAAAAATTATTTTAAAATTTAATATCAAAATCTTTTAAAAATCAATTTTAAAATTATTTTAAAAATCTTTTAAAACTTAATTTCAAAACTCCTTTAAAAATCTTTTAAAACTTAATTTCAAATCTTTTTAAAAATCTTTTAAAAATCAATTTTAAAATTATTTTAAAAATCTTTTAAAACTTAATTTAAAAACTCCTTTAAAAATCTTTTAAAACTTAATTTCAAAATTATTTTCAAAATCAATTTCAAAATTATTTAAAAATCCTTTCAAAATCAATTTCAAAATTATTTAAAAATTATTTTCAAAATCAATTTCAAAATTATTTAAAAATACTTTCAAAATAAATTTCAAAATTATTTAAAATTCCTTTAAAAATATATTTAAAAATTATTTTCAAAATCAATTTCAAAATTATTTCAAAATTATGTTCAAAATCAATTTCAAAATTATTTAAAAATTATTTTCAAAATAAATTTCAAAATTATTTAGAAATCCTTTCAAAATCAATTTCAAAATTATTTTCAAAATCAATTTCAAAATTATCTTCAAAATCAATTTCAAAATTATTTTCAAAATAAATTTCAAAATTATTTAAAAAAATTATTTCAAAATCATTTTGAAAATCAATTTCAAAATTATTTTCAAAATCAATTTCAAAATTATATAAAAATTATTTTAAAAATAAATTTTAAAATTATTTCAAAATCAATTTCAAAATTATTTTCTAAATCAATTTCAAAATTATTTAAAAATTATTTTCAAAATCAATTTCAAAATTATTTTCAAAATAAATTTCAAAATTATTTAAAAATTATTTTCAAAATCAATTTCAAAATTATTATAAAATTATTTTGAAAATCAATTTCAAAATTATTGAAAAATTATTTTCAAAATAAATTTCAAAATTATTAAAAAATTATTTTCAAAATCAATTTCAAAATTATTTAAAAAATTATTTTCAAAATCTTTTTAAAAATCTTTGAAAAATCTATTTTAAAATTATTTTAAAAATCTTTTAAAACTTAATTTCAAAATTATTTGGAAAAAAATGTTTTAAAAATTATTTTTTTTAAAAAATCTTTTAAAACTGAATTTCAAAATTCTTTGAAAAATCTTAAAAAAATAAATATTTTAAAAATCTTTTAAAACTCAATTTCAAAATTATTTGAAAAATCATTTAAAAATTATTTCTAAAATTATTTTTTTTAAAATTCTTTGAAAATTATTTTGAAATATCATTTCAAAAAATTCTTTAAAAATTCAAAATTCGTTAAAAAAATTATTTAAAAACCATTTAAAATGAATTTCAAAACCTTTGAAAAATTAATTTCAAAATTACTTAAAACAGTTAATTAATTTCAAAATATTATTCAATTAATTTCAAAATCTTAATCAGTTTAAAGGAGTCTAAAATATCGTTAATTCTCAAATCAGATTATCAAATTATGATTGCAAAGGTTAACTTCAATTAATTTTTAATATATTCTCGAAAGTTTAATATTTACTCATTTGAAATTCAAACTTATATTTTCAATATTTTTATTGACAAAGTTAACTTTATCTCACACTCAAAATATAAAAGACCTATTATATTTTATACATACTTGGACTCTAGGACCCTAGGAATTCATTTTTGCATTAATTAAGGGGGAGTGAGCGGAGTCAAGCTAATTATCAAGTAACTTTTGAAAAGCTTTTCAAATTTAGCTAAGTTTTTTTCAAACTTAGCTTTTCAAATTTTATTAAATATCTTTTGAAAAACTTTTCAAATTTAACTTAGTATTAAATGGTCTTTCAAAACTATCTCAAATTTGGTTATATTTTTGTTAAAATCATTTTCTAATTTAAAAAGTTAACTAAATACTTCTTTTAAGAAGTTTTTTAAAAGTTAACTAAATATTTTTTCGAAAGCTTTTCAAATTTAATTAAGTATCTTTCGAACAACTTTAACTAAGTTTTCTTCTAAACTATTTCAAATTTGACTAAGTTTTCGTTGAAAAATCAAGTTAAAATACTTTTGAAAATATTTTGACTATGTTATCTATCCTTAACTTAAGTATTTTTCAAGCTTAATCAAGTTTTCCTTAAACTAAAATTATGTTCTAAACTTAGCTATCTGGCTAAGTGCTTTTTCAACGCAATCATTTTAAAAGCTAAAATATAGCTAAGTTGATTTTTTTTGAAAAATATATGCTACCCTTCAGGGGGAGTTTAAAATCGAATATTTGTTTATTTTTCTTTTCCTCCATATTCTTTTTGATTTATGTCAAAGGGGGAGAGAGAAAAGTTAAGTAAATTAAGAGTAAACTTAAACATAATTAAAGGGGAAGCATAAAGTTTTTTGTTATGCTCATGTTTAAGTTTCTGTACTTACTGTCATATTTTTTTACTTAAATTTGAACCGTGTTGCCATAATAAAAAAGGGGGAGATTGTTGGTACGGGAAGCATCCGATGATCGAACCTATGTTTTGATTACGTCAAAGGGTTCAAAGTTAAGGTGTTTTGTTATCTAACATGTTGAATGAGTGTTTCAGGAAAGTCCTAACTGCGGTTAGGCAGGTGAAAACCCTAGCGGATGGTAACCCTAGGTCCTAGGGGGTGGTAACCCTAGGTGGAGAAAAGTTCTAGCTGCGGTTAGGTAAAGGGAAAACCCTAGGGGGCGGTAACCCTAGGTCATAGGGGGTGGTAACCCTATGCGGAAAGTCTTGGTGGGTCGAGTGCTTCAAGCAAAAGTCCTAGGGGGGTAACCCTAGGTGGAAAGTCCTGGTGTCGCGAACCAGGTGAAAGACTGGACCAGCTGGGAAGCGGAAGTCCAGCAGAAAGTCCGAAAGCATCGAGCACCGATCAAAAGTCCAGTCGATCTGGAGGATCACACTGGCATCAGGTAAATCTCCTGAATGGAGTAGGTGAGGACGGGCTCCCCATAGAGGGAATAGTAGGCGTCGGGTCGACCTAGGGTTTCCGGTTGGAAATCCGAAGTCACACCCGAACAGTCCGGAGACTGTCATTATATTATGTTATCATGTTTACTGTTGTTTTGTGCTAACTTTGTTTTGCAGGGTAAGTGTTTGGGACTAACACTTTTGCAGGACCAAAGGAGCACAAGTTAACCTCGGATGAACAGTGTCCGAGGCGCCTCCATGGAGCTTGGAGGCCCCTCGGGTGCGAGCCAGGAAAAGCCAGCGCAGCAGACTGGAGGCGCCTTGAATGAGGCTGAAGGCACCTTGGACCGAAGGCTGAAGGTGCCTTGGAGAGGCTGAAGGCACCTTGAACCAGATAGAGTTCGACCATGTCTGTGCTGATCCACGCGGGCGACTCGGCCTTCCTGGAGGCGCCTTGGATGGCATTTAAGGCGCCTTGAACACCCTTTATAAGAGGGTTTCAACCAGCAGCTCAATACAACGAACTCCAAGTAATCCTTACGCTACAAGCTGCTAAAGAAACATCCAGAAGTGCTGTTACAAGCCCCCGACAACCCAGAGCTTCAAATTCTGCTACTTTATTGTTGTCGGTATAATTTGTTTTAGTGCTTTCAATTGTAATATCTTATTGTACATTTTTACGAGCTTATAGTTGTTGCCCACGGAAAGCGGTCAAGGATCGCGGGCCTTCGAGTAGGAGTCGATCTTGGCTCCGAACGAAGTAAATCTCTCGTGTCTTTCTGTGTGTTCATTCTTTATTCCGCTGTGTTACTCAAGTGTGTTAATCGAATGATTTACGAATGTTTTACGAATTCGAAAAGAGTGAAAGCCGCGAGCGCTATTCACCCCCCTCTAGCGCTTCTCGATCCAACAACCTTCATATCCCGGAGTGTTCGGACCTTCTCCGGATTGGCTTTAATTCCGCGCTCCGTCACCAGGTACCCCAAGAATTTTCCCCCTTTAGCCCCGAATAAACACTTCAAGGGATTTAATTTTAATCCATACTGTCTTAGGGTGCCACAGGTCGCCTCCACATCAGATATTAGATTCGCGGCCAGGGGAGATTTGATGAGTATGTCATCTACATAGACCTCCACGTTGCGCCCGGCCTACTCCCGAAAGATCTTGTCCATCATCCTCTGATATGTGGCTCCAGCATTCCTGAGCCCAAAAGGCATGACGGTGTAACAGAAGGCACCGTCTTCCGTGATAAAACTGACCTTATCTTGATCTTCCATGGCCAAAGGGATTTGGTGATACCCTTGATAAGCATCCAGCATGCAGATTCTTTCACAGCCAGTAGTTGAGTCTACCAGCTAATCAATCCTGGGCAGGGGATAGCAATCTTTAGGGCTGACTTTATTGAGATCCCGGAAGTTTATGCAGACTCGCCACTTATTATTAGGTTTTGCTACCAAAACAATATTCGAAAGCCAGGACGAGAATTGTACTTCACGAACATGCCCTGCTTTCCTGAGCTGGTCCACTTCAGCTCTGATAATTTTATTCTGATCGGCTGAAAAATTTCTCTTCTTCTGCTTTACAAGCCAGACATCTGGTAGGAGATGCAACTTGTGTTCCTCCACTTCAGGCTTGACCCCTGGGAGTACTTCGGTGGACCAAGCGAATGTTGGTGCAACCTTAGGTCAAGGTTGACCTGGTTGACCCGACTCGAGTTGACCTGACTCGAGTTGACCTGACTCGAGTTGACCTGACTCGAGTTGTATTTTGATGTTTGATGAGAATAGAAAAGTTGTATCTTGATGTTTGACAAGAATACAAACTTGGGAGATTGTGGGTGCAACCTTCGGTCAAGGTTGACCTGGTTGACCCGACTTGAGTTGACTTGATTCGGTAAAGTCCAAGTATGGAGACTTGGCACGGGAAAAGTCCAAGTATGGAGACTTGGCACGGAAAAGTCCAAGCAGGGAGCTTGGCACGGGGAAAAGTCCAAGTATGGAGACTTGGCACGGAAAAGTCCAAGAAGGGAGCTTGGCACGGGGAAAAGTCCAAGTATGGAGACTTGGCATAGAAAAGTCCAAGCAGGGAGCTTGGCACGGGGAAAAGTCCAAGTATGGAGACTTGGCACGGAAAAGTCCAAGCAGGAAGCTTGGCACGGGAAAAGTCCAAGTATGGAGACTTGGCACGGAAAAGTCCAAGCAGGGAGCTTGGCACGGAGAAGTCCAAGTATGGAAGCTTGGCATGGGAAGTCGGAGAGGGCTCGGCAGCTCGTTCTCCGGACTAGGTCAGAGAGGGCTCGGGAGCTCGTTCTCTGGTCCAGACAGAGTTAGAGAGGGCTCGGTAGCTCGTTCTCCGGTCTAGGTCAGAGAGGGCTCGGGAGCTCGTTCTCTGGACCAGACAGAGTTGGAGAGGCTCGGTAGCTCGTTCTCCGGACTAGGTCAGAGAGGGCTCGGTAGCTCATTCTCTGGACCAGATGAAGTCGGAGAGGGCTCGGTAGCTCGTTCTCCGGACTAGGTCAGAGAGGGATCGGTAGCTCGTTCTCTGGACCGGATGAAGTCGGAGAGGGCTCGGTAGCTCGTTCTCCGGACTAGGTCAGAGAGGGCTCGGTAGCTCGTTCTCTGGAGCAGATGAAGTCGGAGAGGGCTTGGTAGCTCGTTCTCAAGACTAGGTCAGAGAGGGCTCGGTAGCTCGTTCTCTGGACCGGACTTGGAAGTCGGAGAGGGCTCGGTAGCTCGTTCTCCTGACTAGGTCAGAGAGGACTCGGTAGCTCGTTCTCTGGACCGGACATGGAAGTCGGAGAGGGCTCGGTAGCTCTTTTCTCCAGACTAGGTCAGAGAGGGCTCGGTAGCTCGTTCTCTAGACCGGGAAGGATTTAGGATTTAGGGCTGGGAAGCTCTAAGGCATTGGATCGGTCTGGTGACCGATCTAGTGATACTCAGGTTTATCTGATCGGTTTGGTGACTGATCAGTAACCAAACAGTGGTTCGCTGTAGGTTATCTGATCGGTCCACAGACCGATCAGAAAACGATCAGGAAGCTACTGATCGTTGCCTGATCGGTCCACAGACCGATCAGGCTTTAAAGCAAACCCTAACAGAGATGGCTGACCGGTCTGGGGACCGATCAACCTAGGGCCTGATCGGTCCACAGACCGATCAGATGACTCCCAGACCGATCAGGATGGAGCCTGATCGGTCCAGGCCTAGCCGTTGCAACACAACGGCTAGATTTCTGTGTTGCTCTTTGTCTTCTTCACAGGTGCATCAGGTGCAGGATATATATCGAGGTCGAGGGCCTCTATAGGAACTGTTCTTGATCTTCTTCCTCACTCTCGCGATCTGAGCTTTGCTGAGCTCCCTATTCCTGAAGCTTAATGTGAGCTTCCCTCGACTGGGTGATCAGCTGCTGTTGACATCGTGAAGTTGCTGCTTCATCGAACTCCAGTCGACGAGAAGGCAAGCAAAGTGTTTTTACATTTATATTGTTCTTGTTTTCTTTCTCTATTGGTTGTACTCCATTCTTGCTGTTGCAAGAGAGATTGTGGCGAGGTTTCTCCACCCAGAAGGAGTTCATATTATCCAGTTATCCGGGGTCTCATCCACCGACGGATTGATAGGCTTCGTCCACCTTACGGACACGCCGAGGAGTAGGAGTATCATCTCCGAACCTCGTTACATCATCGTGTTTGAGGTTTGATCTTCTCCACTTTTGTTTCTACATTGTATTTCCACTGCGCTAACCTAAATTGTAGGAAGAAACGATAATTTAAGGTCGGCTATTCACACCCCCCCTCTCTAGCCGCATCCGAAGGTCCTATCAGCGAAGACATCTCTGTTGCGGGTCAGGCAAGTCACTGGCTACCCCAATAAGACTCTCTGATCATTCAAGATACAGCTGGACTTCCTCCCAAGGAATAGGCTCTTCAGCTATAGGTAGGAGTTCTTCTTGAATGGTGTGCACAACCCCATCCTGAGTCCTCTATGCTTTGCGAGCTTCTACTTTGACCATGTCAATGTAGCACCGCCGAGAGACCCGCTGTTCTCCCCTAACTTCCCCGACCTGATCTCCGACAGGGAATTTGATTTTCTGATGAAATGTAGAAACTGCCGCCCGGAATTCATGCAAAGCTGGTCGTCCTAGAATGACATTGTAAGAGGAGGGCGAGTCAACTAGAAGAAAGGTGCTCCTCCTGGTCCTGACCAATGGCTCACTTCCCAAGGATATAGCCAGCTTGATCTGACCCATGGACCTTACTTCATTACCAGTAAAGCCATATAGAGAAGTGGCTATCGACTGGAGCTCACTGGCGTCAATTTGCATTTTCTCGAAAGCCGACCTGAACAAGACATTGACGGAGTTGCCAGTATCTACAAAGACTCTGGCCACTCGGCTGTTGGCTATAATAGCTTTGATTATGAAGGCGTCATCATGAGGCAGCTCCAGCCCTTCTAGGTCTTGCGGTCCGAAGTTGATGACTGGGCCAGCAGCATGCTCTTGACTGCACCCCACAGCATGGATCTCCAGCCGACGCTCATGAGACTTGCACGCCCGGCCCGAATCTTCCTCGGTAGGACCGCCAGAGATCATGCCTATGTCTCTGATAGCCGTGTTGCCCCTGTTTTCTACCTCCCAGGCTTCTACGGGTTCTCCAGCGTGCCCTTGTTGTGGCATGTTCTGCCTTTCCTGTTCAGCCCGAGGTCGATTAGCCTGCTTTGCTGCCTTGCGCTGCTCTTCTATCATTCGCTGGACCTGAGGAGCCAACTCAGGGGGTGGTAAACCCAACTCAGTAGCTCATTGGGAATCACGTGTGAATTGAAAGCAATCATTGGTGGCATGCGTGCGAGACCGATGGTATGTGCAATAAGGCAGTCTCCAAGATCTAGGGCGGGGAACCTGAACTGTGGCTACACGCAGTACTGGTCGGGCGTCCTGACCGGGATGGAAGGTTGGTTTGGCGTCCCGAGCATGTGGAAGAGGTTGAGCAGGCGGTTGAGGTGCTCTTCTTTTGGGTCTGTTGGTAGCGGGAGGTGGTTTGTCTGCCTTCCTTCGTGCCGCTTGCACTTCCTCCACGTTGATATAGATGGTCGCCTTCTCCAGCATCTCATCAAAATTCCTTACAGGATTTCTGATGAGCTCCCTAAAGAACTCTCCCTCGGTCAACCCATGGGAGAAGACGCTCATGAGTATTTTAGATGTGGCCGAGGGAACTTCCTGAGCCACTTGATTGAAACGCTTGATATAGCTTCTCAGTGGCTCAGCGGACCCTTGCTTGAGCGCGAACAAGCAGTGGTTAGTTTTCTGGTACTTCCTGCTGCTGGCGAAGTGGTGCAGGAAAGCAATCTTGAAATCAGAGAAACATGTGATGGACCCATGTGGTAACCCGTCGAACCATTTTTGGGCAGAGCCCGACAGAGTGTTCAGGAACATACGACATTTAACAGCGTCGCTGTGTTGGTGTAGCAAGGCCGAATTCCTGAATTTGCAGAGATGATCCTCAGGATCTTTGCTTCCATCATATTCCCCGATAGCGGGGGGTCTGTATCCTTTCGGTAGTTTCTCCTCCAAGATCTTGGAAGAGAAGGGCACTTTCTCTTCTAGTTCCGACCTGCGTTCTTCACGCAGGATGATAGACTTCCCTTTCTTAGAGTCCTTGGGCAAAGAACTCTCAGCCAGTAAAATTTGTGGCTGCTCCTTGCAATTGTAACATCCAGGGTTTGGTTGATAGTACCCCTGGCCTGACTCTCTATAGAAGGCAGGAGGAAATTCCATAGGTTGTTTTAGCTTAGAGCCTTGGTCAGAGGCGTGAGCAGGCTCTTTAGAAACCTTGGGTAGCCTTTTTGGTCAAGAGGCAGTCGTTTGCTACTGCTTTTCCGAGGTCGCCCGCTTCTTAGCCTCCTTGAAGAGCTCGTATTCTCCTGCCGTCATGGTCACGTTGATTCATCCCGAGTCCTCCATCGTCACGTTCCAAAATAGGTTGCTGTGTTCCCACAGACAGTGCGAAATTTGATCCCGTCTGAAAGCTGAATCATATGAAGGCAGGCCATGCTGTAGCTGGTGTTAACAGAGAGTCGCTGTAAAGCCGGGTCGATCTGGCACCCTCCTCAAGGGCTCACACGGGCAAATGACGGGGGGGGGGGGGGGGGGGATGACGAAGACGATGAAGCGAGGGCTCTGTGCACACTCAGACGAGCCCAAGAGTCGTTAGAGACCAGAAACCAGGGAAAAAGTCCCCGGGTCAGGTCCTCCGACTCTCAAGTCAGGTACTTTTTCCCTAGAAGAAAAAGGAAAAAAAATGAAAAGTAAAGGACGAGTACGAAAAGGTGAGTGCGTGTACCTGCATAAGGGACAAAACAAACCTTTTTATATTGCAACGGATGCTTCCGGAGTCTGGCGGTTGTCAGGGAATGTCAGATGTCAGGCTTTTTCTGGCGGTGAATGACACGTGGCATCCTCCAATAGGCTGGTGGAAGAATCGAGGGGGCAGTGAACCCCCGACCGTCGACATATTCCCTGACACTCTGATTATTCTCTGACAAGTGGTTATGATTCCCTTGCTTGCTTGTCATGTAGTGCCTGATCTGTTGGTGCAGTAAGCATCTGACGATCGAACCTCAGTTTTGATAATGGCAAACGGATTCAAAGTTAAGATTCCTTGTTATCTAACGTGGTTAAATAAGGTTTCAGGAAAGTCCTAACTGCGGTTAGGCAGGAGAAAATCCTAAGGGGGGGTAACCTTAGGTCCTAGGGGGTGGTAACCCTAGGTGAAGGAAAATCCTAAGAGGGGGTAACCTTAGGTCCTAGGGGGCGGTAACCCTAGGTGGAGGAAAACCCTAAGGGGCGGCAACCTTAGGTCCTAGGGGGTGGTAACCCAAGGTGAAGGAAAACCCTAAGGGGCGGCAACCTTAGGTCCTAGGGGGCGGTAACCCTAGGTGGAGGAAAACCCTAAGGGGCGGCAATCTTAGGTCCTAGGGGTGGTAACCCTAGGTGGAGAAAAACCCTAGGGGGCGGTAACCCTAGGTCCTAAGGGGTGGTAACCCTAGGTGAAAAGTCCAGTCGGTCTGGAGGATCGCACTGGTAGCAAGTAAATCTCCTGAGTGGAGTAGGTGAAGACGCGTTCCCCGCAGAGGGAACAGTAGGCGTCGGGTCGACCAAGGGTTTCCGGTTGGAAACCTGAAGTCAGACTCGGACAGTCCGGAGACTGTCAAACTTTCACTTTTATACTATCACTTATGTGTTATGAGCTAACTTTGTGCTGCAGGGTATTTTTGTGTTTAACATATCTTGCAGGGACCAAAGTGCAAAATTGGCCTCGGATGAACAGTACCGAGGCGCCTCCATGGAGCTTGGAGGCACCTCAGGTGCAAAACCTGAGCTGGCTGCGAAGCAAGCTTGGAGGCGCCTTGAAGGAAGCCAAGGCGCATTGGACAGCTTGATGAAGGCGCCTTGAACCTGATAAGGTTCGACCAGTTCAACCCTTATCTCCACGGCTGACTCGGCTCATTCAAGGTGCCTTGGTGAACAGTAGAAGGTGCCTTGAACACCCTTTATAAGGGATCTCGACCAGCAGCTCACATCAACGAATTCCAAGCGAACTTTCTGCTACAAGCTGTGTACGAGACGATCCCAAAGTGCTACAACGAAACCCCGACAACCCGGAGCTTCAGATTTAGTCTTGTGTTGTCGGTATAATCTTTTTACTGCTTTGAATTGTAATTAGTTTGTAATAGTTTTTACAAGCTTATAGTTGTTGCCCACGGAAAGTGATCAAGGATCGCGGGCCTTCGAGTAGGAGTCGATCTAGGCTCCGAACGAAATAAACGACCGTGTTCTTGTGTGTTTGTTTCTTTTTTATTCCGCTGCTTTAATTACTCGACGAACATTTTACGATTCCGATAATCGAACGAAATAGCCGCGAGCACTATTCACCCCCCTCTAGCGCGTCTCGATCCAACAATTGGTATCAGAGCCCGGACTGCCAGAAGGTTTAACCGCTGATTGTGCACAAGAGCTATGGTCTGATTGAGCCATGTGTGTACAATATTGACCTCGAACAAAGAAAGTGGGGGCTCCTATGTTCGGATCAAGAGGACTAGACACCAGGCAGGAAGTCCTAGCTGCGGCTAGGCAAGGAAGTCCTAGTAGGTCGGGTGGACCGAGGGGCAGGAAGACCTGTGGGTCGATGATCGGACGTGGGAAGCCTATGGTCCTTTGTTTGAGGGGGGGGGGGGATTGTTGGGGTTGCAAGGCTGCAAACATAGTTCCATATTGAAAACACATGGAAAAGATCATGGGTTTATAAGAGAAAAGATATCTCCATTGGAATGAGGCCTTTTGGGTAGAGCCCAAGAGCAAAGCCATGAGGGCTTAGGCCCAAAGTGGACAATATCATACCATTGTGGAGATATCTAAATTCTTTTCAATACAACATGATCTCCCCGTGCGTGATCCCCAGGCTGGGTCTTAGTACTTGCCGACTCCGATCTGTAAGCGCAGACCTTTATCTATCTCGTGTTTGCCATCTCTTGAACCCAGACCTGTACATCCAGACCTGTTCTGTGTGTCTTATCTTGTAAATTCCCGACCCGACTTACCTGTTATCGCCTCCTTGCCTCGCGACCTGTACGCTTGTCCATGTATCTTGTGTCGCAGAGCTATAAGTCCTGGCCTGTATCCTTGGTTGACACATTTCGACCTGTACGCTTGTCCATGTATCCTATGCCGCAAGGCTATAAGTCCTGACCTGTATCCTTGGTTGACACATCCCGATCTGTACGCTTGACCATGTATCCTGTGCCGCAAGGCTATAAGTCCTGACCTGCCTCCTTGGCTGGAACATCCCAACCTGTACGCTTGTCCATGTATCCTGTGCCACAAGACTATCAGACCTGACCTGTATCCTTGGCTGGCATATTTCGACCTATATGCTTGTCCATGTATCCTGTGCCGCATGGCTATAAGTCCTGACCTGTATCCTTGGTTGACACATCCTGATCTGTATGCTTGACCATGCATCCTGTGCCGCAAGGCTATAAGTCCTGACCTGCCTCCTTGGCTAGCACATTCCGACCTGTACGCTTGTCCATGTATCCTGTGCCGCAAGGCTATCAGACCTGACCTGTATCCTTGGCTGGCACATTTCAACTTGTACACTTGTCCATGTATCCTGTGCCGCAAGGCTATAAGTCCTGACTGTTGGTTGGCCCTAGGAAGATCGTATCGGTTCCACTGTACAAAAATTTTGTACACATGTCGAACCTTTCCTAAACAACCTATTGTGTTCTTTAGAAGTTAAATTAGAAATCGCAGACGGAACTTAACATCATTGATTCCAAATTTAACTTATCTGTTTTGATGGTTTGGATTTGGATCGCAAGCGAAACTTAACACTATTGATCCAAATCCACCTATATTATAAATTCCATTAAATATTAATTTCCAAAATCGGCTCCCAGGACAAACATAGCGAGGCACTTGGTGTAACACCCATAGGATCCTAGCAATTTTATGAATTTTTTTCCCATGATTAAAATATGCTTTATGTAGATTTTTCAAAAAAAATAAAATAAAAAGGAAATAGAACCAAAAAGAGGCATAATCAAGGTTTGAATCTTGAACCTCTTGGTAAGTGATTTCAAGTGATAACCAGTAGCCCCAGCAGGGGTGTGCTGTTAGGAAAAAGAAGGGAGATTGTAGTTAAGGTGAAGGCCCCTTCACTTAGAAGGAGACTTAGAAGGAGAAGTTTGAGTTCTCTTCTTCCTTCCCAATGAGAAGATGGTTTTGCCTTCTTCCTTCATTTTGGCATAAATAAGAGAAAGGAAGGAAAATTTTCATTTTGTCTTCTCTCTATTTCCTCCTCTCTTCTTCCACCGAAATTCCCAACCATTTTCCTTCATTTGCCGAAACCAAGCTAAAGGGGATCTTCTTCTTAGGCAAACTTCTCAAACAAGGGTATTTTCTTAGCGAAAGGATGTAAGTATTCCCTCAGCTGCAGTACAAGTAGCCCTCGTATGCTTTATGTTTAAAGGTGGTTTGAAAAACCTAAGGATTTGCCTTGCAAGTTTCGTCCAAGATAAGGATTTGTGGTCACTTATGGTTGTTAAGTTTTCATGCTACATGTGGTATAAAAAAAAAAGTTTAGAACCTTACCTTTAGGTTTCGGCCAAGATTGAATATATGGCTTAGAGCAAAGTTTTTAAATCTAACCATGTTTGTTTATGATTCTTCATGATGTATGATCTCTTACATGTTGTTAGTTTAAGTTTTCATGCTACATGTTGTATTAAAAAGTTTAGAACCTTACCTTTAGGTTTCGGCCAAGATTGAATATATGGCTTAGAGCAAAGTTTTAAATCTAACCATGCTTGTTTATGTTTCTTCATGATGTATGATCTCTTGCATGTTGTTAGTTTAAGTTTCCATGCTACATGTCGTATTAAAAAGTTTAGAACCTTACCCATAGGTTTCAGCCAAGATTGAATATAAGGCTTGGAGCAAAGTTTTGAAATCTAACCATGCTTGTTATGCTTCATGATGTATGATCTCTTACATGTTGTTAGTTTAAGTTTTCATGCTACATGTTGTATTAAAAAGTTTAGAACCTTACCTTTAGGTTTCGGCCAAGATTGAATATATGGCTTAGAGCAAAGTTTTAAATCTAACCATGCTTGTTTATGTTTCTTCATGATGTATGATCTCTTGCATGTTGTTAGTTTAAGTTTCCATGCTACATGTCGTATTAAAAAGTTTAGAACCTTACCCTTAGGTTTCAGCCAAGATTGAATATAAGGCTTGGAGCAAAGTTCTGAAATCTAACCATGCTTGTTATGCTTCTTCATGATGTATGATCTCTTACATGTTGTTAGTTTAAGTTTCATGCTTCATGTTGTGTTAAAGACCTAGAACCCTACTCTTTAGGTTTCGGCCAAGAATGGATGAAAGGCATAGGGAAAAATTTTGAAACCTAACTATCCTTGTATATGCTTCCTCATGATGTATGATCTTTGATATATGGTTAGTTTAAATTTCATGCTTCATGTTGTGTTAAAGACCTAGAACCCTACTCTTTAGGGTTCAGCCAAGAATGGATGAAAGGCTTACGGAAAAGTTTTGAAACCTAACTATGCTTGTATATGCTTCCTCATGATGTATGATCTTTGATATATGGTTAGTTTAAGTTTCATGCTTCATGTTGTGTTAAAGACCTAGAACCCTACTCTTTAGGTTTCGGCCAAGAATGGATGAAAGGCTTACGGAAAAGTTTTGAAACCTAACTATGCTTGTATATGCTTCCTCATGATGTATGATCTTTGATATATGATTAGTTTAAGTTTCATGCTTCATGTTGTGTTAAAGACCTAGAACCCTACTCTTTAGGTTTCGACCAAGAATGGATGAAAGGCTTAGGGAAAAGTTTTGAAACCTAACTATGCTTGTATATGCTTCCTCATGATATATGATCTTTGATATATGGTTAGTTTAAGTTTCATGCTTCACGTTGTGTGAAAAAAACCTAGAACCCTATTCTTTAGGTTTCGGCCAAGTTATGATTTAGGGTTTGTAGGAGGATCAAAACCCCAACCATGCATGATATTGACTCCTTATGATGTGTTATGGATTTTATGTCACCATGTTGTATGTTATATGCTAAATGTTATGTGCACTTATGCCATCATCTATGTTTTCTCTATGATATGCTAAATGTTATGTGCACTTATGCCATCATGTATGTTTTCTCTATGATATGGTATATGTATGCGCACTTATGTCATTATGTTATGTAAGGCTTATGTATGATGAAAAGCCTAAGAGATGCTTCCCTTAAGTTGGGATTAAGAGTACTCTTCATGATATGACAAGAACATGATATGACATTATATGACAAGAACATGATATGCTATGATATGATAAGAAACATGATATATTATTTTACTTTGTATGACTTGTACCGGGGATGAGCTCCTAAGTTGCCCCTAGGTCGATGGTCAAGAAACGGGCCTAATAAGGGATGGGCTCCTAAGTGCCCCTAGGTCGATGGTCAAGGAAACAGGCCTAGTTCCTAATAGGTTCGAGATTAGCTGCATCGGATCTATTTAGGATGCGCGCAAATTCATGTATGTGGTACAAAGCCGGACCCTCATGATGAGATTATGTTTAAGTATTTATATGATATACATGTTTTCAAAGGACATCTTGCATATGCTCATTTCATGATATATGTTTTCAAAAGGACATCTTGCATATACTTATTCATGCTAAATGTTTTCTTTATGTTTTAGTAAGATGTTTCTTTTTGAAAAATATGTCTATGATGCCTAGATGATCATGCTATTACTTTATGTATGAGCTCTCACATGCTATGTTATGATTGATTTACATGAGTATGACTCCACTTTATGCTAGCATGCAATTTATATATGGATGTTAGTTAAATGAACATATCACCACTTTATGTTTAGATGTATGATTTATGTTTTTGTGAGTAGGAAAGAATCTTACTAAGCCTATGTGCTTATCGTTTAATTTCCCTTGTACTGCAGATAAAGGAAAAGAATGGTTGAATTAAAAAGGGAGCAGCAGGAAGGGCAAGAATGTGTGTGGCAGTGGCATGGTTGAATAGATCTGCCTATTGCTTATATATTCTAAACCTTTACGTGTGATCTTATTTTGCTACACAACGTTTGATGGATGATACTTATTGGTATTTACCCACTATGAACTTATGTTTTTATGTTCCATGTTAGCATGCTTTATTCAAGTAAAAGGTCATGCATCACTTAGCAAGTAGTAGATGTTAGATCAAGTTATGAATGCTAATACATGGTTCACATGATATGTTGGATATATGCTTCTATGATAACATGATTATATGCTTTAGTTGGTTTAGTTTGTTTCAAAAAAAAGAGATTTATGTACTTCCGCTGCCATCTATGCACGTATGTATGTTTCAAGTAACCCTGTCCTTCTCCCCCTTTATGAGTGGTGGGAAGGGTGGGCGTTACAGTTTGGTATCAGAGCAGGTCTGCCTTTCCACTACACACACATCAAGCCTCCATCCTGCCGCTCCAAGTAAGAATTTCTATGCCTACCCTATTTCTTTTGAGTATGATAAGGAATGCTTTAGTATGCATGCTTACTCTATTCTTTAATTATGATAAGAATTACTTTAGTCTAAGTATGCATGGATATAGGTTAGAATGGTAATCTTATGCTAGCCTTGTTGTTATTGATGAAGATAAGAATGGCTAGAAGACGCAATACCAGAGCTGATGAGATAGTACCCCCACCTGATCTGATGCATGTAGTTACCGAACTCCAGTGTCAAGTTACAGAACAACAGCAGGTGATTAATGCTATGATGAATCAGCAAGGGAACCCTGCTACCCCATCAGGGAATCAGAATACGATGCCAGTCGTACCTACGGCTATGCTAGTACCACCGGCACCAGTACCACCCGTGGGCCCTGCTCCAGTGGTTAGACAGGAGGCGTACCTGATTCAGTGGCAGAGACTAAAGCCAGAAGCCTTCTCTGGAAATTGTGAACCATGGGATGCTCAAGCCTGGTTCAAGACTGTAGAAAGCATAGTAGAGCTATTGGATTGGCCTGAACATGAGAAGGTCAAGTGTGCATCATTCTGCCTTACGGGAGATGCCAGAATGTGGTGGGACAGAGTTAAAGCAAAGAGACAAGTGAATCAAATGCGATGGATGGACTTCGAAATAGAATTTTTCGAAGAATTCTTCCATATGCGTGTGACAAACAAGCACTATGACGAGTTCACCGAGTTCCGGCAAGGTGACCTATCAGTCAATGAAGCTGTGAAGAGATTCAACCGACTAGTGCACCTATGCCCAGAGCTGGTCAGTACAGAAAGAGAAAGGGTCAGACTTATGCTGAAAATGCTCAGACCCGAGATAGCTTTGAATGTGGCCGGCGGAGTTAATAGACCGTAGACCGCCGAAGAGCTAATCAGCAGTGCCCTGATCACCGAACACTATTTAAAGGCGCTGAACGAAGGTAAGAGTCAAGCCCAGTCGGGAGGGCAGAAATCTCAAAGCACCAGAGCCAGCTGGAAAGGAAACCACAGTGGCAAGAGAAAGTAATGGAACGACACCAAGAGTGGGCCAGCGAACAAGCAACCGATGTACCCTCAGTGTACTATATGTGGAAAGAAGCATCCTGGAGTATGTCGTATGGGCACAAATAGGTGCTACAATTGTGGACTGGAAGGGCATAGTGTAGGTGCAGCGGAGGCCGGCAAGATGGGGGTGAATTGCTGAAATCAAAAATAAACTATACCCTCCTCGAATTTCAACTCAGAAATAAAAGCAGCAATAAAATAATAGCAACTAAATTAAGGAGACAGAAAATAAATCAGAAACAGAATTTAACCTGGTTACAACCAAGAGGGTTGTTAATCCAGGGCGATGAAAAGCGCACTAACAAAAATCTCCTTCTCTGAAGGCGGAGAAACCTTTTACACTTTTGGAAGCTCACTAGTTGCTTAGGAATTGCTTACAGTATTGATTGCTTGAGTTGTTTTGAATTCCTAGCTCCAGGGGTCGTTAAATAGCCTCTGGAAATCTGATCTCGAAGGTCCAAGGCGCCTCCAAGGGTTCAGCGGATAAAACTTTATCCGCTGCGCAAACGGTCTGTTTGACCAGGCTTAAGGCACCTTCATCAGCCTTGAAGGTGCCTTGAGTTGTTTTATCCAGCTCAGCTTCTTTTGCGTTGGCTTTCTTCAACTTCCGACGCTCCATTCTTTTGGGTGATTTCGGCCAACCGAAATAGGGCTCACCCGAACCCAATTTCCGGCCTTCTCTTCGAGCAGCCTTCTGTCCCGGCTTAACGTTCCTCGAATGCCACGCATGCTCTTCAAGCCCACCGGAGTACTCTTCCGCAGCTCTCTCGTCCTTCGGACGCACCGAGCCCGTTGGCTCCCTTCCCGTGCCGTCCTTCTCGCTAGTTGCGTCTTCCGCTCGACTTCCTGCACTCCTAAGTTCCTGCACACTTAGACACAGGGATCAAACACAAAGTAGGACCTAACCAACTTGGTTGATCACATCAAAACTACCACAGGGTCCAACACATAGAGCCAGAGACTGCCCTACTCGGGTTCAGACACCTCCCTAACAGTACGTCCAGAACAAGGGTGCTCCCCAACAGCTACATCAGATGCAAGCTGCGATAGAAGGCCCTCAGATAAGCCAAGGGAGATTGGAAGCCCCACCAGTTACAACGAATGCTAGGATTTTCTCTCTCACCAAGGAGGACATGGCGAATGCTTCTACAGTTGTCACAGGTCAGATATTTAATTTCAGTTAGTACGCTACTGTATTATTTGATACTGGGGCGACGCACTCGTTCTTCTCTACACCTTTCACAAGGAAGATAGACATGCCACCGCAAGCTTTAAATTACAAGTTCTTAACGACCCTGCCTTTGAGAGAAGTGATGCCATCTACTCATGTGCTGCGAGCTGCACCTATTAGAATCACAGACAGAGAGCTCTTTTGTGATCTGATAGTGCTCGACATGCAGGACTATGACGTGATATTGGGCATGGATTTCCTGAGCAAATACGGTGCTTCGATCGAGTGCCGTAAAAGAAAAGTGATTTTTCAGCCGATGTTTGAATTTGTTGGAAACCGAATGGAAAGTATGAGTTATGGGATCAAAATTATGTCCGAGCGACTCTCTACCCTGACAATAGCACCGACGCTGTTCAATGATATATTAGGGAAGCAAGCCTATGACTCAAGCCTCCAAAGGATCAAGCAAGAGGTTCTAGAAGGAAAGGATGATGGATTTCGGATCGCTGACAACGGAGTACTATACCTCAGAGATCGTTTATGTATTCCCGATGATCCAGAGTTACGAAAAAGTATATTTGAGGAAGCTCACGCAACATCCTATGCGATGCACCCTGGATCCACCAAGATGTACCAAGACCTGAAAAAGAAATTCTGGTAGTTAGGTATGAAAAGAAATGTGGCTCAGTATGTTAGTACCTGCTTGACTTGCCAGAAAGTCAAAGCAGAACACCAGAGACCTGGAGGAGTACTGCAGCCAATACAGATTCTAGAATGGAAATGGGAGGACATTTCTATGGATTTCATCTCAGGACTACCAAAACGACGAATGGATACGATGCTATATGGGTGATCGTAGACAGATTGACGAAATCCGCCCACTTCCTAGCAATCAAGATGACCTACTCGACTGAGCAATTGGCTCAATTATATGTTAAGGAAATTATTAGATTACATGGGATTCTGAAGACCATCATTTCAGATAGGGATGGTCGCTTTGTTTCTCATTTCTGGGAATGTGTTCAGAAGGCCCTCGGTATGAAATTATTATTCAGTACTGCCTTCCATCATCAGACGGACGGACAAATAGAAAGAGTGAATCAAACACTGGAAGATATGTTACGAGCATGCGCCTTAGATTTCAAAGGGAGTTGGTGCCGATATCTATACTTGGCGGAATTCGCCTACAATAATAGCTACCAAGATACTATTGGATGGCGCCCTACGAAGCTCTGTATGGGAGGAGATGTAGGTCCCCTATATGCTGGTACGAGAGTGGTGAAAAGAAGGAGATGGAACTCCGAACAGATTTCATTGAAGAAATCACCCGTGCTATACAGAACATCCGCCAAAGAATAGAAACTGCTCAAAGCCGGCAAAAGAACTACGCGGATAAGCGGCGTAGGCCGTTGGAATTCAGCGTCGGGGACTCAGTATTTCTCAAGGTAGCCCCTATGAAAGGAGTGATGAGATTCGACAAGAAGGGTAAGCTAAGTCCACGTTACGTGGGACCATATCAGATTCTGAAAAGAATTGGCAAGGTAGCTTATGAATTAGAGCTATCCCCGGAGATGTCGGCTATTCACAATGTGTTCCATGTTTCAATGCTCAAGAAGTGCATTACCTGAATAGACCAAGTGATCGAGCCACAGACAGTATAAGTTCAAGAGGACCTAAGTTATGAGAGTCAACCTATCTAGATATTAGATCGAGCAGTTAAAAGATTAAGGAACAAAGAGTTGCCCTTAGTAAAGGTCCTGTGGCAGAATCAACGGTTCGAAGAAGCCACTTGGGAACGCGAAGACGATATGAAACAAAAGTACCCGGAGTTATTTTAAGTTCGAGGATGAACTTTTATGAGGTATGGGGGATTGTAACACCCATAGGATCCCTAGAAATTTTATGAATTTTTTTCCCATGATTAAAATAGGCTTTATGTAGATTTTCAAAAAAAAAAATAAAAAGGAAATAGAACCAAAACGAGGCATAATCAATGTTTGAACCTTAAACCTCTTGGTAAGTGATTTCAAGTGATAACCAGTAGCCCCAGCAGGGGTGTGCTGTTAGGAAAAGAAGGGAGATTGTAGTTAAGGTGAAGGCCCCTTCACTTAGAAGGAGACTTAGAAGGAGAAGTTTGAGTTCTCTTCTTCCTTCCCAATGAGAAGATGGTTTTGCCTTCTTCCTTCATTTGGCATAAATAAGAGAAAGGAAGGAAAAATTTCATTTTGTCTTCTCTCTATTTCCTCCTCTCTTCTTCCACCGAAATTCCCAACCATTTTCCTTCATTTGCCGAAACCAAGCTAAAGGGGATCTTCTTCTTAGGCAAACTTCTCAAACAAGGGTATTTTCTTAGCGAAAGGATGTAAGTATTCCCTCACCTGCAGTACAAGTAGCCCTCGTATGCTTTATGTTTAAAGGTGGTTTGAAAAACCTAGGGATTTGCCTTGCAAGTTTTGACCAAGATAAGGATTTGTGGTCACTTATGGTTGTTAAGTTTTCATGCTACATGTGGTATATAAAAAAAAAAGTTTAGAACCTTACCTTTAGGTTTCAGACAAGATTGAATATATGGCTTAGAGCAAAGTTTTTAAATCTAACCATGTTTGTTTATGCTTCTTCATGATGTATGATCTCTTACATGTTGTTAGTTTAAGTTTTCATGCTACATGTTGTATTAAAAAGTTTAGAACCTTACTTTTAGGTTTCGGCCAAGATTGAATATATGGCTTAGAGCAAAGTTTTAAATCGAACCATGCTTGTTTATGTTTCTTCATGATGTATGATCTCTTGCATGTTGTTAGTTTAAGTTTCCATGCTACATGTCGTATTAAAAAGTTTAGAACCTTACCCTTAGGTTTCGGCCAAGATTGAATATAAGGCTTGGAGCAAAGTTTTGAAATCTAACCATGCTTGTTATGCTTCTTCATGATGTATGATCTCTTACATGTTGTTAGTTTAAGTTTCATGCTTCATGTTGTGTTAAAGACCAAGAACCCTACTCTTTAGGTTTCGGCCAAGAATGGATGAAAGGCATAGGGAAAAGTTTTGAAATCTAACTATGCTTGTATATGCTTCCTCATGATGTATGATCTTTGATATATGGTTAGTTTAAGTTTCATGCTTCATGTTGTGTTAAAGACCTAGAACCCTACTCTTTAGGTTTCAGCCAAGAATGGATGAAAGGCTTAGGGAAAAGTTTTGAAACCTAACTATGCTTGTATATGCTTCCTCATGATGTATGATCTTTGATATATGATTAGTTTAAGTTTCATGCTTCATGTTGTGTTAAAGACCTAGAACCCTACTCTTTAGGTTTCGGCCAAGAATGGATGAAAGACTTAGGGAAAAGTTTTGAAACCTAACTATGCTTGTATATGCTTCCTCATGATGTTTGATCTTTGATATATGGTTAGTTTAAGTTTCATGCTTCATGTTGTGTTAACGACCTAGAACCCTACTCTTTAGGTTTCAACCAAGAATGGATGAAAGGCTTAGGGAAACGTTTTGAAACCTAACTATGCTTGTATATGCTTCCTCATGATATATGATCTTTGATATATGGTTAGTTTAAGTTTCATGCTTCACGTTGTGTGAAAAAAACCTAGAACCCTACTCTTTAGGTTTCGGCCAAGTTATGATTTAGGGTTTGTAGGAGCATCAAAACCCCAACCATGCATGATAATGACTCCTTATGATGTGCTATGGATTTTATGTCACCATGTTATATGTTATATGCTAAATGTTATGTGCACTTATGCCATCATGTATGTTTTCTTTATGATATGCTAAATGTTATGTGCACTTATGCCATCATGTATGTTTTCTCTATGATATGCTATATGTATGTGCACTTATGTCATTATGTTATGCAAGGCTTATGTATGATGAAAAGCCTAAGAGATGCTTCCCTTAAGTTGGGATTAAGAGCACTCTTCATGATATGACAAGAACATGATATGACATTATATGACAAGAACATGATATGCTATTATATGATAAGAAATATGATATGTTATTTTACTTTGTATGGCTTGTACTGGGGATGAGCTCCTAAGTTGCCCCTAGGTCGATGGTCAAGAAACGGGCCTAGTAAGGGATGAGCTCCTAAGTGCCCCTAGGTCGATGGTCAAGGAAACGTGCCTAGTTCCTAATAGGTTCGAAATTAGCTGTTTCGGATCTATTTAGGATGCACGCAATGTAACACCCCAAATTTCATGATTTAGAGTTCTGAAAGACCTTATTAAAATCTAGAAATATTTTAGAAAAATTCTAGAGATTTTTATGAATTTATAGAGTATTTTTATGCAATTTTTGGAGTTCGTTTGGTATTTTTACCAAGAGGAAGAAGTTTAAAAAAAAAAAAAGAAGAAAGAAAAATGTTGAAGCTGGGTTTTGAACCCAAGACCTCGGGCTTGACCCGAGTCTTAACCGAACTCAGACAACTAGCTGGTCCACGACAGTTTTGTTATAATTTAAGGGAATTAAATATGATTAAGCAGTCTTAAGAAACGAAATAAAAATTTCGTTTAAAAAGCAGCCGAGGGCGGCTCGAACCCAAGACCTTCGGGAATTCATCTTTCCAGCGGACCAAGCGCGCCGGCTGGTATTTCGTAAACAAATTTATAAGGAATTGGTCTTATGTCATAACTGAATTAGAAAATGCCTAAGTTATAAGGAGAGATTATTTCCTACCCCGTGACCTAACTTTCCCTTCTCCTCTCCTCGCGTCTCTCTTTTGCGCGCGACGGCCGTGCTCGGGCGGAAGGCAAGGAAGGCTAGGGCTTCACTCCGGCGGCCGATTGAGGGAGTTTTCTGAGAGCTCTCCACCTCCTCACGATCCTTTCGTCGAGGAGAGCTTGTGGGCACGAAGAGGAGCCAGATTGTCGAGTTTTCCGCGAGCCCTAGAAGCATTAGAAGCCTTCTTCTCGGCTGTAAGTTCAAGAAAAGCCTAAGGTAAGTTGCTACTCACCTGCAGTAGGATAGCTCCGAGGTTTTATTCCTTGTTCTTTTCTTGTTTCTGAAGCTTTGCATGAATTTTCTTGTGGTTTCAGTTTTCGGATCTTTTTGTGTTCATGATTTCCGAAGCTTGCTGCTGTGTTGATTCTTGAAGCTTGCCGCTAGGGATTTTAATTCCTGTTTGTTGATTCTTCCTTTGGATCGCAAAGGAGGAAAGTGGTTAGATTAAGCATGTAGTTTTGTGTTGAATTATTGACCTTAAATGAACTGCCAGATTTACATGCTTATTAGCCTGAACAGATTTTAGTTTGTTATCATGTCTAGCAAGCACGAACAGATTTAGTTGCCGTGAACCACAAAGAAAAAGAAAAGAAAATAATTAAATGGTATAGATGAAGCCCTTGTAATTAGCATTGCAATTACATTCCAGTTACTTGAGTATGAGATTCGGATAGTGAGGTTAAGCGATAGAAGAGGATTGTTAGTTGGAATGTTATGAGGTTGATGAGCTTTATTAAACTGCGATCTGAGGATTCTAGTTGTATTGTTCATGTTGGAAAGTCATAATTGTTTAAGTAGTTGTGCTCTAAGAAAGGCTAAGTTGAAGTATTGTTGGGATTTAGTCCTTCTCCTTGCTTTCAGAACATTCTGTAGCAGATTCATTTCTTCCAGGCATGATCAGCTTGTAATTGATGAGCAGTGCAGCCTTAATGTGCATGATTGGCTTGTAATTGGTCTTGTAGTTTTTTTCGGTTATAGTTTTGGTAGTAGATCTATAGGGTGAAGTGTGAATTCATCTAAGGCTCCTGCACATTTTGATGATTTCAGAATTTCCTTTCTCTATGGACAGATTAGTGGATTTCCAAAGTTGATATCGTTTGATAAGTAAGTTAAGATTGATAAGATACTTTATGGATATAATTTAACCAAGTAAATCAAGGATGATCAGACTTGACATGAACAGTTAGTTTAAGAATAGTTAGGTTTAGCATGGATGTAGTTAGAGGCGTGTTATTACAAGAACAGTCCATAGATCATGAGCTTAAGCTTTACATAGTTTCTATACATGTATTATGAGCATGCAGCTTTGTCCTAGTTAGTAGTATGCAGATTTGATTAAGCTTAGTATGCAGATTTTAGATAAGCTTAATAAAACAGATTTTTATTAAGCTTAATATGCAGAATTTTATTCGACTTTCAAGTGCAGAAGTTAGTTAGTATAGTGAGCAGATTAGATAAGCTTAGTATGCAGATTTTTATTAAGCTAGTATGTAGATTTCTGGTAAGTATTAGTACAGATTTTTGATAACTATTATATGTGTAGATTTCTTTTGTATTCTATGCATGATTATGTGTTACATAGTTAGTTTCATTCATAGATTCATACGAAAGATACCCTAACAGTATTTTGGGTTTAAGAAAAGTATAAGAAAGATAAAGAAAAGTAAAAGAAAGATAAAGAAAAGAAAGAAAAGGCCGAGGCCTTAAGTAGATCCCAAAAGTCAAGACTTTAGGGATTTTGGCACACAAGGTGCCTATTAAAATGCCAAGGCATTAAAAGAAGAAGTAATTAAGATTATAAGTATTTTACTTTTAAGAAGAGGCTAGTACCCGACTTCCGAGGTTGTCGTTAAACAAATCCAGGTGTCCAATTCCGAGGTCTTGGCCCTGGTAGACCGAGGTCTGCTCTTTTAGGATTGGTGGCTCACTACCCCAACCTATTAGGGAACGCGCATAAGATGGTACTATGCCTGGGCCCAAGAAGAAGTTGATTATTATTTTGAAGTATTATAAGTATAAGTTTTTGAACAAGTAAAATGAGTTTTACATAAACATAAAGTATTAAAGATCAAGTTAGAACAAATGAAATAAGTTTCATATAGTTCTAAATTAATAAGTTTAGTTCCTTATTCTACCATGTTTATCTAGTAGATGAGTAGTTTTCATGTTTACCTATTAGATGAGCAGCATGATTAACTATTAGAATTACATGAGTAGATTCCTTAGCTTTTCTTTGCTATTAGTTTGACATGAGCAGTTATGTTTATGCTTTATTTCTTTTTAGAGCATATAGTTTCTAGTTCTTTTCGTATACATGCACATTCGTGATTTTGTGAGTTAGATAGCGCTTACTAAGAAAATTTTGCTTATAGACTACACTTCCTCTTACTGCAGATAAAGGAAAAGAAAAGATTTAGCAAGGAAGGCGACAAGGTGGCGCGGATGGTGTGTGATGCCAGGACTATGGAAGCCTTGGGACTTAGTTTAAGATCTTATTAAGATTGTCATTTATTAAGAATGTATTAGATGAGTCATTTAGTCTTCCGCTGTTAGTTAATTGTATGTTTTTATTTTGTTTCCGCTATTCATTACTTGCATGATTTGATTTTATTAAACTGCGTGGTGATGTTATTCCTTTTGTGTGTTTGATATGTGTTCCAGCTGCCTGTGGCTGTGTATATTATGTTATGTATTAATGATTATGGTCACCGGTATAGGGGAGACTCTGTCGAAATTTTTCGGTAGGGTTTCCATGTGATTTTTAATCATACCGGTTAAGTAGAGTTAGTAGTTAAGTAACGGTCATCCTTAGAGAGTAGTAGTAGCAAGAAGGGTGGTCGTTACACGCAAATTCATGTATGTGGTACAAAGTCGGGCCCTCATGATGAGATTATGTTTAAGTATTTATATGATATATATGTTTTCAAAGGACATCTTGCATATGCTCATTTCATGATACATGTTTTCAAAAGGACATCTTGCATATACTTATTCATGCTAAATGTTTTCTTTATGTTTTAGTAAGATGTTTCTTTTTGAAAAATATGTCTATGATGCCTAGATGATCATGCTATTACTTTATGTATGAGCTCTCACATGCTATGTTATGATTGATTTACATGAGTATGACTCCACTTTATGCTAGCATGCAATTTATATATGGATGTTGGTTAAATGAACATGTCACCACTTTATGTTTAGATGCATGATTTATGTTTTTGTGAGTAGGAAAGAATCTTACTAAGCCCATGTGCTTATAGTTTAATTTCCCTTGTACTGCAGATAAAGGAAAAGAATGGTTGAATTAAAAAGGGAGCAACAGGAAGGGCAAGAATGTGTGTGGCAGTGGCATGGTGGAATAGATCTGCCTATTGCTTATATATTCTAAACCTTTACGTGTGATCTTATTTTGCTACATAACGTTTGATGGATGATACTTATTGGTATTTACCCACTATGAACTTATGTTTTTATGTTCCATGTTAGCATGCTTTATTCAAGTAAAAGGTCATGCATCATTTAGCAAGTAGTAGATGTTAGATCAAGTTATGAATGCTAATACATGGTTCACATGATATGTTGGATATATGCTTCTATGATAACATGATTATATGCTTTAGTTGGTTTAGTTTGTTTAAAAAAAAAGAGATTTATGTACTTCCGCTGCCATATATGCACGTATGTATGTTTCAAGTAACCTCGTCCTTCTCCCCCTTTCTGAGTGGTGGGAAGGGCAGGCGTTACACTTGGCCTTCTTGGGTATGGGATCATCCACCACTACCTCGACAAAGCCTTTTAAGGAAAGCTAATATTTAATTTCCTTAAATAACTCTAGGTTTAACCAAAAAGAACAATCGAATCACAAATTTGAAAATAAAACAAAAACACAAACATGAATTACTAATTCGAAAAACTAGATCTAATGCCTCTTGTGTTTAGAATTCTTACAAAGAAAATAATTAGTATGATGCGGAAGAAAATTACTAGTTATACCTTCTCTTTGTAAGCTAATGACCTCGAGATCTTCTGCCATATTCCTCGCCTCGCCTTGGACATCGTGTGGGTGACGATCCTCCAAGATGAACACCACCCAAAGACTTCTTCTCCTTCTCAAACTTTCGGCCACCACCACCACAAAAGAAAAGAGAGCAAAGGGAGAAGAGAGGGAGAGAGGGTCCGGCCACCAAGTGAGGCCTCCTCACCCCTTCTTTTATATTACTTGCCCAAGGCAAATAAGGAAAAACTTTTTATAAAAATTAAAATCTTCCTCTAGTTTTTCCTTTTTCCTTTTTATTTTTCCTTTTCTTTCCTCTTGATTGAATCAATCACCAAATCATTGGAAGATGATTTTATTTTATATTTTTATTTGGCCGGCCACCTTGCTTGGGCACCAAGCAAGGGTGGCCGGCCCCCTTAAAGAGGAAGAAAATATTTTTTTATAAAATTTTATAAAAGAAGAAACCTCTTATAAAATTTTACAAGCTCTCTTTCTAAAAGTGGATGTTAAAAAAGGAAAGTTTTAAAAATTAAAACCACGTTTTAAAATTTAAAACTTCTCTTATAAAATTTCCTTTTTTAACATGGTGATAGAAAATTTAAATTTTAAAACTTCTCTTCATTTTTTCCTAAACCATGAGGATGGTTAAAAAAGGAAAGTTTTAAAACTTTTAAACTTTATTTTAAAACATGTGGCCAAATTAAAATAAGGAAAGTTTTTAAAATTAAAATCTCTCTTTTAAAACTCATAGTTTTCTACAAAGAGAAGATTTTAAAAATTTAAAAACCCCTCCTAATTGAATTAATCATGGTCGGCCCCTACATGCTTGGTGACCAAGCAATAGGGCCGGCCCCTATAGAGGAGAATATGGCCGGCCCTTGCTTGGTCACCAAGCATTGGGCCGACCCCCTTCTTGGACACCAAGATGAGCCTTTCTTTGGATGGACTTGAGACTTTAATGAGGCTACGACAGGGACCTAGAGGAGAAATTGGTTTTTAGCCTTCCGATGAGCTTGAGTATCCCGTGTTTGCCTCGAACACACAACTCAAGTTCATCGATAATAACTCATTCCACTAGAGAGTTACTATCGCACAACCGCACCAATCCCAAATTACATTATGGGCTCCTGCTTATCATGAGTGTGTTAGTCTCCCTGTGTTTAAGATTACGAATGCCCATTAATTAGGTAAGTTACTGATAACTCACTTAATTAATATCTAGCTCCAAGAGTAGTACCACTCAACTTCATTGTCATGTCGGACTAAGTCCACCTGCAGGGTTTAACATGACAATCCTTATGAGCACCTCTTGGGGACATTCTCAACCTAGATAACTAGGACACAGTTTCCTTCTATAATCAACGACACATACTATAAGTAATATCATTTCCCAACTTATCGGGCCTATTGATTTATCGAACTAAATCTCACCCTTTGATAAGTCAAAGAAATAAATACTAAATATATGTGCTTGTTATTATATTAGGATTAAGAGCACACACTTCCATAATAACTAAGGACTCATTCTTTTATTAAGTCAGTATAAAAAGAACTTGCCTTAATTGGTTATACTCAATACACTTAGAGTGTACTAGTGTAATTTATTAGTCAAGATAAACTAATACCTAATTACACTATGACTATTCCAATGATTTGTTCCTTTCCATCTTAGTCGTGAGCAACTGTTTATAATTTATAAAGAGCTGATAACATGATCTTCTGTGTGTGACACCACACACCATGTTATCTACGATATAAATTAATTGAACAACTACACTTAACATAAATGTAGATATTATTGACCAAAAGTGATTTTTTATTTCAAGAATAAATGTTTACAAAAGCTAGGCTTTTAGTATACACTCTAACACTGACCTACCTCCTTGGCTGGCACATCTCGACCTGTACGCTTGTCCATGTATCTTGTGTCGCAAGGCTATCAGACCTGACCTGTATCCTTGGCTGACACATTTTGACCTGTACGCTTGTCCATGTATCCTGTGCCACAAGGCTATAAGTCCTAACTTGTATCCTACGTTGGCACCTCCTGACCTGTACGCCTGTCCATGTGTCCTGTACCACAAGGCTATAAGCCCTGACCTGTGGGCCCGACCCCTAATTGCCACAGAGGCCGGATCATGTCCCACTTGTAATCTCGACCTTTGACTACCACGTAGGCTGGGACTTTGACTAATGCCACGTAAGCTTGACTTCTGACCTCCACGGGGACTCGACTTCTGACCCTCTCGTGGGCTTGACTCTTGGCCACGTCAGCTGCCCGACCCCCCTCTTATGCACCGTATCAGCATACATGCTATGTAGGGTTAAATTGTTAGTTGAACTATAATTAGCTACAATACTTGGAACAAATAAGACCCTTGGAAGAGACCCAAAATAGTTAATCATTCAACAACTTTTACTACCATGAAAGCAATCGAAACCCAAATAAGATCAACTTGTAGTTGTTTGACATCTAATACATGTGATAAGAGAGACATGAACGCTGATACAAATCATGATGAGTGGATCCAGAGGATGATGTGGCGGTCCAAGTCAGGATGACGTGACGGTCAGATTTGAAATAGGGGTATTCTCCCCATCTGATTTTGTCCCTCACTCGATCTCAAGGCAGTTTAGCTTGACTAGGTTACAAATTGTTCGAAAGCAGCCCGATCGACCCTTAGACTAGCCGGGTATAATGGGTCTAGTGCTTCACTCTGAAACTAAGAAGGATAGTGAGTTTGGATAGTCAGAGGACATCTAGGCTTAAAGCTTCCTATGAAAGCCCAACCGAGTAAAGGTCGGTCAGTTTTAAAGAAGCACATAAACTCATAAAACTTCTTGTGAAAGCCCGACCGGGTAAAGGTCAACCAGACTTAAAGAAGCACTTAGCCTCATAAAGCTTCAAATGTTTTGAAAACAATTCTATGTTTTATTTACAGTGAATAGCTATTTTGAAACACATGAATTCAAAACTAGGGTTTAATTGATACAAACTTACATGTTTTTATGATTTGTGAGATTTGGTCAAAATTTCAAAAATACTTTGACTTTTCATGAAAACATATTTTTCCTTGTTAAATAACATTATAAGAAATATGTATTCAAAATTTCATGATTTTTTGAATTTTATGGAACTTTTTATGTATTTCTGAAGCTGGCTGCAAAAGACTGAAATTTAATTTTAGAGTGTACCAGTCGACTGTGTCAGGTACCAGTTGACTGGTACCAGCTTTCCAGCATACTGGTGTTTTCTGATATCAAATTTTTTATCAAAATTTGGTCATACTTGATGCCATATAGTGTATGATTATTTGGTACAATCTCTTTGATGGTGTCAAAGGGGGGAGAAATGAGTAGGTTTAAGTTAGAAACCTTTATTTCCATACTTGTGTAAAAAACTTGAAAATTAAGGATGAGAGCATATGTTTAGGGGGAGTGTGGTTTTATGCTTCATGTTTACATATTTCTTGTAATTTTAAAAGTTATTATTTGTGCCTAACTTAAACATATTGCCACACATCAAAAAGGGAGAGATTGTTGGTGCAATAGACCCAAGTTTGATCGGTATGATCATTGCTTTGATGTGTGTGTCAAAGAGTTTAAGTTAGGCTTTCATATGTGTTTGAGTCTTGCAGGACTTGGTGAAACAAATGAGAACTTGGTGTGACCAAGTGTGGGAAGCTCATCCAAGGGCTCAGAACCTTTAGTCGGTGAAGGATGGTGTGGAAAACATCTGAGGGACCGCCGGATGAGGAGCAATGGAGTGGAGCCGAGGGAAGTGGACTTCAAGGCAACATGAAGGATGACACGGAGAGGAGCCGCGGGCTCGGGTGCATCTGAGGGATGAAGGCTTAGGAAGAGGGCTTCAAAGGTGACTCCGGAGAGGATGAGTGGGAGTGAATGTAAGGTACCAGTCGACTAGTACTTGGACTAGTCGACTGGTCCAAATTCACAGAAAGCACAGAATGCTTCTGTGCTTGTCGGCTAAGGGGACCAGTCGACTGGTCCCATGACCAGTCGACTGGTACATAGCCGTTGGTAGAAGATGGCTTCTGCAGAGAGCCGTTGACTGTGTCTAACGGCTACATCAGTCGACTCGTGCATGGACCAGTCGACTGATGTCGGGTTGAGTTGATTTGTTGATCAACTCTCTCCACTTATAAAAGAGGATCTTTGGGATAAGAAGGAGGTTACTCATGCTTGTTGAATAACTCCTAGTCTTTGCCCAAAGCTTCCAAGCCATTCTCTTCCTCCCAAACCTAAACTTCATCATTGTAAAGAGGAAGTGAACCTTGTGAGAGGTTTGCTCCACCGAGAAGGAGTAAGAGCTAACCGGAGATTGCCAGGGACTGATCCATAGAAGGATCAAGGGTTCGTCCACCTCAAGGACACGCCTTGGAGTAGGAGCAAGTAATCTCCGAACCACGTAAATGATCGTGTTAGCGTTTGTGTTTTTACTCATTGCTTTCATTGTTAGTTTCTATATTTCCGCGTGTGCAAACTAATGTCTTGTAGAGAAGAAATAGAAATTGTGGGTGGCCTAGCTATCCAACCCCCCTTCAAGCCGGCCACTGATCGTCAAACATGTCCATCGGCTATTAGCCCTTGAATCCTACTCAAGTTAATATGACCAAGCCTTAGATGCCAAAGAATGTTTGGTTCATTTCCGAAGGTTGCTTTCTCTTATTAGAATTAGAAGATGTGTTATTAATTTCTATTTGTTGTATCGTGAGAGTTATTGGATTTAGAGTATACAAATTGCCAACTAACTTACCAGAACAGATAACTACCCTATTTTTCTTGACAACTACTTTGTCATCAAAAGAAATAGAATATCCATCCATAAATAGTTTAGAAACTAAAATCAAGTTCTTTCTAAAACTTGGTACGTAAAGATAATTTCTCAAAATCAATGTTTTATTCCTATCAAAAGATAAATAAACATCTCCCACTGTAACAGCTGCCACTTTCGTAGCATTGCCCATGTAGACGGTGATTTTCCCTTCATGTAGTTGTTGGGTTTCCTGGAACCCCTGCAATGACTTGCAGACATGATCAGTGACTCCCATATCTACACACCAGGTACCGGTAGATAACACCGCTAAATATGTTTCAACAACTAACGAATAAGATACACCTTTATTGTTCTCGTGCATGGCAGTCCGATTCTGGTGTCCGAAGAGTTCCTTGAGATTGAGCATCATGTCATAGACAGTGGGTAAGGCCTGATACTGATGTTGCAACACATTTGAAATAGAAGTTAAAATGTAACATCTCGCCATCTCATCTGCCTTTAGCCCATTTCCTATATCTCTCTATCTCCTCTTCACTGGAGTCCTTATCAATTACGCTAGGATACACCTCAAGAAGTACGAACTTGTAGTCCAAGTTTCGTTTCCAATCAATGTAATTGGGACCAGTAAGTTTGTTCTCTTTCAATATAACAACAAGAGGATTGAAAGCCATTTGAAATCCTAAGAATCACAAAATATTTGGTCAAAACTTTAGAATTTAAAATAATATTGATTCCTCAAACAATATCATTTAAATTCACCAACACCTCAAAACACTATGAATTTTGTATGTCATGATAGTGTGGACGTATCAACTTGGTCAAACTTAACCTGGGGAATATTGCACCAACAATCTTCCCCTTTTTGATGTTTGACAATACCACATTTAAGTTAGGTTAATCTCATAGCCTCAACTCCCTTCATGCCACTAGGTAATGAAGACGTAAGTTAAACCCTACATTCTCCCCCTAAGAGGGCAAACTCCCTCTTAGATAATGAAGGCCTAACTTAAACCCTTTCATTCTTCCCCTATTGGCACACATCAAATCCCTACATGCCTCATCTTTGGGCACATAACAAAAATAAACTCTCCTCCTGAAGAGTTACCCTACATTGTTCACAACTTCACTCATTGTTCACAACATAATAACGAAGATCCCATACCCTTCATTATTCTTAACGCCCATTCTTGAGCATATACCACTTGGTATATTCACTTGTTGCATACAACTTCGCTCGTTGTCTTCACACATGATTCAAATGAAGGTCCCATACCCTTCATTATCATCAACTGCTCATTCATGAGCATGCACCACTTGGAACAATGAAGATATCCACTTTCCATTGTAGTCAAATGCCCAACCTTGAGCATTTTCACGAAAGAAGGTTAACCACCTTCCAAGGTGTATGAAAATTAAATTTTCATGTCCTTAAAGAGTAACCCCCCCTAAAGACATGGTCGTGACTTCTGTCATTGCACCAACAATGACTTGGAATCTCTAAAAACTTTAGGAAACCCAAATTTAGAAGTTTTGAGGTTCATAAATTTAATAATGAAACCAAACCTCAACCTAAACTTTGGCTTAGTCTTCCTTAACCAATCCATCCTTGTTTTCATCATGAAAACTCCCCTTAAATGTGTATAAATATGTTTTGAGGGATTAGAAATGGTTACCTAGACTCAAGATGGTCCAAAATGCTGAAATCAGGCTTTACCAACCAAAATCAGCATTCCCAATCGATTGGAGTTGAGTCCCAATCGATTGAACTTTGATGAATCGATCCACTGATCGATTCAGGAGGGCTGGATCGATCGGTGGATCGATCTAGGAAGCTTCTGTTCGCGAGAAGCTTGCTCTCAATCGATCACCCGATCGATTGAGACCCTTCAATCGATCCACTGATCGATTGAAGCTCTGAAAAGGATGAAATTCAATTTCAGTCAATTTCAGAAACCCCTAGAAAAATCTAAAAAATTCTAAAAATCATAAAAATCATTGTAGACATTATTTAGGGCATATAGTATCAGGGAAAAATAGTTTTCTAAGAAAATACTTCATATTTTCAAAGATTGACACAAACTAGAAAACTTATAAAAACTTTAGTGTTTTCTTCTAGTTTGTGCTCAACTATTCAATGATAATTACTATCAAAAGATAGTCTTCACCAAGATTTTCCAAAAGCATTTTAAAATGATTTTCAAAACCAATATCCAACCATATTCTTTGGGCTCAATGCACATAACTTGTACATTAGCTTTCCCAATGATTGAAAAACACATAACTATGTATTTTGATGAACCTAAAACTCAAAGGAATGTACTAAATCAACATCTTGAGTTTTGTTCATCATCCTACCATCTCACTTGTATTTAATGTGTATGAAACCACATACAAGTCACCTTATAGTTCTTTGTGAGATGTAAATTTTTGGTTTTGTCCTAATCTAGGGATCATGCATATCTATCTAGGCATTTTTGAGGTCATGAACATCCACCAAGGATGTTACTTGTTAATAAATGTCATTAGTCCTTAATTGCAAGGAATTAAAATAATGCATGATAATGTTATGACATACATCAAAAAGAAATAATTTTTAAAAGAAAATATCCTATAACTATATGATGTATGTATGATATGACATGATATTTTTGTGCTTTTCATAATAATCATGAGTGCAAAAATAAACATGATGTCATGGCATATGATGAGCAAACAAAGCATGGCAAATTAGCATGAATAAAATACCTAGATTATCTATCTAAGTATCCTTAAACCTTAGCTAATCTTAAAATTTAAACCTTAAATTACCCAATTTCATCAAGAAAAATGCCAAAACTCAACTTGGCATTCTTTTAATCTCTTGACTTATTTATACTAATTAAAATTAAGCACATCCCTCAAATGTTGGCATATTTCATTCTTCTATAAGAGTAATCACCTTAAATCAAGGCTTAGATTTGCTTTTAAATCCCTAAGAGAATACCAAAATCCCAACTTGGTATTTCTTAAGTTCTTCTCAATTTGTGCCAATTCAACATAATCTCAAAATTTCCCACATTATGACACATTTTACTCTTTGAAAGAGTAAATCATTAATTCTTCTTCATTTTAAAAGGTTAACAATAACCTTGAAAATGCTCTTAGAGTGCCAACTTTATCATGATTGGGTTAACTACCCTTTCAATTAGAGTTGATACTCTCTAACCCATTTATGGGGTAGAGAAAATGCTCCTAGGAACCCAAAACCTATTGGTGCTCCTTGGATGCTCTAGATACTCGCTAGGGATAACTTCCCTAGATACCTTCCTAGTGACCTTGTTAGGCTTCTTAGAAGCCTTGGTCACATTTTCTAGGTCAACTCTAGGAATAGCCTCCCTTGTGACCTTCTTAGTGACTTTCTTTGACTTCTTAGAAGTCTTAGTCACATTTGTTGTTGTAAAGATACTTCTAGGGAGAACTTCCCTTGTATCCTTGACTTGACCCTTAGACCTAGACTCGGTTCCATAGCTATATGGAACCCTATGGTAAGAAATTACATCCTTCTTAGCCTTTGGTTTATATCTCAAACCTTTATGGCTCTTGGATGACCCTTGTTGTACTCCTAGACTTAGGTTTTTCTCATTTTGCCCTTTTAGGATATTTTCCATCCTTTTTAGGGTCTTTTCTAATTTATCAAGTCTTGACCTCAAGACTTGATTTTCTACCATTAAGTCCTTAGTTTTTAGTTTTTCATTAAATCCATGAGCATTTTTGTTTCTAGACACATACCTAAAATTCTTTGTTTTTTTGCCTAGATTTTCATCTACCTTCCTAACCCTAGGTGTGGTAGTTTTAGCATGTAGAGCCACATGTTTCTCTTTAAAGCTCTCATGCTTTCTATTCTTATGGTAAATAGCATTAAAATGATAAAAATTAGAACTACCATGCTTTTTACCATTATTTAAAGGGGTAGGCTCAATAAATGATACATTTCTTTTTACCTTGGAGGCTCCCCCTTGAGTTGTGCTTCCTCCATGAGCCTTGCCCGCTTTCTTCCCCTTGGGACATTGGCTCCTATAATGTCTCTTTTTATTGCAAGAAAAGCACACAATGTGCTCCTTACTCTTCTTGGTTCCGGGAGCGGTCTCTTTGGGCTTCTCCTTGCCCTTTGGTGCCACTTGGCCCTTCTTCTTGGCCAATTTAGGGCACTTACTCTTGTAATGCCCATGTTCCCTACACTCAAAACATATAATATGATTTTTATTTTTAATTGAAACATTTATACCTTCCAGTGTAGGGATGACATCCTCTCCTTTTGATTCGGAGGAAGAGGCTTCCTCTTGATCCGAAAATAATTTTCCTCCCATTGATTTTGCTTGACTTGTTGATGTGCGTAGATTATATACTCTTTTATGCATGTTTTTACGCACATTTACATACTTTGAGCATGCTTGATCTATGCACTTTTATACTTCCAGCTTTCCTTTTAGCATATTTACTCTTTTGGTTCGGAGATCTGCTTTTTGTGTATTTTCTGTATACAGGAGTTGAAATTGGTGAAGATTATGCGTCCTCGGCCAAGCTTGGAAGGAATTGAAGGGAGAGAGCATCAGGCCGTGTACCACACACGGCCGTGTAGTTTTAACAGGAAGGGAAGAGGACATGACCGTGTGAATCTCACACGGCCGTGTCTTGATTTGAAGAAGTTAGAGCAGATGCCTTACATGGCCGTGTAGATCTACACGGCCGTGTGAGGTTTCCAGAGGCCAAGCAGGTGGTGGTCGTGTACACCACACGGCCGTGTAGCATTTCCAGAGGCCAAGCAGGTGGTGGCCGTGTGCACCACACGACCGTGTAGCATTTCCAGAGAACAGAAGGGTCCTGGCCGTGTGAGTCACACGGTCATGCAGCTTTTGCAGAGAAGGAACTGGACATGGCCGTGTCATGGGGCCGTGTGGCGCCCGATTTCCTCCTCTATTTAAACCCTCCTTCATGAATTGAAAGGGGATCTCTCCCCCTTTGGGAGAAGGCAAGATTTGGTGGTTTCCTCCCATTCTTGGGAGGATTTCTGGGCGATTCGAGGGGAGTTCTTGACGATTTCGACTCCAGAGCGAGGATTGGATCCGAAGACGAGGCTTCTTCGTAGATAAGTTTTCTCTTTCCCCCTTTTCTTGGTTTCTTGGATTGGAGATTTAAGAAATGCTTGTAATCTTTATTTCTTCGGGTATTCTTCCTCGATTCATGGAGTAGATCTTGTATTCTAGGATTAAGGGAGTATTTGTATGATGAATTGATGTAATCTCTTATGGATTTGCCAATTTCTTGTTTCAATGACATTGTCTTGCTTGTATCAATTAGATCTTGAATGATTAATGGTGATTTGTGCTTAATTCTCATTCTTGATTGATTGTTTGGATTTCTTGTGGACTTTGTAAAGATAAACTCTCACTCGATCATCCGAGGGATCCACGTGACAGGTGCAAGCCCGTGTAAGGACGTTTGAGAGATAATCTTGAAGAGGAAATAGGAATATTCAAGAGAGTAGGATGGATCTTGTGATTAGTTTCTTGTATCTTGATAGATTAATAAGTTGTGGGCTTCTATGTTGATATCCGAGGAAGGCATAGTAATGGGTGCGCTTCCGTGTAAGGACAACGTAGGTTCACGTCTAATTGATCATATTTAGATACATTTCTCAGTCCTTAGCCGGTTATCTATTGCAAGAGAGAACCGACAACTTTCTACAAGTGTTTGGCAATTGAGGGATAAGAATTGGTGAACCATTTACATTCAAAAAATCTTACAAAGAAACCGAAACTCCTAGAATCTCCCTTTATCATAACCCAAAACACTAAACTCTTGTTTGTTGATCTCTAATATTAGATTTGTTTACCTTCACTTTGCATTTGAAACAATTGGATAGTTGTTTAGCTAATTCGCATTGAGACATTTCTAGTGCTTATTCCAGTCCCTGTGGATACGATAATCTTTTATATTACTTGCGACATTTCCGTACACTTGCGGAGCGTAACAAGTTTTTGGCGCCGTTGCCGGGGACTGCGCTATAACATTAGGAATTATCAATTGAGTTAGACTAAACATAACATTTGTTTTCCTTTCATATTGCATAGTTGTAACTAATCATTAGATTTCTGTTTTTACTTTCTTGTATAACTTTTACTTCTTGTTAATTCTTTTTGTACAAATTCAATTCTGCATTTTTGATTCTTTTATTTTTCTCTTTTTCTGTTGAATTGTCATTTGCTATCTTGTTCTTGTGTATGCGAAGATCTAACTTTGCAGGGGAATTCTTTCCTTTTGACCCTGAGATTGACAGAACTTTCCATAAAAGAAGAATTCTGCAAAAGCAAATTGAAGAACAGGAACATTTGAACATGGCGAATAGACCACTCAAGGATTATGCTGCACCTTATGCAAGAGGTTTTCGATCTAGTATTTCAAGACCTTCAGTGGAAGCTAATAACTTTGAGATCAAACCCGCAATTATATCTATGGTGCATCATAACCAATTTGGTGGAGGACCTCATGAAGACCCCAATCAACACTTAGAGGTCTTTTATGAAATATGTGGTACCATGAAAATGAATGGAGTTCCTTCAGAAGCAGTTAGATTATTATTATTTGGGTTTTATTTAAGAGATAGGGCAAAGCAATGGCTGAATTCTTTGGCCCCTAATAGCATCACCACTTGGGAGCAGTGTGAGCAACAGTTTCTTGATAAATTCTATCCACCAAGCAAAACAGCTCATATGAGGAATTTAATTGCAAGCTTCAAGCAAACTGACTTAGAATCTCTTTTTGAAGCATGGGATAGATATAATAGCATGCTCAGACAATGCCCACATCATGGGTTGGAAAGATGGTTAGTGTTGCACACTTTTTATAATGGTATCAACTATCATACCAAAGTGTCCCTTGATTCAGCTGCTGGAGGGGCACTTATGAATAAAAGTTTAGATGAAGCTGAAGAAATTATTGACAGTGTAGCACGAAATCATCATCAATGGGCAAATGAAAGAAGTGGTGGCTATTCTTCTGTAAACCCAACAATTAAAGCATCAGGGAAGTTTGATGTAGATGCAGTCACTCTTTTGTCTGCAAAATTGGACGCTCTTACAAAGAAATTCGAGAATATGGGGACTAGTGCTAATATGGTCAATGCTATTAGTACATCTTGTGAAGTATGTGGGAGTTCAGAGCACTCAAATGACTCATGTCCATTGGGAGCTATCACTGCACAAATCAATCAACTGGAACAATGTGATGCAATCATGAGTTACAATCAAAGGCAGAACAACCCATACTCAAATACTTATAACCCTGGATGGAAGAGTCATCCCAATTTTTCTTACAGAAATAATCAAGATCAAGGACCATCTATGGGGGCAAGACCAAATTTTCAAGCTGGGCAACAAAATTTTCAACATCTATCTTCTCAAGGCTTACCAAAGTCAAATATTGAAAAGATGCTTGAAGAAATTATCTCAAGTCAGAATGAAATGAAGCAAGATTTAGCAAAGCTCATTCAAAGAATGGATAATTCTGAAAAGCATCAAAAGATCCAGGATAGTCAAATTGCCCAACTAGCTTCCTCATCATCCAGAGCACCAGGACAACTTCCAGGAAAACCTGATGTGAATCCTATGGAGCATTGCAATAGAATTGAGCTTAGGAGCGGACGGACCTTGGGAGACTCCCAAGTGACTGCTCCAAAAGGGATACAAAAAGAAGAAGAGCTCTCTCCTCTTATACCAAATCAGATTCAAGCTAATGAGGAGAGTACCATTGAGGTTGAAGAGACTCTCCCACTGAACCATCAGAGCAAAGCTGTCCCTTTTCCTCAGAGACTTACAATGCTCAAGAAAGATGAAGAATTTGGCAAGTTTTTAGAAAAAGTTAAGGAAATTTGTGTAGAGGTACCTCTTATTGATGCTATTCTTCAAATGCCTAGATTTGCCAAATTCCTGAAGGATCTCATGTCAAACAAGAGAAGAAGAGGAGAGGTTGAGACCATTGCGCTTAGTGAGGACTGTAGTTCTATTTTGGAGAAGAACACTTCCCCAAAACTAAAGGACCCAGGGAGTTTTTATATTCCTTGCAACATAGGAAAAGAATTTTTTGAAAAAGCTTTTTGTGATTTGGGGGCAAGTGTTAGCCTCATTCCCTATTCAATTTGTAATAAATTAGGTCTCAAAAACATTAAACTTACTACTATGACACTTCAACTTGCCGATCATTCCTGCAGGTACCCTTTGGGTATTATAGAAGATGTGCCAGTAGAGGTGGATGGGAATGTTATTCCCACAGATTTTGTCATGTTGGACATGGAAGAGGACCCCAGGATTCCTATCATATTAGGAAGACTTTTCCTTTCTACAGCTGGAGCTATAATTGATGTCAAAAATCATAAGCTTTCTTTGGTAATTGGTAAGGAAAGGTTGGAATATGATTTATCTAATATCTCTAACCATGTCTCGTCTCTTTTAAATGCTTTAGCAGGACAAGCATTTATAAACTTGAGGAATGGAATTTCCATCCTCATGGAAGGCCACCAAACGAAGGAGACAATGTGGTGGAAGATGTTGGGAGAAGATCTCCCAACAAAAACGAAAAGTATATCTGTCCTCCAAGGGCGAGGAAAAGAAGTGAATGATCAAGTTTGGTCGAGCTAAAGACCTTAAACAAGCGCTTCTTGGGAGGCAACCCAAAGGTTCTTTTAGTTAGTTTTGATTTGTATTTTAATTTCTTTTAGTTTGATGCATTCTTTTGATTTTGTTTTCAGGTTAGGTGCAAAACAGAGCCCGGCCGTGTGCTATACACGGCCAGGCAAAGGTTGCAGAGAAGGGAAGTGCTTGGGCCGTGTCATCTAGACACGACCGTGTAGGATCTCCCGAGGAGAAAAAGGTCTAGGCCGTGTCTCAAACACGACCGTGTAAAGAATCCCGAGGAGAAAAAGGTCTAGGCCGTGTCCCAAACACGGCCGTGCAAAGAATTCCGAGAAGAAAGATGGAGAGGCCGTGTCCCAGACACGGCCGTGCGAAGAATCCAGAGAAGTAAGAGGGGGAGGCCGTGTGGATCTGCACGGCCCATGTAGGAGAGTTATTAAAGTCCTCTTTCTACCTTACACGGCCAGATCTTGGCCGTGTTCCGCACACCCCTAACTCTCCAAAACATCTCTTTCTCTCCCAATCTCTTAAAAACTCCTCTCTAATCTCTCAAGATCTCTTAGATCCGGATTCTCCTCCTCTCTAAGACTTGGACTCTTTGTTCTCCTAACCTAAGATCTTTGCTCTTTGAAGTTTTGTTCTTTGAGTTCCATTTTTCCAACCCTAGACAATTCTTCCCCTATCTAAACTCATCAAGATGTCCAACATTTTGAAGAAACTTCGCAAAGGAGGTGGTGGATCCAGTGGAGACAAAGGGAAGGAGCCATCAAGGGACAAAGGAAAACAACCAGTGAAGGGCAAAGGCAAAAGGACTTCACGCAACGAAGGTAATAACAATGAATTCAATATTGTGTTTAGAAATGATGATCAAGTAACTAGATTTGCAATTCTTGTCAATAGAAAGATAGTGTATACTAGATATATGGACCCAACTGTTCTTGATATGCTTGGAATTAGGGAAGATGTAGATTTGATGATTGGGTTTTTGGATTGGAGTGATATTATGTACACACATTTGCCTACATATCCTCGTCTTGTTTTGGAATTTTTAAGTTCATTGGATGTCCATTTTACTAATGAAGATGATTATTTTGGAAAAATCTCATTTAGACTAATGAATCAAGAATTTCTATGGGCATTTAGTGACTTTAATTCTTGTTTTGGATTAACCACCGATAGCCCTCGTAGGTTTGATCCAAGGTTTAATTGGAATCATTTTTGGAATGCAATAACTGGGTTAGATCAACCTTATGAGCCTTCAAGAGCTAAGGCCTCCAATATGCAAAACCCCATCTTTAGGTATCTACATAGAGTCATGAGTAAAACTATTTTTGGTAGGGGAGAGAGTGATGGGGTGGTTAAAAAGATAGAGCTTTATGCTTTATGGGCTATGCTTTATAAGGTTGAATTTGATTCTGGTTTTCATTTTGTTCAAACCTTATTAAGATCTGCTAGGGCATCATCGGGATCAATTGTTTTTGGTGGTTTGATTACCCGAATAGCTTATAATTTAAATCTTGATGTTGATGGGTTGGAAATAATTCATGGTAATGACATGATTGACATTGATGCATGTCTTGCTATGAAAATGATCGTTCGGGATGAGAATGGTTTCACGTTTCCTAGGAGGAGTAGTTCTCCTTTACCCCTTCCTTTTCCTGAACGAACTACTATTCGTAACCCGGCTAATTGGGTAATTTCTGAGTTAGATTTTGAGGATAACCCTTCTATACCTAGAGACACTGAGCCACATCATGAGCCCTCGTCATCTAGACACCCGCAGCCTTCTAGTTTTATGGAGCCTGCTAGGCATTCTTTTGCATATGGCACGGGATCTTCTAGGTTTGATTTTTCATATTTTCGTACGTCTCTAGAATCACTTCATGAGAAGCAAGATGCCCAACGAAAAATGTTGGAGGGGCGCTTCTCTTTATCTGATGATCAGTTTAGGGAGGTACAAAATCATTTTCAGTTTACGAGGAATTTTCAAGGTCAAGTGGATGAGTTTGTGCAGGATTATGATACTGATCAGGCTAGGATGAGAGATTTTATGTAGAGCATGATGCTTACTAGCCAACAAGTAGATGCTTTATATGAGTATCATAGATCCTTGGGTGAGATTCCAGGTTTTCCTAGTTTTCCTATTGGCCAACCACGTCGTAGACCTCCTTTCCCTCGTCCAAAGTTTAAGTCTGGGGGGTGTTATGTATGTCATGGGAGTTTTTAGTTTTTGTTAGTTTTTCATGTTGGTTCTTATTTTCATTGCTTGTTGCTTTATTTTGCTTGTTTTTGAAATAATCATGGCTTTTGAGAACATCAAATCTTCACTTATATGCTTTCTTGGATTCAAGTGAAATGTTAGCACGATTATTGTCTTGATTCATGATGTTCGAATGATGCTAGTAGTAAACTTTGTGTAGTTCTTTTTTCTATCTTGGGAAGCATTAATAAGCTAAAAATCTTATGGTAATGAGTTTTAGTTTTGGTTCAACCTTAAGGATTTTATCTTCACTACACTTGTGCTTGATGCTTGAATAGTTGATGTCATTGAAATAGTCATGATTCATCTTGTTTGCTTAGTACTTGGTTTCCATGGTGATTTCTCAACTTTCATTTTGGTTACTGGATGAGGCTTAAATCATTAAAGCTCATTTGGAAAAATCAAAATATCCCAACATGTGTGCTAAAAGTACATTTGTGAATAAGTTTTGCACAATGCAAACGCTTAAAAAAAAAATAAGGGATATAAAAAACAGTTGTCATGAGTGGAATCTAGCAAGTCACCCCTTTGAGACCGAGTTAGGTTACTGGGGAAATGACTGCTTAGCTTCCCTTGAGATTGAGCACACCTTTGAGACTTTGGGTTAGTTGAGAATTATGAACCAACTGAATGGTGAGTAAGTGCCTATCACTGGTTACTTGTCTTTCACTGGAAACACTAGGAATTCAAATTTGATGACGACTTGACTAGGACATGGATTGAAACTTGAAGGGTGTTGAGTTACTTTTACACGGTGCACAAGATTCTTATGCTTGAACCATACTTTACTTGTTTCCATGATCACGCTTGTTAATGAAACTTTTTGATAGAGTTAGGAAAGTGCACTAGGTTTTATGAATGTGTTGTAGAACATATGAATTTAGACTGCAGCATTTTGCTTGAGGACAAGCAAAGGTTTAAGTCTGAGGGTGTGATGTGCGTAGATTATATACTCTTTTATGCATATTTTTACGCACATTTACATACTTTGAGCATGCTTGATCTATGCACTTTTATACTTCCAGCTTTCCTTTTAGCATATTTACTCTTTTGGTTCGGAGATCTGCTTTTTGTGCATTTTTTGTACACAGGAGTCGAAATTGGTGAAGATTATGCGTCCTCGGCCAAGCTTGGAAGGAATTGAAGGGAGAGAGCATCAGGCCGGGTACCACACACGGCCGTGTAGTTTTAACAGGAAGGGAAGAGGACATGGCCGTGTGAATCTCACACGGTCGTGTCTTGATTTGAAGAAATTAGAGCAGATGCCTTACATGGCCGTGTAGATCTACACGGTCGTGTGAGGTTTCCAGAGGCCAAGCAGGTGGTGGCCGTGTGCACCACACGGCCGTGTAGCATTTCCAGAGGCCAAGCAGGTGGTGGCCGTGTGCACCACATGGCCGTGTAGCATTTCCAGAGAACAGAAGGGTCCTGGCCGTGTGAGTCACACGGCCGTGTAGCTTTGGCAGAGAAGGAACTGGACATGGCCGTGTGAACGACCGTGTCATGGGGTCGTGTGGCGCCCGATTTCCTCCTCTATTTAAACCCTCCTTCATGAATTGAAAGGGGATCTCTCCCCCTTTGGGAGAAGGCAAGATTTGGTGGTTTCCTCCCATTCTTGGGAGGATTTTTGGGCGATTCGAGGGGAGTTCTTGACGATTTCGACTCCGGAGCGAGGATTGGATCCGAAGACGAGGCTTCTTCGTAGATAAGTTTTCTCTTTCCCCCTTTTCTTGGTTTCTTGGATTGGAGATTTAAGAAATGCTTGTAATCTTTATTTCTTCGGGTATTCTTCCTCGATTCATGGAGTAGATCTTGTATTCTAGGATTAAGGGAGTATTTGTATGATGAATTGATGTAATCTCTTATGGATTTGCCAATTTCTTGTTTCAATGACATTGTCTTGCTTGTATCAATTAGATCTTGAATGATTAATGGTGATTTGTGCTTAATTCTCATTCTTGATTGATTGTTTGGATTTCTTGTGGACTTTGTAAAGATAAACTCTCACTCGATCATCCGAGGGATCCACGTGACAGGTGCAAGCCCGTGTAAGGACGTTTGAGAGATAATCTTGAAGAGGAAATAGGAATATTCAAGAGAGTAGGATGGATCTTGTGATTAGTTTCTTGTATCTTGATAGATTAATAAGTTGTGGGCTTCTATGTTGATATCCGAGGAAGGCATAGTAATGGGTGCGCTTCCGTGTAAGGACAACGTAGGTTCACGTCTAATTGATCATATTTAGATACATTTCTCAGTCCTTAGCCGGTTATCTATTGCAAGAGAGAACCGACAACTTTCTACAAGTGTTTGGCAATTGAGGGATAAGAATTGGTGAACCATTTACATTCAAGAAATCTTACAAAGAAACCGAAACTCCTAGAATCTCCCTTTATCATAACCCAAAACACTAAACTCTTGTTTGTTGATCTCTAATATTAGATTTGTTTACCTTCACCTCTGCATTTGAAACAATTGGATAGTTGTTTAGCTAATTCGCATTGAGACATTTCTAGTGCTTATTCCAGTCCCTGTGGATACGATAATCTTTTATATTACTTGCGACATTTCCGTACACTTGCGGAGCGTAACACTTGTGGAGGAGGAAGCTTCTTCATCCTCTTCTCCTCTTGACCCGGATGTGGAGACTTCTCCTTCTTCTTGATCCGGTGTCATCGAAAGTTTCTCCCCCTCAATCCTAGAGGTGGAGGCTTCTTCATCTTCATCTTGTATATGGAACAAAGAGTATGCTCCCTCTTTGCCTTTTCATTGTACTCCTTTGAAGATGAGGCTTCTTGGACTTCTTCTTTTGAAGTTGAGCATCTCTCAACCTCGGAGTCTTCCTCCTCTTGGTCTTGCTCCAATGAGTCGCTCTCTTTGGATTTATCTTGACTTGGTACAGTGGAGGGTTCTTCATGAAGCAATGCTAATTTGCTCCATAGCTCTTTGGCATCTTCAAATTTTCCAATTTTCTCCAAGATGTTGCTCGGCAATAAATTGACCAAAAGTTTGGTCACTTTGTCATTGGCCTCACATCTTTGGATTTGTTCTTGGCTCTACTTGCTCCTCTTGAGAGGCTTGCCCTTGGAGTTTGTTGGAGCTTCAAAGCCTTCCATGAGAGCAAACCATTGCTCTATCTCCATCATAAGAAAATTCTCAATTCTTGATTTCCAAGAATTGAAGCTTGTAGATACATATGGTGGAGGCACCCTTGTGTCGAATCCAAACCCGTCTTGGAATTCCATTTGAAGTTGAGCTTCTTGTGATGAATTCTTCGACTTGTAGAATTGCTTCAACTTCTTCACCCTCTAGCTTGTTGACCCTTCCGGTGATGATTCCGGTGAAGAGCGGCCTTGCTCTGATACCACTTGTTAGGACCGATTATGTAGCTAGAGGGGAGGGGGGGGGTGAATAGCTCGGTGCGCTCGTCTTGCTCGACGTTGCTTGTTTCTTCAAAGATATGCAGTGGAAATACAAAGAAACACAATACACAACGCTAACAATAGGATTTACTTGGTATCCACCTCAAAAGAGGTGACTAATCCAAGGATCCACACACTCACGCACCTTCCACTATGAAAAACACTCCTTTATGGTAACTACCAAAGGCGGAGAAGCCCTACAATACTCTCAATACAACAAGAAAGCAAGGGAAGATAAATACAAGAAATATCTTACAAGATATGCAATGAAAACCCTAACCCTAGCTTCTTCTTCTTGTTGTAGTCACGCCTCTTGACTTGGATGTCTCTCCAAGATCCTTCAAGAACTGGCGGTGAGAGTGGAAGAACGCTGTGGAGAAGCTGCTGTGAAGATCGGAAATGAAATCTGGAAGTTCTGCCGAAGGAATAGAATGCCTGCAGCTAAATATGATGCCAACGGTCGGATCTTGATCGATTGGATTGCTCCCAATCAATCGGGGAGGCTTTGGATCGATCGGTGGATCGATCCAGAGCACCTCTGTGCTCTCGGAAAAATGTCTGGATCGATCGGTTGATCGAACTAGACCCCATCGCACGAAATCGCAGCTTCCCAATCGATCGTCTGATCGATTGGGGGCTCAGGATCAATCGGCTGATCGATCCAGAGCTGTTCTGTTCGCGTGATGCTTCTCCCCAATCGATCCACTAATCGATTGGGAGAAGGCTTGTCGCAGGGACTCACCCAATCGATCGACCGATCGATTGGGCATGAGCCAATCGATCGACTGATCGATCCAGCTCCTTGATTTTGTCCAAAATCAAGTCCAAAGCCCCTTAAACCAACATCCGGTCACCTATGACCTGTTGGTACATTATGCCTAGCATCCGGTCACCCTTAACCTGCTAGAACTCGCTCACCAAGTGTCCGGTCAACCTTGACTCACTTGGACTTATCTTCACCAGGTGTCCGATCAACCTTGATCCACCTGGATTTCTCGTGCCAAGTATCCGGTCAACCCCTTTGACCTACTTGGACTTCCCAACACCAGATGTCCGATCATCCTTGATCTATCTGGATTTTTCTTGTGCCAAGTATCTAGTAAATCCCTTTGACCTACTTGGACTTCCCAACACCAGATGTCCGATCATCCTTGGTCTATCTGGATTTTCCTTGTCTAGCTTCACTCACCAGGACTTCCCTTCTGCCTAGCTTCACTCACTAGGTCTTTCACCTGGCTTCACTCACCAGGATTTCTCTTCTGCCTAGCTTCACTCACCAGGATTTCTCTTCTGCCTAGCTTCACTCACTAGGACTTCCAATTGCCTAGCTTCACTCACTAAGACTTCCCATCTGCCTGGCTTCACTCACCAGGACTTTCAACTGCCTAGCTTCACTCACTAGGTCTTTCACCTGGCTTCACTCACCAGGACTTTCCTTCTGCCTAGCTTCACTCACTAGGACTTTCACCTAGCTTCACTCACTAGGATTTTCCTTCTGCCTGGCTTCACTCACCAGGACTTTCACCTAGCTTCACTCACTAGGATTTTCTAGTCAAGTATCCAGTCACCCTTGACCTACTTGAGTCTCCTTCACAATCTCCCCACAATCTTCATGTGTTGTCTATATGTATTGTCAAACATCGAAATCCAAATATCAAGACTCGAGCTTGACTCAATTCAAGCTCAGTCAACTTGGTCAACCTTAACCTGGGGAATATTGCACCAACAATCTCCACATTTGCATCATATTGTCCACTTTGGGCCTAAGCCCTCATGGCTTTGCTCTTGGGCTCTCCCCAAAAGGCCTGATGCTAATGGAGATATCTTTTCTCTTTATAAACCATGATCTTTCCCATGTGTTTTACAATGTGGGACTATGTTTGCAACCTTGCAAACCCAACACTAGGGGGCCGCTAAGATAGCAGATCTACCTTTTTTTCTAAGGGGTGAGGCCATATATGTCGGTTATTATTACCCACCGCATCAGGACCATAACTTGTCATATCTTTTCATATTTTCAGAAATTTTCTTTTACTGATCAGTCCCCTATATGTAATTCCTCTAAGGTGTGAGGCCATATATCGGTTATTATTACCCACCGCATCAGGGACATAACTTGTCATATCTTATCATATTTTTGGAAATTTCCTTTACCATATCTAACTTGAGTCATAATAGTGCACCTTGGAATAAAAAGAAATGAATTTGCAATATAAAATGATAAAATGTAAACATAGTCTACAGCTATACTCGAAACGAAAAGCCCACTTACAGAGTCAGCAACTTCTTTAGCTTTGGACAAAAACTTTACGAGACTTGAACTTGCACTTGTTAATTGAAACTTGGGCAGGAACTTGCATAAAGGTTTTAGTGTCCATTTGGAAGACAATGCATTGACTATTTATAGGTATGAAGGGGTGGCTGATGAGCGCAGTCTGTCACACCCGCAAATCAAATGAACAATTTATATCCATGAACCCCTTACATACACAATGATGTTGTAATAACGAGCCCAGGATCGAATTTCTCGAGAAACTAACGGTAGGATGTAATCTAGGATTGCATGTTATTCCTATCTTTCGGGGTTTAATATATAAATGGGGGGTTTAAGCTTTGAATTTAAATCCAACAAATGAAAAGCACAGCAAATTAGAAACTAATCTAATGCATAAATAAAATCTACCTAGGTGCCAACTATCAAACCATAGCACATTGTCACCTTTACGTTGTGATTAAATCATTAACACACTCAAACTAAGAATGAAATACAAAACACAATTAAATCTAATTTTAAGCATAGAATGAAATAACAAGACATAAGATAATTCTGATCTAAAGCACTAATTTAAATCCTAACTTAATCACTTAACAATTAACCATGCTCAAATAAAACTTAAACACAAATTAAGCTTCAACAAGGTAATGACATGCTAGATTACTTGCTAAAAACATAACAAACATCAAAGAAATCTGTTCTAACTTCTAAAACAGTAACAAAATGAAATAAAATGGTAAGTCGTTCCAATCTCACAACCAATCTAACCAAGCAACACTTCTTGCCATCACGCAAGAAGCCGGAGACGAGAACGCCCAACTCCGGTCATCAGCGGAGAATCTCAGCGGCGTGTCAGCTCGGAATTGCTTAGCTACACCAGAGGAACGCCTTCGGCAAGTTGGAAACAACCCAAAACCTAAGATAGGGCCGAAAATCTGGAATGCTGGAAATCTGGCTCTCAGAATCTAGATGGAAGCTGCAAATGATGAACGATCATCGAATGAAGCTCAGGAACGCCGGAGGAACTCCGCCAAGCGTCTCTGATGGGAAGAGAAGTCTTAGAGTGGAGGAACGCCGCCAATTCTAAGGTGAACAGAGGATCGCCGAGAGTCGAATTCCGCCTGAGGGAACGCCCGCCGATGGCTCCAGATGATCGGGATGAAGCTGCCGTGAAGCTCTACACCGAAGTCGAAGCTTGAGAGATTGATAGGAGAAGAAGCGGGGTCAAAATCTCGCTGGAGATGCCACGCAACACGATGCAGTGTGGAGGAGATCAAAAAACATGAAGCTACTGTAGCTTCTATTTTAATCAGATCCAGATTTGAACGTTCGGCTGAGAGCAATTCGGATCTTGATCAACGGTGAAAAGTTGCTTTAACTCCGATCTGAAGGTGTTGATCTTAATCTAGGGTCTGGATCTACTCTCCCTTAGGTTAGATGGACCAGATCTTCAATGGATGGCTCAGATCCCTTCGATCTTGGATGAACGGTCCATAATGCTCCGTAGCTTGATTTTCTCGTTTAAACTCCGATTCGAGCACAAATTCGGTTCTAATAGCTCCAAATCCAAGATCCTTTGATGCCTACAAAGTAAGAATCAAATATTAGCATCAAATAACACCAAAAATAAGATAATTTGTAATTAAGTCCAAGAATAAAGACAATGCATAAAATGTAATACAAATATAGGTTTTATCTATGAACATAACATCAAACCATGCATGTATGAATCAAAATAATACAGTAAAATCATGGTTATCAGTGGCCAAGGCATATGAAGAGATGGCTAGATGGAGGGTCATTTATTAAAAAGGCTAAGTGGCTAGATGGAAGTTACAAGTAGATGGAGGGTCATTCATTAAAAAGGCTAGGTGAAAGGTCATGGCAAGATGGAAGTTACAAGTAGATGGAGGGTCATTCATTAAAAAGGCTAGGTGAAAGGTCATGGCTAGATAAAAGTTACAAGTAGATGGAGGGTCATTCATTAAAAAGGCTAGGTGAAAGGTTGTCTATTCATTAAAAAGGCTATGTGAAAGACCACCATACCATTACAACTTAGCACATGAAACATTGGCATAGCTAGAATAAGTCTAAGTTACATAAAAGGATTAACACATGACTTATTATATTATCATGATAAAACCAAAAGAAACATAGTCACAAAATTTTAACATATGACTCACTAAGTCATCTTGATAGAAATCAAGAAAAACATAGATATAACTAGAATACAAATTTAAAACGCATAAAATTAATATGTGACTCATTAAATTCTCATGATGAAGAGCATAGAAGAAACATATGAGTAACTAGACCCAACATTCTAAATCCCTAAGATCCAAACCTACACATGACACAAAGTAATCATAAACTTGGGTTCAATTTTATGGTATTAAGATTTCTAGGAGTTGAACCTAACTTAACCTTTAAAGGTATGCCCACTAGTGTCCATCACCATGTCCAAAATCGGGTCTTCACACTAACCGCCGAACGAAGCACACGAGATGGCTGGACCGAGCATCTACCCACCCAAATTCGCGGGGGAATTTGTGAGATGGAAAAATAAGATGTAGGTATTCTTTAAAACTGACTTTGAATTACTTGTAATAATGAAATTCAGTTTTGTAGCACCTAAAGGTAAAGAAGACTACCAATGGACGAAGAAGGAGTAGGCCGACTTCATGGCAAATAGTAAAGCAGAATTCCACCTACTAAGCGTCTTGCTGCCACAAGAAGTCAACCGGATCAGCGCCTACAAATCAGTAAAGGAGCTTTGAAAGAAGTTCCTTGAGCTACATGACGGGACGTCTAAAGCCAAGCTCGCAAGACGGGATCTTCTGAGGAACCAGTTAAGCAACATAAAATTAGAAGCAGAAGAAACCGTTATACACCTTCACTCGAGAATGAAGGAACTAATCACTGGACTCACGAATCTCGAAGAAAAGGTAAGCAACTGAGATTTGCTAAGGTACGCACTTAATGCATTTCCTAGAAATACCGAGTGAGTATCATTAGTAGATGCTTACTATATATCTAAAGATCTAGAATCTGTTACCTTAGAGTAAATGTTTTCAACATTTAAAGTCCATGAAACAAAATGTGCAGATTCAAAGAAGGAACATAAGCACAACATTGCCTTTAAGGTGAACATGGATGAACTAGATTCAGAATCCTCTCTCGACGATGAAGAAACGGTGATGATGGTAAGGCAATTTAAAAAATTATTTAAATCTAGAAAATCTAACCATCTACAAGGTAGAAAAAGAAGAAGAATCAGATGCTACCACTGCAATGTAGAAAGACACGTAAAAGACAACTGCCCTAAATTGAAGAATAAGGACAAGGGCAAGAACAAGAAGTCTGTCCAAAAGAACAAGTACAAGACTCTAAAGGTGACGTGGGATGATACGTCATCTGAATCAGAGATTGAAGCCATCGTTGGACTTGCGTTAGTGGCAAGTCATCAAGAAGACGAACACAAAGCAAGCTCATCCGAAGTGAGCATCGATGAAGGGGGAGCGACATCGGAAGAAAGCAATAGTTCAGGGGGAGCATCGGATAACGAGATCGATAAGGTAAGTCAGGTTCGATCTCTTCCACCTGATAAGTTATTTAAATTCATTAAATTATTATCGAAAATATATTGTACATTGGAGAGAGAAAATAAGAAATTAAAATTAATTTTAGATAAATCTTACTTATTAGAAGGTTTTGAAAAATTAAATTTGAAAAATGAAAAATTGAAAATACAAGTAGAAGACTTGAAAAATCATACATTCTTGAATGTTCAAACTCAAAATTTTAATAGACTAAGCTGGCATCTTAGATTTCATAAGTGCCAAATCAAAAAACTATCAAGAAAATATATTCTAAAGAAATTTCTGATTAACCTAGTTGGAAGGAACCTATATTGAGTTCAAAAACTTATATAAATTAAGTTTTAATTGGACTTAAGGCTTTCAGAGAGAAAATTAAATGTTAATTTTCTTAAGAGGATTTGTCTAGAAAGTGGTCATTGCTCCAATAACCAAGAAGGCCTAGTGTCTCGCCACAGCCTAGAAGCCAATTAATGAAATAAAATATTTAATTGATTAAGTGATAAAGCATTTAATTAAGTAATTGCTTTAAATAGTTGTCAAAACTCAATTATAATTTTTTTAAAAAAACTTAAAGTTTTTGAAATTATTTATGTTACAATTTTTTTTTCAAGTGATATAAGCTTTCCCTTATCAAAATTTTTCTACAAAACTTTTCAAAGTTTTTCAACTTTATAAATTCAAAGTTTTTTTGTGTTAGAAAACTTACACGTTTTTATTTTTTTTATAAAGTTACCCTTAGACTTTTGAGGTACCCCATTTTTATGTGATCAAAGGGGGAGAAGGGAAGATTAAGTCTAGGGGGAGGTAGTTTAATTTTTTTAATTTTTACACTTTATTGCATAATTGAAACTTTATTGCTTTTACTTTATGATTGGTTTACCCTAACTTAACTTGGGTTGCTCACATCAAAAAGGGGGAGATTGTTGGTTGGTACCCCAAGGTAGTTTTGATGTGATCAAACAGGTTAGGTTAGGTCCTATTATGTTTAACCTTGTGTCTAAGTGTGCAAGAACTTAGGAGCACAGGACGTCGAGCAAAAGACGCAGCTAGCGAGAAGGACGACACGGGAGGGAGCCGACGGGATTGGTGCGTCTGAGAGACGAGGTGATGCGGAAGAGTATGCGGGCATACAAGAAGGAGGAACACGATGTTTCTGAGGGACGAGAAGCCGAAGCGGAAGCTTGCTCGGAGAAGGCCGGAAGTTGAGTTCAGGTGAGCCTTATTCCGAATAGCCGAAATCACCAAAGTGAGTGGAGCCGGCGCGGAAGACCCGGACCGATGCGAGTGGAATCGGAGTAGGAGACTGGTTCCAAAAGTCAACAAAAGGTTGACCTTTGTCTTCGGGGTGTCAGGACCAATCCGGGGTGCCCGGACTCCGGGCGCCCGAAACCCTAATTTCATCCAGTTTTGACGTGGCGGGTACTGTTGCATCAGGGATAAAATATTATCTTATTCTAGGCACCCCAAGCAGGGCTATATAAGAAACCATGCTCCTAGAAGCTAAAAATAACAAGAAATACTGAGTAACAACACTTGTGATTGAATTTTTTAAAATTTAGCTTTTGTTTGTGAGCTTTGAATGCTGTAAGAGGCTTCTCCACCCAGAGGAGATTTTAGTGCACTTTTTTATCTGCATTGGATTAGCAACCTCCCCGGTTGTAACCAAGTAAATCTATTATGCCTCTGTCTTTTAGTCTTGTTATCATTCTTATGCAAGTGTTATTTTAATTAAGTTATAAGTCGGGAAAGGTTTTCATTTGCTTAATTTGTGCAGGGCTATTCACCCCCTCTAGTCAGACGATCAAGGGAACCAACAACTAGTCCTCACAAGAAAATTTTTTGGTGTCTCTCAATCCTAATCTCAAATTCATGTAATGGTGGAGCACACTCACGCTACTCATGTTTCATGCACTACCATATGCTTGCTTATCTTCTACTCTTCACCACTAACCTAGGCATTACAATACACAATTATGAAGGTTTATAATGATGAAAAAGAAAGCATGAATCAAATCAAATGAGAGTTTGTGTGTAAGAAAAGAAATGAGGAAGATAAAATTCAAAGTTATAGTGGAAGACATGGACACAAAAGAATGCTATAGAGATGAATTTTAGCCATACTTCCCTCTCCTCTTCTTTGAACCTACTGCCCAATATACAAAAGAAAATTTCTTAGAAGTTCAATTCTAAAATCTGGAATAATTTCCTGTTTTTGCAAAGTTGTCATTTCCACATCCGAATTCAATGTTGTAGAAAAATTTCCATGAAGATCATTCAAACTAGCACCCTATGTCAAAGTCTTCAACTCTATTTCCCAATTCTAGCTTCATTTTAGTTCAGCTCAATTCAACTAGTCACAAAAACTCAAAAGAGTGAAGCTGATTTTTCCATTGCTGTTTCAGAATTTTGAATGACAAAGTGTTTTGGGTTGAATCTTGAAGAGTTGTACCTAGGTGAGGGTTTCATTTAGCACCAATTTGTTTTGAACTTGTATTCAAGGTCATGATAATTAGAAACATCATCTGAACTTGGCAGAATGCTCAAAATTCTGCATTTTTGGAATTTCTGAAACTATGCTATACTTATCAATTCATGTTCAGCTGTTCAAAAATTTAGTTCACAGTTCTAAATCAGAGAGCTAATTCACTGAAGTTGTTGACTCTTAAGTTTGACATGGTTAGAGACATTATTGCATTTCCCAACTTGACAAAGTATCAACTTCAAGAAGTGTTCTAGATTTCTGAATAAAGTTTCAATTTCTAATCTCCTTCGAATCTCAAATCAAGCAATTGAAGTTAAATCTTTATAAAAGATCTCATTTAGCCTCCAATCTACAAGATCTCCAAACCTGGACAATTAAACTCATCAATAGATCAACCAAGACTCTCAATGGAGGATGCAATAAACTCAGCATCTAAAGCTGAGGAATTAAGCAACATCATTTACCAAAGATGTAAGTTGCTGTTTCTTTTCAAACTAATACATTTCTATCACATTGTCTTGCTGAATTTAGGTCCTTTTGATGACTAGGTCCTGGATAGAATAAGGTTACTAGTGTGAGCTATGAAAACTCAGAAAGGAAAGCACCAATTGACAATGGCAAAGCATGAACTTCACTTGAATTTCTCAATGATCTAGAAATTAGATTAAAAACATCAGGTTCAATGCAACTCAGCATTCTAGAGATCAGATTCATTAAAGCTTAACCAATTGAGCTATCTCAAGTTTTCAAAATTTCAAGAATTTGGACAAGACAATCAAATTCGAAGAAGTTAAACTAGAAGAACATTTCAATTATGACTTAGATCCCACAAACTGATTCCAAACATATTTGCACCAATCTGTTTCTAGCTTCATCTAAATTCTGCTTTTAAGTTCTTGGATTCAAGAAAATTTAGACACGAATGAACATGTAATTCCTTCAAGCTTCCAATAATAACTTCTCAAATTGATACAATTAACTCCAAATCTGATTTCTGGATTTTTTCAGTATCAATTCTGTTTCTACCATTATAGAAACCAGAATGCTATGATGATGACTTTCTTGGCTACACTTCTCTTTTCAGAATTCAACTTCTCATTTTCAGCACAAATCATATTACCCAAAATTTAAACTTTTCAGATTCTCAATTGACAGAACACTGAGTTAGAAAGTTGGCATAATTTTATTGCTACATTCTTCATTATCTTTTCTGATCTGCAGGATTTCAGCAACTTTTCCAAACTATCAAAGTTCTATTTTTCTGTTTAACAGATCAGAATTTGTTTTGCAGATTCAGCTCTAGAATTTTGATTCAGGGCCTTTGGTTAATCAGTAAGTTGAGTTGGCATATTGCATGCTCTTGATTCCATTCATTCCTTGTCAAAAACAGCAAATTCCTGATAACTTACAGATTCTGCATAGTGATAGTGTGAATCTGTCCTTTAGTTTTCAGATTCTACTAAAATGACATTTCAGCAAAATTTTCTGACAAGTAAGCCTTGGAAGATAGTTCATTTGACATTGAATCAAAAGGGTTTTGAATTCCATCCATTTTGGGTCATATACAGCAAGAAATTCAAATCAAAATAGCAAATTAATTTTGGCACCAAACTAAACTTCCTTGAAATCAGAATTCAATCTCCACTTGCAGCTGCACACTTTTCTCTTTCATTTTTTTATTGACATCCTCTTTTGCATTTGATCTACAGCAAGACTTAACCACATTTTCTTAAAATGGCACAAAAATTCAGCTCAAATTTTAACTCCCACTAGCTGCAAATTCAGTAACCAGACACAAACTGCAGAATAGGTTTTCTGTTTTCATTTTTTGTTTTGTATTTCTAATTTGTATCCAATTCTCTGTCTAAAAAACCTATACACTATGGAGAATCAAGATTAGCATTTAACAAGACTCTACAAATAGCTAGCTTTCAATTTTTGAGTGAACAGATGGCTATAAACTCCAATCAGCACAGCTACGTACAGATTTCTGAACATCTGCACAACTTCCTGACTTCGCGTCAACTAATCATCATTAGCCACCAAAAATTTTAATTCCTTTTCATCTAGCTTCTTAAGATCCTTATCAATTCATCCTCTAAAAATTTCCCAATTTCAGCAACTCTAGCTTGTCATAACTCATTTTTCAAAATGGCACAGAAAGTGCACATGAATCTGCATTTAAAAATTAACTCAACTCAATCTATTTATACATAGATTACTAGCAATCTCCTTAGCATTCCAAAGTCTACTAATGACATAAATTACTGATCAATAGCAATGATCAGATTCAGTGACACATATAACAACATTCCATAATCTCTTCAACTGTCATTACTACACAGCATTACAGGTTCAGATTTAGTGATGTTTCATAAATCCATTTTTTCAGTTTTCATATTTCATTAGCATTCCATAATCTTTTAATGGCATATGTCATTAGCACTTCCAATGCTCAAATAACTTTTGAATTTACTACTCCTCAGCAATGTTGAGATTCTGCATTTCTGCATTTGAGCATGTTCCTGAAATTCAGCAAGCCATGTTTCTGAAATTCACTTTCATTAGCATTCCAAATTTTAGCATTCATATTTCAATTCTGTTGTACACAGAATTCAGCAACCTGATAAGTATTAATTCCTAAATGTCTAGACAATTTCAGATTACTTCATAAAGGATACAACTCAGGGATTGATTCCATTTAGCACTCCAATATCCAAAGTTTGAATTCAACTCCATGATTCTTCAAAACAGATTAACCCCTTTGGCACAAGAAAACACTTCCTTGCTTTTCCTGCATTCCAAGTAGTGATCAACTTCCTTGTTTCTGCCTTTTTCCATGTTTCTACAACAGAATTGTTTAGAATCAGTGATGTTTCTAAAATTCAATGGTCTGCTTCAGCCTTCCATTACTATGGAACTCTGGAGTTAAAGCTTCATAATGGCCATTTAAGCTCCTTTCAGATTTGCAAAAACACAATTTCAAAATTTTGAAGTTATTGGTTCTGTTTTGTACCAGTTCTAGCTTAAACGCTTAGATTTCCAATAACTCTTCTTCATTTAGTTAAAAATAATCTTCTAATGCATTGTATGATAAATAAATCATTCAAATTTAATCTTGAATAGAAACAATATTCCATCTCTTCTTTATCACTGTTTCCAGTATCAATTGGTTACCATTATCATCATTTTTTCCTTTTAAAAGCTTATAACACCATCTGGAATGCTTCTTGAACTGAATGACAATCACCAATTGAATTTCCAATCCTACTCTTCAATCAAATTTCACCAGCTACAGCTCTATGTTCCATCAGCTCACAATTATCCATTTCAGCTGTTATAACAATTCAAAAATCTGTCCATCAGGTTTGTTAAGACATGGAAAGGAAGTAAATAGCATTTATTTCTGAGAATACAAGATCTTCACTTAATTTCTCATTGGTTTTAAATTGATACAACATTTCAAATTGAATTTCTATCTGTTCTTGTTGCCTTACCGCATTTCTGAAACTCACTCCCACTGATAGCTTCTAAAACTTGTTTCATCATTTGTATTTAACACTTGTTTCTTGGTGATTAAAAAATATCACTTGAATTCTGAATCCTGACCATAGTGATCAGATTTCCAGCATTTACCTTCACTGGTTTACAGCTTCATAATTCTAGATTTTATAATTCCAAATATCAGAATTCTAGATTTCAGAATTCCAGAGTTCCATACAGTTTATAGAGGTCAATGAAGAACAAGAATACCATTTGTTTCTGCAATTCTCAGAGCTTCACTTGATCTTCTCACTGGTTTTAGTGCTGCTCTCTAATTTTAATACACCTTTGATATAAAAATTTCCAGCTTCCCAACAGTGATCAAGTTCCATGTTTCTGCATTTCTTTAGTGTACAAATTCATCTCTATAAATATTGACTTCTACAATGGCTATTCAAGGTAAATTCTTAGTTTTCAAAATCATTTCAGTTCTTCACTTGCATTCCATTACTGCACAACAGCAATGCCCAAATTCACCAATGCTTTGTTTCTAAAAATTCAGAACTTCATTCCTGCACCTCTTGATATCTTGCATTTTAGTTTCAGATTTTTGATGGTTTCAAGGGATTCCCTTCAACCTCTAAACTCTCAATAAGGATTACTAATAAACATATTTTCTCAAGGCTATAGCACAACTCCTGGGTAGCAACACCAATAGAATGCTCAAATTTCAGCATTTTCAAAACCTTCTCCTAACATATGTCTCCTAGAGTTTTAAGTGTATCACCATAGTATCAAATTCCAAAATTCAAAACTATTGGATCTTGCTCTTGACATAATCAAGCTCAGGTAATGATTAAGGTTAGCACAAAATATTAAGGGCCATTCATTCACAACAGATTTTTCAACATTTTTGCACAAGAAACTATTGGATCGTGGCACGCATGAGAGAGGGGGGGGGGTGAATCACGTGGTTTTTGAAAATGCTTCTTTTTGGTTTTAAAAAAATGAGTATACAGTAGAAAGTAAGGATTTAAAGATAAGAAAATACAAGAACAACACAAGCAATTTTTACTTGGTTTGGAGCCTTCGGCGACTCCTACTCCAAGGCCCAGGTCCCGCGGAGCTATCGATGGGAAATCTACTAAAAACCTCTTCCGGTACCCCCGGAAGAGAGAGTCGAGTACAAGAAAAGTTAGGTCAAGTGCAACACATTGCACTTGTCCTTTTATAGTAACTAAGTATAACACAAGATTTTACCAACACTCTTTAAGGATCGAAATGAGGCTTTATGTTGATGTCTGTCTGCCGGGCGTGATTGGAACTCCTTGGAGCAATCGTCGGGCTCAGCAACCTCACAGTAGAGTCACAGCAAGAATCGGGAGCAATCGGAAGCTTTAATGGGCGTGCAATAGCTCGTATGTAGTTCATGTGTAAGTGTCTACTCGAGACTGCCTTATAAACGGCTTGGAGGGCGCCGTCCATAAGCATGGAAGGCGCCTCCAATAAGGCAAATCCTATCCCAAGCAAACCGACACTTATATGCGACCGATTCTAAAACTCTATCATGCAAAGGGCGCCTTCTATAGCCATGGAAGGCGCCTTCTATGAACAGTACCGAGGAACCTTCCATAGCCATGGAAGGTGCCTTCGAGTACTATTCATCCGAAGGCAATTTTTCTTTCTTACTTATTTTCTTGCCCTGCAAACATGTGTTAGTCCAAATAACCTGTAAGACAAGTGTTAGCACAAATATAATAAATAGTAGTAATTAGCTTCTATCCTCCCACGATCAGGAACTAGTCAAGGTCTCAGTCTAAGGATCCCAAATGGACCCAAACTGAACCGATGTCTACTGTCTCTCAACTGGGGCGCGTCCTCACAGAGTCACTCTCCTCCAGTGACTTACCGTTACTTACCTCTTGCCAGATATCTGGTCAGCCCGTCGACAAGTCTAGACTTCATGCCAGCTATCCAATCAGCCCGTTGATCTAGATGGACTTCGTGCACACTATCTGGTCAGCCCGTTGACCTAGCTGGACTTCATGCCAGATATTTGGTCAGGCCCTCGACCTAGCTGGATTTCTTACCAGATATCTGGTCAGCCCGTCGACCTATCTGGACTTCTCCTGTACATTTAGTTAACTTGTTAGATCACAATAAACCTAACTTAACTTACTTTGTCATTCATCAAAACCTGAGTTAGACTGTTAGTGCAACCTGTACCAACAATCTTCTCCTTTTTTATGGAATGACAACCTGGGTTAAGTTAGGAAAAATATGCAAAAATAACAACATGACATGGTTTAAGTTAGTTTGATTTGTCTGATCTTATTTGCTAACTTAATCCACCTAACCCTCCCTCTTTGACATTCATCAAAAAATAAGAATAGACAATCAAGTAAAAAATAAGTACAGAAAAAATGGAAGAAGTTGAAAGAAATGAATTTATCTCTTTTTTTAAAAAAAATTCAAAGACATCGTACAAGTCACGATGTCAAAAATAAAAGTTGATAATGCTAGGTTTTTTTAAAAAAACTTGAGATTTAAAGTAATCTAAAAAATAATGTCCAAGAGAAAATATTAAGGACTGGGTTTTGAAAATACCAGGTTTTTGTAATAAGTACTTTGAAAGTTAGAGTAAGAATAGTTTTGAAAAATAGCTAGGTTTTTAAGATAACCTTTCAAAACAATTGAAAAAATTTATCAAAAATGAAATTTTGAAAATAAGAAATATTTACCAAAACATTTGTTTTCAAAGATAGCATTTCAAAAGCTCAAATTTGTTAAACTGAGTTTTAAAGGATATTTTTTTTAAACACTTTTGAAATTTGAAGTTTTAAAAACTTTACAGTTTTGAAAATGTTAGTAGAAAAATGAAACAATTTTCAAAATAATTTTTAGATTATTAATCCTCCCCCTGAATCTGATATTATTTCAAAATAAATAACTAAAAAGTCTCCTTAACAGTCTAACCATCAGTTACTTACTAACTATCAGAAGATAACAGTTTTTACTTGGTTAGTCAGGTTAAGTTAGTTTTTCCGGTTAGTGTTTGACTAAGCTGAAAACTTAACATGATTACTATTTAGTTTTGTTTTTAACGCCCAGACTTGTATTGATGTACTGATATAAACATCTTAAATCCAGGCAATCTGCCTATGCATCTCACCCTTTCTAGGTTTAGCAATACACAAACAAAGTAACCCTAATGTGTTTGTGAGATGCTTAAGTCCTAGATCTATAGGAACATGCTTTCTAAGGGTTTGATCTAGACTAAGGCTAAAAGTAATTTTGAAAATTCTAAAAATAAGAGAAGTTTTTAAAATAAATAAAGAATTTTACCCTAGAGTTTTTAAAGAAATAATTTTTGAAAGTAATTTTGAAATTGAGAGTCCTAGTCTATTAAACACATTCCTAATTGTCGATGTAAGTTACTAAATTCACTTTCAGGGAGGAGTTTAGTAAATATGTCAGCTAAGTTTGACTTGGACTTAATGTATTTAAGTTCAATATCACCTTTAGTGACATGATTCCTGATAAAGTGACGTCTAATTTCAATATATTTAGTTCTTGAATGATGCATAGGATTTTTGGTTAAATTAATTAAACTGACATTATCAATTAGTACTTTTGTATTTGTAAAGTTTAACTTGAAGTCTTTTAAAGTGTACATCATATATAATAATTGGGCAATACATTCTCCTATAGCTATAGATTCTGCCTCAGTAGTAGATAGGGCAACATAGTATTGCTTCCTACTAAACCAGCTAACAAGTGATGGGCCGAGTAGCTGACACCCACTACTTGTACTTTTATGATCCAGTTTACAGACATCATAGTCTGAGTCAGAGTAACCAATGAGTTCAAAAGTAGGTGTTCTAGGATACCAGATTCCTACATTTGACGTTTCTTTGAGATATCTAAAAATTCTTTTGACGTTAGTCAAATGTGATTCTTTAGCACAGGTTTGGTATGTAGCACACATACTAACTACAAATAAAATATCAGGTCGACTTGTAGTTAAGTATAGAAAGCTACCTATGACTCTCCTATAGTATTTTAGGTCAACTGGTTTTCCATTTGGGTCATCATCTAAGGTTGTGTTAGATGCCATATGTGTCTTTATTTCTTTAGTATTTCCTATTCCAAATTTTTTAAGCAATTCCTTAATATGTTTTTGTTGATAAATGTAATTACCTTCATTTGTTTATTTAATTTGTAATCCTAAAAAGTAAGTTAGTTTACCTACTAAACTCATTTCAAATTCTTATTGCATTAGGGTTATAAATTCTTATAAAAATTTTAAATTGGTTGACCCAAAGATTATATCATCTATATATACTTAAGCTATAAAAATATCTTGATTGATTGATTTGACAAATAGAGTTGGGTCAATTTATCCTTGGTCGAACCCTTTGGAAATTAGGTAAGAAGTTAACCTTTCATACCATGTCCTAGGTGCTTATTTAAGACCATACAAGGCTTTCTTAAGTTTAAATACATGGTCAGGATGATCTAAACTCTCAAACTCAGGTGGCTGACCTACATAAACTTTCTCTTTTATTAGCCCATTTAAAAAGGCTAATTTTACATCCATTTGATAAATTTTAAATCCTTTATGAGCTGCATAGCTAAGCAGCATTCTAATGGACTCTAGTCCGACTATTGGGGTATATGTTTTATCATAGTCAAGTCCCTCTACTTGACTAAACCCTTTAGTAACTAGTCTAGCCTTGCTTCTAATAATCTCTCCATTTTCACTTAATTTATTTCTGAATACCCATTTTATTTCTATTATCTTTTTATTTTTTGGTGGTGGTACTAAGTCTCAGACTTCATTTCTCTCAAATTGGGCTAACTCTTATTGCATAGATATAATCCAGTCTGGGTCAAGTAAAGATTCAGCTATTGTTTTAGGTTTAATTTTTGAGATTAGGGATATCTGACTTAAGTTTCTAAAGGATGACCTAGTCTAAACTTTTAGATCTGGATTACCAATTATTTGGTCAATTGTATGATTTGGGTTGACTCTTATGGTTCTATTAGGTTCATTTATTTGAGGTTGATCTTCTTCTTCTTGACTTAGGTTTTCACTGGCTCCCCCTTGACTAGTGTTACTTTGAACAAAATCAATTGGTTGAATTTGGATTTGTTCTAAGTTTTGGTTGGACTCTTCAAATTTCACATTTGAAGTTTCTTCAACTCTTAGTGTAATTTTATTGTATATTCTATAACCTCTACTGTTTAATGAGTATCCTACAAAGATCTCATTTTCTATTTTTGACGTAAATTTTTCTAAGTATTCTCTTGTATTTAGTATGTAGGTCGGGCATCCAAATACTTTAAACTATTTAATATTAGGTTGTTTGTTATAATATATTCAAATAAAGTTTTATTATGAGTTTTATTTATTGTGGTTCGATTTTGTACATAGCAGGCTATGCTAACAGCTTTTGCCCGAAAGTATTTTGGTAGGTTATACACATTTAGCATTGTCCTAGAGGCTTCAAGTAGGGTTCGATTTTTTCTTTCTACTATTCCATTTTGTTGAGGTGTTTTATGACATGAATATTCGTGATGGTAACCATTTTCAATGTAAAATTGGTTAAAGTTGTGATTTTTAAATTCATCTCCGTTGTCACTTCTAATTCTTTTAATTTTTAGATCTTTTTCATTTTCAACTTATTTGCAAAAATTAGTAAAGATTTCGAATGTTTCATCTTTATTTTTTATGAATTTTACCCAGGTGAATCTAGAGTAGTCATCTATTATTACCAAGTAATATAACCTTCCATTTATTGATTTGACCCCATGGGAATCAAATAGGTCTAAGTGCAATAGTTCTAATATTGAATTTGTTTGAAGTTGATTAGTTGATTTGTGAGTAGATTTTGTTTGTTTTTCTTGTTGACAAGCATTACAGATTGTTGAGTCAAAGTTAGATAATTTTGGTAGGCCTCTAACTAATCCATTTAATTTACTTAGATTTCTAAAATTTGTGTGTGACATTCTTCTATGCCATAACCAAGTTTCTTCTTTTTGCTTTAAGTAACACTTAAGTGAGGAAGAGGTTAGGTTAATTGCAAAATATTTTCCTTTCTAAACCCTTTTAGGCTTATAGTAGGGTTTTCTAAGTTCTTAATTAAGTATTTAGAGGAAAGAAACCTGACCTTATATCCAGAATTACACAATTGACTTATACTAAGAAGGTTGTATTTGATATTTTCAACAACTAATACTTTCTTAACAATGAAATCAGTTTTGATTTCAATATTACCTTTCCCAATTACCTTGAGTTTATCATTGTTTCCAAAGGCAGCTGTTCCTAACCTCTTGTAGATTAATTGAGTGAATTTGGTGTGATTCCCAGTCATTTGTTTAGAGTAACCACTATCCAATATCCATTTGGTTTCCTAAAACAGGTAGGAGTTAAGATCAATTTAATTTTTAAGTTTAAGTTTTAATTTTAAGTTTGATTTAATTTTTAATTTTAATTTTAATTTTAAATTTTAAGTTTAATTTAATTTTTTAAGTTTAAGTTTAATTTTTAAATTTTAATTTTTAATTTTTAGCTTAATTTAATTTTTAAGTTTTAAGTTTAATTTTTAATTTTGTTTGATTTAATATTTTAAGTTTAATTTAATTTTTCAGTTTCAATTTAATTTTAAGTTTGATTTAATTTTTTAAGTTTAAGTTTAATTTTTTATTTTAAGTTTGATTTAATTTTTAAGTTTAAGTTTAATTCAATTAAATTTAAGTTAATTTTAATTCAATTTTATTTAATTTTTAAATTTTAATTCAATTTGATTTAATTAAATTTTAATTCAATTTGATTTAATTAAATTTTAATTCAATTTTATTTAATTTAATTTTAATTTTAATTCAATTTGATTTAATTTAATTTTAATTTCAATTCAATTTAATTTTAATTTAATTTAATTTAATTTTAATTTAATTTGATTTGATTTAATTTAATTTAATTTAATTTGATTTGATTTGATTTGATTTAATTTTAATTTTATTTAATTTAAATTAATTTTTATTTAATTTAATTACATCCTTAGTCATCTCACCCAATCTACATTTTCAATCAAGAAATCCTATAATTTTGTGAGATGAGTTTAGTTCAATTTCAAGGTTTGGTTTAACTTTGTGTTATATTTAGGTTTAGCTTTGGGTTTAATAAAAAGGCATTTATTTGGATAAACTTCTGGACTATGATGAGTCACCTGGACATCATTAGAGTAACCATGCCTTCGAGGTTTTTCAAATAGTCCTATCCACTGAACTTAGTACGAAACCTTGGTCTAACTAGTTAGGATTCGTAAGGGGTAGCTTTAGTTAGTTCCACTAAGCCAAATGCACCAGGTCGAAGTCATATCTTCCTAGACATACATAGACAGAGCTTCCCAAACCTACTATTATCCAAAACATCACCAGTATCATAGGTCAAGTTAAACTTTTATCTCTTTTTAAACTAATCCTAATTACCCTACCGGGTAGGTTATTTTTGGAGATGCCAACTAGTTTGGAGCCTTCCCTGAATTATAGATCTGGATTTATTAAGTTTTGGTTTTGGATTTATGTCGGTTACTTTTGTAATTATAATAAACTTGATGATAGTTTGGGTTTGAGTTGGTTTTGTAGTTCTTTCTATGATTTGTCTTTGGTTTAGTTGATTTAGTTTTATGTTTTAGATTTAGGTTATTTGATTTTACATAATATATTTTATTTTTGGGTATATAGTATTGGTTAATTCTTACTTGAGTGGTTAGGCACACTTTTGGAACCCATGCTTTGGTTTACATTTTATTTTGAGTTACGAGTGACATGAATGATTTATTTGTTGAACTGGACTTATATCCAAGCCTAGATTTATTGTAAACAGCTTTTCAATTTTTTAGAATTAAATCCAAATTTTTAGATTTAGTTGTAAAGTTTTCTAACAACCCTTTAAGTTTGTTATTTTCAATTTTTAATGTTGAGTTTTCCTCCTCAAGCTTTACAACTTGATTTGGATTAGAATTTTCAATCTGTTCCTTGAGGTGTTGATTTTCCTCAAGGAGCATTTTATTTTGACTTTCATTTACGGTTAATTTTTTATTTAAGCATGCAATAATTTTGAAATTTTTTTGCTTAAATTAAGGTATACCTCATCGAAACTGTTGGTGCGGGAAGCATCCGACGATCGAACTCAAGTTTTGATAATGACAAAGGGATTCAAAGTTAAGATTATTTGTTATCTAACATGTGCGAATGAGATTGCAGGAAAGTCCTAACTACGGTTAGGCAGGTGAAAAACCCTAGGAGTGGTAACCCTAGGTCCTAGGGGGTGGTAACTCTAGGTGATGGAAAACCCTAAGGGGTGGCAACCTTAGGTCTTAGGGGGAGGTAACCCTAGGTGGCGAAAAACCCTAGGGAGTGATAACCCTAGGTCCTGGGGGGTGGTAATCTTAGGCAGAAAGTCCAATTGGTCTGGAGGACCGGATTGACATTAGGTATGCTCTCTTGAGGGAGTAGGTGAGAACGCGTTCCCCAGAAGAGGAAACAGTAGGGGTCGGTTCGACCAAGGGTTTCCGGTAGGAAATTCGAAGTCAGAACCGGACAGTCCGTGACTGCCAAACTCTCATATTTATAGTGTTACTATGTGCTACCGTTATTTTGCAGGGTATTTTTGGGACTAACATATCTTGCAGGTACAAAAGAGCACTTTATGCCTCGGATGAACAGTACCCGAGGCGCCCTCATGGAGCTTAGAGGCGCCTCGGGTGCAAGGCAAAAGTAGTGCGCGCAGCAAGGCTGGAGGCGCCCTCAAAGGAGCTGGAGGCGCCTCGGATAGGCTTGAAGGCGCCCTCAAGGAGAATGAAGGCACCTTCAAGAGGATGAGTTGCGACTACTTCTGGTCTCATCCGCATGGAGAAATTGACGCAGATGAGGGCGCCCTCAAGGGGATTAAGGGCGCCCTTAGTGTCCTTTATAAGGGGTCTCGAACAGCAGACTTAAATCATCAATTCTCAAGTGTTCTTTCTCTTGTGTACTGCTAACAAGAAGACCCAGAAGTGATGCTTCCTGCTTCTCTACCCTTGCAGGGGCTGAAGGTGTAATTGATGGAACCTTGACCGAAATTGGTGCCACCACATTGGTTTCTGGTGGGACTACACAAGAAGCTCATTGGTTAGCGGTCAGGGTGGCTATAACTTGTTGATGTTCTGCCAATTGTCTCTACAGCTGAGTTACTACTTCCAAAAGGTTAGGCGGTGGTGCAAACTCATTTGTCTCTAGTTGAGGTTCATTAACTCTCGGCTGTCTAACCGGCCATCCTTTGGCCATCTACATATTCATAAACCCAACCAGTGAGACATACATCAACCCATCATCATTCTTACTTGCTACTATTAGCACTTATTAGCACTTCATGTATAAGCATTCTTAATCTTAACAAACAATTCTTACTATTCATAACAGGAATAAAATGCATAAAAGTTGTGAGAAGGTACTTTCTTACTTGGAAGCTGCAGGATCAATGCTTGATGAGTGTGTGGCGGAAGGGTGGAACTTGCTCTGATACCAAACTGTAACAACCGGCCCCTATATCCTTACCATATAAATGTTAGACATTACTCTTTCATTACAAATTTTATTTTAAATATTTACATTATATATATACTACTCAGTGCAGAGATCTACTCTGAACTTGTTTCGACTGTTAGAACGAGATTTGGGGCAAAGCAGAGTGTGTAAGGCATTCCCGGCCGGTGCAGGGCACGGCCGTGTGAAGGTCACACGGCCATGTCACCTAGAGGTGCACAGGCGTGTGAATCCACACGGCCGTGTCACCTTGGACGAGAGGAAGAGGTGCACGGCCGTGTGACTCCACACGACCGTGTCACCTCGGTCGAGATGAAGAGGTGCACAGTCGTGTGAATCCACATGGTCGTGTCACCTTGGTCGAGAGGAAGAGGTGCATGGCCGTGTGAATCCACACGGTCGTGTCACCTTGGTCAAGAGGAAGAGGTGCATTGCCGTGTGAATCCACACGGTCGTGTCACCTTGGTCGAGAGGAAGAGGTGCACGGTCGTGTGACTCCACACGGCCGTGTCACCTCGGTCGAGATGAAGAGGTGCACGGTCGTGTGAATCCACATGGTTGTGTCACCTTGGCCGAGAGGAAAAGGGGTGAGGCCGTGTGACTCCACACGGTCGTGTCACAGCCATGCAAGGGCCACACACTGCTCTACAAAAGGAGTTATTCTCCCTTTGTGTTGGAACCCCAAGGTTGTTTTGGTGTGATCAACAAGTTAAGTTAGGTCATGTGTTTTTCACAGGTAGTCGAGCGGAAGACGCAGCTAGAGAGAAGGACGGCACGCGGTGCGTCCGAGGGACGAGGCGCTGCGGAAGACTACACCAACGGACGAGAAGGAAGCGTGCGGTAGTTCCGAGGGATGAGAAGCCGGAGCGGAAGACTGCTCGAGGAGCAAGAGACGCAGCTAGCGAGAAGGTCGACATAGTGTGCGACCGAGGGACGAAGATTGCGGATGAGTACGCTAGCGGACGAGAAGGAAGCACGCGGTGATTCCGAGGGATGAGAAGGCGGAGCGGAAGCCTGCTCGAGAAGACCGAAAGTTGGGTTCGGGTAAGCCCTATTCTGGATGGCAGAGATCACCCAAGCGAGAGGAAGACTCGGTCTGAGGCCAATGGAGCCAGAGCAGAAGACCCGGGCAGGAAAAAGTCATAGGGTTGACTTTTCCCTCCGGGGCGCCCGGAGCTCTTCGGGGCACCCGGAACAGCCCGGGGCGACCGGAGTTGTCCGGGGCGCCCGGAACCCTTTCGGGCGCCTGGAGTTGACTTTTTCACAAGATCGAGTTTTGACTCGATCTGAACGTTGGGGGATAAAGTTTATCCCCCTAGGGCGCCCAGAACCCTTCGGGGCGCCCCGACCAAGGCTATAAATATAGCCTTGGCCCAAAAGCTTTTTCAACAACTAGAACGAACTTAAGAATTGTAATTCCAACGCTTGTGTGATTTAAATTTAGAGTTGAGCTTCTATTTTTGTGCTTAAACACTGTAAGAGGCTTCTCCGCCTGAAGGAGATATTCTAGTGTGCTTCATCTTCCTTGGATTAAAAACCTCCCTGGTTGTAACAAAGTAAATCTCTTTTGTCTCTTACTTTTAGTTTATTTGTTTAATTTATTTATGCAAGTGTTGTGTTGAGAGTTCGAGAAGGGTTGGTTTTTGTTTTTGTGTTTGCAGGCTATCCAACACCCCCTTCTAGCCGGCCACCAACGGTCCAACAAGTGGTATCAGAGCCAAGGTGCTTGGAAGACTAACCGGATGAAGCAACAAAATGATGGTCGGAGCTAGCATCTACCCATCAACATTCGAGGGGAGTTTGCTTTATGGAAGCAACGCATGAAGGTATATCTAAACACATATTTTGGTATTTCATTAATTATGAAATTTGGTTATGAAGCACCAAAGACAACGAATGGAGAAGAAATCAAGAAATATCTCTGGAACGAGAAGCAACGTAATGAATCGATGGCAAACGCTCGGGCTGAATTTCATCTTCTAAGCGTAATACCAGATAAATATATCGACAGAGTCAGAGAATACAAAAGCGCAAAAGAACTTTGGGAAAAGTTCTTAAAGATCTACGAAGAACCAGCTGAAGTCGAATCCAACTCTTCGATGGACACCAAAACACCATTAGAACAATCCGAGAATGTGGAAACTACCAAGACAGTCGAACTCCATCCCGAGGACACAGAAAGCTCATCCTAGATGAGCATCGATGAAGCGGGAGAGACTTCGAAAGAAAGCAACACAACAGGGGGAGAATCAACAGCTGACAAGGTAAGTCAGGTATATTCTCTACCTTCTGAACAATTGGTTAAATCAATTGAAAAGTTGCTTGAAGATTTTTACAAATTCAAATTGAATCGTCGAAAGAGTTTTTCAGATTAGAAAATCTTTTGTTGAAAGACTTTAGCAAATTAGAAGCATTTCCAAAAGATTCTTGTGAGTTACAAAATATTTTGTTGAACGAATCTTGCAAATTAGAAACATTGCCGAAAGATTCTTTTCCAATTATTTTGTCGAAAGAATTTTGTGAAATAAAACCTAAAAAATTATTAACTAATAGTGAGTTAAAAGAAACTCAAGCAATAGATTGTCAACTAAAGAATCTTGACAAACTAAAAATAGCAAGTAACATGATACAATTTTTTGTATGTTTAATATTGTTTGCTTCAAATTTGAAAAATTATGATTTGAGAAATTATGATAAAACAAAATGGAAATTTAAATATCATAATGATATCAAAGAAATGACAATAACTTGAGAGAATTTTTTTAAGTAAAAAATATATATATAATTTTTTTGTCTAAGTTGAAAGTTTTCTAAAATTGGAAATTTCTGCAAAGATTGCCTAAGTCAGATTGTTTTAATTTCTCTTACTTAAAGCTCTACTTAGAAATTTTTTTTGGTACTGCATTTGCTGAAAATTATTGCAAATTCTCTAACTTAGAATTTACTCAAATTAAATTTTCTTTTAAGAAAGTTAGAAAAAAATTTTAACCCTTATATTTTTTTCAGAACCCCAATTTTTTTTATGTGATCAAAGGGGGAGAAGGAAAAGTATAAGTTTAGAGGAGGAAGACAATTTTTTTATCTTTTACATTTTATTGCAAAATTAGTTAGTTAATTTTTATGTCTATTTACCCTACCTTAACTTGGGTTGCTCACATAAAAAGGGGAGATTGTTGGAACCCCAAGGTTGTTTTGGTGTGATCAACAAGTTAAGTTAGGTCCTGTGTTTTTCTAACCTTGTGTCTAAGTGTGCAGGAGCTTAGGAGCACAGGTAGTCGAGCGAAAGACGCAGCTATTGAGAAGGACGGCACGCGGTGCGTCCGAGAGACGAGGCGCTGCTGAAGAGTACACCGACAGATGAGAAGGAAGCGTGCGGTGGTTCCGAGGGACGAGAAGCCATAGCTGAAGACTACTCGAGGAGCAAGAGACGCAACTAGCGAGAAGGTCGGCATGGTGTGCGACCGAGGGACGAAGACTGCAGATGAGTACGCTGGTAGACGAGAAGGAAGCACGCGGTGATTTCGAGGGACGAGAAGCCAGAGTGGAAGTCTGCTCGAGAAGACTAGAAGTTGGGTTCGGGTGAGCCCTATTCCGGATGGCAGAGATCACCCAAGTGAGCGGAACCGGAGTTGAAGGCCCGGACCGAGGTGAAAAAAGTCAATAGGACGCCCGGAACCCTTCCGGGCGCCCGGAGTTGACTTTTTCACAGGATCGAGTTTTGACTCGATCTGAACGTTGGGGGATAAAGTTTATCCCCCTAAGGTGCCTGAAACCCTTCGGGGCACCCCGACCAAGGTTATAAATATAGCCTTGGCCCAGAAGCTTTTTCAACAACTAGAACGAACTTAAGAATTGTAATTCCAACGCTTGTGTGCTTTAAATTTAGAGTTGAGCTTATGTTTCTATGCTTAAATGTTGAAAGAAGCTTCTCCGCTTAAGGAGATATTCTAGTGCGCTTCATCTTCCTTGGATTAACAACCTCCCAGTTATAACCAAGTAAATCTCTTTTGTCTCTTACTTTTAGTTTATTTGTTTAATTTATTTATGCAAGTGTTGTGTTGAGAGTTCGAGAAGGGTTGGTTTTTGTTTTTATGTTTGGAGGCTATCCAACCCCCTCTATCCGCCCCACTGGATCCATAGGGTTCTCTCCCATTGCTTGAGGAGGGGTCCTCCCTTTGGGGAGACCCTAGATCTTCCCTCTTTGCCTCTCTAATTCTGCCAAACTACCCAATTCATCATAACAACTCTTGGTAGTATTTCATGCAGAGCGGAAATAAGAAAATACAGTAATACTAAGATCTAACACATTCCATGTAATAGTAGTTCCAAGACCTTCTTCCACTGTTCTGTCACACACACACAAAACACTGCTCCTGCTGCCTCCTCTTACTCGAGCTTTCCTTTACCTTTATCTGCAGTATAAGGAAATGCAAATCTATAAGCGAATGCTTAGTAAGTACCATTTACTCATAAAACTAACATTAGAAAGGGAACATGCTTTTCAAAACTACTTGAGGAAAATACAAAACATACACTTGACAGTGATTCACGCTAAAACTGTAATTCGGAAATATATACATGACATGCATTTTTAAATAGATTTATCATGCAAAACATCAACTTAAAACCATGCTTGTAATGTAAACATGTAATGGAAATATAAATCTTGCCATACTATAGAGTTCATCGATGCTACACTTTATAACTCAAGTTTTCGAACTTAGGAAGGCTTCCACTAAGACAAACAACGAATTTTGAAATCTTTATATTACATAACTAGTGAAAATAATAATAAATTTGCTTGGGCCCAACATTGTACCACTTTGCGCTCATCCTTAATAAGATTCGAGCTAATCTTGAACCTATTAAGGTACTACTAGGCAATCTAGGGGCCTAGGGGCGATCTAAGAGCCCTCCCATGGACTTTGTGTCCAGTACATGCCACTTTAAAGTAAAATACTTTCTTTTACTTATAGCTTTCTTATACTTGCACTTACTTGTCATTTAAACAAACACCTTATGTGCGCTTAATCCCCCACACTTATAGGGAAGCACTTTAGGCACTTTGAATATGCTTCTTAGCCCCAAAACTATATGGGAAGCAATTCAAGATACTCTAATCATGCTCTTAATCCCAAAACTTTAGAGGGCATCTTACAATCTTAACATATATCTTCTTTGACGTGCATAAATCATATCACAACATGTATCTTCATAATCATGCATAAAAGATCTCACAACATGCATCATCAAAGTAACTTATACTGCAGGTGAGTAGTACTTACTTCCTTTCGCTAGATCTTACTATTATAGGGTGGAGGGAAGACAAATCCTCTCTTGTATGCCTTAATCTCCAAGTCACCTTTCCCACGCGTACATAAATCCTTGTGAAACTCTCCTCTTAGATCCTCCTATTGAAGAATCTAGAGCCTTGGAACCCTAGGGTTCTTGGTCGAAACTGAAAAAGAGGAAGAGAGAAGGGATTTCGGATAAGGATGAGAAGAGAAAATGAAAAGTTATGTTTTCATCTCTTCCTTTCCCTTTTATACTAAGTGGAAGTTGAAGCATCTCTCCACACATAATCTACATATGATGAATGGTTTCCTATTTCCATTGTGATGCTTTACCACCACCTAATGACTACATAAACCAATCTCAAATCAAGGATCTCGGGTTCAAATCCCAGCCCGGGTCATTTATATATATATTTTTTTATTTCTTTTCTTTTTGCTCTTTTGGAAGAGAGGAAATTTACGGGTGTTACACGTATGGCTTAGATTACGGGGATAAATATTAGGTCCCGGAAAAGCCTGTTTAGGCTACCCCATTTTAACGAGGAAAAGTTAAATTTTTATTTTTATTTTCTTTTTCCTTTTTCCTCTCTTCCTTCGTTTCCTTTCCCCCGACCCGCGCCCCGCGCCTCACCCGTTGTCGTTTCTCCTTCTCGTCCCCAACGGACACATCGCCACCACCGCCGCTCGCGTCCTTTCCTCTCCTCCCCTCGCGTACAAAACCGCCGGCCAAGGGATGCTTCGAGTCCTCCTCCTTCCTCTTCCTCACGAGTTAACCCTAATCTCCACGGAAGCATCTCCTTCCCTTTCCTTCCCCAAACACCGACCAATTTGCCACAATCCTCTGAGCCACACTGCCTACACGGGTTGATTTGTGGCCAAGTGGAGGAAATCGCTGTCGCCCGGTTGATTTGTGGCCAAGTGCAGGAAATCACCGTTGCCCTCTTCCTTCACTGCAGCCGCTAATTTTGGTACTTGCTGTGTCACCTTGTTACCATTGCTTGATCCCTCTACTTGATCGAGCTAGTGTCACCAGATCGCCAGCACGGGTGGGCATTCAGGGCTCCGAGTGTAAGCTAGCCTTTACCGATCTCTTCTTCTGTTTGCTACCGAGAGCACTTGGTTGCCATTAAGCGATCTTGGGGGTAAGCAATTTTAAAATCTGGTATTAGATTTGGGTGGTTGATGCATTTCGCAGTGTTGATTTTTGGATCGATTGTTGGAAGGCAGTGACCTAGGTTAGTTCCGGTACCACTGCATCAGCAGCTTGTTGTTGACTCTGCCTGACCCATGCCACTTGTTAGCTGCTGAAGAGGAAGAGGTGGTGAGAACAGGTTGTTACTGGAATCTAGTTGTTAATAGATTTTCTTATTGATTTCTTAATCCTTCTTCATGATCCGAACAAAGAGTAGGGTAATAGTTTCCAGCAAGTTACAAATTGAGTAGTGTTCTGAGGATCTAGAAATTGTGGGGTATTTGTGTGCTCAATCCCAAACTGCAATGTCCAGCGGCTGCGACTTTCGACTATGAGCCATCAGTGGTGGTTTGTGTTGAGGTAAGGTGTAGGAAATTTGTCCTTGCTGTAGCTTACACATAAAATTGAATTTAGATTAGAACATGTGGTATGATTAAGTATAGAATTAATCTAAGGGAATGATTAGGGTTAAGGCAATTAACCCTAGTCAACTGTTGGATTTAATTTAGGTAGGCAAATGGTTATGTTGATTAGGGTTTTCCCTAATTTAGTCTTGTGGATTTTATTTAGCTATTTAATTCTTATGAATTTTAGCTAAATAAAAATATATATTGATCGATGTAGGACTCTGATTTGAGACGAGCATCTTGATGTCGGATTTGATTGGATTGGACCTTATATTTGAGGCGGGTACCTTGACTTATCTCTTTTGATATGTCATGTTGATATGCTTAGTAGATTTTAACAAGTAGTAATAATTATGTTTATATCTGCATCGGCATGTCACTGTTTGTTTCTGAGCATATTTTGTTTGTTACTTGTTTAGCATTCATGCCCTGTTTATTATTTATGTTATAGAGATAGTGGCATGCCATGCCTTATGATATACCGGACTGGTTAGATACCATACCTGACTTGTGTACCTAGATCATATTATTTGATCCACATATTTTGGTACATGTTTTTATGGAGGTGGATAGGATCGGGATATTACCCCGCTTAGTGTCATACACCATCTTGCATGATTGCATGCCGAGTGATTGACAACCCATTATTGTTGAGCGCATCGCCAGTTACATGGATCTGCATACACAACCACTCATGGGTTAGTGGTTTTTATTCGTGCAAGGTTGTTGCAGTTTGTTTATTGATCCACTCATTAGTAAGGACGTGTGTACCAATTTTCAATTTTTCCAGTTCTAAAGTCCATAAAAATATTTGGAAATACTTTTAAAATATTCTAGATTTTTTAGAATTTTTAGAGTATTTTACGTAATTTTTGGAGTAGTAAAAAGAAAGAAGTTTTAAAGAAAATGTTGAAGGTGAGATTTGAACCCACGATCTCGTTGGGATTCAAGCAAAACCGACCCCAACCAATTGAGCTACACGATTTTGTTAACCTTATATGAATATATATATGAGTCGGAACGTTTGAAATAAATTGAAGAAGACCGAGAATCAAGCATATAACCATTTGAAAACACCAATCACGATCGCTAATTAAATAGGTCATAAAATATATAAGCTATAGTTGGAACCAAAAATAACTCAAGTTATAAGGAGAGGACTTAAGTTATTTCCTCGTGACCTAATTCCTTCTCACCTCTTCTCCTCTCACGTACGCGCGGCGAGGCGATTTTCCGCTCTCAAGGGAAGAAGCATGGAGCTAGGTTTCCTCCTTCCGCGCCGACGATTGTTTTCCGCCAACCTCATCCGCGTGGTTGTCCCGGCAGAGAAGCAGCGTGAGCACAAGAGGAAGCCGAGGACTTCATCTTTCCGAAGCCCTAGTGTTCATCCCGATTGGTTGTAAGTCCAGTAAATCACGGTGAGTCGCTACTCACCTGCAGAGGATAGTTCCGGGTTCTTTTCCTTTTGTTTCGAATTTTTTGTGATGATTGTCGGTTTAGGGTTTTTTTTTTCCGGGTGTTGCTTGTTTCAGCTTTGGTCAGGAGGTAGAGTTAGGCGTGTGGTTTATTTTCCGAAGCATGAAGTAGGGAGGAAGGAATTTATATTGCTGCCGTGAGTTGCTGTGCCGTTCAGAATTTGCTGTTCTAAGCAATGAGCATGAAGAACAATTAGGGTTTTAGGTTTCCGATAGCAAATTCTATACCATTTGTAATCGCACACATTGCTTTGTGTTCATTGGGTTCTTTAGGATTTGGATTTTGGGTCTTTTCTTCTGTACAGCAGTGGGTGGCTGCATTTTATCTGATTGGGAGTGTAGCAGTTTGCAAGAGATGAGTTTAAGAATGCAAATCATTAGATAAGCAATGTTTAGAGTATTAGTGGTTATAACTTAACTTTATTAGTTTGCTGCCATGGAGACTTACCAATTGGTACCACCCGAACCAAGTCTCTGATAGCTTAAAATTGATAAGAACAATTTTATTAGATGTTTTTGTTTAGAGCCTTAGTTACTGCTGTGAACTTATATTAACCCTTACGGCTTCTATTGGTTATTCCAGTAAGCACGAAGTTTCATTTTTCTCTTAGCTGCAGTTTGGTGTCATTCCTGTTTTCGAGTGTACAGATTTGAAGTTACCATTCCCTTGATGAGCAAGAATAGTCCTTGTTCAAAATATGTAGTATTAGTTTCCTTGCGTATCATAGTATGAACAACTCTGTTTAGAGCTTAGAACAGTTTCTCTTTTATCGCATATTCGCAAGCAAGAACAATTTCCTTTAGGGCCTAGAACAACCTTTCTTTATTTGCATTTCTGTTTGTGTAGCAATAGATGTACATGAACAGATTTTCTAGTTTTAAGTTGCATTCTTTTGCCCTATTTTGCAGCATGTTTAGGAAGCTTAAAGTTGCTTTCTTTTGCTCTATTTTATAGCATGATTAGTAAGTTCAGATTTGCTTTCCTTTGCTTTGTTTTATAACATGCTTAGAGAGTTCAGATCTGTTTCCCTTATGTTATTTTTATATAGCATGCTTGGTTGGTTGTAATTCTACACTTGATAGATATATCTACAGGATTTTAATAAGCTTTAATCAAGGAGTATGAGAAGTATAACTAAAGAAAAGAAAGAAAAGGCCAAGGCCTTAGGTAAATCCCAAAGTCAAGACTTTAGGGATTTTGGCACATAGGATGCTATTAAAATGCCAAGGCATTTAAAGAAGAAGTAATTTAAGATAATAAGTATTTTACTTTTTAAGAAGAGGCTAGTACCCGACTTCCAAGGTTGTCGTTAAACAAATCCAGGTGTCCAATTCCAAGGTCTTGGCCCTGGTAGACCAAGGTCTGCTCTTTTAGGATTGGCGGCTCGCTACCCCAACCTATTAGGGAACGCGCATAAATGGTACTAAGCCTGGGCCCAAGAGAAGTTGATTATTATTTTCAAGTATTAAAGTATAAATTTTAAACAAGTGAAATAAAAGAATAAGTTTAGAGTAAAAGAAGTAAGTTTCACTTTGTTTTAAAGATCAGCAAGTTTAGCTTTCTTTTATGCTAGCAGCTTTTACATGTTTAGTTTCTTACATGTTATTTATTTGCTAGTTGATGAGCATGTTTTGCTTTATATTTTAGCATTCCAGTTAGTTTGCTTTCTTTATTAGTTTATGAGCATGAGTAGTTATACATGTTATCTTTTCTGTTAGTTGATCTTTGCTATTTATGAGCATGAGTACTTTACATGTTAGATTTTAGCATGTTTTTATTTATATACATGCATATCGAGTTTTTGTGAGTAGGATAGCGCTCACTAAGCTTTTTAGCTTATAGATACTATTTTCCTCCTACCGCAGATAAAGGAAAAGGAAAAGTATAAGAAGAAGGCGATATGCTGTGACGATGTAATTTTTACTTGGTTTGAGCCTTCGACTCCTACCCAAGGCCCAGGTCCCGCGGAGCTATCGATGGGAAATCTACTAAAAACCTCTTCCGGTACCCCCGGAGGAGAGAGTCGAGTACAAGAAAAGTTAGGTCAAGTGCAACACATTGCACTTGTCCTTTTATAGTAACTAAGTATAACACAAGATTTTACCAACACTCTTTAAGGATCGAAATGAGGCTTTATGTTGATGTCTGTCTGCCGGGCGTGATTGGAACTCCTTGGAGCAATCGTCGGGCTCAGCAACCTCACAGTAGAGTCACAGCAAGAATCGGGAGCAATCGGAAGCTTTAATGGGCGTGTAATAGCTCGTATGTAGTTCATGTGTAAGTGTCTACTCGAGACTGCCTTATAAATGGCTTGGAGGGCGCCGTCCATAAGCATGGAAGGCGCCTCCAATAAGGCAAATCCTATCCCAAGCAAACCGACACTTATATGCGACCGATTCTAAAACTCTATCATGCGAAGGGCGCCTTCTATAGCCATGGAAGGCGCCTTCTATGAATAGTACCGAGGAACCTTCCATAGCCATGGAAGGTGCCTTCGAGTACTATTCATCCGAAGGCAATTTTTCTTTCTTACTTATTTTCTTGCCCTGCAAACATGTGTTAGTCCAAATAACCTGTAAGACAAGTGTTAGCACAAATATAATAAATAGTAGTAATTAGCTTCTATCCTCCCACGATCAGGAACTAGTCAAGGTCTCAGTCTAAGGATCCCAAATGGACCCAAACTGAACCGATGTCTACTGTCTCTCAACTGGGACGCGTCCTCACGGAGTCACTCTCCTCCAGTAACTTACCGTTACTTACCTCTTGCCAGACATCTGGTCAGCCCGTCGACAAGTCTAGACTTCATGCTACCTATCCAATCACCGTTGATCTAGATGGACTTCGGCACACTATCCGGTCGACCCGTTGACCTAGCTGGACTTCATGCGGATATTTGGTCAGCCCCTCGACCTGTTTGGACCAAGCTGAATTTCTTACCAGATATCCGGTCAGCCCGTCGACCTATCCGGACTTCTCCTGTACATTTAGTTAACTTGTTAGATCACAATAAACCTAACTTAACTTACTTTGTCATTCATCAAAACCTGAGTTAGACTGTTAGTGCAACCTGTACCAACAATCTTCTCCTTTTTTATGGAATGACAACCTGGGTTAAGTTAGGAAAAATATGCAAAAATAACAACATGACATGGTTTAAGTTAGTTTGATTTGTCCGATCTTATTTGCTAACTTAATCCACCTAACCCTCCTCTTTGACATTCATCAAAAATAAGAATAGACAATCAAGTAAAAAATAAGTACAGAAAAAATGGAAGAAGTTGAAAGAAATGAATTTATCTCTTTTTTTAAAAAAAATTCAAAGACATCGTACAAGTCACGATGTCAAAAATAAAAGTTGATAATGCTAGGTTTTTTTAAAAAAACTTGAGATTTAAAGTAATCTAAAAAATAATGTCCAAGAGAAAATATTAAGGACTGGGTTTTGAAAATACCAGGTTTTTGTAATAAGTACTTTGAAAGTTAGAGTAAGAATAGTTTTGAAAAATAGCTAGGTTTTTAAGATAACCTTTCAAAACAATTGAAAAAATTTATCAAAAATGAAATTTTGAAAATAAGAAATATTTACCAAAACATTTGTTTTCAAAGATAGCATTTCAAAAGCTCAAATTTGTTAAACTGAGTTTTAAAGGATATTTTTTTTAAACACTTTTGAAATTTGAAGTTTTAAAAACTTTACAGTTTTGAAAATGTTAGTAGAAAAATGAAACAATTTTCAAAATAATTTTTAGATTATTAATCCTCCCCCTGAATCTGATATTATTTCAAAATAAATAACTAAAAAGTCTCCTTAACAGTCTAACCATCAGTTACTTACTAACTATCAGAAGATAACAGTTTTTACTTGGTTAGTCAGGTTAAGTTAGTTTTTCCGGTTAGTGTTTGACTAAGCTGAAAACTTAACATGATTACTATTTAGTTTTGTTTTTAACGCCCAGACTTGTATTGATGTACTGATATAAACATCTTAAATCCAGGCAATCTGCCTATGCATCTCACCCTTTCTAGGTTTAGCAATACACAAACAAAGTAACCCTAATGTGTTTGTGAGATGCTTAAGTCCTAGATCTATAGGAACATGCTTTCTAAGGGTTTGATCTAGACTAAGGCTAAAAGTAATTTTGAAAATTCTAAAAATAAGAGAAGTTTTTAAAATAAATAAAGAATTTTACCCTAGAGTTTTTAAAGAAATAATTTTTGAAAGTAATTTTGAAATTGAGAGTCCTAGTCTATTAAACACATTCCTAATTGTCGATGTAAGTTACTAAATTCACTTTCAGGGAGGAGTTTAGTAAATATGTCAGCTAAGTTTGACTTGGACTTAATGTATTTAAGTTCAATATCACCTTTAGTGACATGATTCCTGATAAAGTGACGTCTAATTTCAATATATTTAGTTCTTGAATGATGCATAGGATTTTTGGTTAAATTAATTAAACTGACATTATCAATTAGTACTTTTGTATTTGTAAAGTTTAACTTGAAGTCTTTTAAAGTGTACATCATATATAATAATTGGGCAATACATTCTCCTATAGCTATAGATTCTGCCTCAGTAGTAGATAGGGCAACATAGTATTGCTTCCTACTAAACCAGCTAACAAGTGATGGGCCGAGTAGCTGACACCCACTACTTGTACTTTTATGATCCAGTTTACAGACATCATAGTCCGAGTCAGAGTAACCAATGAGTTCAAAAGTAGGTGTTCTAGGATACCAGATTCCTACATTTGACGTTTCTTTGAGATATCTAAAAATTCTTTTGACGTTAGTCAAATGTGATTCTTTAGCACAGGTTTGGTATGTAGCACACATACTAACTACAAATAAAATATCAGGTCGACTTGTAGTTAAGTATAGAAAGCTACCTATGACTCTCCTATAGTATTTTAGGTCAACTGGTTTTCCATTTGGGTCATCATCTAAGGTTGTGTTAGATGCCATATGTGTCTTTATTTCTTTAGTATTTCCTATTCCAAATTTTTTAAGCAATTCCTTAATATGTTTTTGTTGATAAATGTAATTACCTTCATTTGTTTATTTAATTTGTAATCCTAAAAAGTAAGTTAGTTTACCTACTAAACTCATTTCAAATTCTTATTGCATTAGGGTTATAAATTCTTATAAAAATTTTAAATTGGTTGACCCAAAGATTATATCATCTATATATACTTAAGCTATAAAAATATCTTGATTGATTGATTTGACAAATAGAGTTGGGTCAATTTATCCTTGGTCGAACCCTTTGGAAATTAGGTAAGAAGTTAACCTTTCATACCATGTCCTAGGTGCTTATTTAAGACCATACAAGGCTTTCTTAAGTTTAAATACATGGTCAGGATGATCTAAACTCTCAAACTCAGGTGGCTGACCTACATAAACTTTCTCTTTTATTAGCCCATTTAAAAAGGCTAATTTTACATCCATTTGATAAATTTTAAATCCTTTATGAGCTGCATAGCTAAGCAGCATTCTAATGGACTCTAGTCTGACTATTGGGGTATATGTTTTATCATAGTCAAGTCCCTCTACTTGACTAAACCCTTTAGTAACTAGTCTAGCCTTGCTTCTAATAATCTCTCCATTTTCACTTAATTTATTTCTGAATACCCATTTTATTTCTATTATCTTTTTATTTTTTGGTGGTGGTACTAAGTCTCAGACTTCATTTCTCTCAAATTGGGCTAACTCTTATTGCATAGATATAATCCAGTCTGGGTCAAGTAAAGATTCAGCTATTGTTTTAGGTTTAATTTTTGAGATTAGGGATATCTGACTTAAGTTTCTAAAGGATGACCTAGTCTAAACTTTTAGATCTGGATTACCAATTATTTGGTCAATTGTATGATTTGGGTTGACTCTTATGGTTCTATTAGGTTCATTTATTTGAGGTTGATCTTCTTCTTCTTGACTTAGGTTTTCACTGGCTCCCCCTTGACTAGTGTTACTTTGAACAAAATCAATTGGTTGAATTTGGATTTGTTCTAAGTTTTGGTTGGACTCTTCAAATTTCACATTTGAAGTTTCTTCAACTCTTAGTGTAATTTTATTGTATATTCTATAACCTCTACTGTTTAATGAGTATCCTACAAAGATCTCATTTTCTATTTTTGACGTAAATTTTTCTAAGTATTCTCTTGTATTTAGTATGTAGGTCGGGCATCCAAATACTTTAAACTATTTAATATTAGGTTGTTTGTTATAATATATTCAAATAAAGTTTTATTATGAGTTTTATTTATTGTGGTTCGATTTTGTACATAGCAGGCTATGCTAACAGCTTTTGCCCGAAAGTATTTTGGTAGGTTATACACATTTAGCATTGTCCTAGAGGCTTCAAGTAGGGTTCGATTTTTTCTTTCTACTATTCCATTTTGTTGAGGTGTTTTATGACATGAATATTCGTGATGGTAACCATTTTCAATGTAAAATTGGTTAAAGTTGTGATTTTTAAATTCATCTCCGTTGTCACTTCTAATTCTTTTAATTTTTAGATCTTTTTCATTTTCAACTTATTTGCAAAAATTAGTAAAGATTTCGAATGTTTCATCTTTATTTTTTATGAATTTTACCCAGGTGAATCTAGAGTAGTCATCTATTATTACCAAGTAATATAACCTTCCATTTATTGATTTGACCCCATGGGAATCAAATAGGTCTAAGTGCAATAGTTCTAATATTGAATTTGTTTGAAGTTGATTAGTTGATTTGTGAGTAGATTTTGTTTGTTTTTCTTGTTGACAAGCATTACAGATTGTTGAGTCAAAGTTAGATAATTTTGGTAGGCCTCTAACTAATCCATTTAATTTACTTAGATTTCTAAAATTTGTGTGTGACATTCTTCTATGCCATAACCAAGTTTCTTCTTTTTGCTTTAAGTAACACTTAAGTGAGGAAGAGGTTAGGTTAATTGCAAAATATTTTCCTTTCTAAACCCTTTTAGGCTTATAGTAGGGTTTTCTAAGTTCTTAATTAAGTATTTAGAGGAAAGAAACCTGACCTTATATCCAGAATTACACAATTGACTTATACTAAGAAGGTTGTATTTGATATTTTCAACAACTAATACTTTCTTAACAATGAAATCAGTTTTGATTTCAATATTACCTTTCCCAATTACCTTGAGTTTATCATTGTTTCCAAAGGCAGCTGTTCCTAACCTCTTGTAGATTAATTGAGTGAATTTGGTGTGATTCCCAGTCATTTGTTTAGAGTAACCACTATCCAATATCCATTTGGTTTCCTAAAACAGGTAGGAGTTAAGATCAATTTAATTTTTAAGTTTAAGTTTTAATTTTAAGTTTGATTTAATTTTTAATTTTAATTTTAATTTTAAATTTTAAGTTTAATTTAATTTTTTAAGTTTAAGTTTAATTTTTAAATTTTAATTTTTAATTTTTAGCTTAATTTAATTTTTAAGTTTTAAGTTTAATTTTTAATTTTGTTTGATTTAATATTTTAAGTTTAATTTAATTTTTCAGTTTCAATTTAATTTTAAGTTTGATTTAATTTTTTAAGTTTAAGTTTAATTTTTTATTTTAAGTTTGATTTAATTTTTAAGTTTAAGTTTAATTCAATTAAATTTAAGTTAATTTTAATTCAATTTTATTTAATTTTTAAATTTTAATTCAATTTGATTTAATTAAATTTTAATTCAATTTGATTTAATTAAATTTTAATTCAATTTTATTTAATTTAATTTTAATTTTAATTCAATTTGATTTAATTTAATTTTAATTTCAATTCAATTTAATTTTAATTTAATTTAATTTAATTTTAATTTAATTTGATTTGATTTAATTTAATTTAATTTAATTTGATTTGATTTGATTTGATTTAATTTTAATTTTATTTAATTTAAATTAATTTTTATTTAATTTAATTACATCCTTAGTCATCTCACCCAATCTACATTTTCAATCAAGAAATCCTATAATTTTGTGAGATGAGTTTAGTTCAATTTCAAGGTTTGGTTTAACTTTGTGTTATATTTAGGTTTAGCTTTGGGTTTAATAAAAAGGCATTTATTTGGATAAACTTCTGGACTATGATGAGTCACCTGGACATCATTAGAGTAACCATGCCTTCGAGGTTTTTCAAATAGTCCTATCCACTGAACTTAGTACGAAACCTTGGTCTAACTAGTTAGGATTCGTAAGGGGTAGCTTTAGTTAGTTCCACTAAGCCAAATGCACCAGGTCGAAGTCATATCTTCCTAGACATACATAGACAGAGCTTCCCAAACCTACTATTATCCAAAACATCACCAGTATCATAGGTCAAGTTAAACTTTTATCTCTTTTTAAACTAATCCTAATTACCCTACCGGGTAGGTTATTTTTGGAGATGCCAACTAGTTTGGAGCCTTCCCTGAATTATAGATCTGGATTTATTAAGTTTTGGTTTTGGATTTATGTCGGTTACTTTTGTAATTATAATAAACTTGATGATAGTTTGGGTTTGAGTTGGTTTTGTAGTTCTTTCTATGATTTGTCTTTGGTTTAGTTGATTTAGTTTTATGTTTTAGATTTAGGTTATTTGATTTTACATAATATATTTTATTTTTGGGTATATAGTATTGGTTAATTCTTACTTGAGTGGTTAGGCACACTTTTGGAACCCATGCTTTGGTTTACATTTTATTTTGAGTTACGAGTGACATGAATGATTTATTTGTTGAACTGGACTTATATCCAAGCCTAGATTTATTGTAAACAGCTTTTCAATTTTTTAGAATTAAATCCAAATTTTTAGATTTAGTTGTAAAGTTTTCTAACAACCCTTTAAGTTTGTTATTTTCAATTTTTAATGTTGAGTTTTCCTCCTCAAGCTTTACAACTTGATTTGGATTAGAATTTTCAATCTGTTCCTTGAGGTGTTGATTTTCCTCAAGGAGCATTTTATTTTGACTTTCATTTACGGTTAATTTTTTATTTAAGCATGCAATAATTTTGAAATTTTTTTGCTTAAATTAAGGTATACCTCATCGAAACTGTTGGTGCGGGAAGCATCCGACGATCGAACTCAAGTTTTGATAATGACAAAGGGATTCAAAGTTAAGATTATTTGTTATCTAACATGTGCGAATGAGATTGCAGGAAAGTCCTAACTGCGGTTAGGCAGGTGAAAAACCCTAGGAGTGGTAACCCTAGGTCCTAGGGGGTGGTAACTCTAGGTGATGGAAAACCCTAAGGGGTGGCAACCTTAGGTCTTAGGGGGAGGTAACCCTAGGTGGCGAAAAACCCTAGGGAGTGATAACCCTAGGTCCTGGGGGGTGGTAATCTTAGGCAGAAAGTCCAATTGGTCTGGAGGACCGGATTGACATTAGGTATGCTCTCTTGAGGGAGTAGGTGAGAACGCGTTCCCCAGAAGAGGAAACAGTAGGGGTCGGTTCGACCAAGGGTTTCCGGTAGGAAATTCGAAGTCAGAACCGGACAGTCCGTGACTGCCAAACTCTCATATTTATAGTGTTACTATGTGCTACCGTTATTTTGCAGGGTATTTTTGGGACTAACATATCTTGCAGGTACAAAAGAGCACTTTATGCCTCGGATGAACAGTACCCGAGGCGCCCTCATGGAGCTTAGAGGCGCCTCGGGTGCAAGGCAAAAGTAGTGCGCGCAGCAAGGCTGGAGGCGCCCTCAAAGGAGCTGGAGGCGCCTCGGATAGGCTTGAAGGCGCCCTCAAGGAGAATGAAGGCACCTTCAAGAGGATGAGTTGCGACTACTTCTGGTCTCATCCGCATGGAGAAATTGACGCAGATGAGGGCGCCCTCAAGGGGATTAAGGGCGCCCTTAGTGTCCTTTATAAGGGGTCTCGAACAGCAGACTTAAATCATCAATTCTCAAGTGTTCTTTCTCTTGTGTACTGCTAACAAGAAGACCCAGAAGTGATGCTTCCTGCTTCTCTACCCTTGCAGGGGCTGAAGGTGTAATTGATGGAACCTTGACCGAAATTGGTGCCACCACATTGGTTTCTGGTGGGACTACACAAGAAGCTCATTGGTTAGCGGTCAGGGTGGCTATAACTTGTTGATGTTCTGCCAATTGTCTCTACAGCTGAGTTACTACTTCCAAAAGGTTAGGCGGTGGTGCAAACTCATTTGTCTCTAGTTGAGGTTCATTAACTCTCGGCTGTCTAGCCGGCCATCCTTTGGCCATCTACATATTCATAAACCCAACCAGTGAGACATACATCAACCCATCATCATTCTTACTTGCTACTATTAGCACTTATTAGCACTTCATGTATAAGCATTCTTAATCTTAACAAACAATTCTTACTATTCATAACAGGAATAAAATGCATAAAAGTTGTGAGAAGGTACTTTCTTACTTGGAAGCTGCAGGATCAATGCTTGATGAGTGTGTGGCGGAAGGGTGGAACTTGCTCTGATACCAAACTATAACAACCGGCCCCTATATCCTTACCATATAAATGTTAGACATTACTCTTTCATTACAAATTTTATTTTAAATATTTACATTATATATATACTACTCAGTGCAGAGATCTACTCTGAACTTGTTTCGACTGTTAGAACGAGATTTGGGGCAAAGCAGAGTGTGTAAGGCATTCCCGGCCGGTGCAGGGCACGGCCGTGTGAAGGTCACACGGCCATGTCACCTAGAGGTGCACAGGCGTGTGAATCCACACGGCCGTGTCACCTTGGACGAGAGGAAGAGGTGCACGGCCGTGTGACTCCACACGACCGTGTCACCTCGGTCGAGATGAAGAGGTGCACAGTCGTGTGAATCCACATGGTCGTGTCACCTTGGTCGAGAGGAAGAGGTGCATGGCCGTGTGAATCCACACGGTCGTGTCACCTTGGTCGAGAGGAAGAGGTGCATGGCCATGTGAATCCACACGGCCGTGTCACCTTGGTCGAGAGGAAGAGGTGCAGGGCCGTGTGACTCCACACGGGCGTGTCACCTCGGCCGAGAGGAAGAGGTGCACGGCCGTGTGAATCCCCATGGTTGTGTCACCTTGGCCGAGAGGAAAAGGGGTGAGGCCGTGTGACTCCACACGGTCGTGTCACAGCCATGCAAGGGCCACACACTGCTCTACAAAAGGAGTTATTCTCCCCTTTGTGTTGGAACCCCAAGGTTGTTTTGGTGTGATCAACAAGTTAAGTTAGGTCATGTGTTTTTCACGGGTAGTCGAGCGGAAGACGCAGCTAGAGAGAAGGACGGCACGCGGTGCGTCCGAGGGACGAGGCGCTGCGGAAGACTACACCAACAGACGAGAAGGAAGCGTGCGGTAGTTCCGAGGGATGAGAAGCCGGAGCGGAAGACCGCTCGAGGAGCAAGAGACGCAGCTAGCGAGAAGGTCGACATAGTGTGCGACCGAGGGACGAAGATTGCGGATGAGTACGCTAGCGGACGAGAAGGAAGCACGCGGTGATTCCGAGGGATGAGAAGGCGGAGCGGAAGCCCGCTCGAGAAGACCGAAAGTTGGGTTCGGGTAAGCCCTATTCGGATGGCGAGATCACCCAAGCGAGAGGAAGACTCGGTCCGAGGCCAATGGAGCGAGCAGAAGACCCGGGCAGGAAAAAGTCATAGGGTTGACTTTTCCCTCCGGGCGCCCGGAGCTCTTCGGGGCACCCGGAACAGCCGGGCGACCGGAGTTGTCCGGCGCCGGAACCCTTTCGGGCGCACGGAGTTGACTTTTTCACAAGATCGAGTTTTGACTCGATCTGAACGTTGGGGGATAAAGTTTATCCCCCTAGGGCGCCCAGAACCCTTCGGGGCGCCCCGACCAAGGCTATAAATATAGCCTTGGCCCAAAAGCTTTTTCAACAACTAGAACGAACTTAAGAATTGTAATTCCAACGCTTGTGTGATTTAAATTTAGAGTTGAGCTTCTATTTTTGTGCTTAAACACTGTAAGAGGCTTCTCCGCCTGAAGGAGATATTCTAGTGTGCTTCATCTTCCTTGGATTAAAAACCTCCCTGGTTGTAACAAAGTAAATCTCTTTTGTCTCTTACTTTTAGTTTATTTGTTTAATTTATTTATGCAAGTGTTGTGTTGAGAGTTCGAGAAGGGTTGGTTTTTGTTTTTGTGTTTGCAGGCTATCCAACACCCCCTTCTAGCCGGCCACCAACGGTCCAACAAGTGGTATCAGAGCCAAGGTGCTTCAGAAGGACTAACCGCTGACTGAAGCAACAAAATGATGGTCGGAGCTAGCATCTACCCATCAGCATTCGAGGGGGAGTTTGCTTTATGGAAGCAACGCATGAAGGTATATCTAAACACATATTTTGGTATTTCATTAATTATGAAATTTGGTTATGAAGCACCAAAGACAACGAATGGAGAAGAAATCAAGAAATATCTCTGGAACGAGAAGCAACGTAATGAATCGATGGCAAACGCTCGGGCTGAATTTCATCTTCTAAGCGTAATACCAGATAAATATATCGACAGAGTCAGAGAATACAAAAGCGCAAAAGAACTTTGGGAAAAGTTCTTAAAGATCTACGAAGAACCAGCTGAAGTCGAATCCAACTCTTCGATGGACACCAAAACACCATTAGAACAATCCGAGAATGTGGAAACTACCAAGACAGTCGAACTCCATCCCGAGGACACAGAAAGCTCATCCTAGATGAGCATCGATGAAGCGGGAGAGACTTCGAAAGAAAGCAACACAACAGGGGGAGAATCAACAGCTGACAAGGTAAGTCAGGTATATTCTCTACCTTCTGAACAATTGGTTAAATCAATTGAAAAGTTGCTTGAAGATTTTTACAAATTCAAATTGAATCGTCGAAAGAGTTTTTCAGATTAGAAAATCTTTTGTTGAAAGACTTTAGCAAATTAGAAGCATTTCCAAAAGATTCTTGTGAGTTACAAAATATTTTGTTGAACGAATCTTGCAAATTAGAAACATTGCCGAAAGATTCTTTTCCAATTATTTTGTCGAAAGAATTTTGTGAAATAAAACCTAAAAAATTATTAACTAATAGTGAGTTAAAAGAAACTCAAGCAATAGATTGTCAACTAAAGAATCTTGACAAACTAAAAATAGCAAGTAACATGATACAATTTTTTGTATGTTTAATATTGTTTGCTTCAAATTTGAAAAATTATGATTTGAGAAATTATGATAAAACAAAATGGAAATTTAAATATCATAATGATATCAAAGAAATGACAATAACTTGAGAACGAATTTTTTTAAGTAAAAAAAATATATATATAATTTTTTTTGTCTAAGTTGAAAGTTTTTCTGAAATTGGAAATTTCTGCAAAGATTGCCTAAGTCAGATTGTTTTAATTTCTCTTACTTAAAGCTCTACTTAGAAATTTTTTTTGGTACTGCATTTGCTGAAAATTATTGCAAATTCTCTAACTTAGAATTTACTCAAATTAAATTTTCTTTTAAGAAAGTTAGAAAAAAATTTTAACCCTTATATTTTTTTCAGAACCCCAATTTTTTTTATGTGATCAAAGGGGGAGAAGGAAAAGTATAAGTTTAGAGGGAGGAAGACAATTTTTTTTTTATCTTTTTACATTTTATTGCAAAATTAGTTAGTTAATTTTTATGTCTATTTTACCCTACCTTAACTTGGGTTGCTCACATAAAAAAGGGGGAGATTGTTGGAACCCCAAGGTTGTTTTGGTGTGATCAACAAGTTAAGTTAGGTCCTGTGTTTTTCTAACCTTGTGTCTAAGTGTGCAGGAGCTTAGGAGCACAGGTAGTCGAGCGAAAGACGCAGTTATTGAGAAGGACGGCACGCGGTGCGTCCGAGAGACGAGGCGCTGCTGAAGAGTACACCGACAGATGAGAAGGAAGCGTGCGGTGGTTCCGAGGGACGAGAAGCCATAGCTGAAGACTACTCGAGGAGCAAGAGACGCAACTAGCGAGAAGGTCGGCATGGTGTGCGACCGAGGGACGAAGACTGCAGATGAGTACGCTGGTAGACGAGAAGGAAGCACGCGGTGATTTCGAGGGACGAGAAGCCAGAGTGGAAGTCTGCTCGAGAAGACTAGAAGTTGGGTTCGGGTGAGCCCTATTCCGGATGGCAGAGATCACCCAAGTGAGCGGAAGACTTGGTCTAAGGCGAATGGAGCCGGAGCAGAAGACCCGGGCGTGAAAAAGTCAATAGGGTTGACTTTTCCCTTCGGGACGCCCGGAACCCTTCCGGGCGCCCGGAGTTGACTTTTTCACAGGATCGAGTTTTGACTCGATCTGAACGTTGGGGGATAAAGTTTATCCCCCTAAGGTGCCTGAAACCCTTCGGGGCACCCCGACCAAGGTTATAAATATAGCCTTGGCCCAGAAGCTTTTTCAACAACTAGAACGAACTTAAGAATTGTAATTCCAACGCTTGTGTGCTTTAAATTTAGAGTTGAGCTTATGTTTCTATGCTTAAATGTTGAAAGAAGCTTCTCCGCCTGAAGGAGATATTCTAGTGCGCTTCATCTTCCTTGGATTAACAACCTCCCCAGTTATAACCAAGTAAATCTCTTTTGTCTCTTACTTTTAGTTTATTTGTTTAATTTATTTATGCAAGTGTTGTGTTGAGAGTTCGAGAAGGGTTGGTTTTTGTTTTTATGTTTGGAGGCTATCCAACCCCCCTTCAAGCCGGTACCCATCCATAGGGTTCTCTCCCATTGCTTGAGGAGGGGTCCTCCCCTTTGGGGAGACCCTAGATCTTCCCTCTTTGCCTCTCTAATTACTGCCAAACTACCCAATTCATCATAACAACTCTTGGTAGTATTTCATGCAGAGCGGAAATAAGAAAATACAGTAATACTAAGATCTAACACATTCCATGTAATAGTAGTTCCAAGACCTTCTTCCACTGTTCTGTCACACACACACAAAACACTGCTCCTGCTGCCTCCTCTTACTCGAGCTTTCCTTTACCTTTATCTGCAGTATAAGGAAATGCAAATCTATAAGCGAATGCTTAGTAAGTACCATTTACTCATAAAACTAACATTAGAAAGGGAACATGCTTTTCAAAACTACTTGAGGAAAATACAAAACATACACTTGACAGTGATTCACGCTAAAACTGTAATTCGGAAATATATACATGACATGCATTTTTAAATAGATTTATCATGCAAAACATCAACTTAAAACCATGCTTGTAATGTAAACATGTAATGGAAATATAAATCTTGCCATACTATAGAGTTCATCGATGCTACACTTTATAACTCAAGTTTTCGAACTTAGGAAGGCTTCCACTAAGACAAACAACGAATTTTGAAATCTTTATATTACATAACTAGTGAAAATAATAATAAATTTGCTTGGGCCCAACATTGTACCACTTTGCGCTCATCCTTAATAAGATTCGAGCTAATCTTGAACCTATTAAGGTACTACTAGGCAATCTAGGGGCCTAGGGGCGATCTAAGAGCCCTCCCATGGACTTTGTGTCCAGTACATGCCACTTTAAAGTAAAATACTTTCTTTTACTTATAGCTTTCTTATACTTGCACTTACTTGTCATTTAAACAAACACCTTATGTGCGCTTAATCCCCCACACTTATAGGGAAGCACTTTAGGGCACTTTGAATATGCTTCTTAGCCCCAAAACTATATGGGAAGCAATTCAAGATACTCTAATCATGCTCTTAATCCCAAAACTTTAGAGGGCATCTTACAATCTTAACATATATCTTCTTTGACGTGCATAAATCATATCACAACATGTATCTTCATAATCATGCATAAAAGATCTCACAACATGCATCATCAAAGTAACTTATACTGCAGGTGAGTAGTACTTACTTCCTTTCGCTAGATCTTACTATTATAGGGTGGAGGGAAGACAAATCCTCTCTTGTATGCCTTAATCTCCAAGTCACCTTTCCCACGCGTACATAAATCCTTGTGAAACTCTCCTCTTAGATCCTCCTATTGAAGAATCTAGAGCCTTGGAACCCTAGGGTTCTTGGTCGAAACTGAAAAAGAGGAAGAGAGAAGGGATTTCGGATAAGGATGAGAAGAGAAAATGAAAAGTTATGTTTTCATCTCTTCCTTTCCCTTTTATACTAAGTGGAAGTTGAAGCATCTCTCCACACATAATCTACATATGATGAATGGTTTCCTATTTCCATTGTGATGCTTTACCACCACCTAATGACTACATAAACCAATCTCAAATCAAGGATCTCGGGTTCAAATCCCAGCCCGGGTCATTTATATATATATTTTTATTTCTTTTCTTTTGCTCTTTTGGAAGAGAGGAAATTTACGGGTGTTACACGTATGGCTTAGATTACGGGGATAAATATTAGGTCCCGGAAAAGCCTGTTTAGGCTACCCCATTTTAACGAGGAAAAGTTAAATTTTTATTTTTATTTTCTTTTTCCTTTTTCCTCTCTTCCTTCGTTTCCTTTCCCCCGACCCGCGCCCGCGCCTCACCCGTTGTCGTTTCTCCTTCTCGTCCCCAACGGACACATCGCCACCACCGCCGCTCGCGTCCTTTCCTCTCCTCCCTCGCGTACAAAACCGCCGGCCAAGGGATGCTTCGAGTCCTCCTCCTTCCTCTTCCTCACGAGTTAACCCTAATCTCCACTGAAGCATCTCCTTCCCTTTCCTTCCCCAAACACCGACCAATTTGCCACAATCCTCTGAGCCACACCGCCTACACGGGTTGATTTGTGGCCAAGTGGAGGAAATCGTGTCGCCCGGTTGATTTGTGGCCAAGTGCAGGAAATCACCGTTGCCCTCTTCCTTCACTGCAGCAGCTAATTTTGGTACTTGCTGTGTCACCTTGTTACCATTGCTTGATCCTCTACTTGATCGAGCTAGTGTCACCGGATCGCCGGCACGGGTGGGCATTCAGGGCTCGAGTGTAAGCTAGCCTTTACCGATCTCTTCTTCTGTTTGCTACCGAGAGCACTTGGTTGCCATTAAGCGATCTTGGGGGTAAGCAATTTAAAATCGGTATTAGATTTGGGTGGTTGATGCATTCGTAGTGTTGATTTTTGGATCGATTGTTGGAAGGCGGTGACCTAGGTTAGTTCCGGTACCACTGCATCAGCAGCTTGTTGTTGACTCTGCCTGACCCATGCCACTTGTTAGCTGCTGAAGAGGAAGAGGTGGTGAGAACAGGTTGTTACTGGAATCTAGTTGTTAATAGATTTTCTTATTGATTTCTTGATCCTTCTTCATGATCCGAACAAAGAGTAGGGTAATAGTTTCCAGCAAGTTACAAATTGAGTAGTGTTCTGTGGATCTAGAAATTGTGGGGTATTTGTGTGCTCAATCCCAAACTGCAATGTCCAGCGGCTGCGACTTTCGACTATGAGCCATCAGTGGTGGTTTGTGTTGAGGTAAGGTGTAGGAAATTTGTCCTTACTGTAGCTTACACATAAAATTGAATTTAGATTAGAACATGTGGTATGATTAAGTATAGAATTAATCTAAGGGAATGATTAGGGTTAAGGCAATTAACCCTAGTCAACTGTTGGATTTAATTTAGGTAGGCAAATGGTTATGTTGATTAGGGTTTTCCCTAATTTAGTCTTGTGGATTTTATTTAGCTATTTAATTCTTATGAATTTTAGCTAAATAAAAATATATATTGATCGATGTAGGACTCTGATTTGAGACGAGCATCTTGATGTCGGATTTGATTGGATTGGACCTTATATTTGAGGCGGGTACCTTGACTTATCTCTTTTGATATGTCATGTTGATATGCTTAGTAGATTTTAACAAGTAGTAATAATTATGTTTATATCTGCATCGGCATGTCACTGTTTGTTTCTGAGCATATTTTGTTTGTTACTTGTTTAGCATTCATGCCCTGTTTATTATTTATGTTATAGAGATAGTGGCATGCCATGCCTTATGATATACCGGACTGGTTAGATACCATACCTGACTTGTGTACCTAGATCATATTATTTGATCCACATATTTTGGTACATGTTTTTATGGAGGTGGATAGGATCAGGATATTACCCTGCTTAGTGTCATACACCATCTTGCATGATTGCATGCTGAGTGATTGACAGCTCCATTATTGTTGAGCGCATCGCCAGTTACATGGATCTGCATACACAACCACTCATGGGTTAGTGGTTTTTATTCAGGCAAGGTGTGTTGTAGCAGGTTGCTTTGTTTGGCTTCGTTGATCCACTCATGGGTAGTGTGACGTAGTGTAACGACCCAATTTTTCCAATTTCAAGTTCTAAAAGTCCATAAAAATATTTGGAAATACTTTTAAAATATTCTAGAGATTTTTAGGAATTTTTAGAGTATTTTTACGTAATTTTTGGAGGTCGTTTAGTAGGGTTATAAAAAGAAAGAAGTTTTAAAGAAAAATGTTGAAGGTGAGATTTGAACCCACGATCTCGGGTTGGACTGACCCAAGCAAAACCGACCCCAACCAGCTGAGCTACACGATTTTTGTTAACCTTATATGGAGCGAAATATATATATGCAGTAGCTGGAACGTTTGAAATAAATTGAAGAAAAAGGGGCGCGACTGAGAATCGAAGCACATACCTCTGGCTTCGAGCAAAGCCCAACGGACCAACTGGGCTAGCGATCGTTGCTAATTAAATAGGCTGCGGCAAATATATAAGCTATAGTTGGAACCAAAAATAACTCAAGTTATAAGGAGAGGACTTAAGTTATTTCCCGTGACCTAATTCCTTCTCACCTCTTCTCCTCTCACGTACGCGCGGCGCGGCGAGGCGATTTTCTGCTCTCGGCGGAAGAAAGGGCGACGGAGCTAGGTTTCCTCCTTCCGGCGCCGACGAAGCTGTTTTCCGGCCAACCTCATCCGCGGTGGTTGTCCCGACAGAGAGGAGCACGCGTGAGCACAAGAGGAAGCCGAGGACTTCATCTTTCCGAAGCCCTAGTGTTCGTCCCGATTGGTTGTAAGTCCAAGTAAATCACGGTGAGTCGCTACTCACCTGCAGTAGGATAGTTCCGGGTTCTTTTCCTTTTGTTTCGAATTTTTTTGTGATGATTGTCGGTTTAGGGTTTTTGCCGTGAGTTGCTTGTTTCAGATTTGATCAGGATGTATAGTTAAGCATGTGGTTTATTTTCCGAAGCATGAAGTAGGGAGCAAGGAATTTATATTGCTGCCGTGAGTTGCTGTGCAGTTCAGAATTTGCTGTTCTAAGCAATGAGCATGAAGAACAATTAGGGTTTTAGGTTTCCAGTAGCAAATTCTATACCATTTGTAATCGCACACATTGCTTTGTGTTCATTGGGTTCTTTAGGATTTGGATTTCGGGTCTTTTCTTCTGTACAGCAGTGGGTGGCTGCATTTTATCTGATTGGGAGTGTAGCAGTTTGCAAGAGATGAGTTTAAGAATGCAAATCATTAGATAAGCAATGTTTAGAGTATTAGTGGTTATAACTTAACTTTATTAGTTTGCTGCCATGGAGACTTACCAATTGGTACCACCCGAACCAAGTCTCTGATAGCTTAAAATTGATAAGAACAATTTCATTAGATGTTTTTGTTTAGAGCCTTAGTTACTGCTGTGAACTTATATTAACCCTTACGGATTCTATTGGTTATTCCAGTAAGCACGAAGTTTCATTTTTCTCTTAGCTGCAGTTTGGTGTCATTCCTATTTTCGAGTGTACAGATTTGAAGTTACCATTCCCTTGATGAGCAAGAATAGTCCTTGTTCAAAATATGTAGTATTAGTTTCCTTGCGTATCATAGTATGAACAACTCTGTTTAGAGCTTAGAACAGTTTCTCTTTTATCGAATATTCGCAAGCAAGAACAATTTCCTTTAGGGCCTAGAACAACCTTTCTTTATTTGCATTTCTGTTTGTGTAGCAATAGATGTACATGAACAGATTTTCTAGTTTTAAGTTGCATTCTTTTGCCCTATTTTGCAGCATGTTTAGGAAGCTTAAAGTTGCTTTCTTTTGCTCTATTTTATAGCATGATTAGTAAGTTCAGATTTGCTTTCCTTTGCTTTGTTTTATAACATGCTTAGAGAGTTCAGATCTGTTTCCCTTATGTTATTTTTATATAGCATGCTTGTTTGGTTGTAATTCTACACTTGATAGATATATCTACAGGATTTTAATAAGCTTTAATCAAGGAGTATGAGAAGTATAACTAAAGAAAAGAAAGAAAAGGCCAAGGCCTTAGGTAAATCCCAAAGTCAAGACTTTAGGGATTTTGGCACATAGGATGCTATTAAAATGCCAAGGCATTTAAAGAAGAAGTATTTAAGATAAAAAGTATTTTACTTTTAAGAAGAGGCTAGTACCCGACTTCCAAGGTTGTCGTTAAACAAATCCAGGTGTCCAATTCCAAGGTCTTGGCCCTGGTAGACCAAGGTCTGCTCTTTTAGGATTGGCGGCTCGCTACCCCAACCTATTAGGGAACGCGCATAAATGGTACTAAGCCTGGGCCCAAGAGATGTTGATTATTATTTTCAAGTATTAAAGTATAAATTTTAAACAAGTGAAATAAAAGAATAAGATTTGAGTATATGAAGTAAGTTTCACTTTGTTTTAAAGATCAGCAAGTTTAGCTTTCTTTTATGCTAGCAGCTTTTACATGTTTAGTTTCTTACATGTTATTTATTTGCTAGTTGATGAGCATGTTTTGCTTTATATGTTGGCATTCCAGTTAGTTGCTTTCTTTATTAGTTTATGAGCATGAGTAGTTATACATGTTATCTTTTCTGTTAGTTAGTTTCTTTGCTATTTATGAGCATGAGCAGCTTTACATGTTAGCATTCAGTTTTAGCATGTTTTTATTTATATACATGCATATCGAGTTTTTGTGAGTAGGATAGCGCTCACTAAGCTTTTAGCTTATAGATACTATTTTCCTCCTACTGCAGATAAAGGAAAAGGAAAAGTATAAGAAGAAAGGCGACAAGGAGATGCTGTGACAGTGTGTGTGATGCCAGGACTATGGAGAGATCCAGAGTTCGCTAGCGAATTTTCCGGACCTACCTGTTTAGAGTTTTAGTTTATGTTATTATGAAGTGGAGATTGTAATTGAGTTATTCCGCACTTGTAGCTTGTTATGTCCTATCGTTGGAGTTCTATCTGTTTACTATTGCTAGAATAGTTTTTTTTTAGTTGTTGGTCATTATTACTGCGTGGTTGATTAATATATAAATGTTCCAGCCGCCTGTGGCTGATGTATACATGTTATGTATCCCAGTTTGGGGTCACCGGTACAGGGGAGATGCTGCCGAAATTTTTCGGTAGGGTTTCCATATGATTTTTAATCATACCGGTTAAGTAGAGTTAGTGGTCAAGTAACGGTCACCTTTAGAGAGTAGTAGTAGTGTAGAAAGGTGGGTCGTTACACGTAGCATGGTAGTCGGCAGGGATCCCTCCTCTGGACTGGCTCAAGGAGATGAGAGCATTGAGCTCCCCCACTTATGATTTGGGGTGGGAGGATAGGTGTACTCCGACAGAATTCTGTCCACTCTGTCACTCATTAGGAGAAGTGACGGCAGAGTGCGCAGTTGTCACAGTCCTACCCACTCGGTCTGACCATCGTGTGTGAGATGGTTGACTAGCGTCAGGGGTGACCAGGACATGTCATTGGCATCATATGCATGATGCATTTATTACTTGTGTTTGTTGCACTTTATATGCTACATATTTGGTAGATGCATATGTTTGATATGCATATAGGATTTATGATACTTTAGGTCGGACAGCCTTGTTATCCCTATACCCAGGTTCTAGTTAGTACAGATACTCCTTTTTCCTTACAGCTTTGCATTTTCCATATGATATATCCAGGAGACTGTACGCATATTTATTATTAGTTGTTATTTCTTAATATGCATGTCAACTAGGTATCCGCTGAGTGTTGAATTCACCCCCATTGATATTTTCAGGTTGATGCTGTCAGGAGGTTCCAGTCGCTAGTCCCCCACCACTTATCGTGACGGTTTATCTACTTTTGGATATTGGGTTTCCTTGTTATGTATATATGGATCTACCTGTTGATCCTATATATGTACTCGAGGAGTTTTATCGAGTTTTTGGTCTGCTACACTTATTTTCTGCTGGTTTATTTTCTTTGTTGTGGTTTTAAGTTTTCCGTCGTAGTAGTGGAGTAGGTGGTTTTCATATAAACTGCGTGGTTGTGTCAGCCAGAGACTGAAAATATATAAACTGCGTGGATTGCTACTTATCTTTTATTATTATTGATTCGACCGTGTTTGCTAAGGTATGTGTGGCCCTGAGGGCATTGTAGAATAGCCTCATATTATCATCGTATAGGGGAGATACTGCTGAAATTTCTTCTGGCAGGGACTACCTGGGCGTGACACAAATAATTCTATCTATCGATGAAAAGGGCCTTTCTATTGGCTCCCCCTAGATCATAGCTTCGATAGGGTCTATCAAGGTAATGAATTTGATCCTTGGGGACCCAATATTGTCCAAGTCCAACTTGATTAACTAAGTTTGACTTGGGGGCTCATGCTTGGACTAATTTCCTATTAGTTCGATTAACAAGGGATAAATAAGATTTGTATTTTCTATTAGACTTAAATCCAAGTCTGGATCGGTTGTAAAGGGCTCGTTGTTTTCCAAGAATCAGGTCAAGATTCTTGGAACCCAATGTAAACAGTTCCAACGTGTCTTTTAATTCATTGACTTGACTTTTCAGGCTAGAATTCTCTTCCTCAAGATTTTGGACTTTAGTTGAGGTTTCAGTCTGAATGAGATCAGTCAAGGAGCTAGGGTCAGTCACTTCTTTAAGGGATGTTAACCTCCTTTTAAAGTGATTTGATCCGGACATTTGATTTTTCTAACTTGTGCATTAAATAATTAACTAAATTATGTAGTGAATTTCTTACAGTGGGTTTGGGCCCTTCGGAAATGGATACGGATCCGTGGCTTCACTCGGACTTGACTTTCGATTCACTCTCAGTCTCTGATTCGTTGATGTGTTCTCGGGCCGTTAGTGCAAGAAAGCTCGTTTGTTCGAGCTCTTCGTCGGAGTCTTCTACATGACTCATCCCATGTTGCCTACAGCGCTTTCTTCTTCCTCTGCTTCTTTGCTTCTTTTAGGTTTGGACAATTGGCCTTGACGTGTTCCTTTTGATTGCAGTCGTAGCAGGTTACTTTGAACTTTACCTTTGGACTTGTTTGTATCTTTTTGGATTGAACCACCTTCTTGATATCCTTCTTTGTGAACCCCTTCTTCTTTTTGTAGAGCTTGCGTACTAGGTTGACGAGTTTGACTGCTATCTCCTTGTCATCATCGTTTGAGTCCGGTTCTTCTTTGGACTCGGGTTCAGTCTGATGCTTCTTTCTAGCCTCCTTTGCCTTGCTAGTACCTGCAAACAATGCAACACCTTTCTAGGCCGGACATGCATTAGTCTGTTCGTGCAATTCAAATTCGGAAAACAACTCATCTAGTTTAATTAATGACAGATCCTTAGATACCTTGTAGGCGTCTACCATTGATGCCTACAACGTATTCCTCGAAAAAGCGTTTAGTGCGTACCTTAACACGTTGCGGTTTTCCACCTTTTGCCCGATTGCATGAAGTCTGTTCAATAGATCTTGAATCCGTGCGTGAAGTTGGCTAGCCATCTCACCTTCCTGCATTTTGATGTTATACAATTTATTAAATAATAAATCACGCTTGCTTACCTTCGTGTCAGAAGTGCCCTCGTGCAGCTCGATCAATTTTTCCCACAGCTCTTTCGTGTTTGAGAACGGGTCGACTCGGTTCAGCTCCTCCTTTGTTAGTCCACATTGGAGGGTGCAAGTTGCTTTGGTGTTGGCATGAACCCTCTTTATTATACTTGCGTCCAAGTTTTCGCATGAAACTGGTTTTCCCGTGTCGTCGAGTGGAAGTGTGATGCCAATTTTGACGATCATCCATATCTCGAACTGGGTTTGAAGGTAGGACTCCATTCGGCCCTTCTAGTAGCCAAAGTCTTCACCGAAGAAGAGCGGCGGGCGGGCTGTGTTGTATCCTTCTTGATGGGCCATTGTAAAAAATATCCCGCACACAAAAAAAATAAGAAACTTTGTTCTAACACTTGGTCTTGGATTAGTGCAGGATTTAAGAAATTAAAATGCGAACTCGAGTGGTGTTGCACCAACTTCGAGAAAAATGCCGATTGCGATAAAAACAGATCGGAAGATAACAATTTTATCGATTCCGATCGACTCTGCAAAATTGAAAAACTACCACAAAAAATTTACTTGAATGGTGGTTGCACCAATTCGAAACGACCCCACTCTGATACTAATTATTGGATCGAAAGCGCTAGAAGGGGGGGTGAATAGCGCTCGTGGCTTTCACTTACGTTTTGGAACTATCGAATAAAATAATTGTAAAACACACGAACACCAAGATTTACTTGGTTCGGAGCCTGGGCAACTCCTACTCCAAGGTCCATGCTTGTTGAGTGTTTACTTTGGCCAATCACTATAAGCACGGAAATTCTATACAATTTCAAGTATAATATTAAAGCAGTAGTAAACTTTATACCGAAAAAAATAATAAGTTTGAAGCTCCTAGTCGTCAGGGTTTTGCTACATCTTTTCTGGATCATCTTTTAAGCAGCATGAAGAAGAAAGATTGCAATTTCGTTGATGTTCTAAGCTGCTTTTCAAGACTGCCTTATAAGGCCCGTGGAGGGCGCCTCCAACACCATGGAGGGTGCCCTCATCCACGCCGAATCTGCAGTGTGGATGAGCTCCGACCAAGTCTTTGCCTATCCACCTGAGGGTCCCTCCAAGCCCATGGAGGGCACCCTCACGCTAGGTCCAGGGAGCCCTCAAGCTCCATGAGGCTCCCTCGTGCCTTTGCTCCAGGGCGCCTCTAAACTCCATGGAGGCGCCCTCGCGCCTTGCTGCGAGGCAGTTTCTCCAGGTCACCTGAGGCGCCTCCAAGCTCCATGGAGGGCACCCCGGGTACTATTCGTCCGAGGCAACGATATCCAATTTACTTCCTGCAAAATACGTTAATTTAACAAACTAACCATACCTTGCAAAACAAAGTTAACACAGATACATACATGATAAGTAAACCATTCGACAGTCTTTGGACTGCCCGGTTCTGACTTCAGATTCTCAACCGGAAACCCTAGGTCGAACCGACGCCTACTGTTTCCTCACTGAGGAACGCGCCCTCACCTACTCAACTCAGGAGAGTATACCTGTTGCCAGTCTATCCTCCATACCAACTAGACTTTTGCTCGGCGCTCGAAGCTCCAGGATTTTCTGCTAGACGTCCACTCCACGACCCGCCCAATCTTCTACCCAGTTCGCGACACCAGGACTTTCAACCTAGAATCCCTGACTCTAGGATTTTTTTTACCCAAGAACTCGACCCACCAAGACTTTCCGCCTAGGGTTACCACCCCCAGGACCTAGGGCTATCACCCCCTAGGACCTAGGGCTACCACCCCTAGGATTTTCCCTTTGCCTAACCGCAATTAGGACTTTTGCCTAAGTACACTTAGAACTTTCCTGCAAACTCATTCAAACACATTAGATCATAAATAATCTTAACTTTGAACCCTTTGCCATTATCAAAACTCAGGTTCGATCGTCGGATGCTTCTCGCACCAACAACTTCTCCTGACCATGGCATTCCTGGCATGTAGTCCGCTGATGATAAGGGTTCTCAAAGGAAGACTCAGATCCATGATATGAGATCTCACGTTCCTCCATTTTCATGCCGACTTATATCCATGATCTGAGATTGCGTGATCCTCCAATTTCCGCGTCATCTCATCAAGACGCCGAGTCAAACCTGTGACTTGCTTAAAAGGTAAGAAGTGAATCCAAAGAAAATAAAGTGTATATATATATATATATATATATATATATATATATATATATATATATATATATATATATATATATATATATATATATATATATATATAAAAGCTTTGTTAATAATAGAGGATTATTCCTCAAATATCTACACAGATGTTTATATAGACTCTAGACCTAAGACTCGAAAAAGAAGAAAAATCCTAATATAAAGATCTCTAAAAATTCTTAACATAAAGAAATTAATAAAAACATTACGTTAATTTATATAAACATTAATCCATAAATATGAGAAATATCCTAAATACCATAAATATAAAAATGACTAAAAATAATAAAAAAGATTTTCGGAGGCTCCAAAAAAGACCTAAACAGTTGGTTTTGGCCTTAAAATTTGGCATTACGAAAACCCATAACAAATGTAGAATTTTTTAATTTTGTATGGTGAGTACTAACAGAGTTTGATTCAGAATCCTATGTCAAAAGTTATGTTATCCGTAAAATTGAGTACTATGTTGATCTTGCATCACAAAGTATGTAGGATCGTCCAGAAGAGATTATTAATTTGACGATTTTATCTTTTATTAGTGCTCAAGTATATGTAAAAAAACGAAGAGGTAAAATTTTTGTCATGATAATGAGTTAGAAATTAAACCGGAGAAAATCAAATCCATTTATTCCAGATTAATATTCAACATCAGAAAGAAAAAATGATTCGACATCATCCCATCATCCCTAGCTCTCTGCTAATTTATTTTGAAGGAAGCTTACTACAACAGCAGACGCCATTTTTGCAGGCGGCAAAACTTGGTGAATCATAGACAGAGAAGCAGCAATCGTCATTAATGCAACTGATATCCGTACAAACAAAATTAATGGGGCGCTCATTTATCAGTACTCTATCATCCGTAGATTAAGAAAGGATGCATGCATGCATGGCGTAAACATTAGCTAACAATATCTAATCAAATATATTGAGATATATTCAATGACAAATGTGTACGTGGCAAGCAGTACCAGATTTAACGAGCATGAGGGATGAGGAGAAAAGAAGAGCACGGATCCTCTAGATTATACTTTGAGGTTAAGAGGATGGACTGCAAATATTGATAAGTGAGATCCTCTGGATTTCACCTGTATATAGGTGGGTCTAGAAATTTGACCTATCCGTGAGCTGGTCCATTCTCTAAATTGCAAAGTGCTGTCCAGAGGAGCCCATATGAGAAAATAAGGGCGACGATGACAAGCAGAAAACAATACTGCTTGGAAGACATTTCGATCGCCAAAAGTCTCTGACGTTTTTAATAGATATATATATATATATATATATATATATATATATATATATATATATATATATGCTCGGTGAAGCTTTGTGCGTAACCGTGAGCGACGTGCAGATGTGGTATTGCCAGCTCAATTTTGCTGTTAAAAAAATATGTGTAACGCCCGAAAATTCTCAAACTTGCATTAGAATTATTCTATGATTTTTCTGGAATTTTTAGATATTTTTCCGGAATTTTCCAAGTAGCGGAAGTAGCAAAAGTAATTAGATAAGCAAAATGGTTTAGGCGGGAATCGAACCCGGGACCTCTCGGGTCCGCTAAACCTTTAGTTAGCCTTAGTAACCGGTGAACCCAGCAGGGTCGTGCTGAAAGAAAGAGGAACCAATTATATTTATATTAGGGTTGGGTTCAATAATCCACTTAATATAAATAAGAACTTAAGTTGGGTTTGGTTTAATTTGGTTCGGCAGCCCTCTCCTCACAAAACCTCACGCCACTTTCTTTCTCCAAACCCTCACGCCGAACACCTCTCTTCTCTTCCTCCTTCTCTCGGCGCCACACCAAGAAGACCTAGGGTTCTCTCCCTAGGGCCCCAAGGTCACTTTTCGGCGACGATTTCAGCACAAGGACGTTCCCCTCCGCGAGTAGAGCACGTGGACGCGAGCGAATTGTCGAGAAGTCGTCTCCACCGGAATTTCTAGCGATTAGATTTGTAAGAAATCTAGCACACAAGGTAAGAAACCCCTCACCTGCAGTATAATAGCTTGCGGTTGAGTTTTTATGCTTTAGTTAGGATGTATGCGGATTTTTATCGATATCTAGGGTGTATTTAACTCTCTTCGCAGATTAGGGATTTAGTTGAGCACCACTAGATGGGCCGGGCACGTCTTCCCTCTTCAGATAGGAGGTTAGACGTTGTTGGGTGCCTAGAGGTGGCCTCCCTAATGGGGGAGAAGAGTTAGAGCATCCTAGGGGCTCGATTAAATGTCTAGCTCAGTAATAGACAGTTTAAAGAACTTATTAAATGCACTAGAAGCATTTAAAACAGCAAGTTAGTTTATTTCAACTTATGTAGGACTACAGTCTAATGGGTAGGCTCCCACAGTCGTTTCTAGGTTCAGACAACCTATTTCTAGGTTCAGATAACCTAGATTCAGCAAAATAAGTATATAGCATTCAGTATTTTACTTTCAGCAGTGGCACTGTACTGGATTAGATATCCACTGGGCTGGACTCCTATAGTCGTCCCTAGGTTTAGCTAACCTAGTAAACCCTACTAGATTCGGAACTTGCAATCCCGGGTTTGGATAGGGATGCGCGCATAGTAAGTACAGTTGCCAGGGCCCATCAGCAGCATGTTTAGTATTTTCACTTATTATATGTATAGCTTTTCAAATTCACAATCAGTTATGTGAGTTGTTATGTGAGTTCAGCTTAGTTTCAGTACCAGCTCAGTTAGTTTAGTACAGATCATGATCAGTTTAGTTCAGTTCCATGATTTGTTTTCAGTTTCAGTTTTCATGCTCAACTCTATTTTCGCAAGTATGATAGCTTGTGCTCAGTTCTTGATTGCTATGCTTGTATGATCACATGCCATGCCATGTTTAGCCTAGTCAGTATATTTCAAATAGCATGCTTTGAAAATCATATCTGCATCGTATGCATGTTTTTGTGAGGTAGATGGTTTTTTACTAAGCTTTTTAGCTTACAGATGCTACTTTTCTTATACTGCAGATACAGGTAAAAGAAAAGTGGACTAGTGGAGGCTGGAGGGCAATGCAGATCAAGATGTGTGTGGGAGGAACCTGGAATAAAGATTTGAGGGATCTAGCAAGTTTATCTTATGTTTTAGAATATTTAGCAAATTAACTGCCTTACAACTTTAGAGAGTTATCTATCAGAACATTGTTAGTTGTTTTTCTGCACTTAGCGTGGTTACTTGTCATGAAGTAATGAATCATATCTCACATCATGTTTAGTATGTTAGCCATTACTTAGTAGAATGTTCATTTAGCTTTTATAGTGTTGTATGATGATTTTGGCACGCATCAGTGCTGATATCAGAGTTTCTGATACGAAATCAGAAACCCCTGATCGGTCAGCAGATCGATCAGGGGGTCTCGGATCGGTCGGTAGACCGATCAGGGAGTTGGTTTCGGCAGTCCTAACTCTCTGTTCGCAGCTGGGTCGTTCGGCAGATCGATCCAGCCGCGAATAGAAAGAATCCCGATAGTTGGATCGCGAACAACACACCACTGATCGGTCAGCTGACCGATCAGTGAGCCACTGGATCGGTTAGTCCGACCGATCAGTGAGGTCCTGGATCGGTCGGTAGACCGATCCAGGTGCGTACAGAAACTCTAGTGAATCATGGATCGGTTAGTCGATCGATCCAAAGGTTCTTCCCCGTGCCAGTGTCAGTGGACCGGTCCGTGGACCGATCAGAAGTCCGGTATCAGTGGTAAATACCTCCCCTGGCATGTGTACAATTATTAGGTACATGTAGAACATTCAGTTACAGCGTTCCCAGCTATTAGATTAGCAAAATTTTAATAAACCCAGTTTTCCGCACAGCATATAGACAGCAGAAACTGTAGCGACCGGCCTTACAGCCAGTACCCAGAAGGTGGGTCGTTACAGAGTGGTATCAGAGCAGTGTTCTATACTTCCTACACACACATCAGCATTGTACCTGCAACTTCCAAGTGAGAATACCTCTACTCTCTTTCTTGTTCTTGCTTTCTAGTTACAGTTCATGTTTATATGCCTACTGCTTGTTAGTATGTGATAGTTTTAAACATGATATCAGTAGTTATATAACTGTAATTACCTTAGTTATGTTATGTTCTCTATGTCTTTAGAAATGGCACGAGGACGCCCAGCTAGAAGGGCACTAGCTACTGAGCCCCAGCAAGAGGCAGGCAGTTCAGTGCCTCCTCCAGACCTTACATTAGTTACAGCAGCAGCTAGCTGAATAGCAACAGGAAATAGCCACCTTAAAGGCTAACCAGCAGAATACCCCCACAGTCACCCCGGAACCGAATTTGACGACTCCGGTAGTCTTAGAGGTTCCACCAGCTCAGCCTACAGCACCAGCAGCCCCAGCAGCTGAGCCAAGAAAGGAAGCCTATCTGATCCAGTGGCAGCGGGTCAAGCCAGAGAACTTCTCAGGCGCTAGTGAACCATGGGATGCACAAGCCTGGTTCAAAACACTGGAGAGCACGATGGAGCTTCTGGACTGGCCAGAACATGAGAAGGTGAAGTGTGCCTCCTTTTGCCTGACAGGAGACGCACGCATGTGGTGGGAAAGAATCAGAACGAAGCGCCCAGTGAACCAGATGTCATGGGCTGACTTCGAGAAAGAATTTTTCGAGGAGTTCTTTCACATACGGGTTACAAACCGCCACTACGACGAGTTCACTGAGTTTCGTCAGGGCAACCTATCAGTTGAGGAAGCCGTGAAGAAATTCAACAGGTTGGCTCGTCTATGCCCAGAGCTAGTCAGCACAGAAAAGGAACGAATCCGGTTGATGCTCAAGATGCTAAGGCCAGAGATAGCAGTGAACGTGGCTGGTGGCATACATAGGCCACAAACCATAGAGGAGTTAGTGAGCAGTGCCTTGACCACAGAGCATTACCAGAACAGCATAAAGCAGCAGAAGCAAGTCTCCTCAGAGTCCAAAGGCCAAGGAAACTCTCACACTCAAAAACAGCAAGGCCACAACTCTAATTGGAAAGGGAACTCCAACAGCAAGCGCAAATCAGGAAGTGACCCAAAAGGAGGACCATCTAGCAAGCGACCCAGTTACCCAAAGTGTGCTACTTGTGGGAAATTCCACCCAGGGGTTTGTCGCAAGGGCACACGGGGATGCTTTGAATGTGGACAAGAAGGGCACATGGCCAAGAACAAGACCGGTCTTCCTCAGCCACAGCAGATTCAGTATGCAGGCCAGCCAGCTCAGTTATATCAGATGCAGGCCGCTCTAGAAGGTCCACTTATCAGCCAGGGCAGATTAGAAGCCCCTCCAGCTATGGCGAATGCGAGGATCTACTCACTCACCAGAGAGGACGTAGCCAATGCCTCGACAGTTGTCACAGGTCAGATTAGCATTTTTCAGTATAGTGCTACTGTTCTATTTGATACTGGGGCAACCCATTCATATATAGCCAGGATGTTCTCCGAAAAAGTAGAAATACCCTCAGAGGTACTCAGTGGACAGTTTTTGACGGCACTACCTTCAGGAGAGATCATGGCATCCACGCACTGGCTCAGAGCAGTGCCGGTCATTATAGCAGACAGAGAGCTCTTTTGTGATCTGATAGTGCTAGAAATGACCGACTATGACGTTATCTTTGGAATGGACTTTCTGATCAGATACGGTGCTACCATAGAGTGCCGTAAACAGAAAGTCATCTTCCAACCTGAAGCGGCAGTGCAATTTGAATACAGCGGAGAACCAAAGAGAAAGGCCAAGAAGTTTCTCTCAGCTATGAAAGCACAGAAGCTACTGGATTCAGGATGTACAGGATTCCTAGCACACGTAGTCAACGCCAGCCAGGACAAGAACCAACAGCTAGCAGAGGTTCGAGTCGTATGTGACTACCCAGCAGTCTTCCCTGAAGAGTTACCAGGCTTAGCACCAGACAGGGAGATTGACTTTGAGATAGAGCTCATTCCCGGTACAAATCCTATCTCCAAAGCGCCTTATCGCATGGCTCCAGCAGAACTGAAGGAACTTCAGGAGCAACTACAGGAGCTGCTTGACAAGGGTTTCATACGCCCGAGTCACTCACCATGGGGAGCGCCTGTATTGTTCGTGAAGAAGAAGGATGGAAGCATGCGACTGTGCATAGACTACAGATCACTGAACCAAGTCACAATCAAGAACAGGTATCCCCTTCCTAGAATCGATGACCTGTTCGACCAGCTGAAGGGAGCAGCAGTGTTCTCTAAGATAGATCTCAGATCAGGTTATCATCAGGTGAAGGTTAAAGAAGGGGATATACCCAAGACAACATTCAGAACCAGATACGGACACTACGAGTTCGTAGTCATGCCCTTTGGCGTGACCAATGCTCCAGCTACATTCATGGATCTCATGAACAGAGTATTCAGAGAGTATTTAGATAAGTTTGTTATTGTGTTTATCGATGACATTCTTATCTATTCAGGAACTCAGGAAGAACATTCAGAGCACCTGAAACTAGTATTGCAGACCCTTCAGCAGCACCAGCTATACGCCAAGTTCACGAAATGTGAATTTTGGTTAGATCAGGTGTCCTTCCTGGGTCACATCATCTCAAAGGAGGGTATCATGGTAGACCCCAGTAAGATAGAAGCTGTGAGCAATTGGAAGAGACCCAAGAACGCTAGCGAGATCAGAAGCTTTCTGGGATTAGCAGGCTATTACAGAAAATTCGTAGAGGACTTCTCCAGGATAGCCTCCCCACTGACAGCTCTTACCAAAAAGAACAAAAAGTATCAGTGGATCGAGGACTGTGAGAACAGATTGACCAGTGCTCCCATTTTGGCTCTACCAGACAACACCAACAGCTTTGACATCTATAGTGATGCCTCTAAGTTGGGATTAGGAGCAGTACTGATGCAAAACGGCAAGGTGATCGCCTAGGCCTCCAGACAACTCAAAGATTATGAGAAGAATTATCCTACTCATGACCTTGAGCTTGCAGCAGTAGTGTTCGCTCTCAAAATTTGGAGACATTACTTATATGGAGCTCAGTGCAGAGTGTATACAGATCATCAGAGTCTGAAGTACTTCTTCACTCAGAAGGATCTTAACATGCGACAGCGCAGATGGCTTGAGCTGGTCAAAGACTACGATATAGACATCCTCTACCATCCAGGGAAAGCCAATAAGGTAGCCGACGCACTTACAGAAAATCCAGTGCTACCTTATTATCTCTTACAGCCATGTCACCGCCCCTACAGAAGGAGATCGTAGATTTTGGTCTCGAGCTCATCGTTGGACAGCTCTCTACTATGACCTTAGAGTCTACCTTGCTTGGTGATATTCAGTCAGCTCAGGAGCAGGACCCTGAAATTCAGAAAATCAAGCAAGGGCTAGCATAATCAGAAAGTAGAGAATTCAGGGTGTCCGATAGAGGGGTGTTGTATTTTGGTGACAGACTCTGTGTTCCAGATCAGGAGGAACTACGGAGACAGATTTTAGATGAGGCTCACATGACTCCCTATGCGATGCATCCAGGTTCCACCAAAATGTATCAAGACCTGAAGAAACGTTTTTGGTGGCCCGGGATGAAGCGAGACATTGCCAGATATGTTAGCATCTGCCTCACCTGTCAGAGGGTTAAGGCAGAACATCAGCGACCAGGAGGAGTTCTGCAGCCTATACAGATTCCAGAATGGAAGTGGGAGGATATCTCTATGGACTTCATAGTGGGACTACCCAGAACCACGAATGGTTTGGATGCCATCTGGGTAATAGTCGACAGGTTGACTAAATCAGCCCACTTTTTAGCTATCAAGATATCCTACTCCATGGAGAAGCTAGCTCAGTTGTATCTCTAGGAGATCGTCAGACTTCATGGAGTCCCATGTACCATTATTTCAGACAGAGACAGCAGATTTACATCACACTTCTGGGAGTGTGTATAGTCAGCATTGGGCACGAAGTTAAAGTTCAGCACGACATTCCATCCGCAGACAGATGGTCAGACAGAGCGAGTAAACCAGGTACTCGAAGATATGCTCCGAGCGTGTGCCCTAGATTTCAAGGGAAGTTGGTGCAAATATCTGAGCTTAGCAGAATTTGCATACAACAACAGCTATCAGGCCACTATCGGCATGGCACCTTACGAGGCTCTCTATGGGCGGAGGAGTAGATCTCCAATCTGCTGGTATGAGAGTGGTGAACAGAAGGAACTAGAGCTTCAGATAGATCTAGTAGCAGATACCACAGCAGCTATACAGCAGATCTGCCAGAGGATAGAGACAGCTCAGAGCCGCCAGAAAAGCTATGCTGATACATGGCGCAGACCCTTAGAGTTTTCAGTTGGGGATTCAGTGTTCCTCAGGGTAGCTCCCATGAAGGGGGTAATGCGTTTTGGGAAGAAGGGCAAGCTAAGTCCCAGATATGTGGGACCATACCTTATTAGCAGAAGAGTGGGCAAGGTAGCATATGAGCTAGAGCTACCCCAGGAAATGTCAACTGTCCACAACGTATTTCATGTCTCTATGCTGAAGAAGCATATCCCAGATGCCACACAGGTGATTGAGTCCCAGTCGGTACAAGTCCGCGAAGATCTCAGTTATGAAAGTCGGCCTATTCAGATAATAGACCGAACAGTTAAGACATTGCGGAACAAGGAAGTACCGTTAGTAAAAGTCATTTGGCAAAGTCACACAGCAGCAGAGGCAACTTGGGAGACAGAAGCCAGCATGAGACAGAAGTACCCAGAATTGTTCTAAGTTCGAGGACGAACTTTTTATAAGGTATGGGGGATTGTAACGCCCGAAAATTCTCAAACTTGCATTAGAATTATTCTATGATTTTTCTGGAATTTTTAGATATTTTTCCAGAATTTTCCGAGTAGCAGAAGTAGCAAAAGTAATTAGATAAGCAAAATGGTTTAGGCGGGAATCGAACCCGGGACCTCTCGGGTCCGCTAAACCTTTAGTTAGCCTTAGTAACCGGTGAACCCAACAGGGTCGTGCTGAAAGAAAGAGGAACCAATTATATTTATATTAGAGTTGGGTTCAATAATCCACTTAATATAAATTAAGAACTTAAGTTGGGTTTGGTTTAATTTGGTTCGGCAGCCCTCTCCTCACAAAACCTCACGCCACTTTCTTTCTCCAAACCCTCACGCCGAACACCTCTCTTCTCTTCCTCCTTCTCTCGGCGCCACACCAAGAAGACCTAGGGTTCTCTCCCTAGGGCCCCAAGGTCACTTTTCGGCGATGATTTCAGCACAAGGACGTTCCCCTCCGCGAGTAGAGCACGTGGACGCGAGCGAATTGTCGAGAAGTCGTCTCCACCGGAATTTCTAGCGATTAGATTTGTAAGAAATCTAGCACACAAGGTAAGAAACCCCTCACCTGCAGTATAATAGCTTCCGATTGAGTTTTTATGCTTTAGTTAGGATGTATGCGGATTTTTATCGATATCTAGGGTGTATTTAACTCTCTTCGCAGATTAGGGATTTAGTTGAGCACCTCTAGATGGGCCGGGCACGTCTTCCCTCTTCAGATAGGAGGTTAGACATTGTCGGGTGACTTGAGGTGGTCTCCCTAATGGGGGAGAAGAGTTAGAGCATCCTAGGGGCTCGATTAAATGTCTAGCTCAGTAATAGACAGTTTAAAGAACTTATTAAATGCACTAGAAGCATTTAAAACAGCAAGTTAGTTTATTTCAACTTATGTAGGACTACAGTCCAATGGGTAGGCTCCCACAGTCGCCTCTAGGTTCAGACAACCTAGTTCCAGCAAAATAAGTATATAGCATTCAGTATTTTACTTTCAGTGGCACTGTACTGGATTAGATATCCATTGGGTTGGACTCCCATAGTCATCCCTAGGTTTAGCTAACCTAGTAAACCCTACTAGATTCGGAACTTGCAATCCGGGTTAGGGATGCGCGCATAGTAAGTACAGTTGCAGGGCCCATCAGCAGCATGTTTAGTATTTTCACTTATTATATGTATAGCTTTTCAAATTCACAATCAGTTATGTGAGTTCAGCTTAGTTTCATACCAGCTCAGTTAGTTTAGTACGGATCATGATCAGTTTAGTTCGGTTCCATGATTTGTTTTCAGTTTCAGTTTTCATGCTCAGCTCTATTTCCGCAAGTATGATAGCTTATGTTCAGTTCTTGATTGCTATGCTTGTATGATCACATGTCATGCCATGTTTAGCCTAGTCAGTATATTTCAAATTGCATGCTTTGAAAATCATATCTGCATCGTATGCATGTTTTTGTGAGGTAGATGGTTTCTTACTAAGTTTTTTAGCTTACAGATGCTACTTTTCTTATACTGCAGATACAGGTAAAAGAAAAGTGGACTAGTGGAGGCTGGAGGGCAATGCAGATCAAGATGTGTGTGGGAGGAACCTGGAATAAAGATCTGAGGGATCTAGCAAGTTTATCTTATGTTTTAGAATATTTAGCAAGTTAACTGCCTTACAACTTTAGAGAGTTATCTATCAGAACATTGTTAGTTGTTTTTCTGCACTTAGCGTGGTTACTTGTCATGAAGTAATGAATCATATCTCACATCATGTTTAGTATGTTAGCCATTACCTAGTAGAATGTTCATTTAGCTTTTATAGTGTTGTATAATGATTTTGGCACGCATCAGTGCTGATATCAGAGTTTCTGATACGAAATCAGAAACCTCTGATCGGTCAGCAGATCGATCAGGGGGTCTCGGATCGGTCGGTAGACCGATCAGGGAGCTGGTTTCGGCAGTCCTAACTCTCTGTTCGCAGCTGGATCGTTCGGCAGATCGATCCAGCCAATCCCGATAGTTGGATCGCGAACAGCACCCCACTGATCGGTCAGCTGACCGATCAGTGAGCCACTGGATCGGTCAGTCCGACCGATCAGTGAGGTCCTGGATCGGTCGGCAGACCGATCCAGGTGCGTACAGAAACTCTAGTGAATCATGGATCGGTCAGTCGACCGATCCAAAGGTTCTTCCCCGTGCCAGTGTCAGTGGACCGGTCCGTGGACTGATCAGAAGTCCGGTATCAGTGGTAAATACCTCCCCTGGCATGTGTACAATTATTAGGTACATGTAGAACATTCAGTTACAGCGTTCCCAGCAATTAGATTAGCAAAATTTTAATAAACCCAGTTTTCCGCACAGCATATAGACAGTAGAAACTGTAGCGACCGGCATTACAGCCAGTACCCAGGAGGTGGGTCATTACAATATGTCATTTATTCTCTCTCACCTTTCGCCTTCTATTTAAAACATTAGCGAGTGAAATTTTCCAAATTAAAATTTCCCTCGCCGCTCTCTCTCGCTCCTTCCTTCTCCGTCGTCCATCAGAGCTCGCGCTCCCGCCGAGTAAGTATAGAAAAGGCGCTACAAGCTACTTGGCTCGCTACTCTCTATCTCACCGCTCTCTCTCTCGCCCTCTTTTATTCTAGTTTCACCAATGTCTTCAATCTTACAGTTGTTGTTGTGCTTACCACCTCTCTCAATTCCCAATTGTAATTCATTTCATTTTAATTTGTTATTTTCCATCGTGATCATAACATATATTAGAAGGATTAATACTATAACGTGTAGGGACGATGCCAGCTACAAACGCCTACAGGGTACAACCATGTCTACGCATTTCTACTACACGTTGTAGCAGGATTAATACTATACGAATTTAATTTTCAATTTGAAATTTGATTCTCTTTTAAATTTCTTAGTCATCTCACCCGATCTAAATTTTCAATCAGGTACTCCTATAATTGTTGTGAGATGAATTGGGATTCAATTTAAGGGTTTGGTTTAACTTTGTGTTAAATTCAGGTTTAGCTTTGGGTACAACAAGTAGACGTTCTTTGGATAAACTTCTGGGCTATGGTGAGTCACAAGGACATCATTAAAGTAACCATGCCTTCGAGGTTTTCCAAATAGTCCTACCCATTGAACTTAGTACAAAGCCTTGGTCTAACTGGTTAGGATCCATAAAGGGTAGCTTCGGTCAATTCCACTTAGCCAAATGCACCAGGTCGAAGTCATATCTTCCTAGACATGCGATGACTAAGTTTCCCCAACGTACTATCATCCAATACTTCACCAGTACCGTGGCCCAAGTTAAACCTAACTCTTTTTAATCTAAGCTTAATTACCCTGCCGGGTAGTCTACTCTTGTATACCCATTTCGGGTAGATTAAGTTCGGTTACCCAATCGGGTAGTTTAGTTGGGGTGCCAGCTATTCTGGATCCTCCTTCTATTTTTTTATTTGATTTAAGTTGAATTTGAATTAATTTGGAATTGAATTTCGAATTTTTAATTGAATTTTGAATTTTGAATTTATTTTCAAATTCTTAATTTAATTTTGAATTTTTAATGAATTTTTAATTTTTTAATTAATTTTGAATTTTGAATTTTGAATTTTGAATTTTAATTTTTAATTTATTTTCAAATTCTTAATTTAATTTTGAATTTTTTATTTTTTTAATTAATTTCGAATTTTTAAATTAATTTTGAATTTTAATTTAATTTTGAATTTTAAATTTAATTTTAAATTTTAAATTTAATTTTTAATTTAATTTTGAATTCTTAATTTAATTTTGAATTTTGAATGAATTTTTAATTTTTAATTTAATTTTGAGTTTTTTAATTGAATTTGAAATTATGTTTGTTTTATTAATATTATTTTTCTTTTTGCTCCCCTTGGATCATAGCCTCGATTTGGTCTATCGAGGTAGTGTAATTGATCCTTCGGGATCCAATATTGATCAGGTCCAACTTGATTAATCAATTTGGACTTGGGGACCCATGCTTGGACTGTTTTTCTATTTGTTCTTTCTACAAAGATAAGTAAGATTTATATTTCCTTTTTGGTTTAAATCCTAGACCAGTTCTATTGTAAACGACTCTTTGTGTCCCAAGAATTAGGTCAAGATTCTTGGAACCTAAAGAAAACCGTTCTAGTGTTTTCTCCATATCCTTGACTTGAGTTTTTAGGCTGGAATTCTCTTCCTCAAGTTTTTGGACTTGAGTTGAGTTTCCAGTCTTAACTGGTTCAGTCAAAGATTTGGAGTTAGTCACTTCTTTAAGGACAGCTGTAAAATACCGAAAATGGCGAATATTGATAAGGGAAATTTTCAAAATTTTTGGAAATTTTTCGAGAATTTTTCGGAGCTTGTATGAATGAGTTTACGGGAATAAAAAAATGGGGTCCGGGAAAGCCTGTTTAGGCTATCCCACTGAATGAGGAAAAGTTTTATTTATTTATTTTTCTTTTCCTATTTTCCTATTTTCTTTATTTTCTCTCCCCCGTGTGCCTTAACCTTCTCGCGCCGAGCCGCCCGACGACGGTTCCACCTTCTCCCCTCTCTGTGCTGCTGCTGGCCATCACAAGTTGCTATTACAAGAGCCGCCTCCTCTCTTCCCGATCCTCTCGAGCCCTCTTCCTTCTCCCTCACTGTGGTCGTGCCACTCTCGCCAGCCATCCTCGCGGGATTCGTCGGCGACGCAGCGACGCCGACAGAGGACGACTTTTCCCCGAATGTCTCAGCCTCACCGCACCGCCTGAGGACCTCACCAGATTCTTGAAGGTGCTGACTAATCGCTTCCTCGTCAGTTCCTTGTGCGCGATGGGCGGCGATTCGGCATCTAGGGCACGGCGTGAAGAGGTTGATTCGTATTTTTTCCGGTCGAGCGCCTCCTCTTCACCGGAATCTCGGACTAGGAGGTCTAGCATCGTCTTTGTTCTCTCCACCAGAGCATTGGGTACCTTCTTGAAGCTGTGCCCTAATTCTGATTAGTCGTTGCCAATCACCCGATCTTCCCCACTGTCAGTTATTGCTTCGTCTCTAATGCTTGCTGTTGATGGTAGAGAGGAGGTTGTGGGCACAAGATGAAGGTAAGTGATCTAAATCTGGTATTAGATTTGGGCAGTTGATTCATTCGTAGAGTTGATTCTAGATTGTTAATTGGAAGACAGTGAACTAGTTGGTTCCGACTACCACGGTGCCAGTGGCTTGTTGCTGACTCTACCTGATCCATGGCACTTGCTAGCTGCTAAAGAGGAAGAGGTGAGGGTATTTAGCATTGAGAAATTTATAGATGGTGGATGCTTAGTTTGTTGATGCACCTTTAGTAGTAGTTGAATGGATTATTAGAATTGGTACAGGTTAGCTTAATTTAATTTGATGCTTAATGGTAAGACTTGGACTGATCCGAGTATACTTTATGGATGTATAGGTGATTCTTGGTAGCTGTCGGTGGAGGTTTATAAGGCTGTAAGCTTTCTATTTCGGCTATATTCTAAGGTAAGAAGTATGATATCAGATTTGTAGTGATGCGAGTTTAATTTATAGTTGGAGGTTATGGTTGTTTGTCTACCAGCCTTTGTAGCTTGCCCAGCATTGTTCACTGGCGATCCACAGCACCGGTCATTCTATTTTGGGTAGGGAAACCCTTTGACTGTGAGCCATCAGTGACCATCTTGGATTTGGGTGAATTCTTATGAATTGGTTTAGATTAAGTTGTTGTGATGGATTATGCTTATTGCAAGTTCTAATTCGTATGGATTAGTTAAAGTCGATTGAGGAGTTAAATGATCCAATTAGGGTTTATAATTGGATCTGGATTTATGTTAGCGTTTCGAGGATTAGATTTAGCTAATTTATTTATATGAAATTAGCTAAATCTGGATACCATGTATTACAGGACTCTGATTCGAGACGAGCATCTCGACGTTGGATTTGACTAGATTGGACCTGCTATTTGAGGCGGGTACCTTGACTTATCTTTGATATAGTCATGTTGATATGTTTAGTAGGTTATAGCCTTTGGTAATGATTATGTTCCTCTTTGCTTCGGTTGATCACTACCTGATCTGTTACATGCTTGTTTGCTCCCCTGTTATGCATTTTATGTTAGTACCCACATGATTGTATATATGCTCATAGAGGTAGCGACATACCATGTGAGGACCTAGGTTTTTGGTACCTTCTCTAATCTGTGTACCTTTGATTTGGTTCATTGTCCTATGGTACACATTTTATATTTATATATGGATATTTCTATGCTGTTCAGGATATTACTATGTTTAGTGTCATGCATCATCGCGCATGATTACATGCTGTGCGATAGTCTGCTCCATTATTGTCGAGCACATCGCCAGTTACATGTATCTGCACACACGACCACTCATGGGTTAGTGGTATATTCAAACAGGGTGTGTTGCAGCAGGTGCTCTGTCAAGGGCTCCGTTGGTCCACTCATGGGTTAGTGTGATGCAGCGTTGTAGCAGGACAGGGATCCCTCCCCGTCATCGTGTACCGGGAGATGAGAGCATTGAGCTCCCCTATTTATGATTTGGGGTAAGGAGGATAGGTGTACTCCGACAGCATCCCGTCCACTCGGTCACTCATCAGGAGCAGTGACGTCAGAGTGCACGGTTGTCACAACCCTACCCACTCGATCTCACCATTGTGTGTGAGATGGCTGACTGGCGTCAGGGGTGACCAGGACCCATTATTGGCATCATACGCATTTATGCATTTACTGATTGTGTTTGCTGCACTTATATGCTGCATTCGGATGGATGCATATGTTTGACATGCATACAGGATTTATGATACTCTCGGTCTGACGACCTGACTATTCTGATAGGAGGCCTTGGTGAGTACAGTTCTCTTCAGCCTATTCTATTGTGCATTTCTATCTTTTGTCCAGGAGACTGTACTCCATAGTTATTACTGTCTGTTATATTTTACTATACATGTCAACTGGTATCTGCTGAGTTGTTGAACTCACCCCCGTGGACACTATCTTTTTCAGGTACCAGGTTATTTATGGAGTTGCTTGGAGTATCCTATCTTCCGGTCCCCACGTCACATTAGAAGACCAGTCTTCGCATTTTGTTTATTTTTTTATCTTGGTATATGATATGTCTATATTTGGCTTTGTGTTCCGATTTTGTTTCCGGAGTGTTGTGTGGTTGTGTGGTGTAAGCCTAGCCGGCTAGCAGTTTTCGTTTATAGTTGTATGTATTGTCTATTGGATTTCCGCTGTGTTTGGTTTTGGTACAGCCGAGTGGGCTGATAGATTTACATATAACTGCGTGGTTGTATTTTTGTGGTATCAGCCGAGTAGGCTGCATATAAACTGCGTGGTTGTGTGTATGTTCCAGCCGCCTGTGGCTGATGTATATTGTGTCTGTAGAAATGTTTCAGATTGTCACCCGTACAGGGGAGGTGTTGCCGAAATTTCTTCGGACAGGGACTTCCCCGGGGCGTGACAACAGCTACTTCCTTTAGAAGTGACTTAATTTTAAGATTCGACTTAGCTAATTTTCGTAATAAATAATTAACTAAGTTATTAAGTCTAGAAATCCTCACAGCGGGGTTTGGCCCTTCGGAAACGGATACGGATCCGTGGCTTCGCTCGGACTCGGCCTCCGACTCGCTCTCGCTCTCGGACACGTCGATCTGGTCCCGGGCCATCAGTGCGAGGAGACTCGTTTGATCGAGTTTGTTGTCGGTATCTTCTTCTGAGGATTCGTCCCACGTCACCTTCAAGGCCTTCTTCTTTCGCTTCTTTGCTTCCTTAGAACTTGGTTGGGCCTCCTTGGATTGGACTGCCTTCTTTAGGTCCTTCTTGTTGAAGCCTTTCTTCTTCTTGTAGAGTCTCTTCACAAGGTTCATGAGCTCGGTTGTTAGTTCTTCATCTTCATCATCTGAGTCGGGTTCTTCTTCTGACTCTGGTTCAGTTCTTCATCGTGATCTCGGTTCGTGCGTACGACTGGTACCTGCAACCAAAGCAACACCCTTCTCGGTTGGCTGTGCATTAGTCTACTCATGTAATTCAAACTCACAGAATAATTCATCTAACTTTATTGAAGATAAATCCTTGGAGACTTTGTAGGCATCTACCATTGATGCCCACAATGTGCTCCTCGGAAACGAGTTTAGTGCGTACCTTTTGCCCGATTCTGTGGAGAGAGTTGAGGATGTCTTGAATTCTTGCGTGTAGAGAACTCGCCGTCTCACCTTCCTGCATTTTTAGATTATATAATTTATTAAGTAAAAGATCTCTTTTACTTACCTTGGTGTTGGAGGTGCCCTCGTGGAGTTATATCAGTTTCTCCCACAGCTCCTTTGCGGTTGAAAAGGGACCGACTCTATTAAGCTCCTCCTTGGTAAAACCGCACTGGAGGGTGCAGGTAGCTTTGGCGTCGGCTTCCACCTTCTTGATTAGGGTTGGTTCCCAGTTCTCGCAGGGTGTAGGCTTGCCATCACCGTCGGTTGGTAGTTTTATCCCAGTCTTGATTATCATCCAGGTTTCGAATTGGATTTTCAGGTAGGTTTCCATTCGTCCCTTCCAATACCTGAAATCTTCTCCGGAGAAGAGCGGGGGACGAACGGTGCTGAAACCCTCTTGTTGGGCCATTGAGAGAATATGTAAAAGAAATAGGGAAAAAAATATGTCCCAAGACTAAGTGTTGGATTAGTAGTGCGGGAGAAAAGAAAAAAAAAATAACGAGCTCGAGTGGTATTGTACCAACTTCGAGCAAAACCGATTCGAGAAAAAGAATTAGAATATAGCTATAAAGCTAAATTCTAATTGACTCTGAAAAATCTGAAGACACCACGAAAAAAATTGTTTTAAATGGTGGTTGCACCGATTCAAAACGACCCCGCTCTGATACCAATTGTTGGATCGATAAGCGCTAGAGGGGGGTGAATAGCGCTCGTGGCTTTCACTCGGTTCGAAATCGTAAATCATTCGATTAAACACTTGAGTAACGCAGCGCAATAAAAGAGAAAGACAACACAAACACGAGGGTATTTACTTCGTTCGGAGCCGAGCTCGACTCCCACTCGAAGGCCCGCGATCCTTGATCGCTTGCCGTGGGCAACAACTAATAGCTCGAATAGAATTACAAGTGAAGTACAATAATCAATAAGAAATGATTAAATTATACCGACGACAATATGAATAACTGAAGATTCGGAGCTCCGGGTCATCGGGGGGTCATCGCAGCACTTCGGGATCGTGTCGTTAGCAGCTAGTCGCAGAAGGATTGCTTGGAATTTATTGTCTTGAGCTGCTGGTCGAACACTGCTTATAAAGAGTATTCAAGGCGCCTTGAAAGCCATCCAAGGCGCCTCCATGCTGGCCGAGTCACACGCTGAGATAAGGGCTGAACTGGTCGAACCTTATCAGGTTCAAGGCGCCTTCTTTGCTCTCCAAGGCACCTTCATCCACCAGTCCAAGGCGCCTTGAGCTTCCTCCAAGGCACCTCCAAGCTTGCTTAGCAGACAGCTCCAGTTTTGCACCCGATGCGCCTCCAAGCTCCATGGAGGCGCCTCGGTTCTGTTCATCCGAGGCTATTCTTTGCACTTTGGTCCCTACAAGATACATTAATCCCAAATATACCCTGCAGCACAAAGTTAGCACATAAAACATAATAATATAAGTGAACGACGATCATCGGACTGTCCAAGTCTGACTTCGGGTTTCCGACTGGAAACCCTAGGTCGACTCGACGCCTACTATTCCCTCTACGGGGAACGCGTCCTCACTTACTCCACTCAGGAGATTTACCTGATGCGAGTGCGATCCTCCAGATCGACTGAACTTTTGCTCGGTGCTCGATGCTTCCGGACATTCTGCTGGACTTCTACTTCTCGGCTGGTCCAGTCTTTCACCTAGTTCGTGACACCAGGTCTTTCCACCTAGGGTTACCTCCCTAGGACTTTTGCCTGAAGCACTCGACCCACCAAGACTTTCCGCATAGGGTTACCACCCCCTATGACCTAGAGTTACCGCCCCCTAGGGTTTTCCCTTTGCCTAACCGCAGCTAGGACTTTTCTCCACCTAGGGTTACCACCCCTAGGACCTAGGGTTACCACACCCTAGGGTTTTCACCTGCCTAACCACAGTTAGGACTTTCCTGAAACACTTAAGCAGACTTGTCAGATCACAAAATGCTTTAACTTTGAATCCTTTGCCATTATCAAAACACGAGTTCGATCGTCGGATGCTTCCCGCACCAACACTATCAACTTGTGCTTGTTTTTTCCGTTTATCATCTGTATGTCCTTCTTTAAAGCATACAAATTGTTTCCATCCAACTTCATTTGTCCTATTATTTTTCTTACCGTTGCCTAATCTTACACTAAATTCGGCTTCACGTGCATATTGATTATAGAATGAAAATGCATCCTCCAATGATGGAAATTCCATCCCAATTTATGTTTTTCGATCTTCAGCAACTTGGGAATGTGTAGCTAATTAGCATCATAGGTTTCTTCCATTGCTAGAGAATGACATATTTAGCTCCAAATAAATTTATAAACTTCATTCAATCATGATGATTAATTAGGAGAAAATATAATATAAAGGAAATATTTAAATGCTCGTAGAGGTAATTATGCTATTCTAGAAGGTGATTCAAACCCATATAAACCCTAAAAGTCTAAACCCTAATTCCTAAGTGAAGAGTCAAATTAACTTACGACATGGATGAAGATTCAAAGGCGAAAACCAGACGTCGCAGTGAGGTTGGTAGACGAAGCGACGATGGCTACTCCCGAACTTAGTATGGGTTAGTAGTGGTCATGGTCGTGGAAGATGGGACAAAAGGGTAATTAGTCTATCACTTTAACATTTTAGCAATTGCAGGAGAAGTAATATATACACGGTGTAGCAGCAACTGTCGCCTAACCACTACAACTTGCAACAACAAGTTATATGTCTAAGAAAGACCTGCTACATCGTTGTAGCAGCTAACATTCCAAGTAGGTTGCTACACGTTGTAACAACTACATGGACAGTTAGCTGGTATAGGGTGTGGCAGTTATTTGTCGAAATAGCTGCTTCAACGTGTAGCAGCAAAGCACAGGCGGTGCAGCAGGAAAAAAAATTTAAATAATTTTTTAACAAGTTGATATACGACTACAAAAATATTTTTAGGGGTAATATCTGCTAGAAAAAATAGCTACTAAAAAATGACCTACCAAGTGGCTGCTACACGTTGTAGTAGCTACATGGATAGTTAGCTGTTACAAGGTGTAGCAGTTAACTATCGAAGTAGCTGCTACAACTTGTAGCGTCCTACTCTGGGATCATGTGGGCTGGACTCAGGAACTTTGTTGTTGGTTGAATCCCTATCTCATGTGGGAATCTTCCGCTAATTTAACTTTGACCTAGACTTTTGACCGCCACATCTCCTATACTTTGACTATCATGTCATCCTTCCCATCTGTTTGATAAACATTGATCATTCAAGTAAACTTCATATCGACTACAATCATCCCATGAACCCCCCCCCCCCATCCTGTGTCCCATGACCTAATTAAAAAGGAGGGTTTGACCTTAGGTCATTCTCGCTGCACTGATCTTACCTTTTCTTTCTCCATCTTATCCTGGGTATATTGCCAAGAGCTATGAATTCAGATTTTCCCCCTTGGCCTCAACTATTATCCAAGAAAGAGCGATCCCTAGCAGAGGTGATGCAAGCTCTGGATCTTCATCACTTACAATAGTGAGAACTTGAGGTGTGTCTATCTGCTACTCATTCCCAAATTCGAGTCGAGGTCGCCTTAAGGTAAAAAGCCTATTTGAACTTAGAGCAAAGGACCACCAAACTGGATGACCTGGATTGAAGCATGCTTCCCTGATCACCATCCTGACAAAGAAGACCCAAGCAAATGGGAGACTAATATCGCAACAGTAGCAAGATTTGGAGCAGCAAGAAGATAAATTAAGGTCCTTACAAGCTGAATTAAATCGAGTCAACTCGGAGATAGCCTCTCTTTCACAGACATGCGAAGGTAAGTCTCATAAACGTAGGCGGATGGAGCAAACATCTCATCTTTGTCCAGCCTGTTATTCAGCCACACACCCCTATCTGGGGTGGGAGAAACAATCTGGTACCTCTACGAGGCAACGAAACAACTATTAAAGTGACCATCGATCTGCTGTAAAACATGGAATTCTAGGGCGTGTACGTTGTATTGTAAGTCATATTATATATAACAGGATTAGACGGAATTACAACATATGTTACATTACAATATAATGTCTATAATATGATACATTACAATATAATATCTTCTGCGATCACCATTCTATTATTTTTTAACTGTAATATGATACATTACAAGATAATGTCTATAATTTCTCTTAGGTACTACAATGTGATTAGTAGTTGCAACAAGATGGGTAGCTGTTACACGTTGTAGCAATTCTGTAGATTCAAGTTTTTGCTACAATAATGTGAAGCCTTTCAAGGCGGTAGGGTTTAACCACGTTGTATCAATCATTAGAGTTTAACTACGTTGTAGCAGCTACGCGACAGCGACTACAACGGTAGGGTTTACCAAGTTCATATACAGTTATAAAAATATTTTTAGGGTTAATACTTGCTACAAAAAATAGCTACTAAAAAAATGACTTACCAATTAGCTGCTACACGTTGTAGCAGCTACATGGTTAGTTAGCTGCTATAAGGTTTAGCAGATAACTATCAAAATAGCTGCTACAAGTTGTAGCAGCTACATGGACAGTCAGCTGCTACAAGGTGTAGCAGTTAACTGTCGAAGTGGCTGCAAGTGTAAGATATCGCAAAATTAAATAATAAATGTTATTGGACGAAAAATCTTATTGGATTTTTCTAGAATTTTTAGAAATTTTTCGGGAATTAAACGGGGTCCGTATGACTCATTTTGAGGGGATAAATCGTGGGGCTTGCGGAGACCTATTTGGGATACCCAAAATAAGTGGGAGTTGATCGAGGAATTAACTTAGTACTTAATTAAACTAACCTAAGTTTTATTAATCTAGGTTTATAATCCTTCTCCTTTAAACCCGATGCATCTCTCCCGACCCCCTCCCCTCGGTTCCCATCGCGCGATCTCCGGCGATTAGGCATCGATGCCGACGGCCATCTCCTCGCGCTACCGCCATATCTCCACTCTCTCTCCTTAGGTGTGGGATCTTCCTTCCTCTCCTCTCATTTTTCCTCTCTCTCGATTTCTCTCTTGTGCGCGGATGACCCGATGCCGAAGGAGAGCTCCCTCTGCTCGTGATTTCTGTCCTCATCGAGTCGCCGGAGGAAGAGCCGTCGGACTTCAATGGTACCAGCATTGTCCAGATCATCTCCGGCTGAGCGGTCGGCTCTTTGGCCATTTCTTGTGCGTGGTCAATGGGAGATCGACTCTAGGGCACGGTGAGGGATTTGATTTGTGTCGTCACGGATTGATCAAGCCCCTTTCGCTTCTCCCCTTCGATCTGGGCATTGGAGGGCAAATTGGGTCATCACTAGTGGGAGTGGATCACGCGACACCATTGGAGGTGATCGATTGAGGTAAGGGCAGTGTTGGGTAATGCTGTGAGTTTAAGAATCTCATGTGAATTTGTTTCTTTTCGTGATATTCTTCCTGATCTAGGATGGAGGATCCTTCGGATCAATCTAGTGATGGATCTTCCTTGAGCAGGACTTCATCTTCTCCAATTCTTGCGGCTGGGTTCTGTGGAAGCTGTCGGATGAGGAGGTAAGGTTCTGTTAAGGTGAATCTTGTACTGTGGATTGGAGTTTCAGCAATTCTTTGCTATACAATTGAGTTCTAGATTGATTCTTGGAAGAATTGGTGTGTAGGCATTTTTGTAGATTTTGGACAGTGGGAGTAGGGGCTGTGAGCTCTTGATTTGTGGCACTATCTCGAGGTGAGTTTCCTTTGATAATGTACCTCTAGAATTTTCTTATTATTGCTATGTTCTATTGGTATTGTTAATGGTTATTAGGTTATGTCTGGTTTAGAGCACGTGGAAGCATGTAGATGGATTATAGGAATTTATTATTACTCTGTTGGATTTATTGAGGACTTGTAGATTGTTATATGAATTGGAGGAGGGCATAATTTTGTTGATTGAGGATGGTTAGAGTTTATGGTTGATTGTGGTTTGATGATTTAGTTGATAGGGTGATTGGATGATTATTGTATTGGGAGATATTGTGATTTATAGGGATAGATTAGAAATTATGATGAGATCTGATTAATGGAATGAATTTGGGTTGGATTGATTGAGGATTGTTTGGAGGATTAATCAGAGATCAGATTTAGTTGGAGTGATCCTAGTTGGGTTAGGGATTTTATTTAGCTATTTAATCATATGAATTTAGCTAAATGAAATATATGTATTGATTTACACAGGACTTGGATTCGGGACGAGCGTCTCGACACGGGATTACATGACATGATCTACACTCTAAGGCGGGTATTTCTTCTTTGACTCTATGTAGATTTTATTGAGCTTAGTGCATGGTATATGTGATGGTTTAGGATGCTTTACCTTATATCGTGTTCGTTTGTTGTTTTCCTGCTTGGTACCGATGCTTGACCCTTGTGATGATATATTTAACTCTTATACAGTCTGCACTTTGGTTATCTATACTCTGTGGTATTTTTACATGTAGAGTATGTATGGTAGGGGATACTTCGTTGGTGGTATTCATATTAGGTTTGTACATTGGTATGTCGTGTATACTTCTGTCTGGTGTGATGATTGGAGTTGTGTTGATTGTATGTCTGGTGTTTATACACGTGTTTGATGTGTTTACTGGAGGATACATGTTGATTGTACACGTGGGGTTGTGTATGTGTGTCTGTTGGGGTTATTAGAGATTTTTGGTTGACTATACATGTGTAGTTATATACATATGTTTGGTGGGATATATGGAGGTATCATGATGATTATACTCATGTTGTGGGGTACTTAGGTGGATTTAGAGTTGCATGGATGATGACGGTGTTCGTATCATGATTATATATATATCATGTTCATCATTCATTGCATTGCTGACGACTATTGTCTTCCTTGTGGTGGAGAGAGTCGTCAGTCGTTTGTAGCTGTCCTTTCGACCACTATTGGAGAGTGGTAGCTTGGAGCTAGTCCTGTCACGCTCATTCAGCCGCTCAGTGTTCTGTCATCCTCGACCACTCTGGAGTAGTGGGTCTTGAGGGTACAGTAGGCAGAGGGTTTGAGTTATGAGTGGTCAGGGACCCTTGGCTATGTAGTTACATAACTACTTAGCTGACCGTCTGCTTCGGCCGCCTATAGCGGTGCATGTTCTGGAGGCTAGTACGGTTTGTCACGGACCCAAGACTCTCGGCATACAGGGGTCGTGGTGTCTAGAGAGGTGGCGGGGGTGACCATGGAGCATGCATGCACATTTGCATTTGATACACGGTGCATCTTTGGAGATATATTTGCATACATGCCTAGTAGATACTAGTTGCATGTGTTTGTGGTATGTTGCATTTGTTTGCGATATGATTGTTGCATATGGTTGTCATGCTGCATACATGTCATTTTTTTTACATGTATTTGCAGTCGTATTTATATTGCACAGGTGTCACGAGTAAGTCTGTTGCAGATATGGTGAGTTTACTGACCATTGTACCAGGTGTTGATTCCAGATTGGGTATGTATCTATCATTATGTCGGTTGTGGTTTGTACAGTGTGTATGTCAGGTTAGTAGGTCTGATATGTTCAGATGCATTGATTATGATAGTAGGATCATGTTCTTTGATTCCCTACTGAGACTGTATACCTTTGATCTCAATGTTTATTTATAGTCCATGCACTATCTTTTCTATTACCCGCTGAGTTACCTATACTCACCACCGCATGTATATCTTTATGTTTTCAGGTAGATGGTTGGAGTGTCGCTCGGAGTATCCTGTCTGCCGGGTCCTACGTCACATCCGAAGGTCGTTTATGGTTTTGTATATGTTTTATTTGTATTTGTTGTATTTGGTGGGTTGTTGTATTTATTGTTGTGGTTGTTGTATAAAGCCTAGCCGGCTAGCAGTGTGTTGATTGTGTTGTATTGGGCTTTCCGTTTTCGTTTTTCCGCTGTGTTGGTTTGTTTTGTACAGCCGTGTGGGCTGTTTTATATATAACTGCGTGGTTGTGATTGTTTCATTCCAGCCGAGTGGGCTGTTATTATAACTGCGTGGTTGTGTATAAAAATATTCCAGCCGCATGTGGCTGATGTATATTTTGTTTGTAGTGATGCTTCATATTGTCACCGGTACAGGGGAGATGTTGTCGGATTTTTGTCTGGTAGGGACTCCTTTGGGGGCGTGACAATTTAGTGGTATCAGAGCGAGGTTTACGGTACTTGCTATGTGTTTTGGATTTTTGAGATTTATCTGATACCAATTTTTGGTATCAGAGCAGTTTTTTATGCCTGTTATTCGTGTTTTTGGATTTCGTGATTCGATTTTCTTGATGTGACTTTTCGGGCTTTGGGACCAGGCAGCAGAAGGACATCTCCAGGCTATAGGAGGTATGTTTGCATATTGTATCAGACATTTCTGTTGGTATATGTATTGTTGCGCATATAGTTATGATGTGTGTTAGTGTTCTCTTGTTAGTACTTGCCTAGTTGATTGCATCATGCATTGCATATGTTGGGTCAATCACTGATCACGGTTGGCCTAATGGAGATCAAGGATTACAGTCTCAAGGGATTTGTCATATCATACTACCAGTAGTTTTAGTGTCTGTTACTACGAGTTGGTTGAGAGTTAGAGTCACATACTAGTTTCTATTATCATTAGTGGGGTAGTGGATGATATCTATATACTCATATTGACTTAGTTAGTAGAGTACCAGTTTACTCCTGTTGAGGATTGATTTACCTGGTTGACTTGTATAGTTATGGTTTGACTTGTTACCCTTGTTGACTTGGATAGTTGATGATTGATTTATCTTAGTTGGTTTTGTACTCCTATTGTTTTGATTAGTAGAGTATTGATTTACTCATGTTGGTTAGGTTTGTAGATTACCCTCAATGACTTGGGTAGTCATGTATCGATTTACCTTAGTTAGTTTCATCAGTGGATGATAGATTTACTTTTATTGGATCATATAGTAGTTGATCCATTCATTTTGTTGGTCCGACCAGTAGGGGACTGACTTACTCTATTTTTAGAGATTCTGATCTTTGGGGTTACTTGTGCGTAGTTAGATATTTGGGAGATATATTTGAGTACATGACTTGTACCATCGTGGAAAAGACTGAATTGACCGTATACCATTGTCGGCTAGGTCATCCTGTAGAGGATTGTCGTATCCTATTTCATGGGGACTTTGACCATGGACTGTCTGCACTTAGTTGATTGACTTAGAAGGTACATTCGGATAGGATACCTCCACTGATGTGGAAAAGTGCAAAGCTACTTGCTTAACACTTATGAGATACATCCATTACTAGGGTGTATGAGTTGGGGAGTACATTCAGATATATGATTTGTACTGATGTGAGAGAGTTGAAGTTAGCTGCTTAACCTTTACGTGACCCGGTACCACATGAAGGAAGAAGCAGGGAGTGCTTTTGGAGATCTGGTCATCACTTAGTGATTTCCTTGAGATGTTCGAAGAGAGAGTAGTTCTCTACTTCTTTCGTCAGCATGATGGATTTTAAGGCGATGACTAGTAGACTCGCCTAACGTTGTTCCATGGGAGATCCTGACTCATGGAACTATTGGATAGGATTAGATATCCATGATGTACTTAGGGATATATATCCCGCAATGGTGCGGAGGAGGTGGTGTTAGTTGAGTAATACCTAGGAGGTCCGACCGTAACTAGGTATAATTTTAGATGATGACCTTCGAGGGGTAGGGCGTCGATTGACGAATATTTTTATCAGCTATTTAGTCGTAGCGTTCCTCTATCTTTGTGTTCATTGCTCGATATTGGAGGTTGCTGAACCTCATGGTGGAGCAAGCACAGTATGATAGGGTACAAGACAATGGTTAGACGACTCAGCTAACATTGTCTCTATCAGGTGGCTCAAGACCTTGACCACGTGATCTTTGTACCAGGTCTTGTAGGATATATCTCAGATTGGAGGGTTTGACTTTTTATCGATATTTGTCGAAGGACATATACGAGATGATTATGAGAGTGGTGGAGATCCTTTCTAGATAGGTAAACTTTTAGTCAGAAGGTTGTGTGACCCTTTATCTTTGAATTGACATTCCTTTACTATGGATATTTGATTATCAGAAAGGATGAGATGATGAGATTTGGCAGACTTTATGGATACATTTAGTTTGTTGGCAGTAGGTGTTGAGGGTTGGATGCTTTCATTTTTCTCTATCATTGTTTAGGAGACTATCTGGTATGATTGATTGATATCGAGGATGATTTTGATTGGTGAATAATGGGAGATTAGGTGTGGTGATATGTTGTCTTTTGATGATTTATTAGTGGATATTTGACTTGATGATATACTATTTGATATTTGATGTTGATAGTGACATGGAGTGTTGCATATGTGTGATATATATAGATTTGTTGATTTGTAGTTGATGATTAGATCACAGATTTGTTGGGGATCTTATAGTTGAGAGTGTCTGTTGTATGGATATTATGAGGCCTTGGTGTTACCATTAGGCATATAGTGCCTTAGATGGGTTCATGGACTCGATGCACTTGGTATTTCTAGAGATGTTTCAACGGGAACATCTATATGTGAAGTTCAGTGGTGCGTATTTTGATTATCTTATGCGGGATTTCTGTGGCACATGGTCACCAGTAGGATTACACTTATGGATCTATAGGAGATAGAGGTTGTTACCAGTTGGGAGTAGTCGTAGTCTATACCGGACACTCGCTGTTCTCTGGTTTGACTGGATATTACTGGAGATTGGTTGAGGGTTCTCCAGCATTTCACAGTTGACCGGACTATTTAGGAAGGGTATGGAATTTTCCTGGATAGATGTCTGTGAGATCAGTTTTGATAGCTGCACCTATCTTAGCGGTACTTTCTAGTGTAGACGGATTTCCACTCTACACAGATGTATCGTACCTGGGGTTTGGTGCAATTCCGACGTGGTATGAGAGGAGCGGTCTCGTACCAGTAGTTAGAATTCTCATGAAATGAGAATTAGATTCTTTGATTTCTATGGGAGATGATGTGTGTTTTCGCGTCCTTCTGATCCGGGAGGAGTTACTGCAGGAAACACCTTGATCTGGATTTGCGATACATTCGGGTGACATATGATGTGTGGAGACATTGGAGCACTCTTATTGGTGGAACGATATGAAGAAAGACATCGCGGATTTTGTAGCTTGATGTCTAGCATGTCAGCAAGTGAAGACTGAACATCAGGGATTAGTAGGATAGTCTCCATTGATTTGGATACTAGAGTGGAGTTGAGAGTATGTTTTGACGGATTTTGTTGTGGGATTATCTAGGACATGGAGAGGATACGATGGTTTGGGCAATCATTATTGAGTGATGACTTGCTTCCTAGCTATGGATTTGTGGGATGGATTCTTTGGATTGAGTAGCAGGATTATACTCTAAAGGGATTACCGGACTGGATGATGTATCTCTGAGTATTGTATTGGATGGAGATCACTGATTTCACATCATGGTTTGACTGTGGTTATAACAGACTTTGCATTAGGAGATTCGCTTTGGTATAGATTTTTACCCTCAGACTGATGGATATTTTGAGTGCCCTATACAGATGTTGGAGGATCTGATGATAGTGGATTTTGGATTTCCGAGGTAGTTGATTTATCCCGCAGTTGGCTAGGTAGCAGTTTGGGAGTAGCAGATGTACGGGTGAGCTTATAACCCACAGAGTCATCCCTCGCGGTTGGAGATTTGATCATGACATATGGTTGGAGTGGTATACGAGTATGTTATTTATTTATTACCCTTGGATGAGGATCCCTGAGTTGACCAGTAAATTTGGGGACAAAATTTTTTATTAGTGGGGGAGAATGTAAGATATCGCAAAATTAAATAATAAATGTTATTGGACGAAAAATCTTATTGGATTTTTCTAGAATTTTTAGAAATTTTTCGAGAATTAAACGGGGTCCGTATGACTCATTTTGAGGGGATAAATCGTGGGGCTTGCGGAGACCTATTTGGGATACCCAAAATAAGTGGGAGTTGATCGAGGAATTAACTTAGTACTTAATTAAACTAACCTAAGTTTTATTAATCTAGGTTTATAATATTTCTCCTTTAAACCTGATGCATCTCTCCCGACCCCCTCCCCTCGGTTCCCATCGCGCGATCTCCGGCGATTAGGCATCGACGTCGACGGCCATCTCCTCGCGCTACCGCCTCATCTCCACTCTCTCTCCTTAGGTGTGGGATCTTCCTTCCTCTCCTCTCATTTTTCCTCTCTCTCGATTTCTCTCTTGTGCGCGGATGACCCGATGCCGAAGGAGAGCTCCCTCTGCTCGTGATTTCTGTCCTCGTCGAGTCGTCGGAGGAAGAGCCGTCGGACTTCAATGGTACCAGCATTGTCCAGATCATCTCCGGCTGAGCGGTCGGCTCTTTGGCCATTTCTTGTGCGTGGTCAATGGGAGATCGACTCTAGGGCACGGTGAGGGATTTGATTTGTGTCGTCACGGATTGATCAAGCCCCTTTCGCTTCTCCCCTTCGATCTGGGCATTGGAGGGCAAATTGGGTCATCACTAGTGGGAGTGGATCATGCGACACCATTGGAGGTGATCGATTGAGGTAAGGGAAGTGTTGGGTAATGCTGTGAGTTTAAGAATCTCATGTGAATTTGTTTCTTTTCGTGATATTCTTCCTGATCTAGGATGGAGGATGCTTCGGATCAATCTAGTGATGGATCTTCCTTGAGCAGGACTTCATCTTCTCCAATTCTTGCGGCTGGGTTCGGTGGAAGCTGTCGGATGAGGAGGTAAGGTTCTGTTAAGGTGAATCTTGTACTGTGGATTGGAGTTTCAGCAATTCTTTGCTATACAATTGAGTTCTAGATTGATTCTTGGAAGAATTGGTGTGTAGGCATTTTTGTAGATTTTGGACAGTGGGAGTAGGGGCTGTGAGCTCTTGATTTGTGGCACTATCTCAAGGTGAGTTTCCTTTGATGATGTACCTCTAGAATTTTCTTATTATTGCTATGTTCTATTGGTATTGTTAATGGTTATTAGGTTATGTCTGGTTTAGAGCACGTGGAAGGATTTAGATGGATTGTAGGAATTTATTATTACTCTGTTGGATTTATTGAGGACTTGTAGATTGTTATATGAATTGGAGGAGGGCATAATTTTGTTGATTGAGGATGGTTAGAGTTTATGGTTGATTGTGGTTTGATGATTTAGTTGATAGGGTGATTGGATGATTATTGTATTGGGAGATATTGTGATTTATAGGGATAGATTAGATATTATGATGAGATCTGATTAATGGAATGAATTTGGGTTGGATTGATTGAGGATTGTTTGGAGGATTAATCAGAGATCAGATTTAGTTGGAGTGATCCTAGTTGGGTTAGGGATTTTATTTAGCTATTTAATCATATGAATTTAGCTAAATGAAATATATGTATTGATTTACACAAGACTTGGATTCGGGACGAGCGTCTCGACATGGGATTACTTGGCATGATCTACACTCTAAGGCGGGTATTTCTTCTTTGACTCTATGTAGATTTTATTGAGATTAGTGAATGGTATATGTGATGGTTTAGGATGCTTTACCTTATATAGTGTTCATTTGTTGTTTTCCTGCTTGGTACCGATGCTTGACCCTTGTGATGATCTATTTAATTCTTATACAGTATGCACTTTGGTTATCTATACTCTGTGGTATTTTTACATGTAGAGTATGTATGGTAGGGGATACTTCGTTGGTGGTATTCATATTAGGTTTGTACATTGGTATGTCGTGTATACTTCTGTCTGGTGTGATGATTGGAGTTGTGTTGATTGTATGTCTGGTGTTTATACACGTGTTTGATGTGTTTACTGGAGGATACATGTTGATTGTACACGTGGGGTTGTGTATGTGTGTCTGTTGGGGTTATTAGAGATTTTTAGTTGACTATACATGTGTAGTTATATACATATGTTTGGTGGGATATATGGAGGTATCATGATGATTATACTCATGTTGTGGGGTACTTAGGTGGATTTAGAGTTGCATGGATGATGACGGTGTTCGTATCATGATTATATATATATCATGTTCATCATTCATTGCATTGCTGACGACTATTGTCTTCCTTGTGGTGGAGAGAGTCGTCAGTCGTTTGTAGTTGTCCTTTCGACCACTTTTGGAGAGTGGTAGCTTGGAGCTAGTCCTGTCGCGCTCATTCAGCCGCTCAGTGTTCTGTCATCCTCAAGCACTCTGGAGTAGTGGGTCTTGAGGGTACAGTAGGCAGAGGGTTTGAGTTATGAGTGGTCAGGGACCCTTGGCTATGTAGTTACATAACTACTTAGCTGACCGTCCGCTTCGGCCGCCTATAGCGGTGCATGTTCTGGAGGCTAGTACGGTTTGTCACGAACCCAAGACTCTCGGCCATACAGGGGTCGTGGTGTATAGAGAGGTGACGGGGGTGACCATGGAGCATGCATGCACATTTGTATTTGATGCACGGTGTATCTTTGGAGATATATTTGCATACATGCCTAGTAGATACTAGTTACATGTGTTTATGGTATGTTGCATTTGTTTGCGATATGATTGTTGCATATAGTTGTCATGCTGCATACATGTCATTTATTTTACATGTATTTGCAGTCGTATTTATATTGCACAGGTGTCATGAATAGGTCTGTTGCAGATATGGTGAGTTTACTGACCATTGTACCAGGTGTTGATTCTAGATTGGGTATGTATCTATCATTATGTCGGTTGTGGTTTGTACAGTGTGTATGTCAGGTTAGTAGGTCTGATATGTTCAGATGCATTGATTATGATAGTAGGATCATGTTCTTTGATTCCCTACTGAGACTGTATACCTTTGATCTCAATGTTTATTTATAGTCCATGCACTATCTTTTCTATTACCCGCTGAGTTACCTATACTCACCACCGCATGTATATCTTTATGTTTTCAGGTAGATGGTTGGAGTGTCGCTCGGAGTATCCTGTCTGCCGGGTCCTACGTCACATCCGAAGGTCATTTATGGTTTTGTATATGTTTTATTTGTATTTGTTGTATTTGGTGGGTTGTTGTATTTATTGTTGTGGTTGTTGTATAAAGCCTAGCCGGCTAGCAGTGTGTTGATTGTGTTGTATTGGGCTTTCCGTTTTCGTTTTTCCGCTGTGTTGGTTTGTTTTGTATAGCTGTGTGGGCTGTTTTATATATAACTGCGTGGTTGTGATTGTTTCATTCCAGCCGAGTGGGCTGTTATTATAACTTCGTGGTTGTGTATAAAAATATTCCAGCCGCATGTGGCTGATGTATATTTTGTTTGTAGTGATGCTTCATATTTTCACCGGTACAGGGGAGATGTTGCCGGATTTTTGTCTGGCAGGGACTTCTTTGGGGGCGTGACAGCAAGTTATAATTATCTTGATAAATTATAATTCCAACTCAGAGAAGCTCACTTTATTATTGGATCTTGATAAATTTCAGCTTATAATTAACTTTGTTGTTGCAGGTTCTAACAATATGACCGTTGAGTTATGAAGCTACAGTTACAATGTGTCGCCGAGCGGTTATTAGTTAATACATGTTATAAATTTATTGACAAAATATTGTCAATAAATTGACATTTCGATTACATTATAAGTTTAATATTGAACATAGTGTTCGCAACCCCCATGAGCGATGACATTGTTCTCATAAGTTGTACAACATCATTTTCATATTGGCCGAGCTGCATCCACAGTCTTCTCCATGAGCGATCACCCTTGATCAACGTAGAGAGTGTTGTGAACACCAACCAGCTTATATTATTTTCCATGTCCCTCTCATCCTTTGGTCGTGGCTGGGAAAAGTTCGTCGAGGCGATCTTCCTCTCACTAATCATCCAAGAGCGGCATTGCTGAGGCACTTCATCGGCAACACAAAATATTGGGCGAACTTAAAATACTACATGAGTAGACTAACCTCATCCACGTATGTTGATTAGGGCTAGACGATGGTGTTCGTATTAAGTAAATACGGTTACGAGTATGGAAGCTTACACTAGATCGTGGAAGGCGATATGATTGCTTTGTTATTCCCGATTTAGGAGCAAGATACACTTCAAAATTACTTTAACTTAAAATTTTCTTAAAAATTATTTTAACTTAAAATTTTCTTATAAATTATTTCAACTTAAAATTTTTCTTAAAAAATTATTTTTATTTAAATTTTTTTCGTAAAAATTATTTTAGCTTAAAATTTTTCTTAAAATTACTTTAACTTAAATTTTTCTTAAAAATTAATTTAACTTAAAATTTTTCTTAAAAAATTATTTTTACTTAAATTTTTTTTCTTAAAAATTATTTTAGCTTAAAAATTTTCTTAAAAATTACTTTAACTTAAATTTTTTCTTAAAAAATTATTTTTACTTAAATTTTCTCCTTAAAAATTATTTTAACATAAAATTTTCATTAAAAAATTAATTTAAATTTATTTTACTTAAAAAAATTAATTTAAAGTTATTTTAATTAAAAATTAATTTAAATTTATTTTACTTATAAATCAACTTAAATTTATTTTACTTAAAAAATTAATTTAAATTTATTCTACTTAAAAATTTAACTTAAAATTTATTCTACTTAAAAAATTAACTTAAAATTTTATTTTTTTAAAAAATAACGTAACTTAAATTAATTAAAACTCTAATTAATCTTAACTCCTACATGTTGTAGGAAACCAAGTAGATCTTGGATAGTGGTTGCTTTAAACATATGATTGGAGATCACACCAAATTCACTCAACTAACATATAAAAACTTAGAAACAGTTGCCTTTGGGAACAACGACAAACTCAAGATAATATTGAACTTAAAACTGATTTCACTATTATGAAAGTATTTCGTGTTGACAATTTCAAGTACAACCTTTTTAGCATTAGTCAATTGTGTGACTCTGGATATAAGATTATGTTCCTATCTTCTGAATGCCTAATCAAGCACTTAAATAACCCTACCATAAGTCTAAAAGGATTTAGAAAAGACAATATCTATGCAATTAACCTAACCATTTCTTCACTTAAGTGTTACTTAACACAAAAAGAAGAAACCTAGTTATGACATAGAAGAATGTCACACACAAACTTTAGAAATATAAGAAAATTAAATGGATTAGCTAGAGGATTATCAAAATTACCTAACTTAAACTCAACAATCTATAATGCTTGTCAACAAGGAAAACAAATAAAATCTACTCACAAACCAACTAATTAACTTCAAACAAATTCAATATTAGAACTATTGCATTTAGAAATATTTACTAATTTTTGCAAACAAGTTGAAAATTAGAAAGACCTAAAAATTAAAAGAATTAGAAGTGATAATGGAGGTGAATTTAAAAATCCCAACTTTAACAAATTTTTTCTTGAAAATGGTTACCATCACGAATTTTTATGTCCTAAAATACCTCATCAAAATGGAATCATAGAATAAAAAACCAGAACTCTACTTGAAGCCTCTAGAACAATGCTAAATGAATATAACTTACCTAAATACTTATTGGATTATAAATTGTTAACCAACGTACCAGAATAGATAACTTCCCTATGTTTCTTGATAACAAGTTTGTTATCAAAATAGACAGAATATCTATTCTTTAATAGTTTAGAAACTGAAATCAGGTGCTTTCTAAACTTAGTACGTAAAGACAATTTATAATCCATATTTTATTCCTATCAAAGGATAAACATCTCCCACTGCAACAACTGCTACTTTTACAGCAGTGCCCATGTGGACGGTGATTTATATAGTTGTCGGATTTCCTGGAACCCTTGCAATGAATTACAGACATAATCAGTGGTTCCTGTATCTACACACCAGGTACTAGTAGATAACACCACTAAATATGTTTCAACAACTAATAAAATACACCGTTATTGTTCTCAGTTTTGTGAGGACAATCTACCTTAATGTCCAAGTTTTCCAATCATTACAATTAGGACTACTAAGTCTATTCTATAGTATAATAGCTAGGGGATTGACTAACATTTGAAAACCTAAGAATCACAAAATTATTTGGTCAAGACCAACATTTCAAAATCCCCGTGAATTTTGTATGCCACGTTAGTGTGGACGTATACAAATTTTAAAAAAGAGATTTTATCCATTAATTTTATTATCTTGTCAACCTATGACAAATAAAATTAATAGTTGATCTGTCTTTGATCAAATATTTGGTCAAGACTCTAAATTTAAAATAATATTGATTCCTCTAACAATACTATTTAAATTTACCAACACCTCAAAACACCGTGAATTTTACATGCCACGTTAGTGTGGACGTATACAAAATCATCATTTGTAAGAGGAGGGTTTTACCCATTAACTATCTTGTCAACCTAACTTTATGACAAATAAAATTATCTCAAACACCGTTAATTTTGTATGCCACATTAGTGTGGACGTATACAAAATCAATCATTTGTAAGAGGGATTTTAACTCATTAATTTTTTTATCTTGTCACACTAGTTTTATGACAAATTAATAGTTGATTTCCTTTTGGTCACACAAGTGATAGCAGTGACTCCGTTGGGGAGGATACTATTAAATGTGTCTAAGTGTATACCATTACTTGATACTAAGTCCATTAAATAGAATTGTGCCCCTTCAGTTGGAGAAGATGACACACATCCTAAATAACTGTTAGAGTGTATACTAAAAGCCTAGCTTTTGGTATAAACATTTATCTAGAAATAAGAATCACATTGGTCAAATGTCTACATTTATGATAAATGTAGTTGTTCAATTAATTTATATTGTAGATAACATGGTGTGTGGTGTCACACACAGAGGATCATGTTATCAGTACCTTATAAATTATAAACAGTAGCTCACGTCCATAATGGAAAGGAACAAACCATTGGAAGGTCGTAGTGTAATTAGGTGTTAGTTTATCTTAACTATATAATTACACTAGTACACTTAGAGTGTATTGAGTAGGACCATTTGAGGTCGTTCCTTTTATACTGACTTTATAAAGGAACAAATACCTCAGTTATTATAGAAGTGTGTGCTCTTAATCCTAATATAATAACAAGCACATATATTTGGTATTTATTTCTTTAATTTATCAATGGGTGAGATTTAGTTCGATGAATCAATAAGCCTGATAAGTTGGGAAATGATATAACTTATAGTGTGTGTTGTTGATTATAGAAGGAAACTGTGTCCTAGTAATCTAGGTTGAGAATGTCCCCAAGAGGAGCTCATAAGGATTGTCATGTTAAACCCTACAGGTGGACTTAGTCCGACATGACGATGAAGCTGAGTGGTACTACTCTAGGAGCTAGATATTAATTAAGTGAGTTGTCAGTAACTTACTTAGTTAGTGGGCATTTGTTATCTTAAACACAGGGAGACTAACACACTCATAATAAGAAGGAGCCCAAAAATATAATTTGGGATTGGTGCGGTAGTTCAATAATAGTTCTCTAGTGGAATGAATTATTATTGATAAAATTAAGTTGTGTGTTCGGGGTGAACACGGGATGCTTAATTTTATCGGGAGACCAAAACCAATTCCTCCTCTCGGTCCCTATCGTAGCCTCTTATTTATAGAGTACTATACCCACCTATACCCACTTTCTATACCCACCTAAAAGGGGCCGGCCAAGCTAGCTTGGGAACCAAGCTAGGGCAGGCCTAAGCTTAAGTTGGGGTGGCCGGCCCTAGCTTGAACCCAAGCTAGAGGGGCCGGCCATATTAAATTAAAAAGGATTTTAGTTTTAATTTTTATTATGTGGAAGATATAATTTATTAAAGATAATTAAAATTAAAATATCTCTCTTGTAAAAGATCTACAAAAGATTAAAGAAAGAGATTAGATCTCTTTCCTTATTTGTAGATTGGTGAGATATTTTATTTTTTCTTTAAAAATTATTCACATATTGTAAAATTAAAATTATAGAAATTTCCTTTTATCAACCATGAAGAGATTTTTGAAGAGAAATTTTATTTTAAAATTTCCGGAAACAAATTAGGAAGTTTTAATTTGTTGATTAAAACTTGTCTAATTTGTTTCCCTTTGATGTGGCCGGCCAATATTGATTTAATTGGAAATTTTATTTTATTTCTCTCAATTAAATCATGTCAAAGAAATTAAGGAAATTTTATTGTAATTAAATTTCCTAATTTGCCAAAGCCAAGGAATATAAAAGAAGGGGTGAGGGTACCTTCATAAGCAACAACCTCTATTATTTTTCTCCCTCTTTTCCTTGGTGTGGTGGCCGGCCCTTCCCTTTCTCTCCTCTCCTCTTGTTGGTCAAAACCTATCTTCTTGGTGGAGCTTTTGTTTGTGGCCGGATCAAGGAAGGAGAAGAAGGAGAGAAAGCAAGTCTCGTCTCTAGCATCTCTTGGAGCATTGGTGGTGGCCGAAATTCTTCATGCTTGAAGAAAGTTATTATGGCCGACCATCTTCTTCTTTTCTTCCTCTTTGTGGTGGCCGAAACTTATCTCTTGCTTGGAGCTCTTGTGGTGGCCGGATACTACTTGGAGAAGAAGTAGAAGAAGGAGAGAAAGCTAGCATCTCTTGGAGCTTGGTTGGTGTTTTGATCTTCTTCCTTGGTGAAGCTTCCTTATTGTTGGCCGAACCTAGCTAGGAGGAGAAGAAGGTGGTTGGTGGTTTCTCATCTCGGAAGATCGTTGCCCACACAACGTCCGAGGTTAGAAGAGGAATACGGTAGAAGATCAAGTGGTCTTTCTAGAAGGTATAACTAGTAATTTTCCCTTTCCGCATCATGCCAGTTATTTATGGAAATAATACCAAATACAAGAGGCTTACGATTCTAGTATTTCGAATATGTTTTTCGATGTTGTGTTCTTTTGTTTTATTTTTCCTTGTGATTTGATTGTTCTTTTCGGTTAACCTAAAGTTATTTTAGGAAATTAAATATTAGATTTCTATAAAAGGTTTTGTCTAGTCGGTGGTGGTTGCTCCCATATCCAAGAAGGCCGTGTGCCTCGCCACGTCAGTACTGGGAACCAATTATGAAAAATAATATTTAATGGAATTAATAACTTAAGGTGATTTAGGTCGAACGTGTTAAGTTCCGCAGGAGACCCAAGTCAAAACCTAAAAGAACAAATAGATTAAGTTTTGGATCAAACGTGTTAAGTTCCGCAGGCGATCCAAAATTTAATTTAAAAGAACACATGGTAGCTAGGAAAAGGTTCAGATCTTTGTACAAAATTTTTGTACAGTAGAACCTCTAGGTTTTTCGAGTAGCAACTAACAATTGGTATCAGAGCTAGGGTTTTGCCTCTGTGTATTTGGTATTAGGTTAATTATGCACATGTCATACATAATTTAGGCAGGTTAATAGTATGATGTGCTAACTTTGTGGATGCAGGATCCAACTATTATGACTTTTAGTTATTATGTGTGTGATTGGACCCTTGGACATGTCAAGGGCATTTATATGTGTGTGCATGATTGTATTAAAAATACAGCAGGAGCTGTATTTAGTTTTATTAGGATTTTATTTTTGATCTAGATACATGTACATTCCTTTTATGGAATATAAGATCAAAAATGTAAAATTCTATTTATATCGCGGATCGAATCTTGCAAAGCGTGGAACCTTCTAAGGACCAGAGGCGCAGCGGAACTAGGAGCAAGATGGATGCGACAGCTAGACCCGGTGGCGGTGGCCAAATATGGCAGCAGCTTGGGATGACAACACACGGAGGACAACTAGAGATAAAAGCCATAATAGTTGAAAATTAGATTTTTCTATTCATTGCTTTTATATTGTGCTGTGTGTGTATGTTAGTTTACATGTTTAGTAGGCTAGCATAGTTAAAATTCCTCATTTGTAAATAACTAAGTGGGAGAGGGATTTTTAAGTAAATCCCATGGTCTCCATTACTGGTTTGTAAGTGATGCAAACAAGCTTGCGCGTTGGCTTTGAGTGCCTTCCTCCATAACGGATGAGCTTGTTTGTGGATCACTAGAACAGACTTCCATTTTTGGATGACTATAGGAAGTTAATTAAAGCGTGTGATCTTCCCCAACGGAAGGGGCATAATCTTATTAATGGACTTAGTGTCACGTAATGGTATACACTTAGACACATCTAATAGTATCCTCCCCATCGGAGTCACTGCTATTATTTGTGTGACCAAATGATACCAACTATTAATTTTATTTGTCAAAAAGTTAGGTTGACAAGATAATAAAATTAATGGATTAAAACCCTCCTTTTACAAATGTTGAATTTGTATACGTCAACACTAACGTGGCATGCAAAATTCACGGTGTTTGAGGTGTTGGTGAATTTAAATAATATTGTTTGAGGAATCAATATTTTTTAAATTCAAAAGTTTTTGACCAAATATTTGATCAAAGACAGGTCAACTATTAATTTTATTCGTCATAAAGTAAAGTTGACGGGATAATAAAATTAATGAATAAAATCTCCTCTTCGATTTTGTATACGTCCACACTATCGTGGCATACAAAATTCATGGGGATTTTTAAGGAGTTGATCTTGACCAAGTATTTTTGTGATTCTTAGGATTTAAAATGTTTGTCAATCCCCTAGTAGTCATACTATAAGAAAGACTTAGTAATCCCAATTGTAATGATTGGAAATAGGACTTGGACATTAAGGTAGACTGTCTTCTTAAAACTAATAACAATATAGGTGTATTTAATTCATTAGTTGAAACATGTTTAGTGGTGTTATCTACCAGAACCTGGAGTGTAGATACAGATGCCATTAATCATGTCCGCAATTTATTGCAGGGTTCCAGGAAACCCGGCAACTAAATGAAAATTTAAACACCGTCTACATGGGCACTACTATAAAAATGGTAGCTGTTGCAGTGGGAGATGTTTATCTTTTGATAAGAATAAAACATGGATTTTTGAGTAATTGTCTTTACGCACCAAGTTTAGAAAGAACTAGTTTTCAGTTTCTAAACTATTCAAAGAACTTGATATTCTGCCTCTTTTAATAACAAAGTTGTTATTAAGAAAAAGAGGGAAGTTATCTGTTCTGGTACGTTGGTTGACAATTTATAAATCCAATAACTCTCACGATGCAACAAATGGAAATTAGTAACACATCTTCTAACTTTAAGAGAAAGTAATCTTCGAAAATGAACCAATTATATCTTTGGCTTCTAAGGCTAGGTTATATTAACTTGAGTAGGATTCATTGGTAGCTAATGAACTTTTTGGTTCATTAGTAGTGGAAATCTTTCCAACCTACGAGTCTTACTTGGAAGGAAAAATAACCAAGAAGCTTTTAAGTCTAAGGGGTATGGAGTCAAATATATATTGGAATTGGTTCATTCTGATTTGTGTGATCCTATGAGCATCCAGGCAAGAGGTTGTTTCAAATATTTCATCTATTTTATAGACAACTATTTGAGATACGGATATATTTACTTGATGTGCCGCAAGTCTAAGTGCTTTGATTAGTTCAAAGAGTACGAGGCTGATGTGGAGAAACGACAAAGTAAAAATATCAAGACACTACGGTAAGATCGTAGTGGCAAGTACCTCTTGGGAGAATTTAGGAGTCATATATCAGTAGTAGGGATTCAATCCCAACTAACTGCACCTGGTACACCCCAACAGAATGGTGTAAGAAAAGGAAGGTATAGGACTCTTATGAAAATAAGTAGATTGATGAGTTATTAAGAATATTATCAAAATCATTTTAAGGATATACTCTGGAAACAGGAGTGAATATAGTACCTTCTAAAGTCAGAACTCTCTACTCATATAGAATTGTTGAATAGGCGTAAGCCTATTTTGAAGCATATTCGGATTCGGGTAGTCCAGCACATATGCAGAAGAGAGACAATGATAAGTTGGACAGGAATTCACTTGTTTGTGGGTTATCCTAGTGAAATGAAAGTAGGTTTATAGTCTTAAAAATCAGAAGGTCATTGTTAGCATCAATGCCCGGTTTTTTTAAAAAAGGACTATGTAATAAACCATGTGCCCATAAGAAAATTTGTTCTTAAGGAAATAATAAAAGGCATGTCTAACTTAGTACCAACTGTACAAGATGAGATACCACAAGGAAACTGCAACATGTATCACAAATGATACACAATTGCAGAAAGTGCCTTGTCGTAGTGGGAGGGTTGTTAGGCAACCTAAAAAGATTCATGTTTTGGGAGAGTTTTTGGACTCGATCCCTGGAGGACATGAACCTGATCTCCAGACATATGATGAAACACTCCAAGATAAAGATGCAACATCTTGGCAAAGAGTAATGAATAACAGAATTAGAATATATGTATTATAATAAAATCTGGAAGCTTGTAGAACCACCAAATGGTGTAAAAGCCTTTGGGTGTAAAAAGGTCTATAATAGGAAAAGAGGGATAGAAAGGAAGGTAGTAACTTTCAAAGCAAGACTTGATGGAAAAGGAAACTTTTTCACTGGTAGCCATGCTTAAGTCTATCCAGATTCTTTTATCTATTTGGCAAGTGGATGTCAAGACAGTATTCCTTAATGGAAGTCTTGATGAAAGCATCCAAATAAAGCAACCAGAAGGGTTCATTGCAAAGGGCTAAGAGCATCTTGTGTGCAAGCTCAATCAGTCTATGGACTAAGGCAAAGATTCAAGGTCTTGGAACATCCGGTTTATCAAAGTAATCCAGACCTATGGATTTATTGAGTAAACGGATAAGTCTTGTGTATACAAAAGGTGTGATGGAAACCTGGTGGTATTTCTTGTACTATACATAGATAACATTTTTGGTAGTTGGAAACAATATCAAAATGTTGTCAGAAGTAAGGGTATGGTTGTCCAAATAATTCGATACAAAGGACTTGGGAGAATGTATATATTTTTGAGATCAAAATAATAAGGGATCGAAAGAAAAAATATATTTTACTTATCCCAAGATTCATACATCGGAAAAATCCTTGCTCGTTTTAAGCATACAAAACTCCAAGAAAGGTTTCTTACCTTTTCAGGATGGAGTAACTTTATCTAAAGATATGTCTCTGTAGACATCAAAGGAGATAAAGGAAATAAAGGCAGTTCTTTATGCTACGGCTGTTGGAAGCCTCATGTATGCTATGCACGAGATCAGAAATCTGTTTTGCCAAGGGCATAGTTAGCAGATATCAAAGTAACCCTGGACAAGGACAGTGGACTGTAGTAAAGCATATATTGTAGTACCTTAGAGGCACTAGAGATTATATGCTAGCTAACAAGGTAGTTAATTTAGTCCTTGTGGGTTGCATAGATTTTGACTTCCTATCGGATAGGGACAATAATAAGTCAACCTCGGGGTTTTGTGTTTACTTTAGGAGGTAAAGTCATAACTATGGAAGAGTGATAAGCATAGGTGTTTTTCTGGACTCCACCATAGAAGCTTAGTATATGGCAAGCCTCTGAGGTAGCCATAAAAGCTGAATGACTCAATAACCTCAAGATAGACTTAGATATGATTTCTGGTGTGTCCAAAGATTATTACAATTTATTGTAATAATGTTGGTGCAGTAGCAAACTTGAAGAAACCATAAGTCTATAAGGCAAGTAAACACAATAGAGCGCAAGTACCACCCAATACGAGGAATCGTATAAACGAGGAGAAGTTGTTGCCGCCTAGATTGCATCAGGTGATGACCTATAGATCCTTTCACTAAGGTCCTTAAGGCAAGAGCTTTTGATGGGCATGATGAAGGGATGGCAATTAGATGTATGGCAGCAGACATGGCAGCTTAGTCTTTTAGTATAAGTGGGAGATTGTTAGAGTGTATACTAAAAGCCTAGCTTTTGGTATAAACATTTATCTAGAAATAAGAATCACATTGGTCAAATGTCTACATTTATGATAAATGTAGTTGTTCAATTAATTTATATTGTAGATAACATGGTGTGTGGTGTCACACACAGAGGATCATGTTATCAGTACCTTATAAATTATAAACAGTAGCTCACGTCTATAATGGAAAGGAACAAACCATTGGAAGGTCGTAGTGTAATTAGGTGTTAGTTTATCTTAACTATATAATTACACTAGTACACTTAGAGTGTATTGAGTAGGACCATTTGAGGTCGTTCCTTTTATACTGACTTTATAAAGGAACAAATACCTCAGTTATTATAGAAGTGTGTGCTCTTAATCCTAATATAATAACAAGCACATATATTTGATATTTATTTCTTTAATTTATCAATGGGTGAGATTTAGTTCGATGAATCAATAAGCCCGATAAGTTGGGAAATGATATCACTTATAGTGTGTGTTGTTGATTATAGAAGGAAACTGTGTCCTAGTAATCTAGGTTGAGAATGTCCCCAAGAGGAGCTCATAAGGATTGTCATGTTAAACCCTGCAGGTGGACTTAGTCCGACATGACGATGAAGCTGAGTGGTACTACTCTTGGAGCTAGATATTAATTAAGTGAGTTGTCAGTAACTTACTTAGTTAGTGGACATTTGTTATCTTAAACACAGGGAGACTAACACACTCATAATAAGAAGGAGCCCAAAAATGTAATTTGGGATTGGTGCGGTAGTTCAATAATAGTTCTCTAGTGGAATGAATTATTATTGATAAAATTAAGTTGTGTGTTCGGGGTGAACACGGGATGCTTAATTTTATCGGGAGACCAAAACCAATTCCTCCTCTCGGTCCCTATCGTAGCCTCTTATTTATAGAGTACTATACCCACCTATACCCACTTTCTATACCCACCTAAAAGGGGCCGGCCAAGCTAGGGCAGGCCTAAGCTTAAGTTGGGGTGGCCGGCCCTAGCTTGAACCCAAGCTAGAGGGGCCGGCCATATTAAATTAAAAAGGATTTTAGTTTTACTTTTTATTATGTGGAAGATATAATTTATTAAAGAGAATTAAAATTAAAATATCTCTCTTGTAAAAGATCTACAAAAGATTAAAGAAAGAGATTAGATCTCTTTCCTTATTTGTAGATTGGTGAGATATTTTATTTTTTCTTTAAAAATTATTCACATATTGTAAAATTAAAATTATAGAAATTTCCTTTTATCAACCATGAAGAGATTTTTTGTAACACCCCACTCTCCTCGCTACTAGTCTATGAGGGCGGAGCGCTACTGGACTACTAACTTTACTTAATTAGAGTTGTTCATGTAACACCCCACCCTCCTCACTACTGGTCTGTGAGGGCGGAGGGCTACTGGACTACTAACTTTACTTAACTATCCTTGTTCACATGTTGATAGAAATTCCTAAAACTCTCGGAGAAACTCAAAACATACAATTAACTAGCAGCGGAAGATTAAATGACTCATCTAATACATTCTACTCAACTCTTTGTTAATAAATGGCAATCTTAATAAATTCTTAAACTAAGTCCCAAGGCTTCCATAGTCCTGGCATCACACACCATCCGCGCCACCTTGTCGCCTTCCTTGCTAAATCTTTTCTTTTCCTTTATCTGCAGTAAGAGGAAGTGTAGTCTATAAGCAAAATTTGCTTAGTAAGCGCTATCTAACTCACAAAATCACGAATGTGCATGTATACGAAAAGAACTAGAAACTATATGCTCTAAAAAGAAATAAAGCATAAACATAACTGCTCATGTCAAACTAATAGCAAAGAAAAGCTAAGGAATCTACTCATGTAATTCTAATAGTTAATCATGCTGCTCATCTAATAGGTAAACATGAAAACTACTCATCTACTAGATAAACATTGTAGAATAAGGAACTAAACTTACTGATTTTTAGAACCATACGAAACTTATTTCATTTGTTCTAACTTAATCTTTAATACTTTATGTTTATGTAAAACTCGTTTTACTTGTTCAAAAACTTATACTTATAATACTTCAAAATAATAATCAACTTCTCTTGGGCCCGGCAACTGTGCTTTTACTTTTGTAACGACCCGACCCATTCGGCGGCCCATTTGGCGGCCCATTTGCCGACCCTATGGTCGTCGACCGTCGACCGTCGGCCGAGCCGTTACTACTAGGTTATCTAAACCTAGGGACGACTATGAGAGCCCAACCCAAGGACAACTGAGAGTCCAGCACAGTGCCACTGATAAAAGTAAAATACTTGTTATCTTTTAATACTTCTATATAATGCCTCGGCATTTTCTTTAGCACCTTGTGTGCCAAAATCCCTAAAGTCTTGACTTTGGGATCTACTTAAGGCCTTGGCCTTCTTCTTTCTTTTTTTTATCTTTCTTATATTTTTCTTAAACTCTTAAAAGAATATAGGCATGCTACAACAGGATTAAATCAAAGGAAAGAAAATCTGACTTCTATAAGCATGCTATATCAGAGACAAATAAAAAAAAAGCATATCTAACTTCTTCAAACATGCTACAACAGGTTTAATACAAAGGAAAACAATTCTGAAATCTTGAAATAAACAACATATATATAACTGCTCAGGAATATGCTCAAAAGGGTTGTTCTAACTCATTACGGCAAGGAAAAATCAAACTAAGGTGCTATACAAAAACTAAATCTGTAGAACGTTAAAATTGCATACTTTAAGAACTAGAACTAAACTATCTGTTTATAACACATGCACCCAAACTAAGGCATAAAACTCATGACATGCCAATCCTAATTTGCGTACATAAAAACATAATGTACAGTAAATCTGAATGCATTTATACTAGCATAAACATGCACGAAACTAGATCTGAAACTTTATGCATCAAACTGAATGCCACGGCAGAAAGTCATAAAGAACCGAATGCTCAACGTGCTCAACCCCCTACATGCTCCTTCTTTGAAACTCACGGCAACTAAACACAAGGACAGTGCAACAATTTGATCGAACACAAATGCCCAAATCTAAACATGTCTGAATCTGATGTACTTGATCAAAGAGGCAAAGGAATCCAAACTACATGCTCAAACTTATACAAATCATCCCCTTTCTCTCCTTGGAACACACGGCAGCAAACACAAAACCTAACTCCCTTAAAAATCAAAACGAGAAGCCAACACGAATCCGAAGCTACTCTACTGCAGGTGAGGAAGCACTTACCTTGATTCTTGGACTCACAACCGAACAAAAACGGCATCTAGGACCTTGGCCGGCCGCCGGAGATGATACCCTAACTCCCTTTCATTTTCTGCCCGAGCTCCGCCATCGTACGCAGAAGAGAAGGAGAGAATGTTGTAAGTCACGGGAAAACAGAGCATCAACTTATCCCCTTTTATAATCCAATATTCTGTTAATTATCTTAAATAAATTTGCTACTTTTTCTAAACAAACAAATCCAACATCAACTTATCCCTTTTATAATCCAATATTCTGTTAATTATCTTAAATAAATTTGCTACTTTTTCTAAACAAACAAATCCAACATCAACTTATCCCTTTTATAATATTCTGTTAACTATCTTAAATAAATTCGCTACCTTTTCTAAACAAACAAATCCAAGATCAACTTATCCCTTTTATAATCCAATATTCTGTTAACTATCTTAAATAAATTCGCTACCTTTTCTAAACAGAAAAATCCGTTTGCACACCTGGTCAGCCGGGTTTTGACCGAGTCAAAGGTCATGGGTTCAATTCTCAGCTTGGACATTTTTTTTGTCGAAACTTCCTTCGTTTTGAAAAAATACCAAACGACCTCCAAATATTACATAAAAATACTCTAAAAATTTCTAAAATTCCCTAGAATATTTCTATAGCATTTTTAAATATTTTTAAATTACTTTTAGGACTCTAATTGAGGAAATTTGGGGTGTTACAGTTCACATGAGATCAATACATAAACTCTCTAAAAATGCAGTTAACTAGCAGCGGAAAACTAAATGACTCATCTAATACATTCTTAATAAATGACAATCTTAATAAATCCTTATGCTAGGTCCCAAAGCTTCTATAGTCCAGGCATCACACATCCATCCGCACCTCCTTGTCGTCTTCCTTTGCTATAACTTTTCCTTTCCTTTATCTGCAGTAAGAGGAAATGCAACTATAAGCAAAATTTGCTTAGTAAGCGCTATCTAACTCACAAAAACACGAATATGCATGTATACAGAAATCTAAAACTGAATGCTCAAAAGGAAATCTACTCATGCTCATCTACTAGTGAATAAACAAACATACTGAAGTGCGAAACATGTAAAGCTACTCATGCTCTTCTAATAGCAAGGAACAGTAAGCTAATCCAAATAACATGCTAGCATAAAAGGGAACTAAACTTGCTGATTCTGAAACAAAGTGAAACTTAATTCATTTGTTCTAAGCTTATTCTTTTATACTTTTATACTTATGTGAAACTCACTTCTTTTGTTCAAAAACTTATACTTATAATACTTCAAAATAATAATCAACTTCTTCTTGGGCCCGACAACTGTACTTGCTATGCGTGCATCCCTAACTAAACCCGAGATAGCTGGTCCCGAATCTAGTAGGGTTACTAGGTTATCTAAACCTAGGGACCGACTATGGGAGCCCAGCCCAAGGACTACTGAGAGTCCTGCATACTAGGTTATCTAAACCTAGGGATCGACTATGGGAGCCCAGCCCAAGGACTACTGAGAGTCTAGTACAGTGCCACTGATAAAAGTAAAATACTTGTTATCTTTTAATACTTCTAATATATAATGCCTCGGCATTTTAACGAGCACCTCGTGTGCCAAAATCCCTAAAGTCTTGACTTTGGGATCTACTTAAGGCCTTGGCCTTTTTCTTTCTTTTCTTTATCTTTCTTATATTTGTTAATACCTCTAATAAAAGAATGCTTCTTTAAAAACTGAAATGTTTAAACAAATTCTAACTTTGAAATGCATAAACAAAAATCTGCATACTATGCTAATCAAAATTCTGCATACTATTCTAATCAAGATTCTACATTCTATGCTACACTATTTCTGCATACTATGCAAACAAAAAAATCTGCACTATAAGCTAATTAAAATCTGCACTATAAGCCTACATAAAAATCTGCACTATAAGCTTAATTAAAATCTGTAATATAGGCTTAATTAAAAATCTACACTATAAGCGCTTAATTATAATCTGCAATATAAGCTCTACATAAAAATCTGCATTATAAGCTTAATTAAAATTTGCACTATAGGCTTAATTAAAAATCTGCACTATAAGCGCTTAATTAAAATCTGCAATATAAGCTCTACATAAAAATCTGCATTATAAGCTTAATTAAAATCTACACTATAGGCTTAATTAAAAATCTGCACTATAAGGGCTTCTTATGCTTCGAATTCAAGAAGAACAAAGGTCCGAAACTACTCCTACTGCAGGTGAGAAGCACTTACCTTGCTTCTTGGACTCACAACCGAACAAAAAGGGCTTCTAGGACCTTGGCCGGTCGTCGGAGATGATGCCCTAACTCTCTTTCGTTTTCTGCCTGAGCTCCACCATCGTACGCAGAAGAGAAGGAGAGAATAGTTAAAGTCACGGGAAAACAGAGCATCAACTTATCCCTTTTTATAACTCAATATTTCTGTTAACTCCTTAAATAAATTCGTTATCTTTTCTAAACAGACAAATCCAACATCAACTTATCCCTTTTATAATCCAATATTCTGTTAATTATCTTAAATAAATTCGCTACTTTTTCTAAACAAACAAATCCAACATCAACTTATCCCTTTTTTAATATTCAGTTAACTATCTTAAATAAATTCACTACTTTTTCTAAACAGACAAATCCAACATCAACTTATCCCTTTTATAATATTCTGTTAAGTATCTTAAATAAATTCGCTACCTTTTCTAAACAGAAAAATCTGTTTGCACACTTGGTCAGCTGGGTTTTGACCGAGTCAAAGGTCATGGTTTCAATTCTCGGCTTGGACATTTTTTTATCGAAACTTCTTTCCTTTTGTAAAAATACCAAACGACCTCCAAAAATTACATAAAAATACTCTAAAAATTTCTAAAAATCTCTAGAATATTTCTAAAATATTTCTAAATATTTTTAAGAACTTTTAGAACTTCTAATGAGGAAAATTGGGTCGTTACAATCCCCCATACCTTATAAAAAGTTCATCCTCGAACTTAGAATAATTCTATTGCATGTTCTCTACCTTGTACATGCATTAGTTAGCGTCCATAATCTAATGTACTAAGGAAAACCACATCAAAGGTATCTTAGGACCTCCTAACCTACTTTCAATGAACATAAGCATAAGCAGTGACATAAGCATGACAACATAAACGTAAGCATGGTAGATGAACTAAACATAATGATAGACTCGATCACAAGCATGTCCATATGCATAGGCAAGAACATAACATGAACATAACGTGGACCTAAACATAAACGTAAATATAAATATAACATTACTTGAACATACTTGCATGCATACTTATAAACATACTATTGTGGTGGCCTAGTTGCACTTAGTAGTACCGTAACATAAGTTGTTGATCAGACAACTACCCTAGCGCTAGGTTGGTAGGGGTCCAAACTTAGGACCGGAGTTCCCCTTTATTCTGGCACGCTCACCGGGCTTAGGTCCCCGGATCATACCACCATCCCAGAACATATCTTGTTTGATTCTGGCGCGCTCACTGGGCTTAGGTCCCCAGATCATACCACCATCCCAGAACATATCTTGTTTGATTCTGGCGCGCTCACCGGGCTTAGGTCCCCGGATCATACCACCATCCCAGAACACATCTTGTTTGATTCTGGCGCGCTCACCGGGCTTAGGTCCCCGGATCATACCACCATCCCAGAACACATCTTGTTATGTAAAAGAAACTAAGCAGAATTCTTAACTTTATAAGTACTTCTAAACATCTCCCTATTCTGTACATATAATCTAATACTTCTAAGGATTTCTCTTTACTGTAAAGAATAAACAAAAGCATACTAAAAATTAAATACTTTCTTACTTGAAGACGACAAGGTTGGTGCTGATGTGTGATGTTGGAGAATAGGAACTGCTCTGATACCAACTTGTAACACCCCACCCTCCTCGCTACTAGTCTATGAGGGCGGAGCGCTACTGGACTACTAACTTTACTTAATTAGAGTTGTTCACATGATATCAATACATAAACTCTCTAAAAATGTAATTAACTAGCAGTGGAAAACTAAATGACTCATCTAATACATTCTTAATAAATGACAATCTTAATAAATCCTTATGCTAGGTCCCAAGGCTTCTATAGTCCATGCATCACACATCCATCCGTACCTCCTTGTCGTCTTCCTTTGCTATAACTTTTCCTTTCCTTTATCTGCAGTAAGAGGAAATGCAACTATAAGCAAAATTTGCTTAGTAAGCGCTATCTAACTCACAAAAACACGAATATGCATGTATACAGAAATCTAAAACTGAATGCTCAAAAAAAAATCTACTCATGCTCATCTACTAGTGAATAAACAAACATACTGAAGTGCGAAACATGTAAAGCTACTCATGCTCTTCTAATAGCAAGGAACAGTAAGCTAATCTAAATAACATGCTAGCATAAAAGGGAACTAAACTTGCTGATTCTGAAACAAAGTGAAACTTAATTCATTTGTTCTAAGCTTATTCTTTTATACTTTTATACTTATGTGAAACTTATTTCTTTTGTTCAAAAACTTATACTTATAATACTTCAAAATAATAATCAACTTCTTCTTGGGCCCGGCAACTGTACTTGCTATGCGCGCATCCCTAACTAGACCCGAGATAGCTGGTCCCGAATCTAGTAGGGTTACTAGGTTATCTAAACCTAGGGACCGACTATGGGAGCCCAGCCCAAGGACTACTGAGAGTCCTGCATACTAGGTTATCTAAACCTAGGGACCGACTATGGGAGCTCAGTCCAAGGACTACTGAGAGTCCTGCATACTAGGTTATCTAAACCTAGGGACCGACTATGGGAGCCCAGCCCAAGGACTACTGAGAGTCCAGTACAGTGCCACTGATAAAAGTAAAATACTTGTTATCTATTAATACTTCTAATATATAATGCCTCGGCATTTTAACGAGCACCTTGTGTACCAAAATCCCTAAAGTCTTGACTTTGGGATCTACTTAAGGCCTTGGCCTTTTTCTTTCTTTTCTTTATCTTTCTTATATTTGTTAATACCTCTAATAAAAGAATGCTTCTTTAAAAACTGAAATGTTTAAACAAATTCTAACTTTGAAATGCATAAACAAAAATCTGCATACTATGCTAATCAAAATTTTGCATACTATTCTAATCAAGATTCTACATTCTATGCTACACTATTTCTGCATACTATGCAAATAAAAAAATCTGCACTATAAGCTTAATTAAAATCTGCACTATAATCCTACATAAAAATCTGCACTATAAGCTTCATTAAAATCTGTACTATAGGCTTAATTAAAAATCTACACTATAAGCGCTTAATTAAAATCTGTAATATAAACTCTACATAAAAATCTGCATTATAAGCTTAATTAAAATCTGCACTATAGGCTTAATTAAAAATCTGCACTATAAGCGCTTAATTAAAATCTGCAATATAAGCTCTACCTAAAAATCTGCATTATAAGCTTAATTAAAATCTGCACTATAAGCGCTTCTTATGCTTCGAATTCAAGAAGAACAAAGGTCCGAAACTACTCCTACTGCAGGTGAGAAGCACTTACCTTGCTTCTTGGACTCACAACCGAACAAAAAGGGCTTCTAGGACCTTGGCCGGTCGTCGGAGATGATGCCCTAACTCCCATTCGTTTTCTGCCTGAGCTCCGCCATCGTACGCAGAAGAGAAGGAGAGAATGGTTTAAGTCACGGGAAAACTGAGCATCAACTTATCCCTTTTTATAACTCAATATTTCTGTTAACTCCTTAAATAAATTCGCTATCTTTTCTAAACAGACAAATCCAACATCAACTTATCCCTTTTATAATCCAATATTCTGTTAATTATCTTAAATAAATTCGCTACTTTTTCTAAACAAACAAATCCAACATCAACTTATCCCTTTTTTAATATTCTGTTAACTATCTTAAATAAATTCACTACTTTTTCTAAACAGACAAATCCAACATCAACTTATCCCTTTTATAATATTCTGTTAACTATCTTAAATAAATTCGCTACCTTTTCTAAACAGAAAAATCTGTTTGCACACTTGGTCAGCTGGGTTTTGACCGAGTCAAAGGTCATGGGTTCAATTCTCGGCTTGGACATTTTTTTATCGAAACTTCCTTCGTTTTGTAAAAATACCAAACGACCTCCAAAAATTACATAAAAATACTCTAAAAATTTCTAAAAATCTCTAGAATATTTCTAAAATATTTTTAAGAACTTTTAGAACTTCTAATGAGGAAAATTTGGTCGTTACAATCCCCCATACCTTATAAAAAGTTCATCCTCGAACTTAGAATAATTCTATTGCATGTTCTCTACCTTGTACATGCATTAGTTAGCGTCCATAATCTAATGTACTAAGGAAAACCACATCAAAGGTATCTTAGGACCTCCTAACCTACTTTCAATGAACATAAGCATAAGCAGTGACATAAGCATGACAACATAAACGTAAGCATGGTAGATGAACTAAACATAATGATAGACTCGATCACAAGCATGTCCATATGCATAGGCAAGAACATAACATGAACATAACGTGGACCTAAACATAAACGTAAATATAAATATAACATTACTTAAACATACTTGCATGCATACTTATAAACATACTATTGTGGTGGCCTAGTTGCACTTAGTAGTACCGTAACATAAGTTGTTGATCAGACAACTACCCTAGCGCTAGGTTGGTAGGGGTCCAAACTTAGGACCGGAGTTCCCCTTTATTCTGGCACGCTCACCGAGCTTAGTTCCCTGGATCATACCACCATCCCAGAACATATCTTGTTTGATTCTGGCGCGCTCACTGGGCTTAGGTCCCCAGATCATACCACCATCCCAGAACATATCTTGTTTGATTCTGGCGCGCTCACCGGGCTTAGGTCCCCGGATCATACCACCATCCCAGAACACATCTTGTTTGATTCTGGCGCGCTCACCGGGCTTAGGTCCCCGGATCATACCACCATCCCAGAACACATCTTGTTATGTAAAAGAAACTAAGCAGAATTCTTAACTTTATAAGTACTTCTAAACATCTCCCTATTCTGTACATATAATCTAATACTTCTAAGGATTTCTCTCTACTGTAAAGAATAAACAAAAGCATACTAAAAATTAAATACTTTCTTACTTGAAGACGGCAAGGTTGGTGCTGATGTGTGATGTTGGAGAATAGGAACTGCTCTGATACCAACTTGTAACACCCCACCCTCCTCGCTACTAGTCTATGAGGGCGGAGCGCTACTGGACTACTAACTTTACTTAATTAGAGTTGTTCACATGAGATCAATACATAAACTCTCTAAAAATGCAATTAACTAGCAGTGGAAAACTAAATGACTCATCTAATACATTCTTAATAAATGGCAATCTTAATAAATCCTTATGCTAGGTCCCAAGGCTTCTATAGTCCATGCATCACACATCCATCCGTACCTCCTTGTCGTCTTCCTTTGCTATAACTTTTCCTTTCCTTTATCTGCAGTAAGAGGAAATGCAACTATAAGCAAAATTTGCTTAGTAAGCGCTATCTAACTCACAAAAACACGAATATGCATGTATACAGAAATCTAAAACTGAATGCTCAAAAGGAAATCTACTCATGCTCATCTACTAGTGAATAAACAAACATACTGAAGTGCAAAACATGTAAAGCTACTCATGCTCTTCTAATAGCAAGGAACAGTAAGCTAATCTAAATAACATGCTAGCATAAAAGGGAACTAAACTTGCTGATTCTGAAACAAAGTGAAACTTAATTCATTTGTTCTAAGCTTATTCTTTTATACTTTTATACTTATGTGAAACTTATTTCTTTTGTTCAAAAACTTATACTTATAATAATTCAAAATAATAATCAACTTCTTCTTGGGCCCGACAACTGTACTTGCTATGCGCGCATCCCTAACTAGACCCGAGATAGCTGGTCCCGAATCTAGTAGGGTTACTAGGTTATCTAAACCTAGGGACCGACTATGGGAGCCCAGCCCAAGGACTACTGAGAGTCCTGCATACTAGGTTATCTAAACCTAGGGACCGACTATGGGAGCTCAGCCCAAGGACTACTGAGAGTCCTGCATACTAGGTTATCTAAACCTAGGGACCGACTATGGGAGCCTAGCCCAAGGACTACTGAGAGTCCAGTACAGTGCCACTGATAAAAGTAAAATACTTGTTATCTATTAATACTTCTAATATATAATGCTTCGGCATTTTAACGAGCACCTTGTGTACCAAAATCCCTAAAGTCTTGACTTTGGGATCTACTTAAGGCCTTGGCCTTTTTCTTTCTTTTCTTTATCTTTCTTATATTTGTTAATACCTCTAATAAAAGAATTCTTCTTTAAAAACTGAAATGTTTAAACAAATTCTAACTTTGAAATGCATAAACAAAAATCTGCATACTATGCTAATCAAAATTTTGCATACTATTCTAATCAAGATTCTACATTCTATGCTACACTATTTTTGCATACTATGCAAACAAAAAAATCTGCACTATAAGCTTAATTAAAATCTGTACTATAGGCTTAATTAAAAATCTACACTATAAGCGCTTAATTAAAATCTGCAATATAAACTCTACATAAAAATCTGCATTATAAGCTTAATTAAAATCTGCACTATAGGCTTAATTAAAAATCTGCACTATAAGCGCTTAATTAAAATCTGCAACATAAGCTCTACCTAAAAATCTGCATTATAAGCTTAATTAAAATATGCACTATAAGCGCTTCTTATGTTTCGAATTCAAGAAGAACAAAGGTCCGAAACTACTCCTACTGCAGGTGAGAAGCACTTACCTTGCTTCTTGGACTCACAACCGAACAAAAAGGGCTTCTAGGACCTTGGCCGGTCGTCGGAGATGATGCCCTAACTCCCTTTCGTTTTCTGCCTGAGCTCCGCCATCGTACGCAGAAGAGCAGGAGAGAATGGTTTAAGTCACGGGAAAACTGAGCATCAACTTATCCCTTTTTATAACTCAATATTTCTGTTAACTCCTTAAATAAATTCGCTATCTTTTCTAAACAGACAAATCCAACATCAACTTATCCCTTTTATAATCCAATATTCTGTTAATTATCTTAAATAAATTCACTTCTTTTTTTAAACAAACAAATCCAACATCAACTTATCCCTTTTTTAATATTCTGTTAACTATCTTAAATAAATTCGCTACTTTTTCTAAACAGACAAATCCAACATCAACTTATCCCTTTTATAATATTCTGTTAACTATCTTAAATAAATTCGCTACCTTTTCTAAACAGAAAAATCTGTTTGCACACTTGGTCAGCTGGGTTTTGACCGAGTCAAAGGTCATGGGTTCAATTCTCGGCTTGGACATTTTTTTATCGAAACATCCTTCGTTTTGTAAAAATATCAAACGACCTCCAAAAATTACATAAAAATACTCTAAAAATTTCTAAAAATCTCTAGAATATTTCTAAAATATTTCTAAATATTTTTAAGAACTTTTAGAACTCCTAATGAGGAATATTGGATCGTTACATTTTTGAAGAGAAATTTTATTTTAAAATTTCCGGAAACAAATTAGGAAGTTTTAATTTGTTGATTAAAACTTGTCTAATTTGTTTCCCTTTGATGTGGCCGGCCAATATTGATTTAATTGGAAATTTTATTTTATTTCTCTCAATTAAATCATGTCAAAGAAATTAAGGAAATTTTATTGTAATTAAATTTCCTAATTTGCCAAAGGCAAGGAATATTAAAGAAGGGGTGAGGGTGCCTTCATAAGCAACAACCTCTATTATTTTTCTTCCTCTTTTCCTTGGTGTGGTGGTCGGCCCTTCCCTTTCTCTCCTCTCCTCTTGTTGGCCGAAACCTATCTTCTTGGTGGAGCTTTTGTTTGTGGCCGGATCAAGGAAGGAGAAGAATGAGAGAATGCAAGTCTCGTCTCTAGCATCTCTTGGAGCATTGGTGGTGGCCGAAATTCTTCATGCTTGAAGAAAGTTATTATGGCAGGCCATCTTCTTCTTTTCTTCCTCTTTGTGGTGGCCGAAACGTATCTCTTGCTTGGAGCTCTTGTGGTGGCCGGATACTACTTGGAGAAGAAGAAGAAGAAGGAGAGAAAGCTAGCATCTCTTGGAGCTTGGTTGGTGTTTTGATCTTCTTCCTTGGTGAAGCTTCCTTATTGTTGGCCGAACCTAGCTAGGAGGAGAAGAAGGTGGTTGGTGGTTTCTCATCTCGGAAGATCGTTGCCCACACAACGTCCGAGGTTAGAAGAGGAATACGGTAGAAGATCAAGAGGTCTTTCTAGAAGGTATAACTAGTAATTTTTCCTTTCCGCATCATGCTAGTTATTTATGGAAATAATACCAAATACAAGAGGCTTACGATTCTAGTATTTCGAATATGTTTTTCAATGTTGTGTTCTTTTGTTTTATTTTTCCTTGTGATTTGATTGTTCTTTTCGGTTAACGTAAAGTTATTTTAGGAAATTAAATATTAGATTTCTATAAAAGGTTTTGTCTAGTCGGTGGTGGTTGCTCCCATATCCAAGAAGGCCGTGTGCCTCGCCACGTCAGTACTGGGAACCAATTATGGAAAATAATATTTAATGGAATTAATAACTTAAGGTGATTTGGGTCGAACGTGTTAAGTTCCGCAGGAGACCCAAGTCAAAACCTAAAAGAACAAATAGATTAAGTTTTGGATCAAACGTGTTAAGTTCCGCAGGCGATCCAAAATTTAATTTAAAAGAACAGATGGTAGCTAGGAAAAGGTTCAGATCTTTGTACAAAATTTTTATACAGTGGAACCTCTAGGTTTTCTGAGTAGCAATAACTTCCTATAACCATCCATTAAGGAAGTTTGATCTAGTGATCCGCAAACAAACTCATCCGTTGTGGAGGGAGGCACTCAGAGCCAACACGCAAGCTTGTTGCATCACTTACAAACCAGTAATGGAGACCGTGGGATTAATATACTAATCCCTCTCCCACTTAGTTATTTAAGGTGAGGAATTTTAACCTATGCTAGCATATAACACATGCATACACACACATCACAGTAAATAAAAGCAATAAACATGGAAATTAATTTTCCAACTATTATGGCATTTTCATCACTGTCCTCCGTGTGCTCCAACCCTAGCTGCTGCCATCTTTAGCCACCGCCATCGGGTCGAGTTGTCGCATCTATCTTGCGTCTTATTCCGCTGCGCCTCTGGTCCTCCGATAGCACCACGCCTCGCAAGGATACGATCCGCGATAAATATAGAATTTTACATACATCGATCCTATATTCCATAAAGGAATATACATATATTCTAGATCAAACAAAAAATATAAAATCCTAATAACTAATACAGCTCCTGCTGTATTTAATTTTACAATCATGCACACACAATTAAATGCCCTTGACATGTCCAAGGGTCCAATCACACACAATAAAAATATGTCATAATAGTTGGAGCCTGCAACCACAAAGTTAGCACATCCTACTATTATCCTGCCTAAATTATATATGGCATGTGCATAACCTAATTTGAAAACCAAACACACAGAGGCAAACCCTAGCTCTGATACCAATTGTTGGTTAGTCCTAAGAAAATCGTACTGGTTCCACTGTACAAAATTTTTTTGTACAAGTGTCGAACCTTTCCTTAAATAACCTATTGTGTTCTTTAGAAGTTAAATTAGGAATCGCAGATGGAACTTAACATCATTGATTCCAAATTTAACTTATAATGGTTTAGATTGGAATCGCAAGCGGAACTTAACACTATTGATTCAAATCTACCTAAGTTATTAATTCCATAAATATTAATTTCCAAAATTAGCTTCCAGGACTGCATGGCGAGGCACATGGCCTTCTTGGATATGGGAGCAACCACCACCGCCTAGGCAGAGCCTTTTAAGGAAAGCTAATATTTATTTCCTTAAATAACTCTAGGTTAACCAAAAAGAACAAACGAATCACAAATTCGAAAAAGAAGAAAACACAAACTCGAAAAAGAAACTATTTCGAAAACTCTAGAATCATATGCCTCTTGTGTTTGGTATTTCCATAAATAACTATACAAAGAAAACTAGTATGATGCGGAAAACAATTACTAGTTATACCTTTCTTTGTAAGCAAAATAACCTCTTGATCTTATACCATATTCCTCTTCTTATCTCGAACGTTGTGTGGGCAATGATCTTCCGAGACGAGAACCACCAAGCTCCTTCTTCTCCAAGCAAGTTTCGGCCACCACATAAACTCCAAGAGATGTGAGGTTCGGCCACCACCACCAAGCTCCAAGGGATGCTTCCTTTATCTCCTTCTTCTCCATGCTAAAATCCAGCCATCTTCAAGCTCCATGAGATTACAAGGTCCGGCCAATGAAGAAGAAAGAAAAGGAAGAAGGAAAAATAATAAGGCCGGCCACCATCAAGGAAGAAAAGAGAGGAGGAAAAATAATAGAGTTGTACGCCATAAAGGCACCTCTACCCCTTCTTTTATAATCCTTGGTCTTGGCAAATAAGAAAATTTAAATAAAAACTTCCTTAATTCTTTTTCCATGAAAAAGAAATTTTTAATTAATTAAAATTAAATTCCTTTTTTCAATTTCAATGGCCGGCCACTTATTTCCCCAAAACAAGGAGAGTTTTAATTAAAACAAAAATTAAAACTTCCTAATTTGTTTCTGGAAATTTATAAAAAAATTCTCCAATAAATTTTCCCTTCATGGTAGATTATAAAAAGGAAATTTTATAAATTAAAATCTTTCTTTTAAACATGTGGATGATTTCCAAAAAGGAAAGTTATCTCTAAAAATTAAAATCTTCTTTCAATCTACAAATAAGGAAAGATATCAAATATTTTCTTAATCTTTTGTAGAAACTAATAAAAGTGAATATTTAATTTTTAAAACTCTCTATTAAATTATTATCATGGCTAAAAAGGAAAGTTTTCACAAAATTAAAATCTCTTTTCAATCTACAAATAAGGAAAGATTTCAAATCGTTTCTTAATCTTTTGTAGAAAGCTATAAAAGGAAATATTTAAATTTTAAACTCTCTTTTGAAACCATGATATCCACATAAGAAATAATTTTAATAAAAATTCCTTTTTAAATTTCTAGTGGCCGGCCACCTAAGCTTGGGACCCAAGCTTTGGCCGGCCACCAACTTGGCTCATCCACTTGGTCTTGGCCGACCCTAGCTTGGGTTCCAAGCTAGCTTGGTCGGCCCCATTAGGATGGGTAAGAAGGTGGGTATATGGTGGGTATATATCTCTATATACAAGAGGCTACGATAGGGACCGAGAGGAGGAATTGGTTTTGGTCTCCCAATGAAATTAAGCTTCCTGTGTTCGCCTCGAACACACAACTTAACTTCATCAATAATAATTCATACCAATAAAGAATTATTATTGAACTACCGCACCAATCCCAAATTATATTTTTGGGCTCCTTCTTATTATGAGTGTGTTATGTTGGTGCAATATTCCTCAGGTCGAGGTTGACCTGGTTGACCAAGCTCGAGTCTTGGTTTGGGTTTCGATGTTTGACAATGCAGTTGTGTAGTTAGGGAGATTGTTTGGTGAAATTCCCCTCTGATCAGGATCTGATCAGGTTGACTGAAGAAGAGTCAAGTAGGTCAAGGTTGACCGGATACTTGACTGGGAAGTCCTAACTGGGATGTTAGGCAGTAGGAAAATCCTAGTGAGTGAAGCTAGGCAGAATGAAAGTCCTGGTGAGTGAAGCCAGGCAGAAGGAAAATCCTAGTGAGTGAAGCTAGGCAGAATGAAAGTCCTGGTGAGTGAAGTCAGGCAGAAGGAAAATCCTAGTGAGTGAAGCTATATGAAAGTCCTGGTGAGTGAAGCCAGGCAGAAGGAAAATCCTAGTGAGTGAAGCTAGGTGAAAGTCCTAGTGAGTGAAGCTAGGCAGTTGGAAGTCCTGGTGAGTGAAGCCAGGCACGGGGGAAAATCCAGATGGGTCAAGGTTGACCAGAAATCTGGTGAAAGTCCAAGTAGGTCAAAGGGGATTGACCGGATACTTGGCATGATGAAAAAAAGTCCAAGTGGGTCAAAGGGATTGACCGAACACTTGGTGAGGGAGACCTAGCAGGTCAAGGGTGATCGGATGCTAGGCATGATGAACTAACAGGTCATGGATTGACCGAATGTTGGCTTGGGGGCTTTGGGACTTGGTTTTGGACAAAAACAGCAGCTGGATTGATCAGCCGATCGATTGGCTGGAGCCCAATCGATCAGTTGATCGATTGGAGAGTCCCTGCGAGAAGTCTTCATCCCAATCGATCGGTGGATCGATTGGGAGGCAGCCGTGAGTGCACAGAAGCCTACTGGATCGATCAGTGGATCGATTGGGAGCTGCGACTTCACGCGATAAGCCTTGGATCGATCAGTCGATCGATCTAGGCAAATTCCAAGAGCACAGAGGCACTCTGGATCGATCAGTGGATCGATCCAAAGCCTCCCCGATCGATTGAGAGCAATCCAATCGATCGGGATCCGACCGTTGGCGTCGATTTAAGCCGCAGGTGTTCGTTTCCTTCAGTAGCGCTTCACACGTTTCATCACCGATCTCCAGCAGCTTCTCCACAGTGATCTTTCACTCTCAACGCCAGTTCTTGAAGGATCTTGGAGGTTCTTCCAAGTCAAGAGGCGTGACTACTACAAGAAGAAGAAGCTAGGGTTAGGGTTTTGTACAAAAAAAATGTGGAACCGCCACATCAGCGGCCCCCCTAGAGCCGGTCCCACGGATATGGAGGGAGGTAAATGTAGGTACACAGGTGGAAAGAGCATGGCGAAGACGTTAACCCGAGGCAGTGACACCCCGGGGATTGAACCCTTGACCTTTCAGCCACAGAACCATGCACTCCCCATCTGTGCTACGCCCTGGGGACTAGTGTTTTGTACTCATTGTAAGCTTGTGCTTGTATTTGTATTTTATTACCTTTCCCTTTCTTCTTGTATTGAGAGTCTTGTAGGGCTTCTCCGCCCTTGGTAGTAACCATAAAGGAGTGTTTTATTAGTGGAGGGTGCGTGAGTAGGTGTGGATCCTTGGACTAGTCACCTCTTGTGAGGTGGATACCAAGTAAACCATCCTTGTTTGCGTTGTGTGTTTTTGTTTCTGGTATTTCTGCTGCACACCATCAAAGAAACAAGCAACGACGAGCACCTAGCACGCGAAGAGCTATTCACCCCCCCCCTCTAGCTACTTTTCGATCCCAACAAGTGGTATCAGAGCGAGGTCGCTCTTCACCGGAATCATCGCCGGAAGGGGCAAACCAAAACAAGCAAAGCTAGAGGGTGAAGAAGTTAGAGCTGTAGGATCGAAAAAAATTTAGATATCTCCACAATAACATGATATTGTCCACTTTGGGCCTAAGCCCTCATGGTTTTTCTCTTGGGCTCTCCCCAAAAGGTCTCATGCCAATGGAGATATCTTTCTCTTATAAACCCATGATCTTTTCCATGTGTTTTCAATATGGGACTATATTTGCAACCTTGCAACCCCAACAATCCCCCCCTCAAACAAAGGACCATGGACTTCCTGCCCCTCGGTCTACCCGACCTACTAGGACTTCCTGCCCCTCGGTCCACCCGACCTACTAGGACTTCCTTGCCTAGCCGCAACTAGGACTTCCTGCCCCTCGGTTCACCCAACCTACTAGGACTTCCTTGCTTAGCCGCAACTAGGACTTCCTGCCCCTCGGTCCACCCGACCTACTAGGACTTCCTTGCCTAGCCGCAACTAGGACTTCCTGCCTGGTGTCTGGTCCTCTTGATCTGAACATAGGAGCCCCCACTTTCTTTGTTCGAGGTCAATATTGTACTCACATGGTTCAATCAGACCATAGCTCTTGTGCACAGTCGGTGGTTAAACCTTCTGGCAGTCCGGGCTCTGATACCAATTGTAAGATCGAAAAGAATTTAGATATCTCCACAATAACATGATATTGTCCACTTTGGGCCTAAGCCCTCATGGTTTTGCTCTTGGGCTCTCCCCAAAAGGCCTCATGCCAATGGAGATATCTTTCTCTTATAAACCCATGATCTTTTCCATGTATTTTCAATATGGGACTATGTTTGCAATCTTGTAACCCCAACAGGAGCAAATTCATCAAAGTCAAAGAATTCAAGAAACTCAACTTCAAGATGCAATTCCAAGATGGACTTGGATTTGACACAAGGGTGGCTCCACCGTACACATCTACAAGCTTCGATCTTTGGAAATCAAGGATCGAAAACTTCTTAATGGTGGAGATAAAGCAATTGTTTGCTCTTATGGAAGGTTTCGAAGCCCCAACAAACTCCAAGGGCAAGCTTCTCAAGAAAAGCAAATGGAGTCAAGAGCAAGTTCAAAGGAGCAAGGCAAATGATAAAGTGACCAAGTTTTTGGTCAATTTATTGCCAAGCAATATTTTGGCTCAAGTTGGAGAGTTCAAGGATGTCAAGGAACTATGGAGCAAATTGGCATCAATACATGAGATCCCCTCCAATGCACCAATCCAAGAAGAATACAAAGAGGGTGACTCATTGGAGCAAAATCAAGAGGAAGAGGAAGAGGACCCCGAAGTTGAGAAATGCTCAACTTCCGAAGAAGAAGTCCAAGAAGAAGCTTCATCTTTGAGGGAATGCAATGAAAGGAACAAGGAGGGAGCATACTCCTTGTTCCATGTACAAGATGAAGATGAAGAAGCCTCTACCTCTAGGATTGGGGGGGGGAGCAATCCTCATTGACACCGGATCAAGAGCAAGAAGAATCTTTTACATCCGGGTCAAGAAGAGAAGAGGATGAAGAAGCCTCCACCTCTAGGATTAATGGAGGAGCATCACTATCGGATCAAGAGGAAGCTTCTACATCCACATCACATGGAGAAGAAAGTGCCACCCCTACACAAGAAGGTATAAACATTTAAAATGAAAATAAAAATCACATTATATGCTTTGAATGTAGGGAAAAAGGACATTACAAAAGTAAATGCCCTAAATTGGCCAAGAAGAAGGGCCAAGTAGCACCCAAGGGCAAGGAGAAGCCCAAGGAGACCATCCCCGGAACAAAGAAAAGCAAGGAGCACATTGTGTGCTTCTTGTGCAATCAAAAGGGGCATTACCGAAGTCAATGCCCTAAGGGGAAGAAGAAGGTGGTCAAGGCTCTTGGAGGAAGTTCAATTCAAGGGGGAGCCTCCAAGGTAAAAAGAAAGGTAACTTGTATTGAGCCTACCCCTTTGAATTATGGTAAAGAGCATGCTAGTAATAACCTATATCATTTTAATGTTATTTACCATGAAAATAGGAGGCATGATAAAGTTAAAGAAAATCATGTAGCTTTTCATGCTAAAACCACTACACCTAGGGCTAGGAATGTAGATAAAAATCTAGGCAAGAACACTAAGGTCAATAACTATAAGCCTAAAAATAAAAATGTTCAAGGATTAAATAGAAAACCTAAATCAAGGGATTTATGGGAAGAAAATCAAGTCTTGAGGTCAAGACTTGATAAAATGGAAAATACCCTAAAAAAGATGGGAAATATCTTAAAAGGGCAAAATGAGCAAAACCTAAGTTTAGGAGTACTACAAGGGTCATCCAAGGGCCATAGAGGTTTGGGATACAAACCTAAAATCAAAAAGGATGTACCTACTTACCATAGGGTTTCATATAGCTATGGAACCAACCCTAGGTCTAGAGGTCAAGTCAAGGATACAAGGAAAGTTATCCCTAGAAGTATCTTTGCAACGACAAACGTGACTAAGACCTCTAAGAAGGCTAAGAAAGTCACTAACAAGGTCACAAGGGAAGCAATCCCTAGGGTTGACTTAGAAAAAGTGACCAAGGCTTCTAAGAAGCCAAACAAGGTCACTAGAAAGGTATCTAGGGAAGTTATCCCTAGTGAATACCTAGAGCATCCAAGGAGCACCAATAGATGTTGGGTTCCTAGGAGCATTTTCTCTACCCCATAAATGGGTTAGAGAGTGTCAACTCTAAGAAGAAGGGTAGTTAACCCAACTTTGAAGAAATTGACACTCAAGGAGCATTTTCAAGGTTATTATTAACCTTTGAAAATGAAATAGATTTATCATTTACTCTTTGGAAGAGTAATATGTGCCAAAATTGAGAAGTATTGATCTTATTTTAAAATGGCACATATGGGGAAAAGACAAGGAAATACCAAGTTGAGATTTTGGTATTTTTTTAGTGCTACTCTTGATAGAAGAACGAAATATGCCAACATTTGATGAATAAGTTTAATTTCAATTGGCATAAGTAAATCAAGAGAACTAAAATGCCAAGTTAGGTTTTGGCATTTACTTGGCACGTTTAGAGGGCAATCTAGGTCTAACTTTTAAGTTAGCTACGTGGTTAAGGATACTTAGATAGGTAATCTAGGTATATTTTATTTGTGCTAACTTGTCATGCTTTGCTTGCCCATCATATGCCATGACATCATGTTTTATTTTTGAACTCATGTCTTATCATGAAAATACAAACAAAAAATATACCATGTCATGCCATACATGCATCATGTAGTTATAAGAAAATTTTCCTTTTGAAAATTATCTCTTTTTGATGTATGTCATAAAATCATCATGCATTATGCTTATTTCCTTAAAATTAAGGACAAATGACATTTATCAACAAGTCAACAAGTGACATCCTATGTGGATGTTCAATATCCGCAAAATGCCTAGATAGATATGCATGATCCCTATATTAGGGCAAAACCAAACTTTTACATCTCACAAAGACCTATAGGATGACTTGTATGTATTTTGTGCACATTAGATACAAGTGAGATGTTAGGATGATGAACAAAACTCAAGATGTTGATTTAGTGCATTCTTTTGAGTTTTAGGTTCATCAAAACACATAGTTATGTGTGTTCCCATCATTGGGAAAGCAAATGTACAAGTCATGTGCATTAAGCCCAAGGAATATGGTGGGATATTGGTTTTGAAAATCATTTTAAAATGCTTTTGGCAAACCTTGATGAAGATTATCTTTTGATAGTAATCATCATTGAGTAGTTGAGCACAAACTAGAAGAAAACACTAAAGTTTTTGCAAGTTCTCTAGTTTGTGTCAATCTTGGAAAATATGAAGTATTTTCTTATAAAATTATTTTTCCATGATAATATATGCCCTAAATAATGTCTAAACAAATTTTCACAATTTTTGAATTTTTTTAGATTTTTCTAGGGGTTTCTGAAGTTGACTGAAATGGAATTTCAGCAACTATCAGAACTCCAATCGATCACCCGATTGATTGGAGTGCCTCAATCGATCGGGCGATCGATTGGGAAGGCACATTCCGCGAGCAGAAGCTCGCTGGATCGATCCACCGATCGATCCAACCCTTTTGAATCGATCAGTGGATCGATTCAAGCTGGTTCAATCGATTAGAACCCAACTCCAATCGATCGAAGATGCTGATTTTGGCTGGTAAAGCCTGATTTCAGCATTTTTGAACCATGGTTAGTCTAGGTAACCATTCCTAATCCCTCAAAATACATTTGTATACATAAAAAGGGTGTTTTCATATTGAAAACAAGGATGGTTTGGTTAAGGGAGACTAAATTGAAGTTTAGGTTGAGGTTTGCTTCAAATATTGAATACTCGAACCTCAAAACTTCTAAATTTTGGGTTTCCTAAAGGTTTAGGGATTCCAAGTTATTGTTGGTGCAATGACAGAAGTTACCACCATGTCTTTAGGGGGAGGAACTCTTTAAAGACATGAAAATTATTTTTCATGAACCTTGGAAGGTGGTTAACCATCTTTTAAGAATATGCTCAAGGTTGAGCGTTGGAACTTTAATGGGGAGTGGATATCCTCATTTGTTCAAGTGATAACAAGTGGTGACACATTCAAAATGCTCACGGATGGGCATTTAACTACATTGGGGAGAGTGTAGGTTTAAGGATAAATGAAGGGTATGGGACCTTCTTTATCATGTTGATCACAACGAGTGAAGTTATGAACAATGATGAGCAACTCTTCAGGGGGAGAGTTTTCAACAAGTGAATTTGTTGATGTGTGCCCAAAGATGGGGCATTTGTTGATGTGTGTCAATAGGGGGAGAATGAAGGGTTTAAGTTAGGACTTCATTACCTAGAGGGAGTTTGCCCTCTTAGGAGGAGAATGAAGGGTTTAACTTATGTCTTCATTACCTAGTGGCAAGAAGGAGGTAAATGCTATGGGATTAGTCTAACTTAAACGTGGTATTGTCAAACATCAAAAAGGGAGAGATTGTTGGTGCAATATCCCTCAGGTCGAGGTTGACCTGGTTGACCAAGCTTGAGTCTTGGTTTAGGTTTCGATGTTTGACAATACAGTTGTGTAGTTGGGGAGATTGTTTGGTGAAATTCCCCTCTGATCAGGATCTGATCAGGTTGACTGAAGAAGAGTCAAGTAGGTCAAGGTTGACCGGATACTTGACTGGGAAGTCCTAACTGGGATGTTAGGCAGTAGGAAAATCCTAGTGAGTGAAGCTAGGCAGAATGAAAGTCCTGGTGAGTGAAGCTAGGCAGAAGGAAAATCCTAGTGAGTGAAGCTAGGTAGAATGAAAGTCCTGGTGAGTGAAGCCAGGCAGAAGGAAAATCCTAGTGAGTGAAGCTAGGTGAAAGTCCTGGTGAGTGAAGCCAGGCAGAAGGAAAATCCTAGTGAGTGAAGCTAGGTGAAAGTCCTAGTAAGTGAAGCTAGGCAGTTGGAAGTCCTGGTGAGTGAAGCCAGGCACGGGGGAAAATCCAGATGGGTCAAGGTTGACCAGACATCTGGTGAAAGTCTAAGTAGGTCAAAGGGGATTGACCAGATACTTGGCATGATGAAGAAAAGTCCAAGTGGGTCAAAGGGTTTGACCGGACACTTGGTGAGGGAGACCTAGCAGGTCAAGGGTGACCGGATGCTAGGCATGATGAACTAACAGGTCGTGGATTGACCGGATGTTGGTTTGGGGGCTTTGGAACTAGGTTTTGGACAAAAACCAGCAGCTGGATCGATCAGCCGATCGATTGGCTGGAGCCTAATCGATCAGTCGATCGATTGGAGAGTCCCTGCGAGAAGTCTTCGTCCCAATCGATCGGTGGATCGATTGGGAGGCAGCCACGAGTGCACAGAAGCCTGCTGGATCGATCAATGGATCGATCCAGAGGTCCCAATCGATCAGTGGATCGATTGGGAGCTGCGACTTCGCGCGATAAGCCCTGGATCGATCAGTCGATCGATCCAGGCAAATTCCAAGAGCACAGAGGCGCTCTGGATCGATCAGTGGATCGATCCAAAGCCTCCCCGATGATTGGTAGCAATCCAATCGATCGGGATCCGACCGTTGGCGTCGATTTAAGCCGCAGGTGTTTGTTTCCTTCGGTAGCGCTTCACACGTTTCATCACCGATCTCCAGCAGCTTCTCCACAGCGATATTTCACTCTCAACTCCAGTTCTTGAAGGATCTTGGAGGTTCTTCCAAGTCAAGAGGCGTGACTACTACAAGAAGAAGAAGCTAGGGTTAGGGTTTTGTACTCATTGTAAGCTTGTGCTTGTATTTCATTACCTTTCCCTTTCTTCTTGTATTGAGAGTCTTGTAGGGCTTCTCCGCCCTTGGTAGTAACCATAAAGGAGTGTTTTATTAGTGGAGGGTGCGTGAGTAGGTGTGGATCCTTGGACTAGTCACCTCTTGTGAGGTGGATACCAAGTAAACCATCCTTGTTAGTGTTGTGTGTTTTTGTTTCTGGTATTTCCGCTGCACACCATCAAAGAAACAAGCAATGATGAGCACCTAGCACGCGAAGAGCTATTCACCCCCCCTCTAGCTACTTTTCGGTCCCAACATGTAACGACCCGACTCCTGGGTACCAGGCTGTGAGCCGGATCGCTACATTAACTACTGAAAATACTGTGCGGAAAACTGAGCAAATTTGAAATTTGCTAAACTAATTACTGTAAAGTCTTAACCTGACATTCTAGGAGTACCTGAGTGTTGTACACATGCTAGGAGAGACAATCTATGCCTCTTGGATGTCCTGCTAGCTGCAGTCAGACATTTCAACCGATCCGTAAGTCGATTGAGCCTTCGGAACGATTCACAGATCGTTCCAGCTGATACTGGCACGGATGCACCCTCTGGATCGGTCGGGAGACCGATCAGTGAGCCTCCGTGCTTCTGCTGCGTTCTGTTCGCATCTGGATCGGTCTACCGACCGATCCAGAAGCACCCTGATCGGTCGGTAGACCGATCAGTGCGCTTCTTATGTTTCTGTTCGCCTCTGGATCGGTCTGTCGACCGATCCAGCTGCTCACTGATCGGTCGGTCGACCGATCAGTGACTGCAGATTTCGTCCCGAACTCTCTGTTCGGTGCTGGATCGATCGGACGACCGATCAGATAGCATACAGTAACATACTGTATGCCTCTGGATCGGTCGGCTGACCGATCCAGGATCCTGATGCTGTAACGGATCGGTCGGCAGACCGATCCAACTCTGATATGAAATCAGAGTTTCTGATTTCAGGAACTTCCGGCACTGGAACGTGCCACAACTCACAGAGACCAGTTCTAGATACATGAAAAACACTCAAGAATGTGAATACTCATATTCTAAACATGATGACTAAACAAGATATAATTCACTAAACTGTAACAAGACTAATTCATAAAACCAGACGTGTTAAGTACTAAAACTGAATTAAAAGCGTGTAGATCCCAAGGATCTTTATTCCAGACCCCTTGCACACACACATCATTGTAGCATCGCCCTCCAGCCTCCGCTAGTCCACTTTTCTTTTACCTGTATCTGCAGTATAAGAAAAGTAGTACCTGTAAGCTTAAAGCTTAGTAAGAAACCATCTACCTCACTAAATCATGCATACGATGCAATTATGATTTTAAATCATGTTGTTTGAAAAAACATACTGAACATGCAAGCATGGCATGGCATATCAAACAAAGCATAAACTGGAACTGAAACATGGCATAACATATAAACCGAGCATGAAACTGAACTAGTCATGCATATGTCTAAATCTGTACATGAACTCAAATCATGTAAATTGAACCTGAATCGAACCGAAAGCTAAATTAGTGTTTTCATCACCGGTTTCAAATTTGAAAACTATACATATAATAGATGAAAATACTAAACATGCTCTTTGGGCCCGACAACTGTACTTGCTGTGCGTCCAGACCCGGGATTGCAAGTTCCGAATCCAGCAGGGTTACTAGGTTATCTGAACCTAGGGACGATTGTGGGAGTCCAGCCCATGGATATCTGATCCAAGCACGATGCCAACTGAATAAAAGTAAAATCTTGAATACTGTTTATTTTACTTGCTTTTTCTAGGTTATCTGAACCTAGAGCTAGGTTATCTGAACCTAGAGGCTACTGTGGGAGCCCACCCAATGGATATCTGATCCATATAGCTGTAATAACTAATAATAAACTGAATAAAATGTTTCTATTACATTTTATATGCTGTTAGGACGCCTATTGGTACATCCTTCTGAACTGGGCATTCTACCGAATGCTTGGCGTGCACTAAAAGCATGCCCTAAAACTGAAAACTATAAAATTACTGAACTAACGCCAAAACTAACAAGCGAGAGCAATTATACTGCAGGTGAGGGGTTTCTTACCTCAATCGTAAGGTTTTCTTACGATTCTATTCGCTAGGTGTTTCCGGAAAACTGTCCGCTCGACGAACCGCTCACGTCTTCGCGTTCCTCTCGCGGAGAAGAACCCCTTTCGTGTTGGAGTCGTCGCCGGAAGATGATCCTATGGACCCTTGCCTTGGTGTGCCGTGCGTGAGGAAGAGGAGAAGAAGGGAGAGGCGGCGGTGAGGTTTTGGAAGAGAAAGTGTCGTGAGGTGAAGAGGTGCCGAACCAAAATAAACCAAACCCCACTTAAGTTTATTATTTATATTAAGTGGTTTAATGAACCCAACTCTAATATAAATATATTTGGTTCTCCTTCCTTTCAGCACGGCCCTGCTGGGTTCAACTGGTTACTAACATTATCCCTTACACCATAGGTCTCGGGTTCGATTCCCGCCTAAGCTATTTTGCGACCTATTTGTTTTTGCTACTTCCGCTACTCGGAAAATTCCGGAAAAATATCTAATAATTCCAGAAAAATCATAGAATAATTCTAAAATAAATTTGGGAATTTTTCGGCTTTTACAATTCTAAATGTTTTTTAAACACAAGCAAGGTCTCATGCTGGCCTCTGTCTCCCAAGTCGCCTCTGCTGCTGTGTGATTTTGCCATGACTTTAACTAATGGTACTTCCTTGTTCCGTAATTTCTTTATTGCTCGGTCTATTATCCGAATAGGCCGATGTCATAGCTGAGATCATCACGGACTGTACCAACTGGGCTCAATCACCTGGGTCTGGAATATGCTTCTTCACATGGAAACATGAAATACGTTGTGGACTGCTGACATCTCCCGAGGTAGCTCTAGCTCATATGCTACCTTGCCCACTCTCTTCGTGATAAGGTATGGTCCCACATATCCGGGAGCTAGCTTGCCCTTCTTCCCAAACGCATGACTCCTTCATGGGAGCTACTCGAGGAAAACTGATCCCCTAAAACTCTAGGGGTGCGTGTGTATCAGACATAGCTCTTACGGCTCTGTCTTGTCTCTATCCTCTGGCGAATCTGTTGTATGGTTGCTGTGGTATCCGCCACTAGATCTATCTGAAGTTCCTTCTGTTCACCACTCTCATACCGGCAGATTGGTGATCTCACCTCCGCCCATAGAGTGCCTCATAAGGAGCCATGCCGATAGTGGCACGATAGCTGTTGTTGTATGCAAATTACGCTAGACTCGGATATTTGCACCAACTTCCTTGAAATCTAGGGCACAAGCTCGGAGCATATCTTGAGTACTGATTCACTCGCTCCGTCGACCATCCGTCTCGAGGATGGAAGGTCATCTTTGAATTTTAGCCGGGTGCCCATAGTCGTTGTACACACTTCCGGAAGTGTGATGTAAACTCTTGTCTCTATCGATATAATGGTTCGTGGGACTCCATGCAATCTGACAATCTCCGGAGATACAACTGAGCTAGCTTCTCCATAGAGTAGGATATCTTGATAGCTAAAAGTGGCTGATTTAGTCAACCTGTCGACTATTACCGGATGGCATCAAAACCATTCGTGGTTGGGTAGTCCCACTATGAAATCCATGGAGATATCCTCCACTTCCATTCGGAATCAGTATAGTGCAGAACTCCTCTGTCGTGATGTTACGCCTTGACCCTCGGCGGTGAGATGCTAACATATCTGGCGATGTCTCGCTTCATCCGGGCCACCAAAAGGCTTCTGGTCTTGATACATTTTGGTGGAGCATGGATGCATCGAAAGGGAGTCCTGTGAGCCTCGTCTAAAATCATCTCCGTAGCTCCTCCCGATCCGGAACACAGTGCATCGCCAAAATACAACACCCACTGTCGGACACTCTGAATTCTCCACTTTCCGATTCTGCTAGCCCTTGCTTGATTTTCTGAATTTCAGGGTCCTGATCCTGAGCTGACTGAATATCACCAAGCAAGGTAGACTCTAAGGTCATAGTGGAAAGTTGTCCGACTATAAGCTCGAGACTAAAGGCCGTAATCTCCTTCCTTAGGGGTGGTGACATAGCTGCTAAAGATAATAAGGTAGCACTGGACTTCCTGCTGAGTGCGTCTGCTACCTTATTAGCTTTTCCTGGATGGTAGAGGATATCTATGTCATAATCTTTGACTAGTTCTAACCATCTACGCTGTCGCATATTCAGATCCTTCTGAGTAAAGAAATACTTCAGACTTTGATGATCTGTATACACTCTGCACTGAGCTCCGTACAAATAATGTCTCCAAATCTTGAGAGCGAACACCACTGCTGCAAGCTCAAGGTCGTGAGTAGGATAGTTCCTCTCATAATCCTTGAGTTGTCTGGAGGCATAGGCGATCACCTTGCCCTGCTGCATCAGTACTGCTCCTAATCCCAATTTAGAGGCGTCACTGTAGATGTCGAAGCTGTCTGTGTTTTCTGGTATAGCTAAAATAGGAGCACTGGTCAATCTCCGTTTTAGTTCGCTGAAACTGTTCTCAGTCCTCCGTCCACTGAAATTTCTTGTTCTTCCTGGTGAGAGCTGTCAGTGGGGAGGCTATCCTGGAGAAGTCCTCTACGAATTTCCTGTAGTAGCCTGCTAATCCCAGAAAGCTTCTGATTTCACTGGCGTTCCTGGGTCTCTTCCAGTTACTTACTGCTTCTATCTTGCTGGGATCTACCATAACACCATCTTTGGAGATGATGTGACCGAGAAAGGCTACCTGGTCTAGCCAGAATTCACATTTCGTGAATTTGGCGTACAACTGGTTCTGCTGAAGGATCTGCAAAACTGTTTTCAGATGCTCTGCATGGTCCTCCTGAGTGCCTGAATAGATAAGAATGTCATCGATGAACACGATGACAAACTTGTCTAAGTATTCTCTGAATACCCTGTTCATGAGGTCCATGAAAGTAGCTGGAGCATTTGTCACGCCAAAAGGCATGACTACTGAACTCATAGTGTCCGTATCTGGTCCTGAAAGCTGTTTTAGGTATATCACCTTCCTTGACTCTAACCTGGTGATATCCTGATCTGAGGTCAATTTTAGAGAACACTGTGGCTCCCTTTAGCTGGTCAAACAGGTCATCTATCCTGGGAAGAGGGTATCTGTTTTTAATTGTGACCTGGTTCAAGGCACGGTAGTCTATGCATAGGCGCATGCTTCCATCCTTCTTCTTCACAAACAACACAGGTGCTCCCCATGGTGAGTGACTAGGGCGTATGAAACCCTTGTCAAGAAGCTCCTGTAATTGCTCCTGAAGTTCCTTCAGTTCTGCGGGAGCCATGCGATATGGTGCCTTGGAAATTGGATTTGTGCCGGGAATGAGCTCTATCTCGAATTCAATCTCCCTGTCTGGTGCTAAGCCTGGTAGCTCTTCAGGGAAGACTGCTGGGTAGTCACAAACGACTCGAACCTCTGATAGCTGTTGGTTCTTGTCCTGGCTGGTGTTGACTACATTTGCTAAAAATCCCACGCATCCTGAATCCAATAGCTGCTGTGCTTTCAATGCTGAGAGAAACTTCCTGGCTTTCCTCTTTGGCTTCCCCGTGTACTCAAACTGTACTCCTGCTTCAGGTTGGAATATGACCTTCTGTTTACGGCACTCTATAAAAGCGCCGTATCTGATCAGAAAATCCATTCCAAAGATGACATCGTAGTCAGTCATTTCTAGCACTATCAGATCACCAAAAAGCTCCCTGTCTGCTATAATGACTGGCACTGCTCTGAGCCAGTGCGTAGATGCCATAATGTCTCCTGAGGGTAGCGTTGTCAGAAACTGACTATTGAGTACTTCTGGAGGTGTTGCTAGTTTCTCGGCAAATGCCCTGGATACATAAGAGTGGGTTGCCCCAGTATCGAATAAGACAGTTGCATTATGCTGAAAAATACTGATCTGACCTGTGACAACTGTCGAGGCATTTGCTACGTCCTCTCTGGTCAGTGAGAAAATCCTGGCATTTGTGGTAGCTGTGGGGGCTTCTAATCTGCCCTGACTGATCTGTGGACCATCTAAGACAGCATACATCTGGTGTAGCTGGGCTGGCTGAGCTCCATACTGTATCGGCTGAGGCGGAGGAAGACTGTTCTTGTTCGGGCACTGCTTAGCCATGTGCCCTTCCTGTCCACATTCAAAACAACCTCGCGTACCCTTGCGGCAAACTCCTGGATGATGTTTCCCACAAGTAGCACACTTGGGATGTCTGGAATGTTTTCCAGCTGGTCCTCCTTTTGGGTCACTACTTGCCTTGCGTTTCCCCTTCCAGTTGGAGCTATGTCCCTGTTGTTTCTGAGTACCGAGCTAGTTTGTCCCTTGGGCTCTGTGGAAACACGCTTCTGGTTATTGTCTTGATAGTGCTCGGTGATCGAGCACTACTCACTAGCTCCTCCGTGGTTTGTGGCCTATGAACGCCACCGGCTACATTCATTGCGATCTACGGTCCAGCATCTTGACATCAGCGTACTCGTTCTTTCTCGGTGACTAGTTACGGACACGACGGGTTTGTTGAATTTCTTCACGGCCTCTGAACTGATAGGTTGCCCTGACGAAATTCAGTAAACTCGCATAGTGTCGGTTTGTGACTTGCATATGAAAGAATTCCTCGAAGAATTCTTTCTCGAAGCCCATGTCATCGGTTTCTTGGCCACTTGATTTAATCCGCTCCACCACATGCGTCGTCTCCGTTAAGCGAGGCACACTTTTTCGTGCTCGGCCGTCTAGAAGTTCCATCGTGCTTTCCAGTGTTTTAAACCATGCCCGAGCATCCCATGGTTCGCTGGTGCCCGAGAAGTTCTCGGGCTTAATTCTCCGCCACTGGATAAGGTAAGCTTCTCTCTTAGCCCACGCTACTGGGGCTACTGGGACCGGTACTGCAGGTTGAGCTGGTACCGGAGTCGTGAGGTTCGGTACTGGAGTGACTGGGGAGTAGTCTGTTGGTTAGCCTTTAAGGAGGCTATCTCCTGCTGCTGTTCAGCTAACTGCTGCTGTAGTGAGCCACTAGTGCGGTAAGCCGCTGCTGCTTTCTTAGCTGGACGTCCTCGTACCATTTTCTAAATAGCAGAGAACACATATATATAACTAAGCTATCATGTTATAGTTAACTACTGGTAACATGTTAAATACTATCACTGTAAACATAAATTAATTAACTACCAACATGAGAGCAAACATGGAAGCACACATAACTGATATGAAAGCTGAAAACAAACTGAGTGAGAGATGTTCTTACTTGGAAGCTGTAGGCACAATGCTGATGTGTGTGTAGGAAGTAAGGAACCCTGCTCTGATACCACTCTGTAACGACCCGACTCCTGGGTACCAAGCTGTGAGCCGGATCGCTACATTAACTACTGAAAATACTGTGCGGAAAACTGAGCAAATTTGAAATTTGCTAAACTAATTACTGTAAAGTCTTAACCTGACATTCTAGGAGTACCTGAGTGTTGTACACATGCTAGGAGAGACAATCTATGCCTCTTGGATGTCCTGCTAGCTGCAGTCAGACATTTCAACCGATCCGTAAGTCGATTGAGCCTTCGGAACGATTCACAGATCGTTCCAGCTGATACTGGCACGGATGCACCCTCTGGATCGGTCGGGAGACCGATCAGTGAGCCTCCGTGCTTCTGCTGCGTTCTGTTCGCATCTGGATCGGTCTACCGACCGATCCAGAAGCACCCTGATCGGTCGGTAGACCGATCAGTGCGCTTCTTATGTTTCTGTTCGCCTCTGGATCGGTCTGTCGACCGATCCAGCTGCTCACTGATCGGTCGGTCGACCGATCAGTGACTGCAGATTTCGTCCCGAACTCTCTGTTCGGTGCTGGATCGATCGGACGACCGATCAGATAGCATACAGTAACATACTGTATGCCTCTGGATCGGTCGGCTGACCGATCCAGGATCCTGATGCTGTAACGGATCGGTCGGCAGACCGATCCAACTCTGATATGAAATCAGAGTTTCTGATTTCAAGAACTTCCGGCACTGGAACGTGCCACAACTCACAGAGACCAGTTCTAGATACATGAAAAACACTCAAGAATGTGAATACTCATATTCTAAACATGATGACTAAACAAGATATAGTTCACTAAACTGTAACAAGACTAATTCATAAAACCAGACGTGTTAAGTACTAAAACTGAATTAAAAGCGTGTAGATCCCAAGGATCTTTATTCCAGACCCCTTGCACACACACATCATTGTAGCATCGCCCTCAGCCTCCGCTAGTCCACTTTTCTTTTACCAGTATAAGAAAAGTAGTACCTGTAAGCTTAAAGCTTAGTAAGAAACCATCTACCTCACTAAATCATGCATACGATGCAATTATGATTTTAAATCATGTTGTCTGAAAAAACATACTGAACATGCAAGCATGGCATGGCATATCAAACAAAGCATAAACTGGAACTGAAACATGGCATAACATATAAACCGAGCATGAAACTGAACTAGTCATGCATATGTCTAAATCTGTACATGAACTCAAATCATGTAAATTGAACCTGAACTGAACTGAAAGCTAAATTAGTGTTTTCATCACTGGTTTCAAATTTGAAAACTATACATATAATAGATGAAAATACTAAACATGCTGTTTGGGCCCCGCAACTGTACTTCTGTGCGCGCATCCCTACGAGACCCGGGATTGCAAGTTCCGAATCCAGCAGGGTTACTAGGTTATCTGAACCTAGGGACGACTGTGGGAGTCCAGCCCATGGATATCTGATCCAAGCACGATGCCAACTGAATAAAAGTAAAATACTGAATACTGTTTAATTTTACTTTGTTGTTCTAGGTTCAACCTAGAGCTAGGTTATCTGAACCTAGAGGCTACTGTGGGAGCCCACCCAATGGATATCTGATCCATATAGCTGTAATAACTAATAATAAACTGAATAAAATGTTTCTATTACATTTTATATGCTGTTAGGACGCCTATTGGTACATCCTTCTGAACTGGGCATTCTACCGAATGCTTGGCGTGCACTAAAAGCATGCCCTAAAACTGAAAACTATAACATTACTGAACTAACGCCAAAACTAACAAGCGAGAGCAATTATACTGCAGGTGAGGGGTTTCTTACCTCAATCGTAAGGTTTTCTTACGATTCTATTCGCTAGGTGTTTCCGGAAAACTGTCCGCTCGACGAACCGCTTACGTCTTCGCGTTCCTCTCGCGGAGAAGAACCCCTTTCGTGTTGGAGTCGTCGCCGGAAGATGATCCTATGGACCCTTGCCTTGGTGTGCCGTGCGTGAGGAAGAGGAGAAGAAGGGAGAGGCGGCGGTGAGGTTTTGGAAGAGAAAGTGTCGTGAGGTGAAGAGGTGCCGAACCAAAATAAACCAAACCCCACTTAAGTTTATTATTTATATTAAGTGGTTTAATGAACCCAACTCTAATATAAATATATTTGGTTCTCCTTCCTTTCAGCACGGCCCTGCTGGGTTCAACTGGTTACTAACATTATCCCTTACACCATAGGTCTCGGGTTCGATTCCCGCCTAAGCTATTTTGCGACCTATTTGTTTTTGCTACTCCCGCTACTCGGAAAATTCCGGAAAAATATCTAATAATTCCAGAAAAATCATAGAATAATTCTAAAATAAATTTGGGAATTTTTCGGGCTTTACACAACATGTTAGTCTCCCTTTGTTTAAGATGTCGAATGTCCACTAATTAAGTGAGTTACTGACAACTCATTTAATTAATATCTTAGTCCAAGAGTAGTACCACTCAACCTTATCGTCATGTCGGACTAAGTCCACCTGCAGGGTTTAACATGACAATCTTTATGAGCTCCTTTTGGGGACATTATCAACCTAGATTACTAGGACACAGTTTCCTTCTATAATCAACAAGTCACACTATAAGTAACATCATTTCCCAACTTATCGGGCATATTGATTTATCGAGCTAAATCTCACCCTTTGATAAGTCAAAGAAATAAATATTAACTATATGTGCTTGTTATTATATTAGGATTAAGAGCACACACTTCCATAATAACTAAGGTCTAGTTCTTTTATCAAATCAGTATAAAAAGAACTTACCTTAAATGGTCCTGCTCAATACACTTAGAGTGTACTAGTGTAATCTATTAGTCAAGATAAACTAATACCTAATTACACTACGACTATTCCAATGGTTTGTTCCTTTCCATCTTAGTCGTGAGCTACTGTTTATAATTTATAAAGAACCGATAACATGATCTTCTGTGTGTGACACCACACACTATGTTATCTACAATATAAATTAATTGAACATCTACATTTGGTATATATGAATGTAGACACTTGACCAATGTGATTTTTATAAATGTTTATACAAAAGCTAGGCTTTTAGTATACACTCCAACAATCTTCCACTTATACTAAAAGACTATGCTGCCATAAATGCTACCATACATCTGATTCCCATCCCTTCAGTATGTCCATCAAAAGCTCTTACCTTAAGGACCTTAGTGAAAAGATCTATCGGTTATCACTTGATGCAATATTGGCAGCAACAACTTCTCGTCGTTATACGATGTCTCGTATTGGGTGGTACTTGCGCTCTATTGTGTTTACTTGCCTTATGGACTCATGGTTTCTTCGAGTTTGCTACTGCACCATATTATTACAATAAATTGTAATAATCTTTGGACAAACTAGAAATCATATCTAAGTCCATCTTGAGGTTACTGAGTCATTCAGCTTCTATGGCTGCCTCTGAGGCTGCCACATACTCAACTTCCATAGTGGAGTCTGAAAAGCACCTATGCTTAACACTCCTCCATAGTTATGTCTTTACCTCCTAAAGTAAACACAAAACCCCGAGGTCGACTTACTATTGTCCCTATCCGATTGGAAGTCAAAATCCGTGCAACCCACAAGGACCAAATTATCTGCCTTGTAAGCTAGCATATAATCTCTAGTGCCTCTGAGGTACTTTAATATATGCTTTACCGCAGTCCAATGTCCTTGTCCAGGGTTACTTTGATATCTGCTAACCATGCCCATGGCAAAGCAGATATCTGGTCTCATACATAGCATTGCATACATTAGACTTCCCACAGCCGAAGCATAAGGAACTGCCTTCATGTTCTCTATCTCCTTTGATGTCTTCGGAGACATCACTTTAGATAAAGCTACTCCATGCCTAAAAGGTAAGAAACCTTTCTTGGAATTCTTCATGCTAAAACGAGCAAGGATTGTATGAAGCTCGGGATAAGCACAACATTCTTTTCTTGTGATCCCTTATGACTTTGATCCCAAGAATGTGTGCACATTCTCCTAAGTTCTTCATATTGAATTGTTTGGACAACCATACTCTTACTTCTGACAACACTTTGATATTATTTCCAACTACCAAAAATGTTATCTACGTATAGTACAAGAAATACCACCACGTTTCCTTCACACTTCTTGTATACACAAAACTCATTCGGTTATAAAATAAATCCATAGGTCTGGATTACTTTATTAAACTAGATGATCCAAGACCTTGAAGCATTTCTTCAGTCCATAGACTGATTAAGCTTACACACAAGATGCTCTTTGCTCTTTGCAATGAACCCTTCTGGTTGCTATATATGGATGTTTTCTTCAAGACTTCCATTAAGGAAAAGCTGTCTTGACATCCACTAGATAAAAGAATCTGGATAGACTTAAGCATGACTACCGGTGAAAAAGTTTCTTTTTTCAACAAGCCTTGCTTTGAAAGTTTCCACCTTCCTGTCTATCCCTCTTTTCCTATTGTAGACTTATTTTCACCCAATGGCTTTTACACCATTTGGTGATTTATAAGCTCCCAGACTCTACATATATTCTAATTCTGTATTTATTGCTCTTTGCAAAGATACTGCATCTTTATCTTGGAGTGCTTCATCATATGTCCGGGGATCAGGTTCATGTCCACCAGGGATCAAGTCCAAAGACTCTCCCAAAGTATGAATCTTTTAGGTTGCCTAACAACTCTCCCACTATGACGAGGCACTTTCTGCAATTGTGTATCATTTGTGATGCATGTTGTAGTTTCTTGTGATATTTCATCTTATACAGTTGGTACTAGATTAGACGTGTCCTTTAATTTCCTTAAGAATATTTTTTTTTACTCATGGGCTTGTGGTTCATAGTATAATCCTTTTCTAAAATCGGGCAGTGGTGCCAACAATGACCTTCCGATTTTAAGGACTATAAACCTCTTTTCGTTTTTCTAGGATAACTCACAAACAAGTGAACTCATGTCCAATCTTATCAGTGTCTCTCATGTGCTAGACCACCCAAATCTGAATATGCCTCAGACTAGGCTTACGCCCATTCTGTAATTCTATGGGAGTAGAGAGTTCTGACTTAGAAGGTACTATGTTTACTTCCGTTTTCGTATATCCTTAAAACGATTTTGGTAATTTTCTGAATAACTCATCATTGATCTAATTATTCCATAAAAGCCTTATACCTTCTTTCTACTACACCATTCTGTTAGGGTGTACCAGATGCAGTTAGTTGGGATTGAATCCCGACTTCTGATAAGTGACTCCTAAACTCTCCTAAGAGGTACTTGTTACTACGATTTCACCATAGTATCTTGATACTCTTACTTTGACATTACTCCACATCAACCTAGTATTCTTTGAACTAATCAAAGCACTTAGACTTGTGGTGAGTCAAGTAAATGTATCCTTATCTCGAATGGTCATCTATAAAAGAGATGAAATATTCAAAACAAGCTCTTGCCTGGATAGTCAAAGGTCTACACAAATCAGAATGAACCAATTCCAACATATCTTTGGCTCTATACCCGTTTAAAAGCTTCTTGGTTATTTTTCCTTCCAAGTAAGACTCGTAGGTTGGAAAGATTTCCACTACCAATAAACTCAAGAGTTCATTGGTTATTATCCTTTGAATCCTACTAAAGTAAATATAACCTAGCTTTGGATGCCAAAAATATGATTGGTTCATTTCTGAAGGTTACTTTCTCTTAAAGTTAGAAAATATGTTATTGCATCGTGGGAGTTATTGGATTATAAATTGTCAACCAACGTACCAGAATAGATAACTTCCCTATGTTTCTTGATAACAAGTTTGTTATCAAAATAGACAGAATATCTATTCTTTAATAGTTTAGAAACTGAAATCAGGTTCTTTCTAAACTTAGTACGTAAAGACAATTTATAATCCATTTTTATTCCTATCAAAGGATAAACATCTCCCACTGCAACAGCTGCTACTTTTACAGTAGTGCCCATGTGGACGGTGATTTATATAGTTGTCAGATTTCCTGGAACCCCTGCAATGAATTGCAGAAATAATCAGTGGTTCCTGTATCTACACACCAGGTACTGGTAGATAACACCACTAAATATGTTTCAACAACTAATAAAATACACCGTTATTGTTCTCAATTTTGTGAGGACAATCTACCTTAATGTCCAAGTTTTCCAATCATTACAATTGGGACTACTAAGTCTATTCTATAGTATAATAGCTAGGGCATTGACTAACATTTGAAAACCTAAGAATCACAAAATTATTTGGTCAAGACCACCATTTCAAAATCTCCGTGAATTTTGTATGTCACGTTAGTGTGGACGTATACAAATTTCAAAAAAGATATTTTATCCGTTAATTTTATTATCTTGTCAACCTATGACAAATAAAATTAATAGTTGATCTGTCTTTGATCAAATATTTGGTCAAGACTCTAAATTTAAAATAATATTGCTTCCTCTAACAATACTATTTAAATTTACCAACACCTCAAAACACCATGAATTTTGCATGCCACGTTAGTGTGGACGTATACAAAATCATCATTTGTAAGAGGAGGGTTTTACCCATTAACTATCTTGTCAACCTAACTTTATGACAAATAAAATTATCTCAAACACAGTTAATTTTATATGCCACGTTAGGGTGGATATATACAAAATCAATCATTTGTAAGAGGGATTTTAACCCATTAATTTTATTATCTTGTCACCCTAGTTTTATGACAAATTAATAGTTGGTTTCCTTTTGATCACACAAGTGATAGCAGTGACTCCGTTAGGGAGGATACTATTAAATGTGTCTAAGTGTATACCATTACTTGATACTAAGTCCATTAAATAGAATTGTGCCCCTTCAGTTGGAGAAGATCACACACATCCTAAATAACTTCCTATAACCATCCATTAAGGAAGTTTGATCTAGTGATCCGCAAACAAACTCATCCATTGTGGAGGGAGGCACTCAGAGCCAACACGCAAGCTTGTTGCATCACTTACAAACCAGTAATGGAGACCGTGGGATTAATATACTAATCCCTCTCCCACTTAGATATTTAAGGTGAGGAATTTTAACCTATGCTAGCATATAAAACATGCAAACACACACATCACAGTAAATAAAAGTAATAAACATGGAAATTAATTTTCCAACTATTATGGCATTTTCATCACTGTCCTCCAAGTGCTCCAACCCTAGCTGCTGCCATCTTTAGCCACCGCCATCGGGTCGAGTTATCGCATCTATCTTGCGTCTTATTCCGCTACGCCTCTGGTCCTCCGATAGCACCACGCCTCGCAAAGATATAATCCGCGATAAATATAGAATTTTACATACATCGATCCTATATTCCATAAAGGAATGTACATATATTCTAGATCAAAAAAAAATGTAAAATCCTAATAACTAATACAGCTCCTGATGTATTTAATTTTACAATCATGCACACACAATTAAATGCCCTTGACATGTCCAAGGGTCCAATCACACATAATAAAAATATGCCATAATAGTTGGAGCCTGCAACCACAAAGTTAGCACATCCTACTATTATCCTGCCTAAATTATGTATGGCATGTGCATAACCTAATTTGAAAACCAAACACACAGAGGCAAACCCTAGCTCTGATACCAATTGTTGGTTAGTCCTAAGAAAATCGTACTGGTTCCACTGTACAAAATTTTTTTGTACAAGTGTCGAACCTTTCCTTAAATAACCTATTGTGTTCTTTAGAAGCTAAATTAGGAATTGCAGACGGAACTTAACATCATTGATTCCAAATTTAACTTATCTGTTCTTAATGGTTTAGATTGGAATCGCAAGCGGAACTTAACACTATTGATTCAAATCTACCTAAGTTATTAATTCCATAAATATTAATTTCCAAAATTAGCTTCCAGGACTGCATGGCGAGGCACATGGCCTTCTTGGATATGGGAGCAACCACCACCATCTAGGCAAAGCCTTTTAAGGAAAGCTAATATTTATTTCCTTAAATAACTCTAGGTTAACCAAAAAGAACAAACGAATCACAAATTCGAAAAAGAAGAAAACACAAACTCGAAAAAAAAACTATTTCGAAAACTCTAGAATCATATGCCTCTTGTGTTTGGTATTTTCATAAATAACTATACAAAGAAAACTAGTATGATGCGGAAAACAATTACTAGTTATACCTTTCTTTATAAGCAAAATAACCTCTTGATCTTATACCATATTCCTCTTCTTATCTTGAACGTTGTGTGGGCAACGATCTTCCGAGATGAGAACCACCAAGCTCCTTCTTCTCCAAGAAAGTTTCGGCCACCACATAAACTCCAAGAGATGTGAGGTTCGGCCACCACCACCAAGCTCCAAGGGATGCTTCCTTTATCTCCTTCTTCTCCATGCTAAAATCCGGCCATCTTCAAGCTCCATGAGATTACAAGGTCCGGCCAATGAAGAAGAAAGAAAAGGAAGAAGGAAAAATAATAAGGCCGGCCACCATCAAGGAAGAAAAGAGAGGAGGAAAAATAATAGAGTTGTACGCCATGAAGGCACCTCTACCCCTTCTTTTATAATCCTTGGTCTTGGCAAATAAGGAAATTTAAATAAAAACTTCCTTAATTCTTTGGCCATGAAAAATAAAATTTTAATTAATTAAAATTAAATTCCTTTTTTCAATTTCAATGGTCGGCCACTTATTTCCCCAAAACAAGGAGAGTTTTAATTAAAACAAAAATTAAAACTTCCTAATTTGTTTCCAGAAATTTATAAAAAATTTCTCCAATAATTTTTCCCTTCATGGTGGATTATAAAAAGGAAATTTTATAAATTAAAACCTTTCTTTTAAACATGTGGATGATTTCCAAAAAGGAAAGTTATCTCTAAAAATTAAAATCTCCTTTCAATCTACAAATAAGAAAAGATATCAAATCTTTTCTTAATCTTTTGTAGAAACTAATAAAAGAGAATATTTAATTTTTAAAACTCTCTTTTAAATTATGATCATGGTTAAAAAGGAAAGTTTTCTCAAAATTAAAATCTCCTTTCAATCTACAAATAAGGAAAGATTTCAAATCTTTTCTTAATCTTTTGTAGAAAGCTATAAAAGGAAATATTTAAATTTTAAACTCTCTTTTGAAACCATGATATCCACATAAGAAATAATTTTAATAAAAATTCCATTTTAATTTTCTAGTGGCCTGCCACCTAAGCTTGGGACCCAAGCTTTGGCCGGCCACCAACTTGGCTCATCCACTTGGTCTTGGCCGACCCTAGCTTGGGTTCCAAGCTAGCTTGGCCGGCCCCATTAGAATGGGTAAGAAGGTGGGTATGTGGTGGGTATAAATCTCTATATACAAGAGGCTACGATAGGGACTGAGAGGAGGAATTGGTTTTGGTCTCCCGATGAAATTAAGCTTCCTGTGTTCGCCCCGAACACACAACTTAACTTTATCAATAATAATTCATACCACTAAAGAATTATTATTGAATTACTGCACCAATCCCAAATTACATTTTTGGGCTCCTTCTTATTATGAGTGTGTTAGTCTCCCTGTGTTTAAGATGTCGAATGTCCACTAATTAAGTGAGTTACTGACAACTCATTTAATTAATATCTTAGTCCAAGAGTAGTACCACTCAACCTTATCGTCATGTCAGACTAAGTCCACCTGCAGGGTTTAACATGACAATCTTTATGAGCTCCTCTTGGGGACATTATCAACCTAGATTACTAGGACACAGTTTCCTTCTATAATCAACAAGTCACACTATAAGTAACATCATTTCCCAACTTATCGGGCATATTGATTTATCGAGCTAAATCTCATCCTTTGATAAGTCAAAGAAATAAATATTAAATATATATGTGCTTGTTATTATATTAGGATTAAGAGCACACACTTCCATAATAACTAAGGTCTAGTTCTTTTATCAAATCAGTATAAAAAGAACTTACCTTAAATGGTCCTGCTCAATACACTTAGAGTGTACTAGTGTAATCTATTAGTCAAGATAAACTAATACCTAATTACACTACGACTATTCCAATGGTTTGTTCCTTTCCATCTTAGTCGTGAGCTACTATTTATAATTTATAAAGAACCGATAACATTATCTTCTGTGTGTGACACCACACACTATGTTATCTACAATATAAATTAATTGAGCATCTACATTTGGTATATATAAATGTAGACACTTGACCAATGTAATTCTTATAAATGTTTATACAAAAGCTAGGCTTTTAGTATACACTCCAACAATGACAACTGTGCACTCTGCCGTCACTACTCCTGATGAGTGACTGAGTGGACACGATGTTGTCAGAGTACACCTATCCTTCTACCCGAAATCATAAGTGGGGGAGCGCAATGCACTCATATCCCTGAGACAATCCAATGGAGGGACCCCTGACGTGCTACCACGCTACGTCACGCTATCCATGAGTGGACTAGCGGAGCGCTGACAGAGCAAACTGCCACACACCCTGCCTGATATAACACTAACCCATGAGTGGTTGTGTGTGCAGATCCATGTAATTGGTGATGTACTCAACAATAATGGAACTGTCAATCGCTCAACATGCAATCATGCAAGATGGTGCATGACACTAAGCATGAAGATCCTGACCATATCTACATCCATAAAATATGTACCAAAAATACATGGATCAATAATCAGATCTAGGTACACATATCAGATATGGTAAATGACTAGTCTAGTATATTATATGGCATGGTATGTCACTACTACTATCAGCATAAATAATCATGGTAATAATCATGAGGGTATAAAACATAAATGCATAACAGATAAAAACATGCAACAGGTATCATGGAGTGATATACCCAAGCAAAGATGAACATAATTATTACTAGAGGCTATAACCTACTAAGCATATCAACATGACATTATCAAAAGAGATAAGTCAAGGTACCCGCCTCAAAAAGTGGAGATCGTCTTCGAAATAGACTCCACGTCGAGATGCTCATCTCGAATCAAAGCCCTGTAACAATATACATATATTTAAGCCATGCTCGCAGATATCCAATATCTTAATCAAAATTCCTATTAACCTGGAAACCCTAATTTTATTCGTTGATCTCGATTAATTAAATAAATCGGATCTAACCTGATGCTTAGATTAGATCCAATATTTTAATCCTAATTAAATATAACTCAACGGTCAACTAGGGTTAATTTTCTTAACCCTAATTATTCCATTTTAGATTTAAATCTATACTTAAATCAATTCTAGTGGCAATTCATGTTTCATCCAACTACTAAAAACCTAAATCAACCAAATTTAAGTCTCTTACCTCAAAATCACAGCCATATGACTGCTGGTGGAATACGGCTCGAGGGGTTCACCGTCGAAGCTGGATCGCCGGAATTGTGGATCACCCGTAATCAGTACTGATCGAAGCTATAATGACCAGACAAGCATGAAATTTGATACGAGCCATACATACCCAATTCTATGCCGACCGCCCCTTCCACACTAAGGATCGGCAGCCGATCTCTATCGGCGATGTCTCCGATCTGGCCGCCGGCAGAATCCACAACCTACTGTCGTCGATAGATCGAAGATGGCGGCTTGGATCGAGAAGTGGGCCTTGGCTGCCAGATCTTGTCCGAAACCAAACTCGTACAGAGGTGGCGATGGACCAAGGCTAGGGCATGGGAGGACACCGGCGGTGGATCAATCGCAAGAAAGGACGAATCCCAACAAGGGCAGAGGGTGGCTAGGGCACGACCTCAATGATAGAGGGGCTCTGCGACTCTAGCAATAGTTGATAGCGTCGCTGGATCTGCCCAAAATGGACGGCAGCGGCGCTGAGGGAAGAAGGAAGAGCGGCAGTGGCGTTGGGTGTTGAGAGACGCGAAGAAGAGGAGAAGGATGGGAGAGGGAGGAGTCGGCGCACCGAGAGAGAGCTCGAGTTCCTTGGACGAGGGGTGTGTATGCGGAGGGAAAGGAGGCATCACTGTCGGGTGGAGGAGACGAAGAGGTGAAGAAGAGAAGGAAGGGGAAGAAGATGGTGCTCACGATGGAGAAGGAATGAGGGGCGAGTCGACGGAGAGTGGGGGAGACGATCGGGTTTGGGAGGTGATCGGGAGAGGAGAAGGTGGAGGCGTCGAGAGAAGATGGGTTAGGGCAATTTTGGAAGAAAGGGAAAAGAAAAAGAAATAGAAAAAGAAAAGAAAAGAAAATGAAAGGAAAATTTAACTTTTCCTCGTTAAAATTGGGTAGCTTAAATAGGTTTTCCCATGCCCAATATTTATCCTCGTAACCTACACCATATTGTCTCCGAAAAATTCTAGAAAAATTCGTTAAGGTTATTCCTCTATTTAACCTTATTATTTAATTAGTTTTGTTTGTCGTATTTTATATTCTCCCCCACTAATAAAAATTTAGTCCCCAAATTTCATTATTTACCATCAGCAAGTACTAGTAATAAATAGATAGTATAAATGCTGAATGGAAAATTAACCCACATACCTCAAGTGAAAAGATGGGGGTATCGAGCTCGAATCGTATCCTCGAGCTCCCAGGTAGCCTCCTCGTTAGAATGATGTTGTCATCTAACTTTAACAAGCCGGATAGTCTTGTTCCGCAATTTACACTCTTTCCGGTCCAGAATCCGTACCGGAACCTCCTCGTAGATAACGTCAGGTTGAATGGGAACGGGTATATCTGACATCACATGTGCTGGGTTGGCTACGTATCTCCTTAGCACGGACACATGGACACATCGTGAACGCCTGCCAGAGCCGGTGGTAGCGGCAGACAGTAAGCTACCCCTCCAATCCTCTCTAAGATTTGGAAATGCCCAATGTATCGTGGAGCTAACTTACCTCGGAGGTCAATTCTCTTCACCCCTTTCGTGGGTGAAACTCTCAGAAACACATGGTCGCTAATAGAGAACTCCAGGGGTCTGCGTCTCCGAACAACATAACTCTTCTGGCGGTCCTGCGTCTCGGATATCCTCCGTCTAATAGTACGTACCAACTCTACCTCCTGCTAATCTCTATGAGGTCTTAATAGCTGGGTGATAACCATGATTTTGCTACATTATTTTAATTCATAATGTATATTTTTATTAGTATAATCATAGCTTAAACTCACATTTATATTATATTTTGCAAATTGCATGTGATCTTGGACCTAATTACAAATTAACAAATTATTATGGTATTTGATGCTAATATTCGATTATTATTTTGTAGGCATCAAAAGGGTCATGAACCCGATCAGATTAGACCACACTTGGGATCAAATCTAGGCCTAAAAGAGACGATCAAGCTTTGGAGTGATTTGGACCGCCCACTGAAGATCAGAGTGATCTAAGCCATCCGTTGAGAATCTTGTCCATCCGACCTAATGAGAACTAGATCTTGTCCGTTGATGAAGATCCATAAATTTTGATCTAGATCCAAGAAGTTTTAGCCGTTGATCAAGACCTGAGCTTATCTGGACCGTTCGATTTAATTTGAGGTTGATTTAAATTGTGTGAGGAACTACAGTGTTCCCCGAGCTCGACGATCTCGCGATTTAGTGCCACTGTTCATCCTTCTTCTCTGTGATGCCGCAACCTCCCATTCCTCTTCCAAATTTGGAAATCAAACCTCTTCATCTCCGACGAGCTTGCATTGATCCGACGACCAGCAATCAAGGGATAGAGCACGAGATTGAGGGTGTTCCCCGTTCATGATCTTGCTGTCTACGAGCAACAATCCATCATAGTTTTGAGGGCGTTCCCCGATCTGATGCTATCATCATCCATCTGAAGAAGTGAGGGAAATCCCCGTTCTTCGGAATCCATTCCATCCTCAAATTTCACCTCGTGATTTCAAGATTTCCTCTGTTCTTCGAAGGCTGGTGCATTCGGATGAATCTGAGCTAGTTAGGGCGTTCCCAGTAGCTTGGATTTCTCCTGAATGATGTTGTGAGTTTGGTTCTTCATCAGAGATTGCCCGAAGGGCGTTCCCAGAGGCAATTCTTTGTTCACGACAGAGAAGTAGAAGTTTGAGTTTGGTTTGGTTGTGGAATGCTTTAGGTTTTTGATTTCTTTGTTTTTGTCTTTGAATTATTCTTGAACTTGCTCAGATCTGATGATCTGATAGTGTAGATTTCATTTTAATTTCTAGTTTGAATTGTTCTTTCCGTTTTTTATAAGTTGATGCTTAATTTCAATTTATAGATTTAGAAAACCCCCTAGTTAAATTCTTTATATTTGTGTGACAATGTTTATGTTAGAATGTTGAATGAATCACTTGAGTTTTTCATTATTTACCTTTAATTAACATTGTTGAATGTGTTTGAGAATTGAGGACTTTATGCTTGAGTGTTTAATTTGATTGTGATGGTGAATGGATTGTTAATTTCGGACTGTAATTGTATTGAGTTCTTGATTCAAATTGCTACTGTGAATGTTTTGTTACAGTGAATTTGAATAGAAGGTAAATAAATTGACTCATTTGATTAGATAAAACTTTAGAATTCGAATTTAATTGTAGACAACTTGATGAAGGGAAGTTTAATCATGTTTAGATGAGGATGCACTTTCTTTGATTCTGTTCTTGAATGCTTTAGATAAAGACAATTTGAATTGTAAGTCAAATGATGTACTTAGTTAACATTGAAGATGTAAGAAGTGGATTTGAGTCAATTATAGAATTTTCACACACTCGCTAGTTATCCTTGAAAAAATACGACTTGGGACTCGTTACTACACGTGTTATTTTTGGTTTATGTGAGCTTCAATCTTTATCAATTTGGGGTGCCACGTGACATGCAAAATGGATAACACCAAATTTGGCGTTGTTGCCGGGGATATAACTAGTAGTGTGTGTTTATTTTGGATTATGCATTGATTGATTTTCTTTGTTAGCATGTTGATTGATTTGATTGCTTATTCTCTTTGTAATTTCATGTTGGCTTATTTCTTAATTGTTAAGACCTTTACTGCTCACAATTTTATGTGTTTGAAACTTTATGCTCTTGAGTCTTCTAATTTTGAGTGCTAGTGTTGTAGTGAAGAACAGAAGATTTCTTTAGCATGGATCCATATTTTCAGAATTTTAGAGGTGGAATGGAGAATCAGTATTTCAGTCTGAGTATCAAATTTACCCAAACATGGATCAACAAAATAGGTATGAGTCATTTTCTAATGGCTTTAATGCTAATTGGGTGGATAATTCATATTTCAGGTATGAAAATGCACAAGAACCATTTATTGAGCCATATCCAGCCTATCAAAATTCATATGGGTTACAAGAAGTTTCAACATATTCTATGCCAAATTCTTTTCAACAGAACGACCCTCAGATGGATGAGTCAACATGAAAACTCAGAGAGATTATGCAACAAATGAGTGAGCATCAAGAGTAGCAATTCTCAAGGATACAGAATATACAGAATCATTTGGACCAAATTGTATCATCCATAAATCATCTACAAACACAAAGCACCAGTGAAGAGATGGATTGTGGAGCTCTTGTCAGGCCTGACACTGCATTACTTCTTCACTAGATTCTTTAAGTACTTTTTATTGTTGTGATGATGTAGTTGAACCTACTTTTGATTCTACTAATGATGTTGCTTTAGATATTGTGAATGATGTAGGAATTGATGTTGAAGATGATTTAAGTGTAGGGGAATGCTTACTGGAAGCATTACCTCAAGAATCACCAAGAATTGAAGATGTAAGTGTAGGGACTTGTGCTATGGAACCAAGCACCCAAGAATCACTACATGAGGATGTACATTCACTAGAACAAGAGCTTGAACCATTAGTTGATGAGGAAGAGGTAACAATCACAACTCTAGGTACCTTTCAAAATGACAAGGTGAGTATTTCTTGTGATTTATCAGAAAATTTAATTGAGGTACCAATTGTTGATTTTATTAGATGTGATTCATTCATTGACAAATTTTCTACCCACACTAATGTTCTCCTATCTTTTTCTTATCCCATATGAGTGTGGGAGATGCCTTGCTTTATTAATGTTGTAGGAGAATACAAGCTCCCGGAGTGGATGCTTAAACTGAACCGTCTCCGTCCTCCAGAAAGAATTTGCAATGGAAAAATGGTAAATAAAAAGAAGTTGATTGCAATCAAGGATACTCCACTTCTGGGGTGGCTTCTTCTTCTTAATCTTCTTCAACCGCCCGGAGTTAAGGGGAGTTTGTTCCTTGTTTTTATTTCTTTTTGCTTTATACATTTCTATAGTTTCATTTTCCTATATTTACATTTTACTTCCACACTTTGCTTTCATATTTTGCATTTTGTTTAGTACACAGTATTCCAATTTTGAATAAATTCTCCAATGAATTGTCTAGTAATATTTTTATGATGGTAAAAGCTTCTTAAATTTGATCATCAATTTAGGTCATGTGACATGATTGGATGCTTTTCTTGCATGATATTGGTTAATTTGGTGGTGGATTCTAATTTGATCAATTGAGCTTGATTGCATAAAAAAAATACCTAGAGAGGACCATCTCAAGCCTATACTCTATTATTTTCTTTGTGTGACATGTACTTACAACAATTGAAACTCTAGAACTTGCTTTGCTTCTTTTCAAGGTCACAATAGTATATGTATGCATGGAGATGAAGGATTATTTTCATTCTTGATCCCTCATAAATTCCAATTCCTTTCTTCATAATTTTCTTAAAACACTTTTTTCTCTTGCACTTTAACCTTTGATTACTTTTGCTTGGTCCATTTCATTGAGGGTTTTGGTTGACTATCTTGATGAGTTAGATTGTTTGATGATGGACAAAGTTTTAAGTGTGGGGGAAAATTAGTTTATGCTCAAGAATTTTGAAGAAGAAGGATGGTTTCATAAGTATTGAATTGTGATTTTTGAGAATGATGTAGGAGTCTAAAACATGGGCCTTGATTATGGGTACTTGATACAATGTGCAACAATTGGAGTTCTTATTTAAGTTTCTACCTTTGGCTTGGTTTAGAGGCTCCTTTTGGTTTGTATGTGCTGCTCTTAAAAATACAGAGAGTTGACATTTGATATTGTTGGAAATCTGATGTGTTGTTTGTTCAAGTTAAGTTACTAAAGTTGATATTGTGTGCCAACTCCAGTGCTGGAAGATTGTAGAATTTCATAACAGGAACTTGTTCATGTGTGCCCCATCTTTATGCCATTTCTAATTTGCATCGTTTTGAATTCAAGTTCCAAACACTTCAGTGCTAAATGATGTTTGCTTCCAAGCTTAATCTTTATGAATCCGGCCAAGAATTTAAAAGTTGTTAAATGCATGATTTAAATTCTGAAATAGAAATTCTATTTGAAAAGAAGTTGAATTCTGAAAGTGTGTAACTGAATATGGGACACAACAAGAAAAGAAAAAAAACAGTGAAGCTATGAACTGGGAAACTAAAATCTCATAAATTACAGCTGAATGCAATAGTGATCTTTATTTTGCTGTATAGTTGCTGAAGAAAAAAAAATTAGCAGATTGTCAAAACTAAAATTGATGAAACAACATGAATTCTGTTGTTGAAGCTGTGACTTCAGGAGCTATGTGAAAAGCTAAATCAAATGGTGTTATTGTTATGTAGAAGTGATGAGTTTAATTGAATGATGAAAAAGTGTGGAATTGCTTGAACTATACAAAATGCAGAAATGGAAAGGAATGAGCAGAGTGCAGAAATTTAGAAATGCAAAATTCTAAAAAATAAGGTGGCAATTCTGTGCCAATTTTGGAAATAGATTGTAGCCAGCTAGAGTTACTGAAACCTGTAAAGTTTTTTGTGTATGCATTTGTAAGGATATTAAGAAGTGAGATGAAGAAGTATTGAGAGTTGTGATGGTTAAGTAGGGCAGAGTTGATACAAAGTCAATTGCTGTAAAATAAGGCAGCTATTAGTGAATGCTTCTCTGATCTGAAAAGAATTGAAGGGCAAGCTAACTGTGGTCGATTGATAAGAAGACAATATTCTTAAGGTTTAAGCTGAATGTTGGCCGGAGATTTCAAGAAGATCAGAAAAAGTAGAGCAGAAATTTTTGCTGCCGGAGCATTTCTGTGATGATAATCTGAATTCAGAAAAACAAGTTCATAGTTGTACAGGAATATTAGAATTCTGTAATACTTCTTTGAATATTATTGCTTTGCCGAATTTCTGTAGTTAAGACTAATATTCTGGATTCCTGAAAGAGCTAGCTGGTGGCTGTAGATTGCTGAAGCTGAGTCCAAGGATTAAAATTGATTGAAATTGAGTTGGTACCTCATTAGTAGCTGATAATGCTACCACATAAGGGAAGAGTTCATAGAAATCCTGTATCTGAATTTGCTAGGTTGGAATTTTCATGATTGACTTGATTTCTGAAACTGAAGTACAGCTGAAGTATCCGTTTGGAGTTATAAACCTTTGTATCATAATACCAACAGAGGGATCTCTAAGAATTGAAAGGAGTTGAATTTTGATTGGGATCTTGGTTTAGCAATTCAGAATCAAATTCAATTCAGTTTTGATTACTGATTTCTGGGAAAAATAGTGGCACAAGGATAGTGTTTCAGGTGAAGTTTAAGCATGCCAAGTTTTTGGTTAGTTATATGATTAAAAAAAAAAGCTTAGCTAGAATTTTTTGTCAAAGAACTGATTTCAGGAGCTCATAAGTATTTGGACAGCTATTGTAGGATCGAAAAGAATTTAGATATCTCCACAAATTGCATGATATTGTCCACTTTGGGCCTAAGCCCTCATGGTTTTGCTCTTGGGTTCTCCCCAAAAGGCCTCAGCCCAATGGAGATATCTTTTTCTCTTATAAACCCATGATCTTTCCCATGTGTTTTCAATATGGGACTATGTTTGCAACATTGCAACCCCAACAATCCCCCCCTCAAACAAAGGACCATATGCTTCCCACGTTCGATCCTCGACCCACCAAGTCTTCCTGCCCCTCGGTCCACCCAACCTACTAGGACTTCCCTGCCTAGCCACAACTAAGACTTCCTGCCTGGTGTCTAGTCCTCTTGATTCGAACATAGGAGCCCCTAGTTTCTTTGTTGGAGGTCAATATTGTACCCACATGGCCCAATCAGACCATAGCTCTTGTGCACAGTCGGAGGTTAAACCTTCTAGCAGTCCGGGCTCTGATACCAATTGTAGGATCGAAAAGAATTTAGATATCTTCATAATTGCATGATATTGTCTACTTTGGGCCTAAGCCATCATGGTTTTGCTATTGGGCTCTCCCCAAAAGGCCCCACCCCAATGGAGATACTTTTTCTCTTATAAACCCATGATCTTTCCCATGTGTTTTCAATATGGGACTATGTTTGCTACCTTGCAACCCCAACAGCTATGATTTCCATTCATTTATGAATAAACGTAAATGTTTATAATATCAATTGTGCATATTTGTTTACTAAGTTAAAAGTTTTTGATTGTTTTGTTGAATCTGACTTCTAAATCTTACCAGTTAAACTTTAGTGCAGAAATTAAGTGTGTTGGCACAAGTTGGAATTGTAAAAATTCTGAACTTGTATTTCATTGAGATGAGTTGAAAGGTGAATTTCCTAATTGAAGTTACTTAGCAGTGATACTTTTGAATTCTGAGTTTGATTCCTTGATTCTGAATATGAATTCTGCTGGGATCTGTTAGTTGCATATCTGACAATGGTAATGGAATCACTGATCAGATCAGAAGCTATGTTAATGAAAATAAATTTCTGAAAATCTGTTTGCAGATTTCAGTTTCAGATTTCATAATATGCACTACCAATCCTATTTTACGTTGCCTTCTCTTACGAACTTCCTGGACAGTGACTAATCCAAGTTAAATGTCTAATCTGCAATGTCATTTGAGATTATATATTTAGAAGCTAAGAAGAATGCAGAAGCTGCTGATTTCTGGAATTGGTTAGCTGCACTTGAGTTCTTAAATCAGTAAGCTAGTATTGACTGACAATAGAGAATTATTGACACTGTTTTGTGTAATTCCATTTGTTTCAACTCATCCACTTTATTACTGAAGAAATTTAAAGAGAGCTGTAATTCTGAACTTGAATGTTATTACTGATAAAACTTTGGAATTTTAGTTGAAGTGCTTAGTATATGCGATGATAATACCCAATGAAGATTTACTTGAGTATTAGTCATTCTATACTGCTTAATTTCTGAAATCTTGAACTTTTCTGCTGCAATTTTGGGAATTCTTCAATTGCAGAAATACTACAGAAATATAAAAAGCTGCAGAATGAAGTTAAGAAAACATTGGTAAAAGAGTATCAAGTTTTTGAATGTGTGATGTGTTTCATTGCCTGAAACGGACAAGATTTTAAGTGTGAGGGAGGGAACTCTTCTTGGCAAGCTGATGTGAGATTATTTTAGTTTCAAAATGCTGAAATTGTAGTGCAAAAATAGTGAAGAAGAAAGGAAAAAATAGTGGCAAAACAAAAGAGTATCAAGTGCGGAGATAGAGTATCAAAATTTTTGGATAGCCATCAAATTGAAGGGGAGTTTAGCTTGATCTTTTGTATTGATAACAACAAATGGCATTCATCTTTTACACATCAAATTTGGTCAACTCATCAAGTATATTCCTCCAATTCTCTCATCTCCTCAATTTTTCACTAAATTCTTTTCTTTTGCCTATTTCATTCACTTTTATTGTTCTTCTTGCTTTCATTTCAATTCTTGTTGATAAATTCTTTTGATTCATGTATGCTATGTTCTATGGTGGTGGAGAATTAGAAAATAAGCAAGCTTATGGTAGTGAAATGTTGTGAGTTATATTGAGTGAGCTCCACTTATACATGCTTGAGTGTGAGAGGAAGAATAGGAAAATACCTTGTGAGATTGCAACTTGCTTAATTTTTCATTTGGATTGAAACTACCATACCTACTGATTATTGTTTGGATTGTATTCATGATTGTTTGTGATCTTTAGATGAACTTAGTTAATTACTTCTTACCATCTTCTAGGTATTGCTAGGGGAATTTGTATGGAGATGATTTTTACTTTTCTTGACTTGAACGGGACGTCAAAGACTAATTGTGAGGGATTTGATAACCATGATTTTGCTACATTATTTTAATTCATAATGCATGTTTTTATTGGTCTATTCATAGCTTAAACTCGCATTTATATTATATTTTGCAAATTGCATGTGATCTTGGACCTAATTGCAAATTAGCAAATTATTATGGTATTTGATGCTAATATTCGATTATTATTTTGTAGGCATCAAAAGGGTCATGAACCCGATCAGATTAGACCATACTTGGGATCAAATCTAGGGCTAAAAGAGGTGATCAAGCTTTGGAGCGATTTGGACCATCCACTGAAGATCGGAGTGATCTAAGCCATCCGTTGAGAATCTGGTCCATCCGACCTAATGAGAACCAGATCTCGTTCGTTTAATCTGAGGTTGATTTAAATTGTGTGAGGAACTACAGTGTTCCCCGAGCTCGGCGATCTCGCGATTTTGTGCCACTGTTCATCCTTCATCTCCGCGACGCCGCAGCCTCCCATTCCTCTTCCAGATTCGGAAATCAAACCTCTTCATCTCCGACGAGCTTCCATTGATCCGGCGACCAGCAATCAAGGGATAGAGCACGAGATTGAGGGCATTCCCCATTCATGATCTTGCTATTTGCGAGCAACAATCCAGCACAATTTTGAGGGTGTTCCCCGATCTGATGCTACCATCATCCATTTGAAGAAGTGAGGGTGTTCCCCGTTCTTCGGAATCCATTCCATCCTCCAATTTCACCTCGTGATTTCAAGATTTCCTCTGTTCTTCGAAGGCTGGTGCATTCGGATGAATCTGAGCTAGTTAGGGCATTCCCAGTAGCTTGGATTTCTCCTGAATGATGTTGTGAGTTTGGTTCTTCATCAGAGATTGCCCGAAGGGCGTTCCCAGAGGCAATTCTTTGTTCACGACAGAGAAGTAGAAGTTTGAGTTCGATTTGGTTGTGGAATGCTTTAGGTTTTTGATTTCTTTGTTTTTGTCTTTGAATTATGCTTGAACTTGCTCAGATCTGATGATCTGATAGTGTAGATTTCATTTTAATTTCTAGTTTGAATTGTTCTTTCTATTTTTTATAAGTTGATGCTTAATTTCAATTTATAGATTTAGAAAACCCCCTAGTTTGATTCTTTATATTTGTGTGACAATGTTTATGTTAGAATGTTAAATGAATCACTTGAGTTTTTCATTATTTACCTTTAATTGACATTGTTGAATGTGTTTGAGAATTGAAGACTTTGTGCTTGAGTGTTTAATTTGATTGTGATGGTGAATGGATTGTTAATTTCGGACTGCAATTGTATTGAGTTCTTGATTCAAATTGCTACTGTGAATGTGAGTGTTGAATGCTTGGAATGTTTTGTTACTGTGAATTTGAATAGAAGGTAAATAAATTGACTCAATTGATTAGATAAAACTTTAGAATCCGAATTTAATTGTAGACAACTTGATGAAGGGAAGTTTAATCATGTTTAGATGAGGATGCACTTTCTTTGATTCTGTTCTTGAATGCATTAGAGAAAGACAATTTGAATTGTAAGTCAAATGATGTACTTAGTTAACATTGAAGATGTAAGAAGTGGATTTGAGTCAATTATAGAATTTTCACACACTCGCTAGTTATCCTTGGAAAAATACGACTTGAGACTCCTTACTACACGTGTTATTTTTGGTTTATGTGACTTTCAATCTTTATCAATTTGGGGTGCCACGTGACATGCAAAATGGCTAACACCACTGGGCCTCCCCAACCTCCTCCCAGAGGGTGGGTGCCTGACAAGGCCTACCATACAACGCTTCAAACAATACCATCTGGATAGCCGAATGATAGATATTGTTGTAGGTAAACTCTACTAATGGCAAGTGGTTCTCCCAACTGCCTCCAAAATCCATAACACAAGACCTCAGCAAGTCCTCTAGAATCTGAATGGTCCGCTCTGACTGTCCATCTGTCTGCGAAAGGAAAGTTGTATTGAATCGGAGCTATGTGCCCAAGGCCTGCTGCAGACTCTGCCAGAACCGGGACATGAATCGTGGGTCTCTATCCGATATAACACTCAATGGGACACCATGAAACCTGATGATCTCTCGACAATATAGCTCTGTCAATCGATCCAGAGAGTCGGTCTTCTGAATCGCTAAGAAGAGCGTGAATTTGGTTAATCGGTCAATGACTACCCAAATCGCAACATGGTCTCGTTGTGTCCTAGGCAATCCCACCACAAAGTCCATGGTAATGTACTCTCATTTCCACTCAGGAATAGGAATCCTCTATTGTAATCCGGCAGGTCTCTGGTGCTCAGCCTTCACCTACTGACATACAAGACATCTAGCTACAAATTCTGTGATGTTTTTCTCCATGCCGTTCCACCAGTAGGAACATCTCAAATCTCGATACATGCGTGTCCCGCCTGGGTGGATCGTAAATCAAGAACAATGAGCCTCCTGCGATAACTCCTCCCTAATCGGGTGAGATGGAGGTACGCATAATCGGCCTCGAAAATATATAATACCCACGTAATATCGGGTGAACTATGTATGCTGCCCGGAAGCTATCTGGCTACCAATGGACTGTAAGTGTTGATCACCGGCCTGGGCCTCTCGGATCCTCGTCCTGATCGATGACTGAGCAACTATGGTAACCAGAATACCCTGCTCTGTCTGTCCTTGCTCCTGAAGGCCTAACTTGGAGAAACCCTGAATCAAGTCTGTGACTGAAGCTCGGTGGCAAGGTAAAGTCCCTCTGGACTTCCTGCTAAGTGCATAGGCAACCATATTAGCTTTCCCCGGGTGGTAGCTAATAGTACAGTTATAATCCTTCAGAAACTTCATCCATCTCCTCTGTCGGAGATTAAGCTCTTTCTGGGTGAAAATATATTTGAGACTCTTATAATCAGTGAGAATCTCAAATGTAATACCATAAAGGTGATGCCGCCAAATCTTCAAAACAAATATAATGGTGATCAACTCCAGATCATGCACTGGGTAGTTCTTCTCATGCTCCTTCAATTGATGAGAAGCATAAGAGACTACCCTGTCGTGCTGCATCAGAATAGCGCCTAAACCTTGCAGAGATGCGTCGGTTTAGAGTACGAATCCGTCCTCTCCAGAAGGCAAAACCAAAATTGGTGTTGTTACTAGTCTCCGCTTCAGCTCCTGGAAACTAGTCTTGCAGGCTTCTGACCAAGTGAATTTCATGTCTTTCCTGGTCAGACGTGTCAGCGACATAGCGATACGCGAGAAACCCTCGATGAACCGTCTGTAATATCCAGCCAGTCCCAAGAAACTACGGATCTCCTAAACTAATTTCGGTTACTCCCAGCTGGTGACAGCCTCGATCTTCTGAGGATCTATGGAAATACCACAGCTAAACACCACGTGTCCCAGAAAACCAACTAAGGATAGCCAAAAAACACACTTGCTGAACTTCGCATATAGTCGATGTCGTCGAAGAGTCTCCATGACTATGCGAAGATGTTGTGCATGATCCTAGAAACGCGAGTAGATCAATATATCGTCGATAAAGACAACAACAAATTGATCTATATACTCCAGAAAAATACGGTTCATCAAGTCCTTAAACACCGCTAGAGCATTAGTAAGCCTAAATGACATTACCATTAATTCATAATATCTGTATCTGGTACGGAATGTTGTCTTCTGAATATCAGATTTTTTAACTCTCAACTGATGATATCCAGACCACATATCAATTTTAGAATACACTGATGTACCTCTGAGCTGATCAAATAAATCCTCAATCCGTGGTAAGGGGTACTTGTTTCTAATGGTCACTAAATTCAGCTATCTTTAATTGATGCACAACCTCATAGTACCATCCTTTTTCTTAACAAACAATACCAGAGAACCCCACGGAGAAACACTAGGGTGAATGAATCCCCTGTCCAATAACTCCTGGAGTTAGATCTTTAGCTCATCCAACTCTTTCGATGTCATACGGTATGGAGCTTTCGATGCTGGCACGGTCTCCGGAATCAGCTCAATAGCAAACTCCACTTGCCTTCGGTGAGGCAAGCCTAGTAGTTCATCTAGAAATACATCCGAATACTCTTGGACCACTAGAACATCTGAGAGCTCAGAACTACTACTATCGTTAGTACTAATCGAAGACAAAAGAAATCCCTAACAGCTATGTGACAGCACCTTCTGAGCCTGAATCGTAGAAATGATCGATATACCATCATCTTTGATGCCAGTGAAATCCCACGAGGGTTGGTTCGGAGGTCGGAACATGACCACCCTCGTCTGGCAATCAACTGTGGCATGATACGCTGACAGTCAATCCATGCCAAGGATAATGTTGAACTCGACCATTTTCAGTACTAATAAATCAACCATGAGTATTATGTTGCCAAAGTCTAACGGGCAACCTCTGACCTCCTGAGTGACGTCCAATGTATCACCGGACAGTAGGGCGACGGTCAGTCGCCGCGGTCTAAGGGTAGGTAGTCTACATATGTCCCTCATAAATGTACAATGCTCTGACTAACTGAGCCAATAGGCCATTCTCTGGCCTACCATTCTCAGTGAATTAAATATTGGTGCCGGAACTTAACTTGGTAGGGGTCTGCTACAATGCATTTCATTTGCTCATTTTTGTTTGATCAGGGCAAGATAATAAAATGTCAACTACAAAGGAGTTTAACCAAGTTTTGGAAACTAGTTCCAAGATAGGTTTTCAATCCACTGTCAGAATGAGACATTTCAAGTGTCCGAGGTGCTAGTATTGGTCTCTAGCACAAACTCTAAGTGGAGTATTAAGCCACTGAATTTTTATGGTTGTACTAATCACCAACCCTAGACGTAGGAGGAGGACTAGGCAAAGGAAGAGGAATCACATAACTCATGTAAGTGTGTTGCAGAGGAGGCAAGAAAAGGATAGGGAAAGCAAAGAAATGAATGTCGGAATCAACTTCAAGAAGAAAAGAATAATTTAGGAAATCCAACCGGTTATCCTTGTGGAATAGTACAGGTACAAGCCCGTACCAAATTCAAATGTCTAACTACTAAAAATCTTTATAACTACGTAGTATTAACACAATATGTATATGGTATATAATAGTAATTGAGATAGTCTAATTAAGGTCATTCGTACTTTTATGAAGCATCACACCATATCTTATTAACAATGAAGCTAATTCCAATATAGACTATATATCTCTCTTTCACCAATAAGGATATATCTATGTTACCCAAGTATTAATATGAATACCAAATTATAAAATAAAACATTTTACCTATTTGCCATCTGGAGATGTTCCATCACTGTCTTGTCCCCAAATATGACCTCGGAATTTCGAAACGAGAAAAATAGTGAAAATCCGTACAAATCCGAAACGGAATTTCGAAACAAAATCAACGAAAATCTGAATAAATCTAAAAATTACCCAAATTAGTTCGCTAAAACACAAAAATCCGACATCATAGCCAACTCTGATACCAAATAAATTGGAATCAGATTAACTCAAAAAACTTGAAACTCGAAAAGCAAGCATCGGAGAACCTCGCTCTGGGCCTCCCCATAAGCATCCAGTCACCCTGACCTACATCAAGCCTCCCTGCAAGCATCTTGTCACCCTGACCTACCTGCTTCCGTACAAGCATCTGATCATCCTGACCTGCTCCAGGCCTCCCCACAAGCATCCAATCATCCTGACCTGCTCCGAGCCTACCCTCAACTTCGTTCAAGGCCGCCCCACATGACATATGGTTTAGACCATAACTCTGATGCCATTTGTTATGCCCAAAGGATGTCCATATATCTCCACAATGGCATGATATTGTCCACTTTGGGCCTAGGCCCTCATGGCTTTGCTCTTGGACTCTCCCCAAAAGGCCTCAAGCCAATGAAGATATCATACATCATTTAAAACCCATGATCTTCCCAAATCTTTCCAATGTGGGATTTTGATTGAACCCCAACAATCGACCTAACTTCCAGTCTAGGTTTTGCTGCTCGGATAGAAGTCTTCGTTCGATCGACCGATCTCAACATTCGATCAACTGATCCCCAGCTCATCTGGTTCGATCAACTCGGCTCGACCATGTCGACATCTATCCACTGTTCGGTTGACCGAACTTGGGGTTCAGTCGACCGATCCCTTGGTCGAACCCGATCATCTTGCTGGAAATCTGATCCTTTTGTTTGAGGGTTTGGTCGATCAATCTGGACGTTTGGTCGACCGAACATGGCTAAATTTGTCCCTGCAAAAATGTTAGTTGCCTGCAAAATAGAGTTAGACGAATAGCACTTTTGACAGCCTCTGGACTATCCAATTCTGACTTTCAGATTTCGTCCGAAAATCCTAGATCAAACTGATGCCTATTGTTCCTTTAACGGAGAACGCGTCGTCCTCACCTACTCCTCTCAGGAGAGTTTACCTTTTCCCAGACCGATTCTCCACGCCGACTGAACTTTTGCTCAGCTCCCAAGACTTCAAGTCTTCATGTTGAACGTCCGCTCCATGACCCGTCCAGACTTTCACCTAGTCCGCGACCACCTGGATTTTCACCTAGAATCCCCGACTCTAGGATTTCGCCCAATGTGCTCGACCCGCCAAGACTTCGCATCACATAGGGTTACCATCCCCTATGACCTAGAGTTACCTTCCCTTAGGGTTTTCCACCTGCCTAACCACAACTAGGACTTTCCATCATCTAGGGATACCACAGCCTAGAAACTAGGGTTACCTCCCCCTAAGGTTTTCCACCTACCTAGAATCCACTAGGACTTTTACCTAAGATAACTTAAGACCTTCCTACAAACTCAATCACACTTGTTAGACAACAAGTAACCTTAACTTTGGACCCTTTGCCATAATCAAAACTTAAGTTTGATCGTCTGGTTCTTCCTACACCAACATCAACTTTTCCTTTATCCAATCCGGAACTTGCTTGTAGTCGAAGAACTGCTCTATTTCATTTATCCAATCAATGAAACTCTTTTCTTGTAATGTGCAAGAAAATTCAGACAGATCCATCCAAAAACCAAGGTCTCTATAGGGTTTCTCCTAACCATGGCGTTCCCGGTATGTAGTCCGCTGGTGATAAGGGTACTCAAAGGAAGACTCAGATCCACGATCTGAGATCTCATGTTCCTCCAGTTTTCGTGTCAACTTAGATCCACGATCTGAGATCCCGTGATCCTCTAATTTTTGCGTTATCTCATCAAGACGCCGAGTCAAACATGCGACTTAGAAGGTAAAAAGAGAATCCAAAGAAAATAAAGAGAAACCCGCCACTATATATATATATATATATATAGCTTTGTTAATAATAGAGGATTATTCCTTGAATATCTACGCAGATGTTTATATGTTTATATAGACTCTAACATTAAGGCTCAAAAAACGAAGAAGAAACACTCTTATAATAAAGATCTCTAAAAATTCTTAACATAAAGAAATTTAAGAAAAACATTACGTTAATTTATATAAACATTAACCCATAAATATGAGAAATATCCTAAATACTATAAATATAAAAATGACTAAAAAAAAATCTTTGGAGGCTCCGAAAAAGACCAAAACGGTTGTTTTGGCCTCGAAATTTGGCATTACCAAAACCCATAACAAATATAGAATTTTTTAATTCTGCACGGTGAGTACTAACAAAGTCTCATTCAGAGTCCTGAGCTAAAAGTTATGTCATCTGTAAAATTGAGTCTTATGTTAATCTTGCATCACAAAGTGTGTAGGGTCGTCCCGAAGATATTTATTAATTTAATGATTTTATTTTTTATTAGTGCTCAAGTATATGTAAAGAAACTAACGGGCAAAATTTTTGTCATGATCATGAGTTAGAAATTAAACCGGAGAAAATCAAGTCCATTTATTAATCTCATCATTTTCTTTCCAGATTAACATTCAACATCATAAAGAAAAAAAGATTCGACATCATCCCATCATCCCCTAGCTTAATGCTAATTTATTTTGAAGGAAGCTTACTACAGCAGCAGACGCCATTTTTGCAGGTGGCAAAACTTGGTGAATCACAGACGGAGAAGCAGAAGCCATCATTAACGCAATCGATATCCGTACAAACAAAATGAATGGGGCGCTCATTTATCGGTACTCTATCATCTGTAGATTAAGAAAGGATGCATGCATGCATGCATGGCGTAAACATTAGCTAACAATATCTAATCAAATATATTGAGATATATTCAATGACAAATGTGTACGTGGCAAGCAGTACCAGATTTGACGAGCACGAGGGATGAGGAGATCAAGAAGCTAAGGGCGACGATGACAAGGAGAAAACAATACTGCTTGGAAGCCATTTCGATCGCCAAAGTACGTTTTGACGTTCTTAATAGTTAGCTAGTTTTGATAGAATGATAATGACGACTAATATTTTTATAATGAAGGAACGTGCAAACAGAAAAATATTTTAAATTTATTCATTCATTTGTTTACTTAAAAAATTACGCTCTTTCATTTTAAAAATCCAACCTATTTGCCTAAACAAGCAAAAATAGGACTGTAAACAGCTGGTTTTTTTTTAAAATGGGGTGCTTTTTAATTTCTTTTATTGTTTACGTGAAAAAATCATTCTGTTTGATTAAGTAAGAAACTAATTAATTTAATTGCCTAAGTAAGCACAAACATAAAAGGTGTGTATCAAAAGTGAATAATTTATTAAGCAAAACTTCCTAATTTTCATTGCTTGCTAATTTACAGTTATATCAAAGTAATTCCATTTTGTTTTGGAAAATGAATTTTTTTTCTTCTTAAAATTTTAATTGAAAAACGAATTATTAAAATAAAATTGATTTAAGACATAACCTTTTGAGATTGAAAGTTTTTCTTCTTAAAATTTTCAGTTTGAATGCAAAGAAAAATTTTAGTTAATTAATCAAACAAAAATAGCATGCACCTGATTGAAAATTTTTATTTAATTATGGGCAACTTGTGATGGTTTCTGGCTTGAATTCTTGAGAAAAAAAATTTCCCTGAAATATAGCTATTAAAATCTTAATCACCCACATAACCAAATGAGAAATTTGTCAATACAAAAAGTAGAATAAAAAGCTATTTGAATAATTGTAGAGGTGAAGTTTGAGGATTGTAGTTCTTGAGCCGTAATAAGAATTCAAATCTATTTTTTTTGTCTTGAAATTGATATAATATCCATAAAGTCAACAACTCATGTTATGAATTGGATAAAAAAAACTCATTTAAAGTTCTAACTATTGAAGATATTTCAATCAGTTTTCATATTGTTGATATGATATATTGGATTGATGCGGGAAGTAATGGGATATCCCCAAAGGTGATGGAAGCAGAAGTCAAAATCAAAATGTATTCAACGAAGTGGAGATTCAATCGAGCATCCCGTCGAACACCAACCGGGTGCTTTATGCCCATCCCTTGTTGGATCCCATCGACCGGGTGATTTTCAATTGTCATCGGTCGACACTACAAAAAATCCGATTATTAAGGTCAGATTTTATCAACGTCTGTCGTTATTAGCGACGGATATTTTATGTCTGTCGCTTTTCGAGACGGATAACGATCCATCACTAATATTCTGTCCCTATTAGCGATTGAATTAAAAAATCTATCGCTATTTAGTCAGATTTTAATTTATTACCTATATACATCGATGGACGAAGCCTACTCCTATTCCTCGGCGTGTCCGTAAGGTGGACGAAGCCTATCAATCCGTCGGTGGATGAGACCCCGGATAACCGGCTAATATGAACTCCTTCTGGGTGGAGAAACCTCGCCACAATCTCTTTTGCAACAGCAATAAAGGAGTATAAGAAATAAAGCAAGAAACAATGGATAATATGAATGTAAATACACTCTACCAAGTTTGCTTGCCTTCTTCTCGTCGACTGGAGTCCGTTGATGAAGCAGCAACTTCACGGATGATGCCAACAGCAGCTGATCAACCAGTCGAGGGAAGCTCACACGAAGCTTCAGCAAAGAGGAGCTCAGCAAAGCTCAAATCGCAGTAAGGAGGAAGAGCAAGAAGCACTCATCGAGGCGCTCAGCATTTGATTTATATCTGCACATGCGAAGAAGACAAAGAACAACACAGAAATCTAGCTGTTGTGTCGCAACGGCTAGGGCCTGGACCGATCAGGCTCCACCCTGATCGGTCTGGGAGGCTCCTGATCAGTCTGTGGACCGATCAGGCCCTAGGCTGATCGGTCCACAGACCGGTCAGCCATCTCTGTGAGGGTTGGCTTTAAAGCCTGATCGGTCTGTGGACCGATCAGGCAACGATCAGTAGCTTCCTGATCATTTTCTGATCGGTCTGTGGACCGATCAGATAACCTACAGCGTTTACTGATCGGTCACCAGACTGATCAGATAAACCTGAGTATCACTGGATCGGTCACCAGACCGATCCAATGCCTTAGAGCTTCCCAGCCCTAAATCCTAAAGTCTTCCCGGTCTAGAGAACGAGCTACCGAGCTCTCTCTGACCTAGTCTGGAGAAACGAGCTACCGAGCCCTCTCTGACCTAGTCTGGAGAACTAGCTACCGAGCCCTCTCCAACTTCCACGTCTGGTCCAGAGAACGAGCTACCGAGCCCTCTTTGACCTAGTCTGGAGAACGAGCTACCGAGCCCTCTCCGACTTCATCTGCTCCAGAAAACGAGCTACCGAGCCCTCTCTGACCTAGTCCGGAGAACGAGCTACCGAGCCCTCTCCAACTCTGTCTGGTCCAGAGAACGAGCTCCCGAGCCCTCTCTGACCTAGTCCGGAGAACGAGCTGCCGAGCCCTCTCCGACTTCGTCTTGTCCAGAGAACGAGCTCCCGAGCCCTCTCTGACCTAGTCCGGAGAACAAGCTGCCGAGCCCTCTCCGACTTCCCATGCCAAGCTTCCATACTTGGACTTCTCCCGTGCCAAGCTCCCTGCTTGGACTTTTCCGTGCCAAGTCTCCATACTTGGACTTTTTTGTGTCAAGTCTCCATACTTGGACTTTTCCCCGTGACAAGCTCCCTGCTTGGACTTTTCCGTGCCAAGTCTCCATACTTGGATTTTTCCGTGCCAAGTCTCCATACTTGGACTTTTCCCCGTGCCAAGCTCCCTGCTTGGACTTTTCCGTGCCAAGTCTCCATACTTGGACTTTTCCCGTGCCAAGTCTCCATACTTGGACTTTACCGAATCAAGTCAACTCAAGTCGGGTCAACCAGGTCAACCTTGACCGAAGGTTGCACCCACAATCTCCCAAGTTTGTATTCTTGTCAAACATCAAGATACAACTTTTCTATTCTCGTCAAACATCAAAATACAACTCGAGTCAGGTCAACTCGAGTCGGGTCAACCAGGTCAACCTTGACCTAAGGTTGCACCAACAATCTCCCCTTTTTTGATGTTTGACAAAAACCATAATCAAGTTAGGTTAACCCGATAACATAACTTAGGTTTTCCAATAGTTCTCCAATCAATGTTCTTCCTTGAACATTCTCCCCAAACTCCAATGTTCTTCCTTGAACATTCTCTAGACATTTCTCCCCCTTTTTGACACACATCAAAAAGAGTGAATCAAGGTTAAGAGTTTCTTCCTAATGAAAGTCTCATACCTTTCATTGAAACCCTTAATTTCCCCCTTGATACTAAAGACAATAATCAACTTAGTGATAATCCCATATCACTCATCCTCAGAAATCGAGTAAAAACTCCCCCTAAAAGTCAACTCCCACTTGACCAATAGGTAAAACTCCCCCTAAAAGTCAACTCCCAATTGACCAATAGGTAAAACTCCCCCTAAAGGTCAACTCCCCCTTGACCATTGCACTAACAATGTCTTGGTGAGTTTCAATCCTTTAGAAATCTAAAATACCAACTTCCAGCTGAAATTTCAGACAATCAGTCGAAAATCAGCATTTTGGCATGCTCAGCCCTTTACTGGATCGGTCACCAGACCGATCCACACTTCCCTGGATCGGTCCAATGACCAATCCAGACCTCCCTGGACCGATCAGCATCCCCTCTGATCGGTCCACAAAGCTCTGATAGGAATTTCTGATTTTTCTCCCGAAATTCAGAAACCCCTAAAAAATCACAGAAAAATCCAAAAATTATAAAATTTTGAGGATACATTCCTCATAACATATATTATCATGGAAAAATAGTTTTCTATGAAAATAACTTCCATTTTTTAATCTTGATACAAAGTTTGAAAGACTTTGAAATAGTTCAAGGTTAATCCATCTTTGTATCAACTTGCTCAATGATGAATGCTATCACTAGAAAAGCTTTATCAAGGTTTTTCAAATCAATTTTGAAATGATTTTAAACCATTCAATTTAGGATCACAATCTTAGGGCTAAGTGTACATGACTTGTACGCAAGCTTTCTCTATGATCCTCAATTTAGAATTAGGCTCATCTAGGTACAAGAGCTATGCACCTTGATCCTAACTCATAATCCTAATATCTCACACACATCTAAGGTGTATCAAACACATCCAAGTCAATTTTGATGTGAGATATGGGTTTAGGTCATCTTAAGCTAAGTTCTCATGCATTTTCTAGACAACAATTTGATTTCCATATCAAATTGAGTTTTTAACCTTAAATCAATTTAATTGATCAGAAATGCAAGAGATGATGACATGACATAAAATAATATCATAAGTGAACATATGTGCCAATGTCATGATATCATGGCATAAAGTATGAAACTTAAATAAGACATGACATATAACTAACCTATGCATTATCATGACATTTCAAATGACAATAAACTAAATATGATGTCATGACATGGCATATGGCAAATAATATATGACAAATAACATATAAAGGTATAGAAAATACCTAATTCTAGCCTTAGTTGCCATTTTGATAATTTTGATCATTTTACCATAAATTCTATATTCCTAAATGTAATAGACCTAAAATCATATACTAAAGATTTTTAGATCACTATGTGCCAATTAGATTGACACTAGAAAATTCCTCAAATGTGGTTGGCACATCCTAATCACCTTAGGAATAATTTTTAATTTCATTTTCAAGGCTTGGTTATACCTTGAAACTTCCTAAAATGCCACCTTTTGCCATGATTAGGTTAACTACCTATCCAAATAAGGTGGGCACACCCTAAACCATCTAGCGTGATGAAATCACGCTCCTAGGAACCCAAAACCTATTTGAGCTCATTGGGTTCACTAAATATTCACTAGGGATGACTTCCCTAGCAACCCTCCTAATGACCCTCCTAGGCTTTAAAGCCTTGGTCAATTGGGACTCATCAAGATCAACTCTAGGGGTGACTCCCTTTGTGACCTTGGTGATGGTCTTCCTAGCCCTAGGTCTTGTTCCATAATCGAATGGAACATTATGATAAGTGGGTTTGACCACTTGAGACTTAGGTTTGTGACTCAAACCTCTCATGACCTTGGGCTTTTGTTTTTGACCCTTAGACCCTAGAGTTGACTTCTCCAAATTCTTAAGGGCCTTTTCTAAGGTGTCAAGTCTTGACCTCAAGACTTGATTTTCCTTCTCTAATACCTCAACTTTTAATTTGTCATTTTTCTTTGAGGTATTCCTAGGCATATGTCTAGTTGTTTTGGGATTCCTATCTAGGTTTTCCTTAACCTTAGATGAGTTAATTCTAGGGTTGGCATTTCTAGTATTATCCTTACCTAGACTAACATGTTTGGCACCTAAGCACATGTATCGGTTTCTATGGTTATCATGCTTATCATCATTGGCAATTGCAATAAAGCTACTAGCATGTTTCTTATTAGAATTGCAATAATGTGCCTTAAAGGGTACCTTAGGGTTTGCCTTAGCTCCCCCTATAGATGTGTTTGGTCTCTTGTCCTTGTGAGGTTGCCTCCCCCTCGGACATTGGCTCCTATAATGTCCCCTTTGCTTGCATTGGAAGCACACCACGTGCTCCTTGCCCTTGCGTATCGGGACTCCGGCTTCCTTGACCTTTGGCGCTGATGGAGTCTTCCTAATCCTCTTTGGACATTTACTCTTGTAATGCCCATATTCCCTACACTCAAAGCACATTATATGTAATTTATTTGAAATTAAGTTGCTTGAGCTACCTAGGGTTGAGGATGGATATACGATCTCTTCTTCATCCCTTCCGGAGGTAAAGGCTTCTTCTTGCACCAATCTTGATGAAGAACTCTCCTCCTCTTCTTCCTTAGATGTTGAGTAGCCCTCAACTTCTACTTCCATACCTCCATGATGTGAGCTACTTGGCTCACTTGACTCCTCTTCATGACTTGAATTGGAGCTCTCCTCATGGAACTTAGCCAAGTTGTTCCACAACTCCTTGGCATCGTTGTATCCACCTATCTTACACAAGATATCATTAGGTAATGAAGATTCAAGGATTTTTGTTACCTCGTCGTTGATTGTGGATTGGTGGATTTGTTCCTTCGTCCACTTCTTCTTCTCGAGAGGTTCTCCCTTTTTATCAACCGGAGGAGTAAAACCTACTTGTACACAATTCCAATTCACTAGGTTAGTCATAAGAAAATACTTCATTCTTACCTTCCAATACGCGAAGTCGTCGCGATCGTAGAATGGTGGAATCGTGATGTCTTCTCCAAGTAGATCCATTCTCTAGCTTGTGCTCCCCCGGGTGTTAATCTGACGAAGAGCAACCTTGCTCTGATACCACTTGATAGGACCTTCGGATGCGACTAGAGAGGGGGGGTGTGAATAGCCGACCTCAAATTATCGTTTCTTCCTACAATTTAGGTTAGCGCAGTGGAAATACAATGTAGAAACGAAAGTGGAGAAGATCAAACCTCAAACACGATGATGTAACGAGGTTCGGAGATGATACTCCTACTCCTCGGCGTGTCCGTAAGGTGGACGAAGCCTATCAATCCGTCGGTGGATGAGACCCCGGATAACCGGCTAATATGAACTCCTTCTGGGTGGAGAAACCTCGCCACAATCTTTTTTGCAACAGCAATAAAGGAGTATAAGAAATAAAGCAAGAAACAATGGATAATATGAATGCAAATACACTCTACCAAGTTTGCTTGCCTTCTTCTCGTCGACTGGAGTCCGTTGATGAAGCAGCAACTTCACGGATGATGCCAACATCAGCTGATCAACCATTCGAGGGAAGCTCACACGAAGCTTCAGCAAAGAGGAGCTCAGCAAAGCTCAAATCGCAGTAAGGAGGAAGAGCAAGAAGCACTCATAGAGGTGCTCAGCATTTGATTTATATCTGCACATGCGAAGAAGACAAAGAACAACACAGAAATCTAGCCGTTGTGTCGCAATGGCTAGGGCCTGGACCGATCAGGCTCCACCCTGATCGGTCTGGGAGGCTCCTGATCGGTCTGTGGACCGATCAGGCCCTAGGCTGATCGGTCCATAGACCGGTCAGCCATCTCTGTGAGGGTTGGCTTTAAAGCCTGATCGGTCTGTGGACCGATCAGGCAACGATCAGTAGCTTCCTGATCGTTTTCTGATCGGTCTGTGGACCGATCAGATAACCTACAGCGTTTACTGATCGGTCACCAGACCGATCAGATAAACCTGAGTATCACTGGATCGGTCACCAGACCAATCAGTAAACTTCAACCCTAAATCCTAAAGCCTTCCGGTCTAGAGAACGAGCTACCGATCCCTCTCGGACCTAGTGCGGAGAAACGAGCCACCGAGCCCTCTCCGACTTCCATGTCCGGTCCAGAGCTCTAAGCCCTCTCGCCTAGTCTAGAGAACGAGCTACCGAGCCCTCTCCAACTTCCACGTCCGGTCCGGAGAACGAGCTCCAGCCCCCTCTCCACAGTTCGGAGAACGAGCTACGAGCCCTCTCCGACTTCATCTTCTCCATAGAACGAGCTACCAAGCCCTCTCTGACCTAGTCCGGAGAACGAGCTGCCGAGCCCTCTCCGACTTCCTCCGGTCCAGGCAGGCTACCAAACCCTCTCGACCTAGTTCGAGAGCGAGCTCCGAGCCCTCTCGACTTCATTCGGTCCGGAGAACGAGCTACAGGCCCTCTCGACCTAGTCCGGAGAACAAGCTACCGAGCCCTCTCCAACTCATGCGGTCCGGAGAATGAGCTCCGAGCCCTCTGACCTAGTCCGGAGAACGAGCTGCCGAGCCCTCTCCGACTTCGTCTGGTCCAGAGAACGAGCTCCCGAGCCCTCTCTGACCTAGTCTGGAGAACGAGCTGCCGAGCCCTCTCCGACTTCCCATGCCAAGCTTCCATACTTGGACTTCTCCCGTGCCAAGCTCCCTGCTTGGACTTTTCCGTGTCAAGTCTCCATACTTGGACTTTTCCGTGCCAAGTCTCCATACTTGGACTTTTCCCCGTGCCAAGCTCCCTGCTTGGACTTTTCTGTGCCAAGTCTTCATACTTGGACTTTTCCCCGTGCCAAGCTCCCTGCTTGGACTTTTCCGTGCCAAGTCTCCATACTTGGACTTTTCCCATGCCAAGTCTCCATACTTGGACTTTACCGAATCAAGTCAACTCAAGTCGGGTCAACCAGGTCAACCTTGACCTAAGGTTGCACCCACAATCTCCCAAGTTTGTATTCTTGTCAAACATCAAGATACAACTTTTCTATTCTCGTCAAACATCAAAATACAACTCGAGTCAGGTCAACTAGAGTCGGGTCAACCAGGTCAACCTTGACCTAAGGTTGCACCAACAACATGATGGAGATAACCATAGTATATAACACGCTGTATAAATATTAACTAGCAATGACACTACAAAAAAAAAACAGACAATTAGGGATGAAAATTATTCGTCATAAATTTACGATGTCTTTTGCAACGTATTTTTCTTATAATAAATTTCATCACAAAAATTTTCACGATGATTTTTTTTTTAAATTCGTGCCAAAATTTGTCACGGAAACCCTATTTTTGTGTAATGAGAGTTGCCTAACAGATTTTAATTTTTGAAAAATTTTAGATTAAAAGTTATAACAATCAACCATTTAGGATGTAGTTTAGAAAAATTTTAGTTGATTGATTAAAGTTTTATAATATTTTTATTTCAACCATTTATTTCCTTTTTTTTCTCATTCTAGTTTACATCAGCTCCCTCACCTTATAGTCGGACCCTTTCATATTCACGATACAAGCTGATCAAGTATTCTATCTTGAGTACCCAACAAAGAGAAGAAAACCTAGTGAATGGTTAATAGTGTGTCAAATAAAGTCTTGGTCAACCATAAAAATGTCGAACATCATAACTGCACAAAACCATTATGCATATTAAAATGAAGAAGTTGAGATACACTCAATTGATTCAAAAATACAATCCACATCATAAATACTTATAAATATTAATGTTACTTATGAGGAAATAGATGATGGAGAGATGTCTAAAAGTGAGGAGATTCATGTACCAATGGAGTCTAGCGATGAGAACTTACAAAATATTAATTTAGTTGATTCAGAAGGACATCAGATGATTAACAATTAATAACAATGCTATGCTATATTGTATGAATTTTTTTATTTATTTCATCTCCCTAATTAAAAGGTCTTATTATTCAAATGTGTATGTCTTATACTATGATGTTGCATATATAGACATGGAGCCACATATTAGAGTATATGGTGACTCGATTACTTTGAGTGTTGTTGGTAACTAGTAAGTATTTATGTATTTAGTAATTATTTCAATCCTTTATTTTTTTTATTTTTCACACATATTTCATAAATGATATTTTTCCATATAGTTTTATCTTAGATGGTCATCAGGTAGTACCCTACATATCAAAGAAGTTTAAAAAATGATAGTCATAATCTAGTTCGACATAGAGGCTTATATATCAAGACTTGGAGGACTTCTATATACCTGTCTGAATGAGTGGAACTGTTGGAATAGAGTTTGAGCGTAGTCAAAAGGAAGGAAGTATTCTTTAACCTTCTCCCAGTCTGTTATTTAGATTTTCCCTATTTGACTTATGAGCATCGCATCGGTTCCCACCTTGTCGATGCTCACCATTGAGTTTGATGGCAATCAACTTTACCTTCATCCAATCTGGAACTTGCTTATTGTAACGCCCGAAAATTCTCAAACTTGCGTTAGAATTATTCTATGTTTTTTTTGGAATTTTTAGATATTTTTCCGAAATTTTTCCGAGTAGCGGAAGTAGCAAAAATAATTAGAACCGCAAAATAGCTTAGGCGGGAATCGAACCCGAGACCTATGGTGTAAGGGATAATGCTAGTAACCAGTTGAACCCAGCAGGGCCGTGCTGAAAGAAGAGGGAATCAATTATATTTATAATTGATTTTTGGATTAATTAATTAGTAAATATAAATAAGGATTTAAGTGAGAAGTTTTAGATTATTTCTCACCGTAGTTTTTCCTCACCCGAAACCTAAAACCGCCGCACCTCTCTTCTTCTCCTCTTCCTCACGCACGGCACACCAAGCCAAGGGTCAAGGGAACATCTTCCGGCGACGACTCCAACACGAAAAAGGTTCTTCTCCGCGAGAGGAACGCGAGGACATAAGCGGTTCGTCGAACGGAGCAGTTTTCCGGAAAACCTAGCGGATAGAATCGTAAGAAAACCTTGCGATTGAGGTAAGAAACCCCTCACCTGCAGTATAATTGCTCTCGCTTGTTAGTTTTGGCGTTAGTTTAGTAGTTTTACAGTTTTCAGTTATAGGGTGTGCTCTCAGTGCACACCAAACATTCGGTAGAATGCCTAGTTCAGAAGGATGCACCAGTAGGCGTCCTAACAGCATGTAAAACGTATTAGAAACGTTTTTCTCAGTTTATTATCAGTTATTACAGCTATATGGATCAGATATCTATTGGGTGGGCTCCCACAGTAGCCTCTAGGTTCAGATAACCTAGCTCTAGGTTCAGATAACATAGAACAGCAAAGTAAAATAAAACAGTATTCAGTATTTTACTTTTAGTCAGTTGGCACTGTATTTGGATCAGATATCCATGGGCTGGACTCCCACAGTCGTCCCTAGGTTCAGATAACCTAGTAACCCTGCTAGATTCAGAACTTGCAACCCCGGGTCTCGTAGGGATGCGCGCACAGTAAGTACAGTTACCAGGGCCCCAGCAGCATGTTTAGTATTTTCATCTACTATATGTATAGTTTTCAAATTTGAAACCAGTGATGAGAACACTAATTTAGCTTTCAGTTCAGTTCAGGTTCCGTTTATATGATTTGAGTTCATGTACAGATTTAGATATATGCATGACTAGTTCAGTTTCATGCTTAGTTTATAAGTATGTCATGTTCAATTTAAAGCATGTTCAATCTATATTCTATGCCATGTTTCAGTTCCAGTTTATGCTTTTGTATGCCATGCCATGTTGCCATGCTCAGTTCAGTTTTCAAATAGCATGTTTTAAAAGTCATGAAATGCATCGTTGCATGTTTTTGTGAGGTAGATGGTTTCTTACTAAGCTTAAAGCTTACAGATACTATTTTCCTTATACTGCAGATATAGGAAAAAGGAAAATGGATTAGCAGTGGAGGCTGGAGGTCAATGCAGATGAGGATGTGTGTGGAAGGAACTGGAATAAAAGACCCTCTGGGGATTTAGCATTTACCTTAGCACTTTTCAGTATTTGGTTTAGTTTCATGTTTTAAGCAATTAGAACTTTTAGAAATTCATACCTTCATGCACTTTAAGTTGTTAAAATGCCGTGAACCGGTAAACCTTGCTTTAGCTTAAGTTTAGAATTGTTACTACATGTTGCTAGAATGTTTATTATGCATTAGATAGTGGTAGTGGGAGGTTTTGGCACGAATCGATGCTGGAATGATCGGTCTATTGCGATCAGAAACTGGATCGGTCGGTGAGACCGATCAGTGCTCTTCTCCTGGATCGGTCGGTAGGCCGATCCGAGATGAATCTGATAGCCTCTTGTCTCCACAGATCGATCGGTAGGCCAGGCCGACCCATCGAGCGATGGCATCCCGTCTCGGTGCACGGATCGGTGCAGACCGATCGACACCTGATTGGTCTTCCGACCGATCCAGCCTCTGCTGGATCGGTCCGCAGACCAATCCAGCAGGGCACAGAATCGCGGCAGACACACCTGGATCGGTCTTCCGACCGATCCAGCAGGGCACAGAATCGCGGCAAGTTTGATCGATCCGTGGATCGAACAGCAGCTAGCTGGGAAGTCAGCTTTGAGTTCTAGCCCAGATGGGAGGTCAAGTATCCTCCTTAGTACATATACCCCAACCGGAAAGGTCTTGAACCCTTCCTTATAACAGCATGGGTGTACCAGTTGTCAGTTTAATAGAGTCAGTTAGTGAAATTTTATTTTACCCAGTTTCCGCACAGTACGGCACAGTAGTTTCAGTAGTTAAGGTAGCGATCCGGCTCACAGCTTAGTACCCAGGAGTCGGGTCGTTACAGAGTGGTATCAGAGCAAATTCCTTACTTCCTACACACACATCAGCATTGTGCCTACAGCTTCCAAGTAAGAACATCTCTCACTCAGTTTTGTTTTCAGCTTTCATATCAGTTATATGTGCTTTCATGTTTGCTCTCATGTTGGTAGTTAATTAATTCATGTTTACAGTAATAATATTTAACATGTTACCAGTAGTTAACTATAACATGATAGCCTAGTTATATATATGTATTCTCTGCTATTTAGAAAATGGTACGAGGACATCCGGCTAAGAAAGCATCAGCGGCTGAGCCCCAGCAAGAGGCAGGCAGTTCAGTGCCTCCCCCAGACCTTACAGCACTAGTGGCTCAGCTACAGCAGCAGTTAGCTGAACAGCAGTAGGAGATAGCCTCCTTAATGGCTAACCAGCAGACTATTCCCCCCGTCACTCCAGTACCGAACCTCACGACTCCAGTAATCACAGAGGTTGTGCCAGCTCAGCCTGTAGTACCAGTCCCAGTAGCCCCAGTAGCAGGGGCTAAGAGAGAAGCTTACCTTATCCAGTGGCAGAGAATTAAGCCCGAGAACTTCTCAGGCACCAGCGAACCATGGGATGCTCAGGCATGGTTTAAAACACTGGAAAGCACGATGGAGCTTCTAGACTGGCCAGAGCACGAAAAGGTGAAGTGTGCCTCCTTAGCTTAACAGGAGACGCATGTATGGGGAGCGGATTAAATCGAAGTGGCCAGTAAACCAGATGACATGGGCCAACTTCGAGAAAGAATTCTTGAGGAATTCTTTCACATGCAAGTCACGAACCGACACTATGATGAGTTTACGAATTTCGTCAGGCAACCTATCAGAGGAAGCCGTGAAGAAATTCAACAGGTTGGCCCGTCTGTGTCCGAAACTAGTCGCACAGAGAAGGAACGAGTACGGTTGATCTCAAGATGCTGAGGTCGGAGATCGGAAGAATGTGGTGGTGGCGTTCATAGGCCACAAACCACGGAGGAGCTAGTGAGTAGTGCTCGATCACCGAGCACTATCGACATCACCCAGTGACGGTGTTTCCACGAGTCAAGGGACAAGGCAGCACAGTACTCGTGAAACAACAGGACATAGCTCCAACTGGAAGGGAAACGCAAGGCGGTAGTGACCCAAAGGGGGACCGGCTGGAAAACATTCCAGACATCCCAAGTGTGCTATTTGTGGGAAACATCATCCAGTTTGCCGCAAGGGTACGCGAGGTTGTTTTGAATGTGGACGGGAAGGGCACATGGCTAGCGATGCCGAACAAGAACGATCTTCCTCAACCTCAGCCGTCTATGGAGCTCGGCCAGCTACACGGATGTATCTTGCCTTAGATGGTCCACGGATCGATCGAGGCAGATTAAAGCCCCCATAACACGAATGCGGATTTTCTCACCGACCGAGAGGACGTAGCAAATACCTCGGCGGTTGTCACAGTCGGATCGATTTTCTGACATAATGCAACTGTCTTATTCGATACTGGGGCAACCCACTCTTATGTATCCAGGGCGTTTGCCGAGAAATTGGTAACACCTCCAAAGGTACTCAATAGTCAGTTTCTGACAACACTACCCTCAGGAGACATTATGACATCTACGCACTGGCTCAGAGCAGTGCCAGTCATTATAGCAGACATAGAACTTTTTGGTGATATGATAGTGCTAGAAATGACTGACTACGATGTCATCTTTGGAATGGATTTTCTGATCAGATACGGCGCTTCTATAGAGTGCCGTAAACAAAAGGTCATATTCCAACCTGAAGAAGGAGTACAGTTTGAGTACATAGGAAAACCAAAGAGAAAAGCCAGGAAGTTTCTCTCAGCGTTGAAAGCACAGCAGCTATTGGATTCAGGATGCATGGGATTTTTAGCAAATGTAGTCAACACCAGCCAGGACAAGAACCAACAGCTATCAGAGGTTCGAGTCGTTTGTGACTACCCAGCAGTTTTCCCTGAAGAGCTACCAGGCTTAGCACCAGACAGGGAGATTGAATTTGAGATAGAGCTCATTCCCGGCACAAATCCAATTTCCAAGGCACCGTACCGCATGGCTCCAGCTGAACTGAAGGAACTTCAGGAGCAATTGCAGGAGCTTCTTGACAAGGGTTTCATACGCCCTAGTCACTCACCATGGGGAGCACCTGTGTTGTTCGTGAAGAAGAAGGATGGAAGCATGCGCCTATGCATAGACTACCGTGCCTTGAACCAGGTCACAATTAAAAACAGGTACCCTCTCCCCAGGATAGATGACCTGTTTGATCAGCTAAAGGGAGCCACAGTGTTCTCTAAAATTGACCTTAGATCAAGATATCACCAGGTTAGAGTCAAGAAAGGTGATATACCTAAAACAGCTTTCAGGACCAGATACGGACATTATGAGTTCGTAGTCATGCCTTTCGGCGTGACAAATGCTCCAGCTACTTTCATGGACCTCATGAACAGAGTATTCAGAGAATACTTAGACAAGTTTATCATCGTGTTCATCGATGACATTCTTATCTATTCAGGCACTCAGGAGGACCATGCAGAGCATCTGAAGACAGTTTTGCAGATCCTTCAGCAGAACCAGCTGTACGCCAAATTCACGAAATGTGAATTTTGGCTAGACCAGGTAGCCTTTCTCGGTCACATCATCTCCAAGGATGGTGTTATGGTAGATCCCAGCAAGATAGAAGCAGTAAGTAACTGGAAGAGACCTAAGAACGCCAGTGAAATCAGAAGCTTTCTGGGATTAGCAGGCTACTACAGGAAATTCGTAGAGGACTTCTCCAGGATAGCCTCCCCACTGACAGCTCTCACCAGGAAGAACAAGAAATTTCAGTGGGCGGAGGGCTGAGAACAGCTTGAACTAAAGCGGAGATTGACGGTGCTCTATTTTAGCTATACGAGAAAACACGACGACATCTACAATGGCGCCTCTAAATTGGGATTAGGAGCGGTCATGATGGCAAGGTGATCCCCTATGCCTCCGGACAACTCAAGGATTATGAGAGGAACTATCCTACACACGACCTTGAGCTTGCAGCAGTGGTGTTCGCTCTCAAGATTTGGAGACATTATTTGTACGGAGCTCAGTGCAGAGTGTATACAGATCATCAAAGTCTGAAGTATTTCTTTACTCAGAAGGATCTGAATATGCGACAGCGCAGATGGTTAGAGCTGGTCAAGGATTATGACATAGATATCCTCTACCATCCAGGGAAAGCTAATAAGGTAGCAGACGCACTCAGCAGGAAGTCCAGTGCTACCTTATTATCTTTAGCAGCTATGTCACCACCCCTAAGGAAGGAGATTACAGCTTTTAGTCTCGAGCTTATAGTCGGGCAACTTTCCGTTATGTCCTTAGCATCTACCTTGCTTGATGATATCCAGACAGCTCAGGAGCAGGATCCTGAAATCCAGAAAATCAAGCAAGGGTTAGCAGAATCAGAAAGTGGAGAGTTCAGAGTGTCCGCGAGTGGGGTAGTGTACTGTGGTGACAGACTTTGTGTTCCAGATCAGGAGGAACTACGAAAACAGATTCTAGACGAGGCTCACAGGACTCCCTATGCGATGCATCCTGGTTCCACCAAAATGTATCAAGACCTGAAGAAACATTTTTGGTGGCCCGAGATGAAGCGAGATATCGCCAGATACGTCAGCATCTGTCTAACCTGTCAGAGGGTTAAGGCAGAACATCAGCGACCAGGAGGAGTTCTGCAGCCGATCCAGATTCCAGAATGGAAGTGGGAGGATATCTCTATGGACTTCATAGTGGGATTACCCAGAACCACGAATGGTTTTGATGCCATCTGGGTAATAGTCGACAGGTTGACTAAATCAGCCCACTTCTTAGCTATCAGAATATCCTATTCCATGGAGCAGCTAGCTCAGTTGTATCTCAAGGAGATTGTCAGGCTGCATGGAGTCCCACGAACCATTATATCAGACAGAGACAGCAGATTTACATCACACTTCTGGAAGTGTGTACAGTTAGCTATGGGCACCCAGTTAAAATTCAGCACAGCCTTCCATCCTCAGACAGATGGTCAGACGGAGCGAGTAAATCAGGTACTCGAAGATATGCTCCGAGCTTGTGCCCTAGATTTCAAGGGAAGTTGGTGCAAATATCTGAGTCTAGCAGAATTTGCATACAACAACAGTTATCAGGCCACTATCGGCATGGCACCTTATGAGGCACTCTATGGGCGGAGGTGCAGATCACCAATCTGCTGGTATGAGAGTGGTGAACAGAAGGAACTAGAGCTTCAGACAGATCTAGTAGCAGATACCACAGCAGCCATACAGCAGATTCGCCAGAGGATAGAGACAGCACAGAGCCGTCAGAAGAGCTATGCTGATACACGACGCAGACCCCTAGAGTTTTCAGTTGGGGATACAGTTTTCCTTAGAGTAGCTCCCATGAAGGGAGTCATGCGTTTTGGGAAGAAGGGCAAGCTAGCTCCCAGATATGTGGGACCATACCTTATCACGAAGAGAGTGGGCAAGGTAGCATATGAGCTAGAGCTACCTCAGGAGATGTCAGCTGTCCACAACGTATTTCATGTCTCCATGCTGAAGAAGCATATTCCAGACGCCACCCAGGTGATTGAGCCCCAGTTGGTACAGGTCCGTGATGATCTCAGCTATGACAGTCGGCCTATTCAGATAATAGACCGAGCAGTAAAGAAATTACGGAACAAGGAAGTACCATTAGTCAAAGTCAGCTGGCAAAATCACACAACAGCAGAGGCGACTTGGGAGACAGAGGCCAGCATGAGACAGAAGTACCCAGAATTGTTTTAAGTTCGGGGATGAACTTTTTATAAGGTATGGGGGATTGTAAAGCCCGAAAAATTCCCGAATTTATTTTAGAATTATTCTACGATTATTCTGGAATTTTCCGAGTAGCGGAAGTAGCAAAAATAATTAGAACCGCAAAATAGCTTAGGCGGGAATCGAACCCGAGACCTATGGTGTAAGGGATAATGCTAGTAACCAGTTGAACCCAGCAGGGCCGTGCTGAAAGAAGAGGGAATCAATTATATTTATAATTGATTTTTGGATGAATTAATTAGTAAATATAAATAAGGATTTAAGTGAGAAGTTTTAGATTATTTCTCACCGTAGTTTTTCCTCACCCGAAACCTAAAACCGCCGCACCTCTCTTCTTCTCCTCTTCCTCACGCACGGCACACCAAGCCAAGGGTCAAGGGAACATCTTCCGGCGATGACTCCAACACGAAAAAGGTTCTTCTCCGCGAGAGGAACGCGAGGACATAAGCGGTTCGTCGAACGGAGCAGTTTTCCGGAAAACCTAGCGGATAGAATCGTAAGAAAACCTTGCGATTGAGGTAAGAAACCCCTCACCTGCAGTATAATTGCTCTCACTTGTTAGTTTTGGCGTTAGTTTAGTAGTTTTATAGTTTTCAGTTATAGGGTGTGCTCTCAGTGCACACCAAGCATTCGGTAGAATGCCTAGTTCAGAAGGATGCACCAGTAGGCGTCCTAACAGCATGTAAAACATATTAGAAACGTTTTTCTCAGTTTATTATCAGTTATTACAGCTATATGGATCAGATATCCATTGGGTGGGCTCCCACAGTAGCGTCTAGGTTCAGATAACCTAGCTCTAGGTTCAGATAACCTAGAACGACAAAGTAAAATAAAGCGATTATTGATATTTTACTTTTAGTCGATTGGCTTGTATTTGGATCGATATCCATGGGTTGGCGTCCCTAGGTTTAGATAACCTAGTAACCCTGCTAGATTCAGAACTTGCAACCCCGGGTCTCGTAGGGATGCGCGCACAGTAAGTACAGTTGCCAGGGCCCCAGCAGCATGTTTAGTATTTTCATCTATTATATGTATAGTTTTCAAATTTGAAACCAGTGATGAGAACACTAATTTAGCTTTCAGTTCAGTTCAGGTTCCGTTTATATGATTTGAGTTCATGTACAGATTTAGATATATGCATGACTAGTTCAGTTTCATGCTTAGTTTATAAGTATGCCATGTTCAATTTAAAGCATGTTCAATCTATATGCTATGCCATGTTTCAGTTCCAGTTTATGCTTTTGTATGCCATGCCATGTTGCCATGCTCAGTTCAGTTTTCAAATAGCATGTTTTAAAAGTCATGAAATGCATCGTTGCATGTTTTTGTGAGGTAGATGGTTTCTTACTAAGCTTAAAGCTTACAGATGCTACTTTTCTTATACTGCAGGTACCGGTAAAAGAAAAGTGGATTAGCGGAGGCTGGAGGGCGATGCTACGATGATGTGTGTGTGGAAGGAGTGGAATAAAAGACCCTCCGGGATTTAGCATTTACCTTAGCACTTTTCAGTATTTGGTTTAGTTTCATGTTTTAAGCAATTAGAACTTTTAGAAATTCATACCTTCATGCACTTTAAGTTGTTAAAATGTCGTGAACCAGTAAACCTTGCTTTAGCTTAAGTTTAGAATTGTTACTACATGTTGCTAGAATGTTTATTATGCATTAGATAGTGGTAGTGTGAGGTTTTGGCACGAATCGGTGCTGGAAATCGGTGAGATCGATTCAGATACGTCTGGATCGGTCGGTGAGACCGATCCAGGTACTCCTCTTCCTTGATCGGTCGACCGATCCAGATGAATCTGATAGCCTCTTGTATCTCACAGATCGGTCGGTGGCCGACCGACATCGAGCGAGGGCATCCCGGCGTCTCGGTGCGGATCGGTCTGCGACCGATCCGACACACTGGATCGATCTTCCCGATCCGACCTCTGTTGGATCGGTCCGCGACCGATCCGGCACAGAATCGCGGCAGACACACCTGGATCGGTCTTCCGACCGATCCAGCAGGGCATAGAATCGCGGCAAGTTTGATCGATCCGTGGATCGAACAGCAGCTAGCTGGGAAGTCAGCTTTGAGTTCTAGCCCAGATGGGAGGTCAAGTATCCTCCTTAGTACATATACCCCAACCGGAAAGGTCTTGAACCCTTCCTTATAATAGCATGGGTGTACCAGTTGTCAGTTTAATAGAGTCAGTTAGTGAAATTTTATTTTACCCAGTTTCCGCACAGTACGGCACAGTAGTTTCAGTAGTTAAGGTAGCGATCCGGCTCACAGCTTAGTACCCAGGAGTCGGGTCGTTACAAGTCGAAGAACTACTCTATTTCATTCATCCAATAATGAAACTCTTTTCTTGTAACGTGCCAGAAAATTCAGGTGGATCCATCCAAAAACCAAGGTCTCCATAGGGCTTCTCCTGACCATGTCGTTCCTGGTATATAGTCCGTTGATGATAAAGGTTCTCAAAGGAAGACTCAGATCCACGATCTGAGATCTCACGTTCCTCAATTTTTCATGCCAACTTAGATCCATGATCTGAGATCACATGATCCTCCAATTTTTGCGTCATCTCATCAAGATGTCGAGTCAAACCTGTGACTTGCTTAAAAGGTAATAAGAGAATCTAAAGAAAATAAGAGAAACCCGTCATATATATATATATATATATATATATATAGCTATTTACTATTTACTATTTACTATTATTTAATAGTAAATAGTAAATTTACTATTTACTATTTAGGTCCTGAATAGGTGAGGCTCCCTGGAAAACAAACAAAAAAAGAAAGCAGTTTAGTAAAAAAAAAAAGAGTAAAAATTTTAAAAGTCAATATATTTAACCATACCATCATGGTATTATGACTATCTACTTTATTTCTGCACTTCACTATTACTGTATTTTTCTTTTACTATTTACTGTTAACTATTACTATTTTACTATTATTGTTTACTGTCAAGTTATTTTTATTTACTGTTAATATACTTCTGTTACTGTTTACTGTTTACTGTTAATCTACTTCTGTTACTATTTACTGTTAAAAAAAAAATTTGGTATCAGAGCAAAACATGAATTAGATATAGAATCTGGTGAAGCCATGATAAGAGTAGGAGAAAATTATTTAGGTGATGTAGCTAGAGCAGCATGAGAATCTTATAAAACTACTCACACTGAAGAAATAGCTAGGATTGCTTCACAAGGTAATAATATACTTAATTTTTGTTATACTATCCACAGACTTTTTACAGCAAGAGACGGTAAAATACTTAATAGTAACAGAAGTAGATTAACAGTAAACAGTAACAAAAGTATATTAACAGTAAATAAAAATAACTTGACAGTAAACAGTAATAGTAAAATAGTAATAGTTAACAGTAAATAGTAAAAGAAAAATACAGTAATAGTGAAGTGCAGAAATAAAGTAGATAGTCACAATACCATGATGGTATGGTTAAATATATTGACTTTTAAAATTTTTACTCTTTTTTTTTTTACTAAACTGCTTTCTTTTCTTGTTTGTTTTCCAGGGAGCCTCACCTGTTCAGGACCTCACCTTTCAATCAGTGCCCCGGCTCATGCGTAAGATTTTGGGTTGCTACCCTTCTTACTTAGCCCGCACAGGTCTTATATGATTTTGGTTATTCCTGATACAATTACTATTCACCGGTCAGTTACTAAGACAAGGACTGAGGAAAAGAACCAAGACGAGAGAGACAGAATGTTTTTAAACGTAGATTGTCATTATAAAACAAGCATAGATTTATGTAGTGGAGAAATTTTACAGGGGATTACACTCAGCAAACTAATAATTACATAATTTTTACATATTGAGACCGAAATTTTTAACAAACATTACATACTAAAAATTACATACTGAAATTGACATATTTTACATACTTACAGGGAGAAAAGAAGGGTTTTGAAAGAGAGCTGGAAAGGGAGTTGCAAGAGCTTGAGAGTGAGAGAGGGTTGTGCTTCGGGGGAGGAATGCCTTGGGAGGCAAAGGAAGATGACCTTTTATAGGCAAGAGTAGAGAGATGTCTTCGGGAGGAAGGAAAACATTTGCTTAGGAGGGAAGGAAAGCATCTTGGAAAGTAAGACAGGTGGAAGGAAGGTGTTGTTTAGGGTGAAAGGAAGGCATCTGCAAAAGAGACAGGTGGAAAGTAGTATTGGTTTTAGTGGAGACATTGGTGAGTGGTGGTACTGTTGAGTAGTGGTGATACTGTTGAGTACGGTGGTTGTCATTCTTAGCTGTCCATCATATAGCTGTTGAGTAGTGGTGGTGGTTGTCATTCTTAGCTGTCCATCATATTATCAATGTTGTCTTCTCCGATTGAGTCTAAATATGGTGCTTGTGAGTTGGAAGCTTGATTTGGTGCTCTGTGTCTGGCTAAGGCGGCTCGATAGGCTCTAGCTGAAAGGGCAAAACTTGCTAACCTCTTGTTACTCATTCTCTCTGTCTTCTTCTGGTAATCTTGAAACAGGGTAGTATGCTGTGTAGTAAAGTGAAAAGGGAAAAATCTGGTACCCATATCTTTTGGCCAATAAATTTTTTCAGTGAATGATTCGCCAACCAGGAGATAGGTATCAGGATCTTCAAGTCTGTCCCAGCTCCAATGCGTCCCTTGGACTGAAGCTCTCCAGTGTTTGAGTTGGTCTGAAAATGAGGGAGGAGCTTCCCAATCACAGTCTGGGTCTGTAGGATAGTCATGTAACTTGGCTTGGTAACCGCCAACTTCATTTACGTCAATTTTTACTAAATGTCGAGCTGGCTCTATCTTGAGATCCAGCCACTCTGGAGGAGTACTATCAAATGTGCATACTATAAACGTTTCTTCTTCTTCCAAAGCAGTAGAAATAACAGTACCAAGTTTCTTTGGGAAATCTTTAACTGAATCTGGGTCATGAATCCATAATTTATGTAAGAGGCCATAATCAAGAAGAGTAAAATGGGTAATTTGTCTCCCTTTGTAAGTCGTAGCAATGCAGGATTCATAATCCATGTTAGCTCTTCTGAAAGCATAGAGAAGCTGGCATTGACATCCATATTTATCTGATTCTATGCAAGGTGGTCCTTTCTTCTGGCATTTAAGTTTTGGGCTGAACTCAGCTTCATATACAATAGTCATTCCTTTAGGAGGTGTTTTGTGAAAAGCTTTTAGGGCTTCACATAATTCTATAAACGTTTGTAGAGTAGATTTTTCAGCCAGACTACGAACATAAGTATGAATATCCTCAGGAATAGTATTTGGGAAACCTGCCAGGCACATCTCAGATGCTCTTTGTAAAGCTGTAGCCTTATTTTGTTCTTTAAGTTGAGCCAAAGTTAGGTAATCTGGTCTAATAGGAGTATTGGTGTGTTCTGTTGAAGGTTCTGCCAGGCTATTCTCCGGAGTATGTTGCACAACTTGAGCATAAGTAAAAGTATTTGTATCAGGGCTAGTAGCTTGTATTGGTGTTGTTTGTATAGTTGTACTCACAAAGAAATGTGGTCCTAGATGGGCTCTGGCTGCTGTAAAAGCCTCATCAAGTGAATAGTAGCCTTTAAAGTATGGATGTTCTAGGTTTTGAATGGCTAAATTGGTTTCTTCCCATGTAGAGTATACCCCTGCCTAGGGTCCTGAAAAGACCACGTAACAGGAAAATTTCTTTCCTGCTGGTTTCTGGATAGTGGTAAGAAAGTAGTTGGAAAGAGCATTTATTACTGCGATTTTATGTCCAGAGCTTCCTGGAAGTGTAGGGATATGCCAAATATTGTCAATAAGACAATTTTAGATGTGGTCAAGTCTGTCTCTGCCAACAAAGCGAAAATGATCTTCTGGTTGTGTAAAAAGTTGTAAATCTTGAGTGCCAAAATGCATGGTTTTGGTGGAAAAAGTACGAACTTTCCTTGGTCTATCCATCCTGTAAGGATTAAAATTGTTAATGTAACAATCTTGATAATGTATTTGCTAAAGAATTATTAACCCCTTTAATATGTTCCCATTGTATCTTAAGTCCTTTATTGATTATGATATCTGTAAATTTTAACCAACGCTTTGTACTGAGGCGTTTTCTGACTGTTTTAGTTTGTTGACCATATTTAACTATGGCTTCACAGTCTGTTCTAATAAGGATTTCTGATTTATTATAAATAAATAGTATAAAAGCTTCTAAGCAGTAAATAATAGCTAAAATTTCATAATCTAATGATGTTAAGTGTCCTTTTTCATGGTATTTTCCAGAGGCATAACGACATAAAGCTTCTGATGATTTAGGTTCATATTTGGAATTTTTGCGATATAAGATACCACCCCAACCAGTCTCACAACCATCTGTTTCAATAATTAAATAATCTAAGTCAAGAGGTAAAGTTAACTTAGGGATAGTTTTAACCAGTTGTTTGATTTGCTGAACTAAAGCAATATCTTGTTGGTTAAAATGTTTTTGTCCTGTCAAAGATGTCTTATTGTATAATGGCCCACTAATTTTTCCTATATCTTTTAGATAGGGTCTTGCATAATTTAGAAGACCTAGAAAAGCTCTTAAAGTTTTAGTGTCTTCCATTTTGTCTGGAAAGGCCAGAATCTTAGCTGAAATATGAGGTTGTAAAGTGATTTGTCCTTGGCCTATTTCAGCCCCTAAGAATTCAACATGTGTAACAGCTAGTTTCATTTTCTTTCTTGAAATAATCAAACCATGTTTTTCAAATAGATTGAAGATTGTATGTAAATGAGCATAGTGTTCTTGTTTAGTTTTGGAAAAAACTAAGATATCGTCTATGTAGACACAGGTGAAGTAAGCAACATTTCTAAAAATATCATCCATTTTTCGTTGAAATATTTGACGAGCTATTTTAAGACCAAAAGGCATAACAAGCCACTCAAAGTGGCCTTCAGGACAGGAAAAAGTTGTTCATTCTATTGAGTCTGGGTGCATCCGTACCTGCCAGAATCCTGATTTCATATCGAACTTTGAGTACCATTTAGAATGTTGAATTTTATTCAGAAGTTGGTCTTTATCTGGTATTTTGTAGCCATCTTCCTGGCAGTTATCATTTAGCATTTTGTAATTAAATACCATTCGGGATTGACCTCGTTTTTGTTCAGCTCCTTTATTTACTATAAAAGCTGGGCTTCTATGTCTAGAGGTAGATCGTTGAATGACTCCTAAGTGTAGTAATTGTTGAATATGTGTTTTGCATTCTTCAGTTTCCCAGTTTGTGTATCTTAAGTCTTAGGCCTTAATAGTTAGATCAGGGTTAATGATTGCTAATTTACAATAAATTTTATCTCTTTCCTAGTATTTGGTTGGGTTGTCGCCAATAATATCTAGTTTTTCTAGTCGAGATATAAAAGAGTCTATATCTGCCTGATGGGTGTTAATAGTTTGAAGTAATTATTTAGGGAGAAGTAGATCATTAGGAATATCCCAAGAGGAAAGATCATTTAGAGGGCTTGTCCAGCCAAGTAAGTCTAGTTTTCCTGATATTCAGAAAAAGCAAGGTCACAGGATGACATCTGTTTACATGTCCCTTTTATAGTACACTGGCAAGTATTGTCCTTAGACTGGGTTCGGGTTTCTGTTGAAGCTATTAAAGGCTTAACTACCGAGGCGTAATCTGACACAATAGGTGCAACAATTGGATTAGAGAAGAATAGAGCATAATCTTTTGTAAGTAAAAAGGCCCTGTCTGGTGATATAAGAAAATTTAGTCCTAGGATAAGGTGAATATTCTGATGTAGTAACGGTTTAACCCATAATTTGGAGAGAGTTTGGGGAGTACTATAGGTGCCACAATTATTATAAAATTTTATATGTATGTTTGTGACAAATTGGGTACTAGTAAGTTGCTGGCCATCAAATTGTGTACTGATTAAAGGTTGTGATGAAATTTTAATCAAATTTTTAGGTAAAATAGACAAAAGTGTAGCCTCATCTATGGTTGAATTAGTGGCTCCACTATCTAAGAAAGCTTGTAATGTAAATTCATGACCATGTATATTTACTAAACACTTTACCCTAACATCAAGAGTTTTATTTGTATTACAAATACTAGGGGTTTTTATAAAAACCATATCAGTGTTTGGTGACTCTGTTTTTGTAAACTTTTACCCTTGTTAGATGGTAACGACTCCTGTGATATTAGTTCTTCTATTTGGTTTTTTATTATATCCACATGAGTTTCTAGTTGGTTTATTCTAGTTTCTAATGTTGATACTCTTGTTTCTAAAAGGATATTTCTAGTACTACTTTTAGTGGGCTGTGTTATTGGGATTAGAACATTAAAATAACTCTGAAGACACAAATTGCAAGCCTGTTTCTTGCAGGTTATACAGGTACCTCTTTTATCAATAGCTGGATAATAACTACACAAATAGCAGGGTATATTATCTGTTCCTGTTTTTAATTTTCAATCATGTGTACAATTAGAGTCACCTAAGTTTGTGTTTAGTTGTGTGAGCATTAAGTTGGTATCCATGAAAGGAGAGTCATTCCATAATTCTGGTTCTAGGTTTATTGAATTGTAATCAAAGTCTGTGTAGTATAGGTGTTGTAGAAAGGAATTTACTAAGCTATAGTCGGAAGAGGGGGGAATTTCTTCCATATCATCTACAAAAATAATAGAATAGATAGAAGATGTTTCTGAGACATCTGATTGAATTTCTACTAAATCTAAGTTTGTACAGGTAACTAATTTAGCTTCTCTAGTGTATAAGTTTTTCTTATTTGGGCAGGCAGACGACAAATGTCCTGGTTCATTACAAGCAAAACAAGTAATAGTATTAGCATATGTTTTCTTTGGTTTATATTTTCTGACATGTTTTTCTTTATTTAAATATGGTTTATTTTCTCTGCTTTTCCTAACATAATATGTTTTTCTTGGCCTGACATTTTTAGTTTTAGCAGGTTGTGTAGTTGCTTTAGTATTTCGATAATGTTTTTGTTTTTGTTTAGGTGCCATTGAACCATACTGTTGTGGGGTATATATTTGACTACAAAACTCATATTGTTGGTTTTTAAGTTGTTTTTGAATATGGATATAAGTACATTTTTCTTTTAATACAGAAATTATGTGTTGTATATGTTGGGACCTTGATGTTCGCTAGAGGGGGGTGAATAGCGTCTCACCCAAATCGTCGCTTCCTACAATGGTTAGTGAGCACAACGGAAATACAAGATAAACACTAACAATAGAAAGCAAACCTGACACGTTGATTTAACGTGGTTCGGAGATAAAGCTCCTACTCCACAGTTGTCCGTAAGGTGGACGATCCCGATCCGTCGGTGGATGATTCCCCGGAGAACTTCCGGCTAGCTCGCGTAGCTCCTTGTGGGTGGAGAAACCTCACCACAACCTCGTACAAGCACGCTAGATCACTTGGGCACTTGGAGACTCTAATTAGGGTTAACCACCACTAATTTCGTCAACTTCAATCAAGCTTCCAATGCTTGGTTATATAGGTCACGGGTTAGAAAACCCCGCCTACCAGTCGACTGCCAAAACATACAGTCGACTGTCCTTCATGGAAATTTGACCGTTGCAGCCCAACGGCTCGATACCAACCCTCTGTTCGCTACCAGTCGACTGCACCAGTCGACTGATGAAACCACCAGTCGACTGCTACAGTACTGCTACAGTAAACCCTAATTTTGGGATTTTACCCCGAGTACATTCACTCAGCACTCGTTCTCGCCTGACCAACCTAGACCTAGCCTTCTAGCCTCCTCCATCAGCCTTGCGTCCCTCGGATGCCTCCCCATCCTTCACGTCTTACCTTCTGGAGCTTCCATCGGCCTTGTCATTGTTGTCGGGTCTTCCTTTGCCAAGAGGTCGCGCCTCCGGGACTTCATCCATTGCCAAGTCACACTTGGACTTACGTTGCCAAGACTACATGCTTGGACTTACACCGCCAAGACTCATCCTTGGACTTTCCTCCTTTGCCAAGATCACACTTGGACTTACATTGCCAAGACTACATGCTTGGACTTACATTACCAAGACTCACCCTTGGACTTTCCTTGTTGTACCTGTATCCTGCACACTCACAATGCATATCAAATACAACAATAAATCTAACTTAAACCTTTGCTCAAACATCAAAACCTAGGGTACCCAGATTGCTCCAACAGTATACGTATTCCTATATTGTCATATTGTGGTGCTACTTTCATATCTGTCCAGGCCTTGTGTATTTCCTTTCCTAATTCCCCTGGAAGTTTACTAAATAGTCGTTCTCCTAATTCCGGGTTACAGTAATTTCCTGATACTGCTGTTAAGGCAAGAAAGTCATTGCAAAAAGGTTTAATCTAATTCCAATTAAAAAGTTGTAATTGTTCTAAATCTCTCATAGCCTCTTTTTGTCTAATATCTAATCCTGTATTAGCGTCTCTTGCTGTAAAAAGTCTGTGGATAGTATAACAAAAATTAAGTATATTATTACCTTGTGAAGCAATCCTAGTTATTTCTTCAGGGTGAGTAGTTTTATAAGATTCCCATGCTGCTCTAGCTACATCACCTAAATAATTTTCTCCTATTCTTATCATGGCTTCACCAGATTCTATATCTAATTCATGTTTTGCCTGGTAGTCTCTTTTGACAAAGACTATCCATTGTTCTAAATAAGTGGCATACATTTGTGGGTCGTCACATTCTCCTATCTTAAGTAAGACTGAATTCTTTCCAAAGTATGTAATTTCTGGTGGTCTTCTTTTCCGTATAGTTCTTAACAAAGGATTATTGTTGGTATAAGGGTGAATTTGTGTTCTTGGAGGATGCCCTTCTCCATAATCCATAGTTCTCATAGAACTTTCTGGGTATCTTACCTGTAAAGGTTGTGGTGTATTAGTATATATATATATATATTATAATAATAATAGAGGATTATTCTTCAAATATCTACATAGATGCTTATATTATATTGCACCTAAGACGCAAAAACAGAAGAAAAAAAACTCCTAATATATAGATCTCTAAAAATTCTTAACATAAAAAAATTAATAAAATTATTACGTTAATTTATATAAACATTAATCCATAAATATAAATGTCCTAAATACCATAAATATAAAAATGACTAAAAATAATAAAAAAGATCTTCGGGGGCTCCGAAAAAGACTTAAACGATTGGTTTTGGCCTCAAAATTTGGCGTTACGAAAACCCATAACAAATGTAGAATTTTTTAATTCTGCATGGTGAGTACTAACAAAGTCTCATTTAGAGTCCTAACCTAAAAGTTATGTCACCCGTAAAATTGAGTCTTATGTTAATCTTGTATCACAAAGTGTGTAGTATCGTCCCGAAGATATTATTAATTTGGTGATTTTACTTTTTATTAGTGCTAAGTATACGTAAAGAAACTAATGGGCAAAAATTTTGTCTATATATATATATATAATTGTTATGCTACGGACTCTATCCTACGGATTATTACGGACTAACTATCATGTCATATTATTTTATTTTTTTAATATAACATTTCCTCTTTCTTATTTTTTTCCTTCTGCTTCTTCGTTCTCACCGCACCTCGCCGCCCTCTGCATCACGATGCCTTCAGCTTCCTGAGGTCGTCAGCAGTGAAGGTCATCGGCTTGATGCCTTCGCCGGCGATTCGAGCTGCCACCACCACTCCATCTTCTCCAGCAAGGTCGTCGGCCTTTGCCTCGCAGAAAATGGTGACAATGCAGTTGCCGAAGTACTTCGCCGGAAGCGCCGGCTGTAGCCGTCCCCTGCAGTTTCCGACGAACACTAAGTGCATGGTGCTCACGGCGCTCGCGCCTTGATGTAGGAAACCCACGGTGCTCTCGGCGCTCGCTTCTTGACGTAGGAAACCACGCTTGAGCCTTGACGTAGGAAACCCACGGTGCTCTCGGCGCTCCGCCGGAACGGCAACAACGCCGTTGTCAGACAAGGATTGGACGGACACCACTGGCTCCGGCCACGAGCAAAGATCAGTCTTTGACGCACCTCACTGCACCTCACCGCCCTCAAGGTCGCCGGCCCTTGCCTCGCAGAAAATGGTGACGATGCAGTTGCAGAAGTACTCCGCCGGAAGCGCCGGCTGTAGCCGTCCCCTGCAGTTTCTGACGAACACTAAGTGCACGGTGCTCACGGCGCTCGCGCCTTGACATAGGAAACCCACGGTGCTCTCGGCGCTCGCGCCTTGACGTAGGAAACCCACGCTCGCGCCTTGACGTAGGAAACCCACGGTGCTCTCGGTGCTCCTCCGGAACGGCAACAACGCCGCTGTGAGCCAAGGACTGGACAGACACCGCCGGCTCCAGCCACAAGCAAAGATCAGTCTTTCATGCCATCGAAACGCACATCCGCGTTTGTACTCCACCGTGGATCCGACAACACACATCCACGCCGGCGAAGGCATCGAGCAGTTCACGGAAGAGCCACTAAGGGACGCCGACAAGTGGTTGGAGAAGTACCGCGCGATCGCGATGCAGAGGGCGGTGAGAACGAAGAAGAAGAAGAAAATAGAAAGAGGTGCCGTGACGAGGCCATACAGCGAAATAACGAAGAAGAAGAAGAAAATAGAAAGAGGAAATGTTGTATTAAAAAAATAAAATAATATGACATGGTAATTGATCCGTAGCAATCCGTAGAATAAAGTCCAGAGTATAACAAAAAAAAAAAAAAAAAAAAATATATATATATATATATATATATATATATATATATATATATATATATATATTCTGCGCCACACGTACAGTGTATAACTCTGCTCGTCATGCAGGATATCAGCTTGTTTTTTTTTTCTTTTTAATTATTTTTTTTAATTTTGAATTAAAAAAATAATTAAAATATTTATTTAAAATCTTATTTTAGTATTGATGTTTTCTAATTGGGTTATAATTTATAAGTTATTTTTGTTTTTCAAATTTTATCTTTAAGGTTTAGGCTTTCCAATTGGGTTATAGTATTTAGTAAAAAGAAAAAGGAAAAATAAAATAAATTTAAGTATTTAGGAAATATTGTAATGTGTTTAGGTGATATATTTATGGATTAGGGATTTATATAAGAAAATATTAGTTTTTTTAATTTAAAATTAAAAAAAATAATACATATCGTCTGTTATTTTTTATTATTTATTATTATTATTATTATTTTAAATTTTGAATTTAAAATTTTAATTAAATATTTTTTAAAATTTTATTTTAGGATTCATACTTTCCAATTCGGTTATAATATTTAGTAAAAAGAAAAATTAAAAATGAAATAAATTTAAGTATTTACGGAGTATTGTAATATGTTTAGGAAATATATTTATCAATTAGGGATTTATATAAGAAAATATTGATTTTTTTTTAATTTAAAATTAAAAAAATAATACATATAGTATGTTATTTTTTATTGTTTTTTTAAATTTTGAATTTAAAATTTTAATTAAAATATTTTTTAAAATTTTATTTTAGGGTTCATGCTTCCTAATTTGGTTATAATTTGTAAGCTATTTTTTTAAAAAGATTTTATCTCTAGGATTTAAGTTTTTCAGTTAGATTATAGTGTTTAGTAAAAAAAAAATTAAAAATAAAATAAATTTAAATATTTTAGAGTATTGTAACATGTTTAAGAGATATATTTATATATTAAGATTTATCTAAGAAAATATTAATTTTTTTAATTCAAAATTGAAAAAAAAATAATTAAAAAGAACTGATTTGCTGTGCGCGTACAGTCCTATACTGTGCGGCGCGCTTTTATATATATATATATATATATATATATATATATATATATATATATGCAAGATAACACGACTAATAAAAGATTTAAAATAATATTTTAAATTTATTCATTCATTTGTTTACTTAAAAAAATTAGGCTCTTTCATTTTAAAAATCCAATCTATTTGCCTAAGCAAGCAGAAATAGGAGTGTAAACAGCCTGCTTTTTTCATGTGTTGCTCTTTAATTTCTTTTATTGTTTACTTGAAAATTCATTCTCTTTCATTAAGTAAAAAACTAATTAATTTAATTGCCTAAGAAAGCACAAACATAAAAGGTTTGTATCAAAAGTGAATAATTTATCAAGCAAAACTTATAGTTATATCAAAGTAATTCCATTTTGTTTTGGAAAATGAATTTTTTTTCTTCTTAAAATTTTAATTAAAAAACAAATTATTAAAATAAAATTGATTTAAGACATAACCTTTTGAGATTGAAAGTTTTTCTTTAATTCTTAAAATTTTCAGTTTGATTGCAAAGAAAAAATTTAGTTAATTAATCAAACAAAAATAGCGTGCACCTGATTGAAGATTTGTATTTAATTATGGGCAACTTGTGATGGTTTCTGTAATGCCACGTCTCTTCCTGCTAAAACTGACGGGGGTTACTTATCTTTTCTTCTTAAACAACGGAAGTCTTATCTATAGCATATATTTATTTTCTTAAAACCTTTCTTCTTTTTTTTTTTCCATTATCATCAACTACCTATCATATGAGTCACATAACATGCTTAACATAAACTTAGACCATGATACTAAAGAGCATGATGAAGTGTCATAGAGTTATAAAGGAAACAACATGAACATAATTCTTATTAATTAAAAGCAGGTTTTCCTCTTTAGCCAAGTCACCACTACACACGTCCTTCTTGCCCCCTCCTGCTGCTCCCTTAGTACATCCATTCTTTGCCCTTATCTGTGGTACAAGGAAAGTAAGTTGTGAGCACTCAAGGCTCAGTAAGATCCTTTCCTACTCACAAAAACCGTAAAGCATAAATACACTTCAATGCATAAAGCGTAAGGATAACTCATCATATCATGTATAGAAGCATCATATCATAACATAATCATATGGTATCATGGCATATCCTCATAAAGTCATAAAGTGCATTCTAGCATAACATGATCATGATCATAACATATCGAAACATAATCATAAGGTTCATCCTAACATAACATATCATAATCAAAGGCATCATGGTATATCGTAACATAATCATAATGTGTTATGCAAGATGACTTTTAAAAACATGATTCATGCAATAGTATATGCAACATGTCCTTTGAAAACTTATTTCATACATACTTAAACATAATCATAACATGGTTAGGGCCCCGTCTTGTACCACATACATAAATGCGCGCGTCCTATGTAGGTCCAAGGTAGCAAGTCTTGAACCCTACAAGGCATACATACTAGGCCCGTTTCTTAGTCCATCGACCTAGGGGCACTTAGGAGTCCATCCCTAACGAGGCCCGTTTCTTAGTCCATCGACCCCGGGGCGCTTATGGAGCCCACCCTTGGTACAAGCCATACATAAAGTAAAATAGCATGTCTTACATATCATGGTTCTTATCATTTCTTGCACATCGTATCTCTTATCATATCATACCATATAGAATTTTGGGCACACAGCTCATCATAATGGTATGTAAAAATTTGGGTACACAGCACATCATATATTTTATGCATAAATTTGGGCACACAGCTCATCACATATATCATGCATAAATTGGCACATAACTCATCATAAATAATACACACCATAGCATAAGGGTTTCCATCATGTATAGATCATAAGTGTGCATAATTAAACATAGAAGCATAGAAATCTCATAATCATGACATATAATATACATGGAAAACATAATTAGGTTTCTAACCCTAATGTCTTATAGTGGTCGAACCATATAGATTGGGTTTTTTTGGTAAAAACTCCATACCAACATGTGAACCCTAAGTAAGCATCATTTCTTATACCATAAGAAACACCATGAGCAAGTTTAGGTAGAGTTCTAGGATTCTTAAGCTTACAACTTATCATGGCCGAAACTTATCAAGCATACATTGGGTTAAAATAAACTATCATTCAAGCTTGTGAACCCTAAACAACTTCCATAGCAACATTTCAAGGAATAACATGAGCATAGTTGAGTTAGGTTCTACGTTACCTAGGCCCTTAAACATGAAGTGGCCGAGAGTTATAGGATTTAAACTAAGGTTCAAGTGTCCTAAAAGCATGAGAACCTTAAACAACTTTCATAGCAAATATTTCAAGGAATAACATGAGCATAGTTGAGTTAGGTTCTAAGTTTCCTAGGCCCTTAAACATGATGTGGCCGAATGTTATAGGACTTTAAACTAAAGTTCAAGTGTCCTAAAAGCATGAGAACCTTAAACAACTTTCATAGCAAATATTTCAAGGAATAACATGAGCATAGTTGAGTTAGGTTCTAAGTTTCCTAGGCCCTTAAACATGATGTGGCCGAATGTTATAGGACTTTAAACTAAGGTTCAAGTGTCCTAAAAGCATGAGAACCTTAAACAACTTTCATAGCAAATATTTCAAGGAATAACATGAGCATAGTTGAGTTAGGTTTTAAGTTTCCTAAGCCCTTAATCATGAGGTGGCCGAAACTTGTAGGGCTTAAAACTAGGGTTCAAGTGTCCTAAAAGTATGAGAACCTTAAACAACTTTCAAAGCAAATATTTCAAGGAATAACATGAGCATAGTTGAGTTAGGTTCTATGTTTCCTAGGCCCTTAAACATGATGTGGCCGAATGTTATAGGACTTTAAACTAAGGTTCAAGTGTCCTAAAAGCATGAGAACCTTAAACAACTTTCATAGCAAATATTTCAAGGAATAACATGAGCATAGTTGAGTTAGGTTCTAAGTTTCCTAGGCCCTTAAACATGATGTGGCCAAATGTTATAGGACTTTAAACTAAGGTTCAAGTGTCCTAAAAGCATGAGAACCTTAAACAACTTTCATAGAAAATATTTCAAGGAATAACATGAGCATAGTTGAGTTAGGTTCTAAGTTTCCTAGGCCCTTAAACATGATGTGGCCGAATGTTATAGGACTTTAAACTAAGGTTCAAGTGTCCTAAAAGCATGAGAACCTTAAACAATTTTCATAGCAAATATTTCAAGGAATAACATGAGCATAGTTGAGTTAGGTTCTAAGTTTCCTAAGCCCTTAATCATGAGGTGGCCGAAACTTGTAGGGCTTAAAACTAGGGTTCAAGTGTCCTAAAAGCATGAGAACCTTAAACAACTTTCAAAGCAAATATTTCAAGGAATAACATGAGCATAGTTGAGTTAGGTTCTAAGTTTCCTAAGCCCTTAAACATGAAGTGGACGAAAGTCATAGAGCATGTAATTTAAATTTCCATGCAACAATAAACATAAGAACATTAGGTTAGTTTCATAACATTTCATCAAGGAGGTCATGAGCATCTTAGACTTGTTTAAAATTCTCCTAGGCTTCAAAACTAAACATGGCCGAACCTTCATGGACATGAAATAGAGTTCAACTTAACATACAATCATGGGCATATCATAATAGTTTCATATCTTATCTTAGGGAGATCATGGCATGCTTAGTTTTAAATTAAAGTTCTCCTAGGCCCTTAGTTCTACCATGGCCGAATGCTCATGAATCTAAGTTCTACCAAATATTTTAACATAGAACATGAGATAAATCCTTATCATAAAATACATGTTACAAGAAAAATATTGAGCATATCAAATTTAGATCTTTTCATTTCCTAGGTCCTTCCTTTGGTTTTATCTTGGTTGGAATTCTTCATGATGTTTTCTTATATTTTTATGTAACCGAATCTTCATAGAACAACAAGAGCTATTGTACCACAGGTGAGGGGAACTTACATCCTTTCGCTTGTGGTTTTCCTTAGAGAGAAAAGTGTTCTAGGTGTCAAGGAAGGAGGAAGCTTCTTCTTCTTGTACCTCCTTTTGTTTCCTTTGCTTGTAAGGGCTAGAACTTGAAGGTTTCTTCTCGGAAATTAGCTTTCTTGGAGAAGAACTTAACTTAGCTATTGGAATGAGGAGAGGGAAGTTTTCTTGGTTCGGTGAAGAATGAAGCAGGGAGAAGGAGGAAGAAGAAAATGAATTTAATCCCTTGTTTTTCTTCTCTAAACCTATTTATCCCTTTGCCAAATGAAACATGTCCTCATTCATTCCCTCAACTCCTCTTTTCCCCCACTCCTTTAATTCCCACGAAAATAGAGAGAGGGAGGGAAGTAGACAATCCCTCTTTTACTTGCTCCTTTTCTTAACCAAGAGGGAAAAGAAGGTAAGCAACTTGGTTTTCTCTTGCTCTTTTTGCTTAGTTTTCTTTTCTCCTTTAACTAAATTTTTCATTCCTTTTTATCCAATTATTTCTCCTTATCCTAATGGTTATCATTCATCAATTTATCTCCATCAATTGTGGGAGGTTCAAGGTTCAATCCTTGACCTCACCTCTTCTTATTCTATATTTTCTTTTTGTTTTTATTTTCCTTTTTCTCTTATTCTTTTCTTTTATTTATGCTCTAAGGAAAATAATATTCATATACCTATCGTATAATTTCGTGGGTGCTACAGTTTCTAGCTTTGATTCTTCAGAAAAAAATTTTTCCCTGAAATATAGCTATTAAAATCTTAACCACTCACATCACCAAATGAGAAATTTGTCAATACAAAAAAATAGAAGAAAAAGCTATTTGAATAATGGTAGGGGTGAAGTTTGAGGGTTGTAGTTCAAGAGTCGTAGTAAAAATTTAAACCTGTTCTTTTATCTTGAACTTGATGTAATATCCATAAAGTCAATAACTCATGTTATGAATTGGATCACAAAAAAACTCATTTAGAGTTCTAACTATTGGAGATGTTTCAATCAGTGTTCATATTGTTGATATGATATATTGGGATTGATGCGGAAAGTAATGGGATCCCCAAAGGTGATGGAAGCAGAAGTCAAAATCAAAAGGAATGCAACGAAGTGGAGATTCAATTGAGCATCCCATCGAACACCGACCGGGTGCTTTATGCCCTTCCCGGGTTGGATCCCATCGACCGAGTGATTTTCGATTGTCATCGGTCGACACTACAAAAATACCAATTATTAAGGTCAGATTTTATCCACGTCCGTCGCTATTAGTGACGAATATTTTATGTTCGTCGCTATTAGCGACGGATATTTTATGTCCGCCGCTTTTCGCGATGGCTAACCATCCATCGCTAATATTCCGTCCCTATTAGCGATTGAATTAAAAAATCTATTGCTATTTAGTCACATTTTAATTTATTACCTATATACAACGATGAATTGTTTATTTATTACTCGTCGCTAATAGCGACGGGGTAGAATTCCATTGTTATATATAGGTAATATAATATATAGATGATTATTGGCGACAGAATATTTAATTTCGTCACTATTAGCGACAGACAATTTATTTTCAATCGCTAAATTAGGTTAAAATTAGAGTTCATGATCATGATTTCTACTTGCGCGTGTTAGATATATAATTTATTAGAATTAATTGTTTATAGCCTTGAGGGAAATTTAGTGTTTTACTTTTTCAGTTTAGGGTTTAAATTTTTTTTCTTGTAATTAACTATATAAATTCTTGTACTCTTTATTTCTTAATCAATTTTGGATTCAATAATATAATTAGTTTTTTCTTTCTCTTAATTTCTACATGGTATCAAAGCGGTTCTCTTTCTCTGACCTAATTTTTCTACCGCCTCCTGTTATTGCTTCATGTTTTCACTGTCGTCTCCTACTATTGTTGTTGATTTCGGCGTCGACATCTATTTTCCGTCCTGCTGCTGTTAATTTCGACGCCAACACCTATCCTACTGATTTCGGCGCCGACGACGCCTTATCCAACCGATTTCTACACAGACGATGCCCTATCCTACCATTTCGGTGCCGATGTTATTTTCTACCATTTCGGCACCGAGGTCCTGTGCTGCCAATTTTAGCGCCAATGCTCTTTGTTGCTGATTTCGGTGCCGACACCCTATGTTGCCGATTTTGGCACTGGTATTCTTTTATACTGATTTTGACATCAACGTCCTGTGCTACTGATTTCTACATTTGACATCATTTTCTACCTCGGATCCTTTGTGTGACCAGGAGTCGTCCTGATATCAGTTTTTGCGGATCATACAAATGGGTATCCTTACAGTTTGGTTATTTTGAGAATTATTCATTTTGTCATCATGCTTGGTCGTGCAGATGCTTCACGGAAATCTAATTCATATATGTTTGAGCAATTTCAACAGTTTCTTACTTCACAGTCCTCTGCCATGTCAACTTCCTATTATATGGTTTGTCATCATCTGGTATTTCAAGTATATCTTCATCCTTATATATTTTGGATTCTAGTGCCTCCCATTATATGTTATCCAATTTATCATCTTTTATTTCTTTTTCTCCTAGTTCATCTATATCTATTATGTTTCCTGATGGTACTTCTTTGTCATTAGTAAGTATTGGTTCAATTGTTACATCTTCTTTATATCTCACTAATGTTTATTGTATTCCGAGTCTTACTTTAAATCTTGTTTCTGTTAGTCAATTATATGAGTCTGGATACCTAGTCTCTTTTTCTTCATCCAATTGTTATGTTTAGTACTCGCGATCTCAGAGGCTGATTGGGACTGGTCATAGGCAAGGAGGACTCTATGTTTTAGATCAACTCAAAGTATCAGAAGTTGTAACTTCAAGTGTGGATTTATCATCTTTTCATTTGAGTCATTCATCTTTTGCTTTTTTTTTGTGGCACTCTCGTTTAGGTCATGTTTTAGTATCTTGTTTGTAGTTTTTAGCTTCTACAGGAGTATTAGGACCTTTAAAAAGTTATGATATTTCTGATTGTAGTGATTGTAAACTGGCCAAATTTTCTGTCTTACCATTTTCTTAAAGTCTTTCTTTTTCTTCTGCTCCATTTGATCTTATCCATTCTGATGTGTGGGAACCCTCTCCTATTTCTACAAAAGGGGGTTTAAGATATTATGTTTCGTTTATTGATGATTGCACTTGATACTCTTGGATTTATCTTATGAAACATAGGTATGACTATCTTATCATTTTCAACAACTTCAGAGCTCTTGTGAAAACTAAACATTCTAGTGTCATAAAGTGTTTTCGTTGTTATTTAGGGGGAAAATATACTTTGAATCATTTTTCACAATTACTTGCTTCTGATGGTACTATTCATCAAACCTCATGTACTGATACTCCTGAACAAAATGGTGTGGCTAAACGAAAATATAGTCATCTTGTTGAAATAGCTCGTTCATTTTTATTGTCTGCCAGTGTTCCTAGTACCTTTTTTTTTGGGGGGGGGGGGAGCGATTCTTACCGCTGCTCACATGATTAATAGAATTCCAACCTCATATAATTCAGACTTATCATCTTTTGAAAAATTATATGGGCATGCTCCTCTCTACTTCTTTTTGCGTGCTTTTGGTTGTACTTGTTTCATTCTTCGTCCACATGTCGAGCATAATAAATTAGCCTCTCGATCTGCTCTTTGTGTCTTTCTAGGTTATGGTGTTAGTCAAAAAGGATATCGTTGCTTTGATCTTGTTAGTCAAAAATTATATGTCTCTCGTCATGTTATATTTCTTGAACATATTCCATTCTTTTTTATTCATGCTAGTTCGCATAATATGACAAAGTCATATCTACTTTGCATTGATCCTTTCAATACCAACGCTGAGGAAGCTTCACCACAGCTCCTACTGATAGTTCAACTGAATCTGGTACTTCAGTTCCTGAGATGTCCGCTCTACATGCTCCTCCTTCTGCCACTAGCCAATTATCTTCTGAGGTTGCAGATGATCCTTCTCTCCACCGTCGTCAATCCACTCGTGTTCATAAGTCTACTAAATTACCAGATTTTGCTTACTCCTATTATTCTCATTCTTTTTCTTCACTTGTTGCATCTATTCATTGTCTTTCTAAGCCCGTATCCTATAGAGAAGCTGTTTGTAATCCACTTTGGTGGAGTGCTATGGCTGAGGAACTAACTGCTTTGCATCAGAGTCATACGTGGGATTTGGTTTCATTACCATCATCAAAATATACTATTGGTTCTCGTTGGGTATATAAGATTAAAATTAAATCTGATGGATCTATTAAACGATACAAAGCTCGTCTTGTTGCTAAAGGTTATTCTCAGAAGTATAGCATGGATTATGAGGAAACATTTACTCCTGTTGCAAAAATGATAACTGTTCGTATTCTGATTGCTGTTGCTTTTGTTTATCGATGGAGAATATCTCAGATAGATGTCAAGAATACATTTCTAAATGGTGATTGATATGGGTTATGATAAGTGGATTCTTTGTAGTAAGGAAAAGGGAGGATAAAAAGATGAGGGAAGTAAGATAGATATAATAAGTCAGAAAGAGTAGGATGAAGGTACAGTTATACACTCGGCAGGCAAAGCCTAGCCAAGTGTAATGGGCTGCTCGAGCATAACGACACTTAGCCTTGTGTAACATATGGTCGCCCGAGAGAAGTTCGACCGAGCGAGAGTGTTCATATACGCTCAGTAGGCAAATATCGGCCGAGCATGGGGGACGGACCGAGCATAAAAATATTTAGCCTTATGAAAATCTTAGCATATAGCCAACCAAGGGGAGGCAGACCCAACGAGAGTATTCGTGTATGCCCAATAGTACAATTTCGGATGAGAGTAAATGACCGGTCGAATATAAAGACGTTTAGTTTTATGCGGTCTGGAGCATATTATCGATCGAGCAAAGGCAGATCAAGTGAGAATATTCGTATATGCTCAGCAGGCGAGGTCTGGCCAAGCATGAAAGATCAACTGAGCATAAAGGTATTTAACCTTATATGGTCTCTAGCATACTATCGGCCGAAAGAGGAGGACCAAGTATAAGTGTGCATATACGCTCAGTAGATAAATCTTGGCCGAGCCTAAGAAATCGGCCGGGCACAAAGGCATATAGCCTTATGACCTTTCCAATACTCATTCGGTTGTGCAAAGGCTGACCGAGTGCGAGTACTCATAAATGCTTAACAATAAAAGCTCGGTCTAGCATAAAGAACCGACCAAGTATAAAGATACCTAAACTTGCTAGATCTCTTGAACATAGCCAGTCGAGATTAGTGTAACAGAAGGTACTCCTAATACATATAGGATGGGCTTAAGTGATTAACCAAATACATGTGATATATGGATAATGTGAGAATAATATGTGATCATATAACAGCTTGGCTAGTTTGGAAGAAAATAATTTCTGGATACTTCTGCAGGTATGCTAAATGACAAAAAAGGTGCATCTGGGGTACAAAAAAATTCCTTAAACTATTATTGCAGATTATACTTATGTCATCTTCTAACAAACTCTAATAAGTTGGGGTCCACCTCATGACCATGGAGGTTATATGAGGTGGTATAAAAAGGAGAATCCTCTCCGCTGACAAGGTACGTGCAACATCACTACTCAAACCCTAATTTCACTTTAGTTTACTATTCCTCTTTCTTCTTCTTCTTCCTTAGAGTGAGATAACTGACTTGAGCATCGAAGGGCCTAGCCAGTGATTCCTACCCCAGTCTTAGGTCACTAACGCTTTGTTGGTTGATCTCATAGTACGCAGGAGGAGAGATCGTCCCTTGGAGCATTGATCCACAGTTTTCTTCTTTGGGGTGCACTCTTCATCGGAGTTCTTCCAGATCTACTTTGGTTTTCTTAGATCTGTCATCATTCATCTTCCTTGGAGTCATCGCCCACCTTACCAGTGCTTCATCTTGTAGCTTTCAGATAGAATCAAATTTGGTGTCGTCTATGGGAACTTTCACCTGAATCTGAGACTACGTGATGGAGGGCATTGGAAAACTCAACACCATCACCTTAACTCAAGAAGATCTAGAGCTACTCATCAGTGCAAGAGTATAGAAGGCATTACAATAGCAACAACAAACGAATACTGGAGGTACCTTGCCAGTATCAGTAAACCTAGCAATCTCGACTATTGATCACCGGAGAGGTAGGGGTATGGAATAAGATGATCATGCTTACATAACCCCTGCTCCTGTTTCCCCTACTCGACATCCCTGAGCATTTTTCGTACTCCTATAGAGCAAGGAGGACGAAGACCGGTGCTTCAGGAGTCTTCTGGTGAAGCACCGGCAAGAGAAAAACGCAAAGGAAAGATGGTGGCCAGTAATAGCTCCCCTGAGAGAATCGTTACTCCTTTCTCTCAGAGGGTGCTTGTAAATATTGGAGAATATTCTGGAACTACTGATCCAGAATATCATCTTCTTAAGTTTGTGAATGTAGCTCTATTACAGTAGTTTACCGACGGTGTTAAGTGTCATATGTTTCTCACCACCTTCGGAGGAGCAGCTCAGAGGTGGTTCAAGAGGTTACTAGAAAATTCTATCCGGCATTTTAAGGACTTTCGTAAGGTATTTTTGCATCACTTCTCCAGTAATCGGAGGTATCACAAGACTCTCTGGAGTCTCTTTTCCATTAAACAAGGACCTAAAGAGGCCATTAGAGCTTATATTAAAAGGTTTAATCAAGTAGCTATTGATGTTCCTAGTGCTACTACTGAAATCTTGGTGATTGTCTTCTCTCAAGGACTCAATGATAATGATTTCTTCAAGGACTTAGTGCGAAATCCTCTAGGTAATTTTGATTTATTAATTGAACGAGCTACTAAGTTTATTAATGTTGAAGAGACTCAAGCTGCTCATAAGAAGGAAAATGTTGTACCTATTCCGGCTCCAATTAATGAACGATCCGTAGTTCCTGTTCATCCACCCAGGGGATCTCGTGTGGCTCATCCACACCGTCATCCTGAACCTAGACCCCAAGCAGTACAACATGTGGAGATGATGCAAGAAATCCCAAGAAGATAGTGTACATATCATATGTCGGGTACTCATTATACAGAAAATTGTTTCGCTCTGAAGAACCAGCAGGCAAATAATACTTGGTATCGTCGGCGATCTCCTAATCGGCAACCATATCCAAGGCAAAATAGTTCACTCAAACTGGAATACAGGACGACAAAACCACAACAAGGAGTATTACAGTTGCCGATTGTGCCAGACCAGGTGCCCGAGCCAACAACTGCTCGGCAAGAGGAGAATCGAAGCAACGCCGCCCGGGGTAATATCAACATGATAGCAGGTGGACTTACTGATGGTGATTCAAACCGGGCAAGGAAATTACACGCTTGGAGATTAGAGATCCATGCAGTAGGATGCAGCAAGGAAAGGGCAGTAGGGTTGGAGATTAGCTTCGGGCCAAGGGATCTGGAAGGGGTGGAAATATCCCATGATGATGCTTTAATAATCAAGGCTGTTATAGCCAATTACAATATTTCTTGTACTTTTATTGATACCGGTAGTTCTGTTAATATTTTCTTCAAAAAAGCTTTTAACCAATTGCAGATAGATTCGAGTGAGCTTCATCCCATGGTGACTCCTTTATATGGTTTCACGGGCAATGAAGTACAGCCACTTGGCCAAATAAAACTAGTCACCTTATGAGAACAATAAGATCTTATTTTATGGTGGTGGACGCACCTTCTGCTTATAATGTCATATTGGGTCGGTCAACCTTGAATGAATTTCGGACGGTCATTTCTACTTTCTGCCAGAAGGTGAAATTTCCTGTTGATGATCAAGTAGGTGAAGTTCATGGAGATCAGTTAGTGGCATGCAAATGTTATGTGGAGATCATCAAGATAGAAGTCAACACTGCTCTCAAAATTCAAAGAATGGAAGTCAATGTTATTCAGGAGAAACCGCCGGGTCTAATATATGAAGAGAAAGAAGAAATACAAATATAGGCTGGGAGACCAAAAATTGTGACTTATGTGGCTGCTGATCTGGATCCCTCACTTAAGATCGAGTTGATATAATATTTGGTGTGAAATAACAATGTGTTTTCATGGACACCCAAGGAAGTCACAGACGTATTCCCTCTCATAATAGAGCACTCGTTACACGTATATCCAGATGCTCGACCTGTCAAGCAAAAGAAGAGGAACTTTGGAGCCGATGAAAACCAAATTATCAAGGAGGAGGTGGACAAACTAATGGAGGCAGGCTATATTTGAGAAGTACAATTCCCTAGCTGGTTGGCGAATGTTGTCCTGGTGTCTAAACCAGAAAACAAGTGCCGAGTGTGTATTGACTTTCGGGATCTTAACAAACCCTATCCGAAAGACTACTATCCACTACCTTGTATTGATCAAGTGGTAGATTCTATGGCTGGCTGTGAATATACTTGTATGTTGGATGCCTTTCAAGGCTATCATCAAGTCCTCCTTGCCAAAGATGATCAAGAAAAGGTCAGTTTTATAACAACCGAGGGTACTTATTGTTATAATGTTATGCCTTTCGGATTAAAAAAATGTCGGGGCAACTTACCAGAGGCTTATGAACAAAGTCTTTCGAAAGCAAATTGGAAGAAATATGGAGGTATATGTGGATGACATACTAATTAAATCTCTTCAGGCTAGTGATTTATGCAAGGATGTAGAAGAAACATGCAGAACCTTGCGATAGTATGGACTCAAGCTCAACCCTTGCAAATGTTTATTCGGAGCTAAAAGTGACAAGTTCCTTGGCTATATGGTGATAGAACGAGGAATAGAAGCTAATCCCAGCAACATTTGAGCACTCCAGGACATGGAACCTCCACGCAACATGAAAGAAGCCCAAAGGTTGACCGGTCGGATTACTACTTTGTCTCGCTTTATTTCTCGATCGGCTGACCGAAGCTTCCATTTCTTCAAAATACTCCGGAAGGCCACTAAATTTTAGTGGGATGAGGAATGTGACAAGGCATTCCAGGAGTTAAAAGATTATTTGTCAACCCTACCTATCTTAGCTAAGCCTGTAGTAGGAGAAAGTTTATGGGTTTATCTTTCAGCGAATGAGCATGCTATGGGCTTAGTGTTGGTGAGGCAGGAGGGTAAAGAGCAACAACCAGTGTACTTCTCATGTCATTTATTAAAAGGAGCCGAGTGTAGATATACTACACTCAAAAAATTAGCTTATGCATTAGTGTTGACAACCAGAAGATTGCGTCCTTACTTCTTGTCACATGCAATCATAATATTAACTAATAGCACTCTCGGTCGAGTACTTCTCAATCCAAAAGCATCCAGGAAGCTAATTAAATGGACAACTAAACTCAGTGAATATGATATACAGTATCAACCCCGCTCGGCAATTAAGGCACAAGCTATGGCGGACTTTATACCAAAAGTACAAGGTCCAAAAGAGGAAGCAACTTGGAAAATTTATGTAGATGAGTCTTCTACTAGACAGGGCAGTGGAATTGGAATTCTTCTTATATCTCCAAGAGAAGATCGGGTTCAGCTTGCCATCCGATTAAATTACAGGGCCACTACTAATGAGGCAGAATATGAAGCATTGATAGCTAGCTTACAAGCCGCTTGACATGTAGGAGTTGCTCGGGTATAGATTTATTCTGATTCTCAATTGGCAGCACAACAGTTAATAGGTAACTTTGAAATCAACAATGACCGACTCAAGTTATATGTAGAAGCATTTGGTAAACTGAAAGTTGAATTTCAAGAAGTAAATATACAGAAGATTCCCTGATCAAAAAACCAGGTGGCTGATGAGTTAGCTAAACTAGCTTCAGTAATAGTACCCTAGAGCTTGGACCGGCCTGTGGAACAAATAGTGTTGGTATCTTGTATCGAGAGGCAAGCTGATATAGAAATACAGGGTGACTAGAGGACACCAATTATATTATTCTTGCAACAGGGCGTCCTGCAAGTAGGTGAAGAACAAGCAAGGGTTTTCAAGAAGAGGGCCGCTGGTATACTCTGGTGGGTGATCATCTTTATAAGAGGGCTTTCTCCAGTCCTCTACTCAAATGTATTGGACCAGAAGACATACAATATATTCTATAAGAAGTCCATCAGGGTTCATGTGGTAGCCATATTGGAGGAAGATCTCTAGCTCATAAAATATTATTGGCAGGATCTGGCCTACTCTATAAGAAGATGCGGCTCGGCTCGTAAGAACATGTATGTCTTGCTAGAAGCATCAGAATATTTCACATCATCCTACTCAGTTATTGAAAAATTCTATAGTTTCTTATCCTTTTGATCAATGGGATATGGATATAGTAGGTCCATTCTCCTTGGCGACTACACAAAGAAAGTTTCTATTGGTGAATATATATTATTTCTCAAAATGGGTAGAAGCTGAACCATTAGCAAGAATAATTGAAAACGCAGTTATTAAATTCTTATGGCAACTCATTATTTGTAGATTTGGTATTCCACATAAATTAGTTTCTGATAATGGGAGATAATTTCAAGGAGAAAGAATCAAAGAATGGCGTGTAGGGTACGATATTACACAAGCATTCACCTCTGTGGCATATTCACAGAGCAATGGGCAAGTAGAAGTAACTAATAGAGAAATTATCAGAGGACTCAAAACTAATTTGGATCATGTTGGTGGCAGTTGGGTAGATGAGTTACCTAGTGTGTTATGGGCATATCGTACCACTCCTCGAGAAGCTATGGGAATAATACCATTCCAGTTAGTATATGGTGGTGAAGCAGTAGTCCCCATTGAAGTTGGGGTGGAATCTGATCGAAGATAACTATATGATGAGGATAATGCAGGTCGACGTCTTATAGAGCTTGATCTGATAGAAGAGGTTCGGGACAAGGCATCAACTAGCCTTATATCATACCGACAATGAATGAGACAAAACTACAATAGAAGAGTCATCCTACGATTCTTCCAAGTAGGGGATCTAGAGTGGAAACGCATCAAGCCCGTGGGGGATGTTGGCAAATTGGCACCACAATGGGGAGGACCATACAAATTCATACAGAAGCTTGCTTCGAGTTCCTATTATCTCCAAGACGGGGGGAAGGGAGGAATCTTGAGCGACCCTGGAGTGCAAACAACTTACAACCATACAGAGCTTAACGAGTACGCTTGTAATTCATTTATGTATTTCATTTAATTTTTGAGTATAATGGAGAAATGCAGGTAACCATCCTCCAAAAAATACGTATATCTTCTTGGATAAACAAATCGGTCCTCCTTCCGAGTGTGCTCCTACGCTCAGCACCAGTCGATCGGGGACCTTAAGGAGTGACCAGCCTGGCTTCCTTAAGGGGAACCGGAGACTTTAAATCCTTAACAGTTGAGCAGCGACTATAAACTTCTGAGTGTGCTCCCATACTCAGCACCAGTTGATCGGGGACCTTAAGGAGTGATCAGCCTAGCTTCCTTAAGGGGAACCAGAGACTTTAAATCCTTAACAGTCGAGCAGCGACTATAAACTTCCGAGCATGCTCTCACGCTCAGCACTAGTCGATTGGGGACCTTAAGGAGTGACCGGTCAAGCTTCCTTAAGGGGAACCGGAGACTTTAAACCCTTAATAGTCAAGCAGTGACTATAAACTACCAAGCGTGCTCCCAGGCTCAGCACCAGTCGATCGGGGACCTTAAGGAGTGACCGACCTGGCTTCCTTAAGAGGAACCGAAGACATTAAATCCTTAACAGTCGAGCAACAACTATAAACTTCTCCCACGATCAGTACCAGTCGATCGGAGACCTTAAGAAGTGACCAGCCTGGCTTCTTTAAGGGGAACTGGAGACTTTAAACTCTTAACAGTCGAGCAACGACTATAAACTTCCAAGCGTGCTCTCAAGCTCAGCACTAGTCGATCGGAGACCTTAAGGAGTGACCGGCCTGGCTTCCTTAAGGGGAACTAGAGACTTTAAACCCTTAACAGTCGAGTAGTGACTATAAACTTCTAAGCGTACTCCCACGCTCAGCACCAGTCGATCAAGGATCTTAAGGAGTGACCGGCCTAGCTTCCTTAAGGGGAATCAGAGACTTTAAACCCTTAACAGTTAAGAAGCAACTATAAACTTCCGAGCATGCTCCCAAGCTCAACACTAGTCGATTAGGAACCTTAAGGAGTGACCGACCTGACTTCCTTAAGGGGAACCGGAGACTTTAAACCCTTAACAATTGAGCAGCGACTATAAACTTCTGAGCGTGCTCCCACACTCAGCACCAGTCGATCGGGGACCTTAAAGAGTGACTGGCCTGGCTTCCTTAAGGGGAATCGGAGACTTTAAACCCTTAACAGTCGAGCAGCGACTATAAACTTTCGTACATACTCTCGTACTCAGCGCTAGTTGATAGGGTGTTGGATCGAAAAGCGCTAGAGGGGGGGGTGAATAGCGCTCGTGGCTTTCACTCATTTCAAATTGTAAAACTCGAGTAATAAACGCAGCGGAGATTAAAATGACAAACACACACAAGGACATGAGGAGTTACTTGGTTTGGAGCCTGTGGCAACTCTTACTCCAAGGCCCGCGATCGTTGATCGCTTTCGGTGGGCAACAACTATAAACTCGAAAGATTATTACAAACTAATTACACTTTGAACTATAAAGAAAGCATAAAGGAACTTTATACTGACAATGGAATACTGAAAACTAAAGCTCCAGGTTGTCGGGATGATGTTGCAGCACTTCGGGATCGTCTCGTTAGCAGCTTGTAGCGTAAGGATTGCTCGGAAGGTGTTGTCTTGAGCTGCTGGTCGAGACTCTCTTATAAAGGGTGTTCAAGGTGCCTCCATCAAGCTCCAAGGCGCCTCCAACACAAGGTTTTATCCTGATTCAGCCGCTGTCGATCATGCTTTGACCGCTGCTCGCTATCCACCTAAAGGCACCTTCAACGCCACTCCAAGGCGCCTCCAAGCCGCAATCCAAGGTGCCTTCAGTCCCCATGAAGGCGCCTCCAGCTCCTCCTCGCAGACAACCTCCATCTTGTGCCTGAGGGGCCTCCAAGCTCCATGGAGGCGCCTCGGGTACTGTTCATCCGAGGTGAAAAATGCTCCTTTGTTCCTACAAAATGTGTTAGTCCCAAACACATACCCTATAAAACAAAGTTAGCACATAATAATCATAGTGAATAAAATATTGATAGTCTCTGGACTATCCTGGGTCTGACTTCGGATTTTCGACCAGAAACCCTAGGTTGACCCGACGCTTACTGTTCCCTCTGCGGGGAACGCTTCCTCACCTACTCCACTCAGGAGAGTTACCTGTTGCCAACGCGATCCTCCAGATCGACTGGACTTTTGCTCAGCGCTCGATGCTTCCGGACTTTCTGCTGGACGCCCGCTCCCCAACCCGTCCAGTCTTCCACCTGGTTTGCGACACCAGGACTTTCCACCTAGGGTTACCACCCCCTAGGACTTTTGCCTGAAGCCCTCGACCCACCAAGACTTTCCGCATAGGGTTACCACCCCCTATGACCTAGGGTTACCACCCCCTAGGGTTTTCCACGTGCCTAACCTCAGTTAGGACTTTTACCTAAGTACACTTAGGACTTTCCTGCAATCTCATTCAGACTATTAGATCACAATATAACCTTAACTTCGAGTCCTTTGCCATTATCAAAATACTGGTTCGATCGTCGGATGCTTCCCGCACCAACAATCTCCCCCTTTTTGATTATGGCAACTTAAATTCAAAGTTAAATAAAACAGGCATAAGTAAACTAATGTATCAATGAACATAAGCAAGCTTTTTAAGTAAAGTTCAAGTAAGAAAGTAAGCAAGCTAATTGTCTAAGGCTCCCCCTTAATAGGAGCTCTCCTTTTCTTATCCTTAATTTGAATTTGTCCTACTCTCCCCTTTTGCCATATATCAAAAAACTTTTGTAGGTAAAAGACAAGATGAAAGGACTAAGTTTTCAATAAATTACGTTTTCAAAAAGGTTACACTTTTTAAAACAACAACTTGTAAGTGAAATTTGCAAAGTAAAAACTTATTTTTGAAGTAAACAAATTAAATTAGATGAAATATTTAAACACGAAGTTGGTTTTAAGTAATTTAGCTAAAAAGATTTTTATTTTAATCGAAAAATAGCTAAATTGGCATTTCTTTAGTTTTGAACAACTCCTTTTACTTAGCCAAAATTTGTGCAAATTGAGGTTAAATTTTGAAAAATTAAAACAAACGATTTTCGAGAGGCAAGTTTTGAAAATAGGAAGTTTAAGTTTTGCAATTAAAAATGGCTTAGCTAGTTTCGAAAGGCTTTGTTGAAAAATGTGTCGTTGAAAATTTTTAAATCCTTTTAAAAGACATTAATTTTGAAAATCTTTTCGAATAATTTTTAAAAGCTTTAAAAAAATAAACTGAGACTTTTTATAAAATGCTTGAACAGAACATTTTAGAAAGTAGTTAGTTAAGTTGAAATATTTTTTTTGAAATAATATTAGATTCAAAAATATTTAGACGAATAGGGAATTTTAAATTAAAGGCAAATGAGGAGGAATAATTTAAGAACCTAATGTCCAAGCATGAGTTAAGTTAAATGGATTTTAAATTAACCAATTTCCTTTAGTGAGGTATCAGAGCCCTAAGGTGCAAGCATGAGTCAACTTGAAATTTTAATATCCTTAACCAACTGTCTAACCTTTAGCTACTGGCTGAATACCTAGAGGGCAACAGTTTTCACTTGGTTAGTCAAGTTAAGTTGGTAATCTAGTTAGATTTGACTAGGACTGGATCATTTAACTTGATTAATGTAAAGTTAATTTTTAACACCCAAACTCACTATGATGCACAGAAATAAGCAGTCTGGAGTCTAGGCTGTACCCTATGCATCTCACGTCATTCTAAGTTTCTTTCAAAGACAACCAAGTTATGCCTAGTGTGTTTGTTAGATGCTCTGGCTGAAACTAGGGGTACATGATTTCTAGGGAGAAGATCCTAGGCTGAGTCCAACTTTTGAAAAACTAATAAGATTGGGATTTTGAAAACATTATTTTTCCTAGAATTTTAAAAGATAATTTTAAGATTAATGTAGCGTCCACCCTTCTTACTACTCTCTAAAAGGGTGATCGTTACTTATCTATTGGCTCTACTTAACACGGAACTTCTTACTCTAATATTTGTGATACTTAAAATTTCTAGGAAATAAAATCCAATCATGCAATCATGTGATAACTCAACATACTGAAACATGGTTCTGTAAACCTTCTCACAAAACATAAGGAAACATAACATGCATTTCTAATTTAAAACATGCTGCATTACTAAACAACCAAAACAACTGAAACATGTAAATCTGCAGGTGTTCACTTCGGTTTTGAGCATAAAATTCAGTCTATAACAACAGAACCGGATCTAGCTGCGAACACATGCTACGGTTCTGAATTTTGAACAGCTGAAGCATATTTACTAACAAGGCATACTACTGTTTCATCATGTAGATTCTTCTACAAAAATCTAATTCCAACATATCCAAGCTATAAGAAAGGTTACTGCTGCTATCAGGCATCTACACATGATATACCAAGGCATGCATCACTAAATCTACACATGTTGAATTATTTCCAATTAAGCAAAGTATAAGAAAAGGATGCTTCTACTAACAGTAAAGATGAACTCTGCACATGCTCACATAACCCCAAATAAAACTTCTTGTGCTCTACTAATGGTACAATAAAATCTGCGCATGCTCACGTAACAGCAATCACAAACTGCTTATGCTTATAAAATAAACAAGCAAACTAAATTTGCAATGCTATTAGAAACAAAACTAAATCAAATCTAGCAATACAAAGTAGCATGTGCAACCTCTAATTTCTCTAGCAGTTTAAAGAAAGACTCCTAATAAACTCTCAACAGATTCTTAGCAAGAATCTCATTTAAATCCTTTAGCAGGGTCCCAAGCTTCCATAGATCCAAACATCACACACATCCATCACACATCCTCCTTGTCGCCTTCCTCTTTATACTTTAGCTTTTCCTTTATCTGCAGTAGGAGGAAAATAAATCTATAAGCGAATTGCTTAGTAAGTACTAAACTATCTCACAAAAACTCGGAAGTGCTTAAGATACAAAGGATGCTAAAACTGGAATGCTAAAAAGAAAAGTTACTCATGCTCATCTAATAGCAAAGCACTAAAATAATCTGCATACTCATGATATACAAGAATAAATCTGCATGCTGGAAATAAAGCTAATCATGCTCAATAAACTCATAAGGAAAGCAAATGAAAACTAATACTGTATGCTTAGAATTATAAGAGCTAAACTTTGCTGGTTCTAAACATAGGTGCTACTTGTTTCATTTACTTATAACCTTATACTTGACATTAATATTTAACTTTCTTCTTCTCTTTCTTGGGCCCAGACTTAGTACCAAATGCGCGCTCTCTAATAGAGACTGAGGTAGCGAGCCTCCAGTCCTATGAGGGTAAAGACCTTGGTCTTACCAGGGCCAAGACCTTGGAATTGGTCACCTGGATTTGTTTAACGACAACCTTGGAAGTCGGGTACTAGCCTCTTACTTTAAATTACTTGTTATCTTTTCTAACTAGACCTTGGTCTTTTCTCTACTCATAACTTCTCATAATCCCCTAATAGAGTTTACTAGAACACTGTAAGTATATTTAACAAGTAGAGAATGGAAACTAACTGAGCATGCTATAAAAATCAAGCAAAGCCAATCAAACTACAAGATAAGCTTAATAGCTATTCATGTTCAAGAAAACCAAGAGACTAACATTACATACTTTAAATAGAGGTTGTTCTAACCCTTTTTGAGTAGCAAGGAAAATAAAGCACACTAGCTACTCTTAAGCTTCTAGTCATCCCAATGTTGTACAGGAAATCCAAAGTAAGGAAAACAAAGCACACTAGCTGTACAAAAAATCCAAAGCATGGAAACAAAGCACACTAGCTGATAAAAGAGCGATAATGATTCCTCATGCTCAATGCCACGACAAGGAAATAAAAGAACCCAAAACTCTATTCATAGCCATTCAAAACTACAATCTACTGAAGCTTGAAAACTGTATAAAACTTATTCAAGACTTATGCTTTTATAGAGCAATAGAGATCAAGTCTACAGGTCTAATCTCACCACTGAGGAATCTAACCGAATGCTCCCAAAACCAAACAGTAAGGGTGTAAGCATTTAGGTAACAGAACTCAAGCCATTATTCCCACCCATTAAGGTAACAGCATTAAGGAAACTACATGCTCAAAAGAACCGAATTGCTTAAACCACATGCCAAATCCATTAAAACCCCTTCTCATCTTCCTATAAAAACTCACGGCAGCAAGCACAACCAACAATCTTCACAGAAAATTTGAAAACGAAAGGAATAGGAATCCGGAACAATCCTACTGCAGGTGAGTAGCAACTTACACTTGTTCTTGCACTTACAACCGAAGAGGAAGGGTTCGGAGAAACTTCAAATCTCGGTGGCTTCTTTATGTTTCCGAGTCCCCTCGTCGAGGTGGTCACGCACGGGTGAAGACCAGCCGGAAAAAGCCTTTCGCCGGCGCTGGAGACCAAGCCCTAACGCGGCTGCGATTTTGCCCGAGAAAACGCCGACGCGAGAAAGGAGAGGAGAAAGTGAGGGAATTAGGGTTCGCGTCGGGCGCAGGAAAAGGATTAAATCCTTATACTAAGGGTTATTTTCGATTCCAACTATAGCTTATATATATTTTGTTCCCTACTTGATTAACAAAACTCCCGTGGAACACTTGGTTATCTCACTTCACTTAAGGCCTATGACTTGCCCGAGGTCTACGGTTCGAATCTCGACTTGGACACTATTTTTGTCAAAACTTCTTTCGTTTTGTAAAAATATCAAACGACTTCCAAAAATTGCGTAAAAATACTCTAAAAATTTCTAAAATCTCTAGAATATTTCTATAGCATTTCTAAGTATTAATAAGGACTTTTAGAACTTAAAATAGGGAAAATTGGGTCATTACAATTAAGGAAAACAAACTAATTTGAAAACACATTCCTATGTGTGCAGAATTAAGCAAATAAGAACTGGTCAGCAGAAATAAGCAGAGTAACTGAAATCTACTAACCACAAGTTCAACAAGACTAGGAAATGAAAGTTTCTGTGTCCAAAATCCAAGGTACAATGCATGAAAAGATGGCATCAATCAGTAGGATCATCAGCTGGAGGGTCGTCAGCTGGAGGTGGTGCAAGGGGCTGCTCAGGAGCAGGCTATCCCTGTCGACGTATCTCATCCCTGAGAGAGGCAAATTCGGCAGCTATCTCGAATCGGAGGGAGTGATAGCTATCTAGAATAACCCGTCATGTTTGAATGGACTAAACCTCGAGACGAGTGAGTCTGTCCTCGACGGAGAGTGGTGCTGAAGTTGAAGGCCCGGCTGAAGTGGAAGGCCCTGCGGAGGTGGAAGGTAATGGATCTCCGAATAAGTTCTCGGCTAAGAAGTCGGGCCACTCCTCGCCCTCGCCTGGGACAATGTCGGGAGGTGCATCCTCGGCCTCTGGATCAATCGGAGCAGCGGCTGGCTGTGGTCGACCCCTCCAGGCTAGAATCCCCTCAGCGGTGACGTGAACACGGGCTAACTTAAGATTGCGCTACCCAAACTCGTCATATAGGGTAAGAGGGATAACTATCCCTCTGGTCGTGTCTATCCCAAGGGTCAAAAAGATGTAGGTCAAAACATGGCAGTAGGGCATATGTACCACATGGGATATGACTGTACTAGATGCATAAATAATGTTCTGGAACATATGTAATGCTATGTCTATGTCTAAACGGTGACTCAAGGCATACAAAAGGAATGAATGCCAGGGTCGCATCTTCAGGACATTCCGAGATGAGATCGGCAAAATGTAGGCTGTCAGGACTCTATACATAACATAGTCCTGAACCCTAAGAGAGATTGACTTGAACTCAGTCAAGCCAAGTGGTCTCTCCTCCCCGAAAAAGTACATATAGATGGTATCTAATGTAATATGGGAGTAGGGATTTCCAAATGGCAAATCCCTACTAGGGTAGCATAGAAAGTGACATGTAGATGCCCTAAGATCTAAACTAGTGCGGATGAGTGAGGGGGTAAGCTAGATGTCTGTCCCACCAACTCTGGTAGAATAGGTACTATCATCAACCTTCTCGAGGTTGTGATAGAACTGTGCACATAAATCATGATTTACTGCATTACTGTAGTAAACCAGTCTACCCAGTTGGTAGTACTCTATCATCTGGATTGATGGGTGACAAAACTGAGCAAAAAATGCCCTTCTTAGGTACCAAGATTTAATGGGGTCAAATGTGTATCTAGAAAAGTTAATCCTATGTTGTTCTGAGGGGAATCTGGGATCCGTGGATGGGGTTCTAGCTGGAGTAGGATCAACATTGCGATGTTTCTTATTTTTGACAATATACAAAAAAAACAGCAAAACTAGCACTAAAATCATGTAGGAGATGATTAAGAGTAGTTTAGAGTATACCTAGGAGGCATTGCTAGGTGTAGAAAGAGAAGAGTTGGGTTGAAGGCGCCTTGGTTGATGGATTAGAGGCGAAATCGGCACGGGAAACTTGTGGATAATTCGGCAAAAGACGAATAGAAGCCTTTCTATTTGTGGAGAAAACTTCGGGTTTAAGGTGCCTTAAATAGGCTATTCGAGGCGCCTTATATGCGTGTTAAGGTGCCTTAATCAGGCTTTTTGAGGCGCCTCGGAGATGATCTAAGGCGCCTTAAAGGGAGTTGGCGGGAGTTTTCCCACCGCTGCCGAGGGCGCCTTCCTTGTGTGGGAGGCGCCTTAAGCAAGTTTTTTTTTCTTCTTTAAGTTAAGTTTAACTTTGATTAATAAGTTGATTTTGTACCTTAATTTTGAAAGATGATTTTAGTTTTTCGAGAATCTTTAAGTTGAGTTTAAAAGATAATTTTCATTTTTGAAAATAGTTAAATAATTTAAGAGCTCAATTTAATTTTTGAAAATTAATTAAATAGAATTGATTAAACCGATTAAGTTGTAAAATTAATTAACTTGTAAAATTAATTTTTTAAAAAATGTTAAGTTAATTAATTTTGAACAAGTTTTAAGTTAATTAAATTTAAAAAGTTAAATTTAAATTAATTTTGAAAAAGTTTTAAGTTAATTAAATTTAAAAAGTTAAATTTAAATTTAAAAAAGTTTTTAAGTTAATTAAATTTGAAAAAGTTTTAAGTTAATTAAATTTAAACAATTTTCAATTTAATTGAATTGAATTAATTTATTTCCAATTTATTTTAATTTAATTTAATTTCAATTTTGATTCTTAATCATCTCACTCGATCTAAGTTTTTCAATCAGGGGATCCTATAATTTTGTGAGATGAATTAGGTTCAATTATAGGGTTTGGTTTAACTTTATTTTAGATTCAAGTTTAGCTTTGGGCTCAACAAATAGGCATTATTTGGATAAACTTCTGGGCTATGGTGAGTCACTTGGACATCATTAAAGTAACCACGCCTTCGAGGTTTTTCAAATATTCATATCCACTGAACTTAGTACAAAACCTTGGTCTAACTAGTTAGGATCCATAAAGGGTAGCTTCGGTCAGTTCCACTTAGCCAAATGCACCAGGTCGAAGTCATATCTTCCTAGACATGCATAGACTAAGCTTTCCTAACATACTATCATCCAATACTTCACCAGTACCGTGTGTCAAGTTAAACTTAACCTTTTTTTTTTATTCTAGCCCTAATTACCCTGCCGGGTAGGTTGCGTTTGGTTACCCAATCGGGTAGATTCCTTTTAGAGGTGCCAGCTATTCTGGAGCCTCCATTATTGATTTTCCTTTAAAGTTTTAATTTTGAATTATATTCCTTTAAATTTATTTGTTAAGATAATTTTTATTTATTTATTTATTAAGATAATTTTTCTTTATTTATTTAATTATTTATTAGTTAAGATAATTTTTCTTTTTGCTCCCCCTGGATCATAGCCTCGATAAGGTCTATGAAGGTAATGTACTTGATCCTTGGGGACCCAATATTGACCAAGTCCAACTTCATTGACCAAGTTGGACTTGGGTACCCATGCTTGGACTAGTTTACTATTTGGTTTGTTGACTAAGGATAGATAGGAATGATATTTCCTTTTGGATTTAAATCCTAGTCCAGTTCTATTGTAAACGGCTCTTTGTGTCCTAAGAATTAGGTCAAGGTTCTTAGAGCCCAAAGAAAATTGTTCCAACGTCTTTTCCAAATTCTTAACCTGAGTTTTCAGACTAGAATTTTCCTCCTCAAGCTTTTGGACTTGAGTTGAATTTCCAGTCTAAACTGGGTCAGGCAAGGTTTTGAAGTTAGTCACTTCTTTAAGGATCGTTATTTCCTTTAGAAGTGACTTGACCCGAATGTTTGATTTTGCTAATTTATGTAATAAATAAATAATTAAATTATTTAATCCCGAAATACTTACAGTGGGGTCAGACCCTTCAGAAACGGATACGGATCCGTGACTTCTTTCCGATTCAGCTTCTGATTTGCTCTCGCTCTCAGACACGTTAATTTGATCCTGGGCCATCAGTGCGAGAAGGCTTGTGTGGTTGAAAGCGTCGTCAGTATCTTCTTCTGAAGATTCCTCAAAAGTTTCTTTCAGCACCTTCTTCTTTCTTTGTTTCTTTGCTTCCTTTTGATTTGGGCAGTTGGCCTTGATGTGCCCCTTCTGATTGCACCCGTAACAAATTACCTCGAACTTGAATTTTGAGCTTGGTTGACTTTTCTTGGATTGTACTGCCTTCTTTAGGTCTCTCTTGTTGAAACCCTTCTTTTTATTGTACAGTTTCTTCACAAGGTTCACAAGCTCTGTTGTTAGTTCATTGTCTTCATCGTCTTCATCGTCTGAGTTGGGTTCTTCTTCCGACTCTAGTTCGATTCTTCGTCGTGTTCTTAGATCACATGTTCTGCTTGTACCTACAATCAAAGCAATGCCCTTCTCGGTTGGCTGTGCATTAGTCTGCTCATGTAGTTCGAATTCAGAAAATAGCTCGTCTAGTCTAATGGAAGATAAGTCCTTGGAGACTTTGTAAGCATCTACCATTGATGCCCACAATGTACTCCTCGGAAATGCGTTGAGAGCGTACCTTATAATGTCTCTGTTCTCGACCTTTTGCCCGATCGCGTGGAGGGAGTTGAGAATATCTTAAATCCGTGCATGGAGTTGACTTGTTGTCTCTCCTTCCTGCATTTTGAGATTATATAGTTTATTAAATAATAAATCCCTCTTGCTTACCTTGGTGTCGGAGGTGCCCTCATGGAGTTCGATATGCTTCTCCCATAGCTCTTTTGGCTGGAGAACGGTCCAATTGTAACGACCCAAATTTCCTCATTTAGAGTTCTAATAGTGGTTAAAAATATTTAGAAATTCTTTAGAAAAATTCTAGACATTTTAAAAAAAAATTAGAGTATTTTTATGGAATTTTCTGAGGTCGTTTGGTATTTTTACTAAACGAGAGAAGTTTGGACAAAAATAATGTCCAAGCCGAGATTCGAACCATAGACCTCGGGTTAAGTCAAGCCTTAAGCGAATCCGGCTGACCAACTATTCCAGCAATCGTTGCTTATTAAGAAAAGGAGAAATATTTATTTAAGTAATAGTTAATGGGAAACAGAATAGGAAATAAATAAGAAAAAAAGGGTTGCAGCTGAGATTTGAACCCACGAGCCAAGCTTTAAGAAAGTGCAGCTGACCCAGCGAAGGTTGCTGATTAAAAGGGGTAATGAAATTTATTTACTTAATAGATAATAGGAAATAGAAAATAAATGGGAATAAAAGGGGCGGCTGAGGAATCGAACCCGCAACCCCTGGTTTTAGGGAAGCGCGGCTGACCAAGTGTTCCAGCGAGCGATGCTGATTAAAACAAGGAACAAATTTATTTAAGCAGTAATTAATAAATAGGAAATAAATAGGAGAAAAAGGGTTCGGCTGAGGAATTGAAACCGTGACTTCTGACTCGATTAAAGATTTGGCTGACCAAGAATCCAAGCGGCAGTTCTGTTTAGAAAAAAAAAAGAAATAATTTATTTAAGGAGTTAACAGAAATACTATGTTATAAAAGGGATAAGTTAGGAGAGGGTTTTATTCCCGTGACCTAAACCATTCTCTCCTTCTCTTCTACGTGCGACGGCGGAGCTCGGGCATAAAACAAAAGGCAGTTAGGGCATCGTCTCCGGCGGCCGGCCAAGGTCCTAGAAGCCCTTCTTGTTCGGTTGTGAGTCCAAGAAGCAAGGTAAGTGCTTCCTCACCTGCAGTAGAGTAGTTTCGGATTCATGTTAGCTTCTTCTTCTTGATTTTCATAGCATGTTTGTAAGGAGGATTGTTTTGTGCTTGCTGCCGTGAACCCTAAAGAAAGAAAGAAAATGATTAGTTTAGTTTAAGAACTTCTTGATTTCCGACGCATGCCGCAAAGATTGATGATTTTGAAGGTTTCCTGCCGTGAGTTTCATAAAGAAGATGAGAAGAGGTTTTAATTAATTTGAATATGTGGATTTAGTTTTTGTGTCGAATTATTGAGCATGAACAGAATAGAAGACCAAGTTAAGTATGTTGAGCAATTTAATTCCTTATGGTTTCCTTGTTGTGGCACGGAACAGGGGGATTAGTTGTGATTTCGGTTGATATGAGGTTTAGCTATGTTACTTTCATTCAAGTATACAGATTTGAGGTTTAGATATGCTACTTTCATTCAAGTATACAGATTTGAGGTTTAGATATGTTACTTTCATTCAAGTATATAGATTTGAGGTTTAGATATGCTACTTTCATTCAAGTATATAGATTTGAGGTTTAGATATGTTACTTTCATTCAAGCATACAGATTTGAGGTTTAGATATACTACTTTCATTCAAGTATATAGATTTGAGGTTTAGATATGCTACTTTCATTCAAGTATATAGATTTGAGGTTTAGATATGCTACTTTCATTCAAGTATATAGATTTGAGGTTTAGATATGTTACTTTCATTAAAGTATATAGATTTGAGGTTTAGATATGCTACTTTCATTCAAGTAAACGGATCTGAGGTTTAGATATGCTACTTTCATTCAAGTATATAGATTTGAGGTTTAGATATGCTAATTTCATTCAAGTAAACAGATCTGAGGTTTAGATATGCTACTTTCATTCAAGTATACAGATTTGAGGTTCTTTATTCTAGCATGAGGTTTAGATATATTTTCTTGTCACACTCATTCTAGAATACAGATTTGAGTTCTAACGTGAGGTTTAGATATGTTTCCTTGCTACCATTTATTCCAGCAAGCTTCACATAAGTTTAGAGTCAGTTAGTTTAGTTCTCTTATAATTCGAAGCATGCAGTATAGGTTTTAATTCCAACAAGTTTTAGATTTAGTTTAAGCTTGTATAGAATGCAGATTTATATAAGTATTGCTTACAGATTTTGATAAGTATTGCATGCAGAACTCCAAACTTAGAACAGATTTTTATTAAGCTTAATATGCAGAATTTTATTAGCATAGTAGGCAGATTCTTGGTTTAAGCATTTCAAAGTTAGAATTTGTTTAAACATTTCAGTTTTTAAAGAAGCATTCTTTTATTAGAAGTATTAACAAGTATAAGAAAGATAAAGAAAAGAAAGAAAAAGGCCAAGGCCTTAAGTAGATCCCAAAGTCAAGACTTTAGGGATTTTGGCACACAAGGTGCTAAAGAAAATGTCGAGGCATTATATATTAGAAGTATTAAAAGATAACAAGTATTTTACTTTTATCAGTGGCACTGTGCTGAACTCTTAGTTGTCCTTGGGTTGAGCTCCCATAGTCGTCCCTAGGTTTAGATAACCTAGTAGTAACGGCACGGTCGACGGTCGACGACCCGAGGGTCGCCAAATGGGCCGCCAAATGGGCCACCAAATGGGTCGGGTCGTTACAATAGTAAACCCTACTAGATTCGGGACCAGCTATCTCAGGTCTAGTTAGGGATGCACGCATAACAAGTACAGTTGCCGGGCCCAAGAAGAAAGTTGATTATTATTTTGAAGTATTATAAGTATAAGTTTTTGAACATGTAAAATAAGTTTCACATAAGTATAAAAGTATTAAAGGATAAGTTTTAAACAAGTGAGATAAAAGAGCAAGTTTAGAACAAATGAATTAAGTTTCACTTTGTTTTAAAATTAGCAAGTTTAGTTTTCTATTATGCTAGCATGTTATTTAGATTAGCTTACAGTTATTTTCTATTAGAAGAGCATGAGTAGCTTTACATGTTTAGCATTTCAGTATGTTTGATTCCTTTACTATTGGATGAACATGAGTAGTCTTCAGTAAGCATTCAGTTAGTTCATGTTATAGATATATGTACATGTATATCGAGATTTTTGTGAGTTAGATAGCGCTTACTAAGCATTTTGCTTATAAATTGCATTTCCTCTTACTGCAGATAAAGGAAGACGACAAGGTGGCGCGGATGGTGTGTGATGCCAGGACTATGGAAGAGACATGGGACGTTATTAAGTTTTCCATATTTTAGTAATTAATAAACATTTGAAGTTGTATTTTAAGTTTATGTCATTTGAGATTATTTCTGTTTTAGATTGCATGGAGATGAGTTCCGTTTAAAAAGTAGATATTTTGATGTTTGTCACTTATTTAACTGCGTGAGTGTTTGATATATATATATATTCCAGCCGCCTGTGGCTGATGTATATTATATATGTACCTCAGTTTATGGGCACCGGTACAGAGGAGATGCTGTCGAAATTTTTCGGTAGAGACTCCTCGTGGTTTCGATCATACCGGTTAAGTAGAGTTAGTAGTTAAGTAACGGTCACCTTAGAGAGTAGTAGTAGTAAGAAGGGTGGTCGTTACACCAACTCTGTTGAGTTCCTCCTTGGTCAGGCCACACTAGAGGGTGCAGGTAGCTCTGGTATCGGCTTTCACTTTCTTGATTAGGGCTGGTTCCCAGTCTTCGCAGGGTGTAGGCTTGCCGTCACAGTCAGTTGGTAGTTGGATTCCAGTCTTGACGATCATCCACATCTCGAACTGGATCTTTAGGAAGTTTTCCATTCGTCCCTTCCAGTACCCAAAATCTTCTCCGGTGAAGAGCGAGGAACGAACGATATTGTATCCTTCTTGCTTGGTCATTTAGTTAATATGTAAGAAAAAAGAACAGAACAAGAAGTCCCAAGACTAGGTCTTGGATTAGTAGTGTGGAATAAAGTTAGAATACCGAACTCGAGTGGTGTTGCACCAACTTCGAGCAAAAACCTATTCGAATGACGAAAACTTGATTAGAAAATAGTAATTATGCTAGTTCCAATCGACTCCGAAAAGTAGAAAATATCACGAAAGAAATGCGTGATTGGTGGTTGCACCGTATCAACGCTACCCCGCTTTGATACCAATTGTTAGATCGAAAAGCGCTAGAAGGGGGGGTGAATAGCGCTCATGACTTTCACTTATTTCGAAATCGTAAAACTCGAGTAAAAAATGCAGCGGAAATTAAAATGACAAACACACACAAGGACACGAGGAGTTACTTGGTTCGGAGCCTGTGGCAACTCCTACTCCAAGGCCCACGATCGTTGATCGCTTTCGGTGGGCAACAACTATAAGCTCGAAAGATTATTACAAACTAATTACACTTTGAACTGTAAAGAAAGCAATAAAGGAACTTTATACCGACAACGGAATACTGAAAACTGAAGCTCCGGGTTGTCGGGATGATGTTGCAGCACTTCGGGATCGTCTCATTAGCAGCTTGTAGCGTAAGGATTGCTCGGAAAGTGTTGTCTTGAGCTGCTGGTTGAGACTCTCTTATAAAGGGTGTTCAAGGCGCCTCCATCAAGCTCCAAGGCGCCTCTAACCCAAGGTTTTATTCCGATTCAGCCGCTGTCGATCAGGCTTTGACCGCTGCTCGTTATCCACCTGAAGGCGCCTCCAAGCCGTGATCCAAGGTGCCTTCAGTCCCCATGAAGGCGCCTCCAGCTCCTTCTCACAGACAGCCTCCACCTTGTACCTGAGGCGGCCCCAAGCTCCATGGAGGCGCCTCGGGTATTGTTCATCCGAGGTGAAAAATGCTCCTTTGTTCCTACAAAATATGTTAGTCCCAAACACATACCCTGCAAAACAAAGTTAGCACATAATAATCATAGTGAATAAAATATTGATAGTCTCCGGACTATCCTAGGTCTGACTTCAGATTTTCGACCGGAAACCCTAGGTCGACCCGACGCCTACTGTTCCCTCTGCGGGGAACGCGTCCTCACCTACTCCACTCAGGAGAGTTACCTGTTGCCAGTGCAATCCTCCAGATCGATTGGACTGTTGCTCAGCGCTCGATGCTTCCGGACTTTCTACTGGACGCCCTCTCCCTGACCCGTCAAGTCTTCCACCTGGTTCGCGACACCAGGACTTTCCACCTAGGGTTACCACCCCCTAGGACTTTTGCCTGAAGCCCTCGACCCACCAAGACTTTCTGCATAGGGTTACCACCCCCTATGACCTAGGGTTACCACCCCCTAGGATTTTCTACCTACCTAACCTCAGTTAGGACTTTTGCCTAAGTACACTTAGGACTTTCCTGCAAGCTCATTCAGACTGTTATATCACAACATAACCTTAACTTTGAGTCCTTTGCCATTATCAAAAACTGGTTCGATTGTCGAATGCTTCCTGCACCAACATAGGGGACCTTAACGAGTGACCGGCCTGGCTTCCTTAAGGGGAACTGGAGACTTTAAACCTTGAACCAGTGAGCAGCAACTTTACACTTTTTAACATATGCCTACCATAGTTAACTCGCCCGGGAAACCAATCCCGACAGAAATATAAGGGCACGAGGAAACTCTTACATCAGCTCAAACTCACTCGGGATTAAAAACCCGACAGAAATATAATGCTCAAACTCGATCAAGGTTAAAAGCCTGGCCGAAGTATAACTAAGTCAGTACCCTCTACTCCACAAAATTGTGGAATGGGCGTAAGCCTAAATCTGAAACATATTCAGATTTGGGGTAGTTCAGCACATGTGCTGGTGAGAGATACTGACAAGTTGGAATCACATACAGAAGTTTGCTTGTTGTGGGTTATCCTAAAGAAACGAAAAGAGGTTTATTTTATAGTCCTAAAGATCAGAATGTTATTATTGGCACCAATTCCTGATTTTTTGAAGAGGACTATATAATGAACCACAAGCCTATGAGTAAAATTGTTCTTAAGGAAATAAGAGAAGACACGTCTATTTTAGTACCAATGGTACAAGATGAGATACCATAAGAAACTACAACATGTGTCACAAATGATGCACAATTACAAGTAGTGTCTCGTCGTAGTGGGAGGGTTGTTAGGCAACCTGATAAATTCATGTTTTTGGGAGAGTGTTCGGACTTGATCCCTGGTGAACATGAACCTGATCCGGTTTAATGAACCTTCGGCTTCAAGATTTTAGAACATCTGGTTTAACGAAGTAATCCAGTCTTATGGATTCATTTAGTGTTCGGATGTGTCTTGTATACAAGAAGAGTGACAGAAACGTGGTGGTATTTCTTGTACAATACGTATATGACATTTTGCTCATTGGCAACAATGTCCAAGTGTTGTCAGACATAAGGGTATGGTTGTCCAAGAAGTTTAATATGAAGGACTTGGGAGAATGTGGATATATTCTTGGGATCAAACTAATAAGGGATCACAAGAAAATGATGTTGTGTTTATCCCAAGTTTCATACATCGATACTATCCTAGCTCGTTTTAGCATGCAAAACTCCAAGAAAGGTTTTCTACCTTTTCGGTATAGAGTACCTTTATCTAAAGACATGTCTCCTAAGACATCAAAGGAGATAGAGGACATGAAGGCAGTTCCTTATGCCTCAGCTGTAGGAAGTCTAATGTATGTAATGCTATGTACGAGATCATATATCTATTTTACCATGAGTATGGTTAGCAGATATCAAAGTAACCCAGGACTGAGACATTGGACTGTCGTAAAGCATATAAGGACTGGAGATTATATGCAAGTTTACTAGGTAGATAATTTGTTCCCTGTGGGTTACACGAATTCGGGCTAATAGGGACAATAGTAAGTCGACCTCAGGGTTTTGTGTTTACTTTAGGAGGTGGAGCCATAACAATGGAGGAGTGTAAAGCAGAAACGCGTTTGGGACTCCACCATGGAAGCTGAGTATGTGGCAGCCTCTAAGGTAGCTAAAGAAGTTGTATGACTCAGAAACTTCTAAATGGACTTAGATGTGATTCCTGTTTGCCCAAAATTATCACAATTTATTGTGATAATAGTGGTGCAGTAGCAAACTCGAAGGAACCACGAGTCCATAAGGCAAGTAAACACATTGAGCGCAAGTACCACCTGATACGAGATATTATTGTCGCTAAGATTGCATCAGCAGATAACCTGGCAGACCCATTCACTAAGGCCCTTCTGGCAAGAGCTTTCGATGGGTATATTGAGGGGATGAGAATCAGATGTATGACAGCATATATGGTAGCATAGTCTTTTAGTATAAGTGGGAGATTGTTAGAATGTATATAAATAGCCTATCTTTTTGTATAAACATTTAGTTTAAAATGATAATCACATTGGTCAAGTATCTGTATTTAGTTAAATGCAGTTGTCCATTTAATTTATATTGAAGATAACATGGTGTGTGGTGTCACATAGAAGATCATGTTATCAGATTCGTATAAATTATAAATAGTAGCTCACAACCAAGATGGATTGGGACAAACCATTGGCATGATTGTAGTATAATTTGGTATTAATTTAACTTGACCATAAAATTACACTAGTACACTATGTGTGTATTGAGTAGGACTATTTGAGGTTATTTCTTTTTATACTGACTACATAAAAAAACAAAACCTCTGTTATTATGGATGTGCGTACTCTTAATCCCGATATAATAATAAGCACGTATACTTAGTATTTATTTCTTTAATTTATCAATGGTTGAGATTTATTTCGTTAAATCAATAGGCCCGATAAGTTGGGAAATAATATTATTTATATGGTGTGTTGTTGATTATAGAAGGAAATCGTGTCATAGTAATTTAGGTTTATGATGTCCCCTTGAGGAGCTCATAACTCTTTATTGGTATGAGTTATTATTGATGAACTTGAGTTGGGTGTTCGGGTCGAACACAGGAAGCTCAAGCTCATCGGGAGACCAAAATCAATTCCTCCTCTAGGTCCTTGTTGTAGCCTCTATAAAGCTTTGTATCCACCAAGTCCACTTCTTACCCAAGTAATGGGCCGGACACATCCTTACTTGGTGCAAGGGGGCCGGCCAAGTATTTTCTTGGAGCCCAAGAGGTGGCCGACCAAGCCTTGCTTGGTGCCCAAGCAAGGGGCCGACCACAAAGAAATTAAAAGGGAGATTTTATTTTTATTAAAATCTTTCCTTCTAGCCATCCATGAAGGCATTTAAAAGAGGAATTTTAATTTTAAAATATTTACTTTTATAGCTATCCACAAAGGGATTTAAAAGAGAGATTTTAATTTTAAAATTTTTCCTTTTTTGTTGAACAAGAGATGGTCGGCCATGATTGGATTAAAAGGAAGTTTTAATTTTATTTAAAAATTTCCTTTTTAGCATCCACTAAAGGAATAAAAGGAAGATTTTATTTTTTGTTAAAATCTTTCCTTTTATAGTCATCCATATGGTTTTAAAAGAGAGTTTTAAATTTTAAAATCTTTCCTTTTATATCTATCTACAAAGGATGAAAAGAGATATTTTAATTTTGTTAAAATCTTTCCTTTTTGTAGTTATCTATAATGTTTAAAAGAGAGATTTTAATTTTGATAAAACTTTCCTATTTTATAATCATGATTTAAAAGAGATGTTTAATTTTTAATCTTACCTTTTTTGTAATCATCTACAATGTTTAAAATAGAGAGATTAAATTTTAAAACTTTCCTTTTGTAGCAATAATAATAGGAAATTAAAAAAAAAAAGATTTTAATTATTATTAAAATTTCCTTTTTTGCCATGACCAAGGATTATAAAAGAGAGGTAAAGGGTGCCTCATGGGAACAACACATCTCTCTAAGCCCTCTCTTTTATTCTCTTTTGGTGGTCGGCCATTTTCCTTCTCTCTTTCTCTTGAGGCCGGCGGCATCTCCTTCATCCTTCCTCCCTTTTCTTCCCTCTAGGGTCGGTGCCCATCTCACCTTTGTGGTCATGGCTTGAAGAAGAAGAAGAAGAAGAAGAAGAGAAGGAACAAATAGGTCGCCGATTGCTCGGAGGAGAAGAAAAAGAGAAGGAAGTTTCCTATTTTGGCATCCCTTGGTGGCTGGAATTCTTGGAGGCAAAGAAGTGGTATGGGTGGTGTTGTCTTGGTAGATAGTCGCCCACACGACATCCAAGAGGAGGTGAGGAATACAACAGAAGATCAAGAGGTCTTTAGCTACAAAGAGAGGTATAACTAATTAATTATTTCCGCTTCAAATTAATTAGTTTGTGTTCTTTGTATGGATCCTGAAATACCAACACAAGAGGCTAGCGATTTTATGTTTCGATTTTGTGCTATCAATTTTGTGTATCGATTTTGCGTTTCGATCTTGTGCTTCTATTGAGGTCTCTGTAGTTAAACCTAAGGTTACTGTAAGAAGTTTAAATATCCAATTTCTTTGAAAGGCTTTGTCTAGGAAGTGGTGGATGATCCCATACCCAAGAAGGTTGAGTGCCTCGCCATGTTTAACCTGGAAGCCAATCCTTGAAATAGATATTTAATCAACTTCTTTGTAATATGGTTTAACTTGTGAAGAACACATGTGTTGGTGCGGGAAGCATCTAACGATCGAACCTGAGTTTTGATAATGGCAAAGGATTCAAAGTTAAGGTGTGTTGTGATCTAACATGTTGAATGAGTATTTCAGGAAAAGTCCTAACTGCGGTTAGGCAGGTGAAAAACCCTAGGGGGTGGTAACCCTAGGTGGAGAAAAGTCCTAGCTGCGATTAGGAAAAGGGAAAAACCCTAGGGGGTGGTAACCCTAGGTCATAGGGGGTGGTAACCCTATGCGGAAAGTCTTGGCAGGTCGATGGCTTCAGGCAAAAGTCCTAGGGGGTGGTAACCCTAGGTGAAAAGTCCTGGTGTCGCGAACCAGGTGAAAGTCTGGACTAGCCGGGAAGCGGATGTCCAGCAGAAAGTCCGGAAGCATCGAGTGCCGAGCAAAAGTCCAGTCGATCTGGAGGATCGTACTGGCAACAGGTAAATCTCCTGAGTGGAGTAGGTGAGTAGGCGTCGGGTCGACCTAGGGTTTCCGGTAGGAAACCTGAAGTCGACTCGGACGGTCAAGAGACTGTTAAATATTTCAATAGTTATATCATTGTTTTGTGCTGCAGGGTATTTTTGGGATTAACATATCTTGCAGGGACCAAAGTACAAAAAAGACCTCGGATGAACAGTGCCGAGGCGCCTCCATGGAGCTTGGAGGCGCCTCGGGTGCGAGTCAGGAAAAGGCCAGCGCAGCAGACTGGAGGCGCCTTGAATGAGGTTCAAGGCGCCTTTGACCGGAGGTTGAAGGCGCCCTGGATAGGCTGAAGGCGCCTTGAACCAGATAGAGTTCGACCAGGTCTATGCTGATCCACGCGGGTGACTCGGCTCGTTCAAGGCGCCTTGGTGAACAGTATAAGGCGCCTTGAACCCCCTTTATAAGGGGTCTCGACCAGCAGCTTCAAAACACAACTTTCAAGTGATCTTACTGCTACAAGCTGCTCACGAGACGATTCCGAAGTGCTGTTGCGAGACATCGACGACCCGGAGCTCTGAATCTTCAGATTACGATATTGTCGTCGGTATAACTGTATTCTTTTTAATACTTAACTGTAATACTTGTACTCTTGTCGAGCTTATAGTTGTTGCCCACGAAAAGCGATCAAGGGTTGCGGGCCTTCGAGTAGGAGTCGTCACAGGCTCCGAACGAAGTAAAAATCCCTTGTCTCTCTGTGTCATTTTATTCCGCTGCATTAACTCTTACGTTTTACGATTCCGATAATTGAACGATTATAGCCACGAGCGCTATTCACCCCCCTCTAGCGCGTCTCGATCCAACAATTGGTATCAGAGCGGGTCGCTTTGAACTGGTGCAACCACCATTCAAGCATTTTTTTTGGCTTTGTCGTGTTTATAGGGTAAAAATAAAACCTTACGCCTTTCGTTTTTTCCCTCCAAAATTATTTTCGAAAAATACATTTTCATCCTTTCACGATTTATTAGTATTGATAAAATATTTAATTTGACAAAATTTGAAATAATATTTTTAAATATTTTTTTAATAATATTTTATTATTATTTTATTATTTTTTCTTGAAACTCGTAAATTTCTTTTTCTATCCTTCTACCACACTACTAATCCAGGATTAAGTCCTGGGACAAGTTTTTTTGCTCATTTTTTCGTGCAAGATTCAATGGCTCTCCAAGAAGGCTATAGCACCACTCGACCACCGCTCTTCTCCGGAGAAGACTTCGGCTACTGGAAATGCCGAATGGAGTCGTACCTACAAACCGAGTTTGATGTCTGGATGATCACCAAGACCGGGCTCGAAATACCAACTGACGGCGCCGGCATGCCACTACCGTTCGAGAACTGGGACGCGAACCTTATCAAAAAGGTAGAAGCAAACGCAAAAGCAACATATACACTTCAGTGCGGCTTAACGAATAAGGAGCTGAATCGCGCCGGCCCATTCTCAAGCGCCAGGGAGCTGTGGGAGAATCTGATTCAGTTACACGAAGGTACCGAAGTAAGTAAGCATAATTTAATAGACGATTTAATTGAATTAGATTAACAGTATGATACTACTTCGGTCGAGGAAGGTATTACATTGGTTGCAGGTACAAGCAAGACAGAGGAAGCTAGAAAGAAAAAGACGAAGAAAGTGTTAAAGGCAACATGGTCCGAGTCATCAGACGAATCTGAATCCGATGAAGAAGAACAAGCAAGCCTCCTCGCTCTACCAGTACTAGCACATGTTGTTGAAACAGAGTCCGAGTTTGAGTCCGATTCAGAGACCGAGAGCGAATCAGACACCGAGTCCAAGCGAAGTCACGGATCCGCATCCGTTTCCGAAGGACCAAAACCCACAGTAAGTGCTTTAATGTCTAGTATTAACTTAGATGACTCGCAAAATTTAATTCCATACTTGCTTAAAAAATTGGCTAAATCCAACGTCCGGGTTAAGTCGCTCCAAAAGGAGGTAACAACCCTTAAGGAAGCGATTGACTCGAGTTCTTTAACTGAGCCGACTCAAATTGGAAGTTCAACTCAAGTCCAACAACTTGAGGAAGAAAATTCCAATTTGAAAGCTCAAATTAAAGAACTCAAGGACACGTTGGAACGGTTCACCTTGGGCTCCAAGAATCTCGATCTGATTCTTAGAAAACAGCGAGCCGTCTACAACAAAACTGGACTTGGATTTAAAACTAAAATAAAATACAAATCATATTTATCGCTAGTTAATAGAAATAATAGAAAAATTGTCCAAGCATGGGTGCCAAAATCCAACTTGGTTAATCAAGTTGGAACTGGTCACTATTGGGTCCCCAAAGATCAAGTCTATTATCTTGATAGACCATATCGAGGCTATGATCCAGGGGAAGCTAATAGAAAAACAATATTAAGAACATAATTCAAATTAAAATTCAATTAAAAATTTGAAATCAAATTCGAAATTCTAAATTCGAAATTCTAAATCAAAAATTCAAATTCTAAATCAAAAATTCTAAATCAAAAATTCAAATTCAAAATTCAAATTCAAAATTCAAATTTAATTTAAATTCGAAATTATAAATCAAAAATTCAAATTCAAAATTCAAATTTAATTTAAATTCGAAATTCTAAATTCGAAATTATAAATCAAAAATTCAAATTCAAAATTCAAATTTAATTTAAATTCGAAATTCTAAATTCGAAATTCTAAATCAAAAATTCAAATTCAAAATTCAAATTTAATTTAAATTCTAAATTCTAAATTCAAATTCTAAATCAAAAATTCAAATTCAAAATTCAAATTTAATTTAAATTCGAAATTCAAAATTCTAAATTCGAAATTCTAAATCAAAAATTCAAATTCAAAATTCAAATTTAATTTAAATTCGAAATTCTAAATTCGAAATTCTAAATTCAAAAATAGATGGTGGATCCAAACTAGCTGGCACCTCCAACTGAACTACCCGACAGGGTAACTGAACCTAATTTACCCGAAAAGGGTAAACAAGAGTAGACTACCTGGCAGGATAATTAAGGTTAGATAAATGGGTGAGGTTTAACTTGACCCACGGTACTGGTGAAGTTTTTGGATGATAGTACGTTAGGGAAGCTTGGGCATCGCATGTCTAGGAAGATATGGCTTCGACCTGGTGCATTTGGCCAAGTGGAACTGACCGAAGCTACCCTTAAATGGATCCTAACTAGTTAGACCAAGGTTTAGTATTAAGTTCAATGGGTAGGACTATTTGGAAACCTCGAAGGCATGGTTACTTTAATGAGTTCCATATGACTCACCATAGCCCAGAAGTTTATCCAAAGAATGCTTACTTGTTGAACCTAAAGCTAAACCTGAATCTAACACAAAGTTAAACCTTACCCCAAAATTCAACTATAATTCATCTCACAACAATTATAGGGTTCCCTGATTGACAATTTAGATCGAGTGAGATGACTAAGGAATTAAAAGTTCAAATTCAAAATTAAATTCATAATTAATATCATGTTTTTTTAATGAAATCAATTTAAAATTTATTTGAAAAATCTTTTTAAAAATCAATTTAAAAATATTTTCAAAATCATTTTAAAAATCTTTTAAAATCATTTTAAAATCATTTTAAAATTATTTCAAATTCTTTTAAAATTTATTTGAAAAATCTTTTTAAAAATCATTTCAAAATCATTTAAAATTTATTTGTAAATTCTTTTAAAATTTATTTCAAAAATCTTTAAAAATCATTTCAAAAATCTTTCAAAATCAATTTAAAATCTTTTCAAAATCATTTTAAAAATCTTTTCAAAATCATTTTAAAAATCTTTTAAAATTTATTTCAAAAATCTTTCAAAATCTTTTCAAAATCATTTTAAAAATCTTTTAAAATTTATTTCAAAAATCTTTCAAAATCATTTCAAAATCATTTTAAAATCTTTTAAAATATTTGAAAAATCATTTCAAAATCATTTTAAAATTATTCAAAATCTTTTAAAAATTTATTTCAAAAATCTTTGAAAAATCATTTCAAAATCATTTTAAACTTAATTTCAAAAATCTTTGAAAAATCATTTCTAAATCATTTTAAAATTATTTCAAAATCTTTGAAAAATCATTCCAAAATCATTTAAACTTTTTCAAAATATTAATCAATTAATTTCAGAATATTATTCAATTAATCTCAAAATATTAAAAGGGTTTAAAAATCTTTTCTTCTCAAATCATAATATGACTGCAAATGTTAACTCCAATTAATTTTCACTATAGTTTTCAAGTTTAATATTTACTAATTTGAAATTCAAACTTATATTTTCAATAATCTTAATTGACAAAGTTTATTTTATCTAACACTTACTCATACGCCAAACATGCCTGAAAACCTAGAATGGGTGAGATGAAAAATTCAACAAAATATAAAAGACCCATTATATTTTTGGACTCTAGGACTCTAGGACTCATTATAGGGATTCATGTTTGCATTAGTTAAGGGGGAGTGAACGGAGTCAAACTAATTATCTAGTTTCTATTGAAGAGCTTTTCAAATTTAATTAAATATCTTTTGAAAAAACTTTTCAAATAGAAATATTTAGATTTAGCATGCTTGTGATTTAGGGCTCTGATACCTAATCAAATCAAATTTAAAATTTAATTAACTTGACTCATACTTGGACTTAACGACAAACTGAATTTAAATTAACTAAACATTTAGCTACTCCCTCTTTGCTGACAAAAGACTTTAAACTAAATATCTTTCAAACTTGAGAATGTTTTTAAGCTAAAATACTTAAAACTTTAGCTATATTTTCTAACTTTTACATCTTTTCAAAATCACCCTTGAAGACTCCTTCAAAAGTCAAGTTTGCAAAAGGCTTAGCTAAGTGATTTCTATAACAATGAAAATTAAAAGCTAAGTCAATGTTTCAAAAGAAAAATTCTTATTTTTTTAACTTTTATTTCACTTAGCAAAAAGTTAAACAATAAAAATTAATTATAACAAAGCTAAGTGTTATAAAAGCTATTTCAAATTTTTCTAAGTATTACTAGTGTTTAAAAATTTCAGATTTTTTTTTAAAAAGGTGATAAATTTTCAAATCTTGTCTACTCTTATCCCTCTTTAAAAAGTTAAGCATCAAACTAACTTGCTCTTCTGAAAAATTCAAACTTCTATCACACTGGTATATTTTGATATATGGCAAAGGGGGAGAGTAGGAAAATTCAAAAGTAGGAAAATTCAAAAAATAAAAAGGAGGGCTTTTATTAAGGGGGAGTTTAGTATTACAAAGTTAAAAGTTTCCAGCTTAACTATGCTTGCATTTAAAGTTTACTTACTTAAGCTTGGTTAAAACTTAATGCATCTATTTGTTATCGCATGTTTTTTTCTCAACTTTGAATTTGGGTTGCCATAAACAAAAAGGGGGAGATTGTTGGTGCGGGAAGCATCTAACGATCGAACCTGAGTTTTGATAATGGCAAAGGATTCAAAGTTAAGGTGTGTTGTGATCTAACATGTTGAATGAGTATTTCGGGAAAAGTCCTAACTGCGGTTAGGCAGGTGAAAAACCCTAGGGGGTGGTAACCCTAGGTGGAGAAAAGTCCTAGCTGCGGTTAGGCAAAGGGAAAAACCCTAGGGGGTGGTAACCCTAAGTCATAGGGGATGGTAACCCTATGCGGAAAGTCTTGGCAGGTCGATGGCTTCAGGCAAAAGTCCTAGGGGGTGGTAACCCTAGGTGAAAAGTCCTGGTGTCGCGAACCAGGTGAAAGTCTGGACTAGCCGGGAAGCGGATGTCCAGCAGAAAGTCCGGAAGCATCGAGTGCCGAGCAAAAGTCCAGTCGATCTGGAGGATCGTACTGGCAACAGGTAAATCTCCTGAGTGGAGTAGGTGAGGACGCGTTCCCCATAGAGGGAACAGTAGGCGTCGGGTCGACCTAGGGTTTCCGGTAGGAAACCTGAAGTCAGACTTGGACAGTCAAGAGACTGTTAAATATTTCAATAGTTATATCATTGTTTTGTGCTAACTTTGTGCTGCAGGGTATTTTTGGGATTAACATATCTTGCAGGGACCAAAGTACAAAAAAGACCTCGGATGAACAGTGCCGAGGCACCTCCATGGAGCTTGGAGGCGCCTCGGGTGCGAGTCAGGAAAAGGCCAGCGCAGCAGACTGGAGGCGCCTTGAATGGAGTTCAAGGCGCCTTGGACCGGAGGTGGAAGGCGCCCTGGATAGTCTGAAGGCGCCTTGAACCAGATAGAGTTCGACCAGGTCTATGCTGATCCACGCGGGTGACTCGGCTCGTTCAAGGCGCCTTGGTGAACAGTATAAGGCGCCTTGAACCCCCTTTATAAGGGGTCTCGACCAGCAGCTTCAAAACACAACTTTCAAGTGATCTTACTGCTACAAGCTGCTCACGAGACGATTCCGAAGTGCTGTTGCGAGACATCGACGACCCGGAGCTCTGAATCTTCAGATTACGATATTGTCGTCGGTATAACTGTATTCTTTTTAATACTTAACTGTAATACTTGTACTCTTGTCGAGCTTATAGTTGTTGCCCACGGAAAGCGATCAAGGATTGCGGGCCTTCGAGTAGGAGTCGTCACAGGCTCCGAACGAAGTAAAAATCCCTTGTCTCTCTGTGTCATTTTATTCCGCTGCATTAACTCTTACGTTTTACGATTCCGATAATTGAACGATTATAGCCACGAGCGCTATTCACCCCCCCCCCCCTCTAGCGCGTCTCGATCCAACAACATGGGTTGAACTTGGAGTAAAAATGTTAAGTTTTGTTTCCAATCCAAGTTTAACTTTTGAAGAACTAACTTGGAGTAAAAATGTTAAGTTTTGTTTCCAATCCAAGTTTAACTTCAGTAGATCATAAGGGTAGCTAGGTAAAGTTCTATACTTGTACAAATTTTTGTACGTGGGAAATCGAATGGAATTCCAAGTAGCACCCAACATTCTTGTGGCCGGTTACTTGGAGGAGAAGAAGAAGAGAAGGAGGCTCCCTATTCTATCATCCCTTGGTGGCCGAAAGTCTTGGAGGCAAAGAAGTGGTTCAGGTGGTGTTGTCTTGGTAGATCGTTGCCCACACGACGTCTAAGAAAAGGAGAGGAATACAGCAGAAGATCAAGAAGTCTTTAATTATAAGGAAAGGTAGAACTAGTTATTTATTCCGCTGCGTACTAGTTTAGTTTTTCTTTGTATGGATCCTGAAATACCAACACAAGATTCTAGTGATTTTGTGCTTCAATTGTGGTCTCTGTAGTTAAACCTAGGGTTTACTGTAAGGAGTTTAAATATTCAATTTCTTTGAAAGGCTTTGTCTAGGAAGTGGTGGATGATCCCATACCCAAGAAGGTCGAGTGCCTCCCCATGACCTGGAAGTCAATCCTTGAAATAGATATTTAATCAACTTCTATAATATGGTTTAACTTCTGAAGAACACATGGGTTGAACTTGGAGTAAAAATGTTAAGTTTCGTTTCCAATCCAAGTTTAATTTTTGAAGAACACACGGGTTGAACTTGGAGTAAAAATGTTAAGTTTTGTTTCCAATCCAAGTTTAACTTCTGAAGAACACATGAGTTGCTAGGAAAAGTTCTGTGCTTATACAAATTTTTGTATAGGGGAAATAGAACGGAATTCCAAGTAGCACCCAACATAAGGTCCCCGATCGACTAGTACTGAACGGGAGAAATACGCTCGAAAATTTATAGTTGCTGCTCGACTGTTAAGAGTTTAAAGACTCCGATTCCCCTTAAGGAAGCCAAGCCGGTCACTTCTTAAGGTCCCCAATCGATTAGTGCTGAGCTGAGGAAACACGATCGAAAGTTTATAGTCGTTGCTCGACTGTTAAGAGTTTAAAGTCTCCGGTTCTCCTTAAGGAAGCTAGGTGATGTGAGTAGACTTTATACACTTGTTTAGCATGTTTTGACGCACATTCTTATGTTTTGTACATGCTTTGTCTATGCACTTTCATGTTCCTTGCTTTGCTTTTAGCATAAATACTTTTCTTTGTTCGAAGATCTGCTCTTGTGCATTTTATGCTTGCAGGAGTCAAATTTAGAGAAGAATTGATGTCCGTGGCTAATTCTACAACCAAACGGAGGAGAACGACCTTGGAGATGAGTGCCACACGGCCTTGCAAAGGGGAATGATCCCGACTGTGTGGTGATGAGGGGACGTGCAGCAGCAACAGCAAAGGGGAGTGTCCTGGCCGTGTGAAGTTACAAGGCCGTGCCACCTTTCTCCAGCCAGCCAGTGCACGGCCGTGTATAATTACACGGCTGTGTAGTCCTTCTGTTGGTTGCTACTCGGAATACCATCCTAGTTCCCCTATACAAAAATTTATACAAGCATAGAACTATCTTAGCTACCCTTGTGTTCTACTGAAGTTAAATTTGGATTGTAAACGATGTTTAACATTATTAATCCAAATTGCCCTTCAGAAGTTAAACTTGGATTGGAAACGATACTTAACATTTTTACTCCAAGTTTAACCGATGTGATCTTCCTAAGTTAAACCATATTACAGAAGTTATCAAATATCTATTTCAAAGATCATCTTTCAGGTTAAACATGGCGAGGCACTAGGCCTTCTTGGGTATGGGATCATCCACCACTTCCTAGACAAAGTCTCACAAAGAAATCGGATATTTAACTTCTTACAGTAAACTAGGTTTAACTATAGAGACCTCAATAGAAACACAATATCGAAACATGAAATCGAAAACATAAAATTGATAACAAAAATGATAACTTAAAACTGATAACCTCTTGTGTTTGGTTTTTCAAGATCTATACAAAGAACATGAACTAGTTATGATGCGGAAATAAATAACTAGTTATACCTTTCTTTGTAGCTAAATACCTCTTAATCTTCTATTGTATTCCTCTCCTCCTCTTGGACATTATGTGGGCAACGAACTATCAAGATGGAATCCACTTGAACCACTTCTTCTCCTCCAAGACTCTCGAGCCACCAAGGTTGCTAAAATAGGAAATTACCTTCTCTTCTTCTTCTCCTCCAAGCAACCGAATACAAGCTTTCTTCCTCTCTTTGTTCCACCGGCCTTAGTAAAATAAGGATGAAATTGCCTCTAGCCAAAGGTGAGGAAGAGAGGTCCCTTGTATGTCCTCGGATCTAGATGAAGATGAACATTACTTGTGCCGCTGACCCTTGATGGATGAGAGGATGAGAGGGTCGGCCACAAGTAAGGAGAAGAGAGGGAGCCGACCACACCAAGGAAAAGAGAGAGGAATAGAATAGGGTTATCTGTCCTCATGAGGCACCCTCTCCTTCTCTTTTATAATCCTTGGTCAAGGTAAAAAAGGAAAGTTTTAAACATAATTAAAACTTCCTTATTTATGGCCTCCCTTTAAAAAAGGAAATTTTAACAACAATTAAAATCTATCTTTTCTAAATTTCCTATTGTATATGGCAATAAAGGAAAGTTTTAAAATTAATCTCTCTGTTTTAAAACATGTAGTCAACTACAAAAAAGGAAAGATTAATTAAAACTTCTCCTTTTTAAATCATGGTTACAAAAATAGAAAGTTTTATCAAAAATTAAAATCTCTCTTTTAAACATTATAGATAACTACAAATAAGGAAAGATTTTAACAAAATTAAAATCTCTCTTTAATCTTTTGTAGATAGCTATAAAAGGAAAGATTTTAAAATTTTAAAACTCTCTTTTAAAACCACGAGGATAGCTATAAAAGGAAATTAAAATCTTTCTTTTAACCATTGTAGATAACTACAAAAAGGAAAGATTTTAACAAAATAAAATCTCTCTTTTAACCATTGTAGATAACTACAAATAAGGAAAGATTTTAACAAAATTTTGTTTTAAACAAAACTTCCTTTTTCCTTTACCTATGGCTGGCCCCATGCTTGGTCACCAAGCATGGCTTGGCCGGCCACTACATGAGCTCCAAAACAATGCTTGGCCGACCCCCTTTAAGTTCATTAATAATAACTCATACCACTAAAGAGTTATTATTAAACTACCGCACCAATCCCAAATTACATTATGGACTCATTTTTCTTATGAGTGCATTAATCTCCCTATGTTCAAGATATCAAATGTCCACTAATTAAATGAGTTACTGACAACTCACTTAATTAATATCTAACTCCAAGAGTAGTACCACTCAACTTCATTGTCATGTCGGACTATGTCCGTCTGCAAGGTTTACATGACAATCCTTATGAGCTCCTCAAGGGGACATCATCAACCTAGATTACTAGGACATAGTTTCATTCTATAATCAACAACACACTATATAAATAATATCATTTCCCAACTTATCGGGCCTATTAATTCAATGAACTAAATTGCACCCTTTGATAAATTAAAGAAATAAATATTAAATATACGTGCTTGTTATTATATCATGATTAAGAGTACACACTTCCACAATAACAGAGGTTTTGTTATTTTATATAGTCAGTATAAAAAGAAACTGCTTTAAATGGTCTTGCTTAATACACTCATAGTGTACTAGTGTAATTTTATAGTCAAGATAAACTAATACCAAATTACACTACAACCACTCCAATGGTTTGTCCCATTCCATCTTGGTTGTGAGCTACTATTTATAATTTATAAGAGCTGATAACATGATCTTCTGTGTGTCTCCTCACACCATGTTATCTACAATATAAATTAAATGGACATCTACACTTATCATAAATGTAGATATTTGACCAATGCGATTCTTACTTCTAAATAAATGTTTATACAAAAGCTAGGCTTTTAGTATACATTTCAACACCTTCCAATGACCAAGATTGCCCAGCCGTGTGGCTTCACATGGACGTGCCTCCTTTCCAGAGCCAAAAATTGGCATGACTGTGTGTGCCACACGTCCGTGCAACACATCCAAAGACGAGCATTGACAAGGTCGTGTGGTTTCACACGGCCGTATAAGCAAGCAGATGTGGTGCATGGCATGGCCGTGTGAGGATCACACGGCCATGTGACCCTAGCCGAGAAGAGGATTGCCCTGCCCGTGTGGATCTCACATAGACGTGTCCTGGGTCGTGTGGTGCCCAAATTGCCTCCTCTATATATAGAGCTTCTTCCCTTTTGAAAGGGGAGGCTCTCCCTTTGGGGAGAGGAGTTCTTGGGTGAAATTCTAGCAATCTGGAAGGCGATTTCTATCCAAGATTCGACTCTAAGGGCGGAGGATTGGTTTCGAAGATCACTCATCGTATCAAGATAAGCTTTCCTATTTATTTCTTTGATTTGGATTGGAATGTCTTGGATCTTCTTGTCTTCGACCCTTTCCCCATTCTTTATGGAGTAGATTCTTGTTCTAGGAAGGAGGGAGTATTTGTGATGTCATTCGATGTAAGATTCAATGGATTTGCCATCTTCTTGATTCAAGGATATTGCTATGTTTTGTATCAATCAATCTTGTATTGGATTGTTGTGTTTTGTGCCTAATTCCCATTCTTGATTGGTTGTTTGTATCTCTTGTGGAATCTTGTAGAGGAATTCGCTAAATCGTATGACTGAGGAGCGTCGTGACAGGGCTGCCCCGCTAACAGACCTTTTAGGGGATTACCTTTAGGGGTAAAACAAGAACTTACAAAGAAGTAGGACGGATTGATGTGCTTAATTCTATATCTTAATGTGAATTGATTGTGATGTGTTTTTATGTCGTATGACCAAGGGGCGTCGTGACAGGGCTGCCCCGCTAACGGACTTCGTAGGGATCATTACTCTTTAATTTTTTAAGACTTAGATGTGAGTTCTTGATCGGTATCTTCTGCAGAAGATAGCTGGTGACTTCTTACAAACACATTGCAATTGAGGGCAAGGTTTGGTAGATTGCAATACATCAATGAGTATTACAAAGAAATCAAGACTCCTAGAATCTTTATAAAACTGAATTTCTGCATTTAACCCTTACCTATAATTTTAGTTGTAAATGATCTTGTAATCGTTTGTTTAGCTAATTTGCCTTGAGACGTCTCTAGTGATTACAACCAGTTCCTATGGATATGTATCTTTTATTATTACTGACGACGTAACCGTACACTTACGGTGCGTAACAAGTTTTTGGCGCTTTTGCTGGGGACTGCGCTTATAACATTAAAGATTATCAATTGAGTTAAACTAAACTTTTCTTTTCTTTTCTTACATCTAACTTGTAACTACTTTTCCAATTCTGTTTTGCATTCTTTTATTGTATTCTTTCATTACATTCTTTTCTTTGTATTCATTCATTGCATTCATTCATTACATTCATTCTTTGCATTCATTTGTTCTTTAATCTTTTTGTAAACTACATTCTTTCTATTCTTTTTTTTTTCTTTTCTTTTCTTTGAAATCAAATTCTTTAATCTTGTTCTTGTATGCGAAGATCTAACTTTACAGGAGAATTACTTCCTCTTAACTCTGAAATAGATAGAACATTTCATAGAAGGAAAATCTTGCAAAGACATCATGAAGAACAAGAACAATCGAATATGGCTAATAGACCACTCAAGGATTATGCAGCATCTTATGCTAAAGGGTTTCACTCAAGTATTATTAGACCCTCTGTTGAAGCAAATAATTTTGAGATTAAGCCTGCAATAATCAATATGGTTCAGCAAAATCAGTTTGGAGGTGGACCGCAGGAAGATCCAAATCAGCATTTGGAGGTTTTCTATGAGATTTGCGGTACTATGAAGATGTAATGTTGTTCCTTCAGAGGCAGTTAGATTATTACTGTTTGGGTTTTCTTTAAGGGATAGAGCTAAACAATGGTTGAATTCCCTACCTCCGAATAGTATTACTACTTCGGAACAATACGAGCAGCAATTCCTAGATAAATTCTATCCTCTTAGCAAGATAGCTCATATGAGAAATCTTATTGCAAACTTTAGACAATCTGACTCAGAATCTTTATTTGAAGCATGGGATAGATACAATAATATGCTCAGACAATGCCCATATCACGGACTAGAGAAATGGTTGGTGTTACACACTTTTTATAATGGCATTAACTATCATACTAAAGTGTCCCTAGATTCAGCTGCTGGAGGGGCACTTATGAACAAAAGTTTAAATGAAGCTGAAGAAATTATTAAGAGTGTAACACAGAATCATCATCAATGGGCAACAGAAAGAAGTGAAGGTTATTCTTATTCAAACCCAACAAAAGCATCAAGGAAATTTGATATAGATGCAGTCACTCTAATGATTGCAAAGTTGGATGCTCTCACAAAAAAGCTGGAAAATATGAGAACTAGCACTAATACGGTCAATGCCATAGTATGTTGTTGTGAAACGTGTGGTAATTCTAATCATTCACAAGACTCATGTCCTTTGGGAGTTATATCTACACAGATAAATCAATTAGAGCAATGTAAAGCCATCATGGGTTTTAATCAAAGGCAGAACAATCCATATTCCAACACATATAACCCTGGGTGGAAGAATCATCTAAATTTTTCCTGCAGAAATAATCAAGAACAAGGACCATCCATGGGAGGCAAACAAAGTTTCCAATCCGGGCAACAGAATTTTCAGCAACAACAACAATCTTCTCAAGGCTATAAGTTTTCTAAAATTGAAAAGATGCTTAAGGAAATTATCTCCAATCAAAATGAAATGAAGCAAAACATTTTGAAGCTGACTCAGAGAATGGATAATTCTAAAAAGCATCAAAAGATCCAAGATAGTCAAATTTCCCAGCTAGCTTCATCATCTTTAAGAGCACCAGGACAACTTCCTGGAAAACATGATGTAAATCCAATAGAGCATTGCAATCGAATCGAGCTTAGGAGCGGACGGACCTTGGGGGATCCTCAAGTGATTGCTCCAAAAGGGATAAAAGCTGAAGAAGAGCTCTCTCCTCCAGTACTTGAACCAAATCAGATTCAAGAAAATGAGGAGAGTACCATTAAGGTTGAAGAGACTCTTCTACTAAACCAACAGAGCCAAGTAATTCTTTTCCTCAGAGATTAGTGATGCTAAAGAAGGATGAAGAGTTTGGTAGATTTTTGGACAAAGTTAAAGAAATTTGTGTAGAAGTTCCTTTGATAGATGTGATTATACAAATGCCAAAATTTTCCAAATTTCTAAAGGACATCATGTCAAATAAGAGAAGAAGGGGAGACATTGAGACCATTGCACTTACTGAAGAATGCAGCACTTTGTTTGAAAAGAACATTTCCCCAAAGCTTAAAGATCTAGGAATCTTTTACATTCCTTGCAATATAGGATCTGAATTCATAGAAAAAGCTTTTTGTGATTTGGGGGCAAGTGTTAGCCTTATTTCATACTCAATCTGTAATAAATTAGGTCTCAAAAACATGAAGCTTACTACCATGGCACTATAATTAGCTGATCATTCTTGCAGATATCCTATGGACATTATTGAAGATGTGACGATAGAAGTTGGTGGGATTACAATTCCCATAGATTTCATGGTTCTGGACATGGTAGAGGACCCGAAGATTCCAATCATATTAGGAAGACCCTTCCTTACCACGGCTGGAGCAATAATTGATGTTAAAAACCATAAGCTTTCATTGGTAATCGGTAAGGAAAGGTTGGAGTATGATTTTTCTAACGCCTCTAACCACGTCTCTTCTTGTCTATTAAGCATTCGCAATGGGGCGGATGCTTATCAGCTTGAGGATTGGAATTTCCATCCTCATGGGAGGCCACCGGATGAGGAAGATGATCCGGCAAGCGAGATTGGGAGGAGGCCTCCCAATAAAAATGAGAAGTATATCTGCCCTCCTATGGCAAGAAAAAGATAAAAGAATCAAGGAGAACGGTCGAGCTAAAGACCTTAAACAAGTGCTTCTTGGGAGGCAACCCAAGGGTTCTTTTAGTGTTTTCAATTTCATTTTTTCATTTCAATAGTTAGTACTTTTAAATTTGTTGTTTCTTTTATTTTCAAGTTGGAAATTTGCTTCTATGAGATGGCCATGACTTCTTCATAGGCATGGAAGCATTGGAGAAGTCAAAAGGAGTGAGACAAAGCAGGGCTTGGTCGTGTGTCATACATGGTCAGGTATGTCTTGTAGAGAAGAGGGATGCTTGGGCCATGTTTACATGACACGGCCGTGTAAGGTCTCTCGAGAAGAAAAAGTGCCCGACCGTGTTCCAGACATGGTCGTGTGATGATTCCAGAAGAGGAGAAGTGCTCGATCGTGTCCCATACATGGCCATGTAAAAATCTAGGAGAGGAATTTGCACTGGTTGTGCCATCCAACACGGTCATGCAAGGTTTCCCGAGAAGGACAAGGAAGAGGCCGTGTCTCAGACACGGTCATGCGAGCTGGACCAAGAAGAAGACTACTGTGGTCGTGCCAATTGGCATGGTCGTGTCAACTAACCCGAGAAGGAGAGGGTTGGGGCCGTGTAGATCTACACGGCCCGTGTGAAGTATTATTCCCCAGCCGTGTCTAGAAGACACGGCCATAACCAGGTCGTGTCGTCCACACACCCACCCTATCTTCAAGGCATTCTTCTCTCCCAAACTCCTCTCTTCTTCAACCCTTCTTCTAATCTTCTCAGATTTAGATCCTGAACTCATTTCTCTCCTCAATCTTCATCAATATCTAGATCTTAACCACATTTTTCTCCTCTCTTATCTCAAAGATCTCTAACTCCTTAGCCAAAGATCTTATTTTTCAAGATCTATTCCTTCAAGATCTGACTTCTCCAAGCAAAGACAGCACCCTTCTCCACTTAATCTTGACAACATGTCCAATATTTTGAAGAAACTTTGCAAGGGAAGTAGTGGATCAAGTGGAGGAAAGGAGCCAACAAGGGAAAAAGGGAAACAAGCAACAAAAGGCAAAGGAAAGAGGATCGCACGCGACGAAGGTAACGACAATGAATTCAATATCATTTTTAGGAATGTAGATCATAAGTCTAGATTTGAAATTCTTGTCAATAGAAAGATTGTGTGTACACGTTATATAGACTCAACTATTTTAGACATGTTAGGAATTAGAGATGATGTAGACTGGATGATTGGGTTTCTAGATTGGAATGACATCATGTACACACATCTACCTACATATCCTCGTATCATACTGGAGTTTTTAAGTTCATTAGATGTCCACTTTTCCAATGAAGATGATTATGTTGGTAAAATTACTTTTAGATTAATGAATCAAGAATTTCAGAGGATATTTAGTGATTTCAACAATTATTTTGGATTGTCTACCGGTAACTCTCGTAGGTTTGATTCTAAATTTAATTGGAATCATTTTTGGAGTTCGATTACTGGATTAGATCAGCCTTATGAGCCCTCTAGACTTAAAGCTTCTCACATGCAAAACCCTATCTTTAGGTACTTATACCGTGTCATGAGTAAAACTATTTTTGATAGGGGGGAAAGTGGTGGAGTCATTAAGAAAGTAGAGCTTTATGTTTTATGGGCTATGTTACATAAGGTTGACTTTGATTTTGGTTTTCATTTTTTGCAAACCTTGGTGAGAGTCGGGAGGGCATCCTCGGGATCAATTATTTTTGGTGGTTTGATTACTCAAATAGCTATTAATTTGGAGCTTGATCTAGATGGGTTGGGAGTCATCCATAGCAATGACATGATAGACATTGATGCATGTCTTACTATGAAAATAATTTGTCGGGATGAGAATGGTTTTGCTTTTCCTAGGAGAAATAGTTTTCCTTTACCTCTTCCTTATCTCGAGCGAACTTCAGTTCGCAACCCAGCTAATTGGGTAATCACTGATGTAGACCTCAAGAATGTTCCTTCCATATCTGGAGACACAGAGTCACACCTTGAGCCCTCGTCATCTGGACACCCGTAGCCTTCCGGACATTCGGAACCTGCTAGGCACTCTTTTGCCTATGGTATGGGTTCCTCCATATTTGATTTTTCTAATTTTCTTGCATTTTTAGACTCACTTCATGAGAAGCAAAATGATATTGATCAAGCTAGAATGAGGGATTTTATGCAGAACATGAGTATTACTAGCCAACAAGTAGATGCTCTCTATGAATATCATAGAGTCCTGAGTGAAGCTCAAGGTTTCCTATTGGTCAACCACGTAGACCTCCTTTCCCTCGTCCACCTCCTCCACCATTTTGATTTCATCGGGACAATGAAAAGTTTAAGTCTGGGGAGGGGGGGGGGGGGTGATTTGCAACTTGAAAATTTTTCTGCAATTTTTGCATTCTCTGTTTTTGTTTTGCATTTGTTTCACTTGGATTGTTTTTGATAGTCACTTGACTGTCTTTTGGAAAAAAGTTTTGTGGCATCCCCATTGAAGAAAACATCAATCCTCACTTTTATGCTTACTTGTTCAAAAGCAAATTGTTAGCACGCACTTTATCTTGATTCATGATATTGTAAATGATGCTATTATGTTTAGTGTACCTCTTTTCTCTATCTTGAGTAGCATGATGTGAGCTAAGTATCATTTAGAAATAAGTTTGAGTTTTGGCTTAACCTTAAGGATCTTACCTTCACTTCACTTTACTTAAACTTTAATAGTTGATATCATTGAAATAGTCATGATTCATCCTATTTGTTTAGTACTTGGTTTTCATGGTGATTTCTCAAACTTCATTTTGGTTACTGGATAAGGCTCGAATCTTGAAAAGCTCATTTGAAAAAAATCAAAATATCCCAACTTATGTGCCTATGAGCTTTTGTATTTAAGTGTTGCACAATGCAATCACTTAATGTTAAAAAGGTGCATGAAAAAAGTGATCGAAGAAAAAAAAAGTGAAATGAAAAAAAAAATATTGAAAAAGGGATATAAAAAACAGTTGTTGTGAGTAGAAACTAGCTAGTCACCCCTTTGAGATCGAGTTAGGTTATTAGGGAAATGACTCCTATGGTTCTCCTGATATCGAGCACGCCTTTGAGACCTTGGGTTGATTGAGAAATATGAACCAAGTGTGTGGCAGGTAATTGTCTATCACCGAAAATATTAGGAACTCAATTAGATGATGACTTGACTAGGACATGGATTGAAAACTTGAAGAGTTTGGGTTACTTTACACTGTGCACAAGATACTTATGCTTAAGCCATACTTGAGTTGTTTCCATGATCATGCTCATCAATGAAACTTTTTGATAGAGTTAGGAAAGTGCATTAGGGATTATGATGCATTATTGAATACATGAATCTTGATTGAGGCATTTTGCTTAAGGACAAGCAAAAGTTTAAGTCTGGGGGTGTGATGTGCGTAGACTTTATACACTTGTTTAGCATGTTTTGACGCACATTCTTATGTTTTATACATGCTTTGTCTATACACTTTCATGTTCCTTGCTTTACTTTTAGCATAAATACTTTTCTTTGTTCGAAGATCTGCTCTTGTGCGTTTTATACTTTCAGGAGTCGAATTTGGAGAAGAATTGATGTCCGTGGCTGATTCTACAACCAAACGGAGGAGAACGACCTTGGCAATGAGTGCCGCACGGCCTTGTAAAGGGGAATGATGCCGACCGTGTGGTGATGAGGGGTCGTGCAACAACAACAGCAAAGGGGAGTGTCCTGGCCGTGTAAAGTTACATGGTCGTGCCACCTTTCTCCAGCCAGCCAGTGCACAGCCGTGTATAATTACACGTTCATGTAGTCCTTCCAGTGACCAAGATTGCCCAGGCCATGTGGCTTCACACGGCCGTGTAGCCTTTCCAGAGCCAAAAATTGGCATGGCCATGTGTGTCACACGACCGTGCAACACATCCAGAGACGAGCATTGGCAAGGCCGTGTGGTTTCACACGGCAGTGTAAGAAAGCAGATGTGGAACATGGCACGGCCGTGTGAGGATCACACGACTGTGTGACCCTGGCCTAGAGGAGGATTGCCCTAGTCGTGTGGATCTCACACGGCCGTGTCCTGGGCCGTGTGGCGCCCAAATTGCCTCCTCTATATATAGAGCTTCTTCCCTTTTGAAAGGGGAGGCTCTCCCTTTGGGAAGAGGGGTTCTTGGGTGAGATTCCAGCAATTCGGAAGGTGATTTCTATCCAAGATTCGACTCCAAGGGCGGAAGATTGGTTCTGAAGATCACTCATCGTATCGAGATAAGCTTTCCTTTCTATTTCTTTGATTTGGATTGGAATGTCTTGGATCTTCTTGTCTTCGACCCTTTCCCCATTCTTTATGGAGTAGATTTCTTGTTCTAGGAAGGAGGGAGTATTTGTGATGTAATTCAATGTAAGATTCAATGGATTTGCCATCTTCTTGATTCAAGGATATTGCTATGTTTTGTATCAATCAATCTTGTATTGGATTGTTGTGGTTTGTGCCTAATTCCCATTCTTGATTGGTTGCTTGTATCTCTTGTGGAATCTTGTAGAGGGATTCACTAAATCGTATGATTGAGGGGTATCGTGACAAGGCTGCCCCGCTAATGGACCTTCTAGGGGATTACCTTTAGGGGTAAAACAAGAACTTATAAAGAAGTAGGACGGATTGATGTGCTTAATTCTATATCTTAATGTGAATTGATTGTGATGCGTTTTTATGTCGTATGACCAAGGGGCGTCGTAACAGGGCTGCCCCGCTAACAGACTTCGTAGGGATCATTACTCTTTAATTTTTTAAGACTTAGATGTGAGTTCTTGATCGGTATCTTCTACAGAAGATAGTTGGTGACTTCTTACAAACACATTGCAATTGAGGGCAAGGTTTGGTAGATTGCATTACATCAATGAATATCACAAAGAAACCAAAACTCCTAGAATCTTTATAAAACTAGATTTCTGCATTTAACCCTTACCTCTAATTTTGGTTGTAAATGATCTTGTAATCGTTTATTTAGCTAATTCACCTTGAGAGGTCTCTAGTGATTACAACCAGTTCATGTGGATATGATATCTTTTATTATTACTGACGACGTAACCGTACACTTGCAGTGCGTAACACCAGGCAGGTTACTCCTTAAGGTCCCCGATCAACTAGTGCTGAGCAGAGGAAACACGATCGAAGGGAGAATTGATTTGTTTATTCAAGAAGATGTACGCTTTTTTTGAAGGATGGATGCCTGCACTTCTCCATTATATTCAAAAACTAAATGAAATAGATGGATGAATTACAGGCGTACTTGTTAAGCTCTATATTGTTGCAAGTGATTTGCACTCCGAGATCACTTGAGATTCCTTCCTTCTGCGTCTTGGAGATAATAAGAGCCCGAAGCAAGCTTCTGTATGATTTTGTATGGTCCTCCCCATTGTGGTGTCAATTTACTAACATCTCCCACGGGCTTGATGTGTTTCCATATTAGATCCCCTACTTGGAAGAATCAGGGGATGACTCTTTTATTGTAGTTTTGCCTCATTCGTTGTCGGTATGATATAAGGCGAGTTGCTACCTTGTCCCGAACTTCTTCTATCAGATCAAGCTCCATAAGATGCTGACTTGCATTATCCTCATCATATAATTGCCTTCGATCAGATTCCACCTCAACTTCAATGGGGACTACTGCTTCACCACCATATACTAACTGAAATGGTGTTATTCCCGTAGCTTCCCGTGGAGTGGTACGATATACCCATAACACGCTAGGTAACTCATCTACCCAGCTACCACCAATATGCTCTAATTTAATTTTGAGTGCTCTGATAATTTCTCTGTTAGTTACTTCCACTTCCCCATTGCTCTGTGGATATGCCACAGAGGTGAATGCTTGTGAGATACCATATCCTGCGCACCATTCTCTGATTATTTCTCCTTGAAATTGTCTCCCATTATCATAAACTAATTTATATGGAATACCAAATCTGCAAATAATGTGCTGCCATAAGAACTTAATAACTGCGTTTTCAGTTATTCTTGCCAACGGTTCAGCTTCCACCCACTTTAAGAAATAATCCACAATCACCAATAGAAACCTTCTCTGTGTAGTCGCCAAGGGAAATGAGCTTACTATATCCATACCCCATTGATCAAAAGGACAAGAAACTATCAAAGTTCTCAATAGCTGGGTAGGATGATGTGAGATATTTTGATGCTTTTGACAAGACATGCATGTTCTTACAAGTTGAGCTGCATCTTCCTGTAGAGTAGATCAGAAATATCCTGCTAATAATATTTTACGAGCTAGAGATTTTCCTCCGAGGTGGCTACCACATGAGCCCTGATGAACTTCTTGTAGAATATATTGTATGTCTTCTGGTCCAACGCATATGAGTAGAGGGCTAGAGAAAGCCCTCTTATAAAGATGATCACTCACTAAAGTGTATCGAGCGACCCTCTTCTTAAAGACTCTAGCTTGGTCTTCATCCACTGGCAGAACTCTCTGTTGCAAGAATAGTATAATCGGTGTCCTCCAATCACCCTATATTTCTACATCGGTCTGCCTCTCAATATAAGATACCAGTACTGTTTGTTCTACAGGCTGGTCCAAGTTCCAGGGTATTATTGCTGAAGCTAATTTAGCTAATTCATCCGCTACCTGATTCTCTGATCGAGGAATCTTTTGTATATTTACTTCTTGAAATTCAGCCCTTAGTTTACCAAATGCTTCTGCATATAGCTTGAGTCGGTCATTACTGATTTCAAAGTTACCTGTTAACTGTTGTGCTGCCAATTGAGAATCAGAATAAATACACACCCGAGCAGCTCCTACATGCCGAGCAGCTTGTAAATCGGCTATCAATATTTCATATTCTGCTTCATTATTAGTGGCCCTGTAATTCAGTTGGACAGAAAGTTGAACCTCATCTTCTCTTGGAGATATAAGAATAATTCCAATTCCACTGCCCTGTCTAGTAGAAGACTCATCCACATAAATTTTCCAGATTTCTTCTTCTTCTGGATATTGTACTTTTGTTATAAAATCCGCTAGAGCTTGTGCTTTAGTTGCTGAACGGGGCTGATATTGTATGGCATACTCACTGAGTTTAGTCATCCATTTGATTAACCGCCCAGATGCCTCTGGATTGAGAAGCACTCGGCCAAGAGTACTATTGGTTAATAATATGACTGCATGCGACAAGAAGTAAGGACGTAATCTTCTAGCTGTTAACACCAATGTATAAGCTAATTTTTCGAGTGTAGTATATCTACACTCGGCTCCTTTTAATAAATGGCTTGAAAAGTCCACTGGTCATTTCTCTTTACCCTCCTGCCTCACCAACACTGAGCCCGCAGCGTGCTCATTTGTTGAAAGATAAACCCACAAAGTCTCTCCTACTACAGGTTTAGCTAAGACAAGTAGGGTTGACAAATAATCTTTTAACTCCTGGAATGCCTTGTCACATTCCTCATCCCATTGAAATTTAGTGGCCTTCTGGAATATCTTGAAGAAATAAAAGCTTCGGTCGGCCAATTGAGAGATGAAACGAGACAAAGTAGTGATCCGACCGGTCAATCTCTGGGCTTCTTTCATGTTGCGTGGAGGTTCTATATCCTGGAGTGCTCGAACCTTGCTAGGATTTGCTTCTATCCCTCGCTCTGTCACCATATAGCCCAGGAACTTACCACTTTTAGCTCCAAACAAACATTTGCAAGGGTTGGGCTTGAGTCCATACTGCTATAAGGTTCTGCAAGTTTCTTCTATATCCTTGCATAAATCACTAGCCTAAAGAGATTTAATTAATATGCCATCTACATATATCTCCATATTTCTTCCAATCTGTTTTTGGAAAACTTTGTTCATAAGCCTCTGATAAGTTGCCCCTGCATTTTTTAATCCGAAAGGCATAACATTATAACAATAAGTACATTCAGCTATAATAAAACTAACATTTTCTTGATCATCCTTAGTAAGAGGGACCTGATGATAGCCTTGATAGGCATCCAGCATACAAATATATTCACAACCAATTGTAGAATCCACTACTTGATCAATGCGAGGCAAGGGATAGTAGTCTTTCAGGCAAGCTTTATTGAGATCCCGAAAATCAATACATACTCGCCACTTGTTTCTTGGTTTAGAGACCAGGACAATATTCGCTAACCAACTAGGGAATTATACTTCCCAAACATATCCTACCTCCATTAGTTTATCCACCTCTTCTTTAATGATCTGATTTTGATCAGTTCCAAAATCCCTCTTATTTTGCTTAACAGGCCGAGCATCTGGATATATGTGTAACGAGTGCTCCATCACGAGCAGGGAGACACCTATGACTTCCTTGGGGGTCCATGCAAACACATCGCTATTTCGCACCAAGCATTGTATCAGCTCAGTCTTAAGTAGAGGATCCAAATCAGCAACCACATAAGTCATAGCTTCTGGTCGCCCGGCCTGTATTTGTATTTCTTCTTTCTCTTCATATATTAGACCGGGCAGTCTTTCCTGAACAGCATTGACTTCCATTCTTTGAGTTTTGCGAGCAATGTTGGCTTCTATCCTGATGATCTACATGTAACATTTTCGTGCTAATAACTGATCTCCGCGAACTTCTCCTACTTGGACGTCAACAGGAAACTTCACCTTCTGGCATAAAGTAGAAACGACCATCCAAAATTCATTCAAGGTCGACCGACCCAGTATGACATTATAAGCAGAAGGTGCATCTACTACCATGAAATAAGATCTCCTGGTTCTCATTAGAGGTTCCTCCCATAAAGATATAGTCAACTTTATTTGTCGGAGCGGCTGTACTTCATTGCCCGTGAAACCATAGAGAGGAGTCACCATGGGATGAAGCTCACTCGGATCTATCTGCAATTGATTAAAAGCTTTTTTTTTTTGAAGATAATGTTAATAGAACTACCAGTATCAATGAAGGTATGAGAAATATTGTAATTAGCTATAATAACTTTGATTATTAGCATATCATCATGAGGTACTTCTACCCCCTCCAGATCTTTAGGTCCGAAACTAATCTTCGATCCTGCTGCTCTTTCCATGTTGCATCCCACTGCATGGATTTGTAATCGTCGAGCGTACGATTTCCTTACCCAGTTTGAATCACCATCAGTAGGTCCGCCCATTATCATATTGATGTTACCTCGGACAACATTGCTTCGATTCTTCTCTTGCCAAGCAGTTGTTAGCTCAGGCTGTGTTTGTTCGGGCACTCGAGCTAGCACGGCCGGTAACTATAACACTCCCTATTGTGGTTCGGTCACGCGATATTCCAGCTTGAGCGGACTATTTTGCCTTGGATATGGTTGCCGGTTAGGAGATCGTCGAAGATACCGAGCACTATTCGTCCGCTGGTTCTTCAGAGCAAAATAATTTTCTGTATAATGAGTACCTGACATATAATAAGTACACCACCTTCTTGGGATTTCTTGTGGCATCTCCACATGTTGTACTGCTTGGGGTCTAAGTTCAGGTTGGCGATGTGGAGGAGGAGCTACACGAGGTCCCCTAGGTGGATGAACAGGAGTTGTGGATCGATCATTAGTTAGAGTCAAGAAAGGTACAACATTCTCCTTCTTGCGAGCAGCTTGGGCCTCTTCAACATTAATAAATTCAGTAGCCCACTCAATTAATAAATCAAAATTAGTCGAAGAATTTTGCACTAAGTCCTTAAAGAAATCATTATCATTGAGTCCTTGAGAGAAGACACTTACCAAAATTTCAGTAGTAGCATTAGGAACATCAATAGCTACTTGATTAAACATTTTAATATATGCTCTAATACTCTCTTTTGGCTCCTGTTTAATAGAGAAAAGACTCCAAGGAGTTTTATTATACCTTCTATTGCTAGAAAAATGATAAAGAAATATTTTGCAGAAATCCTTGGAACGTCTAATAGAGTTATCCGGTAATCTCTTGAACCATCTTGTGCTGCACCCCCAAATGTGATGAGGAATATCCTACATTTCACACCATCAATAAATTGTGTAAAGCAGTATTCTCAAATTTAAGAAGATGATCTTCTGGATCAATAGTTCCAGAATACTCTCCAGTATTTAAATTCTGGTAGTATTTTGGCAGTGGATCATCAAGAACCCTCTGAGAGAAAGGAGTAACAATTCTCTCAGGGGAGCTATCACTGGTCACCATCTTCCCTTTGCATTTTTCTTTTATCGGTGCTTCACCAGAGGGCTCCTGAAGCACCGATTTTTATCCTCCTTGCTCCATAGGGGTACGGAAGAATGCTCAGGGATGTCGAGTAGGGGAACCAGGAGCAGGAGTTATGTAAGCAAGATCATCTTCTTCTATACCTCTATTTTTCTGGTGATCAGTAGTCAAAATTACTGGGTTTGCTGCTACTGACAAGGTACCTCTAGTATTCGCTTGTTGTTGTTGTTGTAATCCCTTTTGTACCCTTGCATTGATGAGTAACTCCAAATCTTCTTGAGTTAAGGTGGCATTATTGAGTTTTCCAGCGTCCTCCATCACGTCGTCTCAGATTCAGGTGAAAGTTCCCACAGACGACGCCAAATTTGATCTTGTCTAAAAGCTATGAGATGAAGTGCTGAGCACGGTGAGGCGATGACTTCGAGGAAGAATAACAATCATAGATTTGAGAAAACCAAAGAAGATCTGGAAGAAACTCCGATGAAGAAAGCACCACCAAGAAAATCGTAGATAAATGCTCCAAGGGGTGATCTCTCCTCCTGCGCACTATGAGACCAACCAATAAAGCATTAGTGATCTAAGACCGGGGTGGGAATCCCTGGCTAGGCCCTCCGATGCTCAAGTTAGTTATCTCACTCAAGGAAGAAGAATGAAGGAAGAAGAACAGTGAACTGAAGTGGAACTAAGGTTTGAGTGGTGATGTTGCACGTACCTTGCTAGTGGAGAGGATTCCCCCTTTTATACCACCTCATCTAACCTCCACAGTCATGAGGTGGAGCCCGGTTTGCTAAAGTTTATTAGGAGATGACGTAAGTACAACATGCAATAATAGTTTAAGGAATCTTTTTTGTACCCCGGATGTACCTTGTTTGTCGTTTAGCGTACCTGCAGAAACTTCCAGAAACTATTTCCCGCTAGATTAGTTAAGTTATCATACGATCACATATTATTCTCATATTACTCATATATCATATGTATTGAGTTAATCACTTAAGTCCATTCTATATATATTAAGAATACCCATTACTATACTAATCTCGACCGGCTATGTTCAAGAGATCTAATTCATACTCGGTCGATTCTTAATGTTAGACCAGGCATTTATTTCCTAGCGTTTGTGAGTGCTTGCATTCGGTCAGCCTTTACACAGCCGGGTGAATATAGAGAATGTCATAAGGCTATTTACCTTTGTTCTTGACTAATCCCTTAAACTCGACCGGGATTTGCCTACTAAGCATATATGAACAATTATACTTGGTCTACCTCTTCTCGGCGGATAATATACTAAAAACCATATGAGGCTAAATGCCTTTACGCTTGGTCGATCCTCCACGCTCAGTCGGACTTTACCTGCCGAGCGTGTACAAATATTTTCACTTAACTCCCTCCTTGCTTGGTTGATAATATGTTTCAACCTGCATAAGACTAAATGCCTTTATACTTGGCCAGTCCGGTCGGTCCTTTACTCTCGGCTAGTCTTAACCTATCGGGCGTATACAAATGCTCTTGTTTGATCGGCCTTCCTTTGGTCGGCTGTATGCTGAGAGCTACATAAGGATAAACACCTTTGTGCTCGGCCGGTCATTGACTCTCACCCGGTCTTAACCTACCGGGCGTATACGAACACTCTTGTTCGATCGACCTTCCTTTGGTCGATTGTATGCTGAGAGTTACATAAGGCTAAATGCCTTTATACGTGGTCGGTTCCCTATGCGCAGCCAGTTTTCACTTGCTGTACGTATAGAAACACTTTCGCTATATCGGAATTCTCTCGGTCCACCATATGTCGTACCAGGTTGAGTGCCGCTTCACTCAGCCAGGCTTTAACTGTCGAGCGACTCGTTACACTCGGTCGGGCTTTGCTTGCCAAGCGTATAGCTATATCCTCATCTTGCTCTGTCTGACTTATTATATTTATCTCACTTCCCTTATCCTTCTATCCTCCTTCTCCTTACTACAAAGAATCCACCTATCATAACCCGTATTAGCATCCAAGCGCCTAAACCCTTCTAGGTGCCCCGATCAGAGCTATAAATACAGCACTTATCCCAGTAGGTAAACACAACACTTATAAATGATCTTTCTTTTATTTAGCTTTGTAATTGAATGCTTCAACTACTGGAAGAGACTTCTCCGCCTGAAGGAGATTTTTAGTGAGCTTTAACTTTCTTGAATTAGCAATCCCCTGATTGCAAACCAAGTAAAATCTCTATGTCTCTTTCTCTTTATTAATTAGTTTCTCAATTCCCTTTATGCAAGTGTTTATTCTAATCGAGCTATAAGATTGAGATAGGTAATTTGTATTTTTTTTTTTATTGTGCAGGCTATTCACCCCCTCTAATCGGCCGCCAAGGGACCAACAAATACTAATTGTTTAGTCAATCGAACTTACAGCCTCCTTCAACTAGACTTGAGGGGAAAGTTTGTAATACGGTGATAAAGAGGGCCCCCACCAAAGATGGGTCAAAGCAAGGAAGAACGACTGACGTGGAGGTCAAAGTCAAAATAGTCAAAAGCACATGACCACAGATCAGGCGAGGTTGGCCAAACAAGCCTTCAGATGAACCAAAGTTAGCATATCTCACCGTCTCCTTTTGGAAGTTTATATCACTAAAAACAGAGCATGTCCAGTATACAAATCGTACTTTAGAAGCTTCCAGTCTATCACGTTAGAGATTTGTGTGCTCGCTTAAAGAAATGTGTTAGAGACACTTTTTGACTTATCTTTTCCTAAAATACTTTAGAAAACGTGTCATATGCTACAGTGACACTATAAAAAGGAGTTTCCATCCACAGGCGAAGGCATGCGATACTGATTCGGTGGTAAAAGGGAGGGGGGCCCCGACCGGAGGTCAAAGTGGTCAACACCCGGCAGACGTTCGACCGGACGAATTATCTTCCTGACTAGCAGGAGGAGCGGCCAACCCGACATTTCGACAGCTCGGCCTGACGCCAAGTTTCCGACACTCATAAGATAAGTAGGAAGAAGCGGAAGCCGAGCGGCCATCCCGCTCGGCTAACAGCAGAAATAGCATGAATAGTAGACACAGCATCCGGCCGAGCGGGAGTCCGCTTGGAAGGCGGTAGCTGATGTAGCCTTCGCTCGGCTCGGGAAAGGCATTAGCCAAGTGGGCCATCCGTGCGGACCGATAAAGGATAGAGAGAGCCGATGACGATATCCTCCTAGGAACTAGTGTCGCCGACAGGAGGCATGGTCCGCGGCAGGGGTCAGCAGTATGGTCAGACAGAGAATCGTACGGTGGAAGCTTCCATCGCTGCGTCAAAGATATGTTCGCGCTGTTGAGGTATGGCGACAGGCGCGCTTTCCTGATACATCCATTTCAGGTATGCTTTGATGACTGTGCATGCCTCGAGAAGTGTACATGCGCCTCTGGGAAGCCCTATATAAGGACCCCCAGACTTCTACGGAGGTATGCTCACTAAGATACTGTAGCTACAGTTCTCGTTTCATTTTTGTCTATTCCTTTCTGCCGGAGATTTGACTTGAGCGTCGGAGGGCCATCGCCGGGGAACCCCTCCTCGGTTCGGCGCTATGTTTGTAGGTTCCCGGCAGTAGAGAATCCACGTCTTCGAAGTCTTCGACCAGCCAGCAAGAGCGCCACATCCCCAGCCTCCATCGACTCAGCACTCGGACAAGATCAGATACTTTACTATTTAACACGCTCATTGCTAAAGGTTTCATACTATTCTTCTCCACTGAGCTAAGAACCGACTTAAGCGTTGGAGGGTCAACGTCAGAAACCCCTTCCTGGCCCGGCACTAACGCTCCCAGTTTTGAAGAACAGCGAGGAGTGTTCATCCAATCAACCGCAGAGCCACGTGTCCAACCTACCATCTTCTCCGCTTTTGGACAGGATCAACGTACATTTTAAAATGATTAAGAGGATCTAACCCACATGTTTAAAATTCATTCAGTCTAAATCCTCATGATTTTATTTTTAGACTTTATCCAAGAAATCTCATACCAATGGAGATATCTTTTCCTTATAAATCCATGATCTTTCCCATGTGTTTTAATGTGGCACTTTATTTACAACCTTGCAACCCAACAATCCCCCTCAAACGAAGGACCACAGGCTCCCTAATGTATGATCCTCAACCCACCAAGTCTTCCTGCCCCTCGGTTCACTCGACCTACTAGGACTTCCTTGCCTAGCCACAGCTAGGACTTCCTGCCTGGTATCTGGTCCTCTTAATACGGACATGGGAGCCCCCACTTCTTTCATTCAAGGTTAATATTCTACCCACATGATTCGATTGAACCATGACTCTTGTGCACAGTCGACGATTAGTCCTTCTGACAGTCCAGCTCTTATACCAATTGTTAGGATCAAAAGGAATTTAGATATCTTCACAATGATATGGTATTTTCCACTTTAGGTCAAACCCCTCATGATTTTATTTTTAGGTTTTACCCAAAATATCTAATACTAATGGAGATATCTTTTCCTTATAAACTCATGATCTTTCTCATATGTTTTCAATATGAAACTTTATTTACAACCTTACAACCCAACACATCTAGGATAAATCAAGCGCTCGCAACAAACGATCTATCAACCCAACGTTCTTAAATCAATCATTTATTAAAAAAAAATTATCTATTAATTTATCGAAGCTAATATTCAATCGTTAAATATCCGAAAAATTAAAAAGACATTCTACTGTTGCACCATTACCCAACACTCACTTTTGAAGCATATGCTCCATGCCACATCCGATAGACACTTTGGATATATAATCTCTACTTCACCTTAGATCACTTATCCCTGACCACCTCAACCAGATTTAGCCCAAACTGCTTTACCACATGCCGCAACACAACTTCGCCACAAAGTTAGTGTCAAAGGTTAAATTGCACCCATCCACCTTGCACAATCAGGACAATTTGCTCATCGTTCAACAAAATTCTATTGGACTCTTGATTGATTGATCATATCTAACTAGAAACTTTGCCCATTTGCGACCGAAGGCATACTTCAAACGAACTAAACCCATTGCTCCACTCAAATTGGCTGAACTCCTGTCAACTTAATATCTTCTTTAGCCAATTTCTCCAAGGTCAAAGCTAGAGTTTTATAGCAACAATAACTCAACCTTGACACTATCCGCCACTGTTTATGCTTGAAGTTAACCTAGATTATACTTTTCAACCACCTTAATCCACCTTTCTTGAAAACAAGTCTTGAACAAAAGAGTTCTGTCCATCCTGTTTATAGATCTAAATCTGTCACAATGACACAGAGATGTATATGCTTCAGTAGTCAGATCATTCAAACCATAAACTTGTTGCAAAGCCACCAAAATTCACAACTACCAAAGTGAAAAATATGAACAGGAGACACATCAATAAAGCATAAAAAAAATTATTCTAATTATTCTAACTAAACACTAATCTAAATGGAAATTCACCCAGTAGTAGGTTTCAGTTTTCGGCCTCCAATTCAGAATCGGAGTTGGGGACTAAATCTTGACTTTGCAGACCCGTTTGTGCATTTCGAGACTCAGCAGTGCCTGGTTCGTGGATGTGCGCTGGACTGATGATATCCTTCAAAACCTTGTTTGCTGAAACATATTCACATAGTAAACCTCCAGTCAATAGTGCTCCAAAACAATTAGATAATAGAGCAAATGAAAAGCAGTAGTTGAAAAGGTGCGCTTGTGAACACACCATGTCAAATGAAAGTTCTAACAAATACAATACTATGACATTGGTTACAAAATCCACAAAGATAATTCCCTGCTCAGGTTACAGTTTAGGGTTTAGGTAAATCACATATGCAATGTAAATCAACTAAGATGACCCTCGGAAGATAAAATGCAATTGTCAACTTGCAGTTGTTTGACATCTGATGCATGATGGTAGAAAGCCATAAATGCTATGTAGGGTTAAATTGTTAGTTGAACTATAATTAGCTACAATACTTGGAACAAATAAGATTCTTGGAAGAGACCCAAAATAGTTAATCATTCAACACCCTTTGCTACCATGAAAGCAATCGAAAATTTGCAGTTGTTTGACATCTAATACATGTGATAGAGAGACATGAACACCATTTAAGTTTATTATTTGTTTGTCAAATTAGTATTAGCTATAATACTTGGAACATGGAAATCCACAGAGTCTCCCAAATAGATAGTCACTCGATATACTTATCTGTCAAGAAAGCAATGAAATACAAATTAACCTTTTTTTTTTTGGCGTTACTTCTGTTTGCAAAAAAAAAAGTACAACTGAGACAACACAACTACCTGTGATTGTGTAAATTACTGAAAATGGGTGAATCACCATAAGAGAATTTTTCAAAATTTTTGAAAATTTTCTGAGAATTTTTCGGAGACCGTATGATGTAGGTTACAGGGATAAAAATTGAGTCCCAGGAAATCCTGTTTAGGCTACCCCATTTAAGTGAGGAAAAGTTTGATTTCTTTTCATTTTTATTTTTCTTTTTCTTTATTTTATTTTTCTACCGTTTTCTTTACCCCCGCGCCTCCTCCTCTCCCGATTTCCCCCGACGCCGTGCCCTAACCGCCCTTCCCAACCGGCGCCGCAAAACTGCCTTCTCCTCTTACCCTTTTTGCTCCCGCGACACCAAACCTTTCCTCTTCCTCTTCTGCCCAACGTCGTCTAAGCCCTAGCCATCTTCTCGATCGTGCCTTCTCCACCCGACGACGTCGCCAACCGTAATGCCGCCAGCCTCCTCCACGTCGTGCTCTAGCCGGAAGCCGACTGCCACAACCCGATCTCTCTGCGCACCGGCACCGTGTGTCCATCGTGTTGTGCCCTAGTTCCCGATTCGTGGTCGCCGCCGCACGGAGCATCGCCAACCATCTCTAGAGATTTCTTGTTCGCGTGCCCTAGATTTCCTCTTACTACCGGATCCGAACAAAGCAGCAAGGATGGTGTCAGGAAGGTGCCACGGTCCTGATCGTTTGGTGCCACTGTTGCTTGCTGTCATTGCTTGAGAAGAAGGTCAGCAGCAACTCCTAGTTCCGGTCACTATATTCCCAAGGCACGCGTCTCCGGCAGTGACTCAACAACCGAATATACAAATTTGGGTGAGTTTTGGATTGAGGTAAATGCATTGTTGTTAGTATAAATGTATTATGTTTGGAATAAATCTAATGGTATGATTAGGGTTAAGACAATTAACCCTAGTTAATCGTTGGAAATAATTTAGGTAGGGTTAATGCTATATGATTAGGGCTTTCCCTAATCAAGGATTGGATATTTTATTTAGCTGATTGATTCATATGCATTTAGCTAAATAAAATATATATTAATTGATGCAGGATTCTGATTTGAGACAAGCGTCTTGACGACGGATTGATTGATAGGACCTTTCTATTGGAGGCGGGTACCTTGACTTATCTTTGATAATGTCATGTTGATATGTTTAGTAGGTTATAACCTTTAGTAATAATTATGTTCGTTCTTGTTTTGGTATGTCACTACCGGACACCTGTTACATGCTTGTTTGCTCACCTGTTATGTATTTTATGTTAGTACCTACATGATTATATATATGCTCATAGAGGTAGTGACATACCATGCCTTATTATGTTCAGGACCTAAGTTTTTATTTATACCATACCTGACTTGTGTACCTTAGATCTTCGGATCTGACCATTGATGCTAGGGTACACATTTTATATATATATATATATATGGATAGGCTCAGGATATTGACATGCTTAGTGGCATGCATCATCTCGCATGATTGCATGCTGTGCGATAGTCTGCTCCATTATTATCGAGCACATCGCCAGTTACATGGATCTGCACACACCACCACTCATGGGTTAGTGGTATATTCAGGCAGGGTGTGTGGCAGCTATACTCTATTTGGCTGAGCTGACCCACTCTTGGGTAGTGGTGATGCAGCGTGGTAGCCGGCAGACAGATTGCTCTGTTAGGCTCCACTGGGTAGTGGTGACGCAGCGTGGTAGCCGACATGATAGATTTGCTCTGTTTGACTCCGTTAGTCCGCTCATGGGTAGTGTGACGCAACGTGATAGCCGGCAGGGATCCCTCCTCTGGACTGGTTCAGGGAGATGAGAGCATTGAGCTCCCCCACTTATGATTTGGGGTAGGAGGATAGGTGTACTCCGACATCATCCCGTCCACTCGGTCACTCATCAGGAGTAGTGATGGCAGAGTGCACGGTTGTCACAGCCCTACCCACTCGGTCTCACCATCGCATGTGAGACGGCTGACTGGAGAGAAGGGGTGACCAGGACATGTCATTGGCATCATACGCATTGATGCATTTACTGATTGTGTTTGTTGCACTTATATGCTGCATTTGGATGGATGCATATGTTTGACATGCATACAGGATTTATGACACTCTCGGTCTGACGGCCTGACTATTCTGATAGGAGGCCCTGGTGAGTACAGTTTCCTTCAGCTCTTTTCTATTGTGCATTTCCAGCTTTTGTCCAGGAGATTGTACTCCATAGTTATTACTATTTGTTATAGTTTACTATACATGTCAACTAGGTATCTATTGAGTTGTTGAACTCACCCCCGTGGACGCTATCTTTTTCAGGTACCAGGTTGTTTATGGAGTCACTTGGAGTATCCTACCTGTCGGTCCCCACGTCACATCAGAAGACCTGCCTCCGCTTATGTTTATTTCTATTTTGGTATATGGAATTTGTGTATTTAGCTTTGTGTTCCGATTTTGTTTCTGGAGTGTTGTTTTGTTGTGTGGTGTAAGTCTAGCCGGCTAGCAGTCTTCGTTTTTAGTTTGTATGTGTCGTCCATTGTATTTCCGCTGTGTTTGGTGTTAGTGCAGCCGAGTGGGCTGTTAGATTTACATATAACTGCGTGGTTGTGTATATATTCTAGCCGCCTGTGGCTGAGGTATATTGTGTCTGTAGAAATGGTTCAGATTGTCACCCGTACAGGGGAGATGCTGTCGGAATTTCCTCTGACAGGGACTCCTCTAGGGCGTGATAATTTATTTTTTTATTGTAATAACCCGGCCCCTCGACCTCTTGGGCGGCCCAACTGGCGACCCATTTGGCGGCCCCTTGGCGGTCCCTTGTGCGGCCCAACTGGCGACCCCTTATGTCGTCAACCGACGACCCTCGGTCGTGCTGTTACTCACTAGGTCTTCTCACCCCTGGCCAGTAGATTTTTCCCCTCCCCAGGATTCGAACTCTAGACCTCCAGGCCAAATACTAGAGTTTATAAATCCTGGTAGCCACGTCGGTCGACGACCGACGACATAAGGGGTCGCCAGTTAGGCCGCCAGTGAGGCCGCCTAAGGGACTGCCAAGGGGCCTCCAATGGGGCCGTCCGAGGGACCGAGGGGCCGGGTCGTTACAGATTGCGCATCTCACAGCCATAGCCTTTCTGAATTGAATTTCTTGTTGATGGTTGCTAATGAACTTCTCCTAAAAGTTACAAATAGATAAGAGTAATATCATATGACAAGCATTTACAAAGTATTTTCATGAGCAATATGTACTAAGAATGTCATTTTTGGAAAGTTTAATAGACAATGAACAAAAAAAAGCAGATCATGGTTGTCATCATCACATGTAGACTGTTTAATGAAAAATAAAACAAAAGGATAGACTTTTTAATTCACAACAATAAATGGCAGCAGATAAATCAATAGAAGGTATACATCACCCAAGAGATTGATATAAATATAGCATATAAAGTAACCAAAGCCGTTAAGATATCTACGCTTTACATAAGAAGGTTTTTTTTCTACTGTGCACATTCATCAAAATTTATAAAATAAAAAACTGGCTTCCAATAACCTGCAGCCTTTGCAGTTAGAGAGAAGTGAAACTTTACCACCAAGATGGGTTGCAACGAAATGACGTACAATTTCATGGAACAAGGAATTCAGTAGGTGATCAAGTGTCTCTTGACGTTTCTGTAAGAATGGTCGAAGGTATCTTGCATACAAATATTTTGAACCCTGAAAAATGGAAACTAAATCACTTCAGTTATACTTCGAATAAAAAATAGAAGAAAAGTGAAGTGAACCATACAGTTTGTATCCTCTGTGCATTACATGAAGAGCACACAGGAACAAAGTTAACTAAAAAAAATCAGATTTCTCAGAGTAATGTATCAGTGATGCATAAAGCTTAATTGTCCTACTGACCCATGAAATTTTTTGATGGATAACTACACAAGAAAAGAGACGAGGTTATAATAACATAGAAGACAAATTCATGGGCACCTTGCAGATTCTTAACTATAATTAATCCATGTTTGTCCCATCATTTGGCTTATCCCTCCATTGAGGGCTCAATGCCAGGAAAGATCACTACCAATATAAATCAATTGAGTCATTTTTATTAAATTGATTAATATTTTCTTTGGCTCCCCTTCATCCCTTACACCATCCAAGATAATAGGTTTAAGAATCTATTGGTTACTATTGAACATATTCAATCCATCTCAAATTAATTTCCATCATTTTTTCATCTATTGGAGTTGTATCTAATTACACTTGGATATTAGTATTTTTTTTTTGTTTTATCCTTTCTAGTAACTATACAACCATCTTAGCATTTTCAAATATGTAACATTACTATTTTGTACCGAACTACTCAGTACTTTGATCCATAAAATATGAAAGGTGATACAAAACTTTTATAAAACTTTGTTTCAAAGATTTTTCTCAGCAACTCAAGCCTCAAATTTAATCTAATTAATACACTCATCCATTAACAAAATATCTTCTAAAAAAACACACGCCAAAGAGATTTTATTCATCTAGCACCGATGTAAGAGGACAGAGACCTAGAGCTGACTATGCAAACCTACAACTATTGAAAAATATCAAACACCCTAAAGTTCTAACACTAGTAACAACATTATCATGCAATCTTCCATTACTATATATCATTTTATTCTCCAAAACCTACTGCAATATTTGTCAAGGGATAATAAAAGATTTTTCAAAGTAAATTAAAGTCAAATTTAATTAAACTCAAATCTTTCTATCTATTTGTGTTTCCATTAGTTATTTTATTAATTAAATAAGACCTATAGTTGATCTCACAACATGAAACCAAATAGATTCTCATAGATATTTGCGGCATATCTTTCCCTCCTCTCTAACTTTTTCCAAAATTTCACAGTCCAACTCATCTCTATAGCTCCAGAAAATAGAGATAAGAAATACAAAACAAAGATGATCAAGTAATTTATAGGCAAATTGTTCCTCTTTATCTGAAATGTCAGAGTTTTGAACTTCTAGTAAGTAATGGGTCTTCAAGAAAAGGATAATATGTTAAGATGATTAGAGAAGACGTATATGCATTTCTGACCCTCCAAGTAACATCAGTGAAGTTCCAGTTCCATAGGGGATATAAATTAGATGGAACTAGTAAAATGAAAAAGAGCTCAACTGAAGAGCTGAACAGGAACTTTCAGATTCATATATAAAAAAGGAAGCACTAGATTATTTTTAAAAGGCATTTAAACCAATCAATGATCAAATTGAATTAAATGACCAATTATATACTATAGTTTTGTAGCCATTTACACAAACTGTTTATGGAAGTTTATTATGTCGATGCTCCAGAGTACATTATTTGTGGAAGATTAGTCATAAGGTCACTGTTGCTAAATGAGTTCATTTCATTAAAAATTCATATTAGGATATAAATATTTTGTTTAGATTGCTTACATGACCCGATGGAAACTGGAGCCAAACAAGGTAGGCAAACTTAATTTGGTAGTAGAATGGACACCTGAGAAATGAACAGAATAACGAAATTGAATAATCCACTTACAACTGGTGGCAAATATTTCTTTGAACTTAAAAAGGCTGAAAATATTAGTAGCAGACAAAGACGTTAAAGTTAACAATTAATGTTAGACCAATAATTTATAAATTGGGCCTTTTCTAAGGGATTATACTAAATGATTCACAGACACAATTCTTAACAGCTATGAAAACTCAATATAATTTCACACAGTCAAATGTGAGAGAATGAAAAAAACTTCTTAAATGAGAATTCCTGTTATGCTTGCATCAATCATTGGCTACAAAGCTACTGCTGTGGAAAATTCAGATCATAGATAAAAGAATCACAGCATGGATTCAGCCATGCAAACATTTGTTGGAAAAGTAAAAAACAACAAAGTAAGCTAATTATAACCTTGGAAGGCCAATAATTTACAAGGCATCACAATCATGATACGATTCCCAAATTTAAATCTAAAAATCTACATACATACTCAAAGTATAACAGAAGTTGCCTATGAACATTCATATTATGTATGCATCAATCTTTTGCTGAAATGCAACAACTTTGAAAAATTCATATGTCAGATAAAACAATCACACCACAGTTCTGCCATACAATGCATGTGTTGTTGAAACAAAAAAAACCATATAAGCTTATTAAACCCTTGGCAAGCAAATAACTGATATGGAATCTGAAAAACAATCATATCCTTTCCAAGTTTAGGTCTAAGGATCTGCATACATACCCTGAGTGTATCTAATGCATAACATTGCATATCTCTATGCACCAGTTGTTTTCAGTCTGATCCCTCCTTAGACAAGCAGTCTAAGGCTGCATGATCAACAAATATGAGTTTAAGATGAAAGGCGGGACATGATAATAGCACACTGAAGGCTGACATTCCTTTTGCCTAGAGGGTTAGTGGATGTGGGTGATATCCATACAAATCCAGCTGTAGTATTTTCTCTTTGTTGTTTTTGCAGAAATACACCCAATTAACAAAAAATAGAGAAGGAAAGATGAGCAATGCATGAAGTTAAGGTTTCTCAAATTTGCATCATGTATCAAACAAGATGCCAAAATAAAGTTCAAGAGACTAACTGATAACAGCATTTTTGGGAATATCATGAATATTAACAACAATGAATAATTGTCATAAATAAAATTTTTGTTTTAAGAAACTTGCTATATTACGGCAATAGACAAAGAAAATACTATTTTTAAGGCAGAGGAGCATACCAATAGAACCTGGTCAGAGACGACTTCAACAAAGTTAAAGGATTCAAAGAACGTACTTATTATTATATCATGATTAAGAACATATAATTCCATAATATCAGAAATTTTGTTCTCTTATATAGTCAGTATAAAAAAAACTATTTCAAATGATCCTACTCAATACACTCATAGTGTACTAGTGTAATTTTATAGTCTAGATAAACTACCAAATTACACTATAACCAGTCCAATGGTTTGTCCATTCCATCTTGGTTGTGAGCAACTATTTATAATTTATAAGGATCTGATAACATGATCTTCTGTATGTCTCCTCACACCATGTTATTTACAATATAAATTAAATGGATAACTACACTTAGCATAAATATAGGTATTTGGCCAATGAGATTCTTATTTCTAAATAAATGTTTATAAAAAAAATTAGACTTTTAGTATATATTCCAACAAGCTCAAGTGTGTAAAAATTTAAAATAGTACACACAGGAGTTTAGAGAGTTTGGTGACTTGCTGTGGTCGAATTAGTTTGTTGGATGAGTCGACATGATAGAGCTGGTCACTTCAGTTTAGATGACTCTGAGGCCTAATATAGAAGTGGACTTGGAAGGCAAGGATAACACGAGAAGTAAATTTACAAAGTTTAGTGCATTTAAGGTACCGAAGGTTTGACAGGAGGCATTCTTTGAAACGAACTTGAAAACATAAGGTAAGAAGATGACATGTGAAGCAAATTGTTGAGTTTAGTACATCTGAGGTTTCAAAGACATTGTCCCAAAGCAACATGGACTCGTAAACAAGGAAAGATGAGTGTACACGTGGTGAACTCAAGGTCAAAGAGAAGCGTTGACAAATTTGACGAACTTGGATATAATTTTAAGGAGAACAAGTTTATCTTTGTCTCGATCTTAATTTTCTTATTAAAAGAATAAGCTAACCTGATAAAGTAGGTTAACATTGATAGAAATAAATTAATTTAACGACCGTCGTAAGTAAATCAATGATGAAAAGTCAACGAACTGATTGTCCAGATCTGGATCTGGATCTGTATTATGGAAGTCAAAGCATCTACATTTCCCAAGTCTGATACCCTCCTATCCTCCTCATCCTTCTCTTCGAAGCAACGAGCGAGGCAGGTTGCCGAAGCGAAGCGATCTAGACACAAAAGACAGTCGACTGCATGTTTTGGCAGTCAACTGGTAGGTGGAGTTTTCAACCCGTGGCCTATATAATCAAGACTTGGAAGCTTGGTTATCCCTGACGAAATTAGTGGTGGTAAACCCTAATTAGTAGTCTACTAGTCTCAAGAGTCTTGGTTGGTATTGTGGTGAGGTTTCTCCACCCACAAGGAGTGACTTGAGATAGCCGGAGTTTGTCGGGGGCTAATCCACCAACGGATCGGGATCGTCCACCTTAAGGACACGCCATAGAGTAGGAGCCCTAATCTCCGAACCACGTTAAACAACGTGTTAGCAGTTTGTTTATTTCTTTCCTTTAGTGTTTAGCTTGTTTGTTTTTGTATTATTCCGCTGCACAAGCTAATAATAGTGTAGGAAGCTATCGATTTGGGGGTGCCGTCTATCCAACCCCCCTTCAAGCCGACCACCGATCCTCTACAGGACCAAGAGGTGAACCCAATCCTTTGACCCGTAGAAATCTGAAACTTGGAGAGTTAGCTATGAGAGTAGATCAGTATGCCATAAGGATCAATAGACTATCATATAACTTAATGAATTTAATCCAAATCATCACCACATAATAAGAGAAGGCAACTCAGGGATTGTGAGACATCATGATAGGAGTCCCCTTGAGGAAGTAACCCCTCAGCTCTGTCACTCTGAAAGTAGACGATAAATTAGAACAGATATGTCGTTGTAGTCCCAAAAGTTCACTTTGGATATAATGTGATAGTCTACTTACACCAAATAACCATTGAAAATAGAAAATCAAACATAGTTTAGGGGTTTACTAACATTGAGATGAAATAGAAGTCCTAAAATCATTTTCCTCAAATCCCTTCTTTCGACCACTTGCTTCCTCTTGACTCTTAGTTGCTCTCAAGCCCTTCTTTCAACCCTCTCAACTCTCTCAATGCTCTCTCTCTCTCTCTCTCTCTCTCTCAACCAATTTCAATCTTCTAGCTAATTAGCTTTGTAACTCGATCAGTGTTTAATCAACAGTCTTCATATGATTGATATTTTTATTATTTAATGACAACCATACATTTGTAGTTTACACTACATCATACTTTAGGAAGTGTGTGAAGTCAGTGGTCTATCACAGTCGAGGGCACACCAATGACTTCTTTGAATGACCTGACAAAAATATCTTGATTGCATGATAAACATGCAATCAAGTCCTTTTTGAGCTCTGATGAGAGATCGACGATGACTTACATGACTCCTTCTAGCCAATCGGGATGAATCTATACTTCTTGTTCTTCGATTAGCCAATCCACGGGCATCTCTTATACAACCTGCACTTTGACTCGTTGAATTTTGTGAGCTTTGCGCGAGTATCTACATAGTGTCTTCGGGCCACCACCTGATCTCCTCTTACTTCCCCAACTTGGTCTTTTATCAAGAACTTGATCTTCTGGTAGAAATTAAGTAAAAACTACATCTCGAAATTCATTTAGGGCAGGCCTCTCTAAAATGGCATTATAAGTGGAAGGGGCATCCACCAAAGTAAAGTTGGGTAATCCATCAAACTTTGTATCTGGTGAATCTATATAAAGCGGTAGAAGTTGGACGTAGATCCTTCTAATCAATCTGCAAGACTACAACTGATCAAAGGTAGTTTTTAAGATAATATTGACTGAACTGCTCATATTTATAAAGGTCATGGCCACCCTATAATTAGAAATAATGGCTTTGATGATGAAAGCATATTCATGAGGAGCTTCTACTCCTTCGAGGTCTTGAGGGCCAAAGCCTATCTAGGAGACTTCAGTTCGCACCTTGTTGGAGTTGACACCATAATTCTCAAGTCATTGACCATGGACTTTGTGTGCTTGGTGAGAGTCTTAGTTGGTGAAACCTCTAGAAATCATACCAACATTACCGCGAGCTGCATTACTTTGATTTTCTTCCTAACGAGAAGGCTCTGGAGCACTGTCAAGTGGAGAGTTAGCTCGATACTCTCGCTATTGAGGAACATATATCTGCCAAGGGATTGGAGAGGGAGACTATTGCGACGAGTCAGGTGCCAAGTGTTTGTTCGGCTTATAAGTGACTTACGCTAAAGGCAACTTTTACTAATTGGCAGCTCGGCAAAGTTCATTGGCATATTGTTGACATTTCTGGGTGTAATGAGACTTGGACTTATGGTAAGAGCAGAAGGTGGGGTCCACCGATGGGGTTCTACGAAGGATGGTTTGGAAAACCACCGACCAACAATGTAAATTTGGAAATGTAAACGATTCCTCGTCCAACAACTAACGTCCTTAAAGTTTTCCACCTACCAATAATATACATATGGAAATGTAAGTTGATACGGTGCATGTTTGTGGGGTCAGTAAGATGATGTGTTTAGAAGTCTAGACCACGGGATGGTCGGAGGTCAAGCTTACGTGGATGGTCAGAAGTAAAGCTTACGTGGAGGTCAGATGTCAAACTTACATGAAGGTTAGAAGTCAAGCTTACGCGGAGGTCAGGAGTCAAGCTTACGTGGAGGTTAAAAGTCTAGCCTCTGTGGCTGGTCAGGAATCAAGCTTACATAGCCAGGGTCCAAGTTTCAGTTGAGGGGGCGGTCACAAGATAGGAGTATAAGTCAGACAAGGGCCAGCCCTTATAACGGTCAAGAACAGGGCCCGCAGGCCCGATGGCCAGGTACAGCGGAGGACTAAGCTCATAAACCAATGAAAGAAGGCCCTTGGCGTGAATCCGACCGGACGTACAGGTCGGGACATGCACAGGTCGGAACGTGCAAGCCATGGATAATAGTAGGCAGAAGCAGGTCGGGCAGGTCGGAACGTACAAGCCATGGATAAATGGGCAGAAGCAGGCTGGGAAACCGACCTGGCGTATAGGTCGGAACGCACAAGCCATGGATAACATTAGACAGAAGCAGGTCAGGAAACAGACCTGACGTCCAGGTCGAGACGTACAAGCCATGGATAACAGTAAACAAAAGCAGGTCGGGAAACAGACCTGGCGTACAGGTCGGGAAACAGACCTGGCGTACAGGTCGGTGTTAGGACCTTGAGTATGGCTAGAGGGGGGGTGAATAGTCTTTCTTTGATTTTTCACCTACAATTTGTTAGCGGAAGCACGAAAAGAAATGAAATTGAAAGACAATAAGAGAACAAGGCTAACTCCTCGATTTACTTGGTCTCCATCTCCTTGAGGTGACTAATCCAAGGCACACACACACCCAATCAAGCTCCACTAAGATCTTCTCCTTTTCAATCCAAGAGTGATGGTGGAGAAACCTTTACAAGATGATCTCCTCCTTTTACAAGTTTTTGATGAGCTTAGGGACGAGAGAATAAGAGTAGTAAGACTTGAAGATCACTTGGAAAGCTTAAGCAGTAATTTGAATCAGTTAAGTTTTTCTTTCCAAGCTCTCAACTTTATATATAGTATGCTGGAATTCCCGATATCAGTCGACTGCTAAAACATGCAGTCGACTGGTATCACACAACGGCTACTGTTTTATTCAAATCTGCGGAGATCCTGTGCGTCATCATCCCAACGGCATTATACTAGTCGACTACTGAAACATGCAGTCGACTGCACTAGTCGACTGCATGTTTCATAAGTCGACTGGTGACTGTGGACTGAGCGAATAGAGGCATTCTGTTTGCTCCCAGTCGACTGCATCAGTCGACTGGTGTCCGGAGTTGCTCTTGAAGTCTTCCTCCTCAGCCTTTGTCCCTCAGATGCACTCAAGCCTGTAGCTATTCTTCGTGTCATCCTTCACATTGCCTTGAGGTTCACTTCCCTTCACTCCGTTTGCTTCTTGTCCGTGGTCCATCGGATGCACCATCCTTCACCAATCTTCAAGAACCTGAGCCATGAAACTTTCCAAGCTTGTGCAATCTACCAAGTCCTGCACAACTTAAGTACATATTAGAACCAATGTAAAGCCTAACTTAAACCCTTTGACACACACATCAAAAACAAAGATCACCCTATTTAATCCTAGGTCGATTGTATCAACAATCTCCCCCTTTTTTGATGTGTGGCAATATGTTTAAGTTAGACATAAAACCAACTTTGAAAGTTACAATCATAATATAGGCATGAAACATAACTTTGATATTTGTTATCATGAAAAAATATAAACTCATAACTTTGAAGATTGTAAGCATGATATAAATCATGAACCATAAGGCATAAAGAGATCCACACACACTCCCCCTTAACATATACTATATTAAAAACATTATAATCTAAAACTCCCCCTTAACATATGTTCTATAAAAAGTATTTTTAACTTAAACTTGTTGTATCCTCCCCCTTTGACATACATCAAAAAGGTAAGAAGAAGCAACAATTTCATCGAACCATAGCACGACAAGAGTAAACCGAAACATATGCGTACACGAATAGTTACAAATAGAAACACATAATCATAGAGTAACAATAATACCAGAAACATAACTATCATGCATAAATAGAAAGATAAAAGGTCTCAAACAACATAGGAAAAAGAGTGAATAATATCCAACATCATCATCAACAATATTCGAGGTGAGAAAAGATAGGCACAACAAAGCTAAAAGGTCACCTGACACCATAGCAACACAACAAAACCCTATGCCGAAGCATCATCATGGGAAGGTGGAGGAGGAGGGGGGCCCTGGTAGGCAAGATCCCAGCGCCGCATCATATCAAACATCTCTGTCTGCTGCTGTCAAACGCTCCAAAACTCCTCCCGAACAAACTCCTCCAAGTGGAAGACACGCTTCCGCAGGGAGGCACATGCTGGCTCTGCAGCAGGAACAGGGACCTCCTCCGCATCATAATCAGAATCAGAATCATCCTTGCCAGGGCGGCGACGCCACACCATAACACAGTCACGTGGCTTAATCTGGGCTAAAGACATCTGGTGAGGCCCTAACTGATCAAAGTCCTTAGACAACTGATGCAAGGCACCCCTAGTGTCATCTATCCCTTTATGCACGAAAAATGATGTTAAGACATGGCAGAAAGGCATGTATAACTTCCCCTAGACTGGTCTAGAAAAGTGGATGATAGACTCATAGACCTGAAGAGCAATATCGATATCAAGACGCTGCTCTAGGGCATACATTAGAACTAGATGAGGAAGACGGATTTTTGGCTTGCCCTTTGGTCACGATGGGTAGAAGACATGCAATGACAACCTTATAGAGAACGTAACTGGGGGCTGACATGCAGGTGGCATCAAAAATACATTTTCGTGGAGGCCTAGGAGCATGAAAATAATGCTGATGAATCAGACATTTCATCATCACTATCCGATGATTCTTGCTCGGATTCGGATGATGAGGATTCTATCTTCTTTTCTTTCTTCTTTTTCATTTCCTTCTTTTCTACAATAAGAGTCATACCTTTCTCTTTTGAAACCATATTATCTTGTTCATGAAGTTCAAATTCAAAAAATAATTCATCGAGCTTAACTAAGGAAAGATCTCTAGAAACCTTATACGCATCAACCATTGATGCCCATAAGGTAGTTCTAGGAAAAGATTGAAGAACATACCTTACTAGGTCCCGATTTTCAATTTTCTCACCTATTACATGAAGACCATTCACTATCTCCTTGAATCTACCATGCATTTGACTCACGGTCTCATTTGTCTTCATAGTAAAAGTTTGAAGTTGCCCCAACAAGAGATCTCTCTTGGCCCTCCTTGATTCGCTTGATCCTTCATTTAACTCAATGAGTTTCTCCCAAAGCTCCTTGGCGGAATCGAATGGTCCTACTTTGCTTAATTGCTCCTTTGAGAGTCCACATTGTAGGGTTGTTGTGGCCTTTGCATTTGCTTGGGCCTTCTTTGTCATCTCCTTTGTCCACTCTTTGGTTGGAAGAGGTGCTCCGGACCCATCTTTTGGCTTCTCAAATCCATCTACAACACTAAACCAATTTTCAATATCATTCATTAAATAATATTCCATCCTACCTTTCCAATATGCAAAGTCATTGCCATCGAAGAAGGGTGGTCTAGCGGTGCTATATCCCTCTTGAAACGCCATCTAGATGCTTCGGTTGACAATTAGTTCTTCCGATGCGAACCTTACTCTGATACCAATTGTTAGGACCTTAAGTATGGCTAGAGGGGGGGGGGGTGAATAGCCTTTCTTTGATTTTTCACCTACAAGTTGTTAGCGGAAGCACGAAAAGAAATGAAATTGAAAGACAATAAGAGAACAAGGCTAACTTCTCAATTTACTTGGTCTCCACCTCCTTGAGGTGACTAATCCAAGGTACACACACACCCAATCAAGCTCCACTAAGATCTTCTCCTTTTCAATCCAAGAGTGATGGTGGAGAAACCTTTACAGGATGATCTCCTCCTTTTACAAGTTTTTGATGAGCTTAGGGAGGAGAGAATAAGAGTAGTAAGATTTGAAGATCACTTGGAAAGCTTAAGCAGTAATTTGAATCAGTTAAGTTTTTCTTTCCAAGCTCTCAACTTTATATACAGTATGCTGGAATTCCCTATATCAGTCGACTGCTAAAACATGCAGTCGACTGGTATCACACAACGGCTACTATTTTATTCAAATCTGCGGAGATCCTGTGCGTCATCATCCCAACGGCATTATACCAGTCGACTGCTGAAACATGCAGTCGACTGCATGTTTCATCAGTCGACTGGTGACTGTGGATTGAGCGAACAGAGGCATTCTGTTCGCTCCCAGTCGACTGCATCAGTCGACTGGTGTCCGGAGTTGCTCTTGAAGTCTTCCTCCTCAGCCTTTGTCCCTCAGATGCACTCAAGCCTGCAGCTATTCTTCGTGCCATCCTTCACATTGCCTTGAGGTTCACTTCCCTTCACTCCGTTTGCTTCTTGTCCGTGGTCCATCGGATGCACCATCCTTCACCAATCTTCAAGAACCTAAGCCATGAAACTTTCCAAGCTTGTGCAATCTACCAAGTCCTGCACAACTTAAGTACATATTAGAACCAATGTAAAGCCTAACTTAAACCCTTTGACACACACATCAAAAACAAAGATCACCCTATTTAATCCTAGATCGATTGTATCAACAGTCGGGACGTAGAAGCCATGGATAATAGTAAACAGAAGCAGGTCGGGAAACAGACCTGACGTACAGGTCGGGACGTACAAGCCATGGATAACAGTAAATAGAAGCAGGTCGGGAAACAGACCTGGCGTACAGGTCGGAACGTACAAGTCATGGATAGTAGCGGATTGAAGTAGGTAGGGAAATAGACCTGGCGTACGGGTCGGAACGTACAAGCCATGGATAACAGTAGACAGAAGCAGGTCGGGAAACAGACCTGGCGTACGGGTCGAAACGTACAAGCCATGGATAATAGTAAATAGAAGCAGGTCGGGAAACAGACCTGACGTACAGGTCGGAACGTACCAGCCATGGATAACAATAAACAGAAACATGTCGGGAAACAGACTTAGCGCACAGGTCGGAACGTGCAGGCCATGGATTACAATAAACGAATATAGGTCAGGAAACAGACCTAGCGGGCAAGTCAGAACGTACAAGCTGTGGATAGCAGCGAATTGAAGCAGGTCAGGAAATAGACCGGTCGGGCAGGTCGGAATGAGCAAGCCTTGAATAGCAATGGATCGAAGCAGGTCAGGATGCAGACCTAACGTCTAAGCACTACAAGACAAACAAGTCAAGGAATCGTAACCACTTGTCAGAGGATGTCAGAGAGCAATCAATGTGTCAGGGAATATTCTAACAGTCGAGGCTCGCTACGCCTTCGGTTTTGTCGCCAGCCTATCAGGAGAAGCCACGTGTCATTCACTGCCAGACAAAATCTGACAACCGACATTCCTTAACACTTGCCAAGTCCTAAAAACATCCGTTGCAGTATAAAAAGGGATGCTTTGTCCCTTATGTAGGTATGCTCACTCGTCATTTTTCACTAGTCTTTACTTTTCGTCATTTCTCTGTGTTTTCTGGGGAAAAAGTACCTGACTTGAGCGTCGGAGGGCCTTACCCGGGGACTTTTTCCCTTGTTTCTGGTCTCTGACGACTTGTGGGCTCGTCTGAGTGTGCGCAGAGCAACAGCGTCATTGTCATCGTCATCGTCATCGTCCTGGTCATCTTCCCTCGTTAGCCGCTCGTGCCAACCTTTCCAGGGGAGGTGCTAGGTAGATCCGAGGCTTCGGCGACTTTCCGTCAACTTCCAACCCACCAAGGCCCGCCTTCATCCGAATAAGCTTCCGGACGGGATCATAAGTGATTCCATGCCCAATAACCAACGTCTCAAAAATTTTCTACCAACCAATAATGTAAATTCAGAAATGTAAGTGATTCCTCGCCCAACCACCGTTTCAAAAATCCCTATAATAGTATATCATCGTTGGGAATCAAATTATAGGTACTGACAACTGCAGAAGCGCCTCTGCCATTGCACCATAGCTAGGTGCAAGTAAATGTTGCTCAAATCACTTATCGTTGTTCAAATCACTTAATTCTTAAATAGTGATTTATCTTTTTCGTTTCTTCTCTGTTAAGTAGTTTAAATACTGATTTATCATCTCGAGCTCTTCTTTTGTCTTTCTTTCTAAGAGTGTTAAAGTTTTAAAAGATCATCAGAATTTAAAATTTGATATGTTACTTGTTTTAATTTGTAGGTCATTATATATTTGGGAAATAATTATTAATAATCTTATATAAGACAATATAATTTTAAGGAGAACAAGTTTATCTTTGTCTCGATCTTAATTTTCTTATTAGAAGAATAAGCTAACCTGATAAAGTAGGTTAACATTGATAGAAATAAATTAATTTAACGACCGTCGTAAGATGAAAAGTCAACGAACTGATTGTCCAGATCTGGATCTGGATCTGTATTATGGAAGTCAATGCATCTACATTTCCCAAGTCTGATACCCTCCTATCCTCCTCATCCTTCTCTTCCAAGCAGCGAGCGAGGCAGGTTGCCGAAGCGAAGCGATCTAGGTTGACGCTAGCTGCCCTACTGGTTACTTAATCATACCCTTGTTTGCTTTAATTTGCCTTCCTTCAGTTCTTCTCCTTCTTAATCGTCTCCTTTCTTTTCTATATTTTGTTAGTTACGTTGATTTTGCATATTCATATTTAGTTTGACATGAATTAACAATGTAACGTTGCTTAATTTCTTGGATTAATCCAGAGCTACAAGTCTGCAATCGTCTCTTGTTGTTTAACTATAAGAGATGGAAAATGATTCTCTCGCATCCCTGGATATTCTTAGAGATGTGTATCGCATGGCGAATTTTTTCATGAAGCAACTACGGACCCCGGAAAGAGAATCGGTGGAAGCCATCCAGGCGACGATCTTTCGAGTTCCTGATAACATCCGCAGAACCAATGCCGATTCTTTTGAACCAAAGATGGTCTCTCTCGGCCCCTACCACCATGGAAAGCAACGCTTTCGAGCAACGGATGGAAGGATCAAATTGCCCAATGCCACCAACTTTTTCAAGCGCACCATCCGCATGGACATGGAAATAGTGGAGCGCACTGTCGAGCGATTCAAGGAGTGGGAGCCGCATTTACGGTGTGTCTATTCGGAGCAGATCAACATGACCAGCAATGAGTTCGTGGCGATGATGATGCTCGACTGCACTTTCGTGGCCGAGTTTCTACGGGAGCAAGCCGCGAAGTGGTATGGAAATGGAACACAGGAGAAAGACTACTTGTGGAAGTGGGCAGCTCCATCGATTGTCCACGATATGTTGGTTGCCGAAAACCAGTTCCCTCTTGGTCCCCTTCTTTATCTCTTCAATCAGTGCACGGATGATTCGCTTCACCATCCTCCCCTAACGGAATTCCTCTGTCATGATCTCATGCTGCAAATTCACCGAAACCTCTCTTCACCCTCCACCTTGGCCTCGACCTCGAACGTTAGTAGCTTTAAAGCAAATTCTCATTTGCTCCATCTTTTTCATGGATGGCTTGTTAGCCAGCTGCAAAGAAAGGAGAAACATCTGGACACCGTCGACTTACCTTCCTTCCCGAGTGCTGAGGTGCTCGAAGCAATGAGAATACAATTTACAAATAAGACCGATGGCAGTAGCTTCTTGGACATCACTTTTGACGAAAGCAAGAGATCCATGGAGATTCCTCAACTCGATCATCAACGATGACAACATCTCCCTCCTCCGGAACCTCATCACTTTCGAGCAGCAATGCGATGAGGTCGACAACTACATCTCCGCGTATGTTTGGTTCATGGACTGCTTGATAAACACTGACAAGGACGTGGCGGTGCTCCGGAAACATAAGATTGTGAGCAAATAATCCGGATAAATTCAAATAAATCGGACATGATAAGTTTTAGTTATAACGTTTCGTTTAATATTTTTGATAACTTAGCCTTTCCTAGTTTATAGCTTACGTGGCATTATTTCTATGGTTTAAGTGATGTAAGATCTTATCACTTGTGGTGTATATATACAACACAAATGTGAATGGAAACAGCAGCACGGCAAGATTAATTTTTCCCAAGCTACTCCGTTCCTTTTTGTTTTGTTTTTTATCTTCTTTAGTGTTTATGTGTGTATTGTCGGGGTGCTGCTCTTAGATTCTGAACCAACAATTGGTATCAGAGCCTTGATAGTATAAGACACCCAAGAATCTACAATTCCACCAAAATGTCGGGCATCCCACAAGCTGCTGTGAAGGAGAACGGCGGAGTGTCATTTCCCTATCCGATGCTAAGTCCTCACAATTATACTGTGTGGACAATAAAGACAGAGGCGATCCTTGATGCCCAGGGAGTCTGGGAGGCGGTGGAGCCAGCGGAAGGAGCCCAGGTGGATGCAAAGAAGGACAAAAAGGCACGCGCATACATCTTGCAGTGTGTCCCCGAAGACATCCTTCTTCAAATTGCAACAAAGAAGACGGCGAAAGATGTCTGGGACAGCCTGAAGACGAGATATCTTGGTAGTGATCGGGTGAAGAAGGCACGTGTACAAACATTGAAGAGCGAGTTTGACGCTCTCCGGATGAAAGAGACCGAGACGATTGATGAGTTTGCTGGCAAACTCAGCGCCCTAAGCAGCAAATTCTCCACCCTTGGAGCCACACTTGAAGATTCCTCGTTGGTAAAAAAATTGCTCGATTCTGTTCCTGATAAATTCTTCCCTATTGTTGCCGGCATTGAGCAGTTCTACGACCTTGAGTCTATACCATTTGAGGAGGCTATAGGGCGACTGAAGGCGTACGAGGAACGAACGCTTTGATTACGCAGCAACACCAACGGCACTGAAGGAGAGCTCCTATTTACTCATGCCGAATGGCAAATGCGACAAAAGGGGAGTAGCGTGGACACTTCGTCAGGAGGCAAGGAACGTGGGTCCAACAGCTCTAATCGTGGCAAAGGGCGTGGGCGTGGGCGTGGCCGAGGGCACGGTCGTGGTCGTGGTACACAGCGCCAAGATAGTGCAGGAGGCACGAGCGGCAACAACAGTGGCACTCATGACAAGAGACACATAAAATGCTTCAATTGTGAGAAAATGGGGCATTATGCGTCTGAATGCTACAGCAAGCGTCGTGGAGATGAGGCTCACCTCACTTGCGCCACCGATGAAGAGCCAGCACTAATGATGACCATGTTCCACGAAGAATCTCAGCGGCAGGATACCATTCTGCTCAGTGAAGAGAGGTTGCTACCGGAGGTGTACCGGGGCGTCAAGAAAGGTGAAGACAAAGACGTTTGGTACCTTGACAATGGTGCCAGCAATCACATGACTGGACATCGCGAGAAGTTTCAAGAACTAGATGAAACTATCACCGGGAGGGTGAGGTTTGGCGATGGATCAACCATTGAGATCATGGGCAAGGGGACGGCTGTGTTCGAATGCAAGAACGGCGATCAGAAGACCCTCCACGAGGTATACTACATTCCGAAACTTTGTAGTAATATCATAAGCCTTGGTCAGTTGACAGAAGCTGGGAACGAGGTGCACATGGAAGGAGATACCATGAAGGTGATTGATAGGAGCAGGAAGCTCTTGATGCTGGTAAAGCGAACGCAAAATCGCTTGTACAAGATAACCTTGAAGACATTCAAGCAAGTCTGCCTCCAAGCAAGCCTAGAAGACCCCACCTGGTTATGGCATGCAAGGCTCGGACATGTAAACTTTCATGACTTGAAGCTGTTGGGGGAGAAGAAATTGGCGGTTGGTGTGCCACTATTGCCCCAGACGAACAAGCTTTGCGAGGTGTGTGTGATCTCCAAACATGCAAGATCGTCATTCCCGCACCAAGCAAACTTTAGAGCGACGAAGCCGTTGGAACTTCTCCATGCTGATATCTGCGGGCCAATTTCACCAAGTACACTTGCTGGTAACAAGTATTTCTTTTTGATTGTTGATGATTGCACAAGGTGGATGTGGGTATTTGTCTTGACAGCAAAGAAAGATGCATTCCAAGCATTCAAGAAGTTCAAGTCCGTGACGGAGAACACGACTGAGTACAAGATCAAGACACTTCGGACAGACCGTGGCGGTGAGTTTCTATCCACGGAGTTCACTCGATTCTGTGAAAATGAAGGAATTGAGAGGCACCTTTCGGCTCCCTACACACCCCAACAGAATGGCGTTGTGGAGCGTCGTAACCGCACAGTGATGGCTATGACAAGATCTCTCCTCAAGGGTACACATATGCCGGCAAGGTTCTGGGGAGAGGCGGTTAGGCATGCTGTCTATCTGCTAAACCGTCTCCCAACTAAAGCGCTAGGAGAACGTACTCCATTTGAAGCTTGGATGGGGAGAAAGCCACATCTTGCCCACTTGAAGGTGTTTGGTTGTATTGCCTATGCAAAAAATACAACCCCTCACCTTAAGAAACTTGACGACAGAAGCTCACCTATGGTATACTTAGGAGTCGAAGAAGGCTGCAAAGCTCATCGTCTATTTGATCCAAGGCATAACAAGCTACAAGTAAGTAGAGATGTAATATTTCAAGAAAATAGTGAATGGACATGGAACGCAGGTGCTGATAAAGAAGACTTACCTGAGTTTGTGGTGGTGAATGCATTCAACACCGACGAGGTGATTGTTACTGCAGACATTGAGGCAGCGGCGGAAGATGTCACACCATCATCAAGTCTATCTACCCCATCTTCAACAAGAGCATCAAGTCCGTCTACACCATCATCGAGCACCCAAGCAACTACCTCACCCGAGTCTCATGAAGGGCCAGTCCGTTATAGGTCCATTGCCGATATCTATGCCAACACTGAGGAAATAGTTGGTATTGATGAAGAGGAGAATGAGGTAATGCTGATGATGTCAGAAGAGCCGACCTGTTACCAAGAAGCTGCAACCGAGGCTTGCTGGTACGAAGCAATGGAGGAAGAACTGAAGACTATTGAGATGAACAAGACCTGGACCCTAACTGAGCTCCCATTAGGCCACAAACCTATCGGCCTAAAATGGGTGTTCAAACTGAAGAAAGATTCAGCTGGAAAAGTGGTCAAGCATAAAGCAAGATTAGTTGCTAAAGGCTATGTGCAAAAACAAGGCATCGACTTTGAAGAGGTATTTGCACCTGTCGCTAGACTTGATACTATTCGAGTCATTCTTGCACTTGCAGCAAATCAAGGCTGGGAGGTACACCATCTAGACGTGAAGTCGGCATTTCTGAACGGAGAGCTGGAAGAAGAAATATATGTCACTCAACCAGAAGGATTTGAAATACAAAATCAGAAACACAAGGTGTACAGGTTATCCAAGGCCCTCTATGGACTGCGGCAGGCTCCACGAGCTTGGAACATGCGGCTGAACAGGAGTCTGAAAGAGCTCGGCTTCAAAAAATGCAATCAAGAACATGCAGTATATACAAGAGGTAAAAGAGAAGCTAGTATACTTGTTGGAGTGTATGTTGACGATCTCATCGTGACAGGAAGGAGCACAGAAGGAATAAACAAGTTCAAACAACAAATGATGACAGAATTTGAGATGAGTGATTTGGGTCTTCTCTCCTACTACTTAGGAATTGAAGTGGAACAACAGAAGAGCCGAATTTTACTTAGACAATCAGCCTATGCCAAGAAAATTCTATCTCAATTCCAGATGGCAGACTGTAATGCCACAAAGCAGCCGATGGAACCCAAGACACAACTGCATAAAGACCTGGAAGGGACTCCAATTGATGCCACGGAGTACAGGTGCGTCATTGGCTGTCTAAGATATCTGTTACACACACGGCCAGACCTATCATATTCTGTCGGCATGGCGAGCAGATACATGGAAAAGCCTACAAGCATGCATCATAAGGTGGTCAAACAGATCCTCAGGTATTTAAAAGGTACAATCTATTTTGGACTTGCTTACACAAAGGGACCCCAGGAAATTAGTATATTCGGCTACTCATACAGCGATTTAGCCGGCGATCTCGACGGGAGGAAAAGCACAAGTGGAATGGCTTTCTATTTTAATGAAAGTCTGGTGTCCTGGAACTCACAGAAGCAGAAGACAGTGGCACTTTCATCTTGTGAGGCAGAATTCATGGCAGCCACAACTGCAGCCTGTCAAGCTTTGTGGTTAAGAAGCCTTGTCAGTGAATTAACCGGTGAAGAGCCAAAACCGGTGACTTTGTTTGTCGACAACAAATCCGCCATAGCTCTCATGAAGAATCCGGTATTTCATGGTCGAAGTAAGCATATAGATACAAGGTTTCATTTTATCAGAGAATGTGTTGAGAAAGGACAGATTGTGGTTGAGTTCATCAACACCGGAGAACAACGAGCCGATGTATTAACTAAAGCACTACCAGGAGTAAAGTTAGCTGCTATGCGACAATTACTTGGCGTCTATGATTTACAGTCATGTCCGGATTAGGGGGAGTAATGTGAGCAAATAATCCGGATAAATTCAAATAAATCGGACATGATAAGTTTTAGTTATAACGTTTCGTTTAATATTTTTGATAACTTAGCCTTTCCTAGTTTATAGCTTACGTGGCATTATTTCTATGGTTTAAGTGATGTAAGATCTTATCACTTGTGGTGTATATATACAACACAAATGTGAATGGAAACAGCAGCACGGCAAGATTAATTTTTCCCAAGCTACTCCGTTCCTTTTTGTTTTGTTTTTTATCTTCTTTAGTGTTTATGTGTGTATTGTCGGGGTGCTGCTCTTAGATTCTGAACCAACAAAGATCATCGACAGCCGCGTGCACAATGACGAAGAAGTGGCTCACATATTCAACGAGCTCCGAAGGACGGATGCCCCTATCGTCGACTTCGATCATTTCTATCTTGCAGGGGTAATGAACAATGTGCAGAGCTACTCCAGAAACAGGTGGAACAGACTTTGGGGATTGTGGAATTTCTCATGGCTGAGGCAAAACTATTTCAGGAATCGGTGGGTGAGTATCGTCGTCACTCTAGCTATTTTCTTCAATCTTCTCACTTTGGTGCAAACTGTATATGCAGTTCTCAGTTACCGCAAGCAGTGAAAGCATACATATATATTGTGAAGACGAGTGAATATTGCTTTGATTTTAAATAAAGGTTCAGCGAGTATGTAAAACTATTCTACTCCTAATGTAGATCGTATGTATAATTAACTCATTTGCTTATGATGGTGCTTTAGATATATAACAAGTTATATAAATTGTTGGAAAACATAATTCGTTGTCGGAGATTTATGGGTATTAGCTGAATATAAATTTATCGAATTAAATTTACTTATCTATTGAGATGATCTGAGCTGATAATTTCATGCTGTCAGCAGGGTTGGTTTTTATCAATTGCTGAGTGCAGACCAAGCACCGAATCCGAACAGCAAAGTCCGAGCGGATTAAAAGGCTAGTCGGGTTCAGTAGTCAATCGGTAGCAAGGCCGACCGAGTTGCTGATCAAATTGAAAGTCGAACCGGGTAGTGCAGCTGAACGAGCAAAGCGGCCAAGTGAGCTTGCAGTAGGATGGGTGGAGAGGCTGAGTGAGCTTCTGCCGAGCGAGTTGGAGGTCGTCAGGGCTGAAAGGCCAAATGAGCGAGTTAGCTTCCCAGTGAGCTGGAGGTCGTCTGGGCAAAGAGGCGGAACGAGAGAGTCGAGCGATCGAGTCAACGTGCGGTCAGGCGAGCGAAGCGGCCAAGTGGACGGTCGGGTAACGCAGCAGGGTGACCAAACGAGCGAAGTGGCGATCGAACAAATGTGGCCGACTTGATCGAAGTTGAGCTTGAGATTGGTCAGGTGTAGAGGCTGGCCGGGCGAATGATGCAACTAGGCGAGTGAGCCTTTGGCCGAGCGAATTGACCGGGTAGGCAAAGCGTAGAACTTGATTGAGCGTACACACTAAGTGAACTAAGCCCTGCGATGAACGCAGTTTCCTTGAAACAGATTCGTTCCACCTCCGACTATGTTTCGAGACTTTCTCGGGTCATCTATTTCCCAAGATACAATGACTAATTATGATTTCCACCAAGAACAGATGATCACGGTGAACTGAGTGGTACCCGTCTGCTATTACGGAAACCCTTGTTTGGGTATCTTGGATTAGGAGGTTCAACCCCCTTTCTTGGGAGAAGAGTTCTCCCCTTGAGGGGAACCTTAGAGCCATCGATGATCCATCCATCATCTGAGTATGGAGATCCCTTCAGAGACATCGGCTCCATCTCGTTAATCTTTCTCTTCTACCTTCTTTCTATTTGGAGTTAGAATGTTTCCTTTGATGTGTGATCCTGCCTGAGAGTGCATGTCTATATCTCAAGCAGTAAACTGTTCAAAATTATATCAGAAGAGTGTGCAATTTGATCTACTCTTCTCCAAGCATACTGATCTACTCTCATAGCTTGGAGACTAAGCATTCGACCTAACAAATAAGTCCACAATCTAAGTGAAGAAACATTCCATAAACTCAGATCACTGATCTAATCCCTTCTCCCTGTCGTCACACAGAGATGCTCTTGAGAACGCTCTTCAAGCAATTGATGAAGAATATCCGAAATCCCAACTAGTAACAAATGATGCTCACAACTCATAGGAACCACCCTTCAAGCTCGCGATCAACTAAAACTCTCAACGCACGAAGAAAAGAGTTTTGAAATCCGGAGTCGCTAATTTTGATCGATTGATCGGAACTATTCAGAAATCACAGATGAATTCGAAGATGAAATGGAATTGGAAGTGCTGAGAAAACGTCGTCGGCACCTCTAATGGATAATCAAAACTTAGATCGAGGAAACACCCTCTGGTCTGTGGTAGGCTGGAACGCGAAAGTCAAGATCGCGAACAGGGAAAATGCCTCCTGTCGCACTCTGATCCTCGGACGCTGATAGCTGGTTGCTCAGACCTTACCGTCGATGAAGGAAACTATATCTCAGATCTAAGATGTGGAAAGGAGCTTGCAACCGCACCTGGAAATGACAATGACACGATGAATAGTAGCACAAGCCACTATTCACCGTGACAAAATCAACCTTTAAAATCCCTATTGAACTAGTTCACTTAACTGGTTCAATAGGGTTAACTTATTTGGTTGGTTCACATGGCTCAGCTTGACTTCAATTGATTCAACAGTAACTCAGTTTAGTCCAATTCATCGAATCATATGGAATGGATCCAAATGGTTAAGCTAGATCACTCCCCTACTTTGTTGCACGAACCCAACTTCTTCTCAAATGATCTTTAATTCCTTGCTTAATAACCCCATGAGTTACCTACACAACCAAATTACATTTATGAGACAAAAATTCATGAATTAAAATAAAAGAATGTGGTTAACTCAAATCAATCCTTTCTTTGTAAAACCACATCACAAATCGATTCATCAATACAATAGCTCCCCAAAAATCATCCAAAAACCGCCAAAATAATATTCCCAATAAACCAACTATCACTACTCCTGGCGCCCGGACCACTTTGGTTCCAAAGGGCGCCTCAACGCAGTGGATCGACCTTGGGTCCACGTCAGCAACGGTTCGGGCGCTCGAGAGTGGATAAAACTTTATCCCTTCGTCGTTTCATAGCCGTCGTACAGAGATAGAATTTTGTCACACTGGGGACACCCAAAGAGGGTTTGGGCACCCAGATCGTGCCACATCAGCAAACAATCAATTTCAACTAGTGGGCTATAAATAGAGCTCAGGTCTTCTCCATTTCGAACAACATACTTTGTACTTCGAATTCCTATTCTATTTTTCATTTCCAAGTTTTATTTTCGTGTATTAGGCTTCTCTACCTCTGACGTTTGTTCGGGAAAGAGATCTTTATAGTGAGCCGACTTTCCTTAGAGTAGCAATCTTCTGATTGCAAATCAAATAAATTGTTTGTCTCGTACTCTTCCTTACTTCTATTATTATTTCTTAAAGTTTGCAATTGTTTAGCCCAATAGTTTGTGAAAGGTGTGGTTTTTGTTTGCAAGGCAATTCACCCCTCTTGCCAACCACACAAGACATTCAGGATTGGGGAGGAGATCGGGAGAAGAGAAATGAAACAAATAAAACTTAGGTTATAATAATATATACCTAAGTTAATTAATCCAATCAATTCCCAACTTAATTGGGATTATCTAAATAGTTTTTTTTAAAAATCTAATCAATTCATCCCCTTAAACGTGTCATACAACCTCTATTTAAATCCTGAAAAATTTATAAAAATTTTTAAAAAATTTAATAAGATAATTTCTCAAATAATACTTATTATTTAATTATCATATCATACAAAGGTAATTCTATAGCTTTGTAAGATGAATTGAATAAGTTTTTAAGAGTTATCTTTACTTAGGTTGCATTTAAATTTAATCATCAGTCCGTTGAGTGTACATTTCGATAATTGACTTCCAGGCTATGACAACGTACAAGGGCCTTTTTAGGTATCGAAGCAACGACTACTTTCTAGACAAAACTTCTTAAATAAATTATACACTCAACCTTCTTTTTGATAGACCTTGGTTCTAACAAGTTAGAGTCAACCTTGAATTAACTAGTGCTAACTACCAAAAATGGGTAAATTTATGTTTTTGAGATTTCAACTAATTTAACGCCTTTCCTCAAATCATAGATTCTTTGTTTTAATCTAAATTTACTTTGAATTAATTAATTATGTTTTGAATTTATTTTAATTTAAGTTAGTTTCATTAAGACTTGGTTATGATTTAATTAACCTTAACTAAGTTTAATTAGACTTTTAAATAAAGGTTGACTTTATATAAATACTAATTAACGTTTTTTTAAAAAAATGAATTTAATTAAAGTTGTTAATTTTAATTTTGTTTTAGTTTAAGTGTTAAAATTTGATTTTGATTTTATTTTTTTTCTTAAATTTCATTTTGTATTTATAAATTTTTAGATTTAAACTTATTTTATCAAAATTTGCTACATTATGATTTAATTTTAATTTTCATTTTATCCTAGCAGTTTAACTCATCTTTATGTGTTCTTTATATTTTAAGTTTGAATTGATTAAATTGGTTGAATTTATTAAATTATTTTAATTTGAAATATTATTTTTAATATTTGAGTTCTTATTATTTTTAATTTGAAGTTTGTTGAGTTTTCCTTGTCTAAGACATTATCTTGAATATTTAAATTTTTGTTAATTTTTAATTTCAAATTTGTTGAATTATCTTTATTTCAATTATTATTTAAATTTTTTTTGACTTAAACTTATTCAAGTTAGATTTATTTTGGTCAAGTAAATAAAATATTTTATCAAGATTGTATTTATCTTATAAAAATTTAAACTAACTTTATTTTCTTGATTAATTATCTATGAATTTTTTATATTTAATTTTTCATATTTTAAAATTTCAGATATACTTAAATTTAAGTTTTTATTATTTGAATTTTCAGATTTATTTTTATTAATATTTAATTATGAATTTTCTAAATTATTTAGATTTAATTTTTTTTGAATTATCTTAATTTGAAATTTCTAAATTAATTAAGTTTTGATTATTTATAGAAATTTTTTGAATGACATTTTCATGAATATCTAAATTATCATGTAGATTTACAAAAAGAAAACCTTTATGCTATCATGCATGTTAGTTAACTTCCTGCTGATAGAGATATTTTGATCAATATCACTAATTTTAGGTGCAACTCCTAATTCTATAGACTTTCCTTTTGTTTGACCTCGAGTTTAGGTTCTCTGTTGACTTCCTTCAATTTTGCTAGAACATTATGAAGCTTGATTAACCGAGTCCAAGGGTAGTAGGTATCTTTGAATTTTCTAACTCTACATGCTATTTTGTTAGGTATTAAATTTAAAATTAAACAGATTACTTTTCGTTTACTTTTGTATATTTAGTAGATCGCTTTAGTGTCATTCCACAGTCAAAGTCCAACATCATTGTGAAGTTTTCCATCTGAAGATTCCATAGGTTGAATTCATCTATCTCATACATCTTGTATGAAGGTGGTTCGTTGATATTTCACCCAAACATCAGAGTGTTCATCATTTTCTTGCTCGATAAAGGTTAAAGCAAATTCCCAAGACTCCATCTTGGGGTAAGTAAGTGTGGAAGGAAAAAAATAGAATGATATAAAAATTTTCAAATGGTATTGTACTAATTTTGAGAAAAAATTTAAAAAAATAAGAACTTTGTCAGAAGAGGTATTTACACCAATTCTGATTGACAATGAAAATCTCAAGATGCAAAACTCATAAGTGAAAGGGGGTGATCTGTTTTAAAAAAAAAATTCTTTCTTTTAGTTTTTGAAAATCTTCGTTCGTAAAGTGAGTAAACATTGGAATAAAAATAAGAACACAAGAACATGGGTATTTACTTGGTTCAAAGACTTCAATAACTTCTACTTCAAGACTCATGATCCTTTGGACCGTATCGATGGGCAATCACTAAAAACATCTTCCGAAACCACCGAAAGAGTGAATCAAGTGCAAGAATAAAGAGAAGTTTAACAACCCTATACTTCTCTTTGTAGCAAATGAAGTAAATGCAATATTTAAATTTCGTTACTAAAGAATCGTAATGAAATTAGGGTGTCAATGTCGTGATCGATTGGAGTAGAATTGTAGCTTCATAATGGAGTGATTGGACAAAATTTGTGCACAGCGTCGAAGAATAGAATTGAAGAAGTTGTATAGTAGCACTGTTTGTGCACTGTTTATATAGAATAGTCCGGGTGCCTGGATCCCTTCGAGGGGCCTGGAGTTGACCTTATCTAATCCTGCTTCATCGATGATTATTGTTGGAGTTTTAAGGTTGCAAACATAGTCTCACATTGAAAATACATGGGAAAGATCATGGGTTTATAAGAAAAAGATATCTCCATTGACATGAGATCTTTTGGGTAGAGCTCAAGAGCAAAACTATGAGGGCTTAAGCCCAAAGTGGACAATATCATACCATTATGGAGATATCTAAATTTTTTTCGATCCTTCATTTACCACCTTCGGGTGCATGGATCCCTTTTGGGTGCCTAGAAGATGACGTGGTTAGCCAATAGCAAGATGCCAACTCAATTCCCAAGATGACTAGATTCGGGCCCTTCCGCGTGCTCGAACCTTCGGGCACCAGGATCCACTCCAGGCTGTTGGAATGCCTAAGTCCAGTTCTATTTGTTGGGTTCTTCGGGCCGCGAAAACCACTTTTTCGCGTCGCGGAAACCCCGAGTCACCCAAAGCCGTAGATCCGTGCAAAGATTCGTAAACAAAACTTTTCGAAAAACTTTTTCTTGTACGAGTTTGTAAAACCATTAGATCTACACTAGATAAGGGTTATACCTTCGAAGCGTGCCTTTCGCTTATCCCGCTCGTCCAAGGAGTTGCCGGATCTCTAGACCGTCAAGCGCCGGTCCTCTAGAAGTATCCACACGGACACGTAGGTGGAGAAAACCTCACACAAAGGTGTGCTAGCACCTTGGTGAGATACGGCCAAGCAAGGAGGAGAGGGAGAGGGAGAGCTTGAGAGGAAGGAGGAAGATTCACCACACTTGAATCAAATGAATGAAAATCAATTCCAATTCAAAAGTGGCCGGCCACTTCTCATCAAGTGTAACTCCCCATTAAATGCAATTAATGTGAAGTTAATAAGAAAATGGCTTTGTAACTTCCATGAGGTGGCACACCATGATGATGTGGAACATCATCATTGGTCCACCTAATGCGAACTCACCAATGAGGTGGCAAAAGGTCAAGTCAAAATTGACCTTTGGTCTTCCTTCTCTAGTCAAGTCAAACTTGACCCAATCTCTACCATGGTTGATCTAATCCAACCATTTGATTCGAGCCAACTTAATATAATGAATCTAATTCATTAAATTAAATTGATTTAATAAGTCATAATCTAAATTAGACTCATTAAATACATGAATCAACTTGAGTCGAACTCAAGTTAGCCCAATTAGGATTACTCTTAATCCAATTTGATTCATCAAATGAATCTAATCCTCTTGGTTCATCATATGAACCTAATCTCCATCTAATTGTCCTAAGTGTGTGACCCTATAGGTTCTTGTAACGTTGGCAATGCCCTAAACCCATTTAGGAGCATAAGTAATGAGCGGTATCTAGCAACACATCATTACTACCCAAGTTACAAGAATGTCGAGATCCGACATCACCTTGTGACTACTAATTGTGACTCCTCACAATATGTGACATTGTCCTTCTCTCCTAGACATCTAGATTGATCAATGTGAGGCATAGACCGTGTCATCCTCTAATCAATCTAAATCTTGAACTCCAAGTAGACTCACTCGATCAAATGAGCTCAACATCTAATGTTGACTCATTTGGGCATGGCCATGCACTTAGTGGTCTCACTCTATCAAGAATACCGATGTCGCTCCCGTCATATGGGAGGGATAGATCCCATCTACATCACTCACATCCCTCTGCATAATTTGTTACATACCCAGTAATCGCCTTTATAGTCCACCCAGTTACGGGTGACGTTTGACGAAACTAAAGTACATAACTCCTTATGTAGGGATCCATGGTGACTTCAGGTCTAAGGACTAATAGTCATACTAATAGCCACATGAGAAAGTATATGACACTCATATAATGATCCATGATACTTTCTCATGGCGGGTCATTCAGTATACATTCTCTAATGCATACCCATGTGTCAGCTTGATATCTCTATATCCATGACTTGTGAGATCAAGTCATCGAGCTGACCTACATGTTAGTCTTATTGTATTAACATTGTCCCTGAATGCTAATACTCGACTAGGAATGATTTAGAGTAGTGTTCCCTATATCATCTCACTATCGATTCAACTAATCGATTGATATAGGTATGAACCTTCTACTCAAGGATGCTATTATACTTAGTCTATTTGGCACTAATATAAATAAGTATAATAACCAAACAAATGCCTTTATTAATATACAAGAATATGATATACATGAGTCCATACAATCATCAAATGATTGGCTCTAGGGCTCTAACTAACAATCTCCCACTAGCACTAGTGCCAATCAGTATAGGCTCTAAGGCCTAAAGACCTAGTGTGACCATCATGCTTCCTCTGTGCCAAAGCCTTGGTCAAGGGATCTGCGATGTTAGCCTCTGTAGGTACTCTGCAAATCTTCACATCTCCTCTATCGATAATCTCTCGAATGAGATGGGCGCCGTAGTATATGCTTGGTCCGGTGTGAGCGAGGTTCCTTCGCTGTGCTATAGCTCCATTGTTGTCACAATAGAGCTCAACTGGGTCGTGATGCTAGGAACCACCCCAAGTTCGATAATGAACTTGCGGATCCAAATCGCCTCCTTCTTGCCTCGATGCGGCAATATACTCTTTGTAGAATCGACTCATATCACCTTGAACTCTTCGGTGTGACACCACCATTAATGCAAAATCGAACCACATTGCGATCGGTAATCATCACGATCGGTCCTGAAAGTGGCATGGTAACCCTTCTGATTAGTTCATCATTGCCTCCATATATCAAGAAATATTCTTTAGTCCTTCTAAAGTACTTAAGAATATTCTTGACCGCTATCCAGTGACTTTCACCTGGATCCGACTGGTATCTGCTCGTCATGCTCAAAGCATACGAGACATCAGGTCGAGTACACAGCATGGCGTACATGATCGATCCAATGGCTGAGGCATAAGGGATCTGATCCATGCGGTCTCTCTCCTCTCTAGAAGAGGGACCTTGAGTCTTCGAAAGACTCACGCCATGTGACATCGGCAGAAATCCCTTCTTGGAGTTCTGCATGGCAAACCGAAGGAGTACCTTGTCAATATATATACTCTGACTTAGGCCAAGCAATCTCTTAGATCTATCTCTATAGATCTGTATCCCAAGAATGCGGGATGCCTCGCCTAAGTCTTTCATTAAGAAGCAACTCCCTAGCCAGGTCTTGACAGACTGAAGCATAGGAATGTCCTTCCCAATGAGTAGTATGTCATCCACATACAATATGAGGAAGACAACTATATCCCCTACAACCTTCTTGTAGACACAAGGTTCATCTTCGTTCTTGATGAAACCAAACAGTTTGATTGCATCATCGAATCGAAGATTCCAGCTCCGAGAAGCTTGCTTTAGTCCATAAATGGACCTATGTAGCTTGCATACTCTACTAGTATGCTGTGGATCTACAAAACCCTCAGGTTGTGTCATGTACACATCCTCGAGTAGGTTTCCATTCAGAAACACGGTTTTGACATCCATCTGTCATATCTCATAGTCATGGTAGGCTGCAATAGCAAGCATGATCCGAATGGACTTAAACATCGCTACTGGAGAAAAAGTTTCATCATAGTCAATACCATGAATCTGCTTGAAACCTTTAGCTACCAAGCGACCCTTATAAATAAGTCCATCCATGTCAGTCTTTCTCTTAAAGACCCACTTACACCCAATGGGTTTTACCCCTTCAGGTGGATCAACCAAAGTCCATACTTGGTTGGTGTACATGGATTCCATTTCGGATCTCATGGCTTCTAGCCATTTCTCGGAATCTGGTCTCATCACAGCTTCCTGATAGGTGGTAGGCTCATCCTCTATGAGCACAATGTCATCATGGTCAGACAAGAGAAATGAGTATCTTCACGTACCCTATCAAACCTGCGAAGAGGTATGTCTACTTGAACTGGTTGTTGTTCCTCAACTCTTTGTGGAACAACATCATCCACAACACTTTGTGGTTCCAGTTCAATTTCCATCGAGGCATTAGTGCTATTGTTTGCATCTTGAATTTCTTCAAGATCGAACGCGCTCCCACTAGTCTTTCTAGAAACAAAGTCCCTTTCTAGAAAGACCCCAGTCTTTGCCACAACTATCTTGTGCTGACTGGGAATGTAGAAGTAATATCCCTTAGTTTCCTTGGGATATCCGATGAAATAGCACTTGTCGGATTTGGGTCCTAATTTGTCTGAGACTTGACGTCGTACGTAAGCCTCACAACCCCAAATCCTCATGAAAGACACCTGGGCATCTCTCCCAGTTCATATCCTATATGGTGTCTTTATCACGGCCTTTGATGGAACTCGGTTGAGTATGAAAGCTGCCGTGTCTAGAGCATATCCCCATAGATATGTCGGAAGATCTGTGTGACTCATCATAGATCGTACCATATCTAATAAGGTACGATTCCTCCGTTCGGATACACCATTCCACTATGGTGTTCCAAGAGGAGTGAGTTGGGATAGAATCCCACACTCAACTAGATAGTCACGGAACTCATGGCTAAGGTATTCTCCACCTCGATCGGATCGAAGTATCTTAATACTCTTGCCAAGCTGGTTCTGTACTTCATTCTTGAATTCTTTGAACTTTTCAAAGGATTCGGACTTATGTGTCATTAAGTACACATAACCGTATCTACTGAAGTCATCAGTAAATGTGATGAAGTACCTATAACCGCCTCAAGCAGCAACATTGAAAGGGCCACATACATCACTATGTATAAGTCCTAACAAATCAGTTGCTCTCTCACTATGCCCACTAAAGGGGGTCTTGGTCATCTTGCCTCGTAGGCATGACTCGAATATCTCATATGATTCTAAATCAAATAAGTCCAGCAAATCATCCTTATGGAGCTAGGATAAGCGCTTGTCATTTATATGACCTAAGCGACAGTGCCAGAGGTAGGTTTGGTTCATGTCATTTGACTTGAACCTCTTGGTATTTATATTATAGATAGGGCTCTCAAGGTCTAGAATATAGAGTCCGTTTATTAGAGGTGCACTACAATAGAACATATCTTTTAAATATACAGAACAACATTTGTCTTTTATTATAAAAGAGTATCCTTTCTTGTCTAAACAAGAAACTGAAACTATGTTCTTAGTAAGAGCAGGCACATAACAACAATCATCTAAATCTAGTACAAGCCCAGAGGGCAGAGATAGCTGATAAGTTCCTACAGCAACAGTAGCAACCCGTGCTCCATTGCCTACTCGTAGGTCCACCTCGCCCTTTGCCAATGCTCTGCTATTTCTCAGCGCCTGCACATCAGTACAAATGTGAGAAGCACATCCAGTATCTAATACCCATGATGTAGAAATAGATAGATTGACTTCTATAACATATATAGCTGAAGTGAAAGTCTCACTTCGCTTCTTCTTAAGATCCTCCAAGTATACCTTGCAGTTCCTCTTCCAGTGCCCGGTCTGACCGCAGTGGAAGCAGGTACCATCCTTGGCGACCCCTCCTTTAGGCTTCAGTGCCTTGCCTTTGTCCTTGGTTTGGGACTTTCCCTTACCTTTGGGCTTGCCCTTGCCCTTGTGCTTCTGGACCATCAGAATGGGCTTAACCTTCTTAAGGTTAATCTCAGTAGTTCGTAACATACTAAGTAACTCGGGCAGTGGCTTGTCAATCTCGTTCATGTTATAGTTGAGAATGAATTGACTATAGCTATCTGGCAAGGACTGCAAGATCAAGTCAGTGGCCAGCTCTTGGCCAAGTGAGAACCCCAGTCTTTGTAGGTTCTCTGTGTACCCAATCATCTTGAGTACATAAGGACCTACAGGAGCCCCGTCTGACATCTTGCACTGAAACAGTGCCTTCGAGATCTCAAATCTCTCATGCCTCGCTTGTCCCTGATATAGTTGGCGAAGATGCTCAACCATATCAAAAGCGCCCATCAACTCATGTTGCTTCTGAAGCTATGAGTTCATGGTCGTGAGCATTAGACAGGACACATCTAATGCGTCGTCTTGATGCTTCTTGTAAGCATCTTTGTCGGCTCGCGGGGCATTGGCAGGAGGAGCCTCCGGAATGGGCTGCTCCAGAACGTACAGCTTACGCTCCTGGGTGAGAACTATTCTCAAGTTCCTGTACCAGTCCAGGAAATTCGCTCCGTTGAGCTTGTCCTTCTCAAGGACAGATCGCAGGGAGAAGGAATTCGTGTTCGACGTCATGGTTATCTACAACAGAAAAATTTGCAGAAATAAATATCATATTCTTTAAAAATCATTTAATTAGGCCTTTAATTAAATGATGCTCCCAAATTCTATAATTCTTGTGGGACAAGATCCACATCATACTAACCCTTGAGTTAGCTTTGGCTAATACGCCCAAGGCTTAGTATGATCGGTAGATAACGATTACCAATTACATCTCTATGCAACTCTTGTTTATAGAATCAATATCCGCATTTATATTAAAACTCGAGTTAGCTTTGGCTAATACGCCCGAGAGTTAATATAGATGTGATTTTGACCTATCTTTCCAACTATTGGAAGAATGCCTATAGTTGACTCGATCCAACCGAGTAACTATGAATACTCAATCTAATTGAGTTTGTATTCACCCATGCGTTGATAGACGGGACCAAGATTGTCCCTCTGTACCCTACCAAGATAATATGTATTGCTCTGCTTTGGCAAATTCAACAATACATGTGATCGAGGTAGTGATAAGTATCACGGCACGGTTAGGCATTAGAGTTGAGTCGATTGAGATTTAATCTAATCGAAAGGGATGCATCTTGTGCACGACTTAGATCTAATCTAATCGCAAGGGTGCATCATGTGCACGACTTAGATCTAATCTAATCGTAAGGCACTAATTAATTAACTACTTATTAAATATGCATCACATACACAAGCAATTAATTAATCTATTTGTGATTTAGTCATGGCCCTACTACGATCTTCTCAAGCCAATGAGAAAATCGATTGGTCAATCTAGGGTCAACAGCTTCTTCAAGCTCCTCCCTTTGACCACCTTGTGTTGCTCGTGCCCGCCTCGGAACTCCGTCTCGTGTGGACCCTCCACCGCTCCAATTTATACATTACAATTTGAAACTCGAGTTACATTCGAGTCTAAATCTAATTTACAACAAGAAAATAAGAGAAGGCACGACGCGCAGGTCGCGAATATAAATAAAAATACAGCACACACAATCATATGACAGCACGCAGGCCGTATTATGAATTACAACACAAATCCAATCTTATTGGGTATTTTGGGCCATGACTATCACAAATTTATATATAATTCAAAATTATATATTTTCATAATTTTCTATAATTTTAAAATTAATTTTTAAAATTTTTACGAGTAAAATTTCCCGGCGGTCCCGTTTAGCGGTTTCGGGCGCAATCGCGGAACGGATCCCCTTGCGGGGCCCAGGGGCAGCGCCCCTACCCGCGATCTAACCATCGCGAGGGTTCTTTTGCGATCCAACAGCGCCTAAACCCGCTGTCCCAAAATGATTTGGGCCGAGACATTGCCGTTTCGGAAAAATCTTCCCGGCGGGTTCGTTTTTAGCGATTTCGGGTGCAACCGCGGAGCAAATCCCCTTGCGGGGTTAGGGGCAGTACCCCTACCCACGATCTAACCATCGTGAGTTGCTCCTTTGCGATCTAATGGCACCCGACCCCGCTGTCCCAAACGGATTTGGGGCAAAACGAAGCCGTTTAAAAGAAAACTTTCCGGTAGCCGAAGCCTACAAGTGCCGAGACACTTGTGCTTCGCTTCTACGGAAAAATTACTCATAAAAACTCTAAAAACTCAATTTTTACAGAAAATCACAGAAGGTATATTTTTCATAAAAATACAAACGAACTCGTACAAGTCTTTGCACGTGGCTCTGATACCACTGTTGGGTTCTTCGGGCCGCGAAAACCCCGAGTCACCCAAAGCCGTAGATCCGTGCAAAGATTCGTAGACAAAACTTTTCGAAAAACCTTTTCTTGTACGAGTTTGTAAAAGCTTTAGATCTACACTAGATAAGGGTTATACCTTCGAAGCGTGCATTTCGCTTATCCCGCTCGTCCAAGGAGTTGCCGGATCTCTAGATCGCCAAGCGCCGGTCCTCTAGAAGTATCCACACGGACACGTAGGTGGAGAAAACCTCACACAAAGGTGTGCTAGCACCTTGGTGAGATTCGGCCAAGCAAGGAGGAGAGGGAGAGGGAGAGCTTGAGAGGAAGAAGGAGGAAGATTCACCACACTTGAATCAAATGAATGAAAATCAATTCCAATTCAAAAGTGGCCGGCCACTTCTCATCAAGTGTAACTCCCCATTAAATGCAATTAATGTGAAGTTAATAAGAAAATGGCTTTGTAACTTCCATGAGGTGGCACACCATGATGATGTGGAACATCATCATTGGTCCACCTAATGCGAACTCACCAATGAGGTGGCAAAAGGTCAAGTCAAAATTGACCTTTGGTCTTCCTTCTCTAGTCAAGTCAAACTTGACCCAATCTCTACCATGGTTGATCTAATCCAACCATTTGATTCGAGCCAACTTAATATAATGAATCTAATTCATTAAATTAAATTGATTTAATAAGTCATAATCTAAATTAGACTCATTAAATACATGAATCAACTTGAGTCGAACTCAAGTTAGCCCAATTAGGATTACTCTTAATCCAATTTGATTCATCAAATGAATCTAATCCTCTTAGTTCATCATATGAACCTAATCTCCATCTAATTGTCCTAAGTGTGTGACCCTATAGGTTCTTGTAACGTTGGCAATGCCCTAAACCCATTTAGGAGCATAAGTAATGAGCGGTATCTAGCAACACATCATTACTACTCAAGTTACAAGAATGTCGAGATCCGACATCACCTTGTGACTACTAATTGTGACTCCTCACAATATGTGACATTGTCCTTCTCTCCTAGACATCTAGATTGATCAATGTGAGGCATAGACCGTGTCATCCTCTAATCAATCTAAATCTTGAACTCCAAGTAGACTCACTCGATCAAATGAGCTCAACATCTAATGTTGACTCATTTGGGCATGGCCATGCACTTAGTGGTCTCACTCTATCAAGAATACCGATGTCGCTCCCGTCATATGGGAGGGATAGATTCCATCTACATCACTCACATCCCTCCGCATAATTTGTTACATACCCAGTAATCGCCTTTATAGTCCACCCAGTTACGGGTGACGTTTGATGAAACTAAAGTACATAACTCCTTATGTAGGGATCCATGGTGACTTCAGGTCTAAGGACTAATAGTCATACTAATAGCCACATGAGAAAGTATATGACACTCATATAACGATCCATGATACTTTCTCATGGCGGGTCATTCAGTATACATTCTCTAATGCATACCCATGTGTCAGCTTGATATCTCTATATCCATGACTTGTGAGATCAAGTCATCGAGCTGACCTACATGCTAGTCTTATTGTATTAACATTGTCCCTGAATGCTAATACTCGACTAGGAATGATTTAGAGTAGTGTTCCCTATATCATCTCACTATCGATTCAACTAATCGATTGATATAGGTATGAAACTTCTATTCAAGGACGCTATTATACTTAGTCTATTTGGCACTAATATAAATAAGTATAATAACCAAACAAATACCTTTATTAATATGCAAGAATATGATATACATGAGTCCATACAATCATCAAATGATTGGCTCTAGGGCTCTAACTAATACTATTTTCCTACATCACAAGATTAGTACTACAGATAATACTATATAAATGCATGAATTAGATTCTATCTTCTCATATTATGATCTAGTCACCAATGCCTACAATCTCAAATGGGACTCGTCCTCACAGAACTCTCTCCTCTAGTGACTTACTTCACTTACCAATTGTGAGGTTTTGACTAGCCTCTTGACCCACCAGATCTTCCTGCTAGTTGTCAGGTCCAGAGACTCAACTATACTTCGGCCAGTTATCAGGTCTCGCAGACCCAGCTGAATTTCCTACCAAATATCGGATCACTCCTTGATCTATCTGAGTTTCATGCCAGTTATTAGGTTCTCAAACCTAATAGGGCTTCAGCCTGGTATCAAGTCATTTGGACCAATCAAATCTTGTACACTTAGTAAAACTATCAGATCACAACATAATCTAACTTTAACTATCGTCATACATCAAATTTAAGTTTGATTATTAGTGCCAACTATACTAACATACATGACATGCATCAATGACCACCACCACATCACACCAAAAATTATCAAAATATTTACTGCCAATTGAAAAAGATACAAGGTAATGATTGCATGTCTACTACCTCACTATCTTTGTTCAGCCATGACAACTTATATGGCTTAGGATGATCGTCTGTCTTCAGCTGTAATTTTCATACAACCTCCTCAGATACTACATTCTCACAACTACCGCTATTGATAATCATCTTATAGATTTTATCCGTGACAGTGTAGATGGTGTAAAAATATTAGTTCTCAACCACTCATCTCGCGAATCACCATGGAAATTACTAGACTCTTGCGCATGACTAAAGTCATATGACCATCACCATAAAGCATGTTGTCTTCTTCATATATTGGTTCACCAATTGCTGATGTCTCTTCTTTCGCGTATTTCTCGATCAGTAAAATTTTGTCTTTCGGATTAGCAAAAGTAGGATTTCTACATTGGTTTGCCTTATGTCCTTGTTCACCACATTGATAACATCTGATAGGGCCCTTTGAATTAACCTATGTGGTTGCTACTATGGCTACTATTGTAACGAATGAGAATTTTGAGGGTGAACTGGCCGACTAGTTTAGTCGCTTCTCCCAATTGGTCTTCGATTCTATTGCTTTTCATCCCGCCAATGCATATTGGTAAACCTCTGAAACCGTTAACAATGAATGAAGGGTGAAGACATCTTGCAGCGACATACACAACCCTGTAAGTATTGTGCCACCATCTGATCCCCGTCTCAACGAGTGGAATCGTTGGAACAGAGTTTAAGTGTAACAGAAATGAAGGAAGTGTTCCTTTATCTTCTTCTTCATCTTCTCCTAGTCAGTTATTTCGATTTGCCTTGTCTATCTTATGAGCGCTGCATTGATTACCACTATGCCAATGCTCACCCTTGAGTCTGATGGCAATCAACTTTACCTTCATCTAATATGGAACTTGCTTGTAGTCGAAGAACTCTATTTCGTTCATTCAATCAACAAAACTCTCTACTTGTAACGTACCAGAAAATTCGGGTAGATCCATTTGAAAACCAAGGTCTCCATAGGACTTCTCTTGACCATGGCGTTCAATTGGTATGTAGCTTGCTGGTGATAAGGGTTCTCAAAGGAAGATTTAGATCCGCGATATGAGATCTCACGTTCCTCTAGTTTTCATGCCGACTTGTATCCACAATCTGAGATCTCGGGATCCTCTACTTTTTGCGTCGCCTCATCAAGACACTGAGTCAAATTTGCGATTGGCCAGAAGGAAGAAACCAAAGAGAAACCCGCCATTTGTAAAAAATATAAGCTTTGTTAATAATAGAGGATTATTCCTCATATCTTAATAGATACTTACATAGACACTAAACTCTAAGACTCAGCAAAGAAAAAAGAAACTTCTACTAAAAAAGATATCTATTTCTTTCTTATAAATAAAGGAAAGAAATCTTTCCCAAAAAAATTCTTAACAGACAAAAATTAATAAAAACATTATGCTAATTTATATAAACATTAACCTATAAATATGAGAAATATCCTAAATATAAAAAAAAATAAAAATAACTAAAAAAGATCTTTTGAGGCTTCGAAAAAGACCTAAACGGTTGGTTTTGACCTCGAACCCATAATAAATGTAGTTTTTTCAATTCTACACGGTGAGTACTAACAGAATTTGATTCTGAGACCCGAGTTAAAAATTATGTCCTCCGTAAAATTAAATCCTTTTATATTGATCTTTCATCACAAAGTGTGTACGATTGTCTAGAAGGGACTATTAAGTTGACGATTTTATCTTTTAGTAGTGCTCAAGTATCTGTAATGGAACGAACGGACAAAATTTTTGTTATGATCATGAGTTGGAAATTAAATCTGAGAAAATCAAATCCATTTATTAATCTCATCATTTTCTTTCCAGATTAACATTGAACATCAGAAAGAAAAAAAAGATTCGACATCATCCCATCATCCCTAGCTCTCTGCTAATTTATTTTGAAGGAAGCTTACTACAGCAGCAGACGCCATTTTTGCAGGCGGCAAAACTTGGTGAATCACAGACGGAGAAGCAGAAGCCATCATTAATGCAACCGACATCCGTACAAACAAAATGAATGGGTTTCTCATTTATCGGTACTCCATCATCTGCAGATTAAGAAAGGATGCATGCATGCATGGCGTAAACATTAGCTAACAATATATATAATCAAATATCTTGAGATATATTCAATGACAAATGTGTATGTGGCATGCAGTACCAGATTTAACGAGCACGAAGGATGAGGAGAGAAGAAGGGCGACGATGACAAGGAGAAAACAATACTGCTTGGAAGCCATTCCTATCGCCAAAGGTCTTTTGACGTTCTTAATAGTTAGCTAGTTTTGATAGAAATGTTAATGACGAGTAGTTATATTTATAATGTCGTGAGGGACTCGTAAACGAAAGGAACGTGACAACAGAATTAATTTCTAAAAAAAATATTTTAAATTTACTCATTCATTTGTTTACTTAAAAAAATACGCTCTTTCATTTTAAAAATCAAATCCAGCCTGCCCTTTTTTTATTTTTTATTTTTTTAATGTGGTGCTCTTTAATTTCTTTTATTGTTTACTTGAAAAGCCATTCTCTTTCATTATGTAAAAAACTAATTAATTTATTTGCCTAAGTAAGCACAAACATAAAAGGTATGTATCAAAAGTGAATAATTTATCATGCAAAACTTCCTAATTTTCGTTGCTTGCAAACTTATTATATCAAAGTAATTTCATTTTACTTTAGTAACTATTTAAAGCATTAATTATAATTAAATATTTTATCAATTAGTCAATTAAATATTTTATTTTATTAATTGTCTTCCAGGCTATGACGAGATACTAGGCCTTCTTAGTTTTTTGAGCAACGACCACTTTCTAGACAAAGCCTCTTAAGAAAATTAAACATTTAATCTACTCTCTGAAAACCCTTAGTCCAATTAGATTTTAATTTAGACAAGATTTTGGAACCCAATATAGAATCCAACCTACTGGATTAATTAAAAATCTTTTGGGTATGTATTTCTTTAAAATTTTCTTAATTTGTCCCTTGTGGTATTTAAAATACCAGTTCAAATTATTATATCTTTTATTGTTTTGATTAAACGAACATGCACGATTTTTCAAGTATGCTATTTCTGTTTGTAAATTATCATTTTTCAATAATTTAATAAACTTGAATAATTTATCGAGAGCCAGAGATCGTACCTAACTTACCTTGTCGATCTCATCATCCGTAGCTCCCCCTGAACTGCTACTTTCATCCAATGTAGCTTCCCCTTCATCGATGCTCATTTCAGACGAGCTTGCATCGTGTTCATTTTCTTGATGGCTTGCCATTAACGCAAGTCCGGAGAAAGCCTCAATCTCTGATTCGGATGACGTTTCATCCCACGTAGTCTTTAGCGTCTTGTACTTGTTAGATTGGGCAGGTTTCTTGTTCTTGCCCTTGTCTTTGTTCTTCAATTTAGAGTAGTTGTCTTTTACATACCCTTCTCCATCATAGTGGTAGCATCTGATTCATCTTCATTTTCTACCCTACAGATTATTAGATTTTCTAGATTTAAGCAATTTTTTAAATCACCTTACCATCATTGTCGTTTTGTCATCATCGAAAGAGGATTCTGAATCTTGTTCATCCATCTTTGCCTTAAAGGTAATGTTGTGTTTTGGCTCCTTTGAATCTGCACATCTCGTTTCATGGATTTCCAAAGTAGAAAATAACTCTTCCAAGACATATTCTAAATCCTTAGAGATATAGTAGGCATCTAATAATGATGCCTATTTCGCATTTCTAGGGAATGTATTAAGAGCGTAACTTAGTGAATCTCAGTTGCTTATCTTTTCTCCGAGATTCGAAAGTCCGGTGATGAGCTCCTTGATCCTCAAGTGAAGATGTGCTATAGTTTCATCTTCTTCTAATAAGAGGTTGCTGATCTGGTTTCGAAGTAAGTCGCATCTCGTAAGTTTCACCTCCGAGGTTCCTTCGTGAAGTTCCAGAATTTTTCCCAGAGCTCCTTAGCGGACTCGTAAGTTTCGATCCGGTTGACTTCTTGTGGCAGAAGAATGCTTATTAGATGAAACTCTACTTTGTCGTTTGCCACAAAGTCGGCTTGTTCCTTCTTCATCCATTGATACTTTTTCTTGCCCTCGGGTTACTTCAAAACTAAATTCCATTATTAATAATAAATCGAAGTCTGTTTTGAAAAATTCCTCAATTCTCTTTTTCCATCTCGCGAACTCCCCCTCGAACTTTGGTGGGTAGATACTTGGTCCGACCATCTCGTGTGCTTCGTTTGGCAGTTAGTCCTTCTGAAGCAACCTGGCTCTGATACCACTTGTTAGGATCCTTGGCGGCCGGCTAGAGGAGGGGTGAATTGTTAGGATCGACGGTCGCGGCTAGAGAGGGGGGTGTGAATAGCCGCCCCAAATTCTTCGCGTTTCTTCCTACGATTAGGGTTAGCGCAGCGGAAATGAAACCGTAGAAACGAAAAGGAAGAAGACAAACCTCAAACTCGATGGATGTAACGAGGTTCGGAGGTGATACTCCTACTCCTCGGCGTGTCGGTGGATGAGTCCCCGGAGAACCGGCTAATAAATACTCCTTGTGGGTGGAGAAACCTCGCCACAATTGCTTGCAACAGCAATATGGAAATACAAAGAAGAGCAAGAACAAAATACACAATGAATGTACAAATACTCGCTTGCCTTCTCGTCGACTGAAGTCCCGGATGAAGCACCAACTTCACGGACGAATGCCAACAAGCAACTCAGTCGAAGAAGCTCACACGAAGCTTCGGAGCTCAGCAAAGCTCAAGAGCACAGCTTTCAGAAGAACAGCAGCTCAGTTCAGAGGAGGAAGAAGAAGTAGCAGAAGCTTCGGAGAGGCAGAAGTAGCTGCCCTCGATCTCCTTTTATAACCTCTGATATCCTGAGCCAACCTGCGAACCTGCAAGCAAAAAGGCCAGAACACAGAAGCCCGAAATAACCTAGCCGTTGAGTCACAACGGCTAGTCCTGGACCGATCAGGCTCCACCCTGATCGATCCAGGGTTCTTCTCATCGGTCATGGAGACCGATCAGGCTCTATGCTGATCGGTCCCCAAACCGATCAGAATGCTTTCACAGAGAGTTGCCCAACTCTCTGTGCGTACCCTGATCGGTCCCGGGGACCGATCAGGCTTCCTGCTGATCGGTCCCCAGACCGATCAGTAAGCTCACAGAGGCACACTGATCGCTTTCTGATCGGTCTCCATACCGATCAGGAAACCAAAGTATCAGTGGATCGGTCACCAGACCGATCCAGGTCTTGGTTTTTGCCCAAACCAAGTCCAAACCAATATCCGGCCAACCTTGACCTCTTGGTACATCATGCTTAGCATCCGGTCACTCCCTTGACCTGCTAAGACTCCCCACCAAGTGTCCGGTCAATCCCTTTGATCCACTTGGACTTTTCTCTTCGTGTCAAGTATCTGGTCACTCCCTTGACCTACTTGACCTTCTCAATACCAGATGTCCGATCACCCTTGATCCATCTGGATTTTCCCTTGCCCGGCTTCACTCACCAGGACTTTCACCTAGCTTCACTCACTAGGATTTTCACCTGGCTTCACTCACCGGTCAATCCCTTTCACCTACTAGACTTTGTCTGGCTTTACTCACCAGGACTTTCCCACCGCCTGGCTTCACTCACCAAGACTTTCACCTAGCTTCACTCACCAGGACTTTCCCACTGCCTGGCTTCACTCACCAGGACTTTCCACATCCGGTCCAGAGAACGAACTACCGAGCCCTCTCTGACCACAGTTCGGGGAACGAGCTACCGAGCCCTCTCCGACTTCCATCCGGTCCAGAGAACGAGCTCCCGAGCCCTCTCTGACCATAGTCCGGAGAACGAGCTACCGAGCCCTCTCCGACTTCCCATGTGCCAAGCTTCCATACTTGGACTTCTCCGTGCCAAGTCTCCATACTTGGACTTTTCCCGTGCCAAGCTCCCTGCTTGGACTTTTCACCATGCCAAAACTCCTTGCTTGGACTTTTCCCATGCCAAGCTCCCTGCTTGGACTTTTCCCGTGCCAATTTCCGTGCTTGGACTTTTCCGAGTCAGGTCAACTCACCTCGGGTCAACCAGGTCAACCTTGACCACGGGTTGCACCCACGGTCTCCCAAGCTTGTATCCTTGTAAAACATCAAGATACAACTTTTCTGTTCACGTTAAACATTGTCAAACATAACTCGTCAAACATCAAAACACAACTCGAGTCAAGTCAACTCGAGTCTGGTCAACCAGGTCAACCTTGACCTAAGGTTGCACCAACATGAATAACCTCTGTACAAATTAAACAAACGAACCTTTCTCGAATTTATAACTTAATTAAAACACTTGCATAAACATAGAAAGAATAATAAACTAAAAAGACGAGTGATGTTAATACTTATAAATGTTACATACATGGAAATAGATGATGGAGAGATGTCTAACAGTGAGGAGGTTAATATACCAATGGAGTCTAACGATGAGAACTTATAAAATGTTAATTTAGTTGATTCAAAATGACATCAGATGATTAACAAGTAATAACAATGTTATGCTATATTGTATGAATTTTATTTATTTATTTCATCTCCCTAATTAAAAGGTCTTATTATTCAAATGTGCATGTCTTATACTGTGATTTTGTATATATAGTCATAGAACTAGAAATTAGAGTATATGGTGACCAGATTACTTTGAGGGTTGTTGGTGACTAATAAGTATTTATGTATTTAGTAATTATTTCAATACTTAATCTTTTTTTATTTGTCACACATATTTCATATATGATATTTTTTCCATGTAGTTTTGTCCCAGATGGTCATCAGGTCACATCTTACATATAAAAGAAGTTTAAAAAATAGTTGCCAACATCTAGTACTACATGGATGCTTATATACTACGGCTTAAAGTACTTCTATTACATTGAATTCTTGGTAAGTATTTTAAATATAAAATGTATTTTGTAGTTTAAAATTAATATGATATTAATTCTGAATATGTATTGATGCAAAAGAGGTATGTTTGAGAGGAGGACAACAAGGCTAAAATTAAAAAAAAAAAATTGGAGCAACTACTGCTCTAAACTGTACATGAACATATTATACAACTAGAGGAAGAGGGGTACTAGGCCATATAAGGTCCCTAATGCAATTTGGGAGGTTTGATGTGTTAGGATGTATACTAAAAGGCTAGCTTTTGGTATAAATATTTATCTAGAAATAAGAATCACATTGGTCAAATGTTTATATTTATGATAAATGTAATTGTTCAATTAATTTATATTGTAGATAACATGGTGTGTGGTGTCACACACACAGGATCATGTTATCAGTACCTTATATATTATAAACAGTAGCTCACGACCAAGATGGAAAGGAACAAACCATTGGAAGGTCGTAGTGTAATTAGGTATTAGTTTATCTTAACTATATAATTACATTAGTACACTTAGAGTGTATCGAGTAGGACCATTAGAGGTCGTTTCTTTTATACTGACTTTATAAAGGAACAAAGACCTCAGTTATTATGGAAGTGTGTGCTCTTAATCCTAATATAATAACAAGCGCATATATTTGATATTTATTTCTTTAATTTATCAATGGGTGAGATTTAGTTCGATAAATCAATAAGCCCCATAAGTTGGGAAATGATATCACTTATAGTGTGTGTTATTGATTATAGAAGGAAAATGTGTCCTAGTAATCTAGGTTGAGAATGCCCCCAAGAGGAGCTTATAAGGATTGTCATGTTAAACCCTACAGGTGGACTTAGTCCGACATGACGATGAAGTTGAGTGGTACTACTCTTGGAGCTAGATATTAATTAAGTGAGTTGTCAGTAACTTACTTAATTAGTGGGCATTTGTTATCTTAAACACAGGGAGACTAACACACTCATAATAAGAAGGAGCCCAAAATGTAATTTGGGATTGATGCGGTAGTTCAATAATAGTTCTTTAGTGGAATGAATTATTATGGATAAAATTAAGTTGTGTGTTCGGGGAGAACACGGGAAGCTTAATTTTATCAGGAGACCAAAACCAATTCCTCCTCTCGGTCCCTATCGTAGCCTCTTGTATATAGAGATTTATACCCACCACATACCCACCTTCTTACCCATTCAATGGGGTCGGCCAAGCTAGCTTGGAACCCAAGCTAGGGCCGGCCAAGACCAAGTGGATGAGCCAAGTTGGTGGCTGGCCAAAGCTTGGGTCCCAAGCTTAGGTGGCCGACCACTAAAATATTAAAAAGGATTTTTAATTAAAATTATTTCTTATGTGGATATCATGGTTTTAAAAAAGAGTTTAAAATTAAAAATTTCCTTTTATAGCTTTCTACAAAAGATTAAGAGAAGAGATTAATCTCTTTCCTTATTTGTAGATTAAAAGGATGGTTTTAATTTTTGGTAAAAACTTTCCTTATTTGTAAATCATCTACATGTTTAAAAGAGAGTTTAAAATTTGAAATCTTTCCTTATTTATTGATTAAAAGGTGGATTTTAAATTTTAAGAAAACTTTCCTTTGTAAACATGTTCATGATTTAAAAGAGAGTTTAAAAATTAAATATTCTCTTTTATAAGTTTCTACAAAAAATTAAGAAAAGATTTGATATCTTTCCTTATTTGTAGATTAAAAGATATTTTAATTTTTAGAGATAACTTTTTTTTATCCACATATTTAAAAGAAAAATTTTAATTTATTAAATTTCCTTTTTATAAACCAATCATGAAGGGATAAAAATTATTGGAGAAATTTTTATAAATTTCCGGAAACAAATTAGGAAGTTTTAATTCTTGTTTAATTAAAACTCTCCTTGATTTGGGGAAATAAGTGGTCGGCCATGTTATAATGAAAATAAAATTTATTTTTAATTAAATAAAATCTTCCTTTTCTTGGCAAAAGAATTAAGAAAGTTTTTATTTAAATTTCCTTATTTGCCAAGATCAAGGATTATAAAAGAGGGGGTAGAGGTGCCTTCATGGTGAACGACTCTATAATTCTTTTCCTCCCTCTCTTCCTTGGTGGTCGGCCTCTTCCTCTTCTCTCTTCTCCTTCTTGTGGCCGAACCATCTTGTTCTCTTAGAGTCCTTGTGGTGGCCGGATCAAGCTTGGAGAAAAGGAGAGAAAGGAGGCTTCGCTCTTGCATCCCTTGGAGCTTAGTGGTGGTGGTCGAACCTCATCCTTTCTTGGAGTCATGTGGTGGCCGAACCTTGCAAAGAAGAAGAAGGTGCCTTGGTGGTTCTCGTCTCGAAAGATCGTTGCCCACACAACGTCCGGGATTAGAAGAGGAATACGGTAGAAGATCAAGAGGTCATTATCTACTAAGTAAGGTATAACTAATATAGTTTTCCACATCATGTTAGTTTTATATCCATGTAAAAATACCAAATACAAGAGCCATGCGATTCTAGTATTTCGAATTAGTTTTCAATATTGTGTTCTTTTATTTTTCTTTTCCTTGTGATTTGATTGTTCCTTTTGGTTGACCTAAAGTTATTTAAGGAAATTAAATATTAGTTTTCCTTAAAAGGCTTTGTCTAGGCGGTGGTGGTTGTTCCCATATCCCAGAAAGCCATGTGCCTCGCCATGTAGTCCTGGAAGCCAATTTTAGAAATTAATATTTAATGGAATTAATAACCTAGGTGATTTGGATCGAACGTGTTAAATTCCGTAGGAGATCCAAGTCTAAACCTAAAAGAACAAATAAATTAAACTTAGGATCAAATGTGTTAAGTTCCGCAGGCGATCCGAGTTTAATTTAAAAGAACACATGGTAGCTAGGAAAAGGTTCAGACCTTTGTACAAAATTTTTGTACAGTGGAACCATTAGGTTTTCCGAGTAGCAACCAACAATTGGTATCAGAGCTAGGGTTTTGCCTCTGTGTATTTGGTATTAGTTTAATTATGCACATGTCATACATAATTTAGGCAGGATAATGGTAGGATGTGCTAACTTTGTGGATGAAAGATCCAACTATTATGGCTTATAGATATTGTGTGTGTGATTGGACCCTTGGACATGTCAAGGGCATTTTATTGTGTGTGCATGATTGTATTATAAAATACAGCAGGAGTTGTATTTAGTTTTATTAGGATTTTATTTTTTGATCTAGTTACATGTACATTCCTTTTATGGAATATAGGATCGATGGATGTAAATTTTATTTTATATTAGATCTAGTTTACAGGTACATTCCTTCGAGGAATATAGGATCAAAAAATGTAAAATTCTATTTATGTCCCGGATCGAATCTTATAAGGTGTGGAACCTTTTGAGGATCAGAGGCGCAGCAGAACAAAGAGCAAGATGGATGCGACAACTAGACCCGGTGGCGGTGGCCAAAGATGGCAGCAGCTAGGGTTGGAAACACACGGAGGACATCAATAGATAAAAGTCATAATAGTTGAAAATTAGTTTTTCTATTTATTGCTTTTTATGCTGTACTGTGTGTGCTTGTTAGTATGCATGTTAAGTAGGCTAACATAGTCAAAATTCCTCACTTTAAATAACTAAGTGGGAGAGAGATTTATTTTTAAATAAATTCCACGGTCTCCATTACTGGTTTATAAGTGATGCAACAAGCTTGCGCGTTGGCTATGAGTGCCTTCCTCCATATCAAATGGACTTATTTGTGGATCACTAGATTAAACTTCCATTTTGGATGACTATAGGAAGTTAATTAAGAGCGTGTGATCTTCCCCATCGGACGGGGCACAATCTTATTAATGAACTTAGTGTCAAGTAATGGTATACACTTAGGCACGTCTAATAGTATCCTCCCCATCGGAGTCACTGCTATTATTTGTGTTACCGAAGAAAACCAACTATTAATTTGTCAAATAAATAGGTTGACAAGATAATAAAATTAAAAACTCCTCTTACAAATGTTTGATTTTGTATACGTCCACACTATCGTGGCATACAAAACTCACGGTGTTTGAGGTAATTTTATTTTGTCAAAAAGATTTATTGACAAGATAATTAATAGGTAAAATCTTCCTCTTACAAATGTTTAAATTTTGTATACGTCCACACTATCGTGGCATGCAAAATTCACGGTGTTTGAGGTATTGGTGAATTTAAATAATATTGTTTGAGGAATCAATGTTATTTTAAATTCAAAAGTTTTGACCAAATATTTGATCAAAGAAAGATCAACTATTAATTTTATTTGTCATAAAGTAAAGTTGACGAGATAATAAAATTAATGGATAAAATCTCTTCTTTGATTTTGTATACGTCCACACTATCGTGGCATACAAAATTCATGGAATTTTAAGGAATTGATCTTGACCAAATATTTTTGTGATTCTTAGGATTTAAAATGTTTGTCAATTCCCTAGTTGTTATACTATACAAAAGACTTAGTAGTCCCAATTGTAATGACTGGAAATAGGACTTGGACATTAAGGAAGTCTGTCTTTTTAGAACTAAAGAACAATATAGGTGTATTTAATTCATTAGTTGAAACATGTTTAGTGGTGTTATCTACCAAAACCTGGAGTGTAGATACAGATGCCATTAATCATGTCCGCAATTCATTGCAGGGTTCCAGGAAACCCGACAACTAAATGAAAATAAAAACACCGTCCACATGGGCACTGCTATAAAAATGGCAGCTGTTGCAGTGGGAGATGTTTATCCTTTGATAAGAATAAAATATGGATCTTAAATAATTGTCTTTACGTACCAAGTTTAGAAAGAACTAGTTTTCAGTTTCTAAACTATTCAAAGAACTTGATATTCTACCTCTTTTAATAATAAAGTTGTTTATAAGAAAAAGAGGGAAGTTATCTGTTCTGGTACGTTGGTTGGCAATTTACAAATCCAATAACTCCCACGATGCAACAAATGGAAATTAGTAACACATTTTCTAACTTTAAGAGAAAGCAACCTTCGGAAATAAACCAATTATATCTTTGGCATCTAAGGCTAGGTTATATTTGTTAGGATGTATACTAAAAGCCTAGCTTTTGGTATAAACATTTATCTAGAAATAAGAATCACATTGGTCAAATGTTTACATTTATGATAAATGTAGTTATTCAATTAATTTATATTGTAGATAACATGGTGTGTGGTATCACACACAGAAGATCATGTTATCAATACCTTATAAATTATAAACAGTAGCTCACGACCAAGATGGAAAGGAACAAACCATTGGAAGGTCGCAGTGTAATTAGGTATTAGTTTATCTTAACTATATAATTACACTAGTACACTTAGAGTGTATTGAGTAGGACCATTAGAGGTCGTTTCTTTTATACTGACTTTATAAAGGAACAAAGACCTCAGTTATTATGGAAGTGTGTGCTCTTAATCCTAATATAATAACAAGCACATATATTTGATATTTATTTCTTTAATTTATCAATGGGTGAGATTTAGTTCGATAAATCAATAAGCCCGATAAGTTGGGAAATGATATCACTTATAGTGTGTGTTGTTGATTATAGAAGGAAATTGTGTCCTAGTAATTTAGGTTGAGAATGTCCCCAAGAGGAGCTCATAAGGATTGTCATGTTAAACCCTGCAGGTGGACTTAGTCCGACATGACGATAAGGTTGAGTGGTACTACTCTTAGACTAAGATATTAATTAAATGAGTTGTCAGTAACTTACTTAATTAGTGGACATTCGACATCTTAAACACAGGGAGACTAACACACTCATAATAAGAAGGAGCCCAAAATGTAATTTGGGATTGGTGCGATAGTTCAATAATAGTTCTCTAGTGGAATGAATTATTATTGATAAAATTAAGTTGTGTGTTCGGGGCGAACACGGGATGCTTAATTTTATCGGGAGACCAAAACCAATTCCTCCTCTCGGTCCCTATCATAGCCTCTTGTATATAGAGATTTATACCCACCACATACCCACCTTCTTACCCATCCAATGGGGCTGGCCAAGCTAGCTTGGAACCCAAGCTAGGGCCGGCCAAGACCAAGTGGATGAGCCAAGTTGGTGGCCGGCCAAAGCTTGGGTCCCAAGCTTAGGTGGCCGGCCACTAGAGTATTAAAAGGATTTTTAATTATTTCTTATGTGGATATCAAGGTTTTTAAAAGAGAGTTTAAAAATTAAAAATTTTCTTTTATAGCTTTCTACAAAAGATTAAGAGAAGAGATTAATCTCTTTCCATATTTGTAGATTAAAAGGATGGTTTTAATTTTTGGTAAAAACTTTCCTTATTTGTAAATCATCTACATGTTTAAAAGAGAGTTTAAAATTTGAAATCTTTCCTTATTTGTTGATTAAAAGGTGGATTTTAAATTTTAAGAAAACTTTCCTTTTTAACCATGTTCATGATTTAAAAGAGAGTTTAAAAATTAAATATTCTCTTTTATAAGTTTCTACAAAAGATTAAGAAAAGATTTGATATCTTTTTTTATTTGTAGATTAAAAGAGATTTTAATTTTTAGAGATAACTTTCTTTTTATCCACATGTTTAAAAGAAAGATTTTAATTTATTAAATTTCCTTTTTATAAACCAATCATGAAGGGATAAAAATTATTAGAGAAATTTTATTTTAAAATTTCCGGAAACAAATTAAGAAGGTTTTAATTCTTGACTGAATTAAATTTTCTTTGCTTAGTTTATTGTGGCCGGCCATGTTGATTAATAAAAGAGAAATTGATTTTATATCAATTAAATTTATTTTTCATGGCAAAAGAATTAAGGAAGTTTTTATTAAAATATCCTTATTTGCCAAGACCAAAGATTATAAAAGAGGGGGTAGAGGTGCCTTCATGACAAGAACTTTATTCTATTTTTCTCCCTCTTTTTCTTCCTTGGTGTGGCCGGCCATCCTCTCCTCCTCTCTTCTCTTTGATGGCCGAACCTCATCCTTCTTGTGGAGATTCATATGGTGGTCGGATCAAGTTTAGAGAAGAAGAAGGAGAAGGAGAGAAAGAAAGCTTTGTTTCTAGCATCCCTTGGAGCATGGTGGTGGTGGCCGAACCTCTTCATCCTAGGAGAAGTTTTGATGGCCGAAACTTGCAAGGAAGAAGAAGGTGCTTGGTGGTTCTCGTCTCGGAAGATCGTTGCCCACACAACGTCCGAGATTAGAAGAGGAATACGGTAGAAGACCTAGAGGTTTTGTTTGCAAAAGAAAAGGTATACTAGTATTTAATTTCCGCATCATACTAGTTTTATTTCTTTGTAAAAATACCAAATACAAGAGGCATGTGATTCTAGGTTTCGAATTAGTTTTCGATGTTGTGTTCTTTTGTTTTCTTTTTGAACTTGTGTTTCGATTGTTCTTTTTGGTTAACCTAGAGTTATTTAAGGAAATTAAATATTAGCTTTCCTTAAAAAGCTTTGTCTAGTCGGTGGTGGTTGTTCCCATATCCAAGAAGGCCATGTGCCTCGCCACGTCAGTACTGGAAGCCAATTTTGGAAATAGATATTTAATTGTCTTCGTAACCTAGGTGATTTGGATCAAACGTGTTAAGTTCCGCAGGAGATCCAAGTCTAAACCTAAAAGAACAAATAAGTTAAACTTAGGATCAAACGTGTAAAGTTCCGCAGGCGATCCAAGTTTAATTTAAAAGAACACAAGGTAGTTAGGAAAAGGTTCAGACCTTTGTACAAAATTTTTGTACAGTAGAACCGTTAGGCTTTCCGAGTAGCAACCAACAATATTAACTTGAGTAGGATTCATTGGTAGCTGATGAACTTTTGGGTTCATTGGTAGTGGAAATCTTTCCAACCTGCGAGTCTTACTTGGAAGGAAAAATAACCGAGAATCTTTTAAGTATAAGGGGTATGGAGCCAAAGATACATTGGAATAGGTTCATTTTGATTTGTGTGATCCTATGACAAGAGTTAGTATCGAATATTTCGTCTATTTTATAGACAACTATTCAAGATACAAATACATTTACTTGATGTGTCGCAAGACTAAGTGCTTTGATTAGTTCAAAGAGTACAAGGCTGATGCGGAGAAATGCTAAAGTAAAAGTATTAAGTCACTATGGTAAGATCGTAGTGGCATGTACCTCTTGGGATAATTTAGGAGTCACTTATCAGAAGTCGGGACTCAATCCCAACTAGCTGCACCTAGTACACCCCAACAGAATGGTGTAGTAGAAAGAAGGTATAGGACTCTTATGGAAATAAGTAGATTGATGATGAATTAATTACCAAATTCGTTTTAAGGATATACACTAGAAACAGAAGTGAACATAATACCTTCTAAAGTCAGAACTCTCTACTCTCATAGAATTGCATAATGGGTGTAAGCCTAGTCTGAAGCATATTCGGATTTGGGTGGTCTAGCACATGAGAGACACTAATAAGTTGGGCAGGAGTTCACTTGTTTGTGAGTTATCCTAAAGAAACGAAAGTAGGTTTATAGTCTTAAAAATCAGAAGGTCATTGTTAGAATCAATGACCGATTTTTAGAAAAGGACTATGTAATAAACCACAAGCCCATAAGTAAATTTGTTCTTAAAGAAATTATAAAGGACATGTCTAATCTAGTACCAACTGTACAAGATGAAATATCACAAGAAACTGCAACACGTATCATAAATGATACACAGACAGTGGCTCATCATAGTGGGAGGGTTGTCAAGCAAACCTAAAAGATTCATGTTTTGGGAGAGTTTTTGGACTTGATCCCAAATGAACATGAGTCTGATCCTGGACATATGATGAAGCACTCCAAGATAAAGATGCAGCATCTTGGCAAAGAGCAATGAATATAGAATTAGAATATATATATTCTAATAAAATCTGGAAGCTTGTAGAATCACCAGATGGTGTAAAAGCCATTGGCTAAAAATAGGTCTACAATAGGAAAAGATGGATAGACAGGAAGGTGGAAACTTTCAAAGCAAGGCTTGATGAAAAAGGAAACTTTTTCACTGGTAGCCATGCTTAAGTCTATCTGGATTCTTTTATCTATTTGGCAAGTGGATGTCAAGACAGCATTCCTTAATGGAAGTCTTGAAGAAAACATCCATATAAAGTAACCAGAAGAGTTCATTGCAAAGGGCAAAGAGCATCTTGTGTGCAAGCTCAATCAATCAATGGACTAAGGTAAAGCTTCAAGGTCTTGGAACATTCGGTTTATCAAAATAATCCAGACCTATGGATTTATTTAGTAACCGGATAAGTCTAGTGTATACAAAAAGTGTGATGGAAACGTGGTGGTATTTCTTGTACTATACGTAGATAACATTTTTGGTAGTTGGAAACAATATCAAAATATTGTCAGAAGTAAGGGTATGGTTGTCCAAACAATTCGATATGAAGGACTTGGGAGAATGTATATATTCTTGGGATCAAAGTAATAAGGGATCGCAAGAAAAGAATATTTTACTTATCCCAAGCTTCATATATCGAAAAAATCCTTGCTCGTTTTAAGCATGCAAAACTCCAAGAAAGGTTTCTTACCTTTTTAGCATGGAGTAACTTTATCTAAAGAAATGCCTCCGTAGACATCAAAGGAGATAGAGGAAATGAAGGCAGTTCTTTATGCTTCGGCTGTCGGAAGCCTAATGTATGCTATGCACGAGATGAGAAATCTGTTTTGCCAAGAGCATAGTTAGCAGATATCAAAGTAACCCTGGACAAGGACATTGAACTGCAGTAAAGCATATATTGAAGTACCTTAGAGGCACTAGAGATTATATGCTAGCTTACAAGGCAATTAATTTGGTCCCTGTGGGTTGCACGGATTTTGACTTCCAGTCGGATAGGGACAATAGTGAGTCAACCTCGGGGTTTTGTGTTTACTTTAGGAGGTAAAGTCATAACTATGGAAGAGTGATAAGCATAGGTGTTTTTCTGGACTCCACCATAGAAGTTGAGTATATGGAAAACCTCTGAGGTAGTCATAAAAGCTGAATGACTCAATAACCTCAAGATAGACTTAGATATGATTTCTGGTTTGTCCAAATATTATTACAATTTATTGTAATAATAGTGGTGCAGTAGCAAACTCAAAGAAACCATGAGTCTATAAGGCAAGTAAACACAATAGAGTGCAAGTACCACCCAATATAAGAAATCATATAAACGAGGAGAAGTTGTTGTTGCCTAGATTGCATCAAATTATGACCTATAAATCTTTTCACTAAGGCCCTTAAGGCAAGAGCTTTTGATGGGCATGTTGAAGGGTTGGGAATCAGATGTATGGTAGCAGATATGACAACTTAGTCTTTTAGTATAAGTGGGCGATTGTTAGAATGTATACTAAAAGCTTAGCTTTTGATATAAACATTTATCTAGAAATAAGAATCACATTGGTCAAATGTCTACATTTATGATAAATGTAGTTGTTCAATTAATTTATATTGTAGATAACATGGTGTGTGGTGTCACACACAGAGGATCATGTTATCAGTACCTTATATATTATAAACAGTAGTTCACGACCAAGATGGAAAGGAACAAACCATTGGAAGGTCGTAGTATAATTAGGTATTAGTTTATCTTAACTATATAATTACACTAGTACACTTAGAGTGTATTGAGTAGGACCATTAGAGGTCGTTTCTTTTATATTGACTTTATAAAGGAATAAAGACCTCAGTTATCATGGAAGTGTGTGCTCTTAATCCTAATATAATAACAAGCACATATATTTGATATTTATTTCTTTAATTTATCAATGGATGAGATTTAGTTCGATAAATCAATAAGCCCGATATTTATTGGAGAAATTTTTATAAATTTCCGGAAACAAATTAGGAAGTTCTAATTCTTGTTTAATTAAAACTCTCCTTGATTTGGGAAATAAGTGGTCGGCCATGTTATAATGAAAAGAAAAATTATTTTTAATTAAATAAATTTTTCCTTTTCTTGGCAAAAGAATTAAGGAAGTTTTTATTTAAATTTCCTTATTTGCCAAGATCAAGGATTATAAAAGAGGGGGTAGAGGTGCCTTCATGATGAACGACTCTATAATTCTTTTCCTCCCTCTCTTCCTTGGTGGCCGGCCTCTTCCTCTTCTCTCTTCTCCTTCTTGTGGCCGAACCATCTTGTTCTCTTGGAGTCCTTGTGGTGGCCGGATCAAGCTTGGAGAAAAGGAGAGAAAGGAGGCTTCGCTCTTGCATCCCTTGGAGTTTGGTGGTGGTGGTCGAACCTCATCCTTTCTTGGAGTCATGTGGTAGCCGAACCTTGCAAAGAAGAAGAAGGTGCCTTGGTGGTTCTTGTCTCGTAAGATTGTTGCCCACACAACGTCCAGGATTAGAAGAGGAATACGGTAGAAGATCAATAGGTCATTATCTACTAAGTAAGGTATAACTAATATAGTTTTCCGCATCATATTAGTTTTATCTCCATGTAAAAATACCAAATACAAGAGGCATGCGATTCTAGTATTTCGAATTAGTTTTCAATGTTGTGTTCTTTTATTTTTCTTTTCCTTGTGATTTGATTGTTCCTTTCGGTTGACCTAAAGTTATTTAAGGAAATTAAATATTAGCTTTCCTTAAAAGGCTTTGTCTAGGCGGTGGTGGTTGTTCCCATATCCAAGAAGGCCATGTGCCTCGCCATGCAGTCCTGGAAGCCAATTTTTGAAATTAATATTTAATGGAATTAATAACGTAGGTGATTTGGATCGAACGTGTTAAATTCCGCAGGAGATCCAAGTCTAAACCTAAAAGAACAAATAAATTAAACTTAGGATCAAACGTGTTAAGTTCCACAGGCGATCCGAGTTTAATTTAAAAGAACACATGGTAACTAGAAAAAGGTTCAGACCTTTGTACATGAAGAACCATTTGGGTTGTCAAGCATTATCGGTCTAATTCAGTGATTGCTCGAGGTAATTACAATTCAGAACTTGTTGGGTCGAGCACTGGATCCATAAAACATATTACTGGATCCTGTTCTATGGTGGAGTATGCCTCTGACTTTGTAAGTTTTAAATAAAGTTATATAAAAATTTCTTACATATATTTTTTTAATTAGTTTAAATGTACTTACATTCTCTGTATACTGACTGTTGAATTACAAAGACCTGTCACTTGTTTGGAGGTATTTAACAAGATTCATAAGAAGAAAAATAGGTTATTTTTGATCAATGTTCCTTAGCAATTAATATAAGAATATTAACTTTGTGAATATATTTGTATACTTTTTATGAAGATTAATAAAATTATTATTTTGACACGGGAAGCAATATTCACTAGAGTTGTATAGGCGTCTCAACTTGGTGCAGAGGGAAAGGGATTACTTCGTCTTTCCACCAATTAGGTTAACAACATTTATTATGATTGCATTGGTGAAAGGAAGAAATCCTCCCTTTATGAGCTTGCTCTCAAGCCAAAATTGTCTTATACCGGATGAGGTGTCCATGGGTTAGGGGGCGTCATCCTTGTTCCTCCTCCTCATCTAGTGAGGTCCAAGCATTGTGGGTAAAAAATCAAGAATTGCGGACTCGACTCTTATCATTGGAGGAGACGATGGTTGAGAGAGACATAGAGGCATGAAAGTTATGCGACCAACAGACTCAAACTAAGGATATAATTCTCTATAGGCTCCATCTTAATTTGACATTCTGTTTTAAAACTAAGTGTTAAATATTTATTTATCCTCCTCTTAAATTGAAACTCCCCATTAACTTGACATTAGGGTTTCGATTTACTCAAGTTTAACTACAGTAATTTTGAATTGAGTGAAATTCATCAAGTTAAAATATCAAATTTTAATTAATTGCATATTAACCTAAAAAATTTAAAACTAAAATTAAGTTTGATTTAAATTTAATTTGACTTTTCAGAAGAATTTTAGAAACGTATTTTTAAATGAATTTCAAAAAAATATTTTCAAAAGTAATATTTGAAATAATTTTTTAAATGATTTTCAAAAGAAATTTATAAAAGAAATTAAAAATAATAAATGATTTTTAAAAGATTTTTTAAATATTTATAGATGAATTTTCAAAGAATTTTTAACAGAAAATGAAATTTTTAAAAAAATTAAAATAAGTTAAAATGAATTTTAAAGGAAAATAAAAAAAATATTTTTAAATTGATTTTTAAAAAGAATATTTTTTTGTTTCAATGGTTTTTAAAAGAATTTTTTTAAATGATTTTAAAATGTATTTTTGAAAAAAAAAATTTAACTAATTTTTGAAAGTATTTTTAAAATAATTTTTCAAAGATTTTTTTAACTGATTTTTTAAAAGTATTTTTGAAAGAATTTTAAAAGGTATTTAAAAGCATTTTTAAATTATTTTTAACAGTTTTTTAAGAGGTTTTAAAAATATTTTTAAAGAGGTTTTAAAATATTTTTAAGATGATTTTTAAAAGATTTTTAAAAAATAAAAGTTGTTTAAATGATTTTTATATGATTTTTTAAAAGATTTCAAAAATGAGTTTTAAAATTATTATTTAAAAGAATTTTAATTTTAAATTTGAATTTGAAGTTTAATTTTGAGTTTTGACCATATTCATCTCACCCGGTTTATATTTTCAATCAAGGTTGTCACGCTCCAGAGGAGTCCTTGCCCGACAAATGAACAACATTTCCCCTGTAACAGTAACAAATGAAACCTTAATACATTGTCATATGGACTGTACAAGAAAAATATGTACAACCCACATGCCTGGAAAACAAAATAATACAGATCACACGGCTGGAAACAAATACAACAAAAGATAATAATACATGGCTGGTACAAACACAAATCACACAAGATAATAAACTGACTGTATACCGTTATGACTTATACCATGAAAAACCTAAAACGAATAAAAGTAGCCACAATGCTCAAAACCATAAACAAGACAACATAACACAATATCTAGTCCGAATGCAAAGTATAAATAATGTAATACGAAATAGCAGGAAAAGCATATCTCAGATGTGAAATGGGACTGACAGCCAAAATCCCCCAAGCAATTCCATAAATCCTCTACCTGCTCCATAGTGAAAAAAAACCAATAAAAGGGGTGGTGAGTCCGAGTGACTCAGCGGGTAATAGATAAATGGTAGTACATGGACAAATGTGTAAGGCAGTCAAAGATATGCAGTCTCAGTAGGGAAATAAAAACATGATCTTATATGACATAATAAATATACATACCAGTACAGGTCTAACAGACATGGTATAATAATCAGTAAAGCATTAGGTATCAACAACATATCTGCTCATAATACCTGGCAATATATATAAAAGCATGTACATGTATGATGAATGCACATGTTTGAATCATGACAACCATATGTAACATGCATCTACAACATAAGCAACCTATTCAACTATAAATAATGTAATGAGTAGAGCCAAATAATGATCAACATGAGTACCCAAAAGTCTAAGCATGTGCTAGTACATATAACAATACTAGATCATCATATGTGAGAGCAACATTCTATAATAAGCAATACATCATATGTAGGAGCAACGCTCCACCACAAGCAAATCATTATATGTGGATACAACACTCCACCATAAGCAATACAAATTACCAAGACATCTAGCTATCTAGCTAGGGACTACGTGAAATTACTCTACCACATATCACTGTAAGCAGTCTATGTTGGTGCAATCGACCTCCAAGGTTTTAATGCCCAACAAATATGTTTAAGTATGTTTAATGGAGCTTAGTCTTGGAAAGTCCTAGTTGTAGGCTAGGCAAGGAAAATCTCGGTAAATCGTGGAAGCCAGGTGGATTTGATAGATCAAGAGGACCTGATCCTTGGATAGCCGAATATTTAGTCCTAGTTGTAGGCTAGGGAAGGGAAATCTCGGTAGATCGTGGACGATAGGTGGATATGTCTGAAGGACCTAATCCCTGGGTAGCCAAATACTGAGTCTTGGTGAGTGAATCCAGGAGGAAAAAACCCTAGGGGGTGGTAACCTTAGGTTCTGGTGAGTGAAGCCAGATGGAGAAAATCCTAGGGGGAGATAACCTTAGGTAATGAGAAGTCTTGGAAGAGTGAACTCCAAGCAAAGTTGATCGGTCGACCGGAAGATTCTAAGTTTAGTTTTACCATAACATTTTGTATTACTATTATTATTGCTGGCTAATGTAGTATTGCAGGAAAGGCCTTAGTGGATCAGGTGATCAGACACTGAGTAGAAAAAGTTCAAACAAGTATGGAGGACCAATGTTTGGTAGGTAAGTTGAGGTAAGCAACTAGAGGAGCGACAATGAGGTCGTGTTCCTGAAAGGAACAATCTAAGGTCGCTGATCCAACTGAAAAAATCGGGAAGGTTTCCAAGTTGAAATCAAGACAGTTAAACTGTCTATTATTATTACTCATGCATTTATTATTACTGTGCTAATATCTGTTTTACAATATTATTGTCTAACATTGTTTTCCAAGTTCATCTTGATCAGTCAACCGAACTAGATGATCGGTCGACCGAACAAGGCCAACTCATAGCAGATATTTGTTCAGACCAAAACAGAGCAAGGTCCGATCAAAGCTTGATCGGTCAACTGAATAAGATGATCAGTCAACCGAACCCTGATGACTCAGCATAGTTCAGATCGAGTAGAAGCAAAGAAGGAAAGCTTGTTGATTGGTCGATCGAACACATGGATCGGTCGACCGAACGATCATCACATTAAAGGCGCAGTAAGTGTGAATCTTAATAAATCTCGACGAATAGGGAAGGATCATATTCGGTCGACCGAAAAGAAGGATCGGTCGACCGAACCCTTACTGGTCATTAAATGTCAAAGATCAAATCAACATCAAATCTCAGCAAAGATGGAAGGGAGCTGGTTCGGTCGACCGAATGCAAGGATCGGTCGACCGAACATCGACGATTCATATAAAAGAGAGCTCAAGATCTGAGGCTGTGTAATGATTCTGGTTGGTTTGAAGTTCATCTCTATGAAAGTTGCTCGTGTTACTGCTACTATAACTCGCAATCAACTACTTCATTCAAGTGTCGACCGAGCTTCAACTTTAACATACTGTCGGTATATTTTTATTTTATTGCTTGCATTGTACTTAACTCAAGTAAGATAGTAGGTTGTTACTATCTTACTCATTTTCTTGTACGCACTGCTTCTTTCCTAGGTTTTCAAAAAGAAGAGTTTTAGTGAATTATCTAACGATGCGATCAAGGATCGCGGGTCTTGAAGTAGGAGTCGACCTAAGCTCCAAACCAAGTAACCAAACGAGTCATTTACTTTTCACTGTATATTCTGACTGTCTTTAAAATGCTAAAAAGAAAATTTTTTAAAAGCACGATGATATGGGTTAGGTTTTATGGATCCTCGGTGAGAAAGGGAAAGGAGATAGCCGAGTTGAGAAGATAGACCAATATCAATCAGGATATACCTCCAAGGAGGTAGGCTAATATCGGTCGGGATATACCTCAAATGAGGTAGGTCAATATCGGCCGGGATGTACTTCCAAGCAGGTAGGCCAATATCGATTAAGATATACCTCCAGGGAGGTAGGCTAATATCGGTCGGGATATACCTCAAATGAGGTAGGCCAATATCTATCAGGATATACCTCTAAGGAGGTAAGCTAATATCGGTCGGGATATACCTTAAATGAGGTAGGCCAATATCGAGCGGGATATACCTCCAGGGAGGCAGGCCAATATCGGCCGGTATATACTTCCAGGGAGGCAGGCCAATATCGGTCGGGATATACCTCAAATGAGGTAGGCCAATATCGAGCGGGATATATCTCCAGGGAGGCAGGCCAATATCGGCCGTTATATATCTCCAGGGAGGCAGGTCAATATCGGTCGGTATATACCTCCAGGGAATCAGGCCAATATTGAGCGAGATATACCTTCACGGAGGAAGACCACTATCGGCCGAGATATACTTCCAAGTAAGTAGGGCAATGCCGACCGAGACATACCTTGAAAGAGGTAGGCCAATCTAGGCTGGATAATACCTTGAAAAGGATATACCAATATTGATCGAGATTACAAACTTGATAAAATATAGCCCAGTACCAGCTAGGATAATAAATTTAGAGGGGTACAGACAGGTATTGCCTGAGAAGCATCATGAAAGGTAATATTAATTGACCCGACCTAGTCTAAGTTCAGTTTTGACTGATACAAGGAACAACATTATATTGAACTGTCTATAACATAATAAAGACAGGACGAACAAGTAGATTCAAAATTAGTTTAATAAAGATACTTGTATGTGATTGAATAACAGGTTTTACCTATTTGGCGTGAAATATGTTTTTTAGACTTTTCTGCAGGTACTAGATGACAAAGATGTTAGAGTGTATACTAAAAGCCTAGCTTTTGGTATAAACATTTATCTAGAAATAAGAATCACATTGGTCAAATGTCCACATTTATGATAAATGTAGTTGTTCAATTAATTTATATTGTAGATAACATGGTGTGTGGTGTCACACACAGAGGATCATGTTATTAGTATCTTATAAATTATAAACAGTAGCTCACGACCATAATGGAAAGGAACAAACCATTGGAAGGTCGTAGTGTAATTAGGTATCAGTTTATCTTGACTGTATAATTACACTAGTACACTCAGAGTGTATTGAGTAGGACCATTTGAGGTCGTTTCTTTTATACTGACTTTATAAAGAAACAAAGACCTCGGTTATTATGGAAGTGTGTGCTCTTAATCCTAATATAATAACAAGCACATATATTTGATATTTATTTCTTTAATTTATCAATGGGTGAGATTTAGTTCGATAAATCAATAAGCCCGATAAGTTGGGAAATGGTATCACTTGTAGTGTGTGTTGTTGATTATAAAAGGAAACTGTGTCCTAGAGATACTAGGTTGATAATGTCCTCAAGAGGAACTCATAAGGATTGTCATGTTAAAACCTGTAGGTGGACTTAGTCCGACATGATAATAAGGTTGAGTGGTACTACTCTTGGACTAAGATATTAATTAAATGAGTTGTCAGTAACTCACTTAATTAGTGGACATTCGATATCTTAAACACAGGGAGACTAACACACTCATAATAAGAAGGAGCCCAAAAATATAATTTGGGATTGGTGCGGTAGTTCAATAATAGTTCTCTAGTGGAATGAATTATTATTGATAAAATTAAGTTGTGTGTTCGGGGCGAACACGGGATGCTTAATTTTATCGGGAGACCAAAACCAATTCCTCCTCTCGGTCCCTATCGTAGCCTCTTATTTATAGAGTACTATACCCACCTATACCCACCTTCATACCCATGAGAAAGGGGTCGGCCAAGCTAGCTTGTGGTTCAAGCTAGGGCCGGCCAAGCCTTGGTTCATGGGTGGCCGGCCCTAGCTTGAACCCAAGCTTAGGTGGCCGCCCCCCATTAAATTAAAAAGAATTTTAATTTTAATTTTTATTATGTGGAAGATATAATTTATTACAGAGAAATAAAATTAAAATATCTCTCTTTAAAAAGATCTACAAAAAGATTAAAAGAAAGATATTAGATCTCTTTCCTTATTTGTAGATTGGAAAGATATTTTATTTTTTCTCTCTGAAAAATTATTCACATGTTGAAAATTAAAATTATAGAAATTTCTTTTTATCAACCATGAAGGGATTTTAAAAGGAAATTTTATTTTTTAAAATTTCCAAAGACAAAAAAGGAAGTTTTAATTGTTGATTAAAATTATCCTATTTGTTCTACATGAGGTGGCCGGCCACATACAATTAATTAGGAAAATTTATTCTTAATTAATTGTTGACAAGGAAAGTTAAGGAAATTTTATTATAAATAAATTTCCTTATTTACCAAAGCCAAGGAATATAAAAGAAGGGGTAGGGGTGCCTTCATGGTGAACAACCTCTATTATTTTTCTCCATCTTTTCCTTGGTGTGGTGGTCGGCCCTTCCCTTTCTCTCTTCTCCTCTTGTTGGCCGAAACCTATCTTCTTGGTGGAGCTTTTGTTTGTGGCCGGATCAAGGAAGGAGAAGAAGGAGAGAAAGCAAGTCTCATCTCTAACATCCCTTGGAGCATTGGTGGTGGCCGAAATTATTCATCCTTGAAGAAAATTATTATGGTCGGCCATCCTCTTCCTTTCTTCCTCTTTTGTGGTGGCCGAAACTTATCTCTTGCTTGGAGTTCTTGTGGTGGCCGGATACTACTTGGAGAAGAAGAAGAAGAAGAAGGAGAGAAAGCTTGTATCCCTTGGAGCTTGGTTGGTGTTTTGTTCTTCGTCCTTGGTGAAGCTTCTTTGTGTTGGCCGAACCTAGCTAGGAGAAGAAGAAGGTGCTTGGTGGTTTCTCATCTCGGAAGATCGTTGCCCACACAACGTCCGAGGTTAGAAGAGGAATATGGTAGAAGATCAAGAGGTTTTTCTACAAGGTATAACTAGTAATTTTTCTTTCCGCATCATACTAGTTATTTATGGAAATAATACCAAATACAAGAGGCTTACGATTCTAGAATTTCGAATATGTTTTTCGATGTTGTGTTCTTTTGTTTTTTCTTTTCCTTGTGATTTGATTGTTCTTTTCGGTTAACCTAAAGTTATTTTAGGAAATTAAATATTAGCTTTCTATAAAAGGTTTTGTCTAGTCGGTGGTGGTTGCTCCCATATCCAAGAAGGTCGTGTGCCTCGCCACGTCAGTACTGGGAACCAATTATGGAAATTAATATTTAATGGAATTAATAACTTAAGGTGATTTGGGTCAAACGTGTTAAGTTCCGCAGGAGATCCTAGTCAAAACCTAAAAGAACAAATAGATTAAGTTTTGGATCAAACGTGTTAAGTTCCGCAGGCGATCCAAAATTTAATTTAAAAGAACACATGGTAGCTAGGAAAAGGTTCAGACCTTTGTACAAAATTTTTGTACAGTGGAACCTCTAGGTTTTCCGAGTAGCAACCAACAAAAGAAAGTACATCTGAGGTATAAAAAAGATTCCTTAAAAGTCATTTACCATAACTACGCAGCTTGCGTCATCTCATAACAAACTCTAACAAACCGGGGTCCACTTCATGACTACGGAGGTTATATGAAGTCATATAAAAAGGGGAATCCTCTCCTTTGGTAGGTAAGTTGACATCACTACTCACATTCATAACCCTAGCTTTCAACTACTGTTCATCTTCTTCTTCCTTTTTTCCCACACAAAGAGAGATCACTGACTTGAGCGTCGGAGGGCCTAGCCAGGGATTCCCACCCCGGTCTTAGGTTACTGACGATAGTGTTGGTTGGTCTCTGGTGCGCAGGAAACCTTGCAAGCTTCGGATCTCAGTTTTCTTCAGTCAGATTTCCCTCTCGTCATCGGATCTTCGCACAGGGAGGGCATTCTGTGACTCTATTATCCCCGATCCGCTTTGGGTTTCTCGGATCAGTGCTCTATAGGTATTATTATTCACCAGTAGTAGATCTTTCCCCCAGCTCTCCATTTTCTCAATCTTCTCAGGCAGGATCAAATTTGGCGTCGTCTGTAGGAACTTCACCTGAATCTGAAACTACAAGATGAAAGAGGCCGGAAAATCAAATCTGCTCACCATTAGCCGTGAGGATCTGGATTTCCTCATTAACACTCATGTGCAGAAGGCTCTGTAACAACAACAGCAGCAACAACAAGCTCATACTGAAGCCACTCTGCAGATAGCTCATAATCCAGCAATTTCAACTACTGAGCACCGAAAGGGAAAAGAGCTTGAAGAGGAAGAACATGTATATTTTCCTCCAGCCACGGTTTCTCCTACAAGGCGTCCACGAGCCTTTCTTTGTACTCCTATGGAACAGCGAGGACGAAGGCATGTGTTTCAAGAATCTTCTGGTGAAGCACCAGATAGGGAAAAGCGCAAAATTAAAATGATAACTAGTGATAGCTTACCAGAGAAAGTCATCTCTCCATTCTCTCAAGGTGTACTGAATGATCCGCTTCTTAAGCGGTATCAAAATCTACAGATCGGCGAGTACACAGGGACTACAGATCCAGAGGATCATCTATTGAAATTTGAGAATGTAACATTATTACAATAATTCTCTGATGGGGTGAAATGTCGGACATTCCTTACTACACTCGGAGGGGCCGCACAACGTTGGTTCAAGAGATTACCAGAAAAATCTATTCGAAAATTTAAGGATTTCAAGAAAGTTTTTCTACATCACTTTTCCAGTAACAAGAGGTATCATAAAACTTCTTGGAGTCTATTTTCAATTAAACAAGCATCCAAAGAGTCCATCCGAGCCTACATCAAAAGATTCAATCAGGTAGCTATCGATGTACCCAATGCTACTACTGAAATCTTAGTAAGCGCTTTCTCTCAAGATTTAAATGATAATGATTTCTTTAAAGATCTGGTGAGAAACCCTCCTGCTAATTTTGATTCCGTAATTGAACGTGCCACTGAATTTATTAATGTGGAAGAAGCTCAAGCTGCTCGCAGAAAGGAGGGCACTACTTCTTCTCCTACTCTGGTTAAGGAGAAAGCTCTTGCTCATGTTCCTCCACCAAGGGGGCCGCGAGCAATTCATACACCTCATCGTCATCCAGAATATCGTCCACAAGCAGTGCAACATGTGGAGATACAACCCGAGGCACCCAGAAGATGGTGCACTTATCATAAAACTAGCAGTCATCATACTGAAAACTGTTTTGTTTTGAGAAATAAAAGAGCAAACAGGGAACGCTACCAAAGGCCAAACTATTATCGGCAGCAGTACCCTAGGCATCAAAGTCCGCTCAAATTGGAATATCGCCCGGTCGAGCCTCGGCAGGATGCATTACCTACCCTGGCCGGTACAAGTCAGGCGTCAGAGAACACTCCGGCTGAAGCCATGACAGCCCGACAAGAAGAAAATAGGAGTAATGCCACTCGAGGCAATATCAATATGATCGCGGGCGGGCCAACTGGTGGAGATTCTAATAGGGCCAGAAAAGCACATGCACGAAGACTTGAGATTCATGCTATGGGATGCAGCATGGAACGAGCAGATCTTGAGGGGGTAGAAATACCCCATAATGATGCATTAATAATTAAGGTCGTGATAGCCAATTATACTATTTCTCGTACCTTTATAGACACTGGTAGTTCTGTCAATATTATCTTTAAGAAGGCTTTTGATCAATTACAGATCGACCCGAGCGAACTTCAACAGATGGTAACTCCTCTATAAGGATTCACGGGTAATGAAGTATAACCGCTCGGTCAAATAAAGCTGGTCATATCTCTAGGGGAGGAGCCCCTAATGAGAACAAGAAGATCTTATTTTATGGTGGTGGATGCCCCGTCCTGTTATAATGTGATACTGGGTCTACAGGCCTTAAACGAGTTTAGGGTGGTCGTTTCTACTTTTTGTCAAAAAATTAAATTTTCTGTTGATGACCAGGTCGGGGAAGTGCGAGGTGATCAGAAGACAAATCGAAAATGTTATGTAGAGATCGTTCGGACTGAAGCTAATGCTGCCCAAAAAATTCAAAGAATGGAAGTCAATGGCATTAAGGAAAAGCCGCCAATTCTGGTTTATGAAGAAAAGGAAGAAGTCCAGACTCAAACCGGTCGACCTGAAGCTACTACTTATATTGCGGCTGATCTTGATCCCACTTTGAAAGTCAAACTGGTGCAATGCCTGAAGAAGAATAATGATGTGTTTGCCTGGACGCCCAAAGAGGTCTCGGGTGTTTCTCATGCAGTAATGGAGCATGCTTTGCATGTCTTTCCAGATGCCCGGCCGGTCATGCAAAGGAAAAGAAATTTTAGCGCAGAGCAGAACTAAATCATCAAGCAAGAAGTAACTAAACTCATGGATGCTGGATACATCAGGAAGGTACAATTTCCTAGCTGGCCAGCTAATGTGGTCTTAGTCTCTAAGCCAGGAAACAAATGGCGGGTATACATTGATTTTCGGGATCTCAACAAAGCTTGCCCAAAAGATTAGTATCCGTTACCCCGGATCGATCAACTGGTAGACTCTACTGCTGGGTGTGAATACATTTCTATGCTAGACGCTTATCAGGGCTATCATCAGGTCCCTTTAGCTAAGGAGGATCAAGAAAAGGTCAGTTTTATAACATCTGAAGGTACTTATTGTTATAATGTTATGCCCTTCGGACTAAAAAATACAGGAGCAAGTTATCAAAGGCTTCTGAATAAGGTCTTCCAGAAGTAGATTGGAAGAAATATGGAAGTATATGTTGATGATATCTTAATTAAGTCTCTCCAAGCTATTGATCTGTGCAGGGATGTAGAGGAGACCTGCAAGACATTGAGGCAATATTGGCTCAAGCTAAACCCGAGAAAATGTTTATTTGCAGCAAAAGGGGGAAAGTTCCTGGGGTATATGGTGTCCGAGCGAGGAATAGAGGCCAACCCGAGTAAAGTCAAGGCACTTCAGAACATAGAGCCACCGCGCAACATGAGGGAAGCTCAAAGACTTACCAGCCGGATTACAGCCTTGTCTAGGTTCATTTCCAGGTCGGCCGATCGTAGCTTCCACTTCTTTAAAATACTCCGGAAGGCAAACAAATTTCAGTGGAACGAAGAATGTGATAAGGCCTTCCAAGAATTAAAAAATTACTTGTCTACCCTTCCTGTATTAGCTAAGCCTATAGTAGGAGAGACCCTCTGGGTGTATTTGTCAGCTAACGAGAACGTTGTAGGCTCTGTATTAGTTAGGCAAGAAGGGAAAGAACAACAACCTATATATTTTTCCAGCCATTTATTAAAAGGAGTTGAGTGTAGATATACTACACTAAAGAAGTTGGCTTATGCATTAGTGTTGACTGCCTGGAGGTTGCGCCCATATTTCTTAGTGTTAGGACCTTCGGACGCGGCTAGAGAGGGGGGGTGTGAATAGGCAACCCCAAATTCTCGTTTCTTCCTACAATTTTAGTTAGCGCAGCGGAAATAAAAGATAGAAACGAAACGGGAGAATATCAAACCTCAAACGCGACGATATAACGAGGTTTGGAGATGATACTCCTACTCCTCGACGTGTCCGTAAGGTGGACGAATCCTATCAATCCGCCGGTGGATGAGACCCAGGAAAATCGGCTAATAAAAATTCCTTCTGGGTGGAGAAACCTCGCCACAATCTCTCTTGCAACAGCAAGATCAGAGTACAAGAAATACAGCAAGAAGCCAAGAACAATATGAATGTAAAAACACTAGTTTTCTTGCCTTCTCGTCTACTGTTGATGAAGCAGCAACTTCACGGATGCCAACCACAGCAGCAACTGTTCAGTTGGAGACCCAACCGAGGGAAGCTCACACGAAGCTTCAGTAATGAAGAGCTCAGCAAAGCTCAGATCACAGGAGCAAGAAGAAGTCAACCTGAATCTCTAGATGCCCTCCACCTCCATCTCTTGATTTATATGAACCTGCGAAGAAGACAAAGAAGACACAGAAATCTAGCCATTGCGACTCAACGGCTAGGCCTGGCCGATCAGGCTCCACCCTGATCGGTCCAGGGTAGATCTGATCGGTCAGGGGACCGATCAGACCCTAGGCTGATCGGTCCCCAGACCGATCCCAACTCTCACAGAGAGTTGGTTGCCGAGCCCTGATCGGTCTGTGGACCGATCAGGCCATAGGTGGATCGGTCCACCGACCGATCCCTCCTATTCCTTCTCCCAATCTGTTTGGTTACTAATCGGTCACCAGACCGATCAGATGACCCACAGTGAGAATCAGTGTATCACTGGATTGGTCAGCAGACCGATCCAGATACCCATAGTATCACTGGATCGATCAGCAGACCGATCCAATTTCTCAGCCTTAAACCCTAAAGCCTGTAGGACCGTGATCGTTCGATAGAGGGGGGTGAATATCGATTCGAAAACTCGAGTGTAAAAATACGCAGCGGAAAAGTAAATGAACACACTTGATTTTACTTCGTTCGGAGCCTGTGACGACTCCTACTCGAAGGCCCGTGGTCCTTGACCACTTTCGTTAGGCAATCACTAGCAATTCGAATATGATTACAAAAAGAGTACAAGAAATGCTAATGAAACAAAGTGATACCGACAAGAAAATTAACCAAAGAAGAAGGAGCACTTTGTCGGAGCTTTGTTAGCGTCGCAGGAGCGTAGAGCAGCAGGGCAAGCAGTCGAAGAGTTCTCAGTTGTATTTGAAGCTCCACCCCTGGGGCTTCTTTTATATGCTGCTCCGGGCGCCTGGATCCCTTCCGGGCGCCCTGGTGCGACGTGGTAGGTCTAATGAGCGAACTCCACGTGGCGACGACTCGGCCTGGATAAAATTCACCTCCGGGCACCCGGATCCCTTCAGGGTGCCCGAACCTCCGAGCGCCCGGATCCCTTCCGGGCGCTCGGACCCCCTATTTCCAGAAACTTCCTTTCCTACAAAATAGAGTTAGTCCGAGGCAAATATATATTCTGTAAAACAGATTGTTAGCACAACTAAAGTAATATGATTTAACAAGAAAAGAGTATGACTTAGATTCCGTCTTTCCGAGACCGGAATCTAGTCACGATCTCGACTTAGATATCCGAAATGGATCTAAGCCTGATCGACGCCTAATGTTCCCTTCCTGGGAACACGTCCTCGCAGTCACTCCCCTCCAGTGACTTACCTCACTTACCCGCCACGTCCGGCCGCCCTTCGACCTGCTCGATTTCGCCACCATCCGGCCACCCGACCTAGCCGGACTTCTTGCCAAGCGGTCAGCCCGTCGACCGCTTGGACTTCTCACCAGCTATCTAACACGACCTAGCTGGACTTCGTGCCAGACATCCGGTCAGCCTGTCGACCTGTCTGGACTTCTCCTGCACACTCAATTAAAGTGTCAGACAACAACAAAACTAACTTAACCTATTTGTCATTCATCAAAACCTAGGTTAGACCTTTAGTGCTACCCGCACCAACAATCTCCCCTTTTTTGATGGAATGACAACCTGGTTAAGTTAGTGAAAAGACGCAAAAATAAATAAAACAGGTACATGGTTTTTAAAGTTAGTTTTAGTGTTTTCAATTTGGTTTAGCTAACTTAACCACCTAACCCTCCCCCTTTGGCATTCATCAAAAATAGGCAAAGGTAAACAAGCATAGTGTAGAGTTACTGTAAAAATTTGTTAATTTAAGACACAGCTAATTTTGGAAAATATCTAAGTTTGATTCAAAATTCAAAGATACTGATAAAAGTATAATTTTTAAAACCAAGTTAAAAAGATAGTCAAGTTGACTTGGGGGAGTCAAGTTGAAAAAAAAAGTATAAGTTTAAAGTTAATCAAGTTTTACTTTTCAAACGTGTAAAATTTTTCAAATCAGGTTTTTCAAATTTAGATTTTAAGTAACATTTACTTTTCAAAAGGTAAATTCTAATTTTCAAATTCCAATTTTCAAACACTAAGTTGAATCTAGTTTTCAAATTTGATTTTTCAAAACAAAGCAAGAATTTTTAATTTTTCAAAAAACAAGTAAAATTTTAGCCAAAATAAATTTGTTAAGGCTAATTTGATAAAAGCTAAGTTTGGAAAGTTTAATTTTCAAGCATATGTTACAAAACTGAATAAGTTTAAATTTGTAATAATTTTCAACTTTAAAATCAAGTTTAGAAATTAGGTGGGATTTTTAAACTTCCAATTTTTCAAACACTCAGTTAAATTTAACTTTTTGAAAACTAGTGTTCAAAAATAAGTTAGTTTTAAAATAGATGTACAAAGATATACAAAATTTTAATTAATTTCTCCCCCTGAACTTGACACTTAAAATTAAACAGTTGTCTAACCAATTAGGTACTAACTAACTATCAGAAGATAGTAGCTTTCACTTGGTTAGTCAGATTAAGTTGATTATAAGCAGTCAGTGTTTGACTTGACTGATGAACTTAATCTGATTAATGTCTGATTTGTATTTAACGTCCAGACTTATGCCGATGCACTGAAATAAGCATCTTAAGTCCAGACAGTTGGCCTATGCATCTCACCCCTTTCTATGTTTGTCAAACACAAGAAAGGTAAACCTAAGGTGTTGGTGAGATGCTCAAAAACTAGTCCTATGGGTACACGCTTTCTAAGGATTCAAAACTAGTCTAAGGCCAAAACTATTTTTGAAAATCTAAAAATGGAAAGTTTTGAAAACAAACAAGTTTAACTTATAATTTGAGAGAACCATTTTTGAAAATATTTTTGAAAAATCCTAGTCTATTAAGCACATCCCTAATTTTCGACGTAAGTTGCTAAATTCACTTTCAGGGAGTGGTTTTGTGAAAATGTCAGCTAAATTTGATTTGGACCCAATGTATTTGAGTTCAATATCACCTTTAGTAACATGATCCCTGATAAAGTGGTGCCTAGTTTCAATATGTTTGGTTCTTGAATGATGCACAGGGTTCTTGGTTAAGTTAATTGAACTTATATTGTCAATTAATACTTTTACATTTGTGATATTTAAGTTGAAATCTTTTAGAGTATGCATCATCCATAATAATTGTGCAACACATTCGCCTATAGCTATGTATTCTGACTCAGTTGTAGATAGAGCAACACAATGTTGCTTTCTACTAAACCAGCTAACAAGTGATGAACCTAATAATTGACATCCACCACTTGTGCTTTTGCGGTCTAATTTACATCCAGCATAATCTGAGTCAGAATACCCTATTAGTTCAAAATTATTGGTCCTAGGATACCAAATTCCTACATTTGTTGTTCCCTTAAGATATCTAAAAATTCTTTTAACTTGTGTCAAATGGGATTCCTTAGCACAAGTTTGGTATCTAGCACACATACTAACTGCAAATAAAATATCAGTTAAGTACAGTAGGCTACCTATTGCACTCCTATAATATTTTAAATCAAATGGTTTTCCATTTGGGTCATTATCTAAGATTGTGTTTACTGCCATAGGTGTTTTTATTTCTTTTGTATTTTCCATTCCGAATTTTTTAAGTAATTCTTTAGTGTATTTGTGTTGATAAATATAATTTCCTTCATTTGTTTGTTTGATTTGTAATCCTAAGAAATAAGTTAATTTCCCTACTAAGCTCATTTCAAATTCTTTTTCCATTAGATTAATAAATTCTTCTAAAAAATCTGAATTTGTTGAACCAAATATTATATCATCTACATATATTTGTGCAATAAATATGTCCGTATTTAATGATTTAACAAACAAGGTTGGGTCAATTTGACCTTGGTTGAATCCTTTAGATGTTAAGTAAGATGTTAGCCTTTCATACCATGCCCTGGGTGCTTGTTTAAGTCCATATAATGCTTTCTTTAACTTAAAAACATAATCAGGGTGTTCTAGACTTTCAAACCCAGGAGGCTGACCTACATAAACTTCTTCTTTAATTAGTCCATTGAGAAAGGCAGACTTAACATCCATTTGGTATAGTTTGAATCCCTTATGGGCTGCATAACTTAGTAACATTCTAATGGATTCTAATATGGCTACTGGGGCATAGGTCTCATCATAGTCAAGTCCTTCAACCTGACTAAACCCTTTGGCAACTAGCCTAGCCTTATTTCTAGTAATTTCCCCAGTTTCACTTAATTTGTTTCTGAATACCCATTTTGTTTCTATTATTTTCTTATTCTTAGGTGGTGGTACTAGCTCCCAAACTTCATTACGCTCAAATTGGGCTAGTTCTTCTTGCATAGCTATAATCCAGTCTGGGTCAAGTAGGGATTCATCCACAGTTTTGGGTTCAATTTTTGAAATTAGAGAAATTTGACTTAGGTTTCTAAAGGATGATCTGGTTTGAACTCTCAAGTCTGGGTCACCAATTATTTGATCAGTTGGGTGATTTGGGTTAACCCTTATTGTTCTAGGGGCTTAACTCTCTTGATGTTGTTCCTCTTCTTCATGACTTAGAGTTTGGTTGGTTTCTGGAACAAATTCAAGTGGTTGTGTAAGTTCTAAGTTTTGTTTAGTTTCTTCAAATTTTACATTAGTAGTTTCTTCAATTTTTAAGGTAACCTTATTATAAATTCTATAGCCTCTACTATTTAGGGAATATCCTACAAAAATTCCATTTTCAATTTTAGAGGAGAATTTTCCTAAGTGTTCTCTTGTAATTAAGATGAAAACTGGGCACCCAAATACTTTAAAATATTTTATATTGGGTTGTTTATTATAAAACATTTCGAAGAAGGTTTTGTTATGAGTTTTATTTATTGTTGTTCTGTTTTGTACATAGCAGGCTGTACTAACAGCTTCTGCCCAAAAATATTTAGGTAGGTTATATTCATTTAACATTGTTCTAGAAGCTTCAAGTAAGGTTCTATTTTTTCTTTCTACAATCCCATTTTGTTGGGGGGTTTTAGGGCATGAAAATTCATGATGGTAGCCATTTTCAAGACAAAATTTGTTAAAATTATGATTTTTAAATTCTCCCCCATTGTCACTCCAAATTCTTTTAATTTTAAGATCTTTCTCATTTTCAATTTGTTTGCAAAAGTTTGTAAAGATTTCAAAAGTTTCGTCTTTATGTTTTAAGAATTTTACCCAAGTAAATCTAGAATAATCATCTATTATGACTAAACAGTATAAGTTTCCATTTATGGATTTGACTCCATGGAAGTCAAAAAGATCTAAGTGTAGAAGTTCTAATATTGAGTTGGTTTGTGGCTGATTTATTGGTTTGTGAGTGGATTTAGTTTGTTTACCTTGTTGACAAGCATTACATATGGTTGAATCTATGTTAGGTAATTTTGGTAAGCCTTTCACTAGTCCATTTAATTTGCTTATATTTCTAAAGTTGGTGTGAGACATTCTTCTATGTCATAACTATGTTTCTTCTTTTTGTGTTAAATAACACTTAATGGAAGAAGTGGTTAAGTTGATGGCATAGATGTTGTCTTTTCTAAAACCTTTTAGGCTTATGATAGGATTATCTAGATGTTTGATTAAATACTCTGTGGATAGAAATTTAACCTTATACCTAGTATCACATAATTGACTTATACTCAGAAGATTATATTTAAAATTTTCAACAAGTAAAACATTTGTAATTATAAAGTCTATTTTTAATTCAATATTACCTATACCAATTACCTTGAGTTTGTCGTTGTTTCCAAAGGCAACTGTTCCTAAGCTTTTGTAAGTGAGTTGAGTGAACTTGATCTCCAGTCATATGTTTGGATCAACCACTGTCCAAAATTCACTTGGTTTCCTACAGTAAGTAGGATTTAAAGTTAGTCTTTTTATTTTTGAACAGACATTATTTAAGTTAATTTTAAGTTTAAAATTAAAGTTTTGACATTAATTTTTAATTTTGAAATTAAAATTTTGAAAAAATATTTTTTTTTGAAATTAATTTTTAAGTTTAAAATTAAAATTTTGAAATTACTTTTTAAGTTTAAAATTAAAATTTTTGAAATTAATTTTTAAGTTTAAAATTAAAATTTTGAAATTAATTTTTAAGTTTAAAATTAAAATTTTGAAATTAATTTTTAAGTTTAAAATTAAAATTTTGAAATTAATTTTTAAGTTTTAAAATTAAAATTTTTGAAATTAATTTTAATTAAACAAATTTAAGCCTTATTGATCTCACCCGATCTATATTATCAATCAGGGAGTCCTATGATTTTGTGAGATGAAATTGGATTTTTAACTTGTGTTAGATTCAGATTTAGCTTTGGTCTCCACAAATAGGCAATCTTCGGATAAACTTCTAAGCTTGGTGAGTGACATGGACGTCATTAGTAGTAACCAACCTTTCGAAGTTTTCCGAATAGTCCTATCCACGGAGCTTAGTACTAAATCTTGGTCTAACTGGTTAGGATTCATTTAAGGGTAGCTTCGGTCAGTTCCACTTGGCCAAATGCACCAGATCGAAACCATATCTTTCTAGACATACGATGCCCAAGCTTCCCTAACGTACTATCATCCAAAAACTTTACCAGTACCATGATTCAAGTTAAACTTGGTCTCTTTTTAACTAATCCTAATTACCCTGCCGGGTTAGTTAATTTTGGGTTTCACTATCCGGAGCCTCCCCCTGAATTATTGACCTTTAATTTAAATTTCCGTTTTAGGTTTGTGTCTGTTTCTTTTATAGTTATAATTAACTTGGTGATAGTTTATATTTTGTTGAGTTTTAAATTTTGAATTTTTCGATTTAGGTTTGTATTTTGGTATTTTGTTTGGTTTAATCGAGTTTATATAATATACTTTTTCTTTAGGTATATAATATTGATTAAGTCTTACTTGTGTGGTCAGACACGCTTTTGGAACCCAAGCTTGATTAGTTGATTTGTATTGAGTTATTAATGACTTAAAACTTTTATTTGAGTTTGACTTGTATCCGAATCCGGTTTTATTATAACATGCTTTTTGATTGTTCAGGATTAAGTCAAGAATTTTTGATCTTGTTGTAAATTTTTCTAGCATTTCTTTTAAATTGTTAATATCATTTTTTAATGATAAATTCTCCTCCTCAAGTGTTAGATCTTGAGTTGAATTTGAATTTTTGATTTGTTCCTTGAGGTTTTGATTTTCCTCAAGAAGTGATTTGTTTTCATTTTCTATTTTAATTAATTTACTATTTAAACAGGAAATAATTCTAAAAAAAATTTTGTTTAAATTAAAATATACCTCATTTGGGCCTTCGGAAACGAGTACGGACTCGTGGCTGGTTTCGGGTTCAAACCCGTCTTCATCTTCCGACTCGTCTTCTGTTTCAGCTTCGCGTGTCACGCCCCAGAGGAGTCCCTGTCCAAGAAAAATTTCGACAGCATCTCCCCTGTACGGTGGACAATCTGAAACTTTTCTACATCTCATATACCTCAGCCACAGGCGGCTGGAATAATAACAATAAATAAAAACATTCACCACACAGTTTATAATAGTAACATCACAATACTACACTGACTCGAAATCCACCCTACTCCACTACACTCGTAAAACTCAAATCCGACGAAACTCACCTCTTCTGCCGTCCAGGCAGGCATGTAGTAAAAACATATCGAATAGAACATCCATCAATATCAAAAGAAAAACATACGATGTCCAAGTATCCAAATAACCAAGTACACACATAAGCAAATAAAAACCAAATCAAATGGTAAATAAATCCTCGAGATCTGCAGGGATCTAGCACTACGTGCAGTGAGGACTAGCGACTGGAACTCCCTCCGGACAGCATCAACCTGAAAATAACAACAATGGAGGCGGGGTGAGTCCAACACTCAGCAGGTACAATTGATATGCAAAGTAAAGGAATAACACCTAGCACTATCCTGATAAAAATAAAGATAAATGCAAACCGAAGTAGACAGGAGAGAATCTGTACTAACCAGGACCCGGTATAAGGATAAACAGTCTGAAAGGTATAGAAGACCTGTATGCATGTCAAACATAGGTATCCAAACAATATGCAGCATATAAATGTAGCAAACACAATTACAAACAATAAATGCATCATGCATATGATGCCAATGTCATGGTCACCCCTGACGCCAGTTAGCCAACTCACAACAAAAGTGGGACCGAGTGGGTAGGGCTGTGACGACCGTGCACTCTGCATCACTACTCCTGATGAGTGACCGAGAGGACGGGATGCTGTCGGAGTACACACATTCTACCCCAAATCATAAATGGGGAGCGCAATGCTCTCATCTCCCAGTACACGTGGCGAGGGCTCTAACTAACACGTCACACTACCCATGAGCGGACCAACGGAGCACCGGAAGAGTCAAACTGACGTGCTACCACGCTGTGTCACGCTACCAATGAGCGTCACAACGGAGCACCGAACAGTGATGAAAACTGGCAAAGTGCTCGACAATAATGGAGCAATCTCTCACACAACATGCAATCATGTGAATGATGCATGTCACTAAGCATGGTAATATGCTAAATCAATCTCTGGACATATAATAATGTGCACCAAAGTAAATAAAATCATATCAAGGTATACTGATCAAATAAGGTATCAAACCTAGGTCCTGAACATGTGAAACATGGTTATATCACTACCCATGAGCATGTGAAATCAGATAGGTATCAATACGAGATGCAAACAAACAATCAATCAAGCAGGTAACATGTATTGGGCAGTGATTAACCGAACAAATAAGAAACACAATTAATGCAACATGTTAATTTCATTACTAAGCATATCAAGGACAATAAGTCAAAAGTACCCGCCTCCAATCGAAATAGTCCAGTCTGATATCGAGATACTCGTCTCGCGTCAAGGTCCTGTATCACCAATACACATATATTTTATTTAGCTACACTCATAAAAATAACTAAATAAAATCCCCAAAACTAATTTAGGGAAAAACCCTAATCACGTAACCTCAATTACCTATTTAAATCTAATAGTTAACTAGGGTTAGTAACTTAACCCCCAATCAACTCTTTAGCTTAGAAATCCAAACTTAAATCCACTACACAAATAGATTTAAAGTTAAACCTAAAACTAATTATAGTAACAAATTCTTTCTTTTCTTCACAGTACACATTCTTACCTTTGCTCTTGATCTAAAACCCCTGGCAATGTTTGTTTGAGTGTTGCCGGCAATAAACACCACTAGAACCAAGATCACTTCCAACAAATCCTCACTGGTTAGGATCAAAAGAAGAGATCAAACAGTGACGATTACAAATCAAAGAATATACCTCGATCCTACCTTACTCCGAGACCCCCACAGCTTCAAGAAAGAATAAAACAGTGCATCCTTCTTCAATGATCGGCAACAGGAAGAATCCACAGACTATGCCAGGCACGGGAGGCAGCCGACTGATGCGGCACCACCCTTTGATCTGCTCCAACAAAGAGGCGACTGAGATCTCCATGGTAAGGGCGAAGGGCGACGGGCAGAGGTAAGAAGTGGCGTCGCTGGAGTCGGGTGTCGCGGCTGAGGTTAAAGCACCGGCTATCGGCGCTGCTCCGTACGTCACCGGCGGCTAGGGCACGGTTTGCGGCGGTGCTACTCGGGTCGGCGGCGCTGGAAAGGGGCAGAGGGAAAAAGGCTTCGGCCTCGGAGAAGAGGAGGAGGCGGCTGGTATCGGCGCAGAGGAGGTTAGGGCAAGGAGAGGAGCGAGCGGTTTCGGGGAGAAGAAGCAGAGGAAACGGTGAAAAATGAAGGAAAAGGAAAATTAAATAAAGGAAAAAAAAATAAGAAAAAAAATTCAACTTTTCCTCATTTAAATGGGGTAGCTAAAACAAGCTTTTCCGGGCCTCGTTTTTGTCCCCGTTAACTCGTCCATACGATCTCCGAAAAATTCTCGAAAAATTTCCAAAAATTTTGGAAAATTCCCTTATTAATATTCGCCTATTTTCCGGTATTTTACATTCTCACCCACTAATAAAAATTTGGTCCCCAAATTTCGTTTCTACCATCAGCAAGTACTAACAACAGATATAAAGTATAAATGTTGAACGGTAAATAAATCACATACCTCAAGTGAAAAGATGGGGATATCGAGCTTGGATAGTATCCTCGAGCTCCCAAGTAGCCTCCTCGTCCGAATGATGCTGTCATCCGACTTTAACCAGCCGGATAGTCTTGTTCCGTAACTGACGCTCTTTCCGGTCGAGAATCCGTACCGGGGTCTCCTCATAAGTAATGTTAGGCTGAACTGGAACTGGGATATCTGCCAGCACATGCGCCGGATCAGGTACATATCTCCGCAGCATAGATACGTGGAATACATCATGGACGCCTGACAGGGACGGTGGTAGTGCCAATCGGTAAGCTACCGCTCCGATCCTCTCCAAGATCTCGAAAGGACCAATATACCGCGGAGCTAGCTTACCCCTGAGACCAAATCTCTTCACCCCTTTCGTGGGTGAAACTCTCAGAAATACATGGTCGCCAACAGAGAACTCTAGTGGTCTGCGTCTCCGATCAGCATAACTCTTCTGACGGTCCTGCACCACTAACATCCTCCGTCTGATAGTACGGACCAACTCTGCATCCTGCTGAACTCTATGAGGTCCCAACAACTGGGCCTCTCCAACCTCATCCCAGAGGACGGGTGTCCGACAAGGTCTACCATACAACGCCTCAAACGGTGCCATCTGGATAGCCGAATGGAAGCTGTTGTTGTAAGCAAACTCTACTAACGGCAGATGGTCCTCCCAACTGCCTCCGAAATCCATAACACATGACCTCAGCAGGTCCTCTAAAGTCTGAATGGTCCGCTCTGACTGTCCATCTGTCTGTGGATGGAAGGCTGTATTGAAACAGAGTTGTGTGCCCAAGGCTTGCTGCAGACTCTGCCAGAAACGAGACGTGAACCGTGGATCTCTATCCGAAATGATACTCAATGGAACACCATGTAGTCTGATGATCTCCCGACAATACAGATCTGCCAATCGATCCAGGGGATCAGTCCTCCGGATCGCTAAGAAGTGCACAGATTTGGTTAATCGATCAATGATAACCCAAATCGCGTCATGGCCTCGTCGTGTCCTCGGTAAACCCACCACAAAGTCCATAGTGATGTGATCCCACTTCCACTCAGGAATAGGAATCCGCTGAAGTAATCCTGCAGGTCTCTGGTGCTCAGCCTTCACCTGCTGACAGATAAGACATCTAGCTACAAAATCCGTGATGTCTTTCTTCATACCGTTCCACCAATAGGAACGTCTCAAATCTCGATACATACGGATCCCGCCTGGATGGATCACAAATCGAGAACGGTGAGCCTCCTAAAGTAGCTCCTGTAAGACCGGATGAGACTGAGGTACGCATAATCTGCTTCTGTAACGACCCGACTCCTGGGTACCAGGCTGTGAGCCGGATCGCTACATTAACTACTGAAAATACTGTGCGGAAAACTGAGCAAATTTGAAATTTGCTAAACTAATTACTGTAAAGTCTTAACCTGACATTCTAGGAGTACCTGAGTGTTGTACACATGCTAGGAGAGACAATCTATGCCTCTTGGATGTCCTGCTAGCTGCAGTCAGACATTTCAACCGATCCGTAAGTCGATTGAGCCTTCGGAACGATTCACAGATCGTTCCAGCTGATACTGGCACGGATGCACCCTCCGGACGAGACCGATCGGTGAGCCTCCGTGTTCGCCGCGCTCGTTACGATCCGATCGGTCATCGATCGATCGGAGCACCACTGTGATCGCTGGTGGACGCCTGCGCTTTATGTTTCGTTGCTCGATCGGTCTGTCGATCGATCCGTTGCCACCGATCGGTCGGTCGACCGATCGCGATCGCTGATTTCGCCCAACTCTCTCGTCGGTCGGATCGACGGACGACCGATCGATAGCATACGATAACATATCAGAGGTCTCGATCGGTCTACCGACCGATCTGATCTTTGATAGCAGAACGGATCGGCGCATCGATCCAACTCGATATGAAATCGAGTTTCGATTTCAGAACTTCCAAGACTGGAACGTGCCACAACTCACAGAGACCAGTTCTAGATACATGAAAAACACTCAAGAATGTGAATACTCATATTCTAAACATGATGACTAAACAAGATATAATTCACTAAACTGTAACAAGACTAATTCATAAAACCAGACGTGTTAAGTACTAAAACTGAATTAAAAGCGTGTAGATCCCAAGGATCGTTATTCCGAACCCTTGCACACACACATCATGTAGCATCGCCTCCCACCTCCGCTAGTCCACTTTTCTTTTACCTGTATCTGCAGTATAAGAAAAGTAGTACCTGTAAGCTTAAAGCTTAGTAAGAAACCATCTACCTCACTAAATCATGCATACGATGCAATTATGATTTTAAATCATGTTGTTTGAAAAAAACATACTGAACATGCAAGCATGGCATGGCATATCAAACAAAGCATAAACTGAACATGGCATAACATATAAACCGAGTATGAAACCGAACTAGTCATGCATATGTCTAAATCGTACATGAACTCAAATCATGTAAATTGAACCTGAACTGAACTGAAATTAGTGTTTTCATCACTGGTTTCAAATTTGAAAACTATATATAATAGATGAAAATACTAAACATCTCTTGGGCCTGCAATCAGTGTTATCTTGGCGCATCCCTCGAGACCCGGATTGCAAGTTCGAATCCAGCAGGTTACTAGGTTATCTCAACCTAGGGACGACTGTGGAGTCCAGCCATGGATATCTGATCCAAGCACGATGCCAACTGAATAAAAGTAAAATCTTGAATCTTTAATTTTACTGTCTAGGTTATCTGAACCTAGAGCTAGGTTATCTGAACCTAGAGGCTACTGTGGGAGCCCACCCAATGGATATCTGATCCATATAGCTGTAATAACTAATAATAACTGAATAAAATGTTTCTATTACATTTTATATGCTGTTAGGACGCCTATTGGTACATCCTTCTGAACTGGGCATTCTACCGAATGCTTGGCGTGCACTAAAAGCATGCCCTAAAACTGAAAACTATAAAATTACTGAACTAACGCCAAAACTAATAAGCGAGAGCAATTATACTGCTGGTGAGGGGTTTCTTACCTCAATCGTAAGGTTTTCTTACGATTCTATTCGCTAGGTGTTTCCGGAAAACTGTCCGCTCGACGAACCGCTTCGCGTTCCTCTCGCGGAGAAGAACCCCTTTCGTGTTGGAGTCGTCGCCGGAAGATGATCCTATGGACCCTTGCCTTGGTGTGCCGTGCGTGAGGAAGAGGAGAAGAAGGGAGAGGCGGTGAGGGTTTGGAAGAGAAAGTGTCGTGAGGTGAAGAGGTGCCGAACCAAAATAAACCAAACCCCACTTAAGTTTATTATTTATATTAAGTGGTTTAATGAACCCAACTCTAATATAAATATATTTGGTTCTCCTTCCTTTCAGCACGGCTCTGCTGGGTTCAACTGGTTACTAACATTATCCCTTACACCATAGGTCTCGGGTTCGATTCCCGCCTAAGCTATTTTGCGACCTATTTGTTTTTGCTACTCCCGCTACTCGGAAAATTCCGGAAAAATATCTAATAATTCCAGAAAAATCATAGAATAATTCTAAAATAAATTTGGGAATTTTTCGGGCTTTACAATCCCCCATACCTTATAAAAAGTTCGTCCCCGAACTTAAAACAATTCTGGGTACTTCTGTCTCATGCTGGCCTCTGCTCCTTTGTGATCGTGATTTTGCGGTGACTTTAACTAATGGTACTTCCTTGTTCCAGAATTTCTTCTGCTCGGTCTAAATAGGCCGACTGTCATAGCTGAGATCATCATGGACTGTACCAATGGGGCTCAATCACCTGGTGGCGTCTGGAATATGCTTCTTCACATGGAAACATGAAATACGTTGTGGATGCTGACATCTCCCGAGGTAGCTCTAGCTCATATGCTACCTTGCCCACTCTTCGTGATAAGGTATGGTCCCACATATCCGGGAGCTAGCTTGCCCTTCTTCCCAAACGCATGACTCCCTTCATGGGAGCTACTCGAGGAAAACTGATCCCCATCGAAAACTCTAGGGTCTGTGTATCGAGATAGCTCTTCCGACGGCTCTGTCTGTCTCTATCCTCGCGAATCTGTATGGTTGCTGTGGTATCTGCCACTAGATCTCAAGCTCTAGTTCCTTCTGCTCACCACTCTCATACCAGCAGTTGGTGATCGCACCTCCGCCCATAGAGTGCCTCATAAGGAGCCATGCCGATGGTGGCACGATAACTGTTGTTGCATGCTTAAACTCGGATATTTGCACCAACTTCCTTGAAATCTAGGGCACAAGCTCGGAGCATATCTTCGAGTACTGATTCACTCGCTCCGTCGACCATCCGTCTGAGGATGGAAGGCAGTGCTGAATTTTAACTGGGTGCCCATAGTGATTGTACACACTTCCAGAAGTGTGATGTAAACCTCTGTCTCTATTCGATATAATGGTTCGTGGGACTCCATGCAATCGGCAATCTCACGGAGATACAACCGAGCTAGCTTCTCCATAGAGTAGGATATCTTGATAGCTAAAAGTGGGCTGATTTAGTCAACCGACTATTACCCGGATGGCATCAAAACCATTCGTGGTTCCGGTAGTCCCACTATGAAATCCATGGAGATATCCTCCCACTTCCATTCTGAATCAGATTGCAGAACTCCTCCTGGTCGTGATGTTCTGCCTTGACCTCGGACAGGTGAGGCGGATGCTAACATATCTGGCGATGTCTCGCTTCATCCCGGGCCACCAAAAGCGTTTCTTCAGGTCTTGATACATTTGGTGGAGCACGGATGCATAAGCGTAGGGAGTCTGTGAGCCTCGTCTAAAATCATCTCGTAGCTCCTCCTGATCTGGAACACAGAGTCTGTCGCCAAAATACAACACCCCGCTAGCGGACACTCAATTCTCCACTTTCGATTACGCTAGCCCTTGCTTGATTTTCTGAATTTCAGGGTCCTGATCCTGAGCTGACTGAATATCACCAAGCAAGGTAGACTCTAAGGTCATAGTGGAAAGTTGTCCGACTATAAGCTCGAGACTAAAGGCCGTAATCTCCTTCCTTAGGGGTGGTGACATAGCTGCTAAAGATAATAAGGTAGCACTGGACTTTCTGCTGAGTGCGTCTGCTACCTTATTAGCTTTTCTCGGATGGTAGAGGATATCTATGTCATAATCTTTGACTAGTTCTAACCATCTACGCTGTCGCATATTCAGATCCTTCTGAGTAAAGAAATACTTCAGACTTTGATGATCTGTATACACTCTGCACTGAGCTCCGTACAAATAATGTCTCCAAATCTTGAGAGCGAACACCACTGCTGCAAGCTCAAGGTCGTGAGTAGGATAGTTCCTCTCATAATCCTTGAGTTGTCTGGAGGCATAGGCGATCACCTTGCCCTGCTGCATCAGTACTGCTCCTAATCCCAATTTAGAGGCGTCACTGTAGATGTCGAAGCTGTCTGTGTTTTCTGGTATAGCTAAAATAGGAGCACTGGTCAATCTCCGTTTTAGTTCGCTGAAGCTGTTCTCACAGTCCTCTGTCCACTGAAATTTCTTGTTCTTCCTGGTGAGAGCTGTCAGTGGGGAGGCTATCCGTCCTCTACAAATTTCCTATAGTAGCCTGCTAATCCCATAAAGATTATGCTTTCACTGGCGTTCCTCGGTCTCTTCCAGTTACTTACTGCTTCTATCTTGCTGGGATCTACCATAACACCATCTTTGGAGATGATGTGACCGAGAAAGGCTACCTGGTCTAGCCAGAATTCACATTTCGTGAATTTGGCGTACAACTGGTTCTGCTGAAGGATCTGCAAAACTGTTTTCAGATGCTCTGCATGGTCCTCCTGAGTGCCTGAATAGATAAGAATGTCATCGATGAACACGATGACAAACTTGTCTAAGTATTCTCTGAATACCCTGTTCATGAGGTCCATGAAAGTAGCTGGAGCATTTGTCACGCCAAAAGGCATGACTACGAACTCATAGTGTCCGTATCTGGTCCTGAAAGCTGTTTTAGGTATATCACCTTCCTTGACTCTAACCTGGTGATATCCTGATCTGAGGTCAATTTTAGAGAACACTGTGGCTCCCTTTAGCTGGTCAAACAGGTCATCTATCCTGGGAAGAGGGTATCTGTTTTTAATTGTGACCTGGTTCAAGGCACGGTAGTCTATGCATACGCATTCTTTGCCGTCCGATCTAAATCGGACGATTGATATCGCTCGCGGAGGGCCTTAGGAGAGACCGCCTAGTAGGCTGCCCCGCCGACAGCTGCCCATTCGGCGAAGCGTGTCGATCTTGGCATCGGACTCGCTCAGCCGTTGGATTGAGTTGCGTGATGGTTCCGAATCTCGAAGCATTCGCGATTGGAAAGACTTTATATAATTAAATAAATAATTTAAATTAACTTAGTCCCGTTGAATTTTTATAATTAATAATTATAAATAAAAATAAAATAAATGGGAGCAAATTCCAACAACCGCTTTCCTCTTCGCTTCCCTACAACAACTGATGCCTTTTTGGTTCCATCCCTTTCCCCTGTCTCGCTGCTACTGTCGCTTTTCTCTCAGCCCTAATAAACCACCGCTCGCGTCCGAGGAGGGAAAGCCCTCCGCCCGAGACCCCTCCTATGGCGGCTCCAGGTGCCCTTCCAACCAATCATCTCATTACTATGTCTCAATCTCGGAGTTGACTCGACCGATGGTGATAATTAGGCGTTGCATTTGGATTGAGATTTAGGTTTCTGGGTTTGGTTTTTCGTCGAAGTAGGTCGCAAAGTCGACATCTTTGGATGGTAGATGGTGTATCACCATGTTCCGTGGACCATCTAAGACAAGATACATCCGTGTAGCTGGCTGAGCTCCATCTGAGTCGGCGAAAGATCTGTTCTTGTTCTGCACCGGCCATGTGCCCTTCCCGTCCACATTCAAAACAACCTCGCGTACCTTGCGGCAAACTCTGGATGATGTTTCCCACAAGTAGCACACTTGGGATGTCTGGAATGTTTTCACTGGTCCTCCTTTTGGGTCACTACTTGCCTTACGTTCCCCTTCCAATTGGAGCTATGTCCTCTTGTTTCTGAGTACCGAGCTAGTTTGTCCCTGGGCCTGTGGAAACCTCGTCATTGGTGATATTGTCTTGATAGTGCTCATGATCGAGCACTACTCACTAGCTCCTCCGTGGTTTGTGGCCTATGAACGCCACCGCCTACATCATCATGCGATCTCGGTCCGAGCATCTTCAAAGATCAAGCGTACTCGTTCTTTCTCCGAGTCGACTAGTTCGACACGACGGGTTAACTCCTGAATTTCTTCACGCCCCGAATCGATAGGTTGCCCGACGAAATTCGTAAACTCGCCATAGTGTCGGTTTGTGATTTGCATATGAAAGAATTCCTCAAGAATTCTTTCTCGGTTGGCCCATGTCATCCAGTTTATCGCCACTGATTTAATCCGCTCCACCACATGCGCAAGCGTCTCCGTTAAGCATAAGGAGGCACACTTCACCTTTTCGTGCTCCGGCCGTCTAGAAGTTCCATCGTGCTTTCCAGGTGTTTTAAACCATGCCGAGCATCCCATGGTTCACCGGTGCTGAGAAGTTCTCGCTTAATTCTCTGCCACCGGATAAGGTAAGCTTCTCTCTTAGCCCCTACTGGGACTGATCTGCAGTCTGAGCTGGTACTACCTCTGTGATTACTGGAGTCGTGAGGTTCTGTATTGGAGTGACTGGGGGAGTAGTCTGGGTTAGCCTTTAAGGAGGCTATCTCCTGCTGCTGTAGCTGAGCCACTAATCTGTAAGGTCTGGGGGAGGCACTGAACTGCCTGCCTCGGCCGCTGCTGCTTTCTTAGCTGGACGTCCTCGTACCATTTTCTAAATAGCAGAGAACACATATATATAACTAAGCTATCATGTTATAGTTAACTACTGGTAACATGTTAAATACTATCACGGTAAACATAAATTAATTAACTACCAACATGAGAGCAAACATGGAAGCACACATAACCGATATGAAAGCTGAAAACAAACCGAGTGAGAGATGTTCTTACTTGGAAGTTGTAGGCACAATGCTGATGTGTGTGTAGGAAGTAAGGAACCTGCTCGATACCACTCATAACGACCCGACTCCTGGGTACCAGTGTGAGCCGGATCGCTACATTAACTAATGAAAATACTGTGGAAAACCGAGCAAATTTGAAATTTGCTAAACTAATTCCTGTAAAGTCTTAACGACATTCTAGGAGTACCGAGTGTTGTACACATGCTAGGAGAGACAATCTATGCCTCTTGGATGTCCTGCTAGCTGCGATCAGACATTTCAACCGATCCGTAAGTCGATTGAGCCTTGGAACGATTCACAGATCGTTCCCGATCGCAGGATGCACCCTGATCGGTCGGGAGACCGATCGGTGAGCCTCCGTGCTTCCGCCGCGTCGTTAAGATCCGGATCGGCTCATCGATCGATTCAGAGCACTCGATCGGCCAGACCGATCCGCGCTTTATGTTTCGTTGCCGGATCGGTCTCGACCGATCAGCCGCCATCGATCGGTCGGTCGACCGATCGGTGATCGCAGATTTCGCCCAACTCTCGTCGGTCGGATCGACGGACGATCGACGATAGCATACAAGAACATATCAGAGGCCTCGGATCGGTCGGCCGACCGATCCAGATCCTCGATAGCAGAACGGATCGGTCGTGCATCGATCCACTCGATATGAAATCGAGTTTCGATTTCAGAACTTCCAAGACTGGAACGTGCCACAACTCACAGAGACCAGTTCTAGATACATGAAAAACACTCAAGAATGTGAATACTCATATTCTAAACATGATGACTAAACAAGATATAATTCACTAAACTGTAACAAGACTAATTCATAAAACCAGACGTGTTAAGTACTAAAACTGAATTAAAAGCGTGTAGATCCCAAGGATCTTTATTCCAGACCCCTTGCACACACACATCATTGTAGCATCGCCCTCCAGCCTCCGCTAGTCCACTTTTCTTTTACCTGTATCTGCAGTATAAGAAAAGTAGTACCTGTAAGCTTAAAGCTTAGTAAGAAACCATCTACCTCACTAAATCATGCATACGATGCAATTATGATTTTAAATCATGTTGTTTGAAAAAACATACTGAACATGCAAGCATGGCATGGCATATCAAACAAAGCATAAACTGGAACTGAAACATGGCATAACATATAAACCGAGCATGAAACTGAACTAGTCATGCATATGTCTAAATCGTACATGAACTCAAATCATGTAAATTGAACTGAATCGAATCGAAAGCTAAATTAGTGTTTTCATCATGGTTTCAAATTTGAAAACTATACATATAATAGATGAAAATACTAAACATGTCTCTGGGCCCGCAATCGGTTTATCAGCGCAGATCCCTACGAGACCCGGATTGCAAGTTCAATCCAGCAGGTTACTAGGTTATCTCAACCTAGGGACGACTGTGGGAGTCCAAACCATGGATATCTGATCCAAGCACGATGCCAACTGAATAAAAGTAAAATCTTGAATACTGTTTTTTTACTTTGCTGTTCTAGGTTATCTCAACCTAGAGCTAGGTTATCTGAACCTAGAGGCTATCTGGGAGCCCACCCAATGGATATCTGATCCATATAGCTGTAATAACTAATAATAAACTGAATAAAATGTTTCTATTACATTTTATATGCTGTTAGGACGCCTATTGGTACATCCTTCTGAACTACCGAATGCTTGGCGTGCACTAAAAGCATGCCCTAAAACTGAAAACTATAACATTACTGAACTAACGCCAAAACTAACAAGCGAGAGCAATTATACTGCAGGTGAGGGGTTTTTACCTCAATCGTAAGGTTTTCTTACGATTCTATTCGCTAGGTGTTTCCGGAAAACTGTCCGCTCGACGAACCGCTTCGCGTTCCTCTCGCGGAGAAGAACCCCTTTCGTGTTGGAGTCGTCGCCGGAAGATGATCCTATGGACCCTTGCCTTGGTGTGTCGTGCGTGAGGAAGAGGAGAAGAAGGGAGAGGCGGCGGTGAGGTTTTGGAAGAGAAAGTGTCGTGAGGTGAAGAGGTGCCGAACCAAAATAAACCAAACCCCACTTAAGTTTATTATTTATATTAAGTGGTTTAATGAACCCAACTCTAATATAAATATATTTGGTTCTCCTTCCTTTCAGCACGGCCCTGCTGGGTTCAACTGGTTACTAACATTATCCCTTACACCATAGGTCTCGGGTTCGATTCCCGCCTAAGCTATTTTGCGACCTATTTGTTTTTGCTACTCCCGCTACTCGGAAAATTCCGGAAAAATATCTAATAATTCCAGAAAAATCATAGAATAATTCTAAAATAAATTTGGGAATTTTTCGGGCTTTACAGCTTCGGAAGTATATAACACCCTCCTCGTCTCGTGTAAACTCGGTCTGCTGCCCGGAAGCTATCTGACTGCCAATGAACTGACAATGCTTATCACCAGCCTGAGCCTCTCGGATCTTCGTCCTGATCGACGACTGAGCAACCATGGTAACCAGAATACCCTGCTCTGTAGATCCCTGCTCCTCAAGGTCTAACTCAGAAAAACTCTGAATCAAGTCCGTGACTGAAGTCCGGTGGCAAGCCAAAGTCCCTCTGGACTTCCTGCTGAGTGCATCGGTAACCACATTAGCTTTCCCCGAGTGATAGCTAATGGTACAATCGTAATCCTTCAAGAACTCCATCCATCTCCTCTGTCGGAGATTAAGCTCCTTCTGAGTAAAAATATATTTGAGACTCTTATGATCAGTGAGAATCTCAAATGTAATACCGTATAAATGATGCCGCCAAAGCTTCAGAGCAAATATGATGGCAGCTAACTCCAAGTCATGAACTGGGTAGTTCTTCTCATGCTCCTTCAGCTGATGTGAAGCATAAGAGACTACTCTGCCGTGCTACATCAGAACAGCGCCCAAACCCTGTAGAGAAGCGTCGGTATAGAGTACAAATCCATCCTCTCCAGAACGTAAAACCAAAACTGGAGCCGACACTAATCTCCGCTTCAACTCCTGAAAGCTGGTCTCATAATCCTCGGACCACGTGAACTTCACGCCTTACCTGGTAAGACGTATCAACGGCATAGCAATACGCGAAAAACCCTCGACAAAACGTCGGTAATATCCTGCTAGTCCCAGAAAACTGCGGATCTCCTACACTGACTTCAGCTGCTCCCAACTGGTGACAGCCTCGATTTTCTGAGGATCAACTGAAATACCTCTGCTAGAAACCATGTGTCCAAGAAAACCAACTGAGGATAACCAGAAAGCACACTTGCTGAACTTCGCGTACAGCTGATGTCGTCTAAGAATCTCTAAGACTATACGAAGATGCTGTGCATGCTCCTCCTCAGAATGCGAGTAGACCAATATGTCATCAATGCAAACGATAACAAACTGATCTAGATACTCAAGAAAAATGTGGTTCATCAAGTCCATAAACACCGCTGGAGCATTGGTAAGCCCAAATGGCATTACCAAAAACTCATAATGACCGTATCTGGAACGGAAAGCTGTCTTCTGGATATCTGAGTCTCTGACCCTCAACTGATGATATCCGGATTGCAGATCAATCTTAGAATACACTGATGTACCTCTGAGCTGATCAAACAAATCCTCGATCCGTGGTAATGGATATTTATTTCTGACAGTCACTGCATTCAGCTGTCTGTAATCAATACATAACCTCATAGTGCCGTCTTTTTTCTTGACAAATAATACCGGAGAACCCCATGGGGAAACACTAGGGCGAATGAATCCCCTATCCAAAAGCTCTTGGAGTTGAACCTTCAGTTCGTTCAACTCTTTTGGTGCCATACGATAAGGAGCTTTCGATGTCGGTGCGGTCCTCGGAATCAGCTCAATAGCGAACTCAACTGGCCTTCTAGGTGGCAAACTAGGTAGCTCCTCTGGAAACACATCCGGATACTCTCAGACTACTAGAACGTCGGAGAGCTGCGAACTACTGCTGTCGTCTGTACTAATCAAAGATAATAGGAAACCCTGACAGCCATGTGACAACAGTTTCTGAGCCTGAATTGCCGAAATGATCGATATGCCGTCATCTCTGATGCCAGTGAAATCCCACGAGGGTTGGTTCGGAGGCCGAAAGGTAACTACTCTCGTCTGGCAATCAACGGTAGCATGATATACTGACAGCCAATCCATGCCAAGAATGATATCAAACTCAACCATCTCCAATACTAAAAGATCTACTGTAAGTATCATGTTGCCAAAGTCTAAAGGGCAACCTCTGACCTCCTGGGTGACGTCTAATATATCACCGGACGATAGGGAGACAGTCAATCGCTGCAATCTAACAGTAGGTAATCTACCAATCTCCCGCATAAAGGTACGGGATATAAAAGAGTGCGAGCTACCAGTATCAATCAATATATCAGCGGAAAATGCATAAATAGAAATCATACCGCGGAAAACGGATCCGTCGGCTCGCTGCGCATCCTCTCTGGTAATCGCATGAACACGTCCAGTCTCTGGCGGAGGAGGAGGTGGTAACGCTGCCAGCGGCTGCTGCGTCTGGGCAGAAGCATGCCATTGAGGCGCTGCTAGGCAATGAGCTAGAGAAGACTGAGAGGATGGTGACTGATACTGTGCAGCTGGCTGCGACTGAGTCTGGTACCGCCCCTGAGTCGGATAATAAGGTCCTGAAACAAAACTCTGGGGTGCTACAGAAGCACTGGAGTACTCCTGTCCAAGCATGCCAAATGCTGCTGCTGAGGGAGCTGCTCCCTGCTGACGCTGTGAGGGTGAGAATCTCCGCCCTCCTCGTCGAGACACTGACTGACTAAACTGTCCCCTCTGCTCTGACCCTCCGGGAGTCGTGTGCTGAGCCTTCAGCTGACAATCTCGGCTCTGGTGCCCAGGCAGTTTGCAATAAAAGCAAACTGACTGTTCCAAAGTGCAGGCTGAAGAGATGTGGTCTCTGGAACCACATCGGAAACACTGTATATCGCCGGTGGACTGTTTCCGATCCTGCCGAGGAGACCGGAAACGTCCTGAGGAAGATCGTCCCGACTTCGAGGCCTCACGAGATACCCCGGAAGAACTCGACCTAACCGTCGCGACTACTCGATGCTGTCGCTCAGGTTCGCTGGATCTACCGATGTCTCGACCCGATGCTTCCTTTTCCTGTCCGGATATACTGTCCTGAGCTAAATCTATCATCAAAGCTCGATCCAAGGCATCGAGTAAGATGTGATCCTAAACCGCAAGCCGTACATGTAGATAACCATCCGGCCTCGAATAAATCAGATCATGCGAGTTCGTCCTCCGCAACTAACTCGACAAAACTTAGTCAACCGTGGAATTCAGATATACTCGGTCATCGAGCGTTGTTCGCCTCGACTCATAAAATCCTCGCTGAGCCATCGATAAGACAAGGAAAGAAGCGCCTCAAAAGCCTCTCTAAACCTTGTCCACGTGACGTTGCGCCACCAATAATAGAACATCGAGTAATCCACGGCATTAGCTTCATCCCAGAATGGTAGGCACCACTGCTTTCTCCCACTCGGAGCAAGCCATATAGAAGAAAGTCTGCTCCATAGTCTCTATCCATGACAGAGCCATACCCGGATCGAGATCTCCACGGAAAAGAGTGAAACGAGTCTTCATCGACTCAGCCAATGCTGGAATCCTAGCTCGTGCAGCGACAATATCAGTGAGCTGTGTCGGGACGGCTGCAGGAATCCCGGTGTTGCTGGGTAAACTGGAGCAAATGTCGTCGGTGGCACTGTAGGGTGAACATAAGTGGCCGCGGCTGGATGTACGGTAGGCAATGGTACCGGATGTGGAGTAGCCGGTATCCCTAGTGCAGGTGCTGCTGGGTACACTGTATGTACTGGGGGCACAGGGGCTGCTGGTGCCGGATACACGGTGGGTCCAGGTGGCGGTGGTACTGAATACGCTGTAAGCTGCGTTGGAGCAGATGTCGGGTACGCCAATGGTACCTCTGATGGTACCGGAACTATTGTAGGAATAGGTACGCTTGGCACAACCGAGGTAGGTACCTCTATAGGAGCCGTCGGGGTCTGAAAGCCCAACGTGCCCACAGCATGCTGAGTCAGTCCCTGACTGACAGGCTCACTAACAGTGGGCATCTCTGGTATATCCAGAGATCCCGTGGTCCTCGCACGTGGTCGTCCAGCACCACGTCTCACAGCAATACGAGTAGATCGTCTCATATCTGTTAAATTAAATTACAGATATTACTACAAGTATAAAAATCATAAAATAAACATCACACCTAATTGCTGTCTGGAGATGTTCTGTCACTGTCCAGTCCCCAACTTTTGACCTCAAAATTCCGAACGAGAATATCGTCGGAAATCCATACAAATCCGAAATGGAAATCCGAAACATAACCATATCGAAAATCCGAAAATGCTTAGTTTGACTCGCAAACCAGACTAACCCAAATATCCAGAATACCAACAACAGGTATCCGATAAATCTCCAGAACACTAAAAGCAGGTATCATAACCATGCTCTGATACCACTAAATTGGTATCAGATAAATCTCGAAAATTCATAATACAAAAATCCAACAAGTATCGCCAAACTTGGCGCTCTGATACCAAGTAAATAAATTGGTATCAGGTTATCCCAAACATCCAAAATACGAAAACAAAAGATCGTATAACTGTGCTCTGATACCACTAAATTGTCACGTCCCAGAGGAGTCCCTGTCCGAGAAAAATTTTGGCAGCATCTCCCCTGTACGGTGGACAATTTGAAACTTTTCTACATCTCATATACCTCAGCCACAGGCGGCTGGAATAATAACAATAAATAAAAACATTCACCATACAGTTTATAATAGTAACATCACAATACTACACTGACTCGAAATCCACCCTACTCCACTACACTCGTAAAACTCAAATCCGACGAAACTCACCTCTTCTGCCGTCCAGACAGGCATGTAGTAAAAACATATCGAATAGAACATCCATCAATATCAAAAGAAAAACATACGATGTCCAACTATCCAAATAACCAAGTACACACATAAGCAAATAAAAACCAAACCAAATGGTAAATAAATCCTCGAGGTCTGCAGGGATCTAGCACTACGTGCAGTGAGGACTAGCGACTGGAACTCCCTCCGGACAGCATCAACCTGAAAATAACAACAATGGAGGCAGGGTGAGTCCAACACTCAGCAGGTACAATTGATATGCAAAGTAAAGGAATAACACCTAGCACTAATCATGCGTACAGTCTCCTGATAAAAATAAAGATAAATGCAAACCGAAGTAGACAGGAGAGAATCTGTACTAACCAAGACCCGGTATAAGGATAAACAGTCTGAAACGTATAGAAGACCTGTATGCATGTCAAACATAGGTATCCAAACAATATGCAGCATATAAATGTAGCAAACACAATCACAAACAATAAATGCATCATGCACATGATGTCAATGTCATGGTCACCCCTGACGCCAGTCAGCCAACTCACAACAAAAGTGGGACCGAGTGGGTAGGGCTGTGACGACCGTGCACTCTGCATCACTACTCCTGATGAGTGACCAAGAGGACGGGATGCTGTCGGAGTACACACGTACTCCTACCCCAAATCATAAATGGGGGAGCGCAATGCTCTCATCTCCCGGTACACTGTGACGGGGAGGGCTCTCTAACGTGCTACACGCTGCGTCACACTACCCATGAGCGGACCAACGGAGCACCGGAAGAGTCAAACTGACGTGCTACCATGCTGTGTCACGCTACCCATGAGCGTCACAATGGAGCACCGAACAGTGATGAAAACTGGCAAAGTGCTCGACAATAATGGAGCAATCTCTCACACAGCATGAAATCATGCGAATGGTGCATGTCACTAAGCATGGTAATTTGCTAAATCAATCTATGGACATATAATAATGTGCACCAACGTAAATAAAATCATATCAAGGTATACTGATCAAATAAGGTATCAAACCTAGGTCCTGAACATGTGAAACATGGTTATATCACTACCCATGAGCATGTGAAATTAGATAGGTATCAATACGAGATGCAAACAAACAATCAATCAAGCAGGTAACATGTATTGGGCAGTGATTAACCGAACAAATAAGAAACACAATTAATGCAACATGTTAATTTCATTACTAAGCATATCAAGGACAATAAGTCAAAAGTACCCGCCTCCAATCGAAATAGTCCAGTCTGATATCAAGATACTCATCTCGCGTCAAGGTCTTGTATCACCAATACACATATATTTTATTTAGCTACACTCATAAAAATAACTAAATAAAATCCCCAAAACTAATTTAGGGAAAAACCCTAATCACATAACCTCAATTACCTATTTAAATCTAATAGTTAACTAGGGTTAGTAACTTAACCCCCAATCAACTCTTTAGATTAGAAATCCAAACTTAAATCCACTACACAAATAGATTTAAAGTTAAACCTAAAACTAATTCTAGTAACAAATTCTTTCTTTTCTTCACAGTACACATTCTTACCTTTGCTCATGATCTAAAACCCCTGGCAATGTTTGTTTGAGTGCTGCTGGCAATAAACACCACTAGAACCAAGATCACTTCCAACAAATCCTCACTGGTTAGGATCAAAAGAAGAGATCAAACAGTGATGATTACAAATCAAAGAATATACCTCGATCATACCTTACTCCGAGACCCCCACAGCTTCAAGAAAGAATAAAACAGTGCATCCTTCTTCAATGATCGGCAACAGGAAGAATCCACAGACTATGCCAGGCACGGAAGGCAGCCGACTGATGCGGCACCACCCTTTGATCTGCTCCAACAAAGAGGCGACTGAGATCTCCACGGTAAGGGCGAAGGGCGACGGGCAGAGGTAAGAAATGGCGTCGCTGGAGTCGGGTGTCGCGGCTGAGGTTAGGGCACCGGCTATCGGCGCTGCTCCGTACGTCACCGGCGGCTAGGGCACGGTTTACGGCGGTGCTACTCGGATCAGCGACGCTGGAAAGGGGCAGAGGGAAAAAGGCTTCGACCTCGGAGAAGAGGAGGAGGCGGCTGGTATCGGCGCAGAGGAGGTTAGGGCAAGGAGAGGCGCGAGCGGTTTCGGGAAGAAGAAGCAGAGGAAACGGCGAAAAATAAAGGAAAAGGAAAATTAAATAAAGGAAAAGAAATAAGAAAAAAATTCAACTTTTCCTCATTTAAATGGGGTAGCCAAAACAGGCTTTTCCGGGCCCCGTTTTTGTCCCCGTTAACTCGTCCATACGATCTCCGAAAAATTCCCGAAAAATTTCCAAAAATTTCGGAAATTTCCCTTATTAATATTCGCCTATTTTCTGGTATTTTACATCGCGGGCCATCAGTGCGAGGTGGCTCTGATGTTTCTGCTCTTCTTCCTCCGATTCGTCCGAGGAGTCGTTCCACGTTGCTTTGAGGGCCTTCTTTTTGGTTGGCTTCGGATTGTCGAACTTCAGTTTTGGGCATTCGTTCTTGTAGTGTCCCTTTTTATTGCAGCCGAAGCAAGTCACGTTCTTTTGTTCTGAGGGAGAACTGATCTTTTGAAGGTCCTTTTTGCTGAAGCTCCTTATTCTCCTGGTGAACATTTTTCTTACCAAGTTCACCAGGTGTTCTTCGTCTTCGGAGTCTTGGTCGGAATCTTCTTCATATTCAGGCTTGCTCTTCTTTTCTTTGGAGGACCCTGCAAATAAAGCTATACCCTTCTCGGCTCCAGCATTAGTTTGTTCATGTAATTCTAATTTACAGAAAAGATCGTCTAATTTTAAATTAGAAAGATTTTTAGAAATTTTGTAGGCATCTATGATTGATGCCCACAAACTATTACGTGGAAAAGCATTTAATGCGTACCTTATTAAGTCTCTATTTTCCATCTGGTGGCCTATCACATGAAGCCCGTTGAGAATGTCCTTGATCCTCGCGCGTGGAGCTGATTCGCCGTTTCACCTTCCTGCATTTTTATGTTAAGAATTTTATTTAAAAGCAAGTCCTGTTTTGTTACCTTGGCGTCGCTCGTTCCCTCGTGTAGCTCGATCAATTTGTCCCACAGCTCTTTAGCGTTTTTGTGTGGACCGACTCTGTTCAGTTCTTCTCTTGTTAATCCGCACTGTAGAGTGTTGATCGCTTTATTTTCTGTTGACGCCTTTTTCTTCAAATCTGCTGTCCAGTCTTTAGGATCCAGTATATTCCCGGAGTTGTCCGCTGGAATTTTATAGGGTCTCGTAACGCTCATCCACTGGTCGAAGTCTGTTTTGAGGTAAACCTCCATGCGCTTCTTCCAGTACGGAAAATTGTCCCCGTTGAAGGGTGAAGGTCGTACTGTGCTGAATCCTTCTGTCTGAGACATTTTAGTCCTGCGCACAGAAGAAGGAAAATAAAAACAAAAATCCCAAGACTTGGTCTTGGATTAGTAGTGCGGAAGAAGAAAAATAATATAAGTATCTAAATTGGTGTTGCACCAATTTAGTTTTAATTGCAACGAAAAAAAATTCAAAGCAGGTAATAATACCAGTTTGAAATTAAACGTAAAACTGAAAACCGAAAAAATAATTTTTCACCCCCTGTCTGATTGGTGGTTGCACCAAATCAGAGCGGTACCTGCTCTAATACCACTTGTAGGACCGTGATCGTTCAATAGAGGGGGGTGAATATCGATTCGAAAACTCGAGTGTAAAAATACGCAGCGGAAAAGTAAATGAACACACTTGATTTTACTTCATTCGGAGCCTGTGACGACTCCTACTCGAAGGCCCATGGTCCTTGACCACTTTCGTTGGGCAATCACTAGCAATTCGAATATGATTACAAAAAGAGTACAAGAAATGCTAATGAAACAAAGTGATACCGACAAGGAAATTTACCAAAGAAGAAGGAGCACTTTGTCGGAGCTTTGTTAGCGTCGCAGGAGCGTAGAGCAGCAGGGCAAGCAGTCAAAGAGTTCTCAGTTGTATTTGAAGCTCCACCCATGGGGCTTCTTTTATATGCTGCTCCAGGCGCCTGGATCCCTTCCGGGCGCCCTGGTGCGACGTGGCAGGTCTAATGAGCGAACTCCACGTGGCGACGACTCGGCCTGGATAAAATTCACCTCCGGGCGCCCGGACCCCTATTTCCAGAAACTTCCTTTCCTGCAAAACAGAGTTAGTCCGAGGCAAATATATATTCTGCAAAACAGATTGTTAGCACAACTAAAGTAATATGATTTAACAAGAAAAGAGTATGACTTAGATTCCGTCTTTCTGAGACCGGAATCTAGTCACGATCTCGACTTAGATATCCGAAATGGATCTAAGCCGGATCGACGCCTAATGTTCCCTTCCTGGGAATGCGTCCTCGCAGTCACTCCCCTCCAGTGACTTACCTCACTTACATGCCAGACGTCCGGTCAGCCCTTCGACCCGTCTGGATTTCTCGCCAGCTATCCGGTCAGCCCGTCGACCTAGCTGGACTTCTTGCCAAGAGTCCGGTCAGCCCGTCGACCTGCTTGGACTTCTCGCCAGCTATCCGGTCAGCCCGTCGACCTAGCTGGACTTCGTGCCAGACATCTGGTCAGCCCGTCGACCTGTCTGGACTTCTCCTGCACACTCTATTAAAGTGTCAGACAACAACAAAACTAACTTAACCTATTTGTCATTCATCAAAACCTAGGTTAGACCGTTAGTGCTACCCGCACCAACAAAGCCTTCCTGCTCTAGAGAACGAGCTACCGAGCCCTCTCCGACTTCCACGTCCGGTCCAGAGAACGAGCTACCGAGCCCTCTCTGACCTAGTCCGGAGAACGAGCTACCGAGCCCTCTCTGACTTCCACGTCCGGTCCAGAGAACGAGCTACCGAGCCCTCTCTGACCTAGTCCGGAGAACGAGCTACCGAGCCCTCTCCGACTTCATCCAGTCCAGAGAACGAGCTACCGAGCCCTCTCTGACCTACCATGCCATGCTTCCATACTTGGACTTTTCCCGTGCCAAGCTCCCTGCTTGGACTTTTCCGTGCCAAGTCTCCATACTTGGACTTTTCCCGTGCCAAGCTCCCTGCTTGAACCTTTCCGTGCCAAGTCTCCATACTTGGACTTTTCCGTGCCAAGTCTCTATACTTGGACTTTTCCCGTACCAAGCTCCCTGCTTGGACCTTTCCGTGCCAAGTCTCCATACTTGGACTTTTCCCAAATCAGGTCAACTCAAGTCGGGTCAACCAGGTCAACCTTGACCAAAGGTTGCACCCACAATCTCCCAAGTTCTTATTCTTGTCAAACATCAAAATATAACTTCTCTATTCTTGTCAAACATCAAAATATAACTTCTCCATTCTTGTCAAACTTCAAAATATACCTCGAGTCAGGTCAACTCGAGTCGGGTCACCCAGGTCAACCTTGACCTAAGGTTGCACCAACACTTAGCACATGAAATTGTTGTGTTGACCAACAGTACGCTCGGACGGGTGCTACTCAACCCAGAGGCATCAGGTCGGCTGATCAAATGGATGACCGAACTTAGTGAATATGACATACAGTATCAACCTCGCTCGGCCATCAAGGCACAAGCTCTAGCAGATTTCATTATAGAAGTTTAAGGTCCGAGGAAGAAAAGATTTGTAAAGTTTATGTGGATGGCTCCTCAACCAGACAAGGTAGCGGAATTGGCACTACAAAAAAAATACCCGTATAGGAGCAGTTTATTATGAGCGATTTTAACACCGCTCTTGAAAATCAAACAATAGAAACAGTTTAAACTAAATCATTTCTAATGCCTTACCTTTTTAGAACGGTTTTACAACCGCTCTTGTTGAATAGTTCTAACACCGATTTGAATAAACCGTTGCTGAAACCACTCTTAATGATTCAACTATTAAAAGTAATCTTGAAACTACTGATATTGGGTGCATTTAGCGGCAGTTCTATGTTAAACGCTGCTACTAACTGTTTCTATTGCTCTAATTTCTAATAAGAGTTATCAAACAGTACACTTTTAGCAGCCATTCTGTAAACCACTCTTATCGAAGTTAAAATTGATCAATATTTTTTAAAAAAATAACAATTAAAGTGTACAATTTACTTAATGTAATTTTATTTTGTACATCTCAAATTTAAATTTATTTATTTAATATAAATATTTATTAGTCAAACAAATTATTCTTTAAATAACTTATAAAATCTTAATTTTATTTATATCGGTTTTCATTCTTTTCTTATTTTTATTTTTGTTAAAAGAAAATTCTTAATTTTATATATACTAATTTTCTTTCTTTTCTTATATGTATTTTCCTTAAATTTTTTTCCTTAATATTTTTTCCCTAAACACATAACTTTCATTCTCGGCATCGCACGCAACCTCCACGCCTTCATCTTCCTCTATCTATCTCCGAAATTATAAATCTCATGTCAAAAATCATTCCACTTTTTTTATTCAACTTCGAACCTAGATCTCACGTCAAAAACTTTTCTTCTTCCTCTATTCAACTCCAAAAATCCTAAATCTCACTCTGAAAAACCTTTCTCTTTCTTTATTCGATTTTATCCATCCTCCAATTCGCACTACTAGAATATAACTTTGATATTTTTTTATAAATATTTTATAATGATATTTATTAAAAATTATTTATTTTAAAATTAAAAAATAATATTAGATTATTTATGATCAGAATATTATTAAATATTATTAAAAATTAACCTTAAAATAAATATTTTATTATTATTATTTATATAGAACCATTATTTTTAAAACATATTAACCTTATTATTTTTTTCTCTTAAAATTTTGCTTTTATTAGCTTCTAAAAGCAAGTAAAACTAACCTAAATTTTTTCCTTTCCACTTTTCAGCATCAACTAGAACCAAAGTCTTTTCCATAGATCATCTTAGTCTCATATTCCATAGGTAATCAAAATCGTTTACTAAACCTAACATTGTTGGACTTATTAAGAATAAATATATAATAAAAGAAAATTATTAATTAATTATTTAATAATTAACTAGCATATAAAATTATCTATCAGTAAGATTATAAATTAATAAATAAATGAATAAATATGTCTCTTAATCTTCTCCTAATTACTAAGAATAACAATATAACAAAAGAAACTATTAACTAGTTATTAAATAATTAACTAACACATAAAAATATTAATAGCTATAGTCTAGTTGGTTAGGATATTAGGTTAGAATTTAGGAGACCTAGGTTTGAATCCCAGTAACAATTAATTTCTTTTCCAACTTTAAAAGAAAATAAAAATAAAAATAGGGTCAAGTGTCCGAGGTCGGCGAGTCTACTTGTAGGATTAATGCTCATATAATCATGACATTTAGGCATTTTGAAATCACTCCTATATCCATGGTGTGTAAGAACGGTTTAAAACCATTCTAACACTTAAAGAGTTTTAGAGCGATTTTTTAATTTTTACCAACGGTTATGAAAACCGCTTCGATAGGATATAGGGACGGCGACAAGAGGTGCGGTTTTCAAACCGTTGGTAAAAGTGTAGGAGTGGTTGAAAGACGCTCTTAAAAGTCAAAAAAACCGTCCCTATATGGGTGTTTTTTTTGTAGTGTGGTGTTCTTCTTATATCTCCAAGGGAAGACAGACTCCAACTTTCTATTAGATTGAATTATAGAATCACTAACAATGAAGTAGAATATGAAGCATTGATAGCTGGATTGCAGGCCGCTCGGCATATAGGAGCAGCTCGGGTCCTCATCTATTCTGATTCTCAATTAGCAACCCAACAATTATCAGATAACTTTGAAATTAATAACGATAGGCTCAAGTTATATGCTGAGGCATTTGATAAGTTGAAGTCTCAATTTCAAGAAGTGAATATACAAAAAGTTCCTCAGTCTGAAAATCAAGTAGCAGATGAATTAGCTAAGTTGGCCTCTGCTATAACACCATGGAATTTGGATCGGCCAATGGAACAGACTCTGTTAATATCCTGTATCGAAAGACAAGCTGACATAGAAATACAGGACGACTGGAGGGCACAAATCATATTGTACTTACAACAAGGTATTCTTCCCAGAGATGCAGAACAAGCAAGGATATTTAAGAAGAGAGCTGCTCAGTATACTATGATAGGGGAGCAGTTATATAAGAGAGCTTTCTCCAGACGTTTGCTGAAGTGTATTAGCTCAGAAGACATACAATTTATTTTACAAGAGGTTCATCAAGGCTCGTGTGGTAGTCATATAGGAGGGAGATCCTTAGCTCGTAAAATTTTATTAGCAGGATATTTCTAGCCTACTCTACACGAGGATGCTAACAAATTAGTAAGAACTTGTATTTCTTGTCAAAAAACATCAAAATATTCCGCATCATCCCACACAGTTATTAAGGACCTCCATAGTCTCCTGTCCCTTTGATCAGTGGGGCATGGACATAGTGGGCTCATTTCCTATGGTGGCTACACAAAGAAGGTTTTTATTAGTAGCAGTAGACTATTTCTCTAAATGGGTAGAAGTGGAACCACTTGCTCGGATTACTGAAGATGCAGTTATTAAATTCCTATGGAAAAATATCATATGCAGATTCGGTTTCCCTCATAAATTGGTTTCTGATAATGGAAGGCAATTTCAAGGAGACAGAATCCTAGACTGGTGCAAAAGTTATGGCATTATTCAAGCATTCACCTCCGTGGCGTATCCACAAAGTAATGGTCAAGCAGAAGTAACCAATAGAAAAATCATAAGGGGCTTAAAAACCAAACTGGATCATGTTGGAGGTAGCTGGGTAGATGAATTACCTAGTGTTCTTTGGGCCTATCATACTACACCTCGAGAAGCAGCAGGAATTACTCCTTTTCAATTAGTTTATGGAGGAGAAGCAATAATTCCCATCGAAGTGGGAGTAGAATCTGATAGAAAATAATTATATGATGGAGACAATGTTGGTCGACGACTCATGGAGCTAGACTTGATAGAAGAAATTAGAGACAAGGCTACAACTCGTCTCACCTCATATCGACAACGAATGAGGCAAAATTATAACAGAAGAGTTATCCCAAGATTTTTTCAAGTAGGAGATCTGGTATGGAAGCGTGTTAAACCCGTTGGGGATGTCAGCAAGTTAGCACCACAATGGGGAGGACCTTACAAAGTGATAGAAAAACTCACATCGGGTTCATATTATCTTCAACATACTGAAGGAAGAATTCTCGAGCGTCCCTCGAGTGCAAATCATTTGCAGCCTTACCGAGCCTAACAAGATCACATCATTCAAGAATACATCTGAAGGAACAAATCCAAATTATTTGAAGCGAGTTCCTGGCGAACTAAGAACAAGTATGCTTATAGTTTATGTACTCTATTTCTCTTAATGGATACAATGCAAGACAAATGTCGCTTGAGAAATAAAAGTGGTTCAGACAGTTTGACAATTATTGGCCAAACCTTTGTAATCTATTCAAGCACCAACAATTGGGAACCTTAAGGAAGGAACTATCCAATTTCCTTAAGAAAAGCTAAGAAAACATTAAATCATTACAAGGTTAGTACAAGCACTTTAGTTTTGCATAAAAACATAGTCGATCGGGAAATCTCATTAAGTAACTCGGACGGGTCTTCATGGGAGGAACCGGAGACTTTAAACTATCACAGAACATAGTCGATCGGGAAATCTTATGAAGTAACTCGGACGGGTCTTCATGGGAGGAACCAGAGACTTTAAACCATCACAGAACATAGTCGATCAGGAAATCTCATGAAGTAACCCGGACGGGTCTTCATTGGAGGAACCGGAGACTTTAAACTATCATAGAACCTAGTCGATCGAGAAATCTCATGAAGTAACTCGGACAGGTCTTCATGGGAGGAACCGGAGACTTTAAACCATCACAGAACATAGTCGATCGGGAAATCTCATGAAGTAACTCGGACGGGTCTTCATGGGAGGAATCAGAGACTTTAAACCATCACAGAACATAGTCGATTGGGAAATCTAATGAAGTAACTCGGACGGGCCTTCATGGGAGGTACCAGAGACTTTAAATCATCACAGAACATAGTCGATCGGGAAATCTCATGAAGTAACTCGGACGGGTCTTTATGGGAAGAACCGGAGACTTTAAACCATCACATCACATAGTCGATCGGGAAATCTCATGAAGTAACTCGGACGGGTCTTCATGGGAGGAACGGGAGACTTTAAACCATCACAGGACATAGTCGATCAGGAAATCTCATGAAGTAACTCGGATGGGTCTTCATGGGAGGAACCGGAGACTTTAAGCCATCACAGAACATAGTCGATCGGGAAATCTCATGAAACAGCCCGAACGGGTCTTCATGGAGGAATCGAAGACTTTAAACATCACAGAACATAGTCGATCGAGAAATCTCATGAAGTAACTCGAACGGGTCTTCATGGGAGGAACCGGAGACTTTAAACTATCACAAAGCATAGTCGATCAGGAAATCCCATGAAACAGCCCGGATGGGTCCTTATGGGAGGAACTGGAGACTTTAAACTATCATAAAAGCATAATCGATCAGGATTATATTGTCGAAGTAAATTCAAAGTTATACATGTTAGGATCGATGGTCCTCGGCTAGAGAGGGGGGTGTGAATAGCCGCCCCAAATCGTTCGCGTTTCTTTCTACAAACTAGGGTTAGCGCAGCGGAAATAAGAACAAGAAACGAAAACAAGAAGATCAAACCTCAACGCGTCGATGTAACGAGGTTCGGAGATAAACTCCTACTCCTCGGCGTGTCCGTAAGGTGGACGAGCCCTATCAATCCGTCGGTGGATGAGTCCCCGGAGAACCGGCTAATAATCACTCCTTCTGGGTGGAGAAACCTCGCCACAAAGTTTTGCAAAAGCAATACAAGAAGGAGTATACAGCAAGAAGCAAAATACAATACAACTGTAAAACCTTCGCTTACTTGCCTTCTCTTCGACTGGATGAAGCAGCAGCTTCAAGCGCCTACAACAGCAGGTGACCAGCTCACACGAAGCTTCGGAACTCAACAAAGCTCAAGAGCACAACAGCAAGTAGAAAGAAGAGGAAGAAGTTGTCGCGCAGCAGCCCTCGACCCCTTTATACCGCGAAGAAGAAACAGAAACTAGCCGAGAAGAGAACCCCGATCGGTCTACGGACCGATCAGGTCCCTGATCGGTCCCTGGACGCTTAGTGCACGTAACCTTCGCATTCGATCGGTCCGTGGACCGATCAAAGCACCGGATCGGTCCACGCATCGATCCCAACTCCGGCGTGCTTCCGCGACATCGCTCCCGATCGGTCCCCGCATCGATCAGATGGCCCGATCGGTCTGACCGATCACCGCTTTTCGCCTGTTGCTGGCGATCGGTCACCGATCGATCAAGAATCGAACAGAGTTTCGTGATCCGATCCGTCACCGCACCGATCGAGAAACAGATCACCGGATCGGTCGGTGACCGATCCGAGCTTGGTTTTTGCCCAAACCAAGTCCCAAGACTTCAAACCAATATCCGGTCAACCTTGACCTATTGGTACTTCATCCCTAGCATCCGGTCACCCTTGACTGCTAGAACTCCCTCGCCAAGTGTCCGGTCAATCCTTTGACCTACTTGGACTTTCCAACACCAAGTCCGATCATCCCCGATCCATCTGGATTTTCCTTGCCGGCTTTACTCACCAGACTTTCCACGGCTTCACTCACCAGGATTTCACACCGCCTTACATGCCAGTTAGGACCTTCCCACTGCCCGGCTTCACTCACCAGGACTTTCCACACTGCCTAACATCCCAGTTAGGACTTTCCCACTGCCTGGCTTCACTCACTAGGACTTTCCCCGTGCCAAGCTCCCTGCTTGGACTTCTCCAGTGCCAAGTCTCCATACTTGGACTTTTCCGTGCCAAGTCTCCATACTTGGACTTTTCGCGCAAGCTCCCTGCTTGACTTTTCCGTGCCAAGTCTCCATACTTGGACTTTTCCACAAGCTCCCTACTTGACTTTTCCGTGCCAAGTCTCCATACTTGGACTTTTCCCGAATCAGGTCAACCCTGACCTACGGTTGCACCAATAATCTCCCAAACATCTATTCTTGTCCCACATCAAGAATAGAACTCTCTCACGAGTGTCAAACATCAACATGCAACACAACTAGGTCAACCTTGACCTAAGGTTGCACCGACAATCTCCCCAAGTCAAACATCAAAATACAACTCGAGTCACGTCAACTCGAGTCGGGTCAACCAGGTCAACCTTGACCTAAGGTTGCACCAACAATCTCCCCCTTTTTGATGTTTGACAAAACCATAATCAAGTTAGGTTAACCCGATAACCTAACTTAGGTTTTCAATCATCTTCCAATGTCCAATGTTCTTTCCTTGAACATTCTCTGGACATTCTCCCCTTAGGTTAACCCAATAACCTAACTTGGGCTCTCCAATAATTCTCCCCCTTTTTGACACACATCAAAAAGAATTCCAATGTTCTTCCTTGAACATTCCTTGACATTCTTTCCCTAGCTTAGGTTAACCCGATAACCTAACTTGGGTTCTCCAATAATTCTCCAATGAATACTCTCCCCTTTTTGACACACATCAAAAAGACAAAGGAGAGTATCAAGGTCAAGAGTTTCTTCCTAATGAAAGTCCCATACCTTTCATTGAAACTCTTAATTTCCCCCCTTGATACTAAACTCAACAATCAACTTAGTGATAATCCCATATCACTAATCCTCAAGAGTCTTAAGGAGTACAAACTCCCCCTAAAAGTCAACTCCTCTTGACAATTAGGTAAGACTCCCCCTAGAGGTCAACTCCCCCTTGACCATTGCACCAACAATGTCTTTGAGAGTTCCAAACCTTAGAAATCCACAAAACCCAACTTCCAGCTGAAATTTCAGACCAACAGCTGAAAAATCAGAAACTGGCACGCACTGATCGGTCCCCAGACCGATCAGAATCCCCCTGGATCGGTCCCCAGACCGATCCACGCTTCACTGATCGCACTGGATCGTCACTGATCGGTCACCAGACCGATCAGAACTTCCCTGGATCGGTCCGGTGACCGATCCACACTCTGAAATCAGAGATTTCTGATTTCCCTTCCCGGAAATTCAGAAACTCCTAAAAAATTCCAGAAAATTCGAAAAAATGTGAAATTTTGAGGATACATTCCTCATAACATATACTATCATGGAAAAATAGTTTTCTATGAGAATAACTTCCATTTTCAAATCTTGATACAAAATTCAAAAACTTTGAAATAATTCAAAGTTAAGTCAACTTTGTATCACAATGTTCAATGATGAATGCTATCACTAGGAAAGCTTCATCAAGGTTTTTCAAAACAATTTTGAAATGATTTCAAACCCTTTAATTTGGGACCACAATCTTAGGGCTATATGTACATGACTTGTACACAAGCTTTCCCTATGATCCTCCTTTTCTTGAATTAGGCTCATCTAGGTACAAAAACTATGCACCTTGATCCTAACTCATGATCCTAATATCTCACACACATCTAAGGTGTATCAAACCACATTCAAGTCAATTTGATGTGAGATATGGGTTAAGGTCAACTTAGGCTAAGTTCTCATGCATTTTCTACACTACACTTTGATCTCAATACCAAAATGTGTTTTTATCCTTAAATCAATTTCATTGATTCTTAATGCAAGAGATGATGACATGGCATAAATTAATAACATAAATGACAACATGTGCCAATGTCATGATGTCATGGCATAAAGTTTGAAACGAAACTAACACATGACATAAAAACTAGCCTAAGCATTATCATGACATTTCAAATGATAATAAAACTAAACATGATGTCATGACATGTGAGGGCAAACAATCATGGCAAGATTTAGCATAAATAAATATACCTAGATTACCTATCTAAGTATCCTTAACCACTTGGCTAACTTCAAATTTAATCCTAGATTGCCCCAAAATGCCAAAATCCTAATTTTGACACTTCTTGAACTCTAGATTTTCCCAAATTGTGCCAATTAAGATTGAAAATGAAATTTCCAATCTTTAGGCACATTTAACTCTTCAAACGAGTAAATGATAATTCCATTTCATTTTCAAAAGTTCTTAAAACCTTGAAAATGCTCCTTGAGTGTCAATTTCCTCAAAGTTGGGTTAACTACCCTTCTAATCGGAGTTGACACTCTCTAACCCATCTATGGGGTAGAGAAGATGCTCCTAGGAACCCAATACCTATTAGAGCTCATTGGGTTCACTAAATATTCACTAGGGATAACTTCCCTAGCAACCCTCCTAATGACCCTCTTAGGCTTTAAAGCCTTGGCCATTTGGGACTCATCAAGATCAACTCTAGGGGTGACTCCCCTTGTGACCTTGATGTTGGTCTTCCTAGCCCTAGGTTTTGTTCCATAATCGAATGGAACATTATGATAAGTGGACTTGACCACTTGAGACTTAGGTTTGTGACCCAAACCTTTCTTGTTCTTGGACATTGGTTTTTGACCCTTAAACCCTAGAGATGACTTCTCCAAGTTCTTAAGAGCCTTTTCCAAAGTATCAAGTCTTGACCTCAAGACTTGATTCTCCTTCTCTAATACCTCAATTTTTAATTTTTCATTTTTCTTTGAGGTATTCCTAGGCATATGTCTAGATGATTTGGGATTTCTATCTAGGTTTCCCTTAACCTTAGATGAGTTAATCCTAGGGTTGGCTTTCCTAGTGTTATCCTTATCTAGACTAACATCTTTGGCACCTAAGCACATATATTGGTTCCTAGAATTATCATGCTTATCATTCTTGACAATTGCAATAAAACTACTAGCATGAGTCTTATTATTATTGCAAGAGTGTGCCTTAAATGTTACCTTAGGGTTTGCCTTAGCTCCCCCTATCGACGTGCTCGGTCTCTTGTCCTTGTGAGATTGCCTCCCCCTCGGACATTGACTCCGATAATGTCCCCTTCGCTTGCATTGGAAGCACACCACGTGCTCCTTGCCCTTGCGTGTTGGGACTCCGACTTCCTTGACCTTTGGTGCCGGTGGAGTCTTTCTAACCCTCTTTGGACACTTACTCTTGTAGTGCCCAAACTTCCTACACTCAAAACACATTATGTGTAATTTGCTTGAAATCACAGTGTTTGAGTTACCTAGGGTTGTGGATGTAGATGAGCTTTCTTCTTCATCCCTTCCGGAGGTAGATGCTTCTTCTTGCTCCGAACTTGAACAAGAGGAACTCTCCTCCTCTTCTTCCTTGGATGTTGAGTAGCCCTCAACTCCCAATTCGCTCCCTCCATGATGTGAGCTACTTGGCTCACTAGGCTCCTCTTCATGGCTTGAAGTGGAGCTCTCCTCATGGTACTTGGCCAAGTTATCCCACAACTCCTTGGCATTGTTGTATTTACCTATCTTACACAAAACACTAGTAGGTAATGAAAATTCAATTGTTTTAGTTACCTCATTGTTGATCGTGGATTGGTGAACTTGTTCCTTCGTCCACTTGTTCTTCTCTAGAGGCTCTCCTTCTTTATCCATTGGAGGAGTAAACCCTTCTTGTACACAAAACCAGTTCCACATATTAGTCCTAAGAAAATACATCATCCTTACCTTCCAATATGCGAAGTTGTCGTTGTAGAAGGGTGGAATGGTGATGTCTTCTCCAAATTGATCCATCTCTAGCTTGTGCTCCCACGGGTGTGAATCCGATGAATAGCGGCCTCGCTCTGATACCACTTGTTAGGATCGATGGTCCTCGGCTAGAGAGGGGGGTGTGAATAGCCGCCCCAAATCGTTCGCGTTTCTTTCTACAAACTAGGGTTAGCGCAGCGGAAATAAGAACAAGAAACGAAAACAAGAAGATCAAACCTCAACGCGTCGATGTAACGAGGTTCGGAGATAAACTCCTACTCCTCGGCGTGTCCGTAAGGTGGACGAGCCCTATCAATCCGTCGGTGGATGAGTCCCCGGAGAACCGGCTAATAATCACTCCTTCTGGGTGGAGAAACCTCGCCACAAAGTTTTGCAAAAGCAATACAAGAAGGAGTATACAGCAAGAAGCAAAATACAATACAACTGTAAAACCTTCGCTTACTTGCCTTCTCTTCGACTGGATGAAGCAGCAGCTTCAAGCGACGCCTACAACAGCAGGAAACCAGTCGTAGAAGCTCACACGAAGCTTCGGAACTCAACAAAGCTCAAGAGCACAACAGCAGCTCAGTAGAAAGAAGAGGAAGAAGTTGTCGCGCAGCAGCAGCCCTCGACCCCTTTATACCTGCGAAGAAGACAGCGAAGAAACTAGTCGTTGCTAGCAGCGAAGAGAACCCCGATCGGTCTACGGACCGATCAGGGCCGATCGGTCCCCGCATCGACGCTTAGTGCACGTAACCTTCGTCGATCGGTGTGGACCGATCAGCAGGATCGGTCCACGCATCGATCCCAACTCCGGCGTGCTTCCGCGACATCGTCTCTGATCGGTCCCCGCATCGATCAGATGGCCCGATCGGCCGTGGACCGATCACCGCTTTTCGCCTCGTTGCTGGTCGATCGGTCACCGATCGATCAAGAATCAACAGAGTTTGTTGATCCGATCCGTCACCGCACCGATCGAGCAAACAGTATCACCGGATCGGTCGGTGACCGATCCGAGCTTGGTTTTTGCCCAAACCAAGTCCCAAGACTTCAAACCAATATCCGGTCAACCTTGACCTATTGGTACTTCATCCTAGCATCCGTCACCCTTGACTGCTAGAACTCCTCGCCAAGTGTCCGGTCAATCCTTTGACCTACTTGGACTTTCCAACACCGAAGTCCGATCATCCCCGATCCATCTGGATTTTCCTTGCCCGGCTTTACTCACCAGGACTTTCCACCTGGCTTCACTCACCAGGATTTCCACACTGCCTAACATCCCAGTTAGGACTTTCCCACTACCTGCTTCACTCACCAGGACTTTCCAACTGCCTAACATCCCAGTTAGGACTTTCCCACTGCCTGGCTTCACTCACCAGGACTTTCCCCGTGCCAAGTCTCCATACTTGGACTTTTCCAGTGCCAAGTCTCCATACTTGGACTTTTCCAGTGCCAAGTCTCCATACTTGGACTTTTCGCGTGCCAAGCTCCCTGCTTGGACTTTTCCGTGCCAAGTCTCCATACTTGGACTTTTCCAGTGCCAAGCTCCCTACTTGGACTTTTCCGTGCCAAGTCTCCATACTTGGACTTTTCCCGAATCAGGTCAACCAGGTCAACCCTGACCTACGGTTGCACCAATAATCTCCCAAACATCTATTCTTGTCCCACATCAAGAATAGAACTCTCTCACGAGTGTCAAACATCAACATGCAACACAACTAGGTCAACCTTGACCTAAGGTTGCACCGACAATCTCCCCAAGTCAAACATCAAAATACAACTCGAGTCACGTCAACTCGAGTCGGGTCAACTAGGTCAACCTTGACCTAAGGTTGCACCAACAATACAGATTTCTTCACAAGAATCATTTGGTATTACCCGCTAAATCCAAAGCCATGTTCGAGGGGGATTCCATATATACATTATATTTCCTATCTAAAGGCCCGATTACATAAAGCTCTTTATTTAATATCACCCAGAGTACTATACTCAGTTAATAGCTCAGAAATCCCATAAAGTTCCTCATATAAAATCGCTCGAAATTACCCGTTCTTCTGAAGTATGAATGATACCCGGCACATGCCTACCTGAGGGAAATTCAGGGAGATTAGGGGAAATTTTATTGTTCAAAATTATATGGTCAAGAAAGATATTATCGGCAAAGGAGTTTATTAAAATAAGATTTAATCCCGAGGATTAAGTAAGGAATTATTGAATAAAGTAGCACATATGCTCAGTTTCCGGAAGCATTTCAAAGGAAGCAATCTCAAGCTAACACAAATTGGAAAAAGAAACAGGTAAGTATCAAACTTTCTCCTGATATTGCAATCACTTAATTACAGATTTTTCAGTTGCAATTCCTTTCATTACAAGTCTTTTCATTGCAAGTTCTTTCATTATCAATCTTTTTAAATACATAACCATGCTTACTTAAAATGACCCGTTAAATCTTCGGGTAATTCTTTGTTGAATCTGCGATGGTTTATGAATGAAAGAGGAGGTTCTCTGGGTAGATAACCACCCTCTCTCAGTAGTTAAAGGATCCCTGTCACAGAATGATTCAAAGTCCTTATAATTCGACAAACATATTCTTGAGCAAACGCCGGAGATCTTAGAAAAGTTAAACGCCTTCCTTCCCATCGGTCTTTCTCATGATCCTTGTAACTTTAAAAATCAGCTTGTAGTTTAGTGTTTTGATCTTTGAGAGTGTCTTTCTCCAATTTAAGTTGTTCCAGTTCCTTTTGGAGCAGTGATAACTCGACATCTTGAGCCTTTCTTTGTTCTTGTTCCTGTAGAATAGCCAAGTCATGTGAGGCTGAATCTTGAGCCAGCTCAGGGAGAAAGACATAATGAAGCCTCTCTACTTTCTCTAAAACAAGGCTTTTAAGGAAACATCTGAGAGAGCTTTTTCCTTCAAAGTAATTTTTAGTCAAAGACCAGAATGTAATCGATCCACCTGTAGCTCCAAAGTTCTCCTTTCAAGCTCTTTGTCTTTCAATAATTGTTGCAATTCCTAAATATGAGAAATATCCTAAATATCATAAAAATAAAAATAACTAAAAAAAATCTTTTGAGGCTTCGAAAAAGACCTAAACGGTTGGTTTTGACCTCGAACCCATAACAAATGTAGTTTTTTCAATTCTACACGATGAGTACTAACAGAATTTGATTCTGAGACCCGAGTTAAAAATTATGTCCTCCGTAAAATTGAATCCTTTTATATTGATCTTTCATCACAAAGTGTGTACGATTGTCTAGAAGGGACTATTAAGTTGACGATTTTATCTTTTAGTAGTGCTCAAGTATCTGTAATGGAACGAACGGACAAAATTTTTGTTATGATCATGAGTTGGAAATTAAATCTGAGAAAATCAAATCCATTTATTAATCTCATCATTTTCTTTCCAGATTAACATTGAACATCAGAAAGAAAAAAAAGATTCGACATCATCCCATCATCCCTAGCTCTCTGCTAATTTATTTTGAAGGAAGCTTACTACAGCAGCAGACGCCATTTTTGCAGGCGGCAAAACTTGGTGAATCACAGACGGAGAAGCAGAAGCCATCATTAATGCAACCGACATCCGTACAAACAAAATGAATGGGTTTCTCATTTATCGGTACTCCATCATCTGCAGATTAAGAAAGGATGCATGCATGCATGGCGTAAACATTAGCTAACAATATATATAATCAAATATCTTGAGATATATTCAATGACAAATGTGTACGTGGCATGCAGTACCAGATTTAACGAGCACGAAGGATGAGGAGAGAAGAAGGGCGACGATGACAAGGAGAAAACAATACTGCTTGGAAGTCATTCCTATCGCCAAAGGTCTTTTGACGTTCTTAATAGTTAAGCTAGTTTTGATAGAAATGTTAATGACGAGTAGTTATATTTATAATGTCGTGAGGGACTCGTAAACGAAAGGAACGTGACAACAGAATTAATTTTAAAAAAAAAATATTTTAAATTTACTCATTCATTTGTTTACTTAAAAAAATACGCTCTTTCATTTTAAAAATCAAATCCAGCCTGCCCTTTTTTTATTTTTTATTTTTTTAATGTGGTGCTCTTTAATTTCTTTTATTGTTTACTTGAAAAGCCATTCTCTTTCATTATGTAAAAACTAATTAATTTATTTGCCTAAGTAAGCACAAACATAAAAGGTATGTATCAAAAGTGAATAATTTATCATGCAAAACTTCCTAATTTTCGTTGCTTGCAAACTTATTATATCAAAGTAATTTCATTTTACTTTGAGTAACTATTTAAAGCATTAATTACAATTAAATATTCTATCAATTAGTCAATTAAATAATTTATTTTATTAATTGTCTTCCTGTGACGAGATACTAGATCTTCTTAATTTTTTGAGCAACGACCACTTTCTAGACAAAGCCTCTTAAGAAAATTAAACATTTAATCTACTCTCTGAAAACCCTAAGTCCAATTAGATTTTAATTTAGATAAGATTTTGGAACCCAATATAAATTCCAGCCTACTGGATTAATTAAAAATCCTTTGGGTATGTATTTCTTTGAAATTTTCTTAATTTGTCCCTTGTGATATTTAAAATACCAGTTCAAATTATTATATCTTTTATTGTTTTGATTAAACGAACATGCACGATTTTTCAAGTATGCTATTTCTGTTTGTAAATTATCATTTTTCAATAATTTAATAAACTTGAATAATTTATCGAGAGGCAGAGATCGTACCTAACTTACCTTGTCGATCTCATCATCCGTAGCTCCCCCTGAACTGCTACTTTCATCCGATGTAGCTTCCCCTTCATCGATGCTCATTTCAGACGAGCTTGCATCGTGTTCATTTTCTTGATGGCTTGCCATTAACGCAAGTCCGGAGAAAGCCTCAATCTCTGATTCGGATGACGTTTCATCCCACGTAGTCTTTAGCGTCTTGTACTTGTTAGATTGGACAGGTTTCTTGTTCTTGCCCTTGTCTTTGTTCTTCAATTTAGAGTAGTTGTCTTTTACATACCCTTCTTCATCATAGTGGTAGCATCTGATTCATCTTCATTTTCTACCCTACAGATTATTAGATTTTCTAGATTTAAGCAATTTTTTAAATCGCCTTACCATCATTGTCGTTTTGTCGTCATCGAGAGAGGATTCTGAATCTTGTTCATCCATCTTTGCCTTAAAGGTAATGTTGTGGTTTGGCTCCTTTGAATCTGCACATCTCGTTTCTTGGATTTCCAAAGTAGAAAATAACTCTTCCAAGACATATTCTAAATCCTTAGAGATATAGTAGGCATCTAATAATGATGCCTATTTCGCATTTCTAGGGAATGTATTAAGAGCGTACCTTAGTGAATCTCAGTTGCTTATCTTTTCTCCGAGATTCGAAAGTCCGGTGATTAGCTCCTTGATCCTCAAGTGAAGATGTGCTATAGTTTCATCTTCTTCTAATCAGAGGTTGCTGATCTGGTTTCGAAGTAAGTCGCATCTCGTAAGTTTCACCTCCGAGGTTCCTTCGTGAAGTTCCAGAATTTTTCCCAGAGCTCCTTAGCGGACACGTAAGTTTCGATCCGGTTGACTTCTTGTGGCAGTAGAATGCTTAGTAGATGAAACTCTACTTTGTCGTTTGCCACAAAGTCGGCTTGTTTCTTCTTCGTCCATTGATTCTTTTTCTTGCCCTCGGGTACTTCAAAACTAAATTCCATTATTAATAATAAATCGAAGTCTATTTTCAAAAATACCTCCATTCTCTTTTTGCATCTCGCGAACTCCCCCTCGAACTTTGGTGGGTAGATACTTGGTCCGACCATCTCGTGTGCTTCGTTTGACAGTTAGTCCTTCTGAAGCAACCTGGCTCTGATACCACTTGTTAGGATCCTTGGCGGTCGGCTAGAGGAGGGGTGAATAGCCTCTGTACAAATTAAACAAACGAACCTTTCTCGAATTTATAACTTAATTAAAACACTTGCATAAACATAGAAAGAATAATAAACTAAAAAGACGAGTGATGTTAATACTTATAAATGTTACATACGTGGAAATAGATGATGGAGAGATGTCTAATAGTGAGGAGGTTAATATACCAATGGAGTCTAACAATGAGAACTTATAAAATGTTAATTTAGTTGATTCAAAATGACATCAGATGATTAACAAGTGATAACAATGTTATGCTATATTGTATGAATTTTATTTATTTATTTCATCTCCCTAATTAAAAGGTCTTATTATTCAAATGTGTATGTCTTATACTGTGATTTTGTATATATAGCCATAGAACTAGAAATTAGAGTATATGGTGACCAGATTACTTTGAGGGTTGTTGGTGACTAATAAGTATTTATGTATTTAGTAATTATTTCAATACTTAATCTTTTTTTATTTGTCACACATATTTCATATATGATATTTTTCCATGTAGTTTTGTCCCAGATGGTCATCAGGTCACATCTTACATATAAAAGAAGTTTAAAAAATAGTTGCCAACATCTAGTACTACATGGATGCTTATATACTAGGACTTGAAGTACTTCTATTACATTGAATTCTTGGTAAGTATTTTAAATATAAAATGTATTTTGTAGTTTAAAATTAATATGATATTAATTCTGAATATGTATTGTTGCAAAAGAGGTATGTTTGAGAGGAGGACAACGAGGCTAAAATTTTTTAAAAAAAATTGGAGCAACTACTGCTTTAAACTGTACATGAACATATTATACAACTAGAGGCAGAGGGGCACTAGGCCATATAAGGTCCCTAATGCAGTTTGGGAGGTTTGAAGAACCATTTGGGTTGTCAAGCGTTATCGGTCTAATTCAGTGATTGCTCGAGGTAATTGCAATTCAGAATTTGTTGGTTCGAGCACTGGATCCATAAAACATATTGCTGGATCCTGGTGGAGTATGCCTTTGACTTTGTAAGTTTTAAATTAAGTTATATAAAAATTTCTTACATATATATTTTTTAATTAGTTTAAATGTACTTACATTCTCTGTATACTGACTGTTGAATTACAAAGACCTGTCACTTGTTTGGAGGTATTTAACAAGATTCATAAGAAGGAAAATAGGTTATTTTTTATCAATGTTCCTTAGCAATTAATATAAGAATATTAACTTTGTGAATATATTTGTATACTTTTTATGAAGATTAATTAAATTATTATTTTGACACAGGAAGCAATATTCACTAGAGTTGTATAGGCGTCTCAACTTGGTGCAGAGGGAAAGGGATTACTTCGTCTTTCCACCGATCAGGTTAACAACATTTATTATGATATCATTGGTGAAAGGAAGAAATCCTCCCTTTATGAGCTTGCTCTCAAGCCAAAATTGTCTTATACCGGATGAGGTGTCCATGGGTTAGGGGGCGTCATCCTTGTTCCTCCTCCTCATCTAGTGAGGTCCAAGCATTGTGGGTAAAATATCAAGAATTGCGGACTCGACTCTCGTCATTGGAGGAGACGATGGTTGAGAGAGACATAGAGGCACTAAAGTTATGCGACCAACAGACTCAAACTAAGGATATAATTCTCTATAGGTTCCACCTTAACTTGACATTCTGTTTTAAAACTAAGTGTTAAATATTTATTTATCCTCCCCTTAAATTGAAACTCCCCATTAACTTGACATTAGGGTTTCGATTTAATCAAGTTTAACTACAGTTAATTTTTAATTGAGTGAAATTCATCAAGTTAAAATATCAAATTTTAATTAATTGCATATTAACCTAAAAAATTTCAAACTAAAATTAAGTTTGAGTTAAATTTAATTTGACTTTTGAGAAGAATTTTAGAAACGTATTTTTAAATGAATTTCAAAAAAATGATTTTCAAAAGTAATATTTGAAATAATTTTTTAAATGATTTTCAAAAAAATTTATAAAAGAAATTAAAAATAATAAATGAGTTTTAAATAATATTTAAAAGAATTTTTAAATATTTATAGATGAATTTTCAAAGAATTTTTAACAGCAAATGATTTTTTTAAAAAAAATTAAAATAAGTTAAAATGAATTTTAAAGGAAAATTAAAAAAATAAAATTATTTTAAAATTGATTTTTAAAAAGAATATTTTTTTGTTTAAATGGTTTTTAAAAGAATTTTTTTAAATAATTTTAAAATGTATTTTTAAAAGTATTTTTGAAAAAAAAAATTAACTAATTTTTGAAAGTATATTTAAAATAATTTTTCAAAGATTTTTTTAACTGATTTTTTAAAAGTATTTTTGAAAGAATTTTAAAAGGCATTTAAAAGCATTTTTAAATTATTTTTAACAGTTTTTTAAAAGATTTTAAAAATATTTTTAAAGAGGTTTTATAATATTTTTTAGATGATTTTTAAAAGATTTTTAAAAAATAAAAGTTTTTTAAATGATTTTTATATGATTTTTTAAAAGATTTCAAAAATGAGTTTTAAAATTATTGTTTAAAAGAATTTTAATTTTAAATTTGAATTTGAAGTTTAATTTTGAATTTTAATTTTAGTTTTCAGTTTTGACCATATTCATCTCACTCTGTTTATATTTTCAATCAAGGTTGTCACGCTCCAGAGGAGTCCTTGCCCGAAAAATGAACAATATTTCCCCTGTAACAGTAACAAATGAAACCTTAATACATTGTCATATGGACTGTACAAGAAAAATATGTACAACCCACATGCCTGGAAAACAAAATAATACAGATCACACAGCTGGAAACAAATACAATGAAAGATAATAATACATGGCTGGTACAAACACAAATCACACAAGATAATAAACTGACTGTATACCGTTATGACTTATACCATGAAAAACCTAAAACGAATAAAAGTAGCCACAATGCTCAAAACCATAAACAAGACAACATAACACAATATCTAGTCCGAATGCAAAGTATAAATAATGTATTACGAAATAGCAGGAAAAGCATAGTCCAACAAATATGTTTAAGTATGTTTAATGGAGCTTAGTCTTGGAAAGTTTTAGTTGTAGGCTAAGCTAGGGAAATCTCGGTAGATCGTGGAAGCCAGGCGGATTTGATAGATCTAGAGGACCTGATCCTTGGATAGCCGAATATTTAGTCCTGGTTGTAGGCTAGGGAAGGGAAATCTCGGTAGATCGTGGAAGCCAGGTGGATATGTCTGAAGGACCTAATCCCTGGGTAGCCGAATACTGAGTCTTGGTGAGTGAATCCAGGAGGAGAAACCCCTAGGGGGTGGTAACCTTAGGTTCTAGTGAGTGAAGCCAGATGGAGAAAATCCTAGGGGGAGATAACCTTAAGTAACGAGAAGTCTTGGAGGAGTGAACTCCAAGCAAAGTTGATCGGTCGACCAGATGATTCTAAGTTTAGTTTTACCATAGCATTTTGTATTACTATTATTATTGCTGGCTAATGTAGTATTATAGGAACGCCTTAGTGGATCAGGTGATCAGACACTGAGTAGAAAAAGTTCAAACAAGTATGGAGGACCAATGTTTGGCAGGTAAGTTGAGGTAAGCAACTAGAGGAGCGACAGTGAGGTCGTGTTCCTGAAAGGAACAATCTAAGGTCGCTGATCCAACTGAAAAAATCGGGAAGGTTTCCAAGTTGAAATCAAGACAGTTAAACTGTCTATTATTATTACTCATGCATTTATTATTACTGTGCTAATATCTGTTTTACAATATTATTGTCTAACATTGTTTTCCAAGTTCATCCTGATCAGTCAACCGAACTAGATGATCGGTCGACCGAACAAGGCCAACTCATAGCAGATATTTGTTCAGACCAAAACAGAGCAAGGTCCGATCAAAGCTTGATTGGTCAACCAAATAAGATGATCAGTCAACCGAACCCTGATGACTCAGCATAGTTCAGATCGAGTAGAAGCAAAGAAGGAAAGCTTGTTGATCGGTCGATCGAACACATGGATCGGTCGACTGAATTATCATCACATTAAAGGCGCAGTAAGTGCGAATCTTAATAAATCTCGACGAATAGGGAAAGATCATATTCGGTCGAGCGAAAAGAAGAATCGGTCAACCGAACCCTTAATGGTCATTAAATGTCAAAGATCAAATCAACATCAAATCTCAGCAAAGATGGAAGGGAGCTGGTTCGGTCGACCGAATGCAAGGATCAGTCGACCGAACATCGACGATTCATATAAAAGAGAGCTTAAGATCTGAGGCTGTGTAACGATTCTGGTTGGTTCGAAGTTCATCTCTATGAAAGTTGCTCGTGTTACTGCTACAACAACTCATAAGCAACTACTTCATTCAAGTGCCGACCGAGCTTCAACATTAACATACTGTCGGTATATTTTTATTTTATTGCTTGCATTGTACTTAACTCAAGTAAGATAGTAGGTTGTTACTATCTTACTCATTTTCTTGTTCGCACTGCTTCTTTCTGAGATTTTCAGAAAGAAGAGTTTTAGTGAATTGTCTAACGATGCGATCAAGGATCGCGGGTCTTGGAATGGGAGTCGACCTAAGCTCCAAACCAAGTAACCAAACGAGTCATTTACTTTTCGCTGTATATTCTGACTGTCTTTAAAATGCTAAAAAGAAAATTTTTTAAAAGCACGATGATATGGGTTAGATTTTATGGATCCTCGGTGAGAAAGGGAAAGGAGATAACCGAGTTGAGAAGATATACCAATATCAATCAGGATATACCTCTAAGGAGGTAGGCTAATATCGGCCGAGATATACCTCAAATGAGGTAGGTCAATATCGGCCGGGATGTACTTCCAAGCAGGTAGGCCAATATCGATTAGGATATACCTTCAGGGAGGTAGGCTAATATCGATCGGGATATACCGCAAAGGAGGTAGACCAATATCTATCAGGATATACCTCCAAGGAGGTAAGCTAATATCGGTCGGGATATACCTCAAATGAGGTAGGCCAATATCGAGCGGGATATACCTCCAGGGAGGCAAGCCAATATCGGTCGGTATATACTTCCAGGGAGGCAGGCCAATATCGGTCGGGATATACCTCAAATGAGGTAGGCCAATATCGAGCGGGATATATCTCCAGGGAGGCAGGCCAATATCGGGCGGTATATACCTTCAGGGAGGCAGGCCAATATCAGTCGGTATATACCTCCAGGGAATCAGGCCAATATCGAGCGAGATATACCTTCAGGGAGGAAGGGCACTATCGGCCGAGATATACTTCCAAGTTAGTAGGGCAATGCCGACCGAGACATACCTTGAAAGAGGTAGGCCAATCTAGGCTGGATAATACCTTGAAAAGGATATACCAATATTGATCGAGATTACATACTTGATAAAATATAGCCCAGTACCAGCTAGGATAATAAATTTAGAGGGGTACGGACAGGTATTGCCTGAGAAGCATCATGAAAGGTAATAATAATTGTCCCAACCTAGTCTAAGTTCAGTTTCGACCGATACAAGGAACAACATTATATTGAACTGTCTATAACTTAATAAAGACAGGATGAACAAGTAGATTCAAAATTAGTTTAATAAAGATACTTGTATGTGATTGAAAAATAGGTTTTACCTATTTGGCGGGAAATGTGTTTTTTAGACTTTTCTACAGGTACTAGACGATAAAGAAAGTACATCTGGGGTACAAAAAAGATTCCTTAAAAGTCATTTACCATAAGTACGCAGCTTACGTCATCTCATAATAAACTCTAACAAACCGGGGTCCACTTCATGACTACGGAGGTTATATGAAGTGGTATGAAAAGAGGAATCCTCTCCGTTGGTAGGTAAGTTGACATCACTGCTCACATTCATAACCCTAGCTTTCAACTACTGTTCATCTTCTTCTTCCTTTTTTTCCCACACAAAGAGAGATCACTGACTTGAGCGTCGGAGGCCCTAGCCAGGGATTCCTACCCCGGTCTTAGGTCACTGACGATAGTGTTGGTTGGTCTCTGGTGCGCAGGAAACCTTGTAAGCTTCGGATCTCAGTTTTCTTCAGTCAGATTTCCCTCTCGTCATCGGATCTTCGCACAGGGAGGGCATTCTGTGACTCTATTCTCCCCGATTCGCTTTGGGTTTCTCGGATCGGTGCTCTATAGGTATTATTATTCACCAGCAGTAGATCTTTCCCCCAGCTCTCCGTTTTGTCAAGCTTCTCAGACAGGATCAAATTTGGCGTCGTCTATGGGAACTTCACCTGAATCTGAGACTAAAAGATGGAAGAGGCCGAAAAATCAAATCTGCTCACCATTAGCCGTGAGGATCTGGATTTCCTCATTAACACTCGTGTGCAGAAGGCTCTACAACAACAACAGCAACAACAACAAGCTCATACTGAAGCCACTCTGCAGATAGCTCATAATCTAGCAATTTCAACTACTGAGCACCGAAAGGGAAAAGAGCTCGAAGGGGAAGAACATGTATATTTTCCTCCAGCCACGGTTTCTCCTACAAGGCGTCCACGAGCCTTTCTTCGTACTCCTATAGAACAGCGAGGACGAAGGCCTATGTTTCAAGAATCCTCTAGTGAAGCACCATATAGGGAAAAGCGCAAAATTAAAATGATAATCAGTGATAGCTCACCAGAGAAAGTCATCTCTCCATTCTCTCAAGGTGTACTGAATGATCCGCTTCCTAAGCGGTATCAAAATCTACAGATCGGCGAGTACACAGGGACTACAGATCCAGAGGATCATCTATTAAAATTTGAGAATGTAGCATTATTACAACAATTCTCTGATGGGGTGAAATGTCGGACATTTCTTACTACACTCGGAGGGGCAGCACAACGTTGGTTCAAGAGATTACCAGAAAAATTTATTCAAAAATTTAAGGATTTCAAGAAAGTTTTTCTACATCACTTTTCCAGTAACAAAAGGTATCATAAAACTCCTTGGAGTCTATTTTCAATTAAACAAGTATCCAAAGAGTCCATCCGAGTCTACATCAAAAGATTGAATCAGGTAGCTATCGATGTACCCAATGCTACTACTGAAATCTTAGTAAGCGCTTTCTCTCAAGGTTTAAATGATAATGATTTTTTTAAAGATCTGGTGAGAAACCCTCCTGCCAATTTTGATTCCTTAATTGAACGTGCCACTGAATTTATTAATGTGGAAGAAGCTCAAGCTGCTCGCAGAAAGGAGGGCACTACTTCTTCTCCTACTCTGGTTAAGGAGAAAGCTCTTGCTCCTGTTCCTCCACCAAGGGGGCCGCGAGCAATTCATCCACCTCATCGTCATCCAGAATATCATCCACAAGCAGTGCAACATGTGGAGATACAACCAGAGACACCCAGAAGATGGTGCACTTATCATAAAACTAGCAGTCATAATACTGAAGACTATTTTGTTTTGAGAAATAAAAGAGCAAACAGGGAACGCTACCAAAGGCCGAACCATTATCGGCAGCAGTACCCTAGGCATCAAAGTCCGCTCAAATTGGAATATCGCCCGGTCGAGCCTCGGCAAGATGCATTACCTACCCTGGCCGGTACAAGTCAGGTGTCAGAGAAGACTCCGGCTGAAGCCATGACAACCTGGCAAGAAGAAAATAGGAGTAATGTCGCCCGAGGCAATATCAATATGATCGCGGGCGGGCCCACTGGTGGAGATTCTAATAGGGCCAGAAAAGCACATGCACGAATACTTGAGATTCATGCTGTGGGATGCAGCATGGAACGAGCAGAACTTGAGGGGGTAGAAATACCCCATAATGATGCATTAATAATCAAGGTTGTGATAGCCAATTATACTATTTCTCGTACCTTTATAGACACTAGTAGTTCTGTCAATATTATCTTTAAGAAGGCTTTTGATTAATTACAAATCGACCTGAGCGAACTTCAACAGATGGTAACTCCTCTATATGGATTCACGAGTAATAAAGTACAACCACTCCGTCAAATAAAGCTGGTCATATCTCTAGGGGAGGAGCCCCTAATGAGAACAAGAAGATCTTATTTTATGGTGGTGGATGCCCCGTCCTCCTATAATGTGATACTGGGTCGACCGACCTTAAACGAGTTTAGGGCGGTCATTTCTACTTTCTGTCAAAAAATTAAATTTTCTGTTGATGACCAGGTCGAGGAAGTGCAAGGTGATCAGAAGACAGCTTGAATATGTTATGTTGAGATCGTTCGGACTGAAGCAAATGCTACCCGAAAAATTCAAAGAATGGAAGTCAATGTCATTCAGGAAAAGCCGCCAGTTCTGGTTTATGAAGAAAAGGAAGAAGTCCAGACTCAAACCGGTCGACCTAAAGCTACTACTTATATTGCGGCTGATCTTGATCCCACTCTGAAAGCCAAACTGGTGCAATGTCTTAAGAAGAATAATGATGTGTTTGCCTGGACGCCCAAAGAGGTCTCGGGCATTTCTCCTACAGTAATGGAGCATGCTTTGCATGTCTTTCCAGATGCCCGGCCGGTCATGCAAAGGAAAAGAAATTTTAGCGTAGAGCAGAACCAAATCATCAAGGAAGAAGTAACTAAACTCATGGAAGCTAGCTACATCAAGGAGGTACAATTTCCTAGCTGGCTAGCTAATGTGGTCTTAGTCTCTAAGCCAGGAAACAAATGGCGGGTATGCATTGATTTCCGAGATCTCAACAAAGCTTGCCCAAAAGATTATTATCCATTACCCCGGATCGATCAACTGGTAGACTCTACTGCTGGGTGTGAATACATTTCTCTGCTAGACGCTTATCAGGGCTATCATCAGGTCCCTTTAGCTAAGGAGGATCAAGAAAAGGTCAGTTTTATAACATCTGAAGGTACTTATTGTTATAATGTTATGCCCTTCGGACTAAAAAATACAGGAGCAACTTATCAAAGTCTTATGAATAAGGTCTTCCAGAAGAAGATTGAAAGAAATATGGAAGTATATGTTGATGATATCTTAATTAAGTCTCTCCAAGATATTGATCTGTGCAGGGATGTAGAGAAGACCTGCAAGACATTGAGGCAATATGAGCTCAAGCTAAACCCGAGCAAATGTTTATTTGGAGTAAAAGGGGTAAAGTTCCTGGGGTATATGGTGTCCGAGATAGGAATAGAGGTCAGCCCGAGTAAAGTCAAGGCACTTCAGAACATGGAGCTGCCGCACAACATGAGGGAAGCTCAAAGACTTACCGGCCGGATTACAGCCTTGTCTAGGTTCATTTCCAGGTCAGCCAATCGTAGCTTCCACTTCTTTAAAATACTCCGGAAGGCAAACAAATTTCAGTGGAACGAGGAATGTGATAAGGCCTTCCAAGAATTAAAAGATTACTTGTCTACCATTCCTGTATTAGCTAAGCCTATAGTAGGAGAGACTCTCTGGGTGTATTTGTCAGCTAACGAGAACGTTGTAAGCTCTGTATTAGTTAGGCAAGAAGGGAAAGAACAACAACCTGTATATTTTTCCATCCATTTATTAAAAGGAGCTGACTGTAGATATACTACACTAGAGAAGTTGGCTTATGCATTAGTGTTGACTGCCCGGAGGTTGCACCCATATTTCTTAACACATGAAATTGTTGTGTTGACCAACAGTACGCTCGGACGGGTGCTACTCAACCCAGAGGCATCAGGTCGGCTGATCAAATGGACGACCGAACTTAGTGAATATGACATACAGTATCAAGCTCGCTCGACCATCAAGTCACAAGCTCTAGCAAATTTCATTATAGAAGTTTAAGGTCCCGAGGAAGAAAAGATTTGGAAAGTTTATGTGGATGGCTCCTCAACCAGACAAGGTAGCGGAATTGGTGTTCTTCTTATATCTCCAAGGGAAGACAGACTCCAACTTCTATCAGATTGAATTATAGAGTCACTAACAATGAAGCAGAATATGAAGCATTAATAGCTGGATTGCAGGCCGCTCGGCATATAGGAGCAGCTCGGGTCCTCATCTATTCTGATTCTCAATTAACAGCCCAACAATTATCAGGTAACTTTGAAATTAATAACGATAGGCTCAAGTTATATGCTGAGGCATTTGATAAGTTGAAGTCTCAGTTTCAAGAAGTGGATATATAAAAGGTTCCTCGGTCTGAAAATCAGGTAGCAGATGAATTAGCTAAGTTGGCCTCTGCTATAACACCATGGAATTTGGATCGGCCAATGGAACAGACTCTGTTAATATCCTGTATCGAAAGACAACCTGACGTAGAAATATAGGGCGACTGGAGGGTACAAATCATATTGTACATACAGCAAGGTATTCTTCCCAGAGATGCAGAACAGGCAAGGATATTTAAGAAGAGAGCTGCTTAGTATACTATGATAGAGGAGCAGTTATATAAAAGAGCTTTCTCCAGACGTTTGCTGAAGTGTATTAGCACAGAAGACATACAATTTATTTTACATGAGGTTCATCAAGGCTCGTGTGGTAGTCATATTGGAGGGAGATCCTTAGCTCGTAAAATTTTATTAGCAGGATATTTCTGGCCTACTCTACACGAGAATGCTAACAAATTAGTAAGAACTTGCATTTCTTGTCAAAAACAACAAAATATTCCGCATCATCCCACACAGTTATTAAGGACCTCCATAGTCTCCTGTCCCTTTGATCAGTGGGGCATGGACATAGTGGGCTCATTTCCTATGTCGGCTGCACAAAGAAGGTTTTTATTAGTAACAGTAGACTATTTCTCTAAATGGGTAGAAGTGGAACCACTTGCTCGGATTACTGAAGATGCAGTTATTAAATTCCTATGGAAAAATATCATATGCAGATTCGGTTTCCCTCATAAATTGGTTTCTGATAATGGAAGGTAATTTCAAGGAGACGGAATCCTAGACTGGTGCAAAAGTTATGACATTATTCAGGCATTCACCTCCGTGGCGTATCCACAAAGTAATGGTCAAGCAGAAGTAACCAATAGAGAAATCATAAGGGGCTTAAAAACCAAACTGGATCATGTTGAAGGTAGCTAGGTAGATGAATTACCTATTGTTCTTTGGGCCTATCATACTACACCTCGAGAAGCAGCAAGAATTACTCCTTTTCAATTAGTTTAGGGAGGAGAAGCAATAATTCCCATCGAAGTGGGTGTAGAATCTGATAGAAAACAATTATATGATGAAGATAATGCTGGTCGACGACTCATGGAGCTAGACTTGATAGAAGAAATTAGAGACAAGGCTGCAGCTCGTCTCACCTCATATCGATAACGAATGAGGCAAAATTATAACAGAAGAGTTATCCCAAGATTTTTTCAAGTAGGAGATCTGGTATGGAAGCGTGTTAAACCCGTTGGGGATGTCAGCAAGTTAGCACCACAATAGGGAGGACCTTACAAAGTGATAGAAAAACTCACATCCGGTTCATATTATCTTCAGGATACTGAAGGAAGAATTCTCGAGCGTCCCTGGAGTGCAAATCATTTGCAGCCTTACTGACCCTAACAAGATCACATCATTCAAGAATACATCTGAAGGAACAAATCCAAATTATTTGAAGCGAGTTCCTGGCAAACTAAGAACAAGTATGCTTATAGTGAATAAACTATATTTCTCTTAATGGATACAATGCAAGACAAATGTCGCTCGAGAAATAAAAGTGGTTCAGACAGTTTGACAATTATTGGTCAAACCTTTGTAATCTATTCAAGCGACCAACAATTGGGAACCCTAAGGAAGGAACTATCCAATTTCCATAAGAAAAGCTCAGAAAACATTAAATTATTACAAGGTTAGTGCCAGCACTTTAGTTTTGCATAAAAACATAGTCGATCGGGAAATCTCATGAAGTAACTCGGACGGGTCTTCATGGGAGGAATCGGAGACTTTAAACTATCACAGAACATAGTCGATCGGGAAATCTTATGAAGTAACTCGGACGGGTCTTCATGGGAGGAACCGGAGACTTTAAACCATCACAGAACATAGTCGATCAGGAAATCTCATAAAATAACCCGGACGGGTCTTCATTGGAGGAACCGGAGACTTTAAACTATCATAGAACCTAGTCGATCGAGAAATCTCATGAAGTAACTCGGACGGGTCTTCATGGGAGGAACCGAAGACTTTAAACCATCACAGAACATAGTCGATCTGGAAATCTCATGAAGTAACTCGGACGAGTCTTCATGGGAGGAATCAGAGACTTTAAACCATCACAGAACATAGTCGATTGGGAAATCTAATGAAGTAACTCGGACGGGCCTTCATGGGAGGTACCAGAGACTTTAAATCATCACAGAACATAGTCGATCGGGAAATCTCATGAAGTAACTCGGACGGGTCTTCATGGGAAGAACCGGAGACTTTAAACCATCACATCACATAGTCGATCGGGAAATCTCATGAAGTAACTCGGACGGGTCTTCATAGGAGGAATCAGAGACTTTAAATCATCACAGAACATAGTCGATCGGGAAATCTCATGAAGTAACTCGGACGGGTCTTCATGGGAGGAACCGGAGACTTTAAGCCATCACAGAACATAGTCGATCGGGAAATCTCATGAAACAGCCCGAACGGGTCTTCATGGAGGAATCGAAGACTTTAAACATCACAGAACATAGTCGATCGAGAAATCTCATGAAGTAACTCGAACGGGTCTTCATGGGAGGAACCGGAGACTTTAAACTATCACAAAGCATAGTCGATCAGGAAATCCCATGAAACAGCCCGGATGGGTCCTTATGGGAGGAACTGGAGACTTTAAACTATCATAAAAGCATAATCGATCAGGATTATATTGTCGAAGTAAATTCAAAGTTATACAGATTTCTTCACAAGAATCATTTGGTATTACCCGCTAAATCCAAAGCCATGTTCGAGGGGGATTCCATATATACATTATATTTCCTATCTAAAGGCCCGATTACATAAAGCTCTTTATTTAATATCACCCAGAGTACTATACTCAGTTAATAGCTCAGAAATCCCATAAAGTTCCTCATATAAAATCGCTCGAAATTACCCGTTCTTCTGAAGTATGAATGATACCCGACACATGCCTACCTGAGGGAAATTCAGGGAGATTAGGGGAAATTTTATTGTTCAAAATTATATGGTCAAGGAAGATATTATCGGCAAAGGAGTTTATTAAAACAAGATTTAATCCCGAGGATTAAGCTAGGAATTCTTGAATAAAGTAGCACTTATGCTCAGTTTCCGGAAGCATTTCAAAGGAAGCAATCTCAAGCTAACACAAACTGGAAAATGAAACAGGTAAGTATCAAACTTTCTCCTGATATTGCAATCACTTAATTACAGATTTTTCAGTTGCAATTCCTTTCATTACAAGTCTTTTCATTGCAAGTTCTTTCATTATCAATCTTTTTAAATACATAACCATGCTTACTTAAAATGACTCGTTAAATCTTCGGGTAATTCTTTGTTGAATCTGCGACGGTTTATGAATGAAATAGGAGGTTCTCTGGGTAGATAACCACCCTCTCTCAGTTGTTAAAGGATCTCTGTCACAGAATGATTCAATGCCCCTATAATTCGACGAACATATTCTTGAGCAAACGCTGGAGATCTTAGAAAAGTTAAACGCCTTCCTTCCCATTGGTCTTCCTCATGATCCTTGTAACTTTGGAAATCAGCTTGTAGTTTAATGTTTTGATCTTTGAGAGTGTCTTTCTCCAATTTAAGTTGTTCCAATTCCTTTTGGAGCAGTGATAACTCGACATCTTGAGCCTTTCTTTGTTCTTGTTCCTGTAGAATAGCAAAGTCATGTGAGGCTGAATCTTGAGCCTGCTCAGAGAGAAAGACATTATGAAGTCTCTCTACTTTCTCTAAAACAAGGCTTTTATGAGAAACATCTCAGAGAGATTTTTCCTTCAAAGCAATTTACAGTCGATGACCAGAATGTAATCGATCCACCTGTAGCTCCAAAGTTCTCCTTTCAAGCTATTTGCCTTTCAATAATTGTTGCAATTCCTAAATATGAGAAATATCCTAAATATCAAAAAAAATAAAAATAACAAAAAAAAATCTTTTGAGGCTTCGAAAAAGCCCTAAACGGTTGGTTTTGAACTCGAACCCATAACAAATGTAGTTTTTTCAATTCTACACGGTGAGTACTAACAAAATTTGATTCTGAGACCCGAGTTAAAAATTATGTCCTCCGTAAAATTGAATCCTTTTATATTGATCTTTCATCACAAAGTGTGTACGATTGTCCAGAAGAGACTATTAAGTTGACGATTTTATCTTTTAGTAGTGCTCAAGTATCTGTAATGGAACGAACGGACAAAATTTTTGTTATGATCATGAGTTGGAAATTAAATCGGAGAAAATCAAATCCATTTATTAATCTCTTCATTTTCTTTCCAGATTAACATTGAACATCAGAAAGAAAAAAAAGATTCGACATCATCCCATCATCCCTAGCTCTCTGCTAATTTATTTTGAAGGAAGCTTACTATAGCAGCAGACGCCATTTTTGCAGGCGGCAAAACTTGGCGAATCACAGACGGAGTAGCAGTAACCGTCATTAACGCAACCGATATCCGTACAAACAAAATGAATGGGTTTCTCATTTATCGGTACTCCATCATCTGCAGATTAAGAAAGGATGCATGCATGCATGGCGTAAACATTAGCTAACAATATATATAATCAAATATCTTGAGATATATTCAATGACAAATGTCTACGTGGCATGCAGTACCAGATTTAACGAGCACGAAGGATGAGGAGAGAAGAAGGGCGACGATGACAAGGAGAAAACAATACTGCTTGGAAGCCATTCCTATCGCCAAAGGTCTTTTGACGTTCTTAATAGTTAGCTAGTTTTGATAGAAATGTTAATGACGAGTAGTTATATTTATAATGTCGTGGGGAACTCGTAAACGAAAGGAACGTGACAACAGAATTAATTTCTAAAAAAAATATTTTAAATTTACTCATTCATTTGTTTACTTAAAAAAAAATACGCTCTTTCATTTTAAAAATCCAGTCCAGCATGCCTTTTTTTTTTTTTTATAATGTGGTGCTCTTTAATTTCTTTTATTGTTTACTTGAAAAACCATTCTCTTTCATTAAGTAAAAAACTAATTAATTTATTTGCCTAAGTAAGCACAAACATAAAAGGTATGTATCAAAAGTGAAGAATTTATCATGCAAAACTTCCTAATTTTCGTTGCTTGCAAACTTATTAATCAAAGTAATTCCATTTTACTTTGAGTAACTATTTAAAGTATTAATTATAATTAAATATTACTTAAAAAAAATACGCTCTTTCATTTTAAAAATCCAGTCCATCCTGCATTTTTTTATTTTTATTTTTTTAATGTGGTGCTCTTTAATTTCTTTTATTGTTTACTTGAAAAACCATTCTCTTTCATTAAGTAAAAAACAAATTAATTTATTTGCCTAAGTAAGCACAAACATAAAAGGTATGTATCAAAAGTGAATAATTTATCGTGCAAAACTTCCTAATTTTCATTGCTTGCAAACTTATTATATCAAAGTAATTTCATTTTACTTTAGTAACTATTTAAAACATTAATTACAATTAAATATTTTATCAATTAGTCAATTAAATATTTTATTTTATTAATTGTCTTTCAGGCTGTGACGAGATACTAGGCCTTCTTAGTTTTTTGAGCAACGACCACTTTCTAGACAAAGCCTCTTAAGAAAATTAAACATTTAATCTACTCTCTGAAAACCCTTAGTCCAATTATTTTTTAATTTAGACAAGATTTTGGAACCCAATATAGAATCCAACCTACTGGATTAATTAAAAATCTTTTGGGTATGTATTTCTTTGAAATTTTCTTAATTTGTCCCTTGTGGTATTTAAAATACCAGTTCAAATTATTATATCTTTTATTGTTTTGGTTAAACGAACATGCACGATTTTTCAAGTATGCTATTTCTGTTTGTAAATTATCATTTTTCAATAATTTAATAAACTTGAATAATTTATCGAGAGGCAGAGATCGTACCTAACTTACCTTGTCGATCTCATCATCCGTAGCTCCCCCTGAACTGCTACTTTCATCCAATGTAGCTTCCCCTTCATCGATGCTCATTTCAGACGAGCTTGCATCGTGTTCATTTTCTTGATGGCTTGCCATTAACGCAAGTCCGGAGAAAGCCTCAATCTCTGATTCGGATGACGTTTCATCCCACGTAGTCTTTAGCGTCTTGTACTTGTTAGATTGGGCAGGTTTCTTGTTCTTGCCCTTGTCTTTGTTCTTCAATTTAGAGTAGTTGTCTTTTACATACCCTTCTTCATCATAGTGGTAGCATCTGATTCATCTTCATTTTCTACCCTACAGATTATTAGATTTTCTAGATTTAAGCAATTTTTTAAATCACCTTACCATCATTGTCGTTTTGTCGTCATCGAGAGAGGATTCTGAATCTTGTTCATCCATCTTTGCCTTAAAGGTAATGTTGTGTTTTGGCTCCTTTGAATCTGCACATCTCGTTTCATGGATTTCCAAAGTAGAAAATAACTCTTCCAAGACATATTCTAAATCCTTAGAGATATAGTAGGCATCTAATAATGATGCCTATTTCGCATTTCTAGGTAATGTATTAAGAGCGTACCTTAGTGAATCTCAGTTGCTTATCTTTTCTCCGAGATTCGAAAGTCGTTGATGAGCTCCTTGATCCTCAAGTGAAGATGTGCTATAGTTTCATCTTCTTCTAATCAGAGGTTGTTGATCTGCTTTCGAAGTAAGTCGCATCTCGTAAGTTTCACCTCCGAGGTTCCTTCGTGAAGTTCCAAAATTTTTCCCAGAGCTCCTTAGCGGACTCGTAAGTTTCGATCCGGTTGACTTCTTGTGGCAGTAGAATGCTTAGTAGATGAAAATCTACTTTGTCGTTTGCCACAAAGTCGGCTTGTTCCTTCTTCATCCATTGATACTTTTTCTTGCACTCGGGTACTTCAAAACTAAATTCCATTATTAATAATAAATCGAAGTCTGTTTTGAAAAATACCTCAATTCTCTTTTTCCATCTCGCAAACTCCCCCTCGAACTTTGGTGGGTAGATACTTGGTCCGGCCATCTCGTGTGCTTCGTTTGGCAGTTAGTCCTTCTGAAGCAACCTGGCTCTGATACCACTTGTTAGGATCCTTGGCGGCCGGCTAGAGGAGGGGTAAACAGCCTCTGTACAAATTAAACAAACGAACCTTTCTCGAATTTATAACTTAATTAAAACACTTGCATAAACATAGAAAGAATAATAAACTAAAAAGACGAGTGATGTTATTACTTATAAATGTTACATACGTGGAAATAGATGATAGAGAGATGTCTAACAGTGAGGAGGTTAATATACCAATGGAGTCTAACGATGAGAACTTATAAAATGTTAATTTGGTTGATTCAAAATGACATCAGATGATTAACAAGTAATAACAATGTTATACTATATTGTATGAATTTTATTTATTTATTTCATCTCCCTAATTAAAAGGTCTTATTATTCAAATGTGTATGTCTTATACTGTGATTTTGTATATATAGCCATAGAACTAGAAATTAGAGTATATGGTGACCAGATTACTTTGAGGGTTGTTGGTGACTAATAAGTATTTATGTATTTAGTAATTATTTCAATACTTAATCTTTTTTTATTTGTCACACATATTTCATATATGATATTTTTCCATATAGTTTTGTCTCAGATGGTCATCAGGTTACATCTTACATATAAAAGAAGTTTAAAAAATAGTTGCCAACATCTAGTACTACATGGATGCTTATATTCTAGGACTTGAAGTACTTCTATTACATTGAATTCTTGGTAAGTATTTTAAATATAAAATGTATTTTGTAGTTTAAAATTAATATGATATTAATTTTGAATATGTATTGTTGCAAAAGAGGTATGTTTAAGAGGAGGACAACGAGGCTAAAATTTTAAAAAAAAAATTGGAGCAACTACTGCTATAAACTGTACATGAACATATTATACAACTAGAGGAAGAGGGGTACTAGGCCATATAAGGTCCCTAATGCAGTTTGGGAGATTTGAAGTGTTAGGATGTATACTAAAAGCCTAGCTTTTGGTATAAACATTTATCTAGAAATAAGAATCACATTGGTCAAATGTCTACATTTATGATAAATGTAGTTGTTCAATTAATTTATATTGTAGATAACATGGTGTGTGGTGTCACACGCAGAGAATCATGTTATCAGTACCTTATAAATTATAAACAGTAGCTCACGACCAAGATGGAAAGGAACAAACCATTGGAAGGTCGTAGTGTAATTAGGTATTAGTTTATCTTAACTATATAATTACACTAGTACACTTAGAGTGTATTGAGTATGACCATTAGAAGTCCTTTCTTTTATACTGACTTTATAAAGGAACAAAGACCTCAGTTATTATGGAAGTGTGTGTTCTTAATTCTAATATAATAACAAATACATATATTTAATATTTATTTATTTAATTTATCAATGGGTGAGATTTAATTTGATAAATCAATAAGCCCGATAAGTTGGGAAATGATATCACTTATAGTGTGTTGTTGATTATAGAAGGAAACTATGTCCTAGTAATCTAGGTTGAGAATGTCCCCAAGAGGAGCTTATAAGGATTGTCATGGTAAACCCTGCAGGTGGACTTAGTCCGACATGACGATGAAGTTGAGTGGTACTACTCTTGGAGCTAGATATTAATTAAGTGAGTTGTCAGTAACTTACTTAATTAGTGGACATTTGTTATCTTAAACACAGGGAGACTAACACACTCATAATAAGAAGGAGCCCAAAATATAATTTGGGATTGGTGCGGTAGTTCAATAATAGTTCTTTAGTGGAATGAATTATTATTGATAAAATTAAGTTGTGTTCGGGGCGAACACGGGAAGCTTAATTTTATCAGGAGACCAAAACAAATTCCTCCTCTCGGTCCCTATCGTAGTCTCTTGTATATAGAGATTTATACACACCACATACCCACCTTCTTACCCATCCAATGGGGCCGGCCAAGCAAGCTTGGAACCTAAGCTAGGGCCGGCCAAGACCAAGTGGATGAGCTAAGTTGGTGGCTGGCCAAAGCTTGGGTCCCAAGCTTAGGTGGCCGACAACTAAAATATTAAAAAGGTTTTTTAATTAAAATTATTTCTTATGTGGATATCATGATTTTAAAAGAGAGTTTAAAATTAAAAATTTCCTTTTATAGCTTTCTACAAAAGATTAAGAGAAGAGATTAATCTCTTTCCTTGTTTGTAGATTAAAATGATGGTTTTAATTTTTGGTAAAAACTTTCCTTATTTGTAAATCATCTACATGTTTAAAAGAGAGTTTAAAATTTGAAATCTTTCCTTATTTGTTGATTAAAAGGTGGATTTTAAATTTTAAGAAAACTTTCCTTTGTAAACATGTTCATGATTTAAAAGAGAGTTTAAAAATTAAATATTCTCTTTTATAAGTTTTTACAAAAGATTAAGAAAAGATTTGATATCTTTCCTTATTTGTAGATTAAAAGAGATTTTAATTTTTAGAGATAACTATAAATAAAATTTTACATTTTTGATCCTATATTCCATAAAAGGAATGTACATGTATCTAGATCAAAAATAAAATCCTAACAAAACTAAATACAGCTCCTGCTGTATTTTATAATACAATCATGCACACACATATAAATGCTCTTGACATGTCCAAGGGTCCAATCACACACATAATAACTAAAAGCCATAATAGTTGGATCCTGCATCCACAAAGTTAGCACATCCTACTATTATCCTGCCTAAATTATGTATGACATGTGCATAATTAAACTAATACCAAATACACAGAGGCAAAACCCTAACTCTGATACCAATTGTTGGTTGCTACTCGGAAAACCTAGAGGTTCCACTGTACAAAAATTTTGTACAAAGGTCTGAACCTTTTCCTAGCTACCATGTGTTCTTTTAAATTAAATTTTGGATCGCCTGCGGAACTTAACACGTTTGATCCAAAACTTAATCTATTAGTTCTTTTAGGTTTTGACTTGGGTCTCCTGCGGAACTTAACACGTTCGACCCAAATCACCTTAAGTTATTAATTCCATTAAATATTAATTTCCATAATTGGTTCCCAGTACTGACGTGGCGAGGCACATGGCCTTCTTGGATATGGGAGCAACCACCACCGACTAGACAAAACCTTTTATGGAAAGCTAATATTTAATTTCCTAAAATAACTTTAGGTTAACCGAAAAGAACAATCAAATCACAAGGAAAAAAAACAAAAGAACACAACATCGAAAAACATATTCGAAATACTAGAATCGCATGCCTCTTGTATTTGGTATTATTTCCAAAAATAACTAGTATGATGCGGAAAGAAAAAAATACTAGTTATACCTTTTAGAAAGACCTCTTGATCTTCTACCGTATTCCTCTTCTAACCTCAGACGTTGTGTGGGCAACGATCTTCCGAGATGAGAACCACCAAGCACCTTCTTCTTCCTTGCAAGTTTCGGCCATCAAAACTTCTTCTAGGATGAAGAGGTTCGGCCACCACCACTATGCTCCAAGGGATGCTAGAAAAAAGGCTTCTTTTCTCTCCTTCTTCTCCTTCTTAGATCCGGCCACCAAAGCTAACTCCACCATGAGAAAGTTTCGGCCACACAAAGGAGAGGAGAGAAAGGAAAGGGCCGGCCACACCCAAAGAAGAAAAGAGGGAGAAAAATAAATAGAGACATTCACCTTGAAGCCTCCTCTACCCCCTCTTTTATAATCCTTGGTCTTTGGCAAATAAGGAAAATTTAATAAAAACTTTCTTAATTCTTTTGCCATTGAAAAGGAAAATTTATTTAATTAAAAATAATTTTCTTTTCATCATGATAATGGCCGGCCACCTTTAATCCCTTAATCAAGGAAATTTTAATTCACACAAGAATTAAAACTTCCTAATTTGCTTCCGGAAATTTATAAAAATTTCTCAAATAATTTTTCCCTTCATGGTGGTTAATAAATTTTTTTTTTATAAATTAAAATCTTTCTTTTAAACATGTGGATAAAAAGAAAGTTATCTCTAAAAATTAAAATATCTTTCAATCTACAAATAAGGAAAGATATCAAATCTTTTCTTAATCTTTTGTAGAAACTTATAAAAGAGAATTATTAATTTTAAACTTTCTTTAAATCATGAACATGGTTAAAAAGGAAAGTTTTCTTAAAATTTAAAATCCTCCTTTAATCAACTAATAAGGAAAGATTTCAAATTTTACACTCTCTTTTAAACATGTAGATGATTTACAAATAAGTAAAGTTTTTACCAAATTTTAAAACCATCCTTTTAAACTACAAATAAGGAAAGAGATTAATCTCTTCTCTTAATCTTTGTAGAAAGCTATAAAAAGAAATTTTAATTTTAAACTCTCTTTTAAAACCATGATATCCACATAAGAAATAATTTTAATAAAAATCCTTTTTAATATTCTAGTGGCCGGCCACCTAAGCTTGGGACCCATGCTTTGGCCGGCCACCTACATGGCTCATCCACTTGGTCTTGGCCGGCTCTAGCTTGGGTTCCAAGCTAGCTTGGCCGGCCCCCATTGGATGGGTAAGAAGGTGGGTATGCGGTGGGTATAAATCTCTATATACTAGAGGCTACGATAGGGACCGAGAGGAGGAATTGGTTTTGGTCTCCCGATGAAATTAAGCATCCCGTGTTCGCCCCGAACAAAAAACTTAATTTCATCAATAATAATTCATTCCACTAAAGAACTATTATTGAACTACCGCACCAATCCCAAATTACATTTTGGGCTCCTTCTTATTATGAGTGTGTTAGTCTCCCTGTGTTTAAGATAACAAATGTCCACTAATTAAGTAAATTACTGACAACTCACTTAATTAATATCTAGCTCCAAGAGTAGTACCACTCAACTTCATCGTCATGTCGGACTAAGTCCACCTGCAGGGTTTAACATGACAATCCTTATGAGCTCCTCTTGGGGACATTCTCAACCTAGATCATTAGGACACAGTTTCCTTCTATAATCAACAACACACACTATAAGTGATATTATTTCCCAACTTATCGGGCTTATTGATTCATCGAACTAAATCTCACCCATTGATAAATTAAAGAAATAAATATCAAATATATGTGCTTGTTATTATATTAGGATTAAGAGCACACACTTCCATAATAACTGAGGTCTTTGTTTCTTTATAAAGTCAGTATAAAAGAAACGACCTCTAATGGTCCTACTCAATACACTCTAAGTGTACTAGTGTAATTATATAGTAAAGATAAACTAATACCTAATTACACTACGACCTTCCAATGGTTTGTTCCTTTCCATCATGGTCGTGAGCTACTGTTTATAATTTATAAGGTACTGATATCATGATCATCTGTGTGTGACACCACACACCATGTTATCTACAATATAAATTAATTGAACAACTACATTTATCATAAATGTAAACATTTGACCAATGTAATTCTTATTTCTAGATAAATGTTTATACCAAAAGCTAGGCTTTTAGTATACACTCTAACAGGTGGTTCTCGTCTCGGAAGATCGTTGCCCACACAACGTCCGGGATTAGAAGAGAAATACGGTAGAAGATTAAGAGGTCATTATCTACTAAGTAAGGTATAACTAATATAGTTTTCCACATCATGTTAGTTTTATCTCCATGTAAAAATACCAAATACAAGAGGCATGCGATTCTAGTATTTCGAATTAGTTTTCAATGTTGTGTTCTTTTATTTTTCTTTTCCTTGTGATTTGATTGTTCCTTTTGGTTGACCTAAAGTTATTTAAGGAAATTAAATATTAGCTTTCCTTAAAAGGCTTTGTCTAGGTGGTGGTGGTTGCTCCCATATCCAAGAAGGCCATGTGCCTCGCCATACAGTCCTGGAAGCCAATTTTGGAAATTAATATTTAATGGAATTAATAACCTAGGTGATTTGGATCGAACGTGTTAAGTTCCGCAGGAGATCCAAGTCTAAACCTAAAAGAACAAATAAATTAAACTTAGGATCAAACGTGTTAAGTTCCGCAGGTGATCCGAGTTTAATTTAAAATAACACATGGTAGCTTGGAAAAGGTTCAGAGATTTGTATAAAATTTTTGTACAGTGGAACCATTAGGTTTTCCGGGTAGCAACCAACAATTGGTATCAGAGCTAGGGTTTTGCCTCTGTGTATTTGGTATTAGTTTAATTATGCACATGTCATACATAATTTAGGCAGGATAATAGTAGGATGTGCTAACTTTGTGGATGCAGGATCCAACTATTATGGCTTATAGATATTGTGTGTGTGATTGGACCCTTGGACATGTAAAGGGCATTTTATTGTGTGTGCATGATTGTATTATAAAATACAGCAGGAGTTGTATTTAGTTTTATTAGGATTTTATTTTTTGATCTAGTTACATGTACATTCCTTTTATGGAATATAGGATCGATGGATGTAAATTTTATTTTATATTCGATCTAATTTACAGGTACATTCCTTCGAGGAATATAGGATCGAAAAATGTAAAATTCTATTTATGTCGCGGATCGAATCTTGTAAGGCATGGAACCTTTTGAGGATCAGAGGCGCAGCGGAATAAGGAGCAAGATGGATGCGACAACTAGACCCGGTGGCGGTGGTCAAAGATGGCAGCAGCTAGGGTTGGCGACACACGGAGGACAGCAATAGATAAAAGCCATAATAGTTGAAAATTAGTTTTTTTATTTATTGCTTTTTATGTTGTACTGTGTGTGCTTGTTAGTATGCATGTTAAGTAGGCTAGCATAGTCAAAATTCCTCACTTTAAATAACTAAGTGGGAGAGAGATTTATTTTTAAATAAATTCCACGGTCTCCATTACTGGTTTATAAGTGATGCAACAAGCTTGCGCGTTGGCTCTGAGTGCCTTCCTCCATATCGGATGAGCTTGTTTGCGGATCACTAGATTAAACTTCCATTTTGGATTACTATAGGAAGTTAATTAAGAGCGTGTGATCTTCCCCATCGGACGGGGCACAATCTTATTAATGGACTTAGTGTCAAGTAATGATATACACTTAGGCACGTCTAATATTGTTTGACCGAATTGTTTGAGGAATCACTGCTATTATTTGTGTGACCGAAGAAAACCAACTATTAATTTATCAAATAAATAGGTTGACAAGATAATAAAATTAAAAACTCCTCTTACAAATGTTTGATTTTGTATACGTCCACACTATCGTGGCATACAAAACTCACAGTGTTTGAGGTAATTTTATTTTGTCATAAAGATTTATTGACAAGATAATTAATGGGTAAAATCTTCCTCTTACAAATGTTTAAATTTTGTATACGTCCACACTATCGTGGCATGCAAAATTCACGGTGTTTGAGGTGTTGGTGAATTTAAATAATATTGTTTGAGAAATCAATGTTATTTTAAATTCAAAAGTTTTGACCAAATATTTGATCAAAGAAAGATCAACTATTAATTTTATTCGTCATAAAGTAAAGTTGACGAGATAATAAAATTAATGGATAAAATCTCTTCTCTGATTTTGTATACGTCCACATTATCGTGACATACAAAATTCATGGGGATTTTAAGGAATTGATCTTGACCAAATATTTTTGTGATTCTTAGGATTTAAAATGTTTGTCAATTCCCTAGTTGTTATACTATAGAAAAGACTTTGTAGTCCCAATTGTAATGATTGGAAATAGGACTTGGACATTAAGGTAGTCTGTCTTCTTATAACTAAGAACAATATAGGTGTATTTAATTCATTAGTTGAAACATGTTTAGTGGTGTTATCTACCAGAACCTGGAGTGTAAATACAGATGTCATTAATCATGTCCGCAATTCATTGCAGGGTTCCAGGAAACCGGACAACTAAATGAAAATAAAAACACCGTCCACATGGGCACTGCTATAAAAATGGTAGCTGTTGCAGTGGGAGATGTTTATCCTTTGATAAGAATAAAATATGAATCTTAAATAATTGTCTTTACGTACCAAGTTTAGAAAGAACTAGTTTTCAGTTTCTAAACTATTCAAAGAACTTGATATTCTATCTCTTTTAATAACAAAGTTGTTATTAAGAAAAAGAGGGAAGTTATCTGTTCTGGTACGTTGGTTGGCAATTTACAAATCCAATAACTCCCACGATGCAACAAATGGAAATTAGTAACACATTTTCTAACTTTAAGAGAAAGCAACCTTCGGAAATGAACCAATTATATCTTTGGCATCTAAGGGTAGGTTATATTAACTTGAGTAGGATTCATTGGTAGCTGATGAACTTTTGGGTTCATTGGTAATGGAAATCTTTCCAACCTACGAGTTTTACTTAGAAGGAAAAATAACCGAGAAGCTTTTAAGTATAAGGGGTATGGAGCCAAAGATACATTGGAATAGGTTCATTTTGATTTGTGTGATCCTATGACAAGAGTTAGTATCGAATATTTCGTCTATTTTATAGACAACTATTCAAGATACAAATACATTTACTTGATGTGTCACAAGACTAAGTGCTTTGATTAGTTCAAAGAGTACAAGGCTGATGCGGAGAAATGCTAAAGTAAAAGTATTAAGTCACTATGGTAAGATCGTAGTGGCAAGTACCTCTTGGGATAATTTAGGAGTCACTTATCAGAAGTCGGGACTCAATCCCAACTAGCTGCACCTAGTACACCCCAACAGAATGGTGTAGTAGAAAGAATGTATAGGACTCTTATGGAAATAAGTAGATTGATGATGAATTAATTACCAAATTCGTTTTAAGGATATACACTAGAAACAGAAGTGAACATAATACCTTCTAAAGTCAGAACTCTCTACTCCCATAGAATTGCATAATGGGCGTAAGCCTAGTCTGAAACATATTCGGATTTGGGTGGTCTAGCACATGAGAGACACTAATAAGTTGGGCAGGAGTTCACTTGTTTGTGAGTTATCCTAAAGAAACGAAAGTAGGTTTATAGTCTTAAAAATCAGAAGGTCATTGTTAGAATCAATGACCGATTTTTAGAAAACGACTATGTAATAAACCACAAGCCCATAAGTAAATTTGTTCTTAAAGAAATTATAAAGGACATGTCTAATCTAGTACCAACTGTACAAGATGAAATATCATAAGAAACTGCAACACGTATCATAAATGATACACAGACAGTGGCTCATCGTAGTGGGAGGGTTGTCAAGCAAACCTAAAAGATTCATATTTTGGGAGAGTTTTTAGACTTGATCCCAAATGAACATGAGTCTGATCCCGGACATATGATGAAGCACTCCAAGATAAAGATGCAGCATCTTGGCAAAGAGCAATGAATACAGAATTAGAATATATGTATTGTAATAAAATCTGGAAGCTTGTAGAATCACCAGATGGTGTAAAAGCCATTGGGTAAAAATAGGTCTATAATAGGAAAAGATGGATAGACAGGAAGGTGGAAACTTTCAAAACAAGGCTTGATGAAAAAGGAAACTTTTTCACTGGTAGCCATGCTTAAGTCTATCTAGATTCTTTTATCTATTTGGCAAGTGGATGTCAAGACAGCATTCCTTAATGGAAGTCTTGAAGAAAGCATCCATATAAAGTAACCAGAAGAGTTCATTGCAAAGGGCAAAGAGCATCTTGTGTGCAAGCTCAATCAGTCTATGGACTGAGGTAAAGCTTCAAGGTCTTGGAACATTCGGTTTATCAAAATAATCCAGACCTATGGATTTATTTAGTAACCGGATAAGTCTTGTGTATACAAAAAGTGTAATGGAAACGTGGTGGTATTTCTTGTACTATACGTAGATAACATTTTTGGTAGTTGGAAACAATATCAAAATGTTGTCAGAAGTAAGGGTATGGTTGTCCAAACAATTCGATATGAAGGACTTGGGAGAATGTATATATTCTTGGGATCAAAGTAATAAGGGATCGCAAGAAAAGAATATTTTACTTATCCCAAGCTTCATATATCGAAAAAATCCTTACTTGTTTTAAGCATGCAAAACTCCAAGAAAGGTTTCTTACCTTTTTAGCATGGAGTAACTTTATCTAAAGAAATGTCTTTGCAGACATCAAAGGAGATAGAGGAAATGAAGGCAGTTCTTTATACTTCGGCTGTCGGAAGCCTAATGTATGCTATGCACGAGATGAGAAATCTGTTTTACCAAGGGCATAGTTAGCAGATATCAAAGTAACCCTGGACAAGGACATTGGACTGCAGTAAAGCATATATTGAAGTACCTTAGAGGCACTAGATATTATATGCTAGCTTACAAGGCAGTTAATTTGGTCTCTGTGGGTTGCACGGATTTTGACTTCCAGTCGGATAGAGACAATAGTGAGTCAACCTCGGGGTTTTGTGTTTACTTTAGGAGGTAAAGTCATAACTATGGAAGAGTGATAAGCATAGGTGTTTTTCTGGACTCCACCATAGAAGCTGAGTATATGGCAAACCTCTGAGGTAGTCATAAAAGCTGAATGATTCAATAACCTCAAGATAGACTTAGATATGATTTCTGGTTTATCCAAAGATTATTACAATTTATTGTAATAATAGTGGTGCAGTAGCAAACTCGAAGAAACCATGAGTCTATAAGGCAAGTAAACACAATAGAGCGCAAGTACCACCCAATACGAGAAATCGTATAAACGAGGAGAAGTTGTTGTTGCCTAGATTGCATCAGATGATGACCTATAAATCTTTTCACTAAGGCCCTTAAGGCAAGAGCTTTTGATGGGCATGTTGAAGGGTTGGGAATCAAATGTATGGTAGTAGATATGACAACTTAGTCTTTTAGTATAAGTGGGCGATTGTTAGGATGTATACTAAAAACCTAGCTTTTGGTATAAACATTTATCTAGAAATAAGAATCACATTGGTCAAATGTCTACATTTATGATCAATGTAGTTGTTCAATTAATTTATATTATAGATAACAAGGTGTGTGGTGTCACACACAGATGATCATGTTATCAGTACCTTATAAATTATAAACAGTAGCTCACGACCAAGATGGAAAGGAACAAACCATTGGAAGGTCGTAGTGTAATTAGGTATTAGTTTATCTTAACTATATAATTACACTAGTACACTTAGAGTGTATTGAGTAGGACCATTAGAAGTCCTTTCTTTTATACTGACTTTATAAAGGAACAAAGACCTCAGTTATTATGGAAGTGTGTGTTCTTAATCCTAATATAATAACAAGTACATATATTTGATATTTATTTCTTTAATTTATCAATGGGTGAGATTTAGTTCGATAAATCAATAAGCCCGATAAGTTGGGAAATGATATCACTTATAGTGTGTTGTTGATTATAGAAGGAAACTGTGTCCTAGTAATCTAGGTTGAGAATGTCCCCAAGAGGAGCTTATAAGGATTGTCATGTTAAACCCTGCAGGTGGACTTAGTCCGACATGACGATGAAGTTGAGTGGTACTACTCTTGGAGCTAGATATTAATTAAGTGAGTTGTCAGTAACTTACTTAATTAGTGGACATTTGTTATCTTAAACACAGGGAGACTAACACACTCATAATAAAAAGGAGCCCAAAATGTAATTTGGGATTGGTGCGGTAGTTCAATAATAGTTCTTTAGTGGAATGAATTATTATTGATAAAATTAAGTTGTGTGTTCGGGGCGAACACGGGAAGTTTAATTTTATCAGGAGACCAAAACCAATTCCTCCTCTCGGTCCCTATCGTAGTCTCTTGTATATAGAGATTTATACCCACCACATACCCACCTTCTTACCCATCCAATGGGGCCGGCCAAGCTAGCTTGGAACCCAAGCTAGGGCCGGCCAAGACCAAGTGGATGAGCCAAGTTGGTGGCCGGCCAAAGCTTGGGTCCCAAGCTTAGGTGGCCGACCACTAAAACATTAAAAAGGATTTTTAATTAAAATTATTTCTTATGTGGATATCATGGTTTTAAAAGAGTGTTTAAAATTAAAAATTTCCTTTTATAGCTTTCTACAAAAGATTAAGAGAAGAGATTAATCTCTTTCCTTATTTGTAGATTAAAAGGATGGTTTTAATTTTTGGTAAAAACTTTCCTTATTTGTAAATCATCTACATGTTTAAAAGAGAGTTTAAAATTTGAAATCTTTCCTTATTTGTTGATTAAAAGGTGGATTTTAAATTTTAAGAAAATTTTCCTTTTTAAACATGTTCATGATTTAAAAGAGAGTTTAAAAATTAAATATTCTCTTTTATAAGTTTCTACAAAAGATTAAGAAAAGATTTGATATCTTTCCTTATTTGTAGATTAAAAGAGATTTTAATTTTTAGAGATAACTTTCTTTTTATCCACATGTTTAAAAGAAAGATTTTAATTTATTAAATTTTTTTTTTATAAACCAATCATGAAGGGATAAAAATTATTGGAGAAATTTTTATAAATTTCCATAAACAAATTAATTCTTATTTAATTAAAACTCTCCTTGATTTGGGAAATAAGTGGCCGACCATGTTATAATGAAAAGAAAAATTATTTTTAATTAAATAAATTTTCCCTTTTCATGACAAAAGAATTAAGGAAGTTTTTATTTAAATTTTCTTATTTTCCAAGATCAAGGATTATAAAAGAGGGGGTAGAGGTGCCTTCATGGTGAACGACTCTATAATTCTTTTCCTCCCTCTCTTCCTTGGTGGCCGGCCTCTTCCTCTTCTCTCTTCTCCTTCTTGTGGCCGAACCATCTTGTTCTCTTGGAATTCTTGTGGTGGCCGGATCAAGCTTGGAGAAAAGGAGAGAAAGGAGGCTTCGCTCTTGCATCCCTTGGAGTTTGGTGGTGGTGGTCGAACCTCATCCTTTCTTGGAGTCATGTGGTGGCCGAACCTTGCAAAGAAGAAGAAGGTGCCTTGGTGGTTCTCGTCTCGGAAGATCGTTGCCCACACAACGTCCGGGATTAGAAGAGGAATACAGTATAAGATCAAGAGGTCATTATCTACTAAGTAAGGTATAACTAATATAGTTTTCCGCATCATATTAGTTTTATCTCCATGTAAAAATACCAAATACAAGAGGCATGCGATTCTAGTATTTCGAATTAGTTTTCAATGTTGTGTTCTTTTCTTTTTCTTTTCCTTGTGATTTGATTGTTCCTTTTGGTTGACCTAAAGTTATTTAAGGAAATTAAATATTAGCTTTCCTTAAAAGGCTTTGTCTAGGCGGTGGTGGCTGTTCCCATATCTAAGAAGGCCATGTGCCTCGCCATGCAGTCCTGGAAGCTAATTTTTGAAATTAATATTTAATGGAATTAATAACCTAGGTGATTTGGATCAAACGTGTTAAGTTCCGCAGGAGATCCAAGTCTAAACCTAAAAGAATAAATAAATTAAACTTAGGATCAAACGTGTTAAGTTCCGTAGGCGATCCGAGTTTAATTTAAAAGAACACATGGTAGCTAGGAAAAGGTTCAGACCTTTGTACATGAAGAACCATTTGGGTTGTCAAGCATTATCGGTCTAATTCAGTGATTGCTCGAGGTAATTGCAATTCAGAACTTGTTGGGTCGAGCACTGGATCCATAAAACATATTGCTGGATCCTGTTCTATGGTGGAGTATGCCTCTGACTTTGTAAGTTTTAAATTAAGTTATATAAAAATTTCTTACATATATTTTTTTAATTAGTTTAAATGTACTTACATTCTCTGTATACTGACTGTTAAATTACAAAGACCTGCCACTTGTTTGGAGGTATTTAACAAGATTCATAAGAAGAAAATAGGTTATTTTTTATCAATGTTCCTTAGCAATTAATATATGAATAAATTAACTATGTGAATATATTTGTATATTTTTTATGGAGATTAATAAAATTATTATTTTGACACATGAAGCAATATTCACTAGAGTTACATAGGCGTCTCAACTTGGTGCAGAGGGAGAGGGATTACTTCATCTTTCCACTGATCAGGTTAACAACATTTATTATAATATCATTGGTGGAAGGAAGAAGTCCTCACTTTATGAGCTTGCTCTCAAGCAAAAATTGTCTTATACCGGATGAGGTGTCCATGGGTTAGGGGGCGTCATCCTTGTTCCTCCTCCTCATCTAGTGAGGTCCAAGCATTGTGGGTAAAAAATTAAGAATTGCGGACTCGACTCTCATCATTGGAGGAGACGATGGTTGAGAGAGACATAGAGGCATGAAAGTTATGCGACCAACATACTCAAACTAAGGATACAATTCTCTATAGGCTCCATCTTAATTTGACATTCTGTTTTAAAACTAAGTGTTAAATATTTATTTATCCTCCCCTTAAATTGAAACTCCCCATTAACTTGACATTATGGTTTCGATTTAATCAAGTTTAACTACAGTTAATTTTGAATTGAGTGAAATTCATCAAGTTAACATATCAAATTTTAATTAATTGCAAATTAACCTAAAAAATTTCAAACTAAAATTAAGTTTGACTTAAATTTAATTTGACTTTTCAGAAGAATTTTAGAAACGCATTTTTAAATGAATTTCAAAAAATGATTTTCAAAAGTAATATTTGAAATAATTTTTTAAATGATTTTCAAAATAAATTTATAAAAGAAATTAAAAATAATAAATGATTTTTAAAAGAATTTTTAAATATTTATAGATGAATTTTCAAAGAATTTTTAACATAAAATGAATTTTAAAAAAAAAATAAAATAAGTTAAAATGAATTTTAAAGGAAAATTAAAAAAAAATAAAATTATTTTTAAATTGATTTTTAAAAAGAATATTTTTTTGTTTAAATGGTTTTTAAAAGAATTTTTTAAATGATTTGAAAATGTATTTTTAAAAGTATTTTTGAAAAAAAAATTTAACTAATTTTTGAAAGTATTTTTAAAATAATTTTTCAAAGATTTTTTTAACTGATTTTTTAAAAGTATTTTTGAAAGAATTTTAAAAGATATTTAAAAGCATTTTTAAATTATTTTTAACAGTTTTTTAAAAGATTTTAAAAATATTTTTAAAGAGGTTTTAAAATATTTTTAAGATGATTTTTAAAAGATTTTTAAAAAATAAAAGTTGTTTAAATGATTTTTATATGATTTTTTAAAAGATTTCAAAAATGAGTTTTAAAATTATTATTTAAAAGAATTTTAATTTTAAATTTGAAGTTGAAGTTTAATTTTGAATTTTAATTTTAATTTTGAGTTTTGACCATATTCATCTCACTCGGTTTATAATTTCAATCAAGGTTGTCACACTCCAGAGGAGTCCTTGCCCGACAAATGAACAACATTTCTCCTGTAACAGTAACAAATGAAACCTTAATACATTCTCATATGGACTGTACAAGAAAAATATGTACAACTCACATGCCTGGAAAACAAAATAATACAGATCACATGGCTGGAAACAAATACAACAAAAGATAATAATACATGGCTGGTACAAACACAAATCACACAAGATAATATACTGACTGTATACCGTTATGACTTATACCATGAAAAACCTAAAACAAATAAAAGTAACCACAATGCTCAAAACCATAAACAAGACAACATAACACAATATCTAGTCCAAATGCAAAGTATAAATAATGTAATACGAAATAGCAGGAAAAGCATATCTCAGATGTGAAATGGGGCTGACAGCCAAAATCCTCCAAGCAATTCCATAAATCCTCTACCTGCTCCCTAGTGAAAAAAAAAACAATAAAAGGGGTGGTGAGTCCGAGTGACTCAGCGGGTAATAGATAAATGGTAGTACATGGACAAATGTGTAAGGCAGTCAAATATATACAGTCTCAATAGGGAAATAAAAACATGATCTTATATGACATAATAAATATACATACCAGTACCGGTCTAACACACATGGTATAATAATCAGTAAAGCACTAGGTATCAACAACATATCTGCTCATAATACCTGGCAATATATATAAAAGCATGTACATGTATGATGAATGCACATGTTTGAATCATGACAACCATATGTAACATGCATCTACAACATAAGCAACCTATTCAACTATAAATAATGTAATGAGTAGAGCCAAATAATGATCAACATGAGTACCCAAAAGTCTAAGCATGTGCTAGTACATATAACAATACTAGATCATCATATGTGAGAGCAACGTTCTATAATAAGCAATACATCATATGTAGGAGCAACTCTCCGCCACAAGCAAACCATTATATGTGGATACAACACTCCACCATAAGCAATACAAATGACCAAGACATCTAGCTATCTAGCTAGGGACAACATGAAATTACTCTACCACAGATCACTGTAAGCAGTCTATGTTGGTGCAATCGACCTCCAAGGTTTTAATGTCCAACAAATATGTTTAAGTATGTTTAAAGGAGCTTAGTCTTGGAAAGTCCTAGTTGTAGGCTAGGCAAGGAAAATCTCGGTAGATCGTGGAAGCCAGGTGGATTTGATAGATCTAGAGGACCTGATCCTTGGATAGCCGAATATTTAGTCCTAGTTCTAGGCTAGGGAAGGAAAATCTCGGTAGATCGTGGAAGCCAGGTGGATATGTCTGAAGGACCTAATCCCTGGGTAGCCGAATACTGAATCTTGGTGAGTGAATCCAGGAGGAGAAAACCCTAGGGGGTGGTAACCTTAGGTTCTGGTGAGTGAAGCCAAATGGAGAAAATCCTAGGGGGAGATAACCTTAGGTAACGAGAAGTCTTGGAAGAGTGAACTCCAAGCAAAGTTGATCAATCGACCGGAAGATTCTAAGTTTAGTTTTACCATAGCATTTTGTATTACTATTATTATTGCTGGCTAATGTAGTATTGCAGGAAAGGCCTTAGTGGATCAGGTGATCAGACACTGAGTAGAAAAAGTTCAAACAAGTATGGAGGACCAATGTTTGGCAAGTAAGTTGAGGTAAGCAACTAGAGGAGCAACAGTGAGGTCGTGTTCCTGAAAGGGACAATCTAAGGTCGCTGATCCAACTAAAAAAATCGGGAAGGTTTCCAAGTTGAAATCAAGACAGTTAAACTGTCTATTATTATTACTCATGCATTTATTATTACTGTGCTAATATCTGTTTTACAATATTATTGTCTAACATTATTTTCCAAGTTCATCCTGATCAGTCAACCGAACTAGATGATCGGTCGACCGAACAAGGCCAACTCATAGCAGATATTTGTTCAGACCAAAACAGAGCAAGGTCCGATCAAAGCTTGATCGGTCAACCAAATAAGATGATCAGTCAACAGAACCCTGATGACTCAGCATAGTTCAGATCGAGTAGAAGCAAAGAAGGAAAGCTTGTTGATTGGTCGATCGAACACATTGATCGGTCGACCGAACGATCATCACATTAAAGGTGCAGTAAGTGTGAATCTTAATAAATCTCAACGAATAGGGAAGGATCATATTCGGTCGACCGAAAAGAAGGAACGGTCGACCGAACCCTTAATGGTCATTAAATGTCAAAGATCAAATCAACATCAAATCTCAGCAAAGATGGAAGGGAGCTGGTTCGGTCGACCGAACGCAAGGATCGGTCGACCGAACATCGACGATTCATATAAAAGAGAGCTCAAGATCTGAGGTTGTGTAACGATTCTGGTTGGTTTGAAGTTCATCTCTAGAAAGTTGCTCGTGTTACTGCTACTATAACTCGCAAGCAACTACTTCATTCAAGTGCCGACCGAGCTTCAACTTTAACATACTGTCGGTATATTTTTATTTTATTGCTTGCATTGTACTTAACTCAAGTAAGATAGTAGGTTGTTACTATCTTACTCATTTTCTTGTACGCACTGCTTCTTTCCGAGGTTTTCAGAAAGAAGAGTTTTAGTGAATTATCTAACAATGCGATCAAGGATCGTGGGTCTTGAAGTAGGAGTCGACCTAAGCTCCAAACCAAGTAACCAAACGAGTCATTTACTTTTCGCTGTATATTCTGACTGTCTTTAAAATGCTAAAAAGAAAATTTTTTAAAAGCACGATGATATGGGTTAGGTTTTATGGATCCTCAGTGAGAAAGGGAAAGGAGATAGCCGAGTTGAGAAGATAGACCAATATCAATCAGGATATACCTCCAAGGAGGTAGGCTAATATTGGTCGGGATATACCTCAAATGAGGTAGGTCAATATCGGCCGGGATGTACTTCCAAGCAGGTAGGCCAATATCGATTAGGATATACCTCCAGGGAGGTAGGCTAATATCGGTCGGGATATACCTCAAAAGAGGTAGGCCAATATCTATCAGGATATACCTCCAAGGAGGTAAGCTAATATCGGCCGGGATATACCTCAAATGAGGTAGGCCAATATCGAGCGGGATATACCTCCAGGGAGGCAGGCCAATATCGGTCGATATATACTTCCAGGGAGGCAGGCCAATATCGGCCGGGATATACCTCAAATGAGGTAGGCCAATATCGAGCGAGATATATCTCCAGGGAGGCAGGCCAATATCGGCCGGTATATATCTCCAGGGAGGCAGGTCAATATCGGTCGGTATATACCACCAGGGAATCAGGCCAATATCGAGCGAGATATACCTTCACGGAGGAAGGCCACTATCGGCCGAGATATACTTCCAAGTAAGTAGGGCAATGCCGACCGAGACATACCTTGAAAGAGGTAGGCCAATCTAGGCTGGATAATACCTTGAAAAGGATATACCAATATTGATCGAGATTACAAACTTGATAAAATATAGCCCAGTACCAGCTAGGATAATAAATTTAGAGGGGTACGGACAGGTATTGCCTGAGAAGCATCATGAAAGGTAATAATAATTGACCCGACCTAGTCTAAGTTCAGTTTCGACCGATACAAGGAACAACATTATATTGAACTGTCTATAACATAATAAAGACAGGACGAACAAGTAGATTCAAAATTAGTTTAATAAAGATACATGTATGTGATTGAATAACAGGTTTTACCTATTTGGCGGGAAATGTGTTTTTTAGACTTTTCTGCAGGTACTAGACGACAAAGAAAGTACATCTGGGGTATAAAAAAGATTCCTTAAAAGTCATTTACCACAAGTACGCAGCTTACGTCATCTCATAACTAACTCTAACAAACCGGGGTCCACTTCATGACTACGGAGGTTATATGAAGTCGTATAAAAAGGGGAATCCTCTCAGTTGGTAGGCAAGTTGACATCACTGCTCACATTCATAACCCTAGCTTTCAACTACTGTTCATCTTCTTCTTCCTTTTTTCCCACACAAAGAGAGATCACTGACTTGAGCGTCGGAGGGCCTAGCCAGGGATTCTCACCCCGGTCTTAGGTCACTGATGATAGTGTTGGTTGGTCTTTGGTGCGCAGGAAACCTTGCAAGCTTCGGATCTCAGTTTTCTTCAGTCAGATTTCCCTCTCGTCATCGGATCTTCGCACAGGGCGGGCATTTTGTGACTCTATTCTCCCCGATCCACTTTGGGTTTCTCGGATCGGTGCTCTATAGGTATTATTATTCACCAGTAGTAGATCTTTCCCCCAGCTCTCTGTTTTGTCAAGCTTCTCGGACAGGATCAAATTTGGCGTCGTCTGTTGGAACTTCACCTGAATCTGAGACTACAAGATCAAAAAGGCCGGAAAATCAAATCTGCTCACCATTAGCCGTGAGGATCTGGATTTCCTCATTAACACTCATGTGCAGAAGGCTCTGCAACAACAACAAGCTCATACTGAGGCCACTCTGCAGATAGCTCATAATCCAGCAATTTCAACTACTGAGCACCGAAAGGGAAAAGAGCTCGAAGAGGAAGAACATGTATATTTTCCTCCAGCCACGGTTTCTCCTACAAGGCGTCCACGAGCCTTTCTTCGTACTCCTATGGAACAGCGAGGACGAAGGCCTGTGTTTCAAGAATCTTCTGGTGAATCACCAGATAAGGAAAAGCGCAAAATTAAAATGATAACTAGTGATAGCTCACCAGAGAAAGTCATCTCTCCATTCTCTCAAGGTGTACTGAATGATCCGCTTCCTAAGCAGTATCAAAATCTACAGATCGGCGAGTACACAGGGACTACAAATCCAGAGGATCATCTATTGAAATTTGAGAATGTAGCATTATTACAATAATTCACTGATGGGTGAAATGTCGGACATTCCTTACTACACTCGAAGGGGCCGCACAACGTTGGTTCAAGAGATTACCAGAAAAATCTATTCGAAAATTTAAGGATTTCAAGAAAGTTTTTCTACATCACTTTTCCAGTAACAAGAGGTATCATAAAACTTCTTAAAGTCTATTTTCAATTAAACAAGCATCCAAAGAGTCCATCCGAGCCTACATCAAAAGATTCAATCAGGTAGCTATCGATGTACCCAATGCTACTACTGAAATCTTAGTAAGCGCTTTCTCTCAAGGTTTAAATGATAATGATTTCTTTAAAGATCTGGTGAGAAACCCTCCTGCTAATTTTGATTCCGTAATTGAACGTGCCACTGAATTTATTAATGTGGAAGAAGCTCAAGCTGCTCGTAGAAAGGAGGGCACTACTTCTTCTCCTACTCTGGTTAAGGAGAAAGCTCTTGCTCCTGTTCCTCCACCAAGGGGGCCGCGAGCAATTCATCCACCTCATCGTCATCCAGAATATCATCCACAAGCAGTGCAACATGTGGAGATACAACCAGAGGCACCCAGAAGATGGTGCACTTATCATAAAACTAGCTGTCATCATACTGAAGACTGTTTTGTTTTGAGAAATAAAAGAGCAAACAGGGAACGCTACCAAAGGCCGAACTATTATCGACAGCAGTACCCTAGGCATCAAAGTCCGCTCAAATTGGAATATCGCCCGGTCGAGCCTCGGCAGGATGCATTACCTACCCTGGCCGGTACAAGTCAGGTGTCAGAGAACACTCCAGCTGAAGCCATGACAGCCCGACAAGAAGAAAACAGGAGTAATGCCACCCGAGGCAATATCAATATGATCGCGGGGGGGGGGGCCACTGGTGGAGATTCTAATAGGGCCAGAAAAGCACATGCACGAAGACTTGAGATTCATGCTATGGGATGCAGCATGGAACGAGCAGATCTTGAGGGGGTAAAAATACCCCATGATGATGTATTAATAATTAAGGTCGTGATAGCCAATTATACTATTTCTTGTACCTTTATAGACACTGGTAGTTCTGTCAATATTATCTTTAAGAAGGCTTTTGATCAATTACAGATCGACCCGAGCGAACTTCAATAGATGGTAACTCCTCTATATGGATTCACGGGTAATGAAGTACAACCGCTCGGTCAAATAAAGTTGGTCATATCTCTAGGGGAGGAGCCCCTAATGAGAACAAGAAGATCTTATTTTATGGTGGTGGATGTCCCGTCCTCTTATAATGTGATACTGGTCTACCGGCCTTAAACGAGTTTAGGGTGGTCGTTTCTACTTTCTGTCAAAAAATTAAATTTCTTGTTGATGACCAGGTCGGGGAAGTGCGAGGTGATCAGAAGACAAATCGAAAATGTTATGTAGAGATTGTTCGGACTGAAGCTAATGCTGCCCAAAAAATTCAAAGAATGGAAGTCAATGTCATTCAGGAAAAGCCGCCAATTCTGGTTTATAAAGAAAAGGAAGAAGTCCAGACTCAAACCGGTTGACCTGAAGCTACTACTTATATTGCGGCTGATCTTGATCCCACTCTGAAAGTCAAACTGGTGCAATGCCTGAAGAAGAATAATGATGTGTTTGCCTGGATACCCAAAGAGGTCTCGGGCGTTTCACCTGCAGTAATGGAGCATGCTTTGCATGTCTTTACAGATGCCCGGCCGGTCATGCAAAGGAAAAGAAATTTTAGCACAGAGCAGAACCAAATCATCAAGCAAGAAGTAACTAAACTCATGGAAGCTGGCTACATCAGGAAGGTACAATTTCCTAGCTGGCTAGCTAATGTGGTCTTAGTCTCTAAGCCAGGAAACAAATGGCGGGTATACATTGATTTTCGGGATCTCAACAAAGCTTGCCCAAAAGATTATTATCCGTTACCCCGGATCGATCAACTGGTAGACTCTACTGCTGGGTGTGAATACATTTCTATGCTAGACGCTTATCAGGGCTATCATCAGGTCCCTTTAGCTAAGGAGGATCAAGAAAAGGTCAGTTTTATAACATCTGAAGGTACTTATTGTTATAATGTTATGCCCTTCGAACTAAAAAATATAGGAGCAACTTATCAAATGCTTATGAATAAGGTCTTCCAGAAGTAGATTGGAAGAAATATGGAAGTATATGTTGATGATATCTTAATTAAGTCTCTCCAAGCTATTGATCTGTGCAGGGATGTAGAGGAGACCTGCAAGACATTGAGGCAATATTGGCTCAAGCTAAACCCGTGAAAATGTTTATTTGGAGCAAAAGGGGGAAAGTTCCTGGGGTATATGGTGTCCGAGCGAGGAATAGAGGCCAACCCGAGTAAAGTCAAGGCACTTCAGAACATAGAGCCGCTGCGCAACATGAGGGAAGCTTAAAGACTTACCGGCCGGATTACAGCCTTGTCTAGGTTCATTTCCAGGTCGGCCGATCGTAGCTTCCACTTCTTTAAAATACTCCAGAAGGCAAACAAATTTCAGTGGAACGAAGAATGTGATAAGCCTTCCAAGAATTAAAAAATTATTTGTCTACCCTTCCTGTATTAGCTAAGCATATAGTAGGAGAGACCCTCTAGGTGTATTTGTCAGCTAACGAGAACGTTGTAGGCTCTGTATTAGTTAAGCAAGAAGGGAAAGAACAACAACCTTTATATTTTTTCAGCCATTTATCAAAAGGAGTTAAGTGTAGATATACTACACTAGAGAAGTTGGCTTATGCATTAGTGTTGACTGCCCGGAGGTTGCGCCCATATTTCTTAGCACATGAAATTGTTGTGTTGACCAACAGTACGCTCGGACGGGTGCTACTCAACCCAGAGGCATCAGGTCGGCTGATCAAATGGATGACCAAACTTAGTGAATATGACAAACAGTATCAACCTCGCTCGGCCATCAAGGCACAAGCTCTAGCAGATTTCATTATAGAAGTTTAAGGTCCCGAGGAATAAAAGATTTGGAAAGTTTATGAGGATGGCTCCTCAACCAGACAAGGTAGCAGAATTGGTGTTCTTCTTATATCTCCAAGGGAAGACAGACTCCAACATTCTATCAGATTGAATTATAGAATCACTAACAATGAAGCAGAATATGAAGCATTGATAGCTGGATTGCAGGCCGCTCGGCATATAGGAGCAGCTCGGGTCCTTATCTATTCTGATTCTCAATTAGCAGCCCAACAATTATCAGATAACTTTGAAATTAATAACGATAGGCTCAAGTTATATGCTAAGGCATTTGATAAGTTGAAGTCTCAGTTTCAAGAAGTGAATATACAAAAAGTTCCTCGGTCTGAAAATCAAGTAGCAGATGAATTAGCTAAGTTGGCCTCTGCTATAACACCATGGATTTTGGATCGGCCAATGGAACAGACTCTGTTAATATCTTGTATCGAAAGACAAGCTGGCGTAGAAATACAGGGCGACTGGAGGGCACAAATCATATTGTACTTACAACAAGGTATTCTTCCCAGAGATGCAGAACAAGCAAGGATATTTAAGAAGAGAGATGCTCAGTATACTATGATAGGGGAGAAGTTATATAAGAGAGCTTTCTCCAGATGTTTACTGAATTGTATTAGCTCAGAAGACATACAATTTATTTTACAAGAGGTTCATCAAGGCTCGTGTGGTAGTCATATAGGAGGGAGATCCTTAGCTCGTAAAATTTTATTAGCAGGATATTTCTAGCCTACTCTACACGAGGATGCTAACAAATTAGTAAGAACTTGTATTTGTTGTCAAAAACATCAAAATATTCCGCATCATCCCACACAGTTATTAAGGACCTCCATAGTCTCCTGTCCCTTTGATCAGTGGGGAATGGACATAGTGGTCTCATTTCCTATGGCGGTTGCACAAAGAAGGTTTTTATTAGTAGCAGTAGACTATTTCTCTAAATGGGTAGAAGTGGAACCACTTGCTCAGATTACTGAAGATGCAGTTATTAAATTCCTATGGAAAAATATCATATGCAGATTCGGTTTCCCTCATAAATTGGTTTCTGATAATGGAAGGCAATTTCAAGGAGACACAATCCTAGACTGGTGCAAAAGTTATGGCATTATTCAAGCATTCACCTCCGTGGCGTATCCACAAAGTAATGGTCAAGCAGAAGTAACCAATAGAAAAATCATAAGGGGCTTAAAAACCAAACTGGATCATGTTGGAGGTAGCTGGGTAGATGAATTACCTAGTGTTCTTTGGGCCTATCATACTACACCTCGAGAAGCAGCAGGAATTACTCCTTTTCAATTAGTTTATGGAGGAGAAGCAATAATTCCCATCGAAGTGGGAGTAGAATCTGATAGAAAATAATTATATGATGGAGACAATGCTGGTCGACGACTCATGGAGCTAGACTTGATAGAAGAAATTAGAGACAAGGCTGCAACTCATCTCACCTCATATCGACGACGAATGAGGCAAAATTATAATAGAAGAGTTATCCCAAGATTTTTTCAAGTAGGAGATCTGGTATGGAAGCGTGTTAAACCCGTTGGGGATGTCAGCAAGTTAGCACCACAATGGGGAGGACCTTACAAAGTGATAGAAAAACTCACATCGGGTTCATATTATCTTCAGGATACTGAAGGAAGAATTCTCGAGCGTCCCTGGAGTGCAAATCATTTGCAGCCTTACCGAGCCTAACAAGATCACATCATTCAAGAATACATCTGAATGAACAAATCCAAATTATTTGAAGCGAGTTCCTAGCGAACTAAGAACAAGTATGCTTATAGTTTATGTACTCTATTTCTCTTAATGGATACAATGCAAGACAAATGTCGCTCGAGAAATAAAAGTGGTTCAGACAGTTTGACAATTATTGGCCAAACCTTTGTAATCTATTCAAGCACCAACAATTGGGAACCTTAAGGAAGGAACTATCCAATTTCCTTAAGAAAAGCTAAGAAAACATTAAATCATTACAAGGTTAGTACAAGCACTTTAGTTTTGCATAAAAACATAGTCGATCGGGAAATCTCATGAAGTAACTCGGACGGGTCTTCATGGGAGGAACCGGAGACTTTAAACTATCATAGAACATAGTCGATCGGGAAATCTTATGAAGTAACTCAGACGGGTCTTCATGGGAGGAACCGGAGACTTTAAACCATCACAGAACATAGTCGATCGGAAAATCTCATGAAGTAACCCGGACGGGTCTTCATTGGAGGAACCGGAGACTTTAAACTATCATAGAACCTAGTCGATCGAGAAATCTCATGAAGTAACTCGGACGGGTCTTTATGGGAGGAACCAGAGACTTTAAACCATCACAGAACATAGTCGATCGGGAAATCTCATTAAGTAACTTAGACGGGTCTTCATGGGAGGAACCAGAGATTTTAAACCATCACAGAACAAAGTCGATCGGGAATTCTCATGAAGTAACTCGGACGGGTCTTCATGGGAGGAACCGAAGACTTTAAACCATCACAGAACATAGTCGATCGGGAAATCTCATGAAGTAACTCGGACGGGTCTTCATGGGAAAAACCGGAGACTTTAAACCATCATAGAACATAGTCGATCGGGAAATCTCATGAAGTAACTCGGGCGGGTCTTTATGGGAGGAACCGGAAACTTTAAACCATCACAGGACATAGTCGATCGAGATCTCATGAAGTAACTCGGATGGGTCTTCATGGGAGGAACCGGAGACTTTAAACCATCACAGAACATAGTCGATCGGGAAATCTCATGAAACAGCCCGGACGGGTCTTCATGGGAGGAACCGGACACTTTAAACCATCACAGAACATAGTCGATCGAGAAATCTCATGAAGTAACTCGAACGGGTCTTCATGGGAGGAACCGGAGACTTTAAACTATCACAAAGCATAGTCGATCAGGAAATCCCATGAAACAGCCCAGACGGGTCCTTATGGGAGGAACTGGAGACTTTAAACTATCATAAAAGCATAATCGATTAGGATTATATTGTCGAAGTAAATTCAAAGTTATACAGATTTCTTCACAAGAATCATTTGGTATTACCCGCTAAATCCAAAGCCATGTTCGAGGGGGATTCCATATATACATTATATTTCCTATCTGAAGGCCCGATTACATAAAGCTCTTTATTTAAAATCACCCAGAGTACTATACTCAGTTAATAGCTCAGAAATCCCATGAAGTTCCTCATATAAAATCGCTCGAAATTACCCGTTCTTCTGAAGTATGAATGATACCCGGCACATGCCTACCTGAGGGAAATTCAGGGAGATTAGGGGAAATTTTATTATTCAAAATTATATGGTCAAGGAAGATATTATCGGCAAAGGAGTTTATTAAAACAAGATTTAATCCCGAGGATTAAGTAAGGAATTCTTGAATAAAGCAGCACTTATGCTCAGTTTCCGGAAGCATTTCAAAGGAAGCAATCTCAAGCTAACACAAACTGGAAAAAGAAACAGGTAAGTATCAAACTTTCTCCTGATATTGCAATCACTTAATTACAGATTTTTCAGTTGCAATTCCTTTCATTACAAGTCTTTTCATTGTAAGTTCTTTCATTATCAATCTTTTTAAATACATAACCATGCTTACTTAAAATGACTCGTTAAATCTTCGGGTAATTCTTTATTGAGTCTGCGACGGTTTATGAATGAAGGAGGAGGTTCTCTGGGTAGATAACCACCATCTCTCAGTTGTTAAAGGATTTCTGTCACAGAATGATTCAAAGCCCCTATAATTCGACGAACATATTCTTGAGCAAACGCTGGAGATCTTAGAAAAGTTAAACGCCTTCCTTCCCATTGGTCTTCCTCATGATCCTTGTAACTTTTGAAATCAGCTTGTAGTTTAATGTTTTGATCTTTGAGAGTGTCTTTCTCCAATTTAAGTTGTTCCAGTTCCTTTTAGAGCAGTGATAACTCGACATCTTGAGCCTTTCTTTGTTCTTGTTCCTGTAGAATAGCAAAGTCATGTGAGGCTGAATCTTGAGCCTGCTCAGAGAGAAAGACATTATGAAGTCTCTCTACTTTCTCTAATATAAGGCTTTTATGAGAGACATCTCAGAGAGCTTTTTCCTTCAAAGCAATTTCCAGTCGAAGACCAGAATGTAATCGATCCACCTGTAGCTCCAAAGTTCTCCTTTCAAGCTATTTGTCTTTCAATAATTGTTACAATTTCTAAATATGAGAAATATCCTAAATATCAAAAAAATAAAAATAACTAAAAACATCTTTTGAGGCTTCGACAAAGCCCTAAACGGTTGGTTTTGAACTCGAACCCATAACAAATGTAGTTTTTTCAATTCTACATGGTGAGTACTAACAGAATTTGATTCTGAGACCCGAGTTAAAAATTATGTCCTCCGTAAAATTGAATCCTTTTATATTGATCTTTCATCACAAAGTGTGTACGATTGTCTAGAAGGGACTATTAAGTTGACGATTTTATCTTTTAGTAGTGCTCAAGTATCTGTAATGGAACGAACGGACAAAATTTTTGTTATGATCATGAGTTGGAAATTAAATCTGAGAAAATCAAATCCATTTATTAATCTCATCATTTTCTTTCCAGATTAACATTGAACATCAGAAAGAAAAAAAAGATTCGACATCATCCCATCATCCCTAGCTCTCTGCTAATTTATTTTGAAGGAAGCTTACTATAGCAGCAGACGCCATTTTTGCAGGCGGCAAAACTTGGCGAATCACAGACGGAGTAGCAGTAACCGTCATTAACGCAACCGATATCCGTACAAACAAAATGAATGGGTTTCTCATTTATCGGTACTCCATCATCTGCAGATTAAGAAAGGATGCATGCATGCATGGCGTAAACATTAGCTAACAATATATATAATCAAATATCTTGAGATATATTCAATGACAAATGTGTACGTGGCATGCAGTACCAGATTTAACGAGCACGAAGGATGAGGAGAGAAGAAGGGCGACGATGACAAGGAGAAAACAATACTGCTTGGAAGTCATTCCTATCGCCAAAGGTCTTTTGACGTTCTTAATAGTTAAGCTAGTTTTGATAGAAATGTTAATGACGAGTAGTTATATTTATAATGTCGTGAGGGACTCGTAAACGAAAGGAACGTGACAACAGAATTAATTTCTAAAAAAAAATATTTTAAATTTACTCATTCATTTGTTTACTTAAAAAAAATACGCTCTTTCATTTTAAAAATCCAGTCCATCCTGCATTTTTTTTTTTATTTTTTTTAATGTGGTGCTCTTTAATTTCTTTTATTGTTTACTTGAAAAACCATTCTCTTTCATTAAGTAAAAAACTAATTAATTTATTTGCCTAAGTAAGCACAAACATAAAAGGTATGTATCAAAAGTGAATAATTTATCATGCAAACTTCCTAATTTTCATTGCTTGCAAACTTATTATATCAAAGTAATTCCATTTTACTTTGAGTAACTATTTAAAGTATTAATTATAATTAAATATTTTATCAGTTAATTAATTAAATATTTTATTTTATTAATTGTCTTTCAGGCTGTGACGAGATACTAAGCCTTCTAAGTTTTTTGTGCAACGACCACTTTCTAGACAAAGCCTCTTAAGAAAATTAAATATTTAATCTACTCTCTGAAAACCCTTAGTCCAATTCGATTTTAATTTAGATAAGATTTTGGAACCCAATATAGAATCCAGCCTACTGGATTAATTAAAAATCTTTTGGGTATGTATTTCTTTGAAATTTTCTTAATTTGTCCCTTGTGGTATTTAAAATACCAGTTCAAATTATTATATCTTTTATTGTTTTGATTAAACAAACATGCACGATTTTTCAAGTATGCTATTTCTGTTTGTAAATTATCATTTTTCAATAATTTAATAAACTTGAATAATTTATCGAGAGGCAGAGATCGTACCTAACTTACCTTGTCGATCTCATCATCCGTAGCTCCCCCTGAACTGCTACTTTCATCCGATGTAGCTTCCCCTTCATCGATGCTCATTTCAGACGAGCTTGCATCGTGTTCATTTTCTTGATGGCTTGCCATTAACGCAAGTCTGGAGAAAGTCTCAATCTCTGATTCGGATGACGTTTCATCCCACGTAGTCTTTAGCGTCTTGTACTTGTTAGATTGGGCAGGTTTCTCATTCTTGCCCTTGTCTTTATTCTTCAATTTAGAGTAGTTGTCTTTTACATACCCTTCTCCATCATAGTGGTAGCATCTGAATATTAGATTTTCTAGATTTAAGCAATTTTTTAAATCGCCTTACCATCATTGTCGTTTTGTCATCATCGAAAGAGGATTCTGAATCTTGTTCATCCATCTTTGCCTTAAAGGTAATGTTGTGTTTTGGCTCCTTTGAATCTGCACATCTCGTTTCATGGATTTCCAAAGTAGAAAATAACTCTTCCAAGACATATTCTAAATCCTTAGAGATATAGTAGGCATCTAATAATGATGCCTATTTCGCATTTCTAGGGAATGTATTAAGAGCGTAACTTAGTGAATCTCAGTTGCTTATCTTTTCTCCGAGATTCGAAAGTCCGGTGATGAGCTCCTTGATCCTCAACTGAAGATGTGTTATAGTTTCATCTTCTTCTAATCAGAAGTTGCTGATCTGGTTTCGAAGTAAGTCTCGTCTCGTAAGTTTCAACTCCGAGGTTCCTTCGTGAAGTTTCAGGAATTTTTCCCAGAACTCCTTGGCGGACTTGTAAGTTTCGATCCGGTTGACTTCTTGTGGAAGTAAAACGCTTAGTAGATGAAACTCTATTTTGCTGTTTGTCACAAAGTCGACTTGTTCCTTCTTTGTCCACTGATACTTTTCCTTGTCCTCGGGTGCTTCAAACCTAAATTCCATTATTAATAATAAATCGAAGTATATTTTGAAAAAATACCTCTATTCTCTTTTTCCATCTCGCGAACTCCCCCTCGAATTTTGGTGGGTAGATACTTGGTCCGGCCATCTTGTGTGCTTGGTTTGGCGGTTAGTCCTTCTGAAGCAACCTGGCTCTGATACCACTTGTTAGGATCCTTGGCGGCCGGCTAGAGAAGGGGTGAATAGCCTCTGTACAAATTAAACAAACGAACCTTTTCGAACTTATAACTTAATTAAAACACTTGCATAAATATAGAAAGAATAATAAACTAAAAAGACGAGTGATGTTAATACTTATAAATGTTACATACATGGAAATAGATGATGGAGAGATGTCTAACAGTGAGGAGGTTGATATACCAATGGAGTCTAACGATGAGAACTTACAAAATGTTAATTTAGTTGATTCAAAATGACATCAGATGATTAACAAGTAATAACAACGTTATGCTATATTGTATGAATTTTATATATTTATTTCATCTCCCTAATTAAAAGGTCTTATTATTCAAATGTGTATGTCTTATACTATGATTTTGTATATATTGTCATGGAGCCAGAAATTAGAGTATAGCCTTTGAGGGTTGTTGGTGACTAATAAGTATTTATGTATTTAGTAATTATTTCAATAATTAATTTTTTTTTATTTGTCACGCATATTTCATATATAATATTTTTCTATGTAGTTTTGTCCCAGTCACATCTTACATATCAAAGAAGTTTAAAAAATAGTTGTCAACATCTAGTACTACATGGATGCTTATATATTAGGACTTGAAGTACTTCTATTACATTGAATTCTTGGTAAGTATTTTAAATATAAAATGTATTTTGTAGTTTAATATTAATCTGATATTAATTCTGAATATGTATTGTTGCAAAAGAGGTATGTTTGAGAGGAGGACAACGAGGTTGAAATTTTAAAAAAAAAAAAATTGGAGCAACTACTGCTCTAAACTGTACATGAACATATTATACAACTAGAGGTAGAGGGGTACTAGGCCATACAAGGTCCCTAATGCAGTTTGGGAGGTTTAAAGAACCATTTGGGTTGTCAAGCATTATCGATCTAATTCAGCGATTGCTCGAGGTAAGGTATTTGCAATTCAGAACTTGTTGGGTCGAGCACTGGATCCATAAAACATATTGCTGGATCCTGTTCTATGGTGGAGTATGCCTCTGACTTTGTAAGTTTTAAATTAAGTTATATAAAAATTTCTTACATATATTTTTTTAATTAGTTTTAATGTACTTACATTCTCTGTATACTGACTGTTAAATTACAAAGACCTGCCACTTGTTTGGAGGTATTTAACAAGATTCATAAGAAGAAAATAGATTATTTTTTATCAATGTTCCTTAGAAATTAATATATGAATAAATTAACTATGTGAATATATTTGTATATTTTTTATGGAGATTAATAAAATTATTATTTTGACACAGGAAACAATATTCACTAGAGTTACATGGGTGTCTCAACTTGGTGCAGAGGGAGAGGGATTACTTTATCTTTCCACTGATCAGGTTAACAACATTTATTATAATATCATTGGTGGAAGGAAGAAGTCCTCACTTTATGAGCTTGCTCTCAAGCAAAAATTGTCTTATACCGGATGAGGTGTCCATGGGTTAGGGGGCGTCATCCTTGTTCCTCCTCCTCATCTAGTGAGGTCCAAGCATTGTGGGTAAAAAGTCAAGAATTGTGGACTCGACTCTTATCATTGGAGGAAACAATGGTTGAGAGAGACAGAGGCACGAAAGTTATGCAACCAACCGGCTCAAACTAAGGATATAATTTTCTATAGGCTCCACCTTAATTTGGCATTCTGTTTTAAAACTAAGTGTTAAATATTTATTTATCCTCCCCTTAAGTTGAAACTCCCCATTAACTTGACATTAGGGTTTCGATTTAATCAAGTTTAACTACAGTTAGTTTTGAATTGAGTGAAATTCTTCATGTTAAAATATCAAATTTTAATTAATTGCATATTAACCTAAAAACATTTCAAACTAAAATTAAGTTTGAGTTAAATTTAATTTGACTTTTGAGAAGAATTTTAGAAACGTATTTTTAAATGAATTTCAAAAAAATGAGTTTCAAAAGTAATTTTTGGAATAATTTTTTAAATGATTTTCAAAAGAAATTTATAAAAGAAATTAAAAATAATAAAACATTTTAAAATGATTTTAAAAAGAATTTTTAAAATATTTATAGATGAATTTTCAAAGAATTTTTAACAGAAAATGAATTTTAAAAGAAATTTTTAAAATATGTTAAAATGAATTTTAAAGGAAAATTTAAAAAAAAATAAAATTATTTTTTAAAGTTATTTTTAATTTGATTTTTAAAAAGAATATTTTTTGTTTAAATGGTTTTTAAAAGAATTTTTTAAAATTATTTTTGAAATAATTTTTAAATGATTTTAAAAAGTATTTTTAAAATTATTTTTCAAATAAATTTTTAACTAATTTTTGAAAGTATTTTTAAAATAATTTTTCTAAGATTTTTTTAACTCATTTTTTAAAGTATTTTTGAAAGAATTTTAAAAGGTATTTAAAAGATTTTTAAAAGACTTTTAAAAGCATTTTTAAATTATTTTTAAAAGTTTTTTAATAGATTTTAAAAATATTTTTAAAGGTGTTTTAAAATATTTTTAAGATGATTTTTAAAAGATTTTTAAAAAATAAAAGTTGTTTAAATGATTTTTATATGATTTTGTAAAAGATTTCAAAAAGGAGTTTTAAAATTATTATTTAAAAGAATTTTAATTTTAAATTTGAATTTGAATTTGAAGTTTAATTTTGAATTTTAATTTTAATTTTGAGTTTTGACCTTATTCATCTCACCCGGTCTATATTTTCAATCAAAGTTGTTACGCGCTAGAGGAGTGCTTGCCCGACAAATGAACAACATCTCCCTTGTAAGAGTAACAAATAAAACCTTAATACATTGTCATATGACTGTGCAAGAAAAATATGTACAATCCACATGGCTGGAAAACAAAATAATACAGCTCACACAGCTAGAAACAAACACAACGAAAGATAATAATACACAACTTACATGGCTGGTACAAACACAAATCACACAAGATAATAAACTGACTGTATACCGTTATGACTTATACCATGAAAAACCTAAAATGAATAAAAGTAGCCACAATGCTCAAAACCATAAACAAGACAACATAACACAATATTTAGTCCGAATGCAAAGTATAAATAGCGTAATACGAAATAGCAGGAAAAGCTTATCTCATATGTGAAATATGACTGATAGCCAAAATCCTCCAAGCGATTCCATAAATCCTCTACCTGCTCCCTAGCGAAAGAAACCAGTAAAAGGGGTGGTGAGTCCGAGTGACTCAGCGGGTAATAGACAAATGGTAGTACATGGATAAATGTGTAAGGTAGTCAAAGATATACAGTCTCAGTAGAGAAATAAAAACATGATCTTATGTGACATAATAAATATGCATACCAGTATCGGTCTAACACACATGGTATAATAATCAGTAAAGCACTAGGTATCAACAACATATCTGCTTATAATACCTGGCAATATATATAAAAGCATGTACATATATGATGAATGCACATGTTTGAATCATGATAACCATATGTAACATGCATCTACAACATAAGCAACCTATTCAACTATAAATAATGTAATGAGTAGAGTCAAATAATGATCAACATGAGTACCCAAAAGTCTAAGCATGTGCTAGTACATATAACAATACTAGATCATCATATGTGAGAGCAACGTTCTATAATAAGCAATACATCATATGTAGGAGCAACGCTCCACCACAAGCAAACCATTATATGTGGATACAACACTCCACCATAAGCAATACAAATGACCAAGACATCTAGCTATCTAGCTAGGGACTACGTGAAATTACTCTACCACAGATCACTGTAAGCAGTCCATGTTGGTGCAATCGACCTCCAAGGTTTTAATGTCCAACAAATATGTTTAAGTATGTTTAATGGAGCTTAGTCTTGAAAAGTCCTAGTTGTAGGCTAGGCAAGGAAAATCTCGATAGATCATGGAAGCCAAGTGGATTTGATAGGTCTGGAGGACCTGATCCCTGGATAGCCGAATACTTAGTCCTAGTTCTAGGTTAGGGAAGGGAAATCTCGGTAGATCGTGGAAGCCATGTGGATATGTCTGAAGGACCTAATCCCAGGGTAGTCGAATACTGAGTCTTGGTGAGTGAAGTCAGGTGGAGAAAACCCTAGGGGTGGTAACCTTAGGTTTTGGTGAGTGAAGCCAAATGGAGAAAATCCTAGGGGGAGATAACCTTAGGTAACGAGAAGTCTTGGAGGAGTGAACTCCAAGCAAAGTTGATCGGTCGACATAACCAGCAGATCTTGGTGATTCTATGTTTAGTTTTGCCATAGCATTCTGTATTACTATTATTGTTGTTGGCTAATGTAATATTATAGGAAAGACCTTAGTGGATCAGGTGATCAGACACTGAGTAGAGAAAGTCCAAACAAGTCTGGAGGACAATGTTTGGTAGGTAAGTTGAGGTAAGCAACTAGAGGAGCGACAGTGAGGTCGTGTTCCTGAAAGGAACAATCTAAGGTCGCTGATCCAACTGAAAAAATCGAAAAAGTTTTCAAGTTGAGATCAAGACAGTTAAACTATCTATTATTATTACTCATTCATTTATTATTACTGTGCTAATATCTATTTTACAAGATTATTGTCAAACACTGTTTTGCAAATTCGTCCTGATCAGTCAACCGAACTAGATGATCGGTCGACCGAACAAGGCCAACTTAGAGTAGATATTTGTTTAGACCAAAACAGAGCAAGGTCCGATCAAAACTTGATCGGTCAACCGAATAAGATGATCAGTCAACTGAATCCTGATGACTCGGCATAGTTCAGATCGAGCAGAAGCAAAGAAGGAAAGCTTGTTGATCGGTCGATCGAACACATGGATCGATCGACCGAACGATCATCACATTAAAGGAGCAGTAAGTGAGAATCTCGACAAATCTCGATGAACGGGGAAGGATCATGTTCGGTCGACCAAAAATAAGGATCGGTCGACCGAACCCTTAATGGTCATTAAATGTCGAAGATCAAATCAGCATCAAATCTCAGCGAAGATGGAAGAGAGCTGGTTCAATCGTCCGAACACAAGGATCGGTCGACCGAACATCAATGATTCTTATAAAAGAGAGCTCGAGATCCGAGGCTGTGTAACGATTCTGGTTGGTTCGAAGTTCATCTCTATGAAGGTTGCTCGTGTTACTGCTACTACAACTCGCAAGCAACTACTTCATTCAAGTGTCGACTGAGCTTCAACTTTAACATACTGTTGGTATATTTTTATTTTATTGCTTGCATTATACTTAACTCAAGTAAGATAGTAGGTTCTTATACGCACTGCTTCTTTTCGAGGTTTTCAGAAAGAAGAGTTTTAGTGAATTGTCTAACGATGCGATCAAGGATCGCGGGTCTTGGAATAGGAGTCGACATAAGCTCGGAACCAAGTAACCAAACGAGTCGTTTACTTTTCACTATATATTTTGATTGTCTTTAAAATGCTAAAAAGAAAAGTTTTTAAAAGTGCGATATTCACCTCCCCCCCTTCTCTATCGCATTCGTTCGATCCTACAATTGGTATCAGACCCTCGTAGCTCTGAAATTACTTAACCATTTTTCGAACAATTTTTAAAAACCTTTTCTTTTTCTTTAAAAGTGTTTTCTCTTAATTCTTAAGAAATATATTTTTTTAAAAAAAATCTTTATCCCGCACTAGTAATCCTAAGACGAAAGTCTTGGAAATTGATTTTCTATTTTTATTGCAAGAATGTCGACATCCTATCAAGAAGGGAGAAGCATCCATCAACCTCCACCGTACAATTAAGTCTACTTCAATTCCTGGAGGTAAATGATGGAATGCTTCGTAGGAAGCAACCATTTCGACAACTGGATCGCACTGAGACAACCTTCTCGAAACTCACAAATAAATGTTAGGACCTTCGGATGCGGCTAGAGAGGGGGGTGTGAATAGCCGATCCCAAATTCTCGTTTCTTCCTACAATTTGAGTTAGCGCAGCGGAAATAAAAGATAGAAACGAAAATGGAGAAGATCAAACCTCAAACGCGATGATATAACGAGGTTCGGAGATGATACTCCTACTCCTCGGCGTGTCCGTAAGGTGGACGAATCCTATCAATCCGTCGGTGGATGAGACCCCGGAGAACCGGCTAATAAAAACTCCTTCTGGGTGGAGAAACCTCGCCACAATCTCTCTTGCAATAGCAAGATCAGTGTACAAGAAATACAGCAAGAAGCCAAGAACAATATGAATGTAAAAACACTAGTTTGCTTGCCTTCTCGTCGACTGGTGATGAAGCAACCACTTCACGCCAACAATAGCAGCAACTGATCAGTTGGAGTCCAGCCAAGGGAAGCTCACACGAAGCTTCAGTAATAGAGAGCTCAGCAAAGCTCTGATCGCAAGGAACAAGAAGGAGCAACAACCAGAAAACAATCTCTACTGTAGAGGCCCTTGATTTATATGAACCTGCGAAGAAGAAGAAAGAAGAAATCTAGCCGTTATGTCTCAACGGCTAGACCTGGACCGATCAGGCTTCACCCTGATCGGTCCAGGATGGATCTGATCGGTTAGGGGACCGATCAAGCCCTACGCTGATCGGTCCCCAGACCGATCCCAACTCTCACAGAGAGTTGGTTGCGATCCCTGATCGGTCTGTGGACCGATCAGGCCCTAGGCTGATCGGTCCCCAGACCGATCCCAACTCTCACAGAGAGTTGGTTGCCAGAGCCCTGATCGGTCTGTGGACCGATCAGGCCATTCCTTCTCCCAATCTGTTTGGTTACTGATCGGTTACCAGATCGATCAGGTGACCCAGTGTATCACTGGATCGGTCAGCAGACCGATCCAATTTCCCAGCCTTAAACCTAAAGCCTTCCTGATCTAGAGAACGAGCTATCGAGCCCTCTCTGACCTAGTCCGGAGAACAAGCTACCGAGCCCTCTCTGACCTAATCCGGAGAACGAGCTACCGAGCCCTCTCCGACTCCATCCAGTCCAAAGAACGAGCTACCGAGCCCTCTCTGACCTCCCATGCCAAGCTTCCATACTTGGATTTTTCCCCATGCCAAGCTCCCTACTTGGACATTTCCCGTGCCAAGCTCCATCCTTGGACTTTTCCCGTGCCAAGCTCCCTGCTTGGACTTTTCCCGTGCCAAGCTCCCTGCTTGGACTTTTCCGTGCCAAGTCTCCATACTTGGACTTTTCCCGAATCAAGTCAACCTCAAGTCAGGTCAACCTTGACCAAAGGTTGCACCCACAATCCCCCAAGTTCCTATTCTTGTCAAACATCAAAATATAACTTCTCTATTCTTGTCAAACATCAAAATATATCTCGAGTTAGGTCAACTCGAGTCGGGTCACCCAGGTCAACCTTGACCTAAGGTTGCACCAACAATCTCCCCCTTTTTGATGTTTGACAAAAACCATAATCAAGTTAGGTTAACCCGATAACCTAACTTAGGTTTTCCAATAGTTCTCCAATGTTCTTCCTTGAACATTCTCTGAACATTCTCCCCAAACTCCAATGTTCTTCCTTGAACATTCTCTGGACATTCTCCCCCTTTTTGACACACATCAAAAAGGAGTGAATCAAGGTCAAGAGTTTCTTCCTAATGAAAGTCTCATACCGTTCATTGAAACCCTTAATTTCCCCCTTGATACTAAAATCAACAGTCAACTTAGTGATAATCTCATATCACTCATCCTCAGAAATCTTGACGAGTAAAAACTCCCCCTAAAAGTCAACTCCCCCTTGACGAATAAGTAAAACTCCCCCTAAAGGTCAACTCCTCCTTGACCATTGCACCAACAACAATGTCTTGGAGAGTTTTAACCCTTTAGAAATCTAAAACACCAACTTTCACAGCTGAAATTTCAGACAACAATCGAAAATCAGCATTTTGGCACGCTCTGATCGGTCACCAGACCGATCAGGACTTCACTGGATCGATCACCAGACCGATCCACACTGCCCTGGATCGGTCCAGTGACCGATCCAGACTTCCCTGGACCGATCAGGATCTCCTCTGATCGATCCACGACTCTCTGATAAGGATTTCTGATTTTTCTCCCGAAATTCAGAAACCCCTAAAAAATTACAGAAAATTCCAAAAATTATAAAATTTTGAGGATACATTCCTCATAACATATATTATCATGGAAAAATAGTTTTCTATGAAAATAACTCCCATTTTTTAATCTTGATATAAAGTTCGAAATACTTTGAAATAACTCAAGTTTAATCCATCTTTGTATCAACTTGCTCAATGATGAATGCTATCACTAGAAAAGCTTCATCAAGGTTTTTCAAATCAATTTTGAAATGATCTTAAACCATTCAATTTAGGACCACAATCTTAGGGCTAAATGTACATGACTTGTACACAAGTTTTTCCTATGATCCTCAAATTCGAATTAGGCTCATCTAGGTACAAGAACTATGCACCTTGATCCTAACTCATAATCCTAATATCTCACACACATCTAAGGTGTATCAAACACATCCAAGTCAATTTTGATGTGAGATATGGATTTAGGTCATCTTAAGCTAAGTTCTCATGCATTTTCTAAACAACCATTTGATCTCCATATCAAATTGTGTTTTTATCCTTACATCAATTTAATTGATCATAAATGCAAGAGATGATGACATGGCATAAAATAATATCATAAGTGGAAATATGTGCCAATGTCATGACGTCATGGCATAAAGTATGAAACTTAAATAAGGCATGACATATAACTAATCTAAGCATTATCATGACATTTCAAATGATAATAAATATGATTTCATGGCATGACATATGACAAACAATGTATGGAAAATAACATATAAAGGTATAGAAAATACCTAATTCTAGCCTTAGTTGCCATTTTTGATAATTTTGATCATTTTGCCATAAATTCTATATTCCTAAGTGTAATAGACCTAAAATCATAAACTAGAGATTTTTAGATACTATGTGTCAATTAGATTGATCCTAGGAAACTCCTCAAATGTGGTTGGCACATCCTAATCACCTTAGGAATAATTTTTAATTTCATTTTCAAGGCTTGATTACACCTTGAAAATTCCTAAAATGCCACCTTTTGCCATGAGTAGGTTAACTACCTATCCAATTAAGGTTGGCACACTCTAAACCATCTAGCGTGAAGGGATCACGCTCCTAGGAACCCAATACCTATTTGAGCTCATTGGATTCACTAAATATTCACTAGGGATGACTTCCCTAGCAACCCTCCTAATGACCCTCCTAGGCTTTAAAGCCTTGGTCATTTGGAACTCATCAAGATCAACTCTAGGGGTGGCTCCCCTTGTGACCTTGGTGATGGTCTTCTTAGCCCTAGGTCTTGTTCCATAATCGAATGGAACATTATGATAAGCGGGCTTGAACACTTGAGACTTAGGTTTGTGACCCAAACCTCTCATGTCCTTGGGCTTTGATTTTTGACCCTTAGACCCTAGAGTTGACTTCTCCAAATTCTTAAGAGCCTTTTCTAAAGTGTCAAGTCTTGACCTCAAGACTTGATTTTCATTCTTTAATACCTCAAGCTTTAATTTTCCATTTTTCTTTGAGGTATTCCTAGGCATATGTCTAGTTGTTTTGGGATTCCTATCTAGGTTTTCCTTAACCTTAGATGAGTTAACTCTAGGGTTGGCATTTCTAGCATTGTCCTTATCTAAGCTAACATGTCATGCTTATCATTATTGACAATTGCAATAAAACTACTAGCATGTGTCTTATTAGAATTGCAAGAATGTGCCTTAAAGGATACCTTAGGGTTTGCCTTAGCTCCCCCCATAGATGTGCTTGGTCTCTTGTCCTTGTGAGGTTGCCTCCCCCTTGGACATTGACTTCTATAATGTCCCCTTTGCTTGCATTGGAAGCACACCACGTGCTCCTTGCCCTTGTGTATCGGGACTCTGGCTTCCTTGACTTTTGGTGCCGATGGAGTCTTCCTAATCCTCTTTGGACATTTACTTTTGTAATGCTCATATTCCCTACACTCAAAGCACATTATATGTAATTTATTTGAAATTAAGTTGCTTAAGTTACCTAGGGTTGAGGATGGATATAAGCTCTCTCCTTCATCCCTTCCGGAGGTAGAGGCTTCTTCTTCTTGCTCCAATCTTGAAGAAGAACTCTCCTCCTCTTCTTCCTTAGATGTTGAGTAGCCCTCAACTTCTAATTCCATACCTCCATGATGTGAGCTACTTGGCTCACTTGACTCCTCTTCATGACTTGAATTGGAGATCTCCTCATGGAACTTAGCCAAGTTGTTCCACAACTCCTTGGCATTGTTGTATCTACCTATCTTACACAAGATATCATTAGATAATGAAAATTCAAAGATTTTCGTTACCTCGTCGTTGATTATGGATTGGTGGATTTCTTCCTTCGTCCACTTCTTCTTCTCGAGAGGTTCTACTTCTTTATCCATCGGAGGAATAAAACCTACTTGTACACAATTCCAATTTACTAGGTTAGTCATAAGAAAATACTTCATTCTTACCTTCCAATACGCGAAGTCGTCGCGATCGTAGAAGGGTGGAATTGTGACGTCTTCTCCAAGTTGATCCATTCTCTAGCTCGTGCTCCCCCGGATGTTAATCCGACGAAGAGCGACCTTGCTCTGATACCACTTGTTAGGACCTTCGGATGCGGCTAGAGAGGGGGGTGTGAATAGCCGATCCCAAATTCTCGTTTCTTCCTACAATTTGAGTTAGCGCAGCGGAAATAAAAGATAGAAACGAAAATGGAGAAGATCAAACCTCAAACGCGACGATATAACGAGGTTCGGAGATGATACTCCTACTCCTCGGCGTGTCCGTAAGGTGGACGAATCCTATCAATCCGTCGGTGGATGAGACCCCGGAGAACCGGCTAATAAAAACTCCTTCTGGGTGGAGAAACCTCGCCACAATCTCTCTTGCAACAGCAAGATCAGTGTACAAGAAATACAGCAAGAAGCCAAGAACAATATGAATGTAAAAACACTAGTTTGCTTGCCTTCTCGTCGACTGGTGATGAAGCAACCACTTCACGCCAACAACAGCAGCAACTGATCAGTTGGAGTCCAGCCGAGGGAAGCTCACACGAAGCTTCAGAAATGGAGAGCTCAACAAAGCTCTGATCGCAAGGAACAAGAAGTAGCAAGCAGAAGCAAACTCTACTGTAGAGGCCCTTGATTTATATGAACCTGCGAAGAAGAAGAAAGAAGAAATCTAGCCGTTGTGTCTCAACGGCTAGACCTGGACCGATCAGGCTCCACCCTGATCGGTCCAGGATGGATCTGATCGGTCAGGGGACCGATCAGGCCCTAGGCTGATCGGTCCCCAGACCGATCCCAACTCTCACAGAGAGTTGGTTGCGATCCCTGATCGGTCTGTGGACCGATCAGGCCCTAGGCTGATCGGTCCCCAGACCGATCCCAACTCTCACAGAGAGTTGGTTGCCAGAGCCCTGATCGGTCTGTGGACCGATCAGGCCATTCCTTCTCCCAATCTGTTTGGTTACTGATCGGTCACCAGATCGATCAGGTGACCCAGTGTATCACTGGATCGGTCAGCAGACCGATCCAATTTCCCAGCCTTAAACCTAAAGCCTTCCTGATCTAGAGAACGAGCTACCGAGCCCTCTCTGACCTAGTCCGGAGAACGAGCTACCGAGCCCTCTCCGACTTCCACGTCCGGTCCAGAGAACGAGCTACCGAGCCCTCTCTGACCTAGTCCGGAGAACGAGCTACCGAGCCCTCTCCGACTTCCACGTCCGGTCCAGAGAACGAGCTACCGAGCCCTCTCTGACCTAATCCGGAGAACGAGCTACCGAGCCCTCTCTGACCTCCCATGCCAAGCTTCCATACTTGGACTTTTCCCCGTGCCAAGCTCCCTGCTTGGACTTTTCCCGTGCCAAGCTCCATCCTTGGAGTACTTGGACTTTTACCGTGCCAAGCTCCCTGCTTGGACTTTTCCGTGCCAAGTCTCCATACTTGGACTTTTCCCGTGCCAAGCTCCCTGCTTGGACTTTTCCGTGCCAAGTCTCCATACTTGGACTTTTCCCGAATCAGTTCAACCTCAAGTCAGGTCAACCAGGTCAAACTTGACCAAAGGTTGCACCCACAATCCCCCAAGTTCCTATTCTTGTCAAATATCAAAATATAACTTCTCTATTCTTGTCAAACATCAAAATATACCTCGAGTTAGGTCAACTCGAGTCGGGTCACCCAGGTCAACCTTGACCTAAGGTTGCACCAACAATAAACACAAAGGTAATAGATATATTAATTAGTATTTTGCCTAACAAAATTTTGTGTCAATTAGAATATTACAAAAATGCATTCGAGTTGTGGACCAAATTGATCAAGCTTCACGAGACTCTATCAAGGCTAGAAGATCAAGGTGAAAGTGAGCTTGAATCCGAGTCCGAATCTGGAGAGTTATTCTCAGAGTCATACCTAGAAGAACATGACCAAATTAACTTCTTCGCACTAGTGGCTGAGGAGGAGGCTGACGGATCCGAACTCGAGTCAGAACAAATGTCCGAGCCCGAATCCGAGATGATAATGGTAAGGGGGAGAATCCTAATGAGGATTCAGAAGGTAAAATTATCAATTCAAAATTTAAGGTTCATATAACATGTTTTAAGTGCAGTAAAAAAGGACACTATAAAAGTAAATGTCCGATGAATCAATCCGCACAACCGGAGGCAAAGGAGGAACCAATGCCTAGAGTACGAAAAAGGAAGGACCACATCGAATGCTTCTAGTGCAAAAAGATGAGACACTACAAATCCCAATGTCCAGAGAGAGCACCCAAGGATACGGGGGAACAATTATGATAAATAAATTTAAATTATATGAAAATTTGCATGCTTTAAGTATTTCTTGTTTAAATTGTAATATGAAATTAAAAATGCATGAAAATCCTACATTAACATTACTTAACAAAAATAATCTAATTAATAAAAACTTAATTAATTCAAATATAACTAAAATAGACTAAATCAACCCAAATCTTAATCAAGAGTAGATAGTTAATCAAAATTTATATATTCAAGATAATTTGAATCAAAATAATAATCATCTAAAATTAAATAACAATAAACACAATTTAACAAAAAAAATTAGAAAATAAAAATAAGAAACTAAACTATAAACTAAATATAAAATCAAATTTTAAAAAATTTGAGAAACAAAATAATTTTTTGAAAACTAAAATTGATAAACTAGAAAACATTATTAATAATTTTATAAACTCATAAAATCTAAATTTAAGCTACAAATCAAAACCAAATCTAAAACAAAACTTCTACCAACCTAATTATAATCATGTACCATTTAATTATAAAACAATAATATTAAAACAACACAAATAAAATAAAAATATTAAAACAACAACAATAAAATAATAATATTAAAACAACAACAATAAAATAATAATATTAAAATAATAATATTAAAACAACAACAATAAAATAATAATATTAATAAATAATAATAAAACAACAACAACATCAACAACAACAACAATTGGTATCATGCATGACTTGTTTGAATTGTTTGACTTGTCATGATCATGCATACTTATCTGTTATATAACATGGTATGCATCTTCTCTTAATTTAGAATGGTTAGTTAAAAAGATTTACCAAACGCTAACAACATAGCATCGGAATGGATTTGGATGATAGTACGTCAAGGAAACTTTATCGAATGCATGTCTAGGTTGAATCTTGTGTATTCTACCTGGTGCACTAGACTTAGTGGATTTGACTGAAGCTACCCTAGTCAAACATGGGCTAGTTAGACCAAAACTTAGTATTAAGTTTTTTGGGCAGGACTATTTTAAAAAGTATTCAGCAAGTGGTCCACCGTTAATACACAAGACGGTCATATGTCTCGCCACTAAACTGAAAACTTATTCTTAGGAAGCTTGCTTGATTAACCCAAAACTAAATTTGAATCTAACATGCGTTGAACAACCTTTTCAAAATTCAAAATACTTAACTAAAGTTTAACTTAATTATTAAAACTTAATTACATTTAATTAATTATTAATTTAAAACTTAATTAAAATTATTTTAAGAATAATTAAAAATTATTTTAAAATTTAATTATTTTAAAACTATTTAAAATTATTTTAAAACTTAATTTAAAATTATTTTCAAACTTATTTTAAAACCTTATTTTAAACTTAATTAAAATTAAACTTAACTAAGCTATTTAAAACTATCAACTTAATTATTAAAATTTTAATTAAACAAATTAAAAACTCAAAAATTAATCAAAACTTAATAAAATAAATAAAATCGAAATTAAATGATTAATTATTTAAACTTTAACTCACTAATTAATGTCCATTCAATTAATAAACTATCTTAACAATTAATACTTAAAAACTTAAATTTAAAATTCAAAACTTAATTAAAAATTATTTTAAAACTTAATTAAAATTATTTTAAAATTTTAATTAAACTTATTTTAAAACTTAATTAAAACTTATTTTAAACTTAATTGAAACTTGAAATTATGTTAAAACTTAATTAAAAATTATTTTAAACACATTTAAAAATTATTTTTAAAAACTTCACTAAATTTAAAAAAAAAACTTTATTCAAACTAAACAAGTTGAAACTTAAAATTAAATTAACTCAAATCTAATTTAAAAACAAACTAAACCAACTTAAAATTAAAACACATAATCTTTAATGATTTTAATCAATAAATAAAATACTTTAAACTTAATCAATAATTAATAATTTTAACTTAATTAAATTAATCATTAACTTTAAAATTTGACGTAATACATCATTAATGAATCTCAATTTGTAATCTTAACTTTAGTTAACTAATTAAGTACTTTAAATAATGTTAAGTACCTTAACTAATTCTTGACTCAATTAATAATCATCTACTTAATTAACTTTAAATTGTTCCCTAATTAATTAGTTAATTAAATCTTAAAATTTGTAAAGTAAACATAAATTTATAAATTCAATTAATTCAAATAATATTAATAATAATAATAATATTAATAATAATATCATTAATACCAACTTAATTAATCTTAATAATCTAATTTAACACACAATTAACTTAAAATAATTCAAGTAAAAATAAAATTCAAACTCAATTTTAACTTAATTATAACGAATCTCACAATCAATAAAGTCATCTCACACAATTATAAGATTACCATACTTGAAAATTTAGAATGGGTGAGATGCTAAGAAAATTAAAATTTAAAATATTTTTTAAAATATTTTGAAAACATATAAATCTATTTTCTTAAGAAATATTTTTCTTGATGATTGATTGAGTGTAATATATATATAAATTATTGTTATTCACCAACTAAGTATTTAGATCTTTAAGTCAACTATGACCCTTAGATACATCTAAGAATATCTTTCTTGTCGGTAACAAAGATATCTAAAAAGAATGTCTCATTAAAGAGGAAAGACTATACTGAAAAAAATATTTTTTTAAAATATTTTTAAAAATATATTTTCAAAAAGAGTTTCAAAAGTTTTGATTTCAAGCATTCTCTTTTTTTAAAAAAAAAAACATATTACTCAAAATCTTATTTTTGAAAACATATTTTGAAAAATATTTTAAAACTCTTTGAAAAATACTTGATAAAAATTCTTTACAAATCTTTTTAAAAATTATCTATAAAATCTCTTAATTCCTATCAAATATTTCTTGAAAATTACTTTTACAAAATTTCTTGAAAATTATTTTTTAAAGCATCTTGGTTTTGAATTTAACTTGAAAATATTTTTGAAAATTTCTTTCAAGGATAACTTTTACAAAATTTATGTTTGATTCTTTGAAAAACTATCTAAAAAAAGATGTTCTCTTTGCAAATTCTTTTGAAAATTATTATTACTTATCAAATATTTTCAGAAATCATTCTTACAAAATTTCGTGAAATATTGAAAGCATCATTATTTTGAAAAAATATTCTTGAAAATTTTTACTTAGAGAATTTCTTGAAAATTACTTGAAAACATTTTTTGAAATCAGCTTTGAAATTTTTTTAAAATTATTTTCAAAAGTATCTTGAAATTTTTTTGAAAATGATACTACAATTTCCTTCCAAATTTTTGAAATTATCAACAACTATTTTTCAAAATATATTTGATGCATGTTCATTTAGAAAATCCAAAATACATCTTATTATTGTCTTGCAAAAGGGTGAGAGAATACCTTAGGAAATATCTTGTGAATGTTTAAGGTACTACATTATTGTAGGTGCAAAACTAAAGGATACCTTAGCAATCAATGAAATTTATGACGGATTTTTTTTGTTGTGTAACGAAAGAGGGAGATGGGTCTAAGTTAGATATCTAATTACCTCTAACTTAAACATATTTGTCAAAGATCAAAAGGGGGAGATGTTGGTGGAATCGACCTCCAAGGTTTTAATGTCCGACAAATATGTTTAAATATGTTTAATGGAGCTTAGTCTTGGAAAGTCCTAGTTGTAGGTTAGACAAGGAAAATCTCGGTAGATCGTGGAAGCCAGGTGAATTCGATAGGTCTGGAGGGCCTGATCCCTGGATAGCCGAATACTGAGTCCTAGTTGTAGGCTAGGGAAGAGAAATCTCGATAGATTGTGGAATCTGGGTGGATAGGTCTGAAGGACATGATCCCTGCGTAGTCGAATACTGAGTCTTAGTGAGTGAAGTCAAGTGGAGAAACCCCTAGGAGGTGGTAACCTTAGGTTCTGGTGAGTGAAGCCAGATGAAGAAAATCCTAGGGAGAGATAACCTTAGGTAACGAGAAGTCTTGGAGGAGTGAATTTCAAGTAAGGTTGATCGGTTGACCGGACCAGTGAATCTTGGTGATTCTAAATTTAGTTTTATCATAACATTCTGTATTACTATTATTAATGCTGGCTAATGTAATATTGCAGGAAAGCCCTTAGTGGATCAAGTGATCAGACACTAAGCAGAGAAAGTCCAAACAAGTCTGGAGAACAAATGTTTGGCAAGTAAGTTGAGGTAAGCAACTGGAGGAGCAACAATGAGGTCGTGTTCCTGAAAGGAACAATCTAAGGTCGTTGATCCAACTGAAGAAATTGGGAAAGTTTCCAAGTTGAGATTAAGACAGTTGAACTGTCTATTATTATTACTCATGTATTTATTATTACTGTGCTAATATCTGTTTTACAGGATTATTGTTTAACATTGTTTTGCAGGTTCGACCTAATCGATCGATCGAACCAGATGATCGGTCGACCGAACAAGGCCAACTCAGAGTAGATATTTGTTCGGACAAAAACAGAGCAGGGTCCGATCAAAGCTTGATCGGTCGACCGAACAAGATGATTAGTCAACCGAACCCTGATGACTCAGCATAGTTCAGATCGAGCAGAAGCAAAGAAGGAAAGCTTACTGATCGGTTGACCGAACACATGGATCGATCGACCGAATGATCATCACATTAAAGGTGCAGTAAGTTCGAATCTCGGCAAATCTCGATGAACAGGGAAGGATCCTGTTCAGTCGATCGAAAAGAAGGATCGATCGACCGAACCCTTAATGGTCATTAAATGCTGAAGATCAAATCAGCATCAAATCTCAGCGAAGATGGAAAGGAGCTGGTTCGGTCAACTGAACGTAAGGATCGGTCGATCGAACATCGACGATTCTTATAAAAGAGAGTTCGAGATCCGAGGTTGTGTAATGATTCTGGTTGGTTCGAAGTTCATCTCTATGAAAACTGCTTGTGTTACTGCTACTACAACTCGCGAGCAACTACTTCATTCAAGTGTCGACCAAGCTTCAACTTTAACATACTGTCGATATACTTTTTTTTTATTGCTTGCATTGTATTAACTTAAGTAAGATAGTAGGTTGTTACTATCTTACTCATTTTCTTGTACGCACTGCTTCTTTCCGAGGTTTTCAGAAAGAAGAGTTTTAGTGAATTGCCCAACGGTGCGATCAAGGATCGTGGGTCTTAGAGTAGGAGTCAACCTAGGCTCCGAATCAAGTAACCAAACGAGTCATTTACTTTCTGTTGTATATTCTGATTGTCTTTAAAACGCTAAAAAGAAAAGTTTTTAAAAGCGCGATATTCACCCTCCCCCCTCCCTCTATCGCACTCGTTCAATCCTACAGTCCAAAATGTCAAGGTTCCTGTCTACGTCAGTTCACTCTACCACGGATCATTGTGAGCAGACAAAAGTAGTTACATAGCTATAGGCTATACAAGATCATTCTACTATAGATCACTGTGGGCAGCCCTAGGTATAACAACCCAAGGATAAAACCACAAACAAATCATTATATATAGGAGCAACGCTCCACCACAAGTAATACAAATGGCTAAGACATCTAGCTATCTAGTTAGGGAATGCACGAGATCACTCTACCACAGATCAGTGTGTATAGTCCGAAATGTTAGGGTCTCTGTCTGCACGAGATCACTCTACCATAGATCACTGTAGGCAGATAGGAAGTAACTATAAAGCTACGAGCTGCGCGAGATCACTCTACCACAGATCAATGTGGACAGCCCAGGGTATAACAATCCAAGAATAAAACCACAAGCAAACCATCATATGTGGAAGCAACACTCGACCACAAGCAATACAAATGACCAAGATATCTAACTATTTAGTTAGGGACTGTGCGAGATTACCTTACCATATATCACTATAGGCAATACAAAATGTCAAGATCCCTGTTTACGCAAGATCACTCTACCACAGATAACCCCGGGGCAAACCGGATGTAGCTATCTAGCTATGGGCTGTGTGAGATGACTCTACCACAGATAACCTGTAGACAGCCGAGGGTATAACAACCACTGTCAACTAGCTCTAACCTCAACTCACAACAGAAGGGAGCCCTAGTCGATAGGATACATACAAATTTAGATATGTATAATAATCACAGTCGCATGACTCTGACCTCAACCTAAAATGGGAGGGAGCCCTGACCAACAAGATACATGCAAGTCCCCAGATGTATAACAATCACTGTCGATTGGCTCTGACCTCAGCCTACAATGGGTGGGAGCCTTGGCCAATGGGATATACACACGATCACTATCAATTCTCTCAACATCGTAGTGGAGGCACAATCGTCAACCACTCGTAGGAGACTTAATTAACAAGATATACAAACAATGATATAGTGTGACTTAATTAACAAGATATACAAACAATGATATAGTGTTACTAATATAGTAACCGACTACATCAATAGGAGTATATGACTCTATGCATTGGTACACAATCATACCTACCATGATAATCAATGGTATATCCAGAACATGATCTAATACTCTGGAGTTATAAGAGAGCAAGGCCCTCGCGCTAAGTGTCCCAGACTCTCGAGCTGCTCGACCGAGTTATAAGTGAGCATGCTCTTACGCTTCTAGACTCTTGAATCGTTCGACCGAGTTGTAAGTGAGCAAAGCCCTCTCACCTAAGTGTCCCAAACTCTCGTACCATTCGGGTGAGTAATAAATGAGTATGCTCTCAAGTCTCCAGACTCTTGAATCGTTCGGCCAAGTTATAAGCAAGCAAAGCGCATGCGTCTAAGTGTCCCAGACTCTCGCACCGTTCGGGTGAGCTATAAGTGAGCAAAGCTCTCGCGCCAAATATCATAGAATATCGTTCGGCTAAGTTTTGGTCAAGCTTAGCTCTCGCACTGCATATTGCTCAAGTAGTCCGAAAAAGCTAAGTCTTTAAGGTGAAAGGTAAAAGTCAACGCATTTACAAAAAGCTAACTCCAGAACGTAGAACGGGCTTGCATCAAACTAAACTTAGAAAAATTTTACAACTAATGCTTCGTTACAACTATTGCTTCGTTGCTACAAAAGGATGTAGATAAAGTTAAAAAGAAAATTAATCCAGATCGACAGTTACATCATCTAGGAGCGATTCCACAATCTTCGCCCTCTTAATGAACGCCTCCGGGACCTCTGTGAAAAGGTAGCTTCCCTCCTTTAATTGTTACAAGGTCTCATCAATAGTATAGTCAAACAGTCGGAAGGTGCAATTGGTCAACATTTGGTTAAAACCCTCCAAGCGAAGGTACTCTACCCTGAAGGCCTTTAGCCGACCGGGCTCCTCTTCCTTGAACTTAGTAAATTAAGCTTGGGAGGTCCCAACGCGGCTTTCGATGCTAGTAGTTCGACATCTTTTTTAGTAAATTCTCATTTAAGCTCACCGAGCTAGAGTTCGTGGACCACCTGCTCAGTCGTACGGATGACTTGCTCTATGGCCAGGGTGTTTTCCGCTTCCTTGAGTTTTTTTTGCCATAATCGGGACTTCTTTATTTTTGATATCTAACTCTTGATGGCCCTGAGCTTCTTGGCATTCGCAGAGTTGACTTTGGCCTTAAACTTATGAGCCTACTTGGTCAGCTGGTAGAGTTGGAGGGGTTGATCATGATTTTTTATTTGTTTTCAACCATCAGTGCCCGCTCAGACCCTAGCAGTTGCTCGGAGGTTGTATCCAAGTCTTTTTTTAGCCGGGCCACCTCAGCATTAAGCCAATCGACTAAGGCTTGCGAGGCACTTGTCTCCCCGACTAGGATCTGCAGCTGTTTATTTTTGTGCTCTAGGTAGGCCAGCCTCTGACACATAACCAAGCTCTCTACCCAGAACTGTAAGTAAAAGAATTCAGTTATGGTCGATCGAGAAAAATGAATAAAAAAATCCCAATAAGCTTATCCAAATAGATTTCTAACTGAAGCTATCAGCGAGCTCACCGGGTGGAATTATGGTTGCCCTAGCCCTAGCATCCGCCAGGGTCTGGGCCAAGGGACCCTGTATGCGAATCTTATGTTCAAGGGAGCGTGGTTCGGAATCGTCCAAATGGCGCCAGGCATCAATTGGTAGTTTGATAATGGTCGCGATATGCCTACGGCTACTCGGATCGGAGGACTCTAAAGTCGCCTTGCCCTTGGACTTAGAGAGGGGGTGGAACGGATGATAGATGTAGGGACCACTGTGTCGGCTAGGGGGGGGGCATTAGGTAGGAGATGGGTTGTTCTATGGTTACCCCAGCCGGCAGCTCAGACAAAGAAAGAGTCCGATCAAATGACGGAGGACTTGGTAGATCGGTCGTCCTCTCAGGGACGATAGACAAAGAGCTCTCACCTCGCTCAGATGGGGTTGAGGAGCCGACACGGCCGCAGAGTTCTATGAAAGAGAGTCCTCCGATCAGGAGGAAGCCTCCGGCCGGAGCCTCTTCCGGCGTTGGTGCTAGATCAGTGGCTCGCCAGAGTGGTCGATTCCGAAGGAACCGTTATGAGCGCCATAGAAGGGCGCTCAGGCAGTAGCTCGCCAGTGTTCGTTGCGACATCACTGGCTGCCACCCGGCTTGCTCATGTTTCACCGATCAGTTCTTCAGATTGCCCGACCAACAACAGCCTACGCTTTCTAGCTCGGTCACCGCCCTAGAGTTGATTTCTGCATCGGTTAATTTGCCCTTGCCACTGAGCAACGCCTTGAACATGACTTAGGCTGCAAAAAGAAAGAAAAATCTATTAAATTCAAAAATGATATAAGGAATATGGCTTACCAAAGGAGTCGGGTAGTCGAGCTCGGACGGGAGTCAGCCCGAACATATACAATACACTCTCTGGTAGTAGCTTGTGTATATAGTATTTCTAACTGGCTAGGTGCGCGGCTACTTGAAGGTAGGTTGGCTCCCACAAGTATTTTCACAGCCCAGGGGCATTTAGCAGTTCCATCTGCCAATTGGTTGGAAAAGCGGGTCGGTCGAGAAGTCGGGCGTAGAAATAATAATCCTTCCAACTCTTATTAGAGGTGGACATCTTTTCAAAATAGACTGCGCCCACTCGGGCTTGAAAGAGGAAGATACCTGGCTCGGATAATTTCGGATAATAGAAATAATGGAAAATACAAGACAAAAGAGGAATTCCATACATACGGAACAGAATCACGACCCCGCATAGTAACTTAAAGGAATTAGGTACCAACTATTGCAAAGAAATGTGAAAATACCTACAAACTTTAGAAAAAAAGGAATGGATAGAAAAGCACAGACCGACATACAGTTGATCTTTAAAAAAAGGAGGAAAGTCGTCTGGAGGCGTATGAAGATGAGCATAAGCGGAAGGGATTGCGATTTGGTGGTCGTCGAGAATATGGTAGGTTATTTTCATCTGGTCTACCTCGTCACCGTTAAAGTCCGACTCGGTGGAAGTATACCACAACTCGGGGACAGTCGGGGTAAAGAAGGAGAGTGTGCTATGGAAAGAAGATGAAAATCAAAGATCGAAAGGAGAAAGGCAAAAGAACTTACTAGAGAAAGATCGCCAATGAGGAGCAGAGGACAAGAAGCAACGGAGACGAAGACGAGAACGAAGGATGCGATAAGGTGAAGGAAGAAATTAAGGGTATAGAAACCCTGTTGACGGTTGTCCCAAGTCATCCAATCAAGGGCTTGGGAAAATGAGACTTAATCTTGGCCATCGAATTGGAAAAGGCGATTGTCACATTAGATCACAAGTCATATCATGTCACACATTCAACAGCAGAGGATCGTGACACATGGCATTCAACCATAGGTGGCATTAATGAAAAATTGAAGTGTATGATTAAAAAGCATGGTCGGCGTACTTTACATTAATGGCAGGAGATTTGAACAATTTCCAAGAAATCAAGTTGACATCTGCAACAATAAAAAGACACTAAGTATGGGTGGCCATTCGAGAAAGAAATTAGAAAATAAGTGATAAACAACTAAGTGTTGTCCACGTGGCGTCTGATCGGCATCAACCCTAGAGTCTCCCGATCAGGTAGAGATCAGCTCCTGGACGATCCATAAAAGCAGTAATTGTGCAAAGCCTAAGTGTTCTAGTCGAGCGACAGCTCTAAACCCTAGTGCGTCCGTTCAAGAAGAAGAGTTGCTGAAAATACTAATTGTCCAATGAATCGGACTTGCAGGCTCCTTCGACTAGACTTGAGGGGAAGGTTTATGATATGGTGACAAAGAGGACCCCCACCAAAGATGGGTCAAAGCAGGGAAGAGTGACCGGTGTGGAAGTCAAAGTCTTCAGATCAGGCAAAGTTGGCCGAACATGCCTCCAATGCTGATTGGGCGTGACCTTCCGAACAGTCATCCTTTGAAAACTTGGGACTAGAGTTAAGAGACAAATAGTAAATATCCTGGCCCACCGTTCTATTGAGCGAACCTTATGTCCAATCAGGCGACAAGCAACCCTCCGACAACTAGATAGTCGAGTGAAGGACAGATTAACAACCTTACTCTATATGGCCAAGATGGAGATGTCCCGGCTGGGCGACATCCGATCGGCCTATTACGAGACCCAGAGACATATCTCACCATCCACTTTTGAAAGTTTGTGTCATCGACGACAGAGCATATCCAGCATGCAAATCGTACTTTAAAAGCTTCTAGACTCTCACATTAAAGATTTACGTGCTCGCTTAAAGAAAGGTGTCATTGACACTTTTTGACTTATCTTTTCCTAAGACACTTTAAAAAACTTGCATATACTACAGTGATATTTTAAAAAGGAGTTTCCATTCACGTGGGGAGGTATGCGATACTTTACTATTCAACACGCTCATGGATACAATTTTCCTACTATTCTTCTCCATAAGTTGAGGATTGACTTGAGCGTCGAAAGACCAACGCTATGAACCCCTCCCCGGCCCGACACTAATGCTCTTGGTTTTGCAAGACAACGAGTCTTCATCCAATCAATCGCAGAGCCACGTGTTCAACCTACCGTCTTCTTCACTTTCAAATAAGATCAACATGGAATTTAAAAGGATTAAGAGGATCTAACCCACATGTTCGACACTCACTTTTGAAGAATGTGTTAAATACCACATCCGATAGTCACTATGGATATGTAATCTCTACTTCACCTCAGATCACTTATTCCTTTCCACCTCAACCAGATTTAGCCCAAACTGCTTTACCGCATGCTGCAGCACAACTTCACTGCAAAGTTAGTTTCAAGATTAAATTGCACCCATCCACCTTGGACAATCAGGACAATTTGCTCATCGTTCAACAAAACTCAATTGGACTCTTGATTGATTGATCAAATCTAACTAGAAACTTTACCCATTGCGTCCGAAGGCCTGCTTCAGAAGAACTAAACCCATTGCTCCACTCAAATTGGCTGAACTCCTATCAACTTAAATCTCTTCTTTAGCCAATTTCTCCAAGATCTAAGCTAGAGTTTTATAGCAACGGTAACTCAACCTTGACACTATCCACCACTGTTTTATGCTTGAAGTTAACCTAGATTATACTTTTCAACCACCTTAATCCACCTTTCTTGAAAACAAGTCTTGAACAAAAGAGTTCTGTCCATCCTGTTTATAGATCTAAATCTGTCACAATGACTAAGAGATGCATATGCTTCAGTAGTCAGATCATTTAAACCATAAACTTGTTGCAAAGCCACCAAAATTCACTACCCAAGTGAAATATGAACAGGAGAAACATCAATAAAGCATAAAAAAAATTATTCTAATTATTCTAACTAAACACTAATCTAAATGGAAATTCACCCCGTGGTAGGCTTCAGTTTTCGGCCTCCAATTCAGAATCGGAGTTGGGGACTAAATCTTGACTTTGCAGACCCGTTTGTGCATTTCGAGACTCAGCAGTGCCTGGTTCGTGGATGTGCGCTGGACTGATGATATCCTTCAAAACCTTGTTTGCTGAAACATATTCACATAGTAAACCTCCAGTCAATAGTGCTCCAAAACAATTAGATAATAGAGCAAATGAAAAGCAGTAGTTGAAAAGGTGCGCTTGTGAACACACCATGTCAAATGAAAGTTCTAACAAATACAATACTATGACATTGGTTACAAAATCCACATAAGATAATTCCCTACTCAGGTTACAGCTTAGGGTTTAGGTAAATCACATATGCAATGTAAATAGACTAAGATGCTCCTCGGAAGATAAAATGCAATTGTCAACTTGCAGTTGTTTGACATCTGATGCATGATGGTAGAAAGGCATACATGCTATGTATGGTTAAATTGTTAGTTGAACTATAATTAGCTACAATACTAGGAACAAATAAGATCCTTGGAAGAGACCCAAAATAGTTAATCATTCAACCCTTCGCTACCATGAAAGCAATCGAAACCCAAATAAGATCAAGTTGCAGTTGTTTGACATTTAATACATGTGATAGAGAGACATGAACACCATTTAAGTTTATTGCTTGTTTGTCAAATTAGTATTAGCTATAATACTTGGAACATGGAAATCCACAGAGAATCTCCCAAATAGCTAGTCACTCGATATACTTATCTGTTAAGAAAGCAATGAAATACAAAATCAACCTTTTTTTTTTGGGTGTTACTTCTGTTTGCAAAAAAAAGAGTACAACTGAGACAGCACAACTACCTGTGATTGCGCATCTCACAGCCATAGCCTTTGTGAATTGAATTTCTTGTTGATGGTTGCTAATGAACTTCTCCTAAAAGTTACAAACAGATAAGAGTCTAATATCATATGACAAACATTTACAAAGTATTTTCATGAGCAAGATGTACTAAGAATTTCATTTTTGGAAAGTTTAGTAGGCGGTGAACAAAAAAAAAGCAGATCATGGTTGCCATCATCACATGTAGACTGTTTAATGAAAAATAAAACAAAAGGATAGATTTTTTAATTCACAAAAATAAAGGGCAGCAGATAAATCAATAGAAGGTATACATCACCCAAGAGATTGATATAAATATAGCATATAAAGTAACCAAAACCGTTAGGATAGCAAATCTTTACATAAGAAGGTTTTTATTCTACTGTGCACATTCATCAAAATTTATAAAATAAAAAATTGGCTTCCAATAACTTGCAGCCTTTGCAGTTATAGAGAACTGAAACTTTACCAACCAAAATGAGTTGCAACCAAATGACGTACAATTTCATGGGACAAGGAATTCAGTAGGTGATCAAGTGTATCTTGACGTTTCTGTAAGAATGGCCGAAGGTATCTTGCATACAAATATTTTGAACCCTGAAAAATGGAAACTAAATCACTTCAGTTATACTTCGAATAAAAAATAGAGGAAAAGTGAAGTGAAAGCATACAGTTTGTATCCTCTGTGCATTACATGAAGAGCACACAGGAACAAAGTAAACTAAAAAAATCAGGTTTCTCAGAGTCAATTTTATTAAATTGATTAATATTTTCTTTCGATCCCCTTCATCCCATAGACCATCCAAGATAATAGGTTTAACTCTTCAAGTTATAGAATCTATTGGTCGCTATTGAACATATTCAATCCATCACAATTTAATTTCCACCATTTTTTCATCTACTGAAGTTATATCTAATTACACTTGGATAGTAGCATTTTTTTGTTTTATCCTTTTTAGTAACTACATAACCATCTTAGCATTTTAAAATATGCAACATTACCTTTTTTTGTACCGAACTACTCTGTACTTTGATCCAGGGAAACGAATACCGTTCTATGCCGGGCGGCACGGATGATTTTTACCGTTCCGCCGCCCGGCCGAAACCGGCACCCGACGAGATAAAATTTCGACACGTGATACACACGCATCAGTCCACGCACAATCGATTAATCGCAACAGAATCTGTCGCGATAAATCATCGCTGAAAAAAAAAAATCTATAAAAGGCACCACAGAATGAAGGAATCGATTCCACGCGCGATCGATTAATCGTGACAGAAGGAATCGAATTGATTCCATCTGTCGCAGTTAATCGGTCGCTATAAAAAAAATCTATAAAAGGCACCGATCGCGCTCGATCAGTAGTCGAGGCAAGCAGCAGCAGCATGACAACGGCGAGGCAAGACGACAGCGGACGAGGCGAGGCGACAGCGGCAAAGCGAGCAGCAACGAAGCGGCAGCAAGGGCGGTGAACTCTGAAGGTATGATTTCCCCTATTCATCGACATGCACATCTCAGATACATCGCAGGCAGCGCCGGAGGAGTCGTCGGACGCCTCCGGTGGCGCCGGAGGCCGCAATCCGCCGCTGCTCGCGTGCCCTAGCTTTAAAAAAAATATTTTTTAATTTTATTAATTTAAATCATTCCTAAGGAAGTGTGGTATTACAAACAGGCTTTTATAAACCCTAATTAAACTATCCCAATAAAATATATAAAAAAATATAATTAAAGATAAAATTTTAATTAATATTCTGAAAAATTATTTTTTAATATTTTAAATTGTATTTAAAATTTTTTTTAAAAAAATTATAATAAATCTGATTTATATTTTAATAATTTTTTTATTATTTTAAGTTGCATTTAAAAATTTGAAAAAAAATATATAAAAATTCAGTTAAAAATTATTAAAATTCAGATAAAAAATTATAAAAATTCAGATTATATATTCTAATATTTTTTTATTATTTTCAATTTCATTTTAAAATTAAAAAATTATAAAAATTCATATATATATTCTAATAATTTTTTATTATTTTAAATTTCATTTAAAATTATTCTTAAAAATTTTAAAAAATCTAATAAATTAAATTGATATTCTGATATTTTTATTATTTTAGATTTTTTACAAATAATAATTAAATAATTAATTAGTTTATTTATATAATTATTATATATAAAATAACATTTTTATGTTAATTTATATATTTATTATAGATAATATTTTTTAATCTTATAATTAATTTGAAATTTGAATCCACAAATATTAACATATTTAATCTTGTGCAATTCTGATCATTTTAAATTGAGAAAGATGAATTAATATTTTTAGGAGATTGTTTCAAATTTTAGAAGTTACTCTATATAGTTTATATACTTAATTTGTAAATTTACAATGATAATACATTCTTTGTGGCAAAAGACGAATACGCTCGCCCCTAGCGCCCCCGCCAACCCATCCCCGGGCCAACACGGAGGAAGTAAATCACGGGCGGCTACTAGCCTTTGGAATAGTGACTAGCACATAAGGGAGGTATTTACCTCGTCTTTGCCGAGATTCGAACCCCAGACCTTATTGTGGCAACACCTCATGCGCTAGTCACTAGACCCATCCGAGGGGACAATGATAATACATTCTTGACATTATAAAATGATGACCATTATCTATAAATGTGTATTATTCTTAATTTTTGTATAATAGGTAATGGCACCAAAACAACAATCTCATGATCCAGCTTGGAGACACGACATCGATTAGAAAATTGATTCCATTGGTAATGTTTGCATTGCGATATGATTGGACGCAACGGCGGGGTCACACGCCTAAAACAACATCTTGCTGGTGGATATCCGGATGTTTTTAATTGTCCAAAAGTTTCTCAAGAAGTTCGTCGTGCAATGAAAGAGAAACTTGATGGCAAAAAAACATTAAAATATAAACAACAACGAGAACATGGACTTGTTGATAGTCAAAGCTCTAAAGAACCAATCTATGATGAAATGGAAGGTCGTGGTGAAGTTCCAAATGACGAAGACTTTTTAGCAACTCTCAATGCCTCTCGAACTCAATATGACTGAGCAAAATATGCGATATAGAAGTGGCTCTGGTGCCCGTGGAAGTGACTCAACTACTGCAACAAAATTAGGAAGGAGTGCAAGTGTTCGTATTACTTCAACACAAGGTAGTATTGGTCGTTTTTTTCTTCTATAGGACAAAGACGTGCAGTTGATATTGCTAATATTAATCCACTAGCATTCCCAGACCAAGCTAGCAAACAGAGTAGAATTAATGATGCATATTCAAAAGAGAAGAAATCAATCATAAAAGTATTGCTAAATTTTTCCATTTTAATCATATTCCCCCTAATGCAGCAAACAACACATACTACCGTAATATGGTGTCTAACATCCAAAAATCTCATCCTGGTATTCAACCTCCGACTGCATATGAAATTGTCGGTCTATATTTAGATGAACAAGTGGAGGAGATCAAGACTTGGATCATATCATGTAAGAAGCAATGGAGCTTATATGGGGTTATGTTGATGTGTGATGGTTGGACAGGACCTACACGGATAAGCATTATCAACTTTCTACTATACTGCAATAGAAAGGTGATATTTCATAAATCTATTGATGCAACTACAGACTATCATGATGCACCCTACATATATCGTTTGATGGATAGTGTAGTTCACGAGATAGGTGCAGAAGTGATTACAAATAATGGTGTCAACTTTAAAAAGGCTGGAGAGTTATTGGAGCAAAAGTATCAAATATTATTTTGGATACCATGCGCAACACACTGTATCGATTTGATGATAGCAGATATCAGTAAGTTCGATATAATGAAGAAGGTAGTGAAAAAAAGGTCAATCTTTAACAAAATTTATCTATAATCACCATTGGGTTCATGGATTAATAAGGAAATTTATTGATGGGGAGATTCTGCGACCAGGAGCGACTAGATTTGTCATTCACTTTCTCCTGTTAAAATCGTTGAATCAAAAAAAAGTCAGATTAAAGGTCATGTTCAATATGAGGATTGGGAAGCCTCTCGATATTCTAACATGATGACAAAAGGCGAATACGCTCGCCCCCAGCGTCCCCGCCAACCCGTCCCAAGTAAATCACGGGCGGCTACTAGCCTTTGGAATAGTGATTAGCACATAAGGGAGGCATTTACCTTGACTTTGTCGAGATTCGAAAATGACTGAAGGTAAGGAGGTGCAAAAAATTATTATCTGTTAGATTTTGGGACTATATCACAGATATTCTTATAGCAGTAGAACTATTGTACGTTGTTCTACGTAAAGTTGATATGGACAAGAAGACACAAATGGGCAACATTTACCACCTAATTCATGAAGCAAAAGAGGAAATGAAGAGGTGTCTACAATCACCGACCAAGTATCAACATTACATTAATATAATCACTACAATATGGGACGATCAAATGAGAAAATCTATCCATTTGGTCGGTACGTATTTTTTAATGATAAAGAAATTTTAATATTGTTATTAATAATTATATATGGTTAATCATTATAGGTTATTATCTCAATTCGGCATATCAATATCGTTATAATCTTGGCCCAAATGATGATTTATTAGTGGCTCTCAGACATGTAATATCAAGACTACATACAAATAAAGAATCAATTGCTGAGACTATTAATAAAAGTCGATTATTTCAAGAGGCATATGATTCTTTTAGCGATCCTATTTCAATGTCATGCAGATATAAAATGGATGCAAGTAAATGTAATAAAAATTATTACTAATTATTGTCAACAAATATAAATACTTATTTTAATTTTGTTCTTATTTATCTTACAACTGAGAGGTGGTTACAATCTAGAGGATCAGCTCCAGATTTGAAAAAGATTGCACTACGAATTCTCTCACAGACAACGTCTTCAGGTGGTTGTGAAAGAAATTGGTCAACTTTCTCCCTCATTCATATAAAAGTACGAAATTGTCTTTCTTATCGTCGCTTAGAGAAGATGGTCTACGTTCATTATAATATGCGTCTTCAACTAAGAGCAATAACAAAAGAGAATGAAAAACAAGAGTATGGTAATGTAGTCCCATTTGATATTAGATTTGTCCAAACTGAGAATGATCCAATGATGGATTGGTGGAGCGTTATTAAGGCTGAAAATCCATTACTTGATGAAGCAGGAGATCCACCACGACCATCTCAATTTCTTGCTCAACAGATTGAAAAAATACATGCTAGAGGAGATATCTGCGAAGAAAAAGATGATGAAGCTTTTGATCAAGAATTACGATTTTCTGGATCTTGATCTAGGCATTCTCAAACATCACAAACCCAACCAAAGTCCATAGATAAAGGCAAAAGCAAAGCTCTTGCAATTTTTACTAAAGACAAAGAAAAAAAGCAAACCTCCTACTTTTATGGGAAGGGGTCAATTGAGAATTAAAGAAAATCTACTCAATGCAATTTATGAGCAAGAACATGATGACAGTGAAGAAATATCATCACCTTCTGACACTGTAGTCAGACGAGAAGTTCGAAATGAGGATAGTGATGTTGATAGCAGCGCAAGTACTTATTGAAGTGATGATAGTGGTGATGCATCTAGTGGTGAAAATTATGTTCCCCCTACTCTAACACCGGAGCCATGAACATGTGAGATAGATTACACACATGCAACTCAAGATTATGATCATGGAGCTAGAAGTAGTGTTATTCAATATCAACGTCAATATAAGGGTGAGTTTAGCTGAGATTGATTCTGGTCAAAGTTCATCATACTCGCAACCTTCTTATTATAACTCTGATGCATCATATGGAGCTCGGGGACATATGTTTATCCTTATCCTTATCCTGTGCTCGTTCCGATTTCAATGGTGTCAGTTCAAATCCAACATCCAATGATGAATCGAGACACGCTGATGGACATGTGGAGAAATCAATATCAATATTGCATGTCATGGGATGCTTATTTAATCTGGGCATTGGAGAACTATGGAATTAACCTAAGCAGAATGTCGCAAGAACCAATGCTTCCATCTGATTCACGTCACTCCTTTTGGTATTAATAAGGTAACATATTATGATGTATCAATTTTAATTCAAGTTATTCATAGATCAACTTTTTTTAAAGAAAACTATATTTAATTATTTTTTCTAACTATATTAAGTTGTTCAATAATTGAGAATTTATATAAAATTAATATACAACTTATTTTTAAATTATACACAATAAACATATTTATCTAATAATTATTTTATATAAAAAAACAACCTGGTGCACGAAGCTCCCGCCATGCGGGGTCCCAGGGAAGGATCCATTGGACGCAGTCTTACCCTGCTTTTTACAAGAGGTTGTTTTCAGGATTCAAACGCGTGACCTTTTGGTCACATGGCAAAGGCTCCCTTCTAATAATTATTATATATAAATAAAAAAAATACCGAAACAGTATCGGCACGGTACGATATAATACCGAAACCGTATCATTCTGGTCCGGGACCGAAACCTCGGCACGGGTCAAGATTTTAAACCTTGCTTTGATCCATAAAATATGAAAGGTGATACAAGACTTTCGATTCAAAAAATTTTCTCAGCAAACTCAAGCCTCAAATTTAATCTAATAATACACTCACCCATTAACAAATATCTTCTAAAAAAACACACACCAAAGAGACTTTATCTATATCATAATTGGTTTATTCATCTAACACTGATGTAAGAGGATAGAGACCTAGAGCTAACTATGCAAACCTATAACTATTGAAACAATAGTTATCAAACACCCTATAGTTCTAACACTAGTAACAACATAATCATGCATATCTTCCATTACTAGATATAATTTTATTCTCCAAAACCTACTGCAATAGCTGTCAAGGGATAATAAAAGTTTTTTCAAAATTCTATTTGTGTTTCCATTAGTTATTTTATTAATTAAATAAGACCTACAGTTGATCTCACAAACATGAAACCAAATAGATTCTCATAGATATTTGTGGCATACCTTTCCCTCCTCACTACCTTTTTCTAAAATTTCGTAGTATAACTCATCTCTATAGAAGGGGAGCCTTGGCGCAACAGTAAAATTATTGCTTTGTGATTAAAAGGTCACGGATTAGAATCCTGAAAATAGCCTCTTGCAAAAAGCAGGATAAGGCTGCATACAATGGATCCTTCCCCGGGACCTCGCATGGCGGGAGCTTCGTGCACCGGGCTGCCCTTTTTATAACTCATCTCTATAGCTCCAGAAAATAGAGATGAGAAATACCAAACAAAGACGATCAAGTAATTTAAAGGCAAATTGTTCCTCTTTATCTGAAAAGTCAGAGTTTTGACCTTCGTGTAAGTAATGGCTTTTCAAGAAAAGGATAATATGTAAGCTGATCAGAGAAGAGGTATATACATTTCTAACCCTCCAAGTAACATCAGTGAAGTTCCAGTTCCATAGGGGATATAAATTAGTTGGAACTAGTAAAATGAAAAAGAGCTCAGCTGAAGAGCTGAACAGGAACTTTGCTGTATTCATATATAAAAAGGAAGCACTAGATTATTTTTAAAAGACATTTACACCAATCAATGACCAAATTGAATTAAATGACGAATTATATCCTGTAGTTCTGTAGCCATTTACGCAAATTGTTTATGGAAGTTTATTATGTCCATGTTCCAGAGCACATTGTTTGTGGAAGATTAGTCATAAGGTTAGTGTTGCTAAATAAGATCATTTCATTAAAAACTCATATTAGGACATAAATATTTTGTTGTAGATTGCTTACATGACACGATGGAAACTGGAGCCAAACAAGGCACGCAAACTTAATTTGGTAGTAGAATGGACACCTGACAAATAAAAAGAATAACAAAACTGAATAATCAACTTATAAATGGTGGCAAGCATTTCTTTGAACTTAAAAAGGCTGAAAATATTAGTAGCAGACAAAGATGTTAAAGTTAACCATTAATGTTAGACCAGTAATTTATAAATTGGGTCATTTCTTAACAGCTATGAAAACTCAATATAATTTCACACTCAGTCAAATACGAGAGAAAATGAAAAATGTTTCTTAAATGAGAATTCCTGTTATGCATGCATCAATAATTGGCTGCAATAACACTGTTGCGGAAAATTCAGATCATAGATAAAAGAATCACAGCATGGACTCAGCCATGCAAACATTTGTTGGAAAAAGAAAAAAAGAACAAAGCAAGCTAATTATAACCTTGGAAGGCCAATAATTTACAAGGCATCACAAACACGATACCATTCCCAAATTTAGATCTAAAAATATACATACATACTCCGAGTATAACAGAAGTTGCCTATGAGCATTCATATTATGTATGCATCAATCTTTTGCTGAAATGCAACAACTTTGAAAAATTCATATCTCAGATAAAACAATCACACCACAGTTCTGCCATACAATATATGTGTTGTTGAAACCAAAAAAAAAACATATAAGCTTATTTATTATACCCTGGCAGGCAAATAACTATATGGCATCTGAAAAACAATCATATCCTTCCCAAGTTTACGTCTAAGGATCTGCATACATACCCTGAGTGTATCTTATGCATAACATTGCATATCTCTATGCACCAGCTGTTTTCAATCTGATCCCTCCTTAGACAAGAAGTCTAAGGCTGCATGATCAACAAATATGAGTCTAAGATGAAAGGTGGAACATGACAATAGCACGCTGAAGGCTGACATGCCTTTTGCCTAGAGGGCTAGTGCATATGGGTGTTATCCAGTACAAATCCAGCTGTAGTATTTTCTCTTTTTTATTTTTGCAGAAATACCCCCAGACAACAAAAAATAGAGAAGGAAAAATGAGACAATGCATGAAGTTAAGTTTTCTCAAATTTGCATCGTGTATCAAACAAGATGCTAAAATAAAGTTCAAGAGACTAACTGATAACAACATTTTTGGGAATATCATGAATATTAACCACAATGAACAATTGTCATAAATAAATTTTTTGAGAAACTTCCTATATTATGGCAATATACAAGAAAATACTATTTTTATGGCAGATGATCATACCAATAAAGAACCTGGTCAGAGACGACTTCAACAAGGCTAAATGATCCATACACTGCAATTTAAAAAAAAAATAGGAAGTGTCACTACATTAAGCAAAGGATATACCTAAATTGAGAAAAACATAATAGATTGGTAACAAACAAAGAGGCTCTGGGTCAGGAAAACTGAAATCCTAGTCACACAGTAAAATTCAACTCAATTAGAAGGATTTCAAATTACAAAAAATTGAATAGGATACCAAAAATATGTTAGTAATAAAAACCAAGAATCAAGTAGCATCAAAGGCATCAGTTCAAGCAAAAGAGATAGTTGATGAAATCATGATCAACCAATTGACAGACGTGGACAATCTTAATGATGAAAAAAGAATTGTTCAAGAACTTGATGACAGTTAGCACAATACCATAGGCATAACAATGAAAATCTTAAGGATTTATTAAGCATAAATCAGTGACAACGACAACAACCAAGCTTTATCCCACCCACTAGGTGGGGTGGCTAAACACAAATCAATGAGACGACGACGACAATAATCAAGCCTTATCCCACCCACTAGGTGAGGTCGGCTAAACACAAACAACGACAACAATAACCAAACTTTATCCCACTAGGTGGGGTTGGCTATATGGATCATTCTACATCATTGGGCTCTATTCCCTACTATATCATCATCTATACTTAAAAAAAAAATTATCTTGTCTTATTGTTGCTAACCAAGTATTTTTTGTCTTCCTCATCTCACATCACCTAACTGAAGCATTTATTGTTCATACTATCTTAAATGTGTCTATCAAAGTTTTTCCTCGATAGATGCAACTCCGATTTTTTCTCTAATATTCTCATTTCTTATTATGTTCATCTTCGTATGTTCATACATCCACTTTAACATCCTCATCTCTGCAACTCTCATCTTCTGCTTTACTTTAGTGAGAATGCTTATTTATTATAGAAGAACCAAATTCTTGGACTCTACCATGGTGAAGAAATTCAATCAACCAGAAGACGAACCTCCGATTTTTTTAAAGTTAAGGTGGTTGTTAGGAAATCAATTACTACTATACAAAAAGGTCATCATCAAGGTTTCCTTAGCAAACCAAGAGTTAACCATTGATTTTCTTTTACTGTTCTTAGATGGAAGCGATGTTCTTGGGGCAAAATGGTTAAGGACTTTAGGTTATATACCTATATTTCTCCCCTACTAATGGTACATTTTTATGATAAAAGAACTCAAATTTGTATTAAGGGCAAAGGATTTGATGGTGTGACTATCACATCTATCAAAGGCCACTATGTGGGGCAAAGAAGACTGTCACAGTTTTAATATTCAACTTAGCAGTGAGACAGAACCTACAAATATCTCTTTTGAGTCTCAAGAATAGCCTTCACATACCATTGCTACCTTGCTACCTGAGGTCTTACCTTTATCCATACATAGGAAGGAGATAAAAAAGATCGTGCAGGGGATGGTTCGAGCTTGCATTCTCCATCCAACTGTGAGCAGATATCCATTCCCAATCTTCTTTAATCAAAAGAAAGATGAACGATGACAAACATCAGATCACTGTGCACAAACTAAAATCATGCTAATAACCTAGTCATTACCCAATGAGTTGGGAGGTTTCTAAATAAGCTCCCTTTAAATAGGTACCATAGCATATAGATTGCTCTTTGAGATGGCAAGGCTAATCATGATCAATTTGCTACATTTATGTATATCTTTAGATAAGTAGACTTGTCAACAAGACCAAATATCCTCATACATTTAAGAACTGAGGTGATGAGTTATAGTGGGGAAAAGGGAAAATCTTGTTAAAAAAGCTCCACTTTATATCCTACACAGGACAAGGCAAATAACAAAACTAATATGTTCCAGACTTCGCATTCAAGCCACAGAAAACTAAGTACATCAATTAACAACATGAATCAACCATTTCTGTTACAATAATGAGGTAAAGCTAGGAATGAGATATCAACGCCTTCTGAACCTAATTTGGAAAAAACAATTGCAAAAGAAGAGAACTTGGGAGTAACAAACAAACATATGTAAGGAACATAATTTCCCAAACCTGAGATAGCAACCATTTACCAACCTGCCCAATACAAAAGCCATTTTTCTCGTTCATTCTGGTTTTTATTCTCTATTGCCTTAAAAGTAGAGTACAATGGCAAGCCAATCCCTATTGTGCAGCTGCACACGCAAAACACAAAAATTGGAACAATTATAGTGATCCTTCTGTAAGAAAAGAACACTGATCATCCAGTCAGCTAATTTTTAGTAAAGTGCTAAAAATCAGTTAATCATTTTGATGTAGCAAATAGAAAACAACATCATACCCCAATATAAGGAAACCTCATTTCAATGCAAACTGAAATCACAATAGAAAATTAATGCATTCATTCTAGATAAGGGTGACCTAGTTCACAAGGCTACCATTAATGCAAGATTGACAAGGATAACCTTATGGTCTTTAACACTAAAAGCAAGCTGAGGAGCTATTATCAACTACTTGTCTAAACAATCAATCTAATAACTTGAAAAGTAATGAAGAATAAATATGTGCTCCAAAAGCTAAAATCATGTTCATAGAAGAACTAAACTAACAAATCTTTACTCGTTAAAAAAACTGCAATAATGACTATTTCATTTTTTTTTAGTATAAAAACTGGCTTGATAGAATGGGAACAAGGAAGTGTTATGGAGCAGGGCATCTGTTCCTATAGTCATACATGAGTAGCTCCAAACATCTTAGGCATGCTTAAGAGAAGGGATTCCCCTTCTCAACTGGTGGCTCATGTGGGGATGGTGTATTAACCCATTTTGCTCCTTAAACAACATAATATGAGAATAACTTGGTTTATTTGAAGAATTTAACAAAATCAGATCTTAATTGAAGAAGAAAGACAACTGTTACACAACTACATATGTTCTTCCAAGATTCCAATGAATACTTTGGCATCCCAAGACATTTTTTCTTCTAAACACATTGCAACCCAAGAGCACCTTTAAAGAACCCAGTAAGAAAGTTCAAAGGGCCTATTTCGAACAGGGGAGAATGATGCTCAATCATAACAAGTAATGAAAGAAAACTAGTGATATGACAAATGAATCTCTGGCATTCCCGAGCTACCAAGCAAAAATTGTGGTTTCTTGGTCATGATCAACTAAAATTAAAGTTCCATTAAAGAGTGTTTCCACATGGTAGAACTTCCTCAGGGAATACAAGGTTTTCATAATCCTGAACCTCCATCCAAGCATGAATACCTTCAGATAATTCAACTTTTGGTATAGCACCAATGTAAGAACAGGAGGACCTAACAACAATTCAATGACATGGTCCAGCCCCTAGTTTGGTGGCAATCCATTAAGTAGTTCTGATACAAATGAATCATTTTGTACCCCTCCAATCATGTTTGAGCCTATATTCAAACCAAAGCAAACCCGGGACCCCAAAAGTGGAATGAAATAATGTTTGCTGAATTCAAATACTAATCAGCTAAAGCGAGTTCACACCCTATGCCAGACTTGCCTATCTGAACTAACACAATCAGACAGTCACATCTGTCTGGCTGCTAAAGGAAGAGTTGCAAGACAAGAATTGTTAGGTACTGGTTGTCTGTTTTGAATATGCCAATTGTTTGTTTATTGATATATGAATCTCAAACATGACAAAACTTAGTTCTTAAATCCTTAAGAATTTACCTTATCAAGTAGAGCTGTAGAGGCATTTTATTAGATACAAATAGGCCCTTTAAGCATTTAGAGTCAACAACTACAATTTGAAGGACATGGAGTGTTCAATTTTAAAAGTAGAATCGCAAAGCACTCTAGTCTTCTGTTCATATTCCAGAATTATTTTATTTTCTAGTATAAAGTGACCTATGTTACTCTTTGTAACCACACTGAGCAGAAGTGAAACATACCAAGCTGTCCTAGTAACAATGTTAGAAGAAAGTGGGCAAAACAGCAGCCGCAGTCCAACCTGAACAGATTGTTCAACATTCATAAGTTTAAAATTGGAGTACTAGACCATAACAATTTATTTGATAATTAGGCAATAATCATGAATCCTAGCTAGGATAGAATAAGACATCCAAGTTCATAACACCTTGTAAGATGCAGGAAGAGGAAACAATGAGCAACTACAAGTTTGTGTATCTATCATATGCAACCTATATTGGTTACTATTTCAAATCACGCTTTATCTTATCAACAGGATGGTTAAACCAAAGTTCTGTCCTTATATTACACAAAAAAAGATACTTTGCTTAAATTCATGATAATCATTCTAGGTTCAGATATGACTCTAGTATTCTGATTGAACAGGTTGAATATCAGCTTGCCTAGTTTTAGTTATTCAATTTATTGACCACTAAACCATCTGCATATAAGATATATTTTCTTTAGTAGTTCCATCAACTTCTTTAGTGAAGGAGACTAGCTTCATCACTTGACTGGGAGATCATGTTGGCAGAGAAAAGATAATGAGCAACTATTATTTATCATTTTTCTAGGATGATATATTATATTAATTTACTTGTTATAATCTCCAGACCATGTATCATACAGGTAGTGGCAGTGGAATATCTTTGTTCCACATTTTGTGTAATTTTGTTAATTATGATGCAATTGTAAAACCTTTCTTTCTTAAAGCATCTCTGGCCCAAAAGCAAATGTTAATTGATATGCTAAATTGATTTGGATATGAATAGAAAAAATATTGCGAAGGAATATCAGAAAGCATCTAATCTAAATATCATAAGTTCGTTTCTTGACAGAACTGTTTAACGTCTTTAACAAAATTATTTGAAGATGTTTGAATTAAAACCAGTAAATGCAAAATCGCAGGGCCATGGATCAAAAACGATGACGAAATCAAAATAACGAGTAAAAATGATCTCGATGACTGCAAGTTAGAGCAGGGCAACCTCGGAAGGGATCGTCGCCGCGAGAAGGGCCATTTTGCAAGTCTCCGCCGATCGATCTAGAGAGAAAGAGGGACTGAGGCCCGAGGGAGAGGAGCGGTATCAGGTTATCAGCCTACGCCTCCTATCTGGGTCTTAACGGGGGCCAGTCGGTCCATAGAAGGTCAGGTCCAAAAATACCTGGAGTGGGCCGCGTTCTCCCGAACTGAACCGGGCCGATTCGTAACGAGTTTCAATTTCCAATAGAAAATATTTATAAAAAAACATTTTGCCCCATCATTTTACCTTCTTTAGAAATTTTATTAGCCTCTTAACCATTTCTACTTCTTATCATGGAAATTTGTTAGGATAACTAAAAGGTCATTTATTCGTTGAGTCGCTAATTTATTCATTGAAGTAACGATGACAATGGTCAGGGTTAAAATTGTTGGGACAGATTTAGTTTGAATAGCAATTTATCCGAGAGGACGGATTCAAAAATTGAGAAAAAAAATTTGTATGGAAAATTTTCTCTTGTTATTTCGTAAAGATGGATTATTTATTTTTTTTCTCTAGTTTATTTGTTAATTGTTATGAAAAAAATACACGGATGGATTTACAACTTCACCCTCGACCGATTTGTTAATAAATTTTTATTCATTTAATATAAGGTCGAAGTCGAAATGTGTTTCTTCATTTCTTGTTGCGTCTCTTGCGCACTTTATCCTCAATCTTGCGAGCTGAGGACGGCCCTGTGCAACCGGCCCAGCACGGCCGCTCGAGAGTGGCGGGCCTCCCGCACGGCCTCTCATGAGCACGAGCAACAGGCATTTCATCATGGCCGCTCATCCCCCTCATGGCCTCGCGTAAAAATACAAATGCAGCAAAAAAAAATTAAACCAGGGGAATAAAAATGCAAATGTTAACACATCCAGTTAAGTGATTTCAAATTCTATACTTGATCGACTCGACCTGAAGATACTCTTTAATACTCTACATCGTTAATAAGGACGGTCTTAATGGTTAAATATCCATTTAAATTAAAACTATTCTCTCATCTCTTAAATGCATTTAAAGTCTTAATTAACTCCACATGTCATCTTCATGCTTTGATAGCTGGCTTTCACCTACACAAATTGCATTCTAATGGTTATGGTCCTTCAGATATCTCATGCCATTATTTTTTTTATAAATTTTAAGATCTCAGACAAACAGGCTACCACCGCATCATTTGCCTTGGCGATTCTAAATCATTTTTATGTATATATCCATCGAGATTGCAACACATCAAATTAAATCTTCTGCATCAAAATCTATTATCAATCATGATAATGGACAAATATTTAAAATTTTATAATATTTTAATAAATTTATAAATTTTATAAGTATTTGAAATAAAATAAAGTGGGGGTGATAAATAACATATTCGCAAACAAAATATTTTTTTACGAATTTATATATATCTAGTATTTATACATAATTTTAATATTGTTAGAAATTAAGCGTTAATGATTAAAAGAGTATTAAAACTCACCTTTTATAATTGAGAAAGGGGTGGACTTTTACGTGGAGTGGGCCCCAGTCCACGTGAGAGAGAAGGGGAAGTTAAGATAGACGATCATATGATGTTTATTCAATCACCTGCGCTGCATATAAAAATAGTGGGGTTACATTAATCACTATCCAGCATCTCCCTCCAATAAAAACAAAGACGTGCTCGTTGGGGCTCCGATGTAATCATGCGATCATTAAACCCTTCCACGTATAATTAAAACGAGTGATCATACACACGCGTTCGTGGAGAACTAAAATATATTGAAATGATATTGATCCTTTATAACGAAATTATATTAATTAAGAAAAAATATCTGTCTTTTAAAAATCTAAATTATTTGGGTCTTTAAAAATTCATTTTGTTTCGATTTTCTAATGTCACCCTTACATTCAGAATCAAGAATTAATTATTTGGGTAAGATTCGTCAGACCCATACAATAGTGCAATAATGCATGGATGGCGCTAGAGAATTCCAGCAACAAACTACTGTAACGAGCTTCCCTATAAAAAAAAAATAATTTAATTTAATATTATACTTATCTTAGTAAAAAAAAATCTAAGAAAAGTATATATTTTAACATCGTCAGCTTAAAATATTTATAAAAACTTTTTTGATCATAGTATTATCAATTCTAAGATGTAGGACTAAAGAGAACTATATTTTTTTATATATAAAACCACCAGAGAAAATTAATGATGAAAAAAATTCATAATAATATGTCGTAGCTGAGTCTCGAACTCTAGATCACTGATTGTTTTGCTTGTGGAATTACTAATAAACCTTGAAAAAAAATTTAGTGTGAATAGAAAAAAGGACATTAACGTAAATTCATTTTAAGCTTCACCAAAATTAGTTAGTAAAGGGGGGAGATTTTTAATAAAATAGTAAGATATTAAAGATTTGAATCTTAATTATGAGATATTGCAGAAGATTTTTTTTCCAAAATAAAAGGTGGACCTAAAAATATTGGTCATGTAAATGAATTTCTAGAACTCAAAATCAATTTGCTTTATCCTTCTTTAAGTCAAATTTGAATGAAGTATATAATGACTAATTAAATTATCACGTTGAATTAAATTGTGTATTTAATTAAAAATATATAATAATGTATTTAATATAAAAAAACTCTTTAAATTTTTTTTATCAGGACTATGTATTAAATATTTCTTTCAAATATTTATAGTCCCTATATATACGTCATCAATTAAATATTTGACTTTTCAAATATTTCAAATCTCGTAAATAAATATTTCCTCAACTAAATATTTATGGATCCCACCTATTAAATATCTTACTCTTAAATATCTCAAATTATATAATAAAATATTTCACCATTATACTTCTACCATCATTTTATTAATTTATATCTAATTTTATATTTAAATAAAATTAATTATTTTTCCCTAATTGAATTTTTAAAAAAAATAAAAAAAAAATTGACAGCCTTCATTGTTTTATTTTTCCAAACCATTAATTTTTATTTAAAAAAACTAAAAAAAATAAAATAACCATTTCCCACCTTATTAGGGCCCAATTGCATGCCACCTAAAACTAAATCACCATACAGAAACTTATGCTTGATAATTTCTAATGTCTTTCAAATATCCCCCTATCTCCCTACAATGGGGGATATTTAAAAGGGGAGGATATTTAGAGAAATATTTTCTCCAAATATCCCCCATTGAAGATGCCCTTACGTGAAAAAACATATGGATGCAAAAAAAAAAAAGTTAAATTGCTTTAGCTATTCATCCTCTAAATGGTTACATTCTTCTTTATCTTGAAATATATTATTAGTATAATCATCCTCGGGTCAAGATTAACTAGTTTGATTAAACTTGGGTTGGTCTGAGTTTGAATTTTGATATTTGACAATATATGAGAGAGAAGTCAAGTGGATCAAGAGAACCAGATACTTGACTTGGGAAATCCTAACTGAAGTTAAATAATAAAAAGTCTAACGGGAAGATTGGCAAGGGAAAATCCAAGTGGGTCAAGCAGGACCGATCACTTTGTGAGCTAGTACCAATATGTTAAGGTTAATCGGATATTAGGCAATAAAGAGTCTTGATGGGTCAATGATGACCAAATGTTGAGCAAAGAGAGCCTTGGTAGGTTGAGGTCAACCGGATACCAAGAAAGGCACGAATTTAGTCTGAAGAGGATTGAATTTAGTATTACCAATCAATTGGGGTGATGTGTCAATCGATTGGTAAACCCTAACCTCGAATTTTGGGTTTAGGGTTGGGCATATAATTGATTGACCCAAAGCAATTGATTAATGTAATTGATTGAAGACTTTATCGTGGAGCATAGAAGGTGCCGAAATCGAATGGAGCAATCGATTCTGGCATCAACAATCGATTAGGGAAATCGATGGAACAGTTTTTGTGAGAAAATAGAAAGGTGCTGAATCGATTCAAAAAATCAATTTAGTATAATCAATCAATTGGGATAATCGATTGGAAGTGTTTTCTTGTGAAAACAGAAGACTTTGGAATCGATTCACTCAATCGATTGGGAAGCTTCTTGTCACAAGAAATTGAGCGAAAGACGTAGCGAACGAGAATGATGATACGGGAAGAACATCGATGGGCTAGGTACATCTTAGGAATGAGTACTGCAGAAGAGTACAACAGTGGAGTGAGAAGGGCGTGCGCAACACATCTAAGGGACGTGAAACCAGGAAGAAATCCACTTGAGGAGAAGGTCGAAGTTGGATTTGGGTGAACTCAATTCCGGATAACCGGAGCATCACCCATGGAGACCAAAAATGGTCAACTATATAAGTTGACCATGAAGACCTGAGGTGCCTCAGTTGTCTTGAGGTGCCTCGGATGCCCAATAGAGCAGCTGCTATGGAAGAGACTTAAGGCTCCTCAATTAACTAGAGGCGCCTCAGATGAACAGTAGTCAAGGTGCTTCAATTAAGTTGGAGGCCCCTCTAATGAAGCAGAACAATATTGTGGCGCGGATAAAAAAGCAGGAATCCATGTCAACACAATCGAGGCGCCTCCGACTGATCCAAGGCGCCTCAAAATAGACAGATCAGAAAGCAAACGTTGCATGGATAAAACTTTTCTAGTTGGAGGCATCCTAGACCACTCGAGGTGCCTCGAATTGCCACATCAGCAAAACAGTCACTTTAATTGTTAAGCTATAGATAGAGCCCTGAAACAGTTGTAAAGAACACACCTATACTTGCATTTCCATTCTTGTTCTTCATTGTTTTTGTACTCAATTGTTGTAAGGTGTTGCTCTGCCTCCGAGATTGTCAAACAAGTAGTTTTGATAGTGAGTTTTCTATTGCCTTAGATTAACAACCACTCACATTGCAACTAAGTAACTTTTATGTCTCAGACTTATTTCTTTTATGTTATTTTTAATTACTTAATGTGTGTATCCTTACTAAGTTAAAAAAGCAAGAGAAATTGCATTTTTGATTTGTAAGTTATTTATCCTCCTCTAGTCGGCCCATCCATTTTAACAATTGGTATCAAATCTCAACCGCTTTAGAAAGACTAACTACCAACTAAAATAATAGGAAGATGACTAGATCAAGCATTCATCCACCAAAGTTCAAGGGAAAGTTCACATTTTGGAAGCGTAAAATGGAGATATTATTTAAAATAGATTTTGATATTTTATTAATAATTAAATATGATTTTGAAGTACTTAAGAACAAGAATGGAGAAGAAACAGAAGAATACCAATGTAACTAGAAGCAGCAAATCAAGATTATAGTGAACAATAAAGTTGATTTCCACCTTTTGAGTATACTACTACCCTAAAAAATCAACGGAGGCCAAGCTAGAAAGACGAGATTTACTCAGAAATTAGCTCAGCAACTTCCTGATGGAAAAAGGGGGGGGGGGGGGGGGGGGGGCACAACTACATGCCAACTTAAAGGAACTCATCACTGTACTCAATAACCTCGGAGAAATGGTCTCAAATCGGTATGCACTTCGATATGCATTAAATGCATTTCCTATGACTCCAAATTTGACATTTATAGTAGACTCCTACTACATCTTCAAGGATCTTGAGGTAACTTAGAAAATTTCAATTTTGGGGACCAGCTCTAGGGGATCGTTGATGTGGCGGTTCCACATTTTTGAGGTAACTTAGAAAATTTATTTTCGACTTTGAAATTACACAAGTCTTGTTGTACATGACTAAGAAAAGAAAAGAACTTGAATGAGAACCAAGCACTAAAAGCAAAGCAGAATAAACCAGATTCAAACACGTTTCACGATGAATATCAAGAAGCTTATCTGGTAAGGAAAATACATAATTTTTTTAAAACTAACAACTTTGATAAGAGACGGGCCATAAAGCTTCTACAAAGAAAGGATAAAAGAAAAATAAGGTGCTACAAGTATAATGAAGAAGGACACATTAAGAACTATTGCCCCCAATTGAAAAGTAAAGGAAAATAGAAAGAAAAATGATTCAAGCAAAAGAATCTCAAAGCAATATGAAGCGAGTCATCATTAGAAGAGTCTGAGACCGAGAAATACATTGGACTAGTACTAATAACAAGTCACCAAGAAGAAGATGATGAAGTACTTCAGAAGAGAGCATCGATGAAGAGGGAGCATCTATCAACGAGTCTGACACGATAAGTGAGGTACTATTCTTACCCTCCTATAAAAAAATATGATGCAATTAAAATGCTAAGTAAATCCTTATATAAGACTAGGATAAACTATATAATTTCAAAGAAAAACTATGCATGCTTACTTAGAAGATATAAATAAACTTAAGGTTGAAAATGCTAAATTGAAAGAGCAAATAGAAATGTTAAAAAAAATCATGCAGGCTCAAATTTCTTATAATCTCCAAAAAGAAACTTTAGTTACAATGGGGAGCTTAATTAGTATATTAGAAAATATAGGACTAAACTGCAAAAGTGTTAAAAATTAATATTTCTAAAAAAAATACTTGATCAATCTAGTAGAGAGAAGTTTATTTTGAATTTCTAAATCTGTTTTAATCTATTAGATTTTTATATTGCTAGTAATTTAGTATTTACTTGAAATTAATTTTTCACAAACATACTATTCAATTTTAATTCATTTTAAAATTTTCTGTGTTAGACAAAAAATGTTATCTTTTATAAAATAGTTTCGAAAATTTTCAACTGTTATATAATTATTTATTAATTTTTTATCAAAAAAAGAAATTTTAAAATTAATTTTTTTTGAAAATTAAATTTTAAACTTTGATTTCTTTATAGATAACTATTATATTTTTAGTGTTCATAAAAATTAGTACGATTTTTAGAGTCAAAATCTATTTTTAGGCATTTAATTTCAAGAATTTCTATTTCTATAAAGAAAACTATTTTCTCACTTTAAGAAAAGTCATTTTCTAGTAAATTTTTTTCTTATAATCATATTGTTTATGTTTTATATTGACAAAAAGTTTAATAATTTTTTGAAGGTTAAAACTAATTTTCAAGTTTTTTGGAAAATCTGGATTTTAATCCTAGAAATTCATATATTTGAAAAATAATTCTTTAAAAAATATAGACTTGCTTACTATAGGTAGATCCCCTAGAAAAGTTTTTAGATTTTTTTTTAATCTTTTTCTCTCATTTTATTTATCATATTTTTTTTATATGATTAAAAGGGGAGAAATTATGGAGATTAAATTAAGGGGGAGATTGATTGTAAAAGTTAAGTTAGGTCTTGCGTATTTGATGTCTTGTATCTAAGTATGTATAACTTAGGAACACAAGTTAGACTCGTCAATTTGGGTTGGGACCGTCGGGTTGGCTCATCCTGCCAAACAATTTAAATGGGTTGGATTAGAATTTTATCAACTTAAGCCCATCGCAGGCCGACCCGTCTAGGCCCGCGACGGACTTGGGTTAACCTGCGAGTTGAGAAACACATGTAAACCAAGTTTTATGTCAATATATTATCTTTCTTTATTATAATTTTGAAATATAAATAATACTTTTCATTAAATATTAGTACTTATTTGTGTCCATTTATATTTAAAATACCTATTTCTGAATACATTTGATTGATAAAATCTTTTCAAAATAAAACATTGTGTTGGTACAAGGAGCACCAAATGATCGAACTTAAGTTTTGATAATGACAAAGGATTCTAAATTAAGTGTTATTGTTGTCCTAACGAGTTGAAATGAATATGCAGGAAGTCCTAAGTGATTTTAGACAAAATAAAAGTCTTAGTTGAGGCCAGACAAAAGGTGGAAAGTCCTAGTTGTGGTTAGGCAACGAAGTCTTGGTCTATGGGATTGGCAAACACTTGGCAGGGCGAGGATGTCGGGTGAAATCCTAGGGTAGAGGGCCTGTTTGACAAAAAGTAAATTCTCTTGAGAGAAGTAAGGACGCATTCCTTGTAGAGAGAACAGTAGACGTCGATTCGACCTAGGGTTTCATTGAAAATCTGAAAGTCAAAACCAAACAGTCTAGAGGTCGTTAAAGTATTCATATTTTATTGTGCTAGCTTTGTTTTATAGAGTATGTTTTATATTTTAGACTAACATGTCTTGTAGGGAGTGAAATACACAAAAAAGCTTCGGGTGAATAGTGCTCAAGGCGCCTCCAATGGTACTGGAGACGCCTTGGACACCATGGTCAAAGGCCTCGCGCGAGAGGGCGCAAAGGCGCCTTCTAGGATGCTGAAGGCACCCTGGATGTTGGAGTGAAGACGCCTTCGAGTGCCTTAAAGGTGCATTCGAAGAGAAAAAACTTACAGACTACATATTTTATTGTGACCGAGGCTTTAGGGATAAAACTTACAGTTGGAGGCACCTTGGATGGTCTTGAAGGTGCTATCAAGAACCTATAAAAGAAGTCTTTGAGCAACTTCTTCCACACAACTCATTCTCGCAATCTCTCTCTTGCGCACTGCTTCAAAGATGATCCTACGACTCCGTGACACAACTCCAACGACCGAAAGCCCGACTCTCCAAACCTTAAGTCATCGGTATAATTTTCTTTTATAAAGCACTTAAATTATATATTTCTTGTAATCATCTTTTATACTTATAATTTTGTGAACTATTAAAATTATCCAAAGTAAATACTCAATGAGTGAGGGCCTTTGAATAGAAATCATCACAAATTTTGAACCAAATAAAAATGTTAGGACCAAAAGTAGCTAGAGGGGGGGGGGGGGGGAATAGCTCGTCGCGTACGCTCGGTGCTCGGCGTTGCTTGTTCCTTCAAAGATGTGCAGCGAAAAATACAGAAACAAACACACAACGCTAACACGGTTGGTTTTACTTGGTATCCACCTCACAAGAGGTGACTAATCCAAGGATCCACACCAACACACACACCCTCCACTAAATAAAACTCTCCTTTGTGGTAACTACCAAGGGCGGAGAAGCCCTACAATACTCAATACAAGAAGAGAGGAAAATGATACAAGAAATACAAGCTTACAAGCTTACAATGAGTACAAAACCCTAACCCTAGCTTCTCTTCTTGGCTTTGATCCGCCTCTTGACTTGGAGAGCTTCCAAGATCCTTCAAGAACTGGCGATCTGAGCTTTGTGAGTGAGGAGAGAACTGGAGTGAATCGGAGAAGTTCTACCGCAGCCATCGAACGCTGCAGCTCTATAAACGACGCCAACGGTCGGATCCCGATCGATTCAATGTTCCCAATCGATCGGAGGCTTTGGATCGATCCACGGATCGATCCAGCGCCTTTCGCTCGAAACACGCCGGATCGATCCACGGATCGATCCGACGCTTATCGCGGGGAGCCTCCAATCGATCCACCGATCGATTGGTACTCTGATCGATCCACGGATCGATCCGTGGCTCGTCATTGACAGTCCGATCGATCCACCGATCGATCCAGCCCGGATCGATCCATCGATCATCCAAAGACTTGGTTTTGTCCAAAACCAAGTCCTAAACCTCCCAAACCAACATCCGGTCAACCTTGACCTGTTGGTATGTCATGCCTAGCATCTAGTCACCCTTGACTGCTAGGACTCCCTTACAAGTGTCCACCCTTCACCCACTGGACTTTTCTCCGCTAAGGCATCCCACAACCTTGACCTACTTGGACTTTTCTTTCATGCCACAGTCAATCCTTTGACCTACTTGGACTTCCCAACACCGGATGTCCGATCATCCTTGATCCATCTGGATTTTCCTTGCCCGGCTTCACTCAGGACTTTCACCTAGCTTCACTCACTAGGGTTTTCCATCCGCCTAGCTTCCACTAGGACTTTCACCTAGCTTCACTCACTAGGATTTCCATAGCTTCACTCACTAGGACTTTCAGCTTCACTCACTGTGATTTCCTCTCGCCTAGCTTCACCACTAGGACTTTCACCGGCTTCACTCACCAGATTTCCTCTCACCGGCTTCACCTCCAGACTTTCATTTTGCCTAACATCCCGGTTAGGACTTCCTAGTCAAGTATTGACCTACTTGACTCTTCTTCAATCAATATCTTATTGTCAAACATCTAAACCCAAACCAAGACTCACCTTGGTTACCCAAGTCAACCTTGACACGAGGGATATGCACCAACAATCTCCCCTTTTGATGTTTGACAATACCACAATAACACTTACAATTCCATATGTAAGTTAGAATAATCCCATAGCCTCCTTCTTCATGCCACTAGGTAATGAAAGCATAAATTAAGCTCTTCATTCTCCCCCTAAGAGGGCAAACTCCCTCTAGGTAATGAAAGCCTAACTTACTCCCTTTCATGAGTCCTTTCATTCTCCCCCTATGACCTTCCCATAGGTAATGAAGGACTAAGCTTAACCATACATTCTCCCCTTATTGGCACACATCAACCCATCGTTGGACACACATCAACCTATGCTCCAATTCTGGGCACACTTCAACAAATCCATTTGTTGAAGACTCTCCCCCTGAAGAGTTGCTCATCGTTGTTCACAACATCACTCGTTGTGATCAACACGATAATCCCATACCCTTCATTTATCCTTAACTTCTCCCTCAATGTAGACAACTACCCAACCTTGAGCATTATCTACCACTTGAGTGTCCACTTGAAATAATGAGGATATCCACTCCCCATTTCTCCCCATTTCAAGTTTAAATGCTCAACCTTGAGCAAGTTCACAACAGAAAGTTAACCACCTTCCATGGTTCATGAAAAATAATTTTCATGTCTTTAAAGAGTCCCTCCCCCTAAAGACATGTTGGTAACTTCTGTCATTGCACCAACAATGACTTGGAATCCCTAAACCATTAGGAAACCCAAATTTAGAAGTTTTTGAGGTTCAAATATTCAAAATTTGAAACAACCTCAACCTAAACTTCTACTTAGTCTTCGTTAACCAATCCATCCTTGTTTTCAACATGAAAACACCCTTTGTATGTATACAAATGTATTTAAGGAGTTTGGAATGGTTACCTAGACTCAAAGAGGTTCAAAGATGCTGAAATCAGCCTAAATCAGCAACTTGGATCGATTGAGTTGGGTTCCAATCGATTGAACCTTTCTGAATCGATCCACTGGACGATTCTCTCGGATCGATCGGTCGATCGATCCAACGCTTCCCGGGAATTTCCATTTGAATCGATCCATGGATCGATTCAGAACTCCAATCGATCCATGGATCGATCGAGACTCCAGATAAATCCATTTCCCAACTTCAGAAACCCCTAGAAAATTCTACAAAAATCCAAAAATTATGAAATTTCGTGTAGACATTATTTAGGGCATACTTAATCATGGAAAAATAGCTTTCTATGAAAATACATCATATTTTCAAAGATTGACACAAACTTGAAAACTTGCAAAAACTTTAGTGTTTTTCTTCAAGTTTGTGTCTAACTATTCAATGGTGATTACTATCAAAAGATAGCCTTCACCAAGGTTTTCCAAAAACATTTTAAAAACATTTTCAAAACCAATATCCCATCATGTTCCTTGGGCATAATGCACATGACTTGTACATTAGCTTTCCCAATGATGGGAAAACACATAACTATGTGTTTTGATGAATTTAAAACTCAAAGGAATGCACTAAATCAACATCTTGAGCTTTGTTCATCATCCTAACATCTCACTTGTATATAATATGCACTAAAACACATACAAGTCACCTTAGAGGTCTTTGTGAGATGTAAAATTTGGTTTTGCCCTATTCTAGGGATCATGCATATCTATCTAGGCATTTTAGAGATATTAGACATCCACCCAGGATGTCACTTGTCAATAAGTGTCGTTAGATGCCATTTGTCCTTAATTACAAGGAATTAAAACTTAATGCATGATTATGTTATGGCATACATCAAAAGAAAATAATTTTCAAAAGAAAATATCCTATTGCTACATGATGTATGAATGTCATGACATGGTATTTTTTTTTTTTTGATTTTTCATAATAAAACATGAATGTAAAAATAGACATGATGTCATGACATATGATGGGCAAACAATCATGGCAAGATTTAGCATAAATAAAATATACCTAGATTAACTATCTAAGTATCCTTAAAGTCTTAGCTAAACTTACACCTTAAACCTAGATTGCCCTAAAGTGCTTCAAGAAAATGCCAAAGCCTAAGTTTGCATTTCTTATTCCCTTGATTAATTTATGCCAATTAAAATTAAGCATATTCCTCAAATGTTGGCATATTCCATTTTTCCTCAAGAGTAGCACTTTTAAATTTAAGGCCCGGATTGCCTTAAATTGCCTAAGAACATACCAAAAACTCAACTTGATAGTTCTTATTAATTTTCCAATATGTGCCATTTAAGATTAAAATCAATTCTTCCACCATTAGGCACATTTTACTCTTTCAAGGAGTAATCAATAATTCCATTTCATTTTCAAAGGTTAACAAAAACCTTGAAAATGCTCCTTGAGTGTCAATTTCCTCAAAGTTGGGTTAACTACCCTTCTAATCGGAGTTGACACTCTCTAACCCATCTATGGGGTAGAGAAGATGCTCCTAGGAACCCAACACCTATTGGTGCTCCTTGGATGCTCTAGGTACTCACTAGGGATAACTTCCCTAGATACCTTCCTAGTGACCTTGTTGGGCTTCTTAGAAGCCTTGGTCACATTTTCTAGGTCAACTCTAGGGATAACCTCCCTTGTGACCTTGTTTGTGACTTTCTTAGACTTCTTAGAAGTCTTAGTCACATTTGTTGCAAAAGTACTCTTAGGGATGACTTCCCTAGTATTTTTGGCTTGACCACTAGACCTAGGGTTTGTTCCATAACTATATGGAACTCTTTGGTAAGAGGGCACATCCTTCTTAGCCTTTGGTTTGTATCCCAAACCTCTATGGCCATTGGATGACTTTTGTACCCCTAAACCTAGGTTATGCTCATTTTGCCCTAATAGGATATTTTCCATCCTTTTTAGGGTCTTTTCCATTTTATCAAGCCTTGATCTCAAGACTTGATTTTCTATCACTAAGTCCTTAGTTTTTGGTTTTTCATTTGATCCATGAGCATTTTTGTTTCTAGGCTTGTATCTTACATCCTTAGAGTTATCGCCTAAGTTTTTACCTACATTCCTAGCCTTAGGGATAGTAGTTTTTTCCTTAAACCCTCATGCTTCCTATTCTTATGGTAAATCGCATTAAGATGATAAAATTTGACCTAGCATGCTTTTTACCATTTTGCAAGGGAATAGGCTCAATGAATGTTACCTTCTTCTTTACCTTGACTAGTGCCTCCTTGAGCCTTGACCATCTTCTTCCCCTTGGGGCATTGACTGTAATGCCCTTTTTGTTGACACAAGAAGCACACAATGTGCTCCTTGCTCTTCTTTGTCCCGGGGGTGGTCTCCTTGAGCTTCTCCTTGCCCTTTTGTGCCATTTGGCCCTTCTTCTTGGCCAATTTAGGGCATTTGCTCTTGTAGTGCCCACTTTCCCTACACTCAAAACATATTATATGATTTTTATTTTTAATTAAAACATTTATACCTTCTTGTATAGGGATGACACTTGCTCCTCCATTTGATATTTCTTGAATTTGGAGGTGGCACAATCTTCTTCTTCACTTGACCCGGATGTAGAAGCTTCTCCTTCTTCTTGATCCGGCGTCAAGAATTGCTCCCCTCAATCCTAGAGGTGGAGGCTTCATCATTTTGAATGTGAAACAAGGAGTATGCTCCCTCCTTGTTCTTGGTTGCATTCCCTGATGATGAAGCTTCTTGGATTTCTTCTTCGAGGTTGAGCATCTCTCAACCTCGGAGTCCTCCGTCTTGGTCTTGATCCAATGATATGTCCTCTTTGGATTCTCTTGATTTGATACAGTGGAGGGGATCTCATGAATTCTTGCCAATTTGCTCCAAAGCTCCTTGGCATCTTCAAACTCTCCAATTTGTTCCAAGATGTTGCTTGGCAATAAATTGACCAAAAGCTTGGTCACTTTGTCATTGGCCTCACATCTTTGGATTTGGTCTTAGCTCCACTTGCTCCTTTTGAGTACTTTGCCCTTGGAATTTGTGGGAGCTTCAAAACCTTCCATGAGAGCAAACCATTGCTCTATCTCCATCATAAAGAAATTTTTGATTCTTGATTTCCAAGAATCGAAGCTTGTCAATGAATATGGTGGAGCCACCCTTGTGTCAAATCCAAGTCCATCTTGGAATTGCATCTTGAAGTTGAGCTTGATAAAGTCTTGAACATTGAAGAATTTGCTTCAACTTCTTCACCCTCTAGACTTATTGCCCCTTCCGGCGATGATTCCGTGAAGAGCGGCCTCCCTCTGATACCACTTGTTAGGACCAAAAGTAGCTAGAGGGGGTGAATAGCTCGTTGCGCTTGTCGCTGGCGTTGCTTGTTCCTTCAAAGATGTGCAGCGGAAAATACAGAAACAAACACACAACGCTAACACGGTTGATTTTACTTGGTATCCACCTCACAAGAGGTGACTAATCCAAGGATCCACACCAACACACACACCCTCCACTAAATAAAACTCTCCTTTGTGGTAACTACTAGACTAAACTCTACTAAATACAAGAAGAGAAGGATACAAGAAATACAAGCTTAGTCTTACAATGAAAACCCTAACCCTAGCTTCTCTTCTTCAGTCCGCCTCTTGACTTGGAGAGCTTCCAAGATCCTTCAAGAACTGCGATCCGAGCTTTGTGAGCGCCGTGGAGGAGTTGCAGAACTCGGAGTGAATCGAGAAGTTCTACCAGACCATCGAACGCGCAGCTATAAACGACGCCAACGGTCGGATCCCGATCGATTCAATGTTCCCAATCGAGGGAGGCTTTGGATCAATCCACGGATCGATCCGAGCGCCTGGTACGCCGATCTGATCCACGATCGATCCAGGCTTATCGCGACAGGCGCTCAATCGATCCACGATCGATTGAGATCTCCGGATCGATCCACGGATCGATCCGAAGCTCGTCGATTGTGTCGAGGTCGATCCACCGATCGATCCACCGATCGATCAGAGATATCCAACACTTGGTTTTGTCCAAAACCAAGTCCTAAACCTCCTAAACCAACATCCGCCAACCTCGACCTCATGCTCATGCCTAGCATCTACTTGACTCGCTAGACTCCTGTCCCGGCCATCACCCTTGACCCACTGACTTTCTCTCTGCAAGTATCCGCCAACCTTTGACCTAGACTTTTCTTTCATGCCAAGTATCCAATCAATCCTTTGACCTACTTGACCAGATGTCACTCATCCTGGATTTTCCCTGCTCGGCTTCACTCACCGGACTTTCACCTAGCTTCACTCACTAGGGTTTTCCATCCGCCTAGCTTCACTCACTAGGACTTTCACCCAGCCAGGATTTTCCATCTACCTAGCTTCACTCACTAGACTTTCACCCAGCTTCACTCACTAGATTTCCATCCGCCAGCTTCACCACTAGGACTTTTACTTCACCACTAGGACTTCACCGCTCACACCACCAGATTTCTTCCCGCCGGCTTCACTCACCGGACTCTTCCTACCGCTTCACTCACCGTGAACATTTCCGCTTATAACATCCGGACCTACTTGACTCTTCTTCAATCAATATCTTATTGTCAAACATCTAAACCCAAACCAAGACTCGGTTTGGTTACCCAGGTCAACCTTGACCTGAGGGATATTGCACCAACAATAAAGTCAATTCGTTTTAAACTTCAATATTAACGAGATTCACAAGCCACTCCCCTATGCAATGATCCAACACATTGAAGATATGAAACTTTTTTATTTTTAAAAAAAATTTGATGGGCCCATGGGCTGGCCCACCTAACCCGTAACCCACCTTGGATTGGGTTGGGTTGGGGATTTACCAACCCACCAAGATGATGGGTCAGCCCGCCCTGCCTTGCTAGATGGTTGGTCCGCCACTAGCCAACCTATCCCACCACAAGTTGACCCATCTGTGCACAAGAAGTCGAGCTGAAGATGCATCGAGTCCCATCAACTCTCTTCTCATACCATCCTTCGTGCTCACTACATCTTCTACTTGACTTCTTATGTTTCTAAGTCCTTCCACACTCAAACATAAGACATCAAACACACATGACTTAACTTAATTCGATTGATCATATCAAAACTAACTTGAGGTACTTACAAAGTCAAGGTTATAAAGGAAGTTTTCCTTAGTATTGACCTTGAGAAAACTAGCACGACTAAGCCTTCTAAGAAGTCTAGAAAAGTTATTAGGAAGGTATCTAGAAAAGTTATCCCTAGTGAGTGCCTAGTGTACTCAAGGAGCACCAATATGTATTGGATTTCTAACAGTATAATTTTTCACACAAAATGAGTTTACAATGTGTCAACTCTAAATGAAGGGTAGTTAACCCAATTATAGTAAATATGACACTTTAGGGTATTTTCAAGGCATTATGATATTTGAAAATGGAAATTCAATTTTTACTCTTGAAGAGTTTAAAATGTACCAATAAAATTTGAAATATTGAGATTAATCAAATCGGCACAAATAGGATAAAAATCAAAAGTGTATTAACACATTTGAGGGAGATAGGACCATCTATGTCAATTCATGTTTTTGGCATAGTGATTAGTTATTGAAATTTAGATGAAAATCTAAGTATTTTCTATGTGCTATAATTGTCATATTTTGTGTGTCCTATCACATGTCATAATATCATATTATTCATTCATTTTGATATGATATTATAGTATTAGTATTTTAACATATGTCATATCATACATGCATCATTTAAATATGATGAATTTTCTTTTTTAAAATTATGCATTTGATATATGACATATTCATTATCATGTATTATTTTAATTCTTTATAATTAAGGATAATAAAATTAATTGACATCCTAGATAGAATGATCAAAGTTAAAATTCCTAGATAGAGATACATGATCCTTTAGTTATGAAAAAACTAACTTTACATCTCACAAGATCATAAGATAACTTGTATGTATATTGAGACATATTATATATAAGTGAGATGTTATGAGAACGAGCAATATTCAAGATGTTGATTTAATGCATCTATATGAGTTTTAGTTTCATCAAAATACATGAATTTTGTGAAGTCTAATCATGGAGAAAAGCAAATGTGCAAGTCTTGAATATTTATCCCAAAGATCGTAGTTGAAAATTTGTTCTGAAAATAATTTTAAAAATACTTTAAAAAATCTTAGTGAAGTCTATTTATTGATAGAAATCACTATTGATTAGTTAGATACAAAGTTAGAGTAAAATATTGAAGATTTCAATAGTTTTAAATTTATATCATTATTTGAAAATGAGATATATTTTCATAGTAAACTGATATTATATAATATAAGTAATGTCTACGTAAAATTTCATGACTTTTTGAATATCATAGAATTATTTATGAATTTCTGAATTTTAGACAGAAAGTAGATTTGAGAAATCAGTAATATCAATCGATTAGGCACTATTGTTAGTTAAAGCTGTCACGCCCCAGAGGAGTCCCTGTTTGAAAAAAATTTCAGCGGCATCTCCCCTGTACGGGTGACAATCTAAAGCGTTTCTACATACAAAATATACATCAGCCACATTCGGCTAGAATATATACACAACCACGTAGATTATATCATCAGCCCACTCGACTGGAACAAAATAAACACAACCACGCAGTTTAATAAGTCTACATGGCTGAAAACACAATAAACGCAGCGGAAAACACAAAATAATACGAACGTAAGACCAACAATGATACTAACAAAAATACCTGCAATCACCAGACTTGACTCCAAAATTCACATCGACTTATTGAAAAGTAAAAAAAAAATACACAAAATCAACATACCACCCAAATGATAACAAAACCCAAAAAAAAATATCCTCGAGTGTGACGTAGGACCCAGGACTGGCAGCCGACATCTCTCCAAGCATCCAAGACTCATCTACCTGTTACCTGGCGAAAGAAAACCAATTTGCGAGGTGGTGAGTATGGGAACTCAGCGGGTAAAGAAAGAGGTAGTGCATGAACATAACATATAAGTAGAGAGTGTCAACAGTATACAGTCTCATAAGAGGAATAACAGATACTACAATAGAACTAAAATAAATGCTCATACCTGAAACCATATCCTAGGCTAGGTATAGTAGGTTAGAACTGGTACTAATCTGCTACAGTACCTCTCATAACTACAGAGGTAATAAGCAAGGTATATATAAATTTCCAATGACTAAACATCTACAATGAGAATATATCTCATCATAAGTAAACATATCAACATATGTGAACAACAACAGTAAGTAAGCAATAATAGTATATATAAACAGCAGCAGTCAAAGCTATTACAAACAGCGTATGCACGGATGGTCACTCCCGCCCACCTCTCTGTACCATGACCCCTGTATGGTCGAGAGGTCAGGTCAGTGACAGACTGTACACCACTCCAGCTACCACTCGCTCAAGTGGCCGAGGGGACAGTTGCATAGTAACTAACTAGCTACATCTGCGACGGGGTCCCTGCTGCTCGTAACTCCAGCTACCACTCTCCATGAGTGGCCGAGTGCGGCACGACTGGACAAGCGGCATCAACTCCAGCTACCACTCTCTCGAGTGGCCGAGGATGTGACCCTGGTCAACGACCCTCTCGACCGTAAGGGAGAATCGGTAGTTGACATGCATGCCATGACATGATGCGTCAAATGCAACAATCATCATACAAATATAAGCAAAATTTAGGTATGTTACATGAATCCAGCATGCTCAATATAGTACATAAATAAGCAATAGTCAAAGCATACAAATATGATATCTAATATCTGCTACTGATCATGGACAACAACAAGAGACTGTATAGATATGGAAACGACTTTCTCAAAGATCGCATGGAAGTATCAAGTGCAAGAAAATAAGAGTGGAGTCAAGGTAAAAATAATTTCTTATCCAAAATAGTTCATGCACCAAGGTCAAAGTACTAAAAGAAACAAAGCAAGAAGTACCCACCTTTACTTGTCGACCATGCTAGGCTGTCTCCACTTCGGAACACTTGGCTCGTAGCAATGTCCTGCAACAAATCATATGATTACAACCAAATCCCCTCATACCTCAACTAGTTACCTAAATCCAATTCAAACAAAAAACCCTACTGAACCACGCCATTATACCCTCTACAACACGCCATGAATCAACCCTACCTAATTCATGCAAATGACCACTCACGACTAATCGTGTAACAGAATTAATCAACTAACATGGATAACGAATTAATCAAGTAAATCTCCAAATAAGTCCTCCATAAATCTACAAATCTATCCAATGAGAAACAGAATCACTAAAGGCAGAGACTGAATCACAAAATTTAAACTAGCATTTAAGGAAACTAATGTATACAACCTAACCCCTGCTTAGCAAAGTAGAGAATGGATTACAGAAGTTGGAGAAATAACCTATCCCATAACAGAGCATTAATTTAGATCAGAGTAGCAGTTAATACTATAAACTACAGCAAGCCTTAACTACCCTTACTTAGTATTCCTTATGCAGAATTACAGCATACTAAGGAAGTATAAATGAACCACCAAACCTTCACCAACACTAGTATCTTCTAGAATTGACAGACGCCGTAGAAATTACTAAACAGTCCCATTGTAGCCTATCCTATCCAACAATCATCCTAGCACTTCAAAAGCACACAATGAAATAGGAAATCATCTCAACCCGAGTACATAAAAACAAACCTAGTACCCTACACCGAAAATCTGTCCACCATATTACAACTAGTTTGAGGGATCTAGAACTCCATCAAAACCAAATGACTTTACCTAAATTCACAGCAGGCATAAGAGGAACAAGATGGAAAACAACTACCTTGATGCCCTAGACATCATCCCGGATTGTATCGTAATCTACGGAAAGAAACATTCATCTCATACTTACAAAGGAAATTTGTTTACTGGACAGCTCATGTAGGGGCCGGAGGTGGAAGAAATCCGGCTGCCGGCACTAGGACAGGAAGAAGTCGGTCGACGCTAGGGCACAAGGAAGACGGCGCTGGGGTGCTCGCGTGCGGGAAAGGGTCGGTTGTGTGGTGCTCACGCGAGAGTCGACGACTGCTAGGTGCTCGCAAAAAAGAGGAGATCGCTGTCCGTGTGACTCGCGTGAGGGAAGAAGAGGCCGGCGCCCGCGTGGTTCTTGTGCGCGGGTCAGGGAAGAGGTCGGCTAAGCTCGGCGAAGGAGAGGGAGGCGGTGTCGTGAAGGCTCGGGAGAGAAGAGGGAGCTCGGCGAAGGAGAGGGAGTTAGGGCAAGGGAAATTCTCCCTTTTATAACTTAGGGAAGTTTGATTAAACCCTAGATCTATTTCTCAATTAACTCCCACCTCCGGGTATTCCAAATGGGCTTTTTCTTGAGCCCATAAATGCATCCCCTCAAAATACGTCTTACATGCTCCCATTAATTCCATAAAAATTTCTAAAAATTCTAATAAGGTTATTTATCTATTAAACCTTATTATTTAATTATTATTTATTACCGTATTTTACAAAAGCCCTAGAGCCAATCATATGATGATTGTTATATGGACTCATTGTATCATATTCCTATGTATATAAAGGCATTTGTTTTGGTTATTATACTTACTTGTATTTGTGCCAAATAACTAAGTATAATAGCGTCCTTGAGTAGAAGGTTCTTATCTATATCAATCAATTAGTTGAATCGATAGTGAGATGATATAGAGAACACTACTCTTAATCATTCCTAGTCAAGTATTAACATTCAGGGATAATGTTAATGCGACGAGACTAGCATGTAGGTCAACTCGATGACTTAATCTCACAAGTCATGAATATAGAGATATCAAGTTGGCACATGGGTATGCATTGGAGAATGTATACTGAATGACCCGTCATGAGAAAGTATCATGGATCGTTATATGAGTGTCATATACTTTCTCATGTGGCTATTAGTATGACTATCAGTCCTTAGACCTGAAGTCACCATGGTTCCCTACATAAGGAGTTGCATACTTTGGCTTCGTCAAATGTCACCCGTAACTGGGTGGACTATAAAGGCGATTACTGGGTATGTAACAAATTATGCGGAGGGATGTGAGTGATGTAGATGAGATCTATCCCTCCTATATAACGGGAGTGACATCGTTATTCTTGATAGAGTGAGACCACTAAGTGCATGGCCATGCCCAAATGAGTCAATATGAGATATTGAGCTCATTTGATTATAGTGACTCTACTTGGAGTTCAAGATTTAGATTTATCAGAGGATGACACCGTCTATGCCTCAAATTGATCAACCTAGATGTCAAGGATAGAAGGACATTTGTCATATATTATGAAGAGTCGCAATTAGTAGTCACAAGGTGATGTTGGATCTCAACATTCTTGTAACTTAGGTAGTAATGATGTGTTGCTAGATACCGCTCATTACTTATGCTTCTAAATGGGTTTAGGAGCATTGCCAACGTTACAAGAACCTATAGGGTCACACACAAAGGGTAATTAGATGGAGATTAGGTTCATTTGATGTACCTAGAGGATTAGGTTCATGTGATGAACCAAATTGGATTAAGAGTAATCCAAATTAAACTAATTGAGTTAGACTCAATTAGATTTATGTGTTCAATGGATCTAATTTAGATTATATTTCATTGAATCAATTTAATCAATGAATAGAGATTCATTATATTAAATTGATTTGAATCAAATGGTTAGATTTGATCAACCATGGGAGAGAAGTGGTCAAGTTTGACTTGACTTGAGAGGGAAGATGAAAGGTCAAGTTTGACTTGACCATTGCCACCTCATTTATGAGTTGGCATTAGGTGGACCAATGATGATGTTCCACATCATCAAGGTTAGCACATGTGTGTGCCACCTCATGAGGGAGATCAAAAGTTGTGACTCTTAATATCCCATGGAGGTATATAACCTCTTTCTAAGGAGGTCGACCACTTTATTCCATGAGTTACAATTGTGTAAACTCATTCAAGGCATCTTCTTCCTCCTTGCTTTCTTCTTCTCTCCCTCTCCTCCACCTTGGCCGAAACCTCCTTGAGTGCTAGCACACTTAAGAGGTTTTTCTTCACCTAATTGTTCGTGTGGATACACATAGAAAGGTGTTCACTTGACACCCTTGAGATCCGACATCTTCTTGGATGAGCGGGATAAGCGAAGGGCTTCGCTACAAAGGTATATCTTTCTTCCATGTAGATCTAAGGTAGATCTAGGATTAGAGAAACTTGTACATGAAATTATGAAATTTTTATCTTCGCACATATCCGGTGGCATGGGACTTCGGGGTTTCCGCAACGCAAAAAGCGATTTTTGCAGCTCGAAAGTCCCAACAATTGTTGCTAATCAATTGACAACTCATGCTGTAGGATCGAATGAGTGTGATAGAGGGGGGTGAATATCGCACTTTTAAAAACTTTTCTTTTTAATATTTTAAAGACAATCAGAATATACAGCGGAAAGTAAATGGCTCGTTTGATTACTTGGTTCAGAGCTTAGGTCGACTCCTACTCCAAGACTCGCGATCTTTGATCACACCGTTGTGTAATTCACTAAAACTCTTCTTTCCAAAAATCTCATAAAGAAGCAGTGCATACAAGAAAACGAGTAAGATAGTAACAACCTACTATCTTACTTGAGTTAAGTACAATGCAAGCAATAAAATAAAAGTATACGGACAGTATGTTAAAGTTGAAGCTCGTTTGACACTTGAATGAAGTAGTTGCTTGTGAGTTGTAGCAGTAACACGAGCATCTTTCATAGAGATGAACTTCAAACCAACCAGAATGCTTTTTTATAACCTCGGATCTCGAGCTCTCTTTTATAAGAATCGTCGATGTTCGGTTGACCGAACCCGCTCTCTCCCTTCTTTGTTGAGATTCGTTGAGATCTAATCTTCGAGCATTAACTGATCTTTAATGGTTCAGTCGACCGATCCCGATGTTCGATCAACCGAACAGTGACCTTCCCTATTCGTTGAGATCTTGAATTAATGCGCCATTAATGTCTTCATTGTTCAATAGACCGATTCCCTGATTCGGTCGACCGATCAGCCAGTCTTCCTTCTTTGCTTTGACTCGATCAGCTTGCTTCCATGTCATCATTGTTTGATCGACCGATCCTATGGTTTGGTCGATTGATCATGCTTAAATCTGAAGCTATGTTCTGTTTGGTTCTGGTCTGATCTAGTCTGTGTCAACCTAGTTTGGTCGACCGATCAGGCCGAACCTGTAAAATAGTGTTAGACAATAACCCTGCAAAATAGATATTAGCACAGTAATAATACATCTAATGCATGAGTAATAGATAGTTCAACTGTCTTGATCTCAACTTGGAAACCTTCCTAGTTTTTCAGTTGGATCAGTAACCTTAGGTTGTTCCCTTCAAGAACACGACCTCATTGTCGCTCCTCCAGTTGTTTATCTTAACCTACCTACTAAACTTTGATCATCCAGATCTATTTGGACTTTTTACTTAGCCTTGATCGGCTCGCCAGGACTTTCTCTCAATCTTCGATTTTCCAAACCTCTCGATCTCACTGCCAAGTGTCGGGTCCTCTCGACCCACTTGGTCTTTTCACCTGGGTTCCATGATCTGCTAAGACTTCTTCTGCCTAGCCTCCAACTAGGTCTTTCCCGATTGAGTAAACAGTCTGCACACTTAGTTAACTTATTATATCACAACAAGACTTAACTTGAACCTTTGACAACATCAAAACTTAGGTTTGATTCTAGTGCAACGTACACCAACAATCTCCCCCTTTTTGATGTTTGACAGCTAAGGTTCAAAGTTAAGTTAAAATATGTAAAAATAAATAAGCAAACATATCTCCCCTTGAATTCACTATCTTTCCCCCTTTAACGCACATCAAAAATAGGGGAAACAACCACACTTAAGTGAAGTTTGATTTTGAAAAATTATAAAGGCAAAATATTCAAATAAGAGAAAAAATTTTAAAATATAGTGAAGTATAAAACATTTGAAAAGAAAAAAAATCGAAAAGTAAAATTCTAAAGAAATGTTTAAAAAATTTGAAAGGTTTAGTAAAGTGAAAATTTTAAAAATTTTAGCAAAGTTAAAATTTTAAGAAAAATTTTAGCAAAGTTAAAATTTCGAAAAAGTTTCAAAATTTGTAAAGTAAATAATATTGAAAAGGTTGGGAAATGTTATTAGAGAGAAAATTTGAAAAATTATAGTATAGGTAAAATTTTAAAAAAAAATACTAAAGAACAATTTTGAAAAACTGTAAAGAAAATAATTTAAAAATTATAGACAAATTTTTGAAAGATTTCAAAAGTAAATAATTTTCAAAATATTTTGTTAAAAGAAAGAATAAGAATGGGTTTTTAAAGTTTAGTTTGAAGCTCCCCCTAAAATTGTTAATTTCTTAAAAGTCCAAGTATGGTTTAAAAACTAAAAAAAATGTCCTTATGATAAAATATCCAACCTTTGTACAAAGCTAATTACCACAAGATAGTAGTCATTGACTCGGGTTGATCAATTTGAGCATTTGGGACTAACTAGATTGTCACTAGCTAGTAAATTCAAATTGATCAATGTATGTTGTTTAAAGTCCAGATTTATAGTGATGCACTGATATAAGCATCTGAAATATTAGGCTAAGTCCTAAGCATCTCACTCATTCTAAGTTGTACAATCAAGGGATCCTGCTGTACTTGTGAAATGTTGACTGCTAAAACTATAAGATCATGCAATTCTACGGTAAGATCTAGGCTACCCCAGAAAAAATAAAATATTTTGAAAACAAAATTTTGAAAGGGGAAATTTTACAAAAATAATTTTGAAAAAAACTACTAAGTAATATTTTTAAAAACATGTTAAGTGAAAAAGAAAATTATTCTATAAAACACATTCCTAATTGTCTTCTTAAGTTACTAAATTCAACTTCAGGTAAAGGTTTTGTAAATAAGTCGGCTAGGTTAGATTTTGAGTTAATATAGTTTAGTTCAATATTTCCTTTAGAGACATAATCCCTAACAAAATGATGTTTAACTTCTATGTATTTAGTTCTAGAGTGATAGATTGGATTTTTAGTTAGATTTATAGAACTTATGTTATTAATATAGGTTTTCATATTTTTATAATCTAGATTAAAGTCTTTTAAGGTATGGGACATCCATAGCAATTGAGCTACACATTCACCCATTGCTATGTATTCGGCTTCAGTAGTAGATAAGACAACACAATGTTGCTTTTTACTAAACCAACTAACTAAAAAAGGTCCTAGCAGTTGACATCCTCCGCTTGTACTCTTTCTATCTAACTTAGATCCGGCATAATCCGAATCAGAATAGCCAACTAATTCAAAATGTGAAGATCTAGGGTACCACATTCCTACATTAATGGTTCCTTTTAGATATTTCATTATTCTTTTTGTAGGACCGTTGGGCCGGCTAGAAGGGGGGTTGAATAGGCCTGTAAAATAAAAAATAGAACAACCCTTCTCGAACTCTTAAACTAACACTTGCATAAAATTAACTTAAACAAGAAAAAGCAAGAAAAGGAAGAGGCACCGGATTTGACTTGGTTACACCCGGGGTGGTTGTTAATCCAAGAAAGATGATTGCACTATCAATCTCCTTCAAGCGGAGAAACCTCTTACAACGTTGAAGCTCATGAAACAGAAGCTAACTACAAAGAGCGTACAAGTGTTTGAAAAAAATGCTTGAGTTCTGAATTGATGAAAAGCTTCTGGACCAAGGCTATATTTATAGCCTTGGTCGGGGCGCCTGGAAGGGTTTCAGGCACCCTGGGGGGATAAAACTTTATTCTCCAACGTTCAGATTGTGTAATTCGTGATCTTGGTCAAAATTAGGGTCCGGGCGCCCCGGAGGGCTCCGGGCACCCGGAAGGGTTCCGGGCGCCCCGGAGCCCAAAGTCAACACGTGTTGACTTTTTCGTCCGGAACCTCTTCTCTGGTTCAGTCCCGCCTCGGTCTGGTTCTTCTCCTCCAGATCCGCTCGTTTGGGTGATCTCTGCCATCTGGAAAAGGGCTCACCCAAACCCAACTTCCAGTCTTCTCGAGCGGGCTTCCCTCCGGCTTCTCATCCCTCGGAATCGCCGCGTGTTTCCTTCTCGTCCGCCGGCGTACTCATCCGCAATCTTCGTCCCTCGGACGCACCGCGTGTCGTCCTTCTCGCTAGCTGTGTCTCTTGCTCCCCGAGCAATCTTTCACTCTGGCTTTCGTCCCTCGGAACCACCGCACGCTTCCTTCTCGTCCACCGGTGTACTCTTCCGCAGCACCTCATCCCTCGGACTGTCGTCCTTCTCGCTAGCTGCGTCTTCCGCTCGACTACCTGTGCTCCTAAGCTCCTGCACACTTAGACACAAGGTTAGAAACACACAGGACCTAACTTAACTTGTTGATCACATCAAAACAATCTTGGGGTTCCAACACTTTTAACACATGATAGATGGGACTCTTTGGCGCATGTTTGATACCGAGTACACATACTTACTGCAAATAATATGTCTGGTCTGCTTGCATTTAAGTATAAAAAGCTACCTATCATGCTTCTATAATGTCTTGAATCAACTGATTTACCATCTGGGTCACTATTTAGATTAATGTTACTAGCCATAGGTGTTTTTAATGCTTTTGGGTTTTCCAAACCAAATTTTCTAAGTAGATCTTTTGTGTATTTAGTTTGATGCACATAGTTGCCTTCCTTAGTTTGTTTAATTTGAAGTCCTAAGAAATAATTTAACTCTCTAACTAAACTCATTTCAAATTTAGTTTCCATTATAGTTATAAATTCTTTTAAGCATTTTGAATTTGTTGATCCAAACACTATGTTATCGACATAAACCTGGACTATGAAAATATCAGAATTAAGGGGTTTTATAAAAAGTGTAAGGTTAATTTGACCCTCCTTAAATCCTTTTGAATTTAGAAAGCTAGACAATCTTTCATACCAAGCCCTAAACGCTTGTTTTAATCTGTAAAGTGCCTTTTGAGCTTAAAGACATAGTTAGGGTTTTCTAGATCTTCAAAACTTGGTGGTTGACTTACATAGACTTCTTCTTTAATTTGTCCATTTAGGAATGCAGATTTAACATCCATTTGAAATAATTTGAATCCTTTGTATGCTGCATAGGCTAGCAATATCCTAATTGATTCAAGCCTAGCTACTAGGGCATAAGTCTCATCATAATCTAGTCCTTCGACTTGACTAAACCCTTTAGCAACTAGTCAGGCTTTATTCCTTATTATTTCTCCTTGATCGTCTAACTTATTCCTAAATATTCATTTGGTGTTAATAATTGTTTTTCCTTTTAGTGGAGGTACTAGATCTCAAACCTGATTTCTTTCAAATTGAACTAACTCTTCTTGCATTGTAATTATCCAGTCGGGTTCTGACAATGCATCATTTACAGTTTTAGGTTCACTTTTAGATATTAGTGCTATTTGACTTAAATTTCTAAAGGTTGATATGGTTTGAACCCTTAATTCGGGATTACCTATGATTTGTTCAATTAGATGATTTGGATTTAATTTTATTGTACGTGAGTTAGATTTTTCAAGCTGTTTAGTTTGTGTTATTTGTTCTTCTTCTTCTTGATTTATAGAACTATGTTGTTTATTAGTTGTGATATTAGTTATATTTTCATCAAAAGTTACATTTGTAGTTTCTTCTATTGTTAAGGTAGATTTATTGTAAACGCTATAGGTTCTACTTGTAGATGAATAACTAATAAAAATTCCTTGTTGAGTTTTTGAGGTGAATTTCCCTAAGTAATTTTTAAGGTTTAAAATATATACATTGCATCCAAATACTTTAAAATATTTTATATTTGGAATTTTATTAAAATAGATCTCATAAGATGTTTTATTTATAAATTTATTAATTATTGTTCTATTTTGGATATAATAAGCTGTATTAATAGTTTCAACCCAAAAATATTTAGGTAAATCATATTCATTTAATATTGTTCTTGCAGCTTCTTGTAAAGTTCTATTTTTACGTTCTACTAGACCATTTTGTTGTGGAGCCTTTGGGCATGAAAATTCATGATGCTAACCGTTTTCTAAGCAAAAGTTTGTAAAATTTTGATTGTTGAATTCTCCTCCATTATTACTCCTAATTTTCTTAATTTTTATTTCTTTTTCATTTTCTATTTGTTTGTAGTAATTACTAAATATTTCAAAAGTTTCATATTTATGAGTTAAGAATTTAACCCAAGTGTATTTAGAATAGTCATCTATTATTACTAAGTAATAAAGACTTCCATTTAGTGATTTTATTCCATGAGAGTCGAATAAGTCTTAAATGTAATAATTCAAGTATTTTATTAATTTTATTTTGATTAGTTAGTTTATGGGTTGATTTAATTTATTTTCCTTGTTAACAAGGATTACATATTTTATTTTTAGAATTTCCTAATTTTAGTAGTCCTTTAACTAATCTATTTTTGTTTAATTTTAGTAAATTCCTAATATAAGTGTGAGCTAGTCTTCTATGTCACAACCAAGTTTCTTCATGATGAGTTAGAAAACACTTGGATAATGTTTTTGGTAGATTAATTGAATAAATATTTTTATCCTTAAACCCTTTTAGCAATATATTAGTTGATTCAGTGTAACTTATTAGACATTCAGAAGATAAGAACTTTACTTTGAATCCATAATCACATAGTTGACTTATACTAAGCAAATTATAATTAAAATGTTCAACAAACAAAATCTTTTTAATTGATATATTTGATTGTAATTGAATTTCATCTGTACCAATTACCTTTAGCTTCTCATTGTTTTCAAAGACAACTGATCCTAGGTTTTTGAACTCGATATTTGTGAATTTGTGTTGATCCCCAGTCATATGTCTGGAATAGCCACTGTCCAAGATCTATTTATCCAAAGCTTTTGTAACGACCACCCTTCTTACTACTACTCTCTAAGGGTGACCGTTACTTAACTACTAACTCTATTTAACCGGTATGATCGAAAACACGAAGAGTCTCTACCGAAAAATTTCGACAGCATCTCCCCTGTACCGGTGACCATAAACTGAGATACATAAATATATACTTCAGCCATAGGCGGCTGGAACATGTATCAAACACCCATGCAGTTTAATAAGTGTCAAACACTAAAATAACTACTTATTACACAGAAACTCATCACAGCATGCAATCTAAAACACGAATAAACTCAATAAAAACATGGAATATAAGATACAATCTCAAATGACATAAACCATAAAGTACGACTCAATTCCCCAGATCTCTCCCACAGTCCTGGCATCACACACCATCCGCACCACCTTGTCGCCTTCCTTGCTATATCTTTTCCTTTCCTTTATCTGCAGTAAGAGGAAATGCAATCTATAAGCAAAATTTGCTTAGTAAGCGCTATCTAACTCACAAAAACATGGATATGCATATATACAAGAAGAACTAGAAACTGTATGCTTTAAAAGGAACATATATAGCTACTCATGTTAATCTAATAACAATATAGATTACTCATGCTCAACTAATAGCAAAGCAATAAAATTAGCATACTCATGACATACAAGAATAAACTGCATGCTGGAAGATAAAGCTAATCATGCTAAATAACTAATCAAGAAACAAATAAAACTAATACTGCATGCTTCGAATTAAAAGAAGTTAAAATTTTGCTAACTCTAAACATAAGTGAAGCTTGTTTCATTTGTTTCAAAACTTATACTCTTATTACTTTAAAATAATAATCAACTTCTTCTTGGGCCCAGGTTTAGTACCAATGTGCGCTCCCTAATAGGGACTGTGGTAGCTAGTCATCAGTTCTACGAGGGCAAAGACCTTGGTCTTACCAGGGCCAAGACCTTGGAATTGGTCACTTGGATTTGTTTAACGACAACCTTGGAAGTCGGGTACTAGCCTCTTTAAAATAAAATACTTGTTATCTTGTAATATTCTTATAATAAAATGCCTTGGCATTTCTTTGAGCACTTGGTGTGCTGTTGATCCCAATTCTTAAAATTTAGGGATCCTATCAAGACCTTGGTCTTTTCTTACTTATAGTTACTCATTATAGCAAGGAAAAGCCTAAACTAAATGCTATATATATATATATATATATATACCATAATCTGTTCATGCACATCTAAAAGCAAGGGGAAGACAAAAATCAGCCTACAATACCTATAAAAATCTGCATGTCATACTTATCAAAATCTAATAGCAAGGAAATCTAGAGATCTAAAATCGATACTGCTCATGCTGGAATCTATAGCAAGGAAATAGCAATATAATTCAATACTGCCCATGCTCAAATCCATAACAAAGGAATGGTAATAGGATCCAACACTGCTCATGCTCAAATCTATAGCAACGAAATAGAAACATGAAAGCTGATCACATAGCAATTTCTACTGTAAGAAAAACTCCTACTGTAAGGAATTAAAACATGCATTATTCTCATTGTTGGGTGCCACAGCAACAAGGAAATAAAATAGAAAATGTCTGTGCTTCAGCTCACTACAGCAGGAATACTACAACATGTTAAAGAATAAATAAGACTATAGTCTAAACAGTAGGTTTACAAATTTTGAAACCAAAGGTTTAACAAGCTACTGAAATATACTAGAATTCCATCAAAACAACAACTTCACAGCATTTACCTACAACAACTCATAAGGCTACAGCAACTCATAAGGTCTAGCAAAACTAACCTTGCTTTACCTACAAAACCGAAACCTAATCCAATCAAAACCCCCTTCTATCTTCTTTATGCGATTCACGACAGCAAACCCTATCTTAAACATGTTACAACATACATGCAAGGAAGAAAACCAAGCCTGAAACCTTAATTCGCGGCAGGAAATTCTACAGCCACTAACCCTACCGAAATCAAAGAATGAATTCGAGGTTCGAAAACCACTCTTACTGCAGGTGAGTAAGCAACTTACCTTTGCTTTTGGGACTTGCAACCGGAAGAGGAAGGTTCTAGGGTTCAAAGAAGCTTCAAATCTCGGCGGCTTCTTTATGTTTCCGAGCTCCCCTCGTCGAGGTGGTCACGCACGGGTGAAGACCGGCAGGAAAAAGCCCTTCACCGGCGCCGGAGGCGTGCCCTAGGTCCGCTTCGTTTCCACCCGAGAGGAAGAAGGCCGACGCCACGTGAGGAGGAAGAAGAGAAGGGTTTTCGGGTTCGGTAAAAAAAGAAAACCTAAGTTCTCCTTAAAAACTAGGTTTTTTTTATTATCTAACTACTGCTTAAATATATTTCGTTCCATATTCATTCACAAAATGTTTGTGGAACAGTTGGCTAGTTGGATTCGATTAAAGTTGGGTTCGGTCGGAGGTCTCGGGTTCGAATCTCAGCTTGAACATTTTTTTGTCGAAACTTCCTTCGTTTAGTAAAAATACCAAACGACCTCTAAAAATTACATAAAAATACTCTAAAAATTTCTAAAAAACTCCAGAATATTTCTATAGCATTTTTAAATTATCTTTGGGACTCAAAATGAGAAAATTTGGGTTGTTACAGCTTTGGATTCCTACACATAACGTAGGAGTTGAACCAAAGTTTGGTTAAAGGATGTTCAAATTTATGAGTTTGGTTGTTAGGTAGTATTTTAAGGTAATGTTAATTAAGTTTAAAAATAATTTTAAGTAAAGTATTTTTAAGTTAAGTTTTAAGGTAATTTTTAATAAGTTTTTTTAAATATTTTTTTTTTAAAAAAATTTAATTAAGTTTTTTTAAAATAATTTTTATTAATTTTAAAAATAATCTTAATTAAAATTTAAAATAATTTAAAATTAGGTTCTTTAAAATAATTTTGATTAAGTTCTTTAAAATAATTAAGTTTGTTTTTAAAAAATAATAATAATTCTAATAATTGTATTTGAGTTTTTATTATTAATTAAATTAAATTTTAATTAAAGTTAAGTTTGAATTAAATTTTAATTTTAATTTAATTTACTTTGAATTAAATTTTTGAAAAAGGTTATTGAACCTATGTTAGATTCAAACTTAGCTTTGGGTTACTCAAGCAGACTTCTTCAGGATAAGTTTACAGTTCAGTGGCGAAACATATGACCTTCTTGTGTATCAACAGTGAACTACTTGCTGAATACTTTTCAAAATAGTCCTGCCCAAGAAACTTAATACTAGGTTTTGGTCTAACTAGCCCATATTTGACTAGGGTAGCTTCGGTCAAATCCACTAAGTCTAGTGCACCAGGTAAAATACACAAGATTCAGCCTAAACATGCCTTCGACAAAGCTTCCTTGACGTACTATCATCCCAATTCATTCCGATGTTATGTTATAGGGTTTGGTAAACCTTTTTAACTAACCATTCTAAGCAAAAAAGTAAACCTAATACTAATCATGTATAGTAGATTGATCAAGTTGGTTGAGCCATTTTTCTATTTGCTCCCCCTGAGTCATAGCTTAGATATGGTCTATCTAAGTAATAGATTTGACTCTTAGAATTAAGTATAGGTTTGGTTAAACATTTTATTAAAACTCATGTTTGGACTTGACTTTTAACATTTTGACTAAATAATGATAAATATGGTTTATTTGTTTGATTTGGTTTATAGCCAAGTCCTGATTTGTTGTACACAACTCATTGTGATCTAGGTACCATATTTAGACACTTGGATCCCATTTTAAACTTTTCCAATATTTTCTTGAGTTGTTGACTTGACCTTTCAAGTTAGAATTTTCTTCCTTAAGTTTTGCAACTTGAGTTGAAGTTCCTGTTGGAGCAATCCCAATGGTCTATGCGACCATGTGTTTTGATGTTTGGGAAAAGGGTTTATGTTAGATTCACCTTTGTATTTGATATGTGTATATGAGTGTGCAGGTTTGCAGAATATACATATGACTCAGCTTGATGGCTTTGGGTCCGGTGAATGATTGAGCATCCGAGGGACCGTGGATAAGGCAGTAAGGACAAGGGCCTGTAAGGGATCGATGGCTGGCTAGAAGGGGGTTGAATGGCTAAGTCACCCCCAACTTTTGATTCTTTTCTACAAGGTTAGTTTATGCAAGAGAAAATGCAAAAACTAAAGCAATAAAGATAAGCAAGAATACAAACGCTAACAAGCTCGATGTAACGGGGTTCGGAGATTGCTTGCTCCTACTCTACGACGTGTCCTTGAGGTGGACGAACCTTTGATCCTTCGGTGGATCAATCCCCGGCTATCTCCGGCTAGAGCTTTCTCCTTCTCGGTGGAGCAAACCTCTCACAAAGAATCTCTTCCTCTTTATAATGATGAAGTTTAAGTTTGAGAGGAAGAGAGTAGACTTGGAAGCTTTGGGCAAAGACTAGGAGTTATTCAATGAGCATGAGTAACCTCCTTCAAGCCCCAAAGATTCCTATAAATAAGAGGAGAGAGTTGATCATCATATCAACTCATCTCGGCACCAGTCGACTGGCAAAACCATTAGTCGATTGGTGTTACCGTTGGAGGTAGGCAACGGCTACTTTATAGCACCAATGGTTTACCAATGGTCATTTACCAATTAACTGGTAAAAGTATCAGTTGACTGGTCGCTACTGGCTGAGCGAACAAAATACTTCTATTCGCTACCAGTCGATTGCTAAAATATGCAGTCGACTGGTGCAGTCGACTGCTAAAACATGCAGTCGACTAGTGTAGTTAACTGCTAAAACATGCAGTTGACTGCACTTGGTTACATACTCGCACTCATCCTCTCCGGAGTCGCCCTTGAAGCTCTCTTCCTTGGCCTCCGTCCCTCAGATGCACCCTAGCCTGCGACTTCTCTCTGTGCCATCCTTCATGTTACCTTAAAGTCCGCTTCCCTTGGCTCTACTCCGTTGCTCCTCGTCCGGCGGTCCCTCGGATGTCTTCCACACCATCCTTCACCGACTCAAGGATCCGAGCCCTAGGATGAGCTTCCCAAGCTTAGATGCACCAAGCTCCTCATGTGTGTTTCACCAAGTCCTGCAAGACTCAAACACACATATCAAACACATATGAAAGTCTAACTTAAACTCTTTGACACATACATCAAAACCATGATCGTACCGATCAAACCTAGGTCGATTGCATCAACAATCTCCCCCTTTTTGACGTGTGGCAATATGTTTAAGTTAGGTATTAATAACAACATAAAAATTAAAAGAAATATGTAAATATGAAGCATAATTTCCAAGCTCCCCCTTAACATATGCTCTTCAACCTTAATTTTCAAGTTTTGCACATGATTAGGTTTCTAACTTAAACCTTCTCATTCTCCCCTTTTGACACCATCAAAAATCGTACCAAACAAGTACATATACCAAGGTATCAAGGTGGACATAAAAAACACCCAAAACCAGCTCTTGACAGTGATGAAAAACAGGTACCAGTCGACTGCCATTTGTTGCAGTCGACTGGCACATTACCAATCTGAATTTCAACCTTCCGAAGCCAACTTCAGAAATGCAAAAAAATTTCTAGAAAATTTGAAAAATCATGAAATTTTGAACACATATTTCTTATAATGTTTTTTAATAAGAAAAAATATGCTTCCATGAAAATTCATCATATTTTTGAAGTTTTGATAAAAACTCAAACACTTTGAAAATATATAATTATGTATCAATTTGAAGCCTAGTTTTGCAATCATATGTTTTAACATAACTATACCATAGTAAATAAAATATAAAATTATTTTCAAAACATTTGAAATGTCCAACTATGATCTATGGACAAGATGTCCATTAATTAAACATTTACTTTCCCCATAGTTGACCTATGATTACTAAAAATTTGATACATTTCATAACTCATCAAAATGTCATAAGCAGAAGTGAATTATTCGTATCATCCTATCATCTCACATTTATGGTTAGAAAATAGTGCAAGTCATTGTGAGATAAAAGGTAACCTCTACTTAGCCCTCTTGATCATAAATTTCTATCAAGGCTAACCAAATATTCTCCCCCTTAAGGTCTCAAGTCAACCATTTTCAAGGATTTGGATTATGATTTCCATGGTTGACTTGACCTAAAACCCTCTAAACCTTGAGGATTGACTTTGGCATCCAATAGAATTCTTTCTAATTGGATTAACCAAATATTTCTTGGGGATCCATTTTCTATTTATGGTCTTTGTCTTTGATTTCCCCCTAGCAAGTAGACAATGATAAGTCTTTTCATTGTTAGGTTCATTGTATCCTAACTCATTTTTCTTAAAACTTATCCTTTGGCTCCCAATAATCATGTTTAGGGTATTTGAGCCAATTTCAAATTTTCTAAGGGCATTGGTAAGATATTATATCTTTTTCTTTAATTTCCTATTTTCCTCTTCTAAACATGAATCATATGAACTTGTAAAAGAAGCATGCATATCATTGTCCTTAGAACACATGGATTCTAATTTTTCATGAAGCATGCAAATATCATTTTTCAAATACTTATTTTTCCTTTTAGCCTTAAACAAATCATCATTTGTACTTGTAATAATTTTAATTAAAACATGAGGAGGAAGATTATGTACCTCACTTACCGAGAAGTCCGAATCCGAAGTTTGACCTCCCCCTTTACTTGAGCTCCCTTCTTCATCTTCACTTGAGCTCCTTCCTTCTTCTCTTTCGGATGAGGTGGAGGCAATGCCATCAACTCCCATTAGAGCAAAATGGGACACATGGTGCTCTTCTTCCTCCGATGACGATGGATCATCCCATGTAGCCTTTAGGTTTTTAACCTTCTTCCCCTTTTCTTTTGACTTCTTCTTCTCTTCCTTCTTCTTTCTTCTTCAAGAGAGGACAATCATCTCTTATGTGTCATTCTCCTTGACAATTATAGCAAATGATCTTCCTTATCCTACTTTTGCTTCTTGAGCTTTTCCTAGCACAAGATTTGTTAGAAGAAAAAGATTTAAATGCTTTTCTCATCTTCCTTACCATATATGCCTCTTGATCGATATCCATTGAGGGGCTTGATTCTTCGGAGTCGGAGGATGGTGGGGATGAAGACTTCTTCTTTTTACCCTTTTCCTTGTTTGCTACAAGGGCTACTCCTCTTGACCTATGAGCTTCTCCATCTAGTCCTTCAATCCGAGTCTTATGGAGCTCCATTGTTGAGAAGAATTCATCTAGAGAAGATTTCTCTAGATCTTTTGAAATGTAGAATGAATCTACAATTGAGCTCCATGTTGAGGTTCTTGGAAAAACATTGATGACTTTCATTATAATGTCTTGGTTTGTAAGTGTCTCTCCTACACTTGTTAGTCCATTTAAAATTTCCTTAATTCTAGAATGCAAAATTGATACCTTTTCTCATTTTTCAAGCTTGATATTGGTGAGTTGAGTTCGAAGAAGGTCTCTTCTTGCTAATTTTGCTTCCGATGTCCCTTCATGAAGCTCCACTAGCTTTTCCCACAAGTCTTTGGCGCTTGTGTAGTTTCCAATCCTAGTCACCTCTTGTTGGGGAAGAACACTTAGGAGGTGATGCATTGCTCTTGAGTTTGCTACTGTAAACGACCACCCTTCTTACTACTACTATACTCTAAGGATGATCGTTACTTAACTACTAACTCTACTTAACCGGTATGATTAAAAATCACATGGAAACCCTACCGAAAAAATTCGACAGAGTCTCCCTTGTACCGGTGACCATAAACCAAGATACAAGCATAGTATACATCAGCCACAGGCGGCTGGAACATTTATCAAACAACCACGCTGTTAAATAAGTATCAAACACACAAATATCTACTTACTAAACTGAACTCATCCTACATGCAATCTAAACAGAATAATCTCAAATGACATGAACTTAAAATACAACTCAAATGTTTACAATAACTAAAATGCGGAAACTAAAATTAAAACTTCTTTCCTAGTCCCAAGGCTTCCATAGTCCTGGCATCACACATCCTTCGAACACCTCCTTGTCGCCTTCCTTTCTATATCTTTTCTTTTCCTGTATCTGTAGTAAGAGGAAGTGCAATCTATAAGCAAAATTTGCTTAGTAAGCGCTATCTAACTCACAAAAACTCGATATGCATGTGAATATACTGAAAACTAAAACTGAATGCTCAAAAGGGAAAACTACTCATACTCATCTACTAGTAAATAAACAAACATACTGAAGTGCTAAACACGTAAAGCTACTCATGCTCTTCTAATAGCAAAGAACAGTAAGCTAATCTAAATAGCATGCCAGCATAAAAGGAAACAAAATTTGCTGATTCTAAAACAAAGTGAAACTTAGTTCATTTGTTCTAAACTTATTCTTTTATACTTTTATACTTGTGTAAATCTTATTTTGTTTGTTCAAAAACCTATACTTATAATACTTCAAAATAATAATCAACTTCTTCTTGGGTCCGACAACTGTACTTGCTATGCGCGCATCCCTAACTAGACCCGAGATAGCTGGTCCCGAATCTAGTAGGGTTTACTTGGTTATCTAAACCTAGGGACCGACTATGGGAGCCCAACCCAAGGACTACTGAGAGTCCTGCATACTAGGTTATCTAAACCTAGGGACAACTATGGGAGCCCAACTCAAGGACAACTGAGAGTCCAGTACAGTGCCACTGATAAAAGTAAAATACTTGTTATCTTTTAATACTTCTAATATTTAATGCCTTGGCATTTTAATAAGCACCTTGTGTGCCAAAATCCCTAAAGTCTTGACTTTGGGATCTACTTAAGACCTTTGCCTCTTTCTTTCTTTTCTTTATCTGTCTTATACTTGTTAATACTTCTAAAAGAATTTAATAGAACTCTTATTTTCCACTAGAATACACTTGTTCATGCTTGTTAAAAATAGCCAATGAAAACTAGAAAATCTGCATATCATACAACCTTAAACTAAATCTAAAACTTGTTAGAACTAAAACCTTAAATCTTGCTACATCGAGATAAAAAAAAACAAGAGAGAAAAGGATGCATGCTACTCATTAATCTCTAGCTATTCCAAAGTTATACAGTGTAATCCAAAGCAACGGAAAACCAAAACTACAACGTGAACTGATATAGCTGTTCCTACTCATTGGAGCTACATAAATTTGAAATCTGCATGCATAAAAACTAATAAGGAAGGATCTATATCGAAAACTAAACAACTGAAATGCTAACAGCACAAAACAACTCTACTGCATGCTCGTTTAAAGGCCTATTCCTACACATGGCAGCAAAGAAGAAAATCAAATACTAGGATGTTTCATGCTCTCATTCCCAAATCTAAACAACTAAATCTGGTCTTATGGCAGCAAGCTTTAAGATAAACCAAACCCAAGTCTGTTCATGTTATTCTAATAGCAAGGAGAAACATTATAATTCAATACTGCTCATGCTCTTCTAGTAATAAAGAAACTACACATGCTTAACTAATAACAAATAGGAAAGTCCAACAACATGCTAAATCTAAAGAATCTAACTCACATGCCTTATATTCAAGAATGCAAATATACGGCAGCAAAGGAATTAATAACCAAGCTAAAGCAGCAGAGGAAATCAACCAAGCTAAGACATAATAGGGAATTTAACCAGCAAGGCAGCAAAGGATTAACCAAGCTAAGGCAACTGCTCTAGATACCAGTGGAGTACCCTAACCAAAACAAAATGTTTCCTTCTCCCTTTCCTTCATGAAGGCCACGGCAGAAAGTATCCAAAACCCCCAAATTCTTTCATCTTCATGGCGTGACTCAGAAACCAGCAGTAACAAAAAGGATACAAGGTCCAAAGCAATTAAGCACAAGCTAAATAATAAAACCCTATTCTCTTTCTTTCACATGGCAACAAATTCAAACAACAATCTCCACAGCAAAACTCGAAACCAAACAAGGAAACACCAAAACGAAATCGAAACCACTCTTACCGCAGGTGAGTAAGCGACTTACCCTTGCTTTTAGGACTTACAACCGGAAGGAAAGGTTGCTAGGGTTTCGGGAAAAGCTTGAGATTCCAGCTCTTCCTTGTGCCTACGGTTTCTTCTTGATGAGAGAACCTTGTCTTGATAAAGCACCCCGGAGAATCCCCTCGCCGGCCTGTTTCGCCCGAAAGAAAAGTCGTTGTCGCACGCAGAAGAGGAAATCGCGAGCGAGAGAGGAGAAGAAAGTATTCGGGAGAAATTAGGGATCAGGAAATTCTCAAGCCCTAAGTTCCTTTTATAACCCTGGTATTTCTGTTAACTTAAGGTTATTTCGCTGCCAACTCTTTCGCGAAATATCCACGGAATAGTTGGTTGGCTGGGTTTTGACCGAGCCAAAAGCCCCGGGTTCAATTCTCGACTGCTACCCCTTTTTCTTCCTTTATTTCTTTGTTATTAATTCCTACTACTTAAATAAATCTCTTCCTTTATTTGTTCAAGTAACAATTGCTAGCCCAGTTGGTTAGTCGGGTTTTGCTCGGGTCAAGGGTTGCCGGTTCGAGCCTCGGCTTGGACATTTTTTGTCAAAACTTCTTTCTTTTGGTAAAAATACCAAACGACCTCCAAAAATTACATAAAAATACTCTAAAAGTTTCTAAAAATCTCTAGAAATTTTCTAAAACATTTCTAGATTTTAATAAGGTATGTTAGGACTCCAAATCATGAAATTTGGGGTGTTACAGCTACATGCTCTTCCCTTTGCTTCTTACTCCACCTTACTTTCTCAATTAACTTATTGTCTTGGTCCCTAGGCATCTCAAAACCATTTTCTATAATTAGCATTATATCAAAATCGGTTTCGAAGAATACCTTCATCTTCTTCTTCCACCAAGAGAAGTCTCCTTCGAATTTGGGTGGATGGATGCTTGAACCGGCCATTTTGATAAGTGCTCTTCTCGGCGATTAGTCCGTTGAAGGGCATCCTCGCTCTGATACCACTTGTAAGGGATCGGTGGCCGACTAGAAGGGGAGTTGAATGGCTAGGTCACCCCCAACTTTTGATTCTTTTCTACAAGGTTAGTTTACATAAGCGGAAATACAAAAACTAAAGCAATAAAGATAAGCAAGAATACAAATGCTAACAAGTTCGATGTAACATGGTTCAGAGATTGCTTGCTTCTACTCCACAACGTGTCCTTGAGGTGGACGAACCCTTGATCCTTCGATGGATCAATCCCCGGTAATCTCCGGCTAGAGATTTCTTCTTTTCGGTGGAGCAAACCTCTCACAAAGAATCTCTTCCTCTTTACAATGATGAAGTTTAAGTTTGGGAGGAAGAGAGTAGACTTGGAAGCTTTGGGCAAAGACTAGGAGTTATTCAATGAGCATGAGTAACCTCCTTCAAGCCCCAAAGCTTTTTATAAATAAGAGGAGAAAGTTGATCATCATATCAACTCATCTCGGCACTAGTCGACTGACAAAACCATCAGTCGACTGGTGTTACCGTTGGAGGTAGTCAACGACTACTTTATAACACCAACGGTTTGCCAATGGTCATTTACTAGTCGATTGGTAAAAGTATCAGTCAACTGGTTGCTACTGCTGAGCGAACAGAATGCTTCTGTTTGCTGCCAGTCGACTGCTAAAACATGCAGTCGACTGGTGCAGTTGACTGCTAAAACATACAATTAATTGCACCTGGTTACATACTCATACTCATCCTCTTCGGGGTCACCCTTGAAGCTCTCTTCCTTGGTCTTCGTCCCTCAGATGCACCCGAGCCCGCGGCTCTTCTCCATGTCATCCTTCACGTTACCTTGAAGTCCGCTTCCCTCGGCTCCACTCTGTTGCTCCTCGTCTGACGGTCCCTCGGATGTCTTCCACACCATCATTCACCGACTCAAGGATCCGAGCCCTAGGATGAGCTTCCTAAGCTTAGCTGCACCAAGCTCCTCATGTGTGTTTCACCAAGTCCTACAAGACTCAAACACACATATCAAACACACATATTAAACACATATGAAAGCCTAAATTAAACTCTTTGACACACACATCAAAACCATGATCGTACCAATCAAACCTAGGTCGATTGCATCAACAGGGCCGAGGGAAGTGACTTCGAGACATACGCGAAGGATGACATTGGGGGTATGCCGTGAGCTTGGATGCATCCAAGGGATGAGAGCCAAAGGAAGTAGGCTTGAAGGTTAAAGGTCAAGGATGCAATGAAGGGTCAAGTGAGTCGTGAGGGTACGAGTGCATGAGAGATTGCACTCAGAGTAAAATCTTAGGTTTAGGGTTTTACCGTAGCAGTTACTGCAACAGGACTGTAGCAATTACTATAGCAGCACTGTAGTAGTTACTAGTCGACTGGTAATAGTATTTTTGAGCACAGAATGTCTCTGTAAGCTCATTTCGATAAGGGTAGTCGACTGATACCAGCTTGAAACTATTTTTTAGCGTTGTTCTTGACTGTGTCAACTCGTTTAGATGTATGAGATATATGGAGGAAACATACATGAGTTTAGGTTCAGTTGGATGATAAATGTTCAACAATTGAGATATTATAAGAAAACATTTTGAACGTTCGGCAAAGAGGGATAAGTAAGGTTAAATAGCCAAAACCTCAGCACAATAGCCTAGGGGGAGCCTTGTGATAGGTCCATAAATATCTCTATGGAAAATCCTAACTCATTGGGGAGCATAGGTGTAGGGGAGCTCCGCTGCACCTACAGTTTTCATTTTTTATTCGGCGGTGTAAGTCCAAGTGTGTAGCCTTGGCAATGTAAGTCCATTCGGCGTTGTAAGTCCAAGTGTGTAGCCTTGGCATCATAAGTCCATTATTTTTAGCATGTTTATTTGATATTTGTTTTCGCTAACTTAAACGTATTGCCAAACATAAAAAAGGGGGAGATTGTTGGAGCAATCCCAATGGTCCGTGCGACCATGTGTTTTGGTGTTTGGGCAAAGAGTTTAAGTTAGGTTCACCCTTGTATTTGATATGTGTATATGAGTGTGCGGTTTTGCAGGATACACATATGACTTAGCTTGATAGCTTTGGGTCCGGTGAAGGATGGAGCATCCGAGGGACCGTGGTCAAGGCAGCAAGAACAAGAGCCGAGGGAAGCGACTTCGAGGCATACGTGAAGGATGACATTGGGGACGAGCTGTGAGCTTGGATGCATCCGAGGGACGAGAGCCAAAGGAAGTAGGTTTGAAGGCTAAAGGTGAAGGCTACAATGAAGGGTCAAGTGAGTCGTGAGGGTACGAGTGCATGAAAGATTGTATTTAGGGTAAAATCCTAGGTTTAGGGAATCACTGTAGCAGACACTGTAGCAACAATGTAGCAGTTACTGTAGCAGTCGACTGGTGAAAATAGCAGTCGACTGGGCAGTCGACTGGGAGCGAACAGAATGATTTTGTTCGCTCGACCAGTATGGAGCAGTCGATTGGTACTTTTAGCAGTAGACTGATATCGAGCTGTTGGGATGTAATGGTCGAATTCCCACAGAGGAGCAGTCGACTGGTAGGCGAGATTTTCCAACCCGCGACCTATATAACCAAGCCTTAAGAGCTTGGTTAAGGTTGACGAAATTAGTGGTGGTAAACTCTAATTAGTAGTCTACTAGTCTCAAGAGTCTTGGTTGGTGTTGTTGTGAGGTTTCTCCACCCACAAGGAGCGACTTGAGATAGCCAAAGTTTGCCGGGGCTAATCCACCGATGGATATGGATCGTCCATCTTATGGACAGTCGTGGAGTATGAGTAAGATATCTCCGAACCACGTTACATCGACGTGTTAATTGGTTTGCTTGTCTTTCTTAGTCTTTGCATTTTTTTTAGTGTAGCTTGTTTGTTTTGTTTGTATTCTGTTGCGCAAGCTAACATCGTAGGAAGAGCGATCGATTTGGGGGCACGTCTATCCAACCCCCCTTCTAGTTGGCAGACCAATCCCTTGAAGTTTCGACTTGAACTTGGTTAGTCGAGTCACTCAAGTTAACTTGCTTCTTAAGGTGGTCTATTTCCTTAAGTAGCAAGTTATTTTGTTTTTCAAATTTTGATAATTTTTTAAAATAAATATTTAACTACTTTAAGCAAATTTGACTTTGAATAAATCGTTACTATATTTGGACCTTCAGAGACGGATGCGGCTTCGTGGCTTCTCTCGGACTTGATGTCGATCTCGGATTTAGTGTCGATTTCGGACTCGTATTCTTCCTCGGGTTCGGAGTCTTCGTTTCTTGCCATAAATGTAAGATGGCTCGAGTACTTCGATTTTTTTGTATCAGATTCGTCAGAAGATGTCTTGTCCCATGTCGCTTGGAGGACTTTCTTTTTTCTTGTTGACTTGAGCCTTTCTTCCTTCCGGTTTGGGCATTTGTTTTTGAAATGCCCTTCTTGTTGCATCCGTAACAAATTATTTCTGATTTGTTTTGTGTTTGGTTAATCAGTGTCCTTTTGATGCTTCTTTTGAATTTCCTTTTTGTTAGCAATCTTTGGACCATGTTGACTAGTTCTTCTTCATTTGTTGAATCAGAATCTGACTCACTTTCTGATTCAATCTTTGTTCTTGATTTAGTTTCCTTGCTTGGACCTGCATACAAAGTGACTCCTTTCTCGACTTGGCTCAAGTTAGATTGTTCGTGTATTTCTAGTTCGCAAAATAACTCATCTAGTTTAAGAATTGAGAGATCCTTAGAAACTTTGTAAGCATCTACTATTGATGCCCACAAAGCATTCCGCGGAAAAGCATTTAGTGCGTACCTTATTGTGTCGCGGTTCTCCAGGTTGTGTCCGATCAGATGGAGGTTGTTGAGGATGTCTTTTAGTTGAGCGTGTAGTTGCGAAGCCGTTTCTCTGGGAAGCATTTTAATATTAAATAAATTATTTAAAAGTAGTTCTCTTTTATTTACCTTAGACTCATCGGTCCCATCGTGTAGCTTTACTAGACAGTCCCACAGTTCTTTAGCATTGTCATAGGGGCCGATCGATTTAACTCCTCCATTGTGAGCCCGCACTGAATGGTGTTAATCGTCTTGTAGTTTAGTTGTGCCTTCTTGATCATTGGGGGAGTCCAGTCTTCTAGTTCTAGTGGCACTCCATCTTTCGTTGGAGGTGTGTAGCCTTTCAGTATTGTGAACCAAAGCTCGATGTCGGACTTAAGATAACACTCCATTCTGTTCTTCCAATAGCTAAAGTTCTCTCCTTTAAATAGTGGAGGTCGGACGGTGTTGTATCCTTCTTGGTAAGAGTTCGACATCCTTGTATCAAAAAATAAAATAAGCAAATTTCCAAGACTCTCGTCTTGGGATTAATAGTGTTGGAAAATGAATTAAAAAAATAAGGGAAAAGAAAATTTTTTAAAGGTGCTCGAAAAATGATTAAGTACTTTCAGAACTACAAGACTCTGATACCAATTGTAGGATCGAACGAGTGCGATAGAGGGGGGTGAATATCGCACTCTTAAAAACTTTTCTTTTTAGCATTTTAAAGACAATCAGAATATATAGTAGAAAGTAAATAACTCGTTTGATTACTTGGTTCAGAGCCTAGATCGACTCTTACTCCAAGACCCGTGATCCTTGATTGCACCGTTGGACAATTCACTAAAACTCTTCTTTCTGAAAACCTCGTGGTGAAGCAGTGTGTACAAGAAAATGAGTAAGATAGTAACAACCTACTATCTTACTTGAGTTAAGTACAATACAAGCAATAAAATAAAAGTATACCGACAGTATGTTAAAGTTGAAGTTCGGTCGACACTTGAATGAAGTAGTTGCTTGCGAGTTGTAGTAGCAGTAACACGAGTAGCTTTCATAGAGATAAACTTTGAACCAACCATAATGCTTTTTTACAGCCACGGACCTCGAGCTCTCTTTTATAAGAATCGTCGATGTTCGGTCGATCGATCTTTAGATTTGGTCGACCGAACCCACTCCCTCCCTTCTCTGTTGGGATTCGCTGAGATATGATCTTCAAGCATTAACTGATCTTTAATGGTTCGGTCGACCGATCTTGATGTTCGGTTGACCGAATAGTAACCTTCCCTGTTCGTCGAGATCTTGAATTAATGAGCCATTAATGTCTTCATTATTTGGTCGACCGATTTCCTGATTCGGTTGACCGATCAGCCAGTCTTCCTTCTTTGCTTAGGCTCAATCAGCTTGCTTCCATGTCATCATTGTTCGGTCGACCGATCCTCTGGTTTGGTCGATCAATCATGCTTAAATCTGAAGCTATGTTTTGTTTGGTTCTGGTCTGATCTGGTCTGTGTCAACCTGGTTCGGTCGATTGATACCTACGTTCAATCGACTGATCAGGCCAAATCTTCAAAATAGTGTTAGACAATAATTCTGCAAAATAAATATTAGCACAATAATAATACATCTAATGCATGAGTAACAGGCAATTCAACTGTCTTGATCCTAACTTGAAAATCTTCCCGGTTTCTTTAGTTGGATCAGCAACCTTACATTGATCCCATCAAGAACACGATCTCATTGTCGTTCCTCTAGTTGTTTACGTCAACCTACCTGCCAAACTTTGATCCTCCAGATCTGTTTGGACTTTTCACTTAGCCTTGATAGGCTCACCAGGACTTTCTCTCGATCTTCGGTCCTTTAGACCTCTCGATCTCACTGCTAAGTGTCGGGTCCTCTCGACTCACTTGGTCTTTTCACCTATGTTCCACGATCTGCTAAGACTTCTCCTGCCTAGCCTCCAACTAGGTCTTTCCTGGTTAAGTAAACAACCTGCACACTTAGTCAACTTGTTAGATCACAATAAGACTTAATTTGAACTTTTGACAACATCAAAACTTAGGTTTGATTATGGTCCAACTTACACCAACACATGTCAATCAATCAACACTGATCGAAATCGATTGGTGTTAGATATCAATCGATTGGTAGCTGCTGTTTTTGCTGAAATGAGTTTATTTCAATGGATTAAGCCACAGTTAGGTATTTTAACTATTCCTAATAGTTTCTTAGATAAGTATTTAAGTGAAATTTTATTGATAAAAATGAGAAAATAATAGTTAAAAAAGGCTAATTTAGAGTTAAGAACGAGGTTTAGATTTAAGGTTGAATTTTTAACTTTATAACTTCAATTTTGGGATTTTTTTTATATGTTTAGGAACTCCAAATCATTATTGGTGCAATGATAGAAGTTGGAGTATTCTTTAAGGGGGATGATCACCTTAATGACATGATTTGACTATGGAAGGAGAAATTTTGAAAGAAATTAATTGAATGCTTAAGGTAGAGCATTGGATACAGTGAAAGGTTTGAGACTTTCATTGGGATGTTTGGAGGTTAAGAGGAATGAATATTGGGAGAAGATTTTTGATGTGTGACAGAGAAAGAGAATGTAGGATTTAAATTGAGAAACCCTCATTCATGCTTTGGCATGAGAAGAAGGAAGTTGGGCTAATGGGTAATCATAACTTAATCATATTATCAAATATCAAAAAGAGGAAGGTTATTGTAGCAATTATCCTTGGGTCAAGGTTGACCAGTTTGACTAAGTTCGGGTTGGTTCGAGCTTAAGTTTAGATGTTTGACAATATATGAGAGAAGTCAAGCAGATCAAGGAGGACCAAATACTTGACTTGAAAGTTAGGCAATGGAAAGTCCAACGAGAAGGTTGATAGGGGAAAGTTCAAGTGGGTCGAGGAGGATTGAACACTTGGTAAATTACTCCCAATAGGTCAAGGTTGATCAAATATTAGCAATGGAGAGTCTCGATGGTTCAAGGATGATCAAATGTTAAGCAAAGAGAGTCTTAGTAGGTTGAGATCAACCGAATACCAATAAAGACACGAATTCAGTCTTAAGAGGATTGAATTCAGTGTTACCAATTGGGGGTGATGTGCCAATGGATTGGTAAACTCTAAACTCGATTTCGGGTTTAGGGTTAGGCAATTGATTGGTATATATAATCAATTGATCCTTAGCAATCAATTAGTGTAATCGACTGAAGGCTTTTTTTGGAGCACATAAGGTGCCAAAATCGATTAGGACAATCAATTCCGACATTAACAATCGATTAGGACAATTGATTGGACGATTTTTATGAGGAAATAGAATAATACTGAATCAATTGGGGCAATTGATTCAGCATGATCAATCGATTGAGAGTGTTTTTCTTGTGAAAACAGAAGGCTTAGGAATCGATTCACTCAATCGATTGAGAAGCTATGAATCAATTGGTCAGGCGAAAAAAAGTCATTCGCAGGTTTTGAACGGTCAATCTGATGTGGTAATCGATTGAGGGTAAGACCACTCGATTAGGAGATGCTTTCTAACCCGAAAGGAACCCTAGAAAAGAGGAGTCAGTTCTTAAGGATTTTGGAGACAAGTGCTATTGTATTTCCTACCATCAAGAGACAATTCAAAGCAAAAGGAAAAAAAAAGTAAAACAAGGTTTATTATTGTAAAGTCATTTTCAATTATATTTGTCTTTGCAGTCTTATTTTCTTGTTATGTTCTTGTAAGAATAACTTGTACGAAGCTTCTCCGTCTCTGAAAAGTTTCCAAGAAGGAGCCATTAATAGTGGAGCTGTGAGTATGAGGAGTCAACACTTAAATTAATCATCTCAAGGAGGTAGATACCAAGTAAAATCTAAATGTTAACATTATGGAATTTTCACTTTAAGTTTTCCATGTAACATTAAGTTTGAAAAAGCAAAGTGAGCCATTTACTCCCCCTTAACCCATACATGTCCCAACAAAAATATCATATTTTATCACCTTTCATTCACAACTTTCGAATATAACGTATAATAATTATTTTCATCTATTAGTATGTACCCTCCCCTAAACTTAAAATCTAGGATCCATCCGTGATTGAGAATGATAAAAAAATATTTCTATAGTTATTTTATAAAAAATACCTATTTTAAAAATAAATTATTTAAAAAATAACTTATATTTAAATTTTTATTAAAATATTTAAAATAAAAAATTCAACTTATGATACTTAAAAAAAATCATAATTGTCTAAAAAAAAGTTCTAAAAATGTAAATTGATTTTTAAATTAATATAAATCATTTTTGAGATTAAATTATTTATAAGTAGGTTCTAATAAGTAATAAAAATGCAAACTGATTAATACATTAATTTATATGTATGAAATCAAATATAAAGCATAAACTATTTGAATTGTAAGGCCCTATCTTTGTTTCTTATTCTTTAATTAATTTAACCCATCTCATAATATTTAATTATTGTTTCTAAACAATAATTGTTTTTTTATTTGTCAAAGTCGTAATTTCAAATCCTGTCTTTATCATTCTCTCTCTTTAATTATCATATTTTTTTTTTCAAAAAATGGGAAAGGACAGAGGAATAAGATTAGACGATCTTTACGGCGTTGAGTCAATTAAGGAGGATGTGTTTGGTCAAAATAGTCGATTTTATTAATAAAAGTCTGAATTGGAATTTTAATTATAAAAAAATGATTAGAAAATTCGAGATACAAAGTAGTGGGAAAAATTGGCTTGAAGTGTTCTTCTTCTTCTTTTTTGATAAAAAATAAAAAAATATTTTTATTATTAAGTTTCTTGATCATTCAATATTGCAAAACTTTCAATATTAAATGCAAGAAAAGCCGAAAAGGGGCATTTACGCTACACTCACTATAATTACCTCTTTAAATACATTACATTTATAAAAAGTAAAGGAGGTTAAATTAACTCGAAAACCTTAAACATAATATTAATTCGTTTTAAATATTATTAATAGATAAAAAATTGATTTTCTTTACCAAATCGAACTAAGTAAAAATAAAAAATTAATTATTCTATCAAGTATTAAAAAGTAGGTATCGATGACCTTAAAAATCATTCATATCAAAATTAAAAATTTATATAAAAAATAATTAATAGCATTTGGCCAAAAGTATTTATTAGCTTTAAACATCTTACATTTATATCAAATCAATACAATTATACTCATCCCCACACACACATATATATTTTAATTAAGACCCTTTAGGACCATCAATAATGAATAAAAAGTCATCATTATACTGACCTTAATGAACTATAATTTATTTTAAATTTATAACATTTTACTTCTTTTAAGTTCATTCAAACGCCAATATTAATTTGGATTGTTGTACAATTGACATAAAATGATAAAAAAAAATAATTAAAATTTCATGCAAACTTGATAGCTCGTCATTCCAAAGGGTATTTTCAAGAATCTCAAAACAACAAAGGGCCAATTTGATAATTTTCTGAAAAAAACGACAGCGAATAAAAATAAAATTCCTTTAAATCGGTTAGGAATATGCTTCCGGTTCTATTTTTCAATTTCCGAAGCAGTATATTTTTGGCGCATTATTACTAATTTCAATAAATATTTTCGTGGCTTTATTTTAAATTGTTCGTGGAGTAAATCTGCAACTGTAGCAGTCTCCACCAGGCACGGACCCGAGTGGAATCGACGACGACGTTCCCACTTGCGCTTCTTCGCTTGTGCTTCCGCGTACGTGTTGGAGAAGAATATGCCAATCGCGGTTCCCTCCTTCCTCCCAACTATTTTAGTGTCGTTCTGATGCGATTCGAGGCCCAAATCAATACCAACTTCTCGCTCGCTCTCTCGGTTCACGGATCCGGTACGTCGCAATCTCCGATCACGCTTCCCCTATTTCGTTTACATCTTCTTTCTTTTCTCGGATCACTCTTTGCCCGGTTGGTTTCTGTTTCACATTCTCGATTTGTGGAAAAATGATTTGGATTTTACGGAGATGCATGTTCCTTTCTTTTTTGTTCGTGTTCGGCAGATGAGAGTTTCGGCATTATGTAATACTCCGCGATTCGAATCGATGTACTTGTTTCTCGTGCGTTGTAAGCTTTGTTTTGTAATGTAATTTGGGTGGCGGTTGTTTCTGGTTGAGGCTGTGGAGAAAAGAACGAGTTTTGGATGGCGGAACGTCGGCCTGGTTGATTAGGAGGGAGAATGATACATTAAATCAAAAATGTTTTTTTTTTGGGAAGAATAACAGATATGAAAGCGCAGTACTAACTATTTTTTGTTCGGATTTGGATCGAACCAGTTATTTCGAATTGGTTTTACAAAATAGAGAAAGACTGGGAGTTTTATTCGGTAGATATTTTGGAATTACATTTTTGATTGAGCCAGCAAGACGTGCTATTTTTTTCACAGTTGGCTGGAAAAAGCAACTTTTTTTTCCCGTTTCGTTCCCACGACATTATGGTCTACTACTCTTCTAAAAGTTTCCAAGAAGACGGAGGCAGGCCCCATACTCATATATTGTTCATTTTTAGGCTACATAGCCTGTTGGGTGTCCATCAAGCATGAAATATGTTGGTTTGTAAAGACAATAGATCCATTTTAGGCTACATGTGTGCTTTCAATCTGATGCTGCTCACAACCAGATCAACTATGATAGATATTGGTTTGTTAAATACAATAGAGCCACTTTCAGCTACAGGCGTTCCTTCAATCTGATGTGATCCACAACCCTCGAGTACTCCCAACTCTTTCTTTATGCTTAAACAGTAGATTCCAGATTAGGATTTGTTTTCTCCATGTACTTGTCCTTCTCCAATATTGTTTATTTGTGTCATTTGATCTGCATAGAGTTTTGACTACAAATTCAGTTAGGAACAGCTTGTTGAACCAGGCATTTTCTCTCCACAATCTTGATCGAAATGAATTAGCAGATGATACACTAAATTTAGACTCTTTACTGATGGATTAGTAGATGGCACAGTGATATCACTTTCCTTCTGTTAAAGTCCAAAAGAGAAAATGCTAAAGCACTTATGGGGCAGGGCCTCTTGGTATCTAATCTTATTTATAAACCTCATTTTTAGGATGTGGGACTAAAGGGATAGAGTTTAACTCTGTCTCACATCCACTTCTTTTAACATGTCCCCTCAGATTCAACATCATTTTTCTAGAGCCTGACTCTTACACCATGTTTAAACTCAAAGGAGAGCACAATCCTTCAACCATAAATGTCTTGGCATCGGGGCTGCTTGGTATTTAATCATATTTATAAAGCCTTATTTTTAGAATGTGAGCCTCTCTATCTCACATCCGCTCCTGTTAACTCCTTCAAGTTGTTTGCCCATTTTTACTGTCAAGGTTTTTTTTTTCCTTCATATTATTGGATTTTGTTAATTGGAGATATATGCTAACTGCCATAAAAGGTCTTTTACATATTCATACTGGTTAAGGCTTATTGGTATATTATTTTTTGTCCTTTCCTCAATAACAAATGATGCTATCTCTCTTCATATATCATGCCGCTGAAAGTTAAAAGATTCTCGTGAAGATCATCTAATACTTTTGGAGTCTCATAGTCATGCACAGTTGCTCTAAGTATTACTCTTTGGTACAATGCAATTCTTCTTTTATATGATAGAGCCTCCTTGATTCTTGGGGCTTATTAGACATTTTTTTCTTTTTTGAGTGCTTGACACAATGGTAAGTTATTGCTTTGTGATCAAAAGGTCACGGGTTCAAATTTTGGAAACAACCTCTTGCAAAATGCAGGGTAAGGTTGCATACAATGGATCCTTCCCCAGGACCCCGCATGGCAGAGCTTCGTGCACCGAGCTGCCCTTTTTGACAAATATAGCTTCATCACAATTTCGAAGGCAGTTTTGATTGTATTTCTCATTCCTACTAAAGAATGTCTTTTTCACTTGGAGAATGAATACTAAGATGATTGTGTGGGATAGGTAGAAAATATATCTATATATACACAAACACACAGATGGATGCACAGGCATATTAACAGAATAACATTCTCTTGAGAAACAGGAAGAACCTACAATTCTTAATTTTTCTGGTTGTTGCACTTATGTTTTATTTGGATTTTCTCTATGCAGAATTAGACATATTGTTTGATGGATTCTGTGGAAGATGTTATATAAATATTTATTGGAAAATCTGTGGGACATGCTTGGAGTTATTCTGATTGGTGGATGGTTGGTCTGAATATTGGAGATAAAGAATCTATGAGCTCATTGCTGGATACCCTCGAAATGGAGAGGGTTACAACAATCCTGAATCCAACATATGCTTATCCACAAGCAAATAAGTATCAAACACAAATATCTACTTACTAAACTGAACTCATCCTACATGCAATCTAATCAAATTAATCTCAAATGACATGAACTTAAAATACAACTCAAATGTTTACAATAACTAAAATGCGGAAACTAAAATTAAAACTTCTTTCCTAGTCCCAAGGCTTCCATAGTCCTAGCATCACATCCTTCGAACACCTCCTTGTCGCCTTCCTTTCTATATCTTTTCTTTTCTGTCTGCAGTAAGAGGAAGTGCAATCTATAAGCAAAATTTGCTAGTAATCGCTATCTAACTCACAAAACTCGATATGCATGTGAATATACCGAAAACTAAAATGCTCAAAAGGAAAACTACTCATACTCATCTACTAGTAAATAAACAAACATACTGAAGTGCTAAACACGTAAAGCTACTCATGCTCTTCTAATAGCAAAGAACAGTAAGCTAATCTAAATAGCATGCCAGCATAAAAGGAAACAAAATTTGCTGATTCTAAAACAAAGTGAAACTTAGTTCATTTGTTCTAAACTTATTCTTTTATACTTTTATACTTGTGTAAATCTTATTTTGTTTGTTCAAAAACCTATACTTATAATACTTCAAAATAATAATCAACTTCTTCTTGGGTCCGACAACTGTACTTGCTATGCGCGCATCCCTAACTAGACCCGAGATAGCTGGTCCCGAATCTAGTAGGGTTTACTTGGTTATCTAAACCTAGGGACCGACTATGGGAGCCCAACCCAAGGACTACTGAGAGTCCTGCATACTAGGTTATCTAAACCTAGGGACAACTATGGGAGCCCAACTCAAGGACAACTGAGAGTCCAGTACAGTGCCACTGATAAAAGTAAAATACTTGTTATCTTTTAATACTTCTAATATTTAATGCCTTGGCATTTTAATAAGCACCTTGTGTGCCAAAATCCCTAAAGTCTTGACTTTGGGATCTACTTAAGACCTTTGCCTCTTTCTTTCTTTTCTTTATCTGTCTTATACTTGTTAATACTTCTAAAAGAATTTAATAGAACTCTTATTTTTCCACTAGAATACACGGCTGTTCATGCTTGTTAAAAATAGCCAATGAAAACTAGAAAATCTGCATATCATACAACCTTAAACTAAATCTAAAACTTGTTAGAACTAAAACCTTAAATCTTGCTACATCAGAGATAAAAAAAAAACAAGAGAGAAAAGGATGCATGCTACTCATTAATCTCTAGCTATTCCAAAGTTATACAGTGTAATCCGAAAGCAACGGAAAACCAAAACTACAACGTGAACTGATATAGCTGTTCCTACTCATTGGAGCTACATAAATTTGAAATCTGCATGCATAAAAACTAATAAGGAAGGATCTATATCGAAAACTAAACAACTGAAATGCTAACAGCACAAAACAACTCTACTGCATGCTCGTTTAAAGGCCTATTCCTACACATGGCAGCAAAGAAGAAAATCAAATACTAGGATGTTTCATGCTCTCATTCCCAAATCTAAACAACTAAATCTGGTCTTATGGCAGCAAGCTTTAAGATAAACCAAACCCAAGTCTGTTCATGTTATTCTAATAGCAAGGAGAAACATTATAATTCAATACTGCTCATGCTCTTCTAGTAATAAAGAAACTACACATGCTTAACTAATAACAAATAGGAAAGTCCAACAACATGCTAAATCTAAAGAATCTAACTCACATGCCTTATATTCAAGAATGCAAATATACGGCAGCAAAGGAATTAATAACCAAGCTAAAGCAGCAGAGGAAATCAACCAAGCTAAGACATAATAGGGAATTTAACCAGCAAGGCAGCAAAGGATTAACCAAGCTAAGGCAACTGCTCTAGATACCAGCGGAGTACCCTAACCAAAACAAAATGTTTCCTTCTCCCTTTCCTTCATGAAGGCCACGGCAGAAAGTATCCAAAACCCCCAAATTCTTTCATCTTCATGGCGTGACTCAGAAACCAGCAGTAACAAAAAGGATACAAGGTCCAAAGCAATTAAGCACAAGCTAAATAATAAAACCCTATTCTCTTTCTTTGAAGCACATGGCAACAAATTCAAACAACAATCTCCACAGCAAAACTCGAAACCAAACAAGGAAACACCAAAACGAAATCGAAACCACTCTTACCGCAGCTGAGTAAGCGACTTACCCTTGCTTTTAGGACTTACAACCGGAAGGAAAGGTTGCTAGGGTTTCGGGAAAAGCTTGAGATTCCAGCTCTTCCTTGTGCCTACGGTTTCTTCTTGATGAGAGAACCTTGTACTGATAAAGCACCCCCAGAGAATCCCCTCGCCGGCCGCCGGAATCGTGCCCTAGCTGCGGTCCTGTTTCGCCCGAAAGAAAAGTCGTTGTCGCACGCAGAAGAGGAAATCGCGAGCGAGAGAGGAGAAGAAAGTATTCGGGAGAAATTAGGGATCAGGAAATTCTCAAGCCCTAAGTTCCTTTTATAACCCTGGTATTTCTGTTAACTTAAGGTTATTTCGCTGCCAACTCTTTCGCGAAATATCCACGGAATAGTTGGTTGGCTGGGTTTTGACCGAGCCAAAAGCCCCGGGTTCAATTCTCGACTGCTACCCCTTTTTCTTCCTTTATTTCTTTGTTATTAATTCCTACTACTTAAATAAATCTCTTCCTTTATTTGTTCAAGTAACAATTGCTAGCCCAGTTGGTTAGTCGGGTTTTGCTCGGGTCAAGGGTTGCCGGTTCGAGCCTCGGCTTGGACATTTTTTGTCAAAACTTCTTTCTTTTGGTAAAAATACCAAACGACCTCCAAAAATTACATAAAAATACTCTAAAAGTTTCTAAAAATCTCTAGAAATTTTCTAAAACATTTCTAGATTTTAATAAGGTATGTTAGGACTCCAAATCATGAAATTTGGGGTGTTACAGCTACATGCTCTTCCCTTTGCTTCTTACTCCACCTTACTTTCTCAATTAACTTATTGTCTTGGTCCCTAGGCATCTCAAAACCATTTTCTATAATTAGCATTATATCAAAATCGGTTTCGAAGAATACCTTCATCTTCTTCTTCCACCAAGAGAAGTCTCCTTCGAATTTGGGTGGATGGATGCTTGAACCGGCCATTTTGATAAGTGCTCTTCTCGGCGATTAGTCCGTTGAAGGGCATCCTCGCTCTGATACCACTTGTAAGGGATCGGTGGCCGACTAGAAGGGGAGTTGAATGGCTAGGTCACCCCCAACTTTTGATTCTTTTCTACAAGGTTAGTTTACATAAGCGGAAATACAAAAACTAAAGCAATAAAGATAAGCAAGAATACAAATGCTAACAAGTTCGATGTAACATGGTTCAGAGATTGCTTGCTTCTACTCCACAACGTGTCCTTGAGGTGGACGAACCCTTGATCCTTCGATGGATCAATCCCCGGTAATCTCCGGCTAGAGATTTCTTCTTTTCGGTGGAGCAAACCTCTCACAAAGAATCTCTTCCTCTTTACAATGATGAAGTTTAAGTTTGGGAGGAAGAGAGTAGACTTGGAAGCTTTGGGCAAAGACTAGGAGTTATTCAATGAGCATGAGTAACCTCCTTCAAGCCCCAAAGCTTTTTATAAATAAGAGGAGAAAGTTGATCATCATATCAACTCATCTCGGCACTAGTCGACTGACAAAACCATCAGTCGACTGGTGTTACCGTTGGAGGTAGTCAACGACTACTTTATAACACCAACGGTTTGCCAATGGTCATTTACTAGTCGATTGGTAAAAGTATCAGTCAACTGGTTGCTACTGCTGAGCGAACAGAATGCTTCTGTTTGCTGCCAGTCGACTGCTAAAACATGCAGTCGACTGGTGCAGTTGACTGCTAAAACATACAATTAATTGCACCTGGTTACATACTCATACTCATCCTCTTCGGGGTCACCCTTGAAGCTCTCTTCCTTGGTCTTCGTCCCTCAGATGCACCCGAGCCCGCGGCTCTTCTCCATGTCATCCTTCACGTTACCTTGAAGTCCGCTTCCCTCGGCTCCACTCTGTTGCTCCTCGTCTGACGGTCCCTCGGATGTCTTCCACACCATCATTCACCGACTCAAGGATCCGAGCCCTAGGATGAGCTTCCTAAGCTTAGCTGCACCAAGCTCCTCATGTGTGTTTCACCAAGTCCTACAAGACTCAAACACACATATCAAACACACATATTAAACACATATGAAAGCCTAAATTAAACTCTTTGACACACACATCAAAACCATGATCGTACCAATCAAACCTAGGTCGATTGCATCAACAGGGCCGAGGGAAGTGACTTCGAGACATACGCGAAGGATGACATTGGGGGTATGCCGTGAGCTTGGATGCATCCAAGGGATGAGAGCCAAAGGAAGTAGGCTTGAAGGTTAAAGGTCAAGGATGCAATGAAGGGTCAAGTGAGTCGTGAGGGTACGAGTGCATGAGAGATTGCACTCAGAGTAAAATCTTAGGTTTAGGGTTTTACCGTAGCAGTTACTGCAACAGGACTGTAGCAATTACTATAGCAGCACTGTAGTAGTTACTAGTCGACTGGTAATAGTATTTTTGAGCACAGAATGTCTCTGTAAGCTCATTTCGATAAGGGTAGTCGACTGATACCAGCTTGAAACTATTTTTTAGCGTTGTTCTTGACTGTGTCAACTCGTTTAGATGTATGAGATATATGGAGGAAACATACATGAGTTTAGGTTCAGTTGGATGATAAATGTTCAACAATTGAGATATTGTTGGAAAAAATTTTGAATGTTAGGCAAAGGGGGAGAAGTAAGGTTTAGTTGGGAAAACCTTAGTACGTTAGCGTAGGGGGAGTCTTGTGATAGGTTCTTAAATATCTCTATGGAAAAATCCTAACTCATTGGGGAGCATAGGTGTAGGGGAGCCTTGGGATAGGTTCCAATGTTAATCCCCGTGGATGTTTTGATGTGATCAACCAAGTTGGTTAGGTCCTACTTTGTGTTTGATCCCTGTGTCTAAGTGTGCAGGAGCTTAGGAGCGCAGGAAGTCAAACGAAAGACGCAACTAGCGAGAAGGACGACACGGGAAGGGAGCCGACGGGCTCGGTGCGTCCGAAGGATGAGAGAGCTGCGGAAGAGTACTCCGGTAGACGACAAGAACGTGCGTGGCGTTCGAGGGATGAGAAGCCGGAGGGAAGACTGCTCGAGGAGAAAGCGGGAAATTGAGTTCAGGTGAGCTCTATTTCAGTTGGCCTCAATCACCCAACCAAGTGAAGCTTCGGAAGTCAAAGCAAAGGAGAAGATGTGCTGGAAATACAGCTCAAGGCGCCTCAAGCAGTATTTGAGGCGCCTCAATCAAGCTTGGAGGCGCCTCAAACATTTGAGGCGCCTCCAAGTTTGTTTAAGGCGCCTCAAGCCTGGTCAAAAGAGTCGTTCGAGCACGGATAGAGTTCTATCCGGTCAAAAGTCATGGAGGCGCCTTCAAGGCTTATAGAGGCGCCCTCAACCCTCGGGATTGACTTTCCAGGAGCTATATAAAGGCCCTTGGAGCTAGGAAAGACACAACAACTCAAGCAATCAATTCTGTAGTATTTTCTAGCAACTAGTGAGCATTTTAAGTGTGTAAAAGGCTTCTCCGCCTTCAGCAAAGGAGTTTTCTTACTGCGCTTTTCTTACTGCCCTGGATTAACAACCCTCTTAATTGTAACCAGGTTGATTTCTGTCTCCTTTTATTTCTACTATTAATTTTATTATAGTTGCTTTACTTTTGAGTTGAAAGATCCGAGGAGGGTATCGTTTTAATTTTTTCAGAAGCAATTCCCCCCTCTTGACGACCTCCGCTGTACCTACAATTGGTATCAGAGCCAGACCACCTCAGAAGGACTAACCGCCGACTGAAGCACAACGATTAAGACGATGGCCGGAGCAAATATTCATCCGCCAAAGTTCGACGGAGATTTCGCCACATGGAAGCGAAAAATGGAGGTATTTTTTGAAACTGAGTTTAATATACTTTTAATAATGAAATATGGATATACAGTGCCGAAAGATAAAGAAGAAAACACGTGGAGCAAGAAGGAGCAAGCCGATTTTGTCGCCAACGGAAAAGTTGAGTTCCACCTGTTCAGCGTTCTACCACCTCAGGAGGTAAATCGGATCGAAAGCTACGACTCCGCGAAAGACCTCTGGGAAAAATTCCTGGAGCTTCACTAAGGTAGCTCGGAAGCCAAGCTAGCTAGGCGCGATATCCTCCGGACCCAATTGATGAACCTCCGAATGAACCAAGGCGAGAAGGTAGCGCAACTCCAAGCAAGGATTAAAGAGTTGATCACGCAACTAACCAATCTTGGAGAAGAAGTAACGAATCGGGACTCGATTCGATACACGCTCAACGCCTTCCCGAGAACTCAAGAATGGGCGTCCTTAGTAGATGCGTACTACATCTCTAAGGACTTCGAGGTAAGTACTCTAGAAAATTTATTTTCAACTTTTGAACTTCACGAATCTCGAATTGCAGAGCCCATTGGTGTAGAAAAGACAAGTCAAAACATTGCTTTGAAGACAAGAGCAAACGGTTCTGACTCCGAAGCCTCGATCGACGAAAATGAGGCTACATTAATGGTAAGACGATTTAATAAGTTTTTTAAATCTAACAAATTTAGATCGCAGAAGCATGAGCGAAAAAGGAGAACGATTCGTTGCTACAACTGCAATGAAGAAGGGCACATCAAGGATGATTGCCCGAAATTAAAGAGCAAGCAGAAAGAAATGGTTAAGTACAAGAAGCCAGAATCCTCCAAGCACAAGAACCTGAAGGCCACTTGGTCAGATTCGTCGTCTTCCGAATTAGACATCGAAGCCTTTTCGGGGTTAGCTCTACTAGCTAACCATCAGCTGGAAGAAGAGTCAAGCTCAGAGATGAGCATCGATGAAGGGGGAGGAACATCAGTAGAGGAAAGCTGCAGTGAAGGGGGAGCCTCACCGAGTCAGGTAAGTCAGGTACGCAATCTAACCTTGACTCAGTCTTTTCGCTTTATTAAGTCTCTTTTTAAAGACTTATTCAAATTAGAAAAAGAAAATGCTGAATTAAAATTGAACCTAGCAAAAGCATGTCCGTTAGAAATGTATGATCATCTAAAATCAGAAAATGATAAATTAAAATTAGAAATTGAAAAACTGAAATCTGATGCATGTTTAAAACCAAATAAATTTCCAAATTCAAAATTAAAAATTTATGAAAAATTGAATTGGTACATTAGAAACCATCAGGGTCAACTTAAAAGAGTACCTAAGAACTATGTACCCCCTAAATTTTTGAATAATCCTATAGGAAGGAACCTCTATTGGGTTCCGAAATCTGTACTAAATTAACCTATTTAATTAAGGCTTTCAGAAGCAAAATTAAATGTTAAAATTTCTTTATGAAGCTTTGTCTAAGGAAGTGGTTGTTGCTCCAATAACCAAGAAGACCTAGTACCTCGCCACGACCTGGAAGCTGAAATATTGAAATAAAATATTTAATTAAACTTTCTGAAAAGCATTAAACTAGAATTAAATAATGCTTTGAAAGTTTTTTTTAAAAAAATTAAATATTTGACTTAGGAATTATTTTTGAAAATTTTAAAAAATTATGTTTACTTAGAAATTTTTTTTGGAAAACACTGACGAAAATTCTAAAAATCATGTTTACTTAGAGTTTTTTTTTGGAAAATTCGTCTTTTACACAAATTTTTCTAACTTAAAAATTTGCTAAAATTTTTTTCTGTTACCCCGCTTTTTTTTGTAATCAAAGGGGGGAGAGATAGGTACAAGTTTAGAGAGGAGAGAATTTTTTTAAAATTATAATTATTTTTTGGTTAACTCTTAAATTATTTTTTAGTTAACTCTTAATTTAGTAGTTGCAATTTTATTTATTGCAAACTAATGCTTAACATGCTAGTTTAGTAATTTTCTTTAAAATTATAGTTTTGTGTCTATTTTTACCCTAACTTGAACTTGGGTTGATGCACATAAAAAAGGGGGAGATTGTTGGTCCCCGTGGGTGTTTTGATGTGATCAATCAAGTTGGTTAGGTCCTGCTTTGTGTTTGATCCCTGTGTCTAAGTGTGCAGGAGCTTAGGAGCGCAGGAAGTCAAGCGGAAGACGCAGCTAGTGAGAAGAACGGCACGAGAAGGGAGCCGACGGGCTCGGTGCGTCCGAAGGACGATAGAGCTGCGGAAGAGTACTCCGGTGGACAAGAAGAACGTGCGCGACGTTCGAGGGACAAGAAGCCGGACGAAAGACTGCTCGAGGAGAAGGCCGGAAATTGAGTTCGGGTGAGCCCTATTTCGGTTGGCCGCAATCACCCAACCAAGTGAAGCTTCGGAAGTCAAAGCAAAGGAGAAGATGTGCTGGAAATACAGCTCAAGGCGCCTCAAACAGTATTTGAGGCGCCTCAATCAAGCTTGGAGGCGCCTCAAACATTTGAGGCGCCTCCAAGTTTGTTTAAGGCGCCTTAAGCCTGGTCAAAAGAGTCGTTCGAGCACGGATAGAGTTCTATCCGGTCAAAAGTCATGGAGGCGCCTTTAAGGCTTATAGAGGCGCCCTCAACCCTTGGGATAGACTTTCCAGGAGCTATATAAAGGCCCCTGGAGCTAGGAAAGACACAACAACTCAAGCAATCAATTCTGTAGTCTTTTCTAGCAACTAGTGAGCGTTTTAAGTGTGTAAAAGGCTTCTCCGCCTTCAGCAAAGGAGTTTTCTTACTGCGCTTTTCTTACTGCCCTGGATTAACAACCCTCTTGGTTGTAACCAGGTTAATTTCTGTCTCCTTTTATTTCTACTATTAATTTTATTATAGTTGCTTTACTTTTGAGTTGAAAGATCCGAGGAGGGTATCGTTTTAATTTTTTCAGAAGCAATTCCCCCCTCTTGCCGACCTCCGCTGCACCTACAGTTTTCATTTTTTATTCGGCGGTGTAAGTCCAAGTGTGTAGCCTTGGCAATGTAAGTCCATTCGGCGTTGTAAGTCCAAGTGTGTAGCCTTGGCATCATAAGTCCATTATTTTTAGCATGTTTATTTGCTATTTGTTTTCCCTAACTTAATCATATTGCCAAACATAAAAAAGGAGGAGATTTTGAAGTAATCCCAATGGTCCGTGCGACCATGTATTTTGGTGTTTGGGCAAAGAGTTTAAGTTAGGTTCACCCTTGTATTTGATATGTGTATATGAGTGTGCGGTTTTGCAGGATACACATATGACTTAGCTTGATAGCTTTGGGTCCGGTGAAGGATGGAGCATCCGAGGGACCGTGGTCAAGGCAGCAAGAACAAGAGCCGAGGGAAGCGACTTCGAGGCATACGTGAAGGATGACATTGGGGACGAGCTGTGAGCTTGGATGCATCCGAGGGACGAGAGCCAAAGGAAGTAGGTTTGAAGGCTAAAGGTGAAGGCTACAATGAAGGGTCAAGTGAGTCGTGAGGGTACGAGTGCATGAAAGATTGTATTTAGGGTAAAATCCTAGGTTTAGGGAATCACTGTAGCAGACACTGTAGCAACAATGTAGCAGTTACTGTAGCAGTCGACTGGTGAAAATAGCAGTCGACTGGGCAGTCGACTGGGAGCGAACAGAATGATTTTGTTCGCTCGACCAGTATGGAGCAGTCGATTGGTACTTTTAGCAGTAGACTGATATCGAGCTGTTGGGATGTAATGGTCGAATTCCCACAGAGGAGCAGTCGACTGGTAGGCGAGATTTTCCAACCCGCGACCTATATAACCAAGCCTTAAGAGCTTGGTTAAGGTTGACGAAATTAGTGGTGGTAAACTCTAATTAGTAGTCTACTAGTCTCAAGAGTCTTGGTTGGTGTTGTTGTGAGGTTTCTCCACCCACAAGGAGCGACTTGAGATAGCCAAAGTTTGCCGGGGCTAATCCACCGATGGATATGGATCGTCCATCTTATGGACAGTCGTGGAGTATGAGTAAGATATCTCCGAACCACGTTACATCGACGTGTTAATTGGTTTGCTTGTCTTTCTTAGTCTTTGCATTTTTTTTAGTGTAGCTTGTTTGTTTTGTTTGTATTCTGTTGCGCAAGCTAACATCGTAGGAAGAGCGATCGATTTGGGGGCACGTCTATCCAACCCCCCTTCTAGCCGGTCGACCAATCCCTTATAGTTTCGACTTGAACTTGGTTAGTCGAGTCACTCAAGTTAACTTTCTTCTTAAGGTGGTCTATTTCCTTAAGTAGCAAGTTATTTTGTTTTTCAAATTTTGATACTTTTTTTAAATAAATATTTAACTACTTTAAGCAAATTTGACTTTGAATAAATCGTTACTATATTTAGACCTTCAGAGACGGATGCGGCTTCGTGGCTTCTCTCGGACTTGATGTCGATCTCGGATTTAGTGTCGATTTCGGACTCGTATTCTTCCTCGGGTTCGGAGTCTTCGTTTCTTGCCATAAATGTAAGATGGCTCGAGTACTTCGATTTTTTTGTATCAGATTCGTCAGAAGATGTCTTGTCCCATGTCGCTTGGAGGACTTTCTTTTTTCTTGTTGACTTGAGCCTTTCTTCCTTCCGGTTTGGGCATTTGTTTTTGAAATGCCCTTCTTGTTGCATCCGTAACAAATTATTTCTGATTTGTTTTGTGTTTGGTTAATCAGTGTCCTTTTGATGCTTCTTTTGAATTTCCTTTTTGTTAGCAATCTTTGGACCATGTTGACTAGTTCTTCTTCATTTGTTGAATCAGAATCTGACTCACTTTCTGATTCAATCTTTGTTCTTGATTTAGTTTCCTTGCTTGGACCTGCATACAAAGTGACTCCTTTCTCGACTTGGCTCAAGTTAGATTGTTCGTGTATTTCTAGTTCGCAAAATAACTCATCTAGTTTAAGAATTGAGAGATCCTTAGAAACTTTGTAAGCATCTACTATTGATGCCCACAAAGCATTCCGCGGAAAAGCATTTAGTGCGTACCTTATTGTGTCGCGGTTCTCCGGGTTGTGTCCGATCAGATGGAGGTTGTTGAGGATGTCTTTTAGTTGAGCGTGTAGTTGCGAAGCCGTTTCTCTGGGAAGCATTTTAATATTAAATAAATTATTTAAAAGTAGTTCTCTTTTATTTACCTTAGACTCATCGGTCCCATCGTGTAGCTTTACTAGACAGTCCCACAGTTCTTTAGCATTGTCATAGGGGCCGATCGATTTAACTCCTCCATTGTGAGCCCGCACTGAATGGTGTTAATCGTCTTGTAGTTTAGTTGTGCCTTCTTGATCATTGGGGGAGTCCAGTCTTCTAGTTCTAGTGGCACTCCATCTTTCGTTGGAGGTGTGTAGCCTTTCAGTATTGTGAACCAAAGCTCGATGTCGGACTTAAGATAACACTCCATTCTGTTCTTCCAATAGCTAAAGTTCTCTCCTTTAAATAGTGGAGGTCGGACGGTGTTGTATCCTTCTTGGTAAGAGTTCGACATCCTTGTATCAAAAAATAAAATAAGCAAATTTCCAAGACTCTCGTCTTGGGATTAATAGTGTTGGAAAATGAATTAAAAAAATAAGGGAAAAGAAAATTTTTTAAAGGTGCTCGAAAAATGATTAAGTACTTTCAGAACTACAAGACTCTGATACCAATTGTAGGATCGAACGAGTGCGATAGAGGGGGGTGAATATCGCACTCTTAAAAACTTTTCTTTTTAGCATTTTAAAGACAATCAGAATATATAGTAGAAAGTAAATAACTCGTTTGATTACTTGGTTCAGAGCCTAGATCGACTCTTACTCCAAGACCCGTGATCCTTGATTGCACCGTTGGACAATTCACTAAAACTCTTCTTTCTGAAAACCTCAGAAAGAAGCAGTGTGTACAAGAAAATGAGTAAGATAGTAACAACCTACTATCTTACTTGAGTTAAGTACAATACAAGCAATAAAATAAAAGTATACCGACAGTATGTTAAAGTTGAAGTTCGGTCGACACTTGAATGAAGTAGTTGCTTGCGAGTTGTAGTAGCAGTAACACGAGTAGCTTTCATAGAGATAAACTTTGAACCAACCATAATGCTTTTTTACAGCCACGGACCTCGAGCTCTCTTTTATAAGAATCGTCGATGTTCGGTCGATCGATCTTTAGATTTGGTCGACCGAACCCACTCCCTCCCTTCTCTGTTGGGATTCGCTGAGATATGATCTTCAAGCATTAACTGATCTTTAATGGTTCGGTCGACCGATCTTGATGTTCGGTTGACCGAATAGTAACCTTCCCTGTTCGTCGAGATCTTGAATTAATGAGCCATTAATGTCTTCATTATTTGGTCGACCGATTTCCTGATTCGGTTGACCGATCAGCCAGTCTTCCTTCTTTGCTTAGGCTCAATCAGCTTGCTTCCATGTCATCATTGTTCGGTCGACCGATCCTCTGGTTTGGTCGATCAATCATGCTTAAATCTGAAGCTATGTTTTGTTTGGTTCTGGTCTGATCTGGTCTGTGTCAACCTGGTTCGGTCGATTGATACCTACGTTCAATCGACTGATCAGGCCAAATCTTCAAAATAGTGTTAGACAATAATTCTGCAAAATAAATATTAGCACAATAATAATACATCTAATGCATGAGTAACAGGCAATTCAACTGTCTTGATCCTAACTTGAAAATCTTCCCGGTTTCTTTAGTTGGATCAGCAACCTTACATTGATCCCATCAAGAACACGATCTCATTGTCGTTCCTCTAGTTGTTTACGTCAACCTACCTGCCAAACTTTGATCCTCCAGATCTGTTTGGACTTTTCACTTAGCCTTGATAGGCTCACCAGGACTTTCTCTCGATCTTCGGTCCTTTAGACCTCTCGATCTCACTGCTAAGTGTCGGGTCCTCTCGACTCACTTGGTCTTTTCACCTATGTTCCACGATCTGCTAAGACTTCTCCTGCCTAGCCTCCAACTAGGTCTTTCCTGGTTAAGTAAACAACCTGCACACTTAGTCAACTTGTTAGATCACAATAAGACTTAATTTGAACTTTTGACAACATCAAAACTTAGGTTTGATTATGGTCCAACTTACACCAACACATGTCAATCAATCAACACTGATCGAAATCGATTGGTGTTAGATATCAATCGATTGGTAGCTGCTGTTTTTGCTGAAATGAGTTTATTTCAATGGATTAAGCCACAGTTAGGTATTTTAACTATTCCTAATAGTTTCTTAGATAAGTATTTAAGTGAAATTTTATTGATAAAAATGAGAAAATAATAGTTAAAAAAGGCTAATTTAGAGTTAAGAACGAGGTTTAGATTTAAGGTTGAATTTTTAACTTTATAACTTCAATTTTGGGATTTTTTTTATATGTTTAGGAACTCCAAATCATTATTGGTGCAATGATAGAAGTTGGAGTATTCTTTAAGGGGATGATCACCTTAATGACATGATTTGACTATGGAAGGAGAAATTTTGAAAGAAATTAATTGAATGCTTAAGGTAGAGCATTGGATACAGTGAAAGGTTTGAGACTTTCATTGGGATGTTTGGAGGTTAAGAGGAATGAATATTGGGAGAAGATTTTTGATGTGTGACAGAGAAAGAGAATGTAGGATTTAAATTGAGAAACCCTCATTCATGCTTTGGCATGAGAAGAAGGAAGTTGGGCTAATGGGTAATCATAACTTAATCATATTATCAAATATCAAAAAGAGGAAGGTTATTGTAGCAATTATCCTTGGGTCAAGGTTGACCAGTTTGACTAAGTTCGGGTTGGTTCGAGCTTAAGTTTAGATGTTTGACAATATATGAGAGAAGTCAAGCAGATCAAGGAGGACCAAATACTTGACTTGAAAGTTAGGCAATGGAAAGTCCAACGAGAAGGTTGATAGGGGAAAGTTCAAGTGGGTCGAGGAGGATTGAACACTTGGTAAATTACTCCCAATAGGTCAAGGTTGATCAAATATTAGCAATGGAGAGTCTCGATGGTTCAAGGATGATCAAATGTTAAGCAAAGAGAGTCTTAGTAGGTTGAGATCAACCGAATACCAATAAAGACACGAATTCGGTCTTAAGAGGATTGAATTCATGTTACCAATCGGGGTGATGTGCCAATGGATTGGTAAACTCTAAACTCGATTTCGGGTTTAGGGTTAGGCAATTGATTGGTATATATAATCAATTGATCCTTAGCAATCAATTAGTGTAATCGACTGAAGGCTTTTTTTGGAGCACATAAGGTGCCAAAATCGATTAGGACAATCAATTCCGACATTAACAATCGATTAGGACAATTGATTGGACGATTTTTATGAGGAAATAGAATAATACTGAATCAATTGGGGCAATTGATTCAGCATGATCAATCGATTGAGAGTGTTTTTCTTGTGAAAACAGAAGGCTTAGGAATCGATTCACTCAATCGATTGAGAAGCTATGAATCAATTGGTCAGGCAAAAAAGTCATTCGCAGGTTTTGAACGGTCAATCTGATGTGGTAATCGATTGAGGGTAAGACCACTCGATTAGGAGATGCTTTCTAACCCGAAAGGAACCCTAGAAAAGAGGAGTCAGTTCTTAAGGATTTTGGAGACAAGTGCTATTGTATTTCCTACCATCAAGAGACAATTCAAAGCAAAAGGAAAAAAAAGTAAAACAAGGTTTATTATTGTAAAGTCATTTTCAATTATATTTGTCTTTGCATTCTTATTTTCTTGTTATGTTCTTGTAAGAATAACTTGTACGAAGCTTCTCCGTCTCTGAAAAGTTTCCAAGAAGGAGCCATTAATAGTGGAGCTGTGAGTATGAGGAGTCAACACTTAAATTAATCATCTCAAGGAGGTAGATACCAAGTAAAATCTAAATGTTAACATTATGGAATTTTCACTTTAAGTTTTCCATGTAACATTAAGTTTGAAAAAGCAAAGTGAGCCATTTACTCCCCCTTAACCCATACATGTCCCAACAAAAATATCATATTTTATCACCTTTCATTCACAACTTTCGAATATAACGTATAATAATTATTTTCATCTATTAGTATGTACCCTCCCCTAAACTTAAAATCTAGGATCCATCCGTGATTGAGAATGATAAAAAAATATTTCTATAGTTATTTTATAAAAAATACCTATTTTAAAAATAAATTATTTAAAAAATAACTTATATTTAAATTTTTATTAAAATATTTAAAATAAAAAATTCAACTTATGATACTTAAAAAAAATCATAATTGTCTAAAAAAAAGTTCTAAAAATGTAAATTGATTTTTAAATTAATATAAATCATTTTTGAGATTAAATTATTTATAAGTAGGTTCTAATAAGTAATAAAAATGCAAACTGATTAATACATTAATTTATATGTATGAAATCAAATATAAAGCATAAACTATTTGAATTGTAAGGCCCTATCTTTGTTTCTTATTCTTTAATTAATTTAACCCATCTCATAATATTTAATTATTGTTTCTAAACAATAATTGTTTTTTTATTTGTCAAAGTCGTAATTTCAAATCCTGTCTTTATCATTCTCTCTCTTTAATTATCATATTTTTTTTTTCAAAAAATGGGAAAGGACAGAGGAATAAGATTAGACGATCTTTACGGCGTTGAGTCAATTAAGGAGGATGTGTTTGGTCAAAATAGTCGATTTTATTAATAAAAGTCTGAATTGGAATTTTAATTATAAAAAAATGATTAGAAAATTCGAGATACAAAGTAGTGGGAAAAATTGGCTTGAAGTGTTCTTCTTCTTCTTTTTTGATAAAAAATAAAAAAATATTTTTATTATTAAGTTTCTTGATCATTCAATATTGCAAAACTTTCAATATTAAATGCAAGAAAAGCCGAAAAGGGGCATTTACGCTACACTCACTATAATTACCTCTTTAAATACATTACATTTATAAAAAGTAAAGGAGGTTAAATTAACTCGAAAACCTTAAACATAATATTAATTCGTTTTAAATATTATTAATAGATAAAAAATTGATTTTCTTTACCAAATCGAACTAAGTAAAAATAAAAAATTAATTATTCTATCAAGTATTAAAAAGTAGGTATCGATGACCTTAAAAATCATTCATATCAAAATTAAAAATTTATATAAAAAATAATTAATAGCATTTGGCCAAAAGTATTTATTAGCTTTAAACATCTTACATTTATATCAAATCAATACAATTATACTCATCCCCACACACACATATATATTTTAATTAAGACCCTTTAGGACCATCAATAATGAATAAAAAGTCATCATTATACTGACCTTAATGAACTATAATTTATTTTAAATTTATAACATTTTACTTCTTTTAAGTTCATTCAAACGCCAATATTAATTTGGATTGTTGTACAATTGACATAAAATGATAAAAAAAAATAATTAAAATTTCATGCAAACTTGATAGCTCGTCATTCCAAAGGGTATTTTCAAGAATCTCAAAACAACAAAGGGCCAATTTGATAATTTTCTGAAAAAAACGACAGCGAATAAAAATAAAATTCCTTTAAATCGGTTAGGAATATGCTTCCGGTTCTATTTTTCAATTTCCGAAGCAGTATATTTTTGGCGCATTATTACTAATTTCAATAAATATTTTCGTGGCTTTATTTTAAATTGTTCGTGGAGTAAATCTGCAACTGTAGCAGTCTCCACCAGGCACGGACCCGAGTGGAATCGACGACGACGTTCCCACTTGCGCTTCTTCGCTTGTGCTTCCGCGTACGTGTTGGAGAAGAATATGCCAATCGCGGTTCCCTCCTTCCTCCCAACTATTTTAGTGTCGTTCTGATGCGATTCGAGGCCCAAATCAATACCAACTTCTCGCTCGCTCTCTCGGTTCACGGATCCGGTACGTCGCAATCTCCGATCACGCTTCCCCTATTTCGTTTACATCTTCTTTCTTTTCTCGGATCACTCTTTGCCCGGTTGGTTTCTGTTTCACATTCTCGATTTGTGGAAAAATGATTTGGATTTTACGGAGATGCATGTTCCTTTCTTTTTTGTTCGTGTTCGGCAGATGAGAGTTTCGGCATTATGTAATACTCCGCGATTCGAATCGATGTACTTGTTTCTCGTGCGTTGTAAGCTTTGTTTTGTAATGTAATTTGGGTGGCGGTTGTTTCTGGTTGAGGCTGTGGAGAAAAGAACGAGTTTTGGATGGCGGAACGTCGGCCTGGTTGATTAGGAGGGAGAATGATACATTAAATCAAAAATGTTTTTTTTTTGGGAAGAATAACAGATATGAAAGCGCAGTACTAACTATTTTTTGTTCGGATTTGGATCGAACCAGTTATTTCGAATTGGTTTTACAAAATAGAGAAAGACTGGGAGTTTTATTCGGTAGATATTTTGGAATTACATTTTTGATTGAGCCAGCAAGACGTGCTATTTTTTTCACAGTTGGCTGGAAAAAGCAACTTTTTTTTCCCGTTTCGTTCCCACGACATTATGGTCTACTACTCTTCTAAAAGTTTCCAAGAAGACGGAGGCAGGCCCCATACTCATATATTGTTCATTTTTAGGCTACATAGCCTGTTGGGTGTCCATCAAGCATGAAATATGTTGGTTTGTAAAGACAATAGATCCATTTTAGGCTACATGTGTGCTTTCAATCTGATGCTGCTCACAACCAGATCAACTATGATAGATATTGGTTTGTTAAATACAATAGAGCCACTTTCAGCTACAGGCGTTCCTTCAATCTGATGTGATCCACAACCCTCGAGTACTCCCAACTCTTTCTTTATGCTTAAACAGTAGATTCCAGATTAGGATTTGTTTTCTCCATGTACTTGTCCTTCTCCAATATTGTTTATTTGTGTCATTTGATCTGCATAGAGTTTTGACTACAAATTCAGTTAGGAACAGCTTGTTGAACCAGGCATTTTCTCTCCACAATCTTGATCGAAATGAATTAGCAGATGATACACTAAATTTAGACTCTTTACTGATGGATTAGTAGATGGCACAGTGATATCACTTTCCTTCTGTTAAAGTCCAAAAGAGAAAATGCTAAAGCACTTATGGGGCAGGGCCTCTTGGTATCTAATCTTATTTATAAACCTCATTTTTAGGATGTGGGACTAAAGGGATAGAGTTTAACTCTGTCTCACATCCACTTCTTTTAACATGTCCCCTCAGATTCAACATCATTTTTCTAGAGCCTGACTCTTACACCATGTTTAAACTCAAAGGAGAGCACAATCCTTCAACCATAAATGTCTTGGCATCGGGGCTGCTTGGTATTTAATCATATTTATAAAGCCTTATTTTTAGAATGTGAGCCTCTCTATCTCACATCCGCTCCTGTTAACTCCTTCAAGTTGTTTGCCCATTTTTACTGTCAAGGTTTTTTTTTTCCTTCATATTATTGGATTTTGTTAATTGGAGATATATGCTAACTGCCATAAAAGGTCTTTTACATATTCATACTGGTTAAGGCTTATTGGTATATTATTTTTTGTCCTTTCCTCAATAACAAATGATGCTATCTCTCGTCATATATCATGCCGCTGAAAGTTAAAAGATTCTCGTGAAGATCATCTAATACTTTTGGAGTCTCATAGTCATGCACAGTAACTCTAAGTATTACTCTTTGGTACAATGCAATTCTTCTTTTATATGATAGAGCCTCCTTGATTCTTGGGGCTTATTAGACATTTTTTTCTTTTTTGAGTGCTTGACACAATGGTAAAGTTGTTGCTTTGTGATCAAAAGGTCACGGATTCAAATCTTGGAAACAACCTCTTGCAAAATGCAGGGTAAGGTTGCATACAATGGATCCTTCCCCAGGACCCCGCATGGCAGAGCTTCGTGCACCGAGCTGCCCTTTTTGACAAATATAGCTTCATCACAATTTCGAAGGCAGTTTTGATTGTATTTCTCATTCCTACTAAAGAATGTCTTTTTCACAAGATGCTATGACTATTAGGAATGTAGAGTATGGAGATAGGCTGATAATATATCTATATATACACAAACACACAGATGGATGCACAGGCATATTAACAGAATAACATTCTCTTGAGAAACAGGAAGAACCTACAATTCTTAATTTTTCTGGTTGTTGCACTTATGTTTTATTTGGATTTTCTCTATGCAGAATTAGACATATTGTTTGATGGATTCTGTGGAAGATGTTATATAAATATTTATTGGAAAATCTGTGGGACATGCTTGGAGTTATTCTGATTGGTGGATGGTTGGTCTGAATATTGGAGATAAAGAATCTATGAGCTCATTGCTGGATACCCTCGAAATGGAGAGGGTTACAACAATCCTGAATCCAACATATGCTTATCCACATGAGCATTCAAGGCATACTATTACAGCAGTGATAGTGACATGTTTATTCTTCATTTCATCTGATAATATACATACCCTCATACAGAAACTGGACAACAATATTAAGTGGTGGTCTATGTACCTATTTTTAATTGGATTCTTCTATTTCTTCTCGTCACCATTTATTGGGAAGAGAATTAAACCAAATTACTCAAACTTTAGCCGTTGGTATGGTTATTTTTACTGACATTTATTTTCAAATTTTTATGATTGCTACTTACATTAGTCATTTATTTTGATCTTTCTGATTTACTAGCTAATTACATTGCAGGTATGTTGTTTGGATTTTTGTAGCAGCTCTCTATCATCTTCCTAGTTTTCTGTCTATGGGAGTGGATTTAAAGATGAATCTTTCCTTGTTTCTGACAATATATGTATCATCTATAGTATTCCTTACTGTCTTCCATATTATCTTTCTTGGCCTTTGGTATGTTGGGCTTGTTGCTCGTGTAGCAGGAAAAAAACCAGAGATATTCACCATTCTCCAGAATTGTACTGTCAGTATTATCATAGTACCTACTTGTGAAGTCTATTTATGCTTCTGCATGAAATAAAATTGATTGATGATCCCTCTTTCCCTATTTTCAGGTTATAAGTATTGGGTGTTGTGTTTTTTATAGCCACTGTGGTAATCGTGCCATTCAAAGGCATAAATTCTTGGGAGAAAGAAATTCTTTCAATTCATCTCAATTTGTGAAAAGTAAAGATGGGAGCAACTGGCTGTCAAATTTTCTTCAAATGTCTGAATTAAAAGATCAAATCTGCTCATCTTGGTTTGCTCCAGTTGGATCTGCCAGTGATTATCCTTTTCTATCAGGGTGGGTCATTTATGGAGAGGTATGATGATATTATGCTAAAAATGTTTCTGTAGTTTTGAAGAAGAATGCAGTTTTGGTGCGTCTAACATGCATATGCCAGTTAGCTTGCAGTGGATCATGTGCCGGTCCATCTGATGAAATATCTCCTATATATTCGTTATGGGCAACGTTCATTGGCCTTTACATAGCTAACTATGTTGTTGAGCGATCAACTGGGTATGTTATAATAATTAATTAAATCTTTAATTCTGTGTACAATACATTGGTACATCTGTTACATTTAGAAATCAGAATTTTAGGAAAATATTTGAATTGCACTCTGCATTATTACCTTCAATTTTAGAAACTTTGAATTGTTAAATTTAGCATTTGGCCTATAATCAACATAGTACCAAATGTCTGACAAAGAAACTTGTGATGCATTTTTTTGTTGTTAGATGCCTACATACTACAAAGAAACTCACGGATTGTTTTCATAGTTAGCTTACTAGTCTTTCTGTTATTTATTAATTGTGATTGATTCACCAAACATTTTTGTTTATGAATGTGCATGTTATTTTTTAAGCTTCTCTATTTTTCTTAAGGTGCACTCATACATCATCCCTACTTAACAGATGGGCTCTAACTCACCCCTTGTCAATTTCGGAGCATGAAAGGTTGAAAAAGCAGGTGGAACCTGATTTCTTGGATATGGTTCCTTGGTATTCTGGGTGAGTTTCTAGAGATGAAAGAAGTTTTGGTCTATGATCCAAGAAGCACATTACCTCATCCTTTCTGTTTACACATTTTTGCAGGACTTCAGCTGACTTGTTCAAGACAGTATTTGATCTATTAGTTTCTGTAACACTTTTTGTTGGTCGTTTTGATATGAGGATGATGCAGGTAAAACAATAGAAGGTGCTTAATCCTACTTTTTTGTCGTATATATGAATCCTTTCACATATTTAGTCTGTACTGTCTTCATTAGATTCAGTGGAACTATACTACTTTTTAAATGTGGAAAACCCAACTTACGTGGCAAAAGACGAATACACTTGCCCCTAGCGCCCCTGCCAGCCCACCCCAGGATCAACACGGAGGACGTAAATCATGGTGACTAAGAAGGCAAGTGGCAAGTGGGGTGAGTTTACACGGGTTGCAGGGATTTACACCCACTAGCCCCGAGATTCGACCCCAAGACCTTATGTGGCAATCAACCTGCCACTTACCAACTCAGCTAATTACGCGGGTTGCAGGGATTTACGCCCCGCTAGCTCCGAGATTCGACCCCAAGACCTTATGTAACAATCAACCTGCCACTTACCAACTAAGCTAAGCCTGTGAGGGCGGAAGACCCAACCTACACTTTTATGCTCAATTGTTTGTAGGCAACATAAACCAATAGTGAGTTGACTTGCAGTATTACTATCTTTTAAATTGTTGACACTGAAAGGATTCAAACATAAGAGCTCTCACTCCGATGCCATACTAAATTGAATTGAATTCCATACCCAAAGCTTGCTATTATACTTGATTTGCATAAATCCTTAACTACCAATATATTTGTTTATTTTAAAAGAAAATTTGGATGGGGACATCCTACCAGAATATCCAATATAGAGATTGAAAAGTCAAAAGTACACAGTATAGATACATTTCATAGGACACTAGGTTTCAAGTACCAGAGAGGGTGGAAGTACAATAGAAGAGCTTGTGCAGATTCAAATAAAGAGATATGATTACCAGTGCTGCAATTTCACTATTTACATATGAGACCATATTACCAGCAGAGGAAAAGAATGACTGATAGTTATTCTCTTTCTATACGAGAGAACTATCTAGAACATGTTACCAGTTACCACAAATAATGAATTTAAGAAACTTCAGTATAAAATGTGATACAAAGTTTGAAATCATGTTGCGTTTCAATTCACATAGGTGAAACCTATCATTACACCCGTAGACTGAAATTGCAACAACATCAACATGAAAAATTTATAATTAGTGTGAACCAAAGCCCATATTTGCATCACCCTTATTAAGAGATAGTGCTTACTTCTATTTTTTGTTGGAATCTACTGTGAAAGGATTATGACATGTTACTCATAGACATACTCAACTCATGCCCATCTTCACGGTCTTCAAATTCATCCTCGGTGGATTTTTTCATTAGTTGACCTTTTATATTGTTTTTTCTCTTGTGTTTGTTAATGTTGGTAACTTTCTTTAAGCTAAACTTTTCATTCATTTAATATACTTTCTTGTGAATTTTAAGAGTCTTTCAAACATCATGTATGGTATTCACTGACAAGTTGCCTATACAAACATATTATCTTGACAACCAGATACATTTGTAGGTATATTTGCTATGTGCTCCTTCCTATACACTCCCTGATATCATTTTTTCACACAACTTGCATTTAATTTTATCGAAGTTCTTAGGATCAGTCAACATCCCAAACTCTCATCCGATGTCATTTGACTTTCTCCTAAAAATCTCGGATTTAGGTTGAGTGATGGATGCCTATTGTTCGCCATTGTAATTGTGATTACCTGAAAAGTGATTTAAGAATAAATTTATAGGATATAAATCAATAAAAAATATTAATATAAATCAGTAAAAAATATTATTAGAATATAGATGTAATTTATATGGATTAAATAATTAATAAAATATATTTTATTTTTTTAATATTTTAAATATAAAATTATGAATATAAATATGATTTATATGAATTAATAAGATTTGTTAGATTTTTTTAATTTGAAATATAAAATATCAGAATATAAATTAATTAATAATATTTATTAGAATTTTTAAATTTGAAATATACTATTATTAGAATATAAGTAACTTAATAAAATTTATAAAAAGATTTTAATTTTAAATATATTTTTTTATATAATTTATTAGGATAATTTAATTAGGATGTATAAAAGCCTATTAAAATTACCCTATTTAAGAGTCAGAATATAAATGTGATTTATACAAATTAATGAAATTTATTATATATTTTTAGCATTTTAAATATAAAATTGTGAATGTAAATATAATTGATATGAATTAACAAAATTTATTAGAATTTTTTAATTTTAAATATTAAATGTCAGAATATAAATTAATTAATAATATTTATTAGAATTTTGAAATTTGAAATATAATATTATTAGAATATAAATAACTTCATAAAATTTATAAAAAGATTTTAATTTTAAATATTTTTTTATATATAATTTATTGGGATAATTTAATTAGGGTGTATAAAAGCTTATTTAAATTACCCTATTTAAGTGATAATTGTTGAATTAATTAAATAATACATAAATTTAAAAAATAATAAATAAATTAAAACAAGAATGCGTGTTGAATGCCACGCGCGACGTGGCATAGCTGCTCAGAACTCTAGCGGCAGCGAGCGGTTTCCTGGACGTGTCTGGGTCGTCGGACAAGTCGTCGGAAGCTTCCGGAGGCACCGGACGCTTTTGGCGCTAGGCGCGCCCTCGATGCTTCTTGCGCCGTCGGAAACCTCAGGTGCCGCCAAAAGCTTCCGGCAACCCAGACGAGTCCCATGACGCTGGAAGCATCACGGGAGGCGAAAAAAATTGCTTCAAAATATAAAATAAATTTAAAAACTTACAGCTCTTCCGGAGAAGGCGAGAGGCAGTCGAAACGGTGAGATCGAATAAGGTTTTTAGCCGTTTAGGGCTTTAAATTGAAAAAAAACATTTTAAAAAAATTCCTAAATTTCCGCGACGTCGAGCGTAGTCCGGCGTCGCCTAGGCGGCTGGGCTGCCTAGGCTTGACGCCTAGCACCTTTCCGGTGCGGGTGCCGGCAGTCGAGCGCCTAGGTGGCGCCTAGATAGCCACCTAGGGTGCATTTTAGAACATTGGTAAAGATGATAGAGAACTCAGGTTTTAAGTTAAGATATATAGGAAAGGATAAACTAAGAAATGGAGTGGGTATCGTTGTAGATAGTTCGTTGAAGGATGAAGTTGTAGGAGTAGTTAGAAAAGGGGATCGAATTATAACCCTTAAGATAATAGTGGCGAAAGAAACTATAAACATAATTAGCGTATATGCACCGTAAGTAGGATTAGATGAAGCTACCAAATCAAGGTTTGAGGATGACTTAGATGAAGTATTACAAAACATTCTGCCAAATGAAATGATTTTAATAGGAGGTGATCTAAATTGGCATGTCGGAGTGAAAAATGAGGAATATGAGAGAGTACATGAGGGTTATGAGTTTGGAACGAGAAATGAAGAAGGGAAAACTATATTAGATTTTTACCGTATATTAGCTAATATATTTTTTAAGAAAAGAGAATAACTCTCAGTGGCGTTCAAAAGTGAGAATAATAAATCGCAAATTGACTTTCTTATGGTTAGAAAGAAGGATAGAAAGATTTGTAAAGATTGCAAGGTCAACTTTGGAGAAAGCTTAACTACCCAATATAAGTTAGTAGTGTTGGATATATGCCTCAAATATAATATAAATAGAAAGAAAATATATACGACTCCTAGAATTAAGTGGTGAAAGTTAAAGAATGGGAAGCAAAAAATATTTAAGGAAAAGGTAGGAGTACAAGTATTAGGTGAAATATATGGTGACTCTAATACTGTTGATGTTGCAAGGTTGCAAATATAGTCCCATATTGAAAACATATGGGAAAGACCATGGGTATATAAGATAAAAATATCTCCATTGATATGAGGTCTTTTGGGTATAACCCAAAAATAAAACCATGAGGGCTTAAGCCTAAAGTGGACAATATCACACTATTGTGGAGCTATCTAAATTCTTTTGGTCATAACAAATTGTATCAGAGTTCGGACTACCAGAAGATCTAACCGTCAACTGTGCACAAGAGTTATGATTTAATCGAGCCATGTAAGTAGAATATTGACCTCGAACAAAGGAAGTGGGGACTCTCATGTCCGGATCAAGAAGACCAGACACCAGGCAAGAAGTCCTAGTAGGTCGGTTGGATCGAGGGGCAAGAAGTCCTAGTTGTGGCTAGGCAAGGAAGTTATAGTAGGTCAGTTGGACCGAGGGACAGGAAGTCCTAGTTGCGGCTAGGCAAGGAAGTCTTAGTAGGTTGGTCGGACTGCAAGGCAAGAAGACCTGGTGGATTGAGAATCAGACGTTAAACGGATAGGCTTTTCCACTTGAGGGGGACCCTGTGGTCCTTTGTTTGAGGGAAGGATTGCTGGGTTGTAAGGTTACAAATATAGTCCCATATTGAAAACACATGAGAAAGATCACGAGTTTATAAAAGAAAGATATCTCCATTTGTATGAGGCCTTTTGGGTATAGTCCAAAAATAAAACCATGAGGGCTTAGACCCAAAGTGGACAGTATCACACCATTATGGAGATATCTTAATTCTTTTGGTCCTAACAAATACGACATGGGATAAGATGGTATCAAAGTTGAAATAGTAACTGAGAGTGTACACGGTGAATCAAAGGGACATGCACCACTAAATAAGGAATCTTGGTAGTGGAATAAGAAGGAATAAGAGAAAGTAAAGGAAAAACGAACAACTTATAAGGAATTATATATTTGTAAGAACTAGAAAAATTTTAAAAAATATATAATAACTAAGAAAGAGGCTTAGAAAGTAGTGAATGAAGCAAAGAATGAAACTTTTGAACGATTATATCAAAAATTAGATACAAAGAAGGGGAAAGAGACATTTATAGAATAGTTAAAGTGAGAGAAAGGAAGACAAAAGATCTTATCTAAATAAAATGTATTAAAGATGAATGTAAGGGCATCCACAACGCTACATCGTTATAACACTTACCACCTCATCAAAAAGCATGGGTCCACTGCCACATACTCATTATAACAACATCCTTCTTTCACCCACATTCCTTTTAACATTAACACTCATTATTTATGGGTCTCACAATCCACTCAATTATCTTAAAATTATATCATATTAAATAAATACATTTTAAATATATTTTAAAATATTTAAATTATTATTATTATTTTTAATAATAATCTTACTTTAAAAATATAATTTTTTTTTTCAAAAATAATATTATTTTTTAATATATATTTATTAAATAAAATAGATGTTTGTGAGAAAACAAAATTTCAAAGTTGGGAAAACAAAATTACAACTAAGCGGCTAAATTATAAAGTTGAGAAAACGAAATTTATTTTAAGTTACCATGTAATTATAAAATTGAAATACAACAATAACTTAAATAAACTACACTATGATGAAATTAAAAATAATATATGAAATACTAATTTACGGATTGTTGTTGTATTGCCCCCCAATATGCTCAACTAAGTCAGCACGAAGTTGGTGATGAACTTGAGTGTCACGTAGTTCAGAATTTGTTCGAAGATAATCTTGAAATCCTTGGTTTGAGCCATGGATAGGTTGTGCGGGTTCGTCACCTTCATCGTTGTACCAATTTGTCATGTTACCTCCCTCATCCTCAACAATCATGTTATGCAAAATAATGCATGCTAACTTGATTTGTTTTAAATTTTTCCTATACCAATAACGAGTTGAACCTCTGACAATTGCCCATCGAGATTGGAGCACCCCAAATGCCCGTTCGACATCTTTTCTTGCAGATTCCCGTCTTTCTTTAAACAACTTCCTCTTGGATCCTCCGGGCAAGGAAATGCCTTAACGAAAGTAGCCCACTCGGGATATATTCCATCTGTTATATAATAACCCTTCGTATATGTAGTGTTCACTGTGAAATTAAGCTCCGGCGCATTTCCTTGTAAGACGTTGTTGAATATGGAAGATTCATATAACACGTTAATATTGTTACGTGAATCGGCGACCCCAAAAAATGCATGCCATATCCACAAGTCATGAGATGCGCTCGCTTCAAGTACGATTGTTGGTGACCTATGCCCCCTTGTAAATTGACCTTTCCAAGCAACTGGACAATTTTTCCATTTCAGTGCATACAATCAAGGCTACCTAACATACCAAGGAAGCCGTGTCTCTCATCATGCATTGAAGAAGACGTTGAACATCATCAGCATTTGGTCTTCTCAAGTACCTATCACCAAATATTTTAACCACGTATTCGCAGAAATTGAAAAGACACCTAATGGCAGTTGATTCACCCATACGTAGGTACTCGTCAAGATGGTCAGCGGGGATTCTGTAAACCAGTTGACGAATCGCAACGGTGCATTTTTGTAGTGGTGACAACCCTTTTCTTCTCACGACATTGCCCCTATGTTGAAAAAACACTAAATGATTCTCTAATGCATTCACTATGCGGAGGAATAACTCTCGTCGCATTCGAAATCGTCTTTGAAATATTTCATCGTGATACACCGGGTTTATAGAGAAATAATCATTGACTAGCCTCTCATGCCCGACTTCACGATTTCTTTGGATGAACTTTCTTCTTTTGCGTGTGTCCTCCCTCTGATATGCTTCCATAAGTTGTTGGTGTTGTTGAAGAACCAATAACATCAGTTCTTCACCTGGATCATAAGCTTGCCCATCGATTTCAACACGGACTTCGTCTTCGCTTGTCGAGCTAGAACTTGAGCTAGAGCTGCCTATAGAATGAGACATTTTTGGAGGAAACACGTTATAGTCAAATGAAAATCTCATAGCACAATGTGTCTATATATATTATTTTTCTCATGCAATAGTTAGTTTGCAACGGCCAGTTTGCAACGGCTAGTTGCAACAACTAGTTTGTAACTGCTAGTTTGCAGCGATTAGTTTGTAATGTATAGTTTGCAACGGCTAGTTTGCAGCGGCTAGTTTGTAATGCATAGTTTGCAACAACTAGTTTCTAACAGCTAGTTTCCAACGACTAGTTTACAACGACTATTTTACAAAATTATAATAATTGAAAATCACATTAATCAAAATGAGAAATACAATAGTTAAAACTTACAATCACTCGAAAATACAATAATATTAGAAAATGAACGTTGAGTAAACAATTTAGATATTCCATCTCGACCTAATATCCTGGCATAGATGTTCATGTATGATAAGCTGCTCCTTTGTCATCTGCGAGGTGTCTTTGTTCAATATTTCATACTCCTTCAACTTCAAGCGACGATTCTTAGCTTCAGATTTGGATAAGGCAACTTTTGCCTTAATCTCCTCTACTTCGAGTTACTTTTGTTTCAGATTGACTTTGGACTTCTTCACGCTTGTGTACTCAGTGAACTTTGCGAAAATATTGTTGTAGTTTAGTGTCAGATCCTCCATGGTTGATTTTACTATGTCTTTTCCCTTTTTTTTTGCTGCTTCTGTCCCATTGGGCGAGTATCTTCATCATCCAGGTCTATACTCACATCTTGGTTGGAGGAGGTGTTGCTTGCTCCCGACTTGAGGTCCTCGTCTTCTTTGTGGCCACAAAGTGATTAGCGGACTGTGGAGTAAACATTGAGCGGTCTTTGACAATTCTCCACACATGCTCGAGATTAAATGCAACGCCATTGTTTTCGGATCGATATTTTTCGTATGCATACCTCAATATATCTTCGTCACTATGACCACTTCGATATGAACTGTAAATACTATTGTAATTTGCGTTGAATCGATATACCTTCTTTTGAATTGTATTGTGCCAATGTGATCATATAACATTTGCACTTCTGATGTTTGAACCTGAGGATGATTCTCATTGTAGTAGCTTGCAACACGTCTCCAAAAAGCATCCGCCTTTTGATCATTGTCGATTATTGGATCATCGCTGATAGTGACAAAGCTTCTTGCTAAGACCTCGTCTTCAGCCTTTGTCCAATTTGAACGCTTTCTTGTACCCTCATAATTTGAAACCGTTTTTTCAAAATTGACCATCTCAATTGGGGATTCATGGTCGGAAAGTTGAGTCTCCGGGACAAAAGTTGGAGTTGCAGGTTCATTCGACATCGGAGGAGTGAAAGACATACCAGCTGTGTGCGGGGTACCATATCCATGAACAACCGACGGCGTGAAATACAGATGACTCATGTTTTGCCAATATTCGGCTAGAACTGGTTGATATGGACTTCGAGGGGCATAATTTGGATGATTCATAGAATTTCCAAAACCTTGGAAATTTTGTGGAGGAAACGACATATGTGGAAATGGATGTGAGTATTGATAATTTGGTGGAATTTGTGGATTTTGGGAAGATGAATATTCTTGCGGGTTGTTTGTAGAATTCAAGAAATTTGTAAAAAATGCCTTATTATTTTCATCCATTTCAAATTGAAAATAAGATTGTAGGAACTTAAAAGAATAGATGGAGAGAATATTAGAGAGTGGAATTGGAGAGTTTAGTGAGTTGGAAAGAAAATATGTGTATACATTGGTCGGTATTTATAGATGGAATTTTGAACTAGCCGTTAAAAAATAGTCGTTAAAAATAATCGTTAAAAAACTAACCATTTTATTTAATTTTTAATTTTAAAATTTATAAATTTTTAATAAATAAAATTAAAATATATATATATATACACACGGGGTGGGCCAGTCGGGCCCACCCTATGTTTGCTTGAACGCGTTCAAGCGGAGGGGTTTAGAACACCCCTCCATAATGGTTTTAATGTCGAAGTGACGTTATAACATGAATCGCAGCGTTGAAGTTGCTCTAATAGGGTACTAGTAAACGATAGAAAAATAAAAGAGCAGTAGAAGAGGTATTTTCATCAACTTTTGAATAAAAGTTTATGTGCCCAACCTAACTTAGGTAATTAAGTAGGTCAAATGAGTATAGAAATTTAAATTTTTATCATAGAATCTAAACCGCAGAAGTAGAATAAGCTTTAAATGAGATGTATAATGGAAAAACTGTTAGACTAGATGATATTCTGATAAAGGTATGGAAGTGCTTAAGAAAGCAAGGTATTGAATGACTTACAAAATTATTTAACATGATATTGAAAACGAAAAAAATGCTCCTAGTTCCCTTATATAAGAATAAGGGAGATATATAAAATTGTGCAAATTATAGGGGTATTAAGCTAATGAGTCATACCATAAAACTTTGGGAAAAAGTAATAGAAAAAAGATTAAGGAAGGAGATCACGGTGACTGAAAATCAATTTGGGTTCATGCTTGGAAGGTTGACAATAGAAGCTATACATCTTTTTAGACAACTAATTGAAAAATATTGGAGCAAAAACAAGATCTACACATAGTATTCATTGACTTAAAAAAAAACTTATGATAGAGTTCCAAGAGAAATTATATGGAGAATTCTCAAAAAGAGAGGTGTTAGCGTAACATATATTAATTAATTAAGGATATGTATGAGGATGTAATGACTAGAGTAAAGACTTTAAGCGAAGTAACTGAAACATTTCCAATAAAGATAGGGATTAGCTCTAAGTTCCTATCTTTTTACACTAATTATGGATGAACTTACTACACACATTCAAGACACAGTACTATGATGCATGTTGTTTGTAGATGATATTGTCTTGATAGATGAAACACGTGAAAGAGTAAATGCTAAACTAGAATCTTGGCTGGAAACACTAGAAGGGAAAGGTTTTAGGCTTAGTAGAATAAAGACAAAATATATGAAATTTAAGTTTAACAATATTAAACGTAATGAGACAATTGTTAAGATAAGAGATGATGAGTTGCCCAGGAACTGAGATTTTAAATATTTAGGATCATTTTTGCAAAATGATGGAAGGATTGAGAAAGATGTCTTACATAGAATACAAGCAGGTTGACTGAAATGGAGACGAGTGTTGGGTGTTTTATGTGACCCCAAGATATCTTTAAAACTTAAAGGAAAGTTCTACAAAACCATAGTTAGACCTGCTATGTTATATGGGGCCGAATGTTGGGCTATGACTCGAGCATATGAGTAGAAGATGAGAGTTGCAAAGATGAGGATGCTAAGGTGGATGTGTGGACATACGAGGATGGATAGAATAAGAAATGAGAGCATTAGAGAGAAAGTCGGAGTTATATCTATTGAGGGAAAATTCTGAGAGACACGTTTAAGATGGTTCGAGTTGTACTTAGACGCTCAATAAATATTCCAGTTAGACGATGTGAAACTATAATAAACACACACATCAAATGAGGAAGAGAGAGACCAAAAAAGACTTGGTTAGCAATAATAAAACAAGATAAAATTTATTTAAGTATAGATGATGATATAGTAGGAGATAGAGTTTATGACGTAAAAGGATCCATATAGCGGACCCCATCTAGTGGGATAAAGTTTGGTTGTTATTGTTGTCGTTGTTGTTGACACATTGAACTTATTTGCTATTTAAGGGTAAGTCATGTATATTTGACCCTTTCTAGACCCTGTGTTGGAGGGAACCTCATGCACTGAGGTATCATTCCTATCATGTCATAATGATGAAGTTGAGCAATCATTGAAGTTTTGCATTTGGGAATTACTTTAAATCTTGAAGCATCTAATAACTTCACTATTTCATGGTGAGTATAATAAGTTTTCTAGTTGCTGTAATGGATTCTAATTGTAGGGTTAAAGTATCTGTATCTTACAACATAGTGAATTTGGATTGAAACTAGATTTGGGTTTACCTTTTCAGGGTAACTGATCCAGTTTCTTTAACCAAGTAATGACTGAACCATGCAAATTGAGTCTATTATATCAGAAGTATTTTGTTCATTACATTATTTCTTTTTGTTTCTGTATTCCATTGTTTTGGTTTATTGCTGGTTTAGCCTCCTACAATGTAATCCTGGTCAAAACTTTTCCATTCTCATTAGTTTGTGCATTCTTTGGAACCAGGCTGCGATGAGCAATAAACCTGAAGAAGCAAAAGATGGTGATCTGTTCTATGATCACCTTAACGATCGAGATGAGCTGTGGTTTGATTTTATTGCAGACACTGGGGATGGTGGAAACTCATCTTATGCAGTGGCTCGACTATTGGCCCAGCCTTCCATTCAGATTAAGTCTAGCAACTCCATCTGTGTTCTTCCCCGTGGTGATCTACTTCTTATTGGAGGAGATCTGGCGTAAGCTAGTCTAACCTTTGTCAGCGATATTCTTTAGCAAAACAGTATTCGAGAAAGTAAAAGGCCTAAGCAAAATAATCTAAATTGCTCATCAAGCTGTCTAATGACCTGAGATAGTTTTTATATTTATGATTTTGAGCTCTGGTACATGCTATATTTCACAGAATAAATATAGCATCAATAAAATATATTGGCCTAGAAATCTTACAAGTGCTTTGCGCAATTTTTGTGAAAAACTACATTCCTCATTAACATGAATCCGTATATGGTTTGTGATTCTTTAATGCAATCAATATTCATGAGACTGCAACCCATTGGTTGACCGGTTGTAATATTTCAAATTTTTAATACTAATTTGTTGAAAATGCAGAAACAACGAATAAAACCTATAGTATATAGCAGTGCTAACTTTCTGCTCTATATTTCTGGTGTTTTTTTTTTCACGAGAGAGCATGAGTATCAGATGAAGGAGACAAAACCGTCAAGTGGTTATAGATAAAGCAATTAGAGGAGATTTTGTTCATTCATTTAGTCTATAGTTAACTGTCATCAAAAACCAAAACGCCATTACTGGTATACCCAAACTTTTTTAATAGCTGATATCATATATGAACAACTAACGTATCCATCCAATCTCTATGGAAATACTATTTTCTCGATGATTCTAGGTTAAAGTTATCTATCTGCAGCTAACTATGCTGTTAACTCATAATCTTAGAATCAAATCAAGATCTAATAACTTGATTGTCACCTCTACTTTTGATTTCTCTCATTGTAATGCTAGGAATATTCATTCCTCTAATGTCATTGCTTGTGAATTCTCTAGTTCCCTCTCTCCTCTCTCCTTTCCTTTCCCTTTTTCATGTTTTTACTGCTTTTGGGATGACTTTAAATAGTCGTTATGGACAACTCCAGATATTGTGTCAGAGAAAAATACACTTGATTTTTTGCTCAATAGGGAGTTAATCCTTTGACAGATTGGTTTGATTGGAGAGGTATAAAAATATCTAGTGGAAAGTATTTTTGTCAATTGATGGAACTCTTCTTCTCAAAAATCCGTACAAAGTTAACTGGCTTAGTCTTGAAGGCTAGCTGCTTGTATTCCTTGATGATTTACAAAATATGCCTGTTGTTTTGATATCTAATTCTAAAGAATGAAGACAATCAAATTAAATGGTTGTTACAAAGGACAACGATTTTCTGCTAGACCATGTGGTCTACATACTTTTTCTTGACAGATTCCATATAGCACCTTCCCACTGATTAATTGTTATGCATCTAATCTTTTGATTGCATGTAAATTATTGATTTAAGTCAAACAAAATCCAGAATGTAGTCTTTGTTTATAGTCAAAGTTTGTGTTATGTCATTTGGGCTATAACTTGAAGAATATTTCCAAGTGTAGAATTATGATTGCCAATTTGGATGTGTAATTACTGATTCTTGTGATTTAGATTGATTATCGATGAGTTAAAATTTCCAGAATAAATAGTTCCTAGGGACGTGTTAATAGTTTTATAGATGTTATACTTCCAAGTTAACTTTGCTAATTTAGTTATTGCACAGGTATCCTAACCCTTCAGCATTTACTTATGAGAGGCGATTTTTCTCTCCATTTGAATGTGCTCTGCAACCTCCACCTTGGTACAAGTCTGAGCATATAGCATTCAATAAGCCAGAGGTTCCTTATGGAATTTCAGAACTACGTCAGTATGATGGGCCTCAGTGTTTCCTAATTCCTGGAAATCATGGTACTTTCTAGATGAAACATGCATGAACCCTGAAATTATGTCTTTAATATTATCACAATGATTTCGTTACTTCATGACAATTCATTAGTTATTTTATTTCCACATGAGGTATAAGTAATTAACTATTTAGGGTGCCAACTAGCTCAGTTGGTAAAGGTCCTTGAAAGTTGTTGCCAAGGTTTGGGGTTGAAATCTACATTCACCCACATATGTGTGACTGTGTGAGTGCTTGTGGGCTCTCATAACTATCTTTTCGAAAAATTAACTGTAGTTACTGTAAATGCAGTTCTTAGCATTTTGTCATTTTTGGTAAGGGAGACCAAAATTGATTTTAGGACAATTTTCACATCTACAGACTGGTTTGATGGGCTACATACTTTTATGAGATACATATGTCACAAGAGCTGGTTGGGTGGGTGGCTCTTGCCTCAGAAGAAAAGTTATTTTGCCTTGCAACTTCCAAAGGGATGGTGGGTATTTGGTCTTGATCTAGCTCTACACTGTGACATTGATGTTTACCAGTTCAAGTTTTTTGCAGAGCTATGTAAAAACAAGGTACATTTTGCTTCTATTTTACTCAGTTGCAGTATAGCATCACATTGCTCTATTTTTTGTCACAATAGCCTGTTCTTGCTTATTGAACTAAGGGAATTCAGCATAGAAGGACAGAAGCTCTCGCGCTTTAGATTTTTCTGTTGCCAAGTTTTAGCTACCTTTTTGGACTATGAATCACTTGTACCAATATTCAAGCCATCTGATAATGATTACTTCTAAATAAAAGTTTGTGGTTTTTTGGTTGGTGTGATGTGCAAGGAAAGGGTTAACACATTCAGCAATGGTTAAAACCTCAATCAATTATGTCTGTAGGTTTAGAAATTGTAGTATAATATTTTTTAAATATATATATTTAAAATTTATAATATTTTCATATAAATCAGGTAATTCATTTAAAAATTTGAAGTATTATTTTTCACAAAACATATATATTAATGTTTAATAATTGTATTTTATCCTCTCATACTTGCAAGGTCTCCATAGGTTGGTGAGAATGACTCTGTTATTGTCATGACACATGAGCCAAACTGGTTACTTGATTGGTACTGGAATGAGACTACTGGGAAGAATACATCTCACTTAATTCGTGAATACCTGAAGGGAAGATGCAAACTTAGAATGGCAGGAGATTTACATCATTACATGCGCCATACTGTCATTCTTCCTTCTTCAAAGAAATCTGTTCATGCACAACACCTTCTTGTAAATGGTTGTGGTGGGGCCTTTTTGCATCCGACACATGTCTTTCAGGATTTCAAGGAATATGATGGAGTTTTTTATGAGAGAAGGGCTACATACCCATCCTTTGATGATTCGAGTAAGGTGAAAATTAGTCTTCTTTAGTTTTCACATTTTTTTTGCCAAATACCAAATTTTTATTAATTGTCTTATATTTACCTCAGTGATTGAATATTTGTTTGATCCACTCACAATCTCTTTCAGATAGCATTGGGCAATATTCTAAAGTTTCGTAAGAAAAATTGGCAGTTTGATATAATTGGTGGTGTTATCTATTTCATATTGGTGTTCTCTACGTTCCCACAGGTGATGCTCCATCACTTATAGTTCTTTTTGTTTTTAACATTTTTCATTTGTAATATGCTGAAAGTACAACTTATTAGAATAATTTCCCTAGGAAATATACTCACACAGTTAGTCTTTAATTTTTAAGTTTTATTCTATCAAGGGACTAATCATTTTACCGAATTAGAACAATCTTAAAGACATGTGCCTTTTCTGAAAAAGTGAACCAATATTGGCATAGTATACCTTGTTGAGAGATGACAGCCAGTGGGCGACACCATGCAAAGGAATAAACAATCTCATTTAGAAGGTAAAAAAATGTTGACTAAGCGTGGTCTTCTCAACAAGTTATAGAACTAAGAGAATTTAATTATTTTACCACTGTTAATGAATGACAGTATCCTCCTAATTTCATGCCTGATTCTCCACATACTCTATCCTAATTTACCACGATAAAGTACCATATTAGCTTCATATTCTTTTCCCATTCACGTGACTTCCTTACCTTTTATTGGATGTATCCACTTGAATAAAACAAGACTTAGCACAACGAACAAAATTAGTTATTATTCTCTTTCTCTATTCTTAAATCAGTGTCTGAGCACTAGGTTTATCTATCTTGGCGTGACAATTAAAAATGATTGAACTGTATATTATCCTCTTCAATTTATCGAGGTTATACATAGATAATCTGGAAGCTAACCTGAAAGAGGCATCATTAATATTGTATTGAATCCTCAGGAAAGAATACAAATGTATCAAAAGTAAAAATATAAAATTCTTAAACCAAGCCCTGCAATACTTTTTTTTTCTCTTCACTTGTTTCAAGAAATCGATAGATCTCAAGATAATCTTGGAATCCTCAATTTTACTGGGTTATGCATTGACTTGAATGAGGTTCTAAGCGCTGGTTCACTGGTTGAACCAATGGGTCAATCATCGGTCTGGAAGTTGACTCAGGGATTGACCAGGTCAAGTTTATTGGTCTGACTGACCTAGATTTGGTGTTAAATAAGGATAAAAAGGGGATTTTTGTTTTTTTTCCAAAACACGCTATATTAACATAATTCTATTGTGTTGGACTATGTTATGATCTGAGAAATTGCATATTAACCAACGTGGATTGATACCCTTACTTGTTTGTCATGCAATAACTTTTGTCTTTTCAAAAGCAGTATAGTTCATATATTCATTCTCAACTGTCAGTAATCCCTAAGTAAACTATTTGATATCGGATCCTGTAGTTTCTCTTCAAAAAGGTCTGGTTCAGACATTGCCTCTGCTAGTAAATTGTTCGAAGTATAATGTTTTGTACAAAAATCTGATAATTTTACAATCTGGCCCGTTCAACTGATTTTTTCATGGTCACTTGGTTTACAGTTTGCTCAGAACCCAGCTGGACTGACCAGTTTTTTCTAAGTTGATTGCATATCTCATTTTGTTACTTGACCAGACTGGATTTGCTGCTGGTTCCAGGCTTCTTAGATGACCGGCCAATCTGATCTGGTTGAGATAACTTTGCTTTATTTCCACGTGGCGGTTACAAAAGAAAATGGACAAATCTATGGAAAAACTAGGATTCAGTTCATCATCTTTCTTTAAGTTACATATGTCCAGCTTCAAATGTGAATTTTTATTCTAAGATCTCACTATACTAGATCTCAAACACTCACCTTTTGGTGTTTGCTATTGCAGTGTAATGTTGTACAAATATTACAAGAAGATTCTTGGGCTGGTCGCATAAAGAGCTTCTTGTTTAGAATGTTCAATGCTTTTGTTTACATGTTGCAACACTCGTATGTGTCTTCAGCAGGAACTCTCATATTGATATTGTCATCATATTCATTTGTTCCTGCAAAGTTATCACGTAGAAGACGGGCTTTACTTGGTTTTGTTCATGTGTTTGCCCATATGGTTGCCTCATTTATTCTAATGTTGCTGTTGGAGTTGGGTATCGAGATGTGTATTCGTAATCATCTTCTAGCAACTTCAGGTGCATAAATATTCTCATATTTTGACTAGTAGTCTACACAAGAAAACCACTTCATTTGTCCGCTATGTGCATGATTGCAAGTCTGATAATAACATTCACTATTTTTGCTGCAAATTAACATACCTATTGCTTCAAGTCTTTCAGTTAAAGATCTATTATGGTAGTTATAGCAAAATTTTGAAGCCTCTATGCAAAAAGTAGTTCAAATACACAATCGATGTTATTAGGTACTAAAAGAGAAAGTTAGGGACATTTGACTCCAATAATTGGAATATAAATATGCATCTAATGCTTGTTTCTTAAGTGTTCAATCCAAACATTGACTATCATGCTCTTCTTATCAAAGGTTATCACACACTCTATGAATGGTACCAGGCAATGGAGAGTGAGCATTTCCCAGATCCTACTGGTCTCCGTGCTCGCATGGAGAAATGGACGTTTGGACTTTATCCAGCATGCATAAAGTACCTCATGTCCGCCTTTGATGTTCCAGAGGTAATTCCTATTTATGCCTCATGATTCTGCATTTCTTCATCTTTCTTCGTGATAAAATTCATGGAAGTTTTGCAGTTGATGGCTGTTACTAGAAGTAACATATGCAAAGGAGGTATGGAGTCCTTATCCCGTGGCAGTGCCATCATCTACTATGCCTCTGTGTTTCTTTATTTCTGGGTGCTTTCCACCCCTGTTGTATCTCTTGTATTCGGGAGCTATCTGTACATATGTGTCAATTGGTTACGATTACACTTCGATGAAGCTTTCTCATCACTCCGGATCGCAAATTACAAAGCTTTTACTCGCTTCCACATCACCACTTCTGGCGATCTTGAGGTCTTCACTCTTGCAGTTGACAAGGTAATGCCTTCTTTTGTACATCATATCACAGCTTAAAAAGGTCTAGTTGATATCTTACACACCGAAACCACATATTTCTTGATTGTTCAATACACACATTCCATAGGACAACAAAAATAAAAAACCATTCATCTCGGAAAGTTCTGCTGAACAGGTTCCGAAAAGTTGGAAACTAGATCCTGATTGGGATGCGGAAATAAGACAACCACGGCAACTTAGCCATCAGAGAAGGTTCCCTAGCAAGTGGAAGGCTGCCTCAGGCACAGACCCTGTCAACTCAGTGAGAGTGGTAGATCACTTTGTCATCAAAAGAACGAAGGCCGTTCAATAATCTCCCTACTTAATGTTTTTTTTCGTGGCCGGACGATTTATTCTTCTTCTCGTCAACAAGTTGCTCATGCTGAAAGCTCAATGCAACTGTATGTCAATAGTTCCAAATAGGGATGGGAGATGTATCCAAGTCTGAGGCCAGTGTAATGTTTCATCATGAATTTCTTTGGTTTTATAGCTTGTGCTAGTCATAGAAAGAGATTACACATAGCATCCTTTTAAGCAAACAATATCCATCATTTGTGGGCTCTGATATTGCTAATTTATTTTTCTCACTGCTCAATTTTTTTGTTGTGTTTAGTTGGTAGGAAATACTTATTTGATATAGCTTCATTTTGTTTCAATTTCCAAAGAATAGATATACCTATGGGACAATAATGAGGCCCACTCTATCCCTTTTTATATTAGTAGTAATTGTAGACAAGAACAACTTAGTGAAGTTCTACTCAAGAGTGAATTTAACAAGATTGCTTATATGCATCATACTCCCAAAACAAAACCAAAAGTACGTTGTCCACGTCCACCCCCTTTGTATCGGCCTGGCCTTGCCTACCTCATGCTTGCCGTCATGTCCTTCAACATCGGATCTTCATCATTGCTGTTGCCGTTGCCGGCCACGCCATGGGGTTTCTTGGTTTTGCCAGCTCTGAGGGTTCCTGAAGGAAACAAAGGACTACTCTTAAGGCGGGAGACCAACGGCCTGCAGTTGATGCACCGTGCATGAAACACTTAACCGCAAGCAATCAATAAGGTATTGTTGATCAGTGAGTGCCATAAGATCAATTTGGTTGTGTTTAAGCTTCTTTTTCTTTTGGAACCTTAATTTTATATATATATATATATATATATATATATATATATATTTGGGTTATGTATGAACATTATTATTATTATTATTATTATTATTATTTTGTAATTTTGGTTGGATTATTCACTGTTAATTTGTGCTTTTTTATTGATTGTAAGTTGTAAGTAGAATTGAAGTACTAGAAAATCAAATTTTGAGAGACAAAAGGGAACTTTGCATATGGAATACATATACTACAAACTTTTTTAGAAATTATTTTTATAATATTTAAAATTAATTGAACTAATTTATTTTATAAATAAAATAATTTAATGTCAATCATTTAGATATTTATATATCTCAGTTTTATCATGCCATCTATAATTAATGCCACTTATTTATATATAATTAAAGTAGACATGTTTGCTGTTTTCAAATGGTATTTATATGTAATTAAAGTCACACATGTTTGCTATTTTTGACATGCTATATAATAAATAAATACATTTTATTCAACTTTTTTTAGGATTTCAAAATTCTAGTTTTTTTTTCTAATATATATATATATATATTTTAAAAAATTACAAATTTCACAAGTCACACACACACACACACACAAAGAAATTCACAGATCAAACAAAAAATTTCCACTAAGGACTTATTTTAAAAAGGGGAACCAGATAACGGAATGAGTTGAAATTACCGCTTACTAGTTGCTTGTGCTGTTTACCACGGCGAGCGGAGGCTTATCTCAGCGATGTCCGACGGAGCCAAACCGAGGAAATCCAAACTCTGCTTCTCTTCCTCATCTTCCCCTTCCTCCTCAACCCTAACTCTAACCCTAGCCCTCAAGATGGCTCGCCGCTTCCTCCTGAAGCCCACCCTCGCCACGCTCCTCCTCCTCCTCTTCTTTCTCTACGTCCTCGCCCACACCCTCCTTTCCCCCTCCCCTTCCCTCCCCTCGTCCTCCATTACTCTCCCCCTCTCTCCGGTCCCCAAGATCTACCTCTACGACCTCCCGCCCAAGTTCACCTACGGCGTCGTCCGCAGCTACCTCCGCGCCCGCGACTCCCCCGATCCCCTCGACGACGCCGATCTCCGCTACCCAGGCCACCAGCACTCTGCAGAGTGGTGGCTCTTCTCCGACCTTTTCTCCGACGCCCGGCCCGCCTCCTCCCCCCTCCGGCGGACCCTGGATCCCGATGACGCGGATCTCTTCTACGTCCCCTTCTTCTCCTCCCTCAGCCTCATTGTCAATCCGATCCGCCCGCCCGGGGACTCCGCGGGCGGATCCACGGAGTACAGCGACGAGGGGATGCAGGAGGAGCTGGTGGAGTGGCTGGAGGAGCAGGAGTATTGGAAGCGCAATCGGGGGAGGGATCACGTCATAGTGTGCCAGGACCCCAATGCGCTTTACCGAGTGATTGATCGGGTGAGGAATGCGGTGCTCCTGGTTTCGGACTTCGGGAGGCTCCAGCCCTATCAGGCGTCTCTTGTTAAAGACGTGATCTTGCCATACTCTCACCGGATCAATTCCTACAAGGGAGAGGTTGGGGTCGAAAATCGGCAATCTTTGCTGTTTTTCATGGGCAACCGGTACCGAAAGGAGGTGAAACACTCTCTTTTACTCTTCCTCCTTCTTTCATTCCTAATCAATTTGAATCGAATTGATTAATTTCTTTGCAGCAGTGGAATAGACAGTAAAAATTGTAGAATAATTTGATGTTTGCAACTCTGTCCGAACTTTTATCGACTCATAGAGGAAATTTGTTGAATGTAGACACATAATTGTTAAAGTTCCACATTTCATGTTGTCTCTAGAATCCTTTTTGGAAGAAAAAAGAATATCCTGGCAAAGAATTCACAAACGATGATATTGAAAAAGAGATAGTACAGATGCATTCCATCATGGCTCTTCAACTGTCTTCCAATAAATAAATAGACAACTAGGAAAGTGCTGCAAATGCTTAAGTGATTCTGAGTAGGTTATATATATATGTATTTAACTTGTTATATTTATTTCCTTTCTATTTCTTAAGCATTTTCCTTTTCTTATTTGTGTAATTTTTATTTGTAACGTGATGTGTGGAATGTGAATCCATCAGTTGACCATATGCTTTTTATTTTGAGCTAAATTTATGAGGATGTAGTGGAAACAAGATTGATGATGTTGAGCATCAAAAGCCTTCTTTATTTTAGGTTAAAGTTATTCATCATAGTTAATCGTTATAATATTATCACTCCAATGGTTTCCAAGATTGTTTTATCTGTGCTTTCTAGCAATATCTTTGACAACTTTTTATTATCCGAATATAGAGAATATATTTTTGAAATATATCTGCTGAATATCCTTAAATGTAAATTTTCTGGGGTCCTATCCATTTGGGATATACGGTTGAAGAAAGACACAGTTACTTTGAGTCTTGAATTATAAATACAAATGAATCAAAAATGAAACAAAAGCCATTGGTGTTGACAAGAAGTCCCTTTATTATGCCTTTTAAATAATTAAGTTCACAGTAATTTAGTGGATTATTTGCTTTTATGAATTATGATAATTGGATTACTATCTTCCATGGAAATTGTCCTAACAAGGAGAATACTAGCTGCTATGTGGAAAATTAATTAAGATTTTCTGTAATTAGATTTCTGTCGTTTGTTATTAAGAAGTTTCCATGATCTAACTACTTACAAAATCTAGGGTGGAAAAGTGCGTGATACTCTTTTTCAAATCCTTGAAAATGAGAAGGATGTTATCATCAAACACGGCACACAGTCCAGGGTGAGTAGGCGAATGGCAACAAAAGGAATGCATTCATCTAAATTCTGTCTACATCCAGCTGGAGATACTCCTTCAGCTTGCAGGTTATTTGATGCAATTGTTAGTTTATGCATCCCGGTGATAGTTAGCGATTACGTCGAGCTGCCTTTTGAAGATCTCATAGACTACAAGAAGATTGCTATTTTTATAGATACCAACAATGCCGTGAAGCCTAGTTTTTTAGTTTCAGAGCTTACAAAAATCAGTGAAGAAAGAATAGTGCAATACCAGCAAGAACTCAAAATGGTAAAGTCTTCTGTTCTTATGTTCCATCGTATTTTACCTTCTTCGTTCATGATTTCAATCAACACTTGGTACATTTAGTATGTGTTTTTAACCATTGCACTTGTATGTTTAAGTTGAAAGCTGCGTAATGCTTTCTTTTTGTATATGCCCTTTGACTTTCAGTTGGATTTTTAAGAACATTGATTTTCATTTTTCTTTGGTGAAATTTAGATGGTTGAGGTCTTTAAATTGTAACTCAAATGTCATGCCAATATTTTTAGATTTGATGTTTATAGAAAAAGATGGAATTCTGGCGTCATGCCAAAGCCTGACATTCAGACTGCAAGCTACCTTCATCTTTGAGGATAATTTCTGAAGTGAAAAATATATTCTTGCTTCTAGTTAGATAGCTTTGATTCAAGTGGTTACTGAGTGTTTTTATTTTTTATTATTAAAACAAAAACCATACAATCATAGATAATATGTTGGTTCATGCTTAGTCATTTATTCACTACTTTTTGAATTGGCTTCAGGATTACTTGTTTCATACACAAATCAGATAGAATTCATGTTGCAAAGCTAGTAAATTTATCAAATCATATATTGATACATGCCTCTTAATAATACAATATTAGAGGATCTGCTGAACCTTGAAGAGGACATGTTTAGAGTTTTATTTACTATGTTTATAGCCTATACTGGTTTGAGGCACTTAAGGTAGGATTTGTGCCAAAAGATGGTCTCCAAAGTGGAAGTAGGATAATGTAGGTGCTTAAAAATTTTCTTTTCCCTTATTTTCAAGGTTAGAGAATGAGTAGTTGTGTGAGAAACGATAAAAAGTATAGTCTCTTAGGAAATTATCAAACCCCTTTAACAAAAAAATGATTAGCAAAGAAGAATCCAATGGAATTGCAAGATATAGGAGATTTAAATAATGGCATAAAGCTTCATTATGAAGCACAATGTCTTTTGCCTTCATGTAAACCATTCGTATAAGAAAAAGGGTAATCTGACAATTAATCAGGTTCAAACAATGGTCATAATACTAAGCTGCTAACCTAATGTTTGTATATGCAAGATACTTTGATAGCAAAAAACGCTGTCAAGCAATTACCAATTCAAAAACTAAAGGGAGTGATTTTTGAATCTATAGTTGTGGACACACTCCTTGTCAGTTTACTCATCAGGCTTATTATTTTTTCAGGTGCAACACTACTTTGAGTATGAACATCCAAACGGAACAGTAAATGAGATATGGCGTCAGGTTTCATCAAAGGTGCCTCAAATCAAGCTGATGATCAACCGTGACAAACGCCTTGTACAGAGAGGTCCAGATGATCACGATTGCTCGTGTATATGTTCTAAAGGAAATGCAACCTTCAGTGTTAAGAGATGAGGTCAACCCTTTCATATTCCTTCTATTTTGCTCTGTCGATTTCAAATGAGTAGGTAAAATGCCAGTCCAAATACAGATTCACCTAGAATCACCTAAAGTTTTTGTTTTTTTAGTCAATGACTTGTACTTCTAATTCACTGTAAAAGAAAAACTACCTTTCGATCTTTCCGAGTGGAGTTTTTTCCGCGGTTAATATGTATTTTTCTCATAGTTAATATATAAATTTTGCAATATGATTGGAAAGAGAGTTGGTCGAATGAGCATCTGGAATCCTATTAGTATTAGTTTCATCTAGATCACAAAATAGTTTATATTTTGTTCATAATTAATAGCTAGCGGTCATCTCAAATAATCACATGTATATGGAGCTGTTGGCTATATTTAGGTGCAGCAGCAGGGCATCCAGGTTATCGCCCCGTGGTTCGAGCCCCAGTTATGGCGAATTTGTAAGAATTTTTCTTTCAAATGGAGCACACAGCTAAACGATGCCGGGCTCCTGGGCTGTCCGCTGCGAGCACTTCCCGATTTACTCTGATGGCTGGTGGGAAACTTCCGTGGGGTCGGGTCGGTCATCCTAGACTCGACGTTACTCAGTCTGGTTAATTATTTTTTGTTGGCTATATTTAGGGTTTTAAATGAATCTAACGTTTGTGAAGTGTTTGACTTGGTAAAAGTTTATTTTTGTTTGTTCAATACATACAATATCAATTAAATGAATAAGTTTGAATAATTTGTTAAACTAAATGAACAAGTTTGAACATATATGTGTTTAGCTTATTAGTATTTGTGAACAACGTTCTTAAACAATGTTTATCAATAAAAGCCCTTATCAACATGTTAAATAAATAAAGAAAATTTCAACATTTGTGAATATTATCTGCGAACAATGTTTGTAATTTTTTTTTAATAATATTCAGAATCAATATTCATGAATGTTTATAAATAAAATTTTTAACGACATATTAAATAAATAAAGAAAATTTTAAAATAAATAAATAAATTTATATTATCGAGCTCAATGACCAATCAAAGAGCCTTAAAATATAAAAGGTATAAATAAGTTTGAATTGAGAGTCCGATAATATGTAAACGAATCAAACTTAAGACAAGCTCAAACGAAGTTCAAACTCATAAAAAAAAGAAACAAAGCAAAGTTTGAACAATCATTTCAATGACATGATTCATTTAAGACTTGACTTGACTTAGTTATTTTATCAAACAAGCATGAACATTATAAAATTGGGCTCGGTTCGATTGGTTTACAACCCTAGCTACATTGGACAATAACCTCTAAAATTAATTTATAAAACAAAATTTAATTACTTGCTACAAATTATTTTAATCCTATCCACTCTAGACTATAAGTCTATTTTTTTTCTTCCATAGCTTTTGCTTACTTTGAAATATTACTATAGGTGGAAATTTAATTTCTTTTCGGCAATTTACCAAATAACATAGGTGATTATACATTTTTCTTGATCACGTATGTGGTTTTGAAAATATCAAAACAACGTAGTCTCTCTCTTCCTTTTTATAGTCCATTCGGAAAAAATTCCAAACTACCTTTTTTACTGTATTGCTCATTTCAAAAACATAATTTGTTACTTAAAAATCAGCAACATAATACATTGTATTATTAATTTTATGCTGTGGAAAAAAATAATATAATAATTTGTGTTGTTGATTTTTCGAAATCAGCAACACAAAATTAACAACATAAAATCAGAAACATAATATATTGTATTGCTAAAATTTGAAGTCAGTAACACAATGTTACTGATTTTTCGAAAATCAACAACATAATATTGTTGTTGAAAATTTAACAACACAATGTGATTTCCGAAGATGTTTATTTTCGCAAATCAGCAACACAGTGTTGCTAATTTGTGAAAATCAGTAACATGGGAAATCTTTCGAACTATTTTTTTTATCGTGTTGCTGATTTTCGAAATTAATAATGTTCAAATATTTTTGATTTGATATATTATGTATCCCGTTGTTTAATCCAAGTTAAAAGTTATGACATCTCAAAATTATAGCTTATAGTTATAGTAGCTATGATTTCATAGCTGCTACAATCTATTGCTGATCTTCAAAAGACCAACATGTAGCAACTATGAAATTATAGCTGCTACAACTATAAATTATAATTTTGAGAGGTCATAACTTTTGATTCATGATGAACTACAGGACGCATAATATATCAAATCGAAGATCGTTGATTTTTTTTTTGATATATTCTGCATCCCTAAGTTAAATCTGAATCAAAAGTTATGACATCTTAAAGTTAAATTAAGAGGTCATAACTTTTAGCTCTGATTTAACCATGAGATGCACAAAATATCAAATTGGAGATCTTTAAATGAGCTTCGATTTAATATATCATGCATCATGTAGTTCAATCTAAATAAAAAGTTATGTCTGTAAGTATCCGTGGTAGTTTTAATATGATTGTTAAGTTATGTCCTATCTGTATTTGATCCTTGTGTCAAAGTCTGCAGAAGCTTAGGAACACAAAAAGTTGAGCGGAAGACACAGCTAGCGAGAAGGATGACATAAGAAAGAAGCCGACGAACTTGGTGCATTCGAGGGACGAGGTGCTATGGAAGAGTACACCAGTAGTCGAGAAGAATGTGTTCGACGTTCGAGGGACGAGAAGGCGGGAAGGAAGCCTGCTCAAGGAGATAGTTGAAGTTGGATTCGAGTGAGTTCAACTCCAGATAACCGGAGCATCACCCACGCGAAGACTAGCTTGGTCTGCCTTGTGGAAGGTGCCTTCAAGCCTATGGATGACGCCTTTACTAACCTTTACCCGAGCATAAAGTTTTATCCTCGGTGGATAAAATCTATCTGATGGAAGGCGCCTTGGACCACTTTGAAGGCACCTTCAAGTTGTGGATAACATTTTCTAGAGGCTATAAAAGACTGATAGATCTAGGAATTCAACAACAACTTGACCAACAAATCTTGTACTATTTCCTAATCTTTCTTTTGAGCTGTCAACTCTTGTAAGAGGTTTCTCTATCTGCAACGAAGGAGAATTCTAGTGGAGAACTTTCAGAGCCTTGGATTAACAACCACCTAGGTTATAACTAAGTTAATTTTTGGTCTTCTTACTTCTTTCTTTTAGTTGTTCATTTTTATGTTTAATTTAATTGTGCTACTAATTTGAGTTGAAAGATCGGGAAATGTTAGTTTTATTTTGTTACAGGCAATTCACCCCCTCTTACCGATCTACCTGTATCATCAAGTGGTATCAGAGCGAGAGTGTCTCAGAAGGACTAACAACTGATAGAAGCACCGAGATGACGGTCGGATCGAGCATCTATCCACCGAAATTCGAGGGAAAATTCGCATTATGGAAAAAACACATGGATGTATTTTTCAAAACTGATTTAGAAATTCTTTTGATAATTAAATATGGTTTTGTAGCACCAAAGACTAACAAAAAAAAAGAAAAAGAAAAGTATCTCTGGACCAAGAAGGAGCAAACGGACTTTGTAGCAAATGGACGAGCCAAATTCCATTTGCTGAGCATGTTACCTCCATAATAAGTCAGCAGAATCAACGTCTACGAATCAACAAAGGAACTTTGGGAGAAGTTTCTAGAGCTACACGATGTCCGAAGCCAAACTCGCAAAACAAGATCTGCTTCGGAATCAACTGACCAACCTTCCCCTGAAAAGAGAGTCAGTAGTACAACTGCACACCAAGCTGAAGGAGTTAATTACCGGACTTACGAATCTCGGAGAATAGGTAACAAATCGAGATTTGTTGCGTTAAATGTTTTCCATAGAACACAAGATTGGACGTTTATAGTGTACTTTCTATTATATTTCAAAAGATCTAGAGATAAGTACTTTAGATAGTTTATTTTTCCACTTTAGAACTTCACAAATCTAGATATACAGAATTGAAAAAGGAGCCCAGTCAGAATGTTGCCTTAAAGGCAAGAATAAACGATCTAGACTTCGAAGCGTCAATCGATGAAGATGAAGCGACCGTAATGGTAAAAAAATTTAGTAAATTTATTAAATATAATAAATTTAATAAAGCCTAGGCTAAGAAACATTCTTGGAGCAAAAGGAAGGTCCAATGCTACAGCTGCAATGAAGAAGGGTACATCAAGGATGATTGCCCAAAGCAGAAGATGAAGGAGAAGAAAGAGCCAATTAAATCCAGGCACAAAAACTTGAAAATACGCCAGACTAGCCCTATTGGCGGACCATCAAGGAGAAGATGAAAGCAACTCAGAGATGAATATCGATGAAGGGGAAGGATCCTCGGAAGAAAGCTACGATGAAGGAGGAGCATTAGAACACGAGGTAAGTGAGGTATGTGCCCTACCTCTTAAAAAGTCATTTCAATTTATCAAGATGCTTTCTAAGAATATAGTAAAAGTAGAAAAAAACAATGCTTAGATAAAAATGACCTTAACCAATTCATGCCCATTAAAAATGTATGATAGTCTAAGAGTGGAATGAAAAATTGAAAGCATAAATAGACAAATTAGAAAATGACTATGCATGTTTGAATTCAAATATGTTTCGAAAATCAAAATAAAAAAATTATGATAGAATTAACTAGTAAGTCAGAAATATCTAAGGATAAATTAGGAAAATCTTTAGAAATTATGTACCTCTAAAATTTTTAGTAAACTCAATAGAAATTTATATTGGATTTCAAAATTTTTTTTAATTTAAATCTATTTAAATGTTTATTTTGAATACAAATGAGTATCGAAATCCGTGAATATTCATCTTAAATGTAAAATTTTAGTTTGATGTGTCAAGCTGCCGTCAAAATTTTTAGTATGAAGCTGGTCTTTCTCATGCGAAAGTAAATTGAGTATATACTTAGAATCCATTTTTGTAAAATCGTCATTTTGGAGCGGATCACATAATCATATGATCCGAAACATCAAATCGATTCTAAATCATGTAGGAATATTTTTTTACAATAAATTAGAGCAGAATCCTATGACTCGAGCACATGAGAAGAAAATGAGAGTTGCAGAGATGAGGATGTTAAAGTGAATATGTGGACATGCGAGGATGGACAAAATAAGAAATGGGAGCATTAGAGAGAAAGTCAGAGTTGCATCTATTGAGAAAAACTCCTAGCGACACGTTTAAGATGGTACGGATATGTACTTAGACGACAAATAAATGCTCTAGTTAGGCGATGTGAAACTATGATAAACATGAATATCAAACGAGGAAGAGGAAGACAAAAAAAAACTTGGTTAGCAACAATAAAACAAGATAAAATTTATTTAAATATAGATGATGATATAATAGGAGATAGAGTTCAATGTCGTAAAAGGATTCATACAGCCGACCCCACCTAGTAGGAAAAGGCTTGGTTGTTGTTATTGTTGTTGTTGAAATCGAAACAGAATCGGTGGGAACGTAGCAAGATCGATAGAATCGGAGTAGGAACAGTAAAAGCTTGAGAGACTATAAATTTTGATTCGAGTTGAATCACTAGACTAATAATATATCAAATTGAAGCATTTTCAAAGATCTATAATTAATTATTGAGTACAACTTGTAACTACCAATTTCATGATAAAAACACACATCGTTTAAAACCTTTCTAGAGATCTAGAAGGTTTTTAGTCTTTTTTTTTTTTTTTTATATTATCTTTTGACATTTTATAATTTATGTTATTTTTATCTTTTATAGAGTTAGGGTTAGAATTTTAAGACTATTTAAACATCTATTTAGTTATTTTTACTTTAATTTTATCAATAATATTTTATCATTTTATTTTTTCCAAAATGATAAAATTTTGGATGTCTATTACTTGATATACATATCTTTAGAAGATTGTTTAAAGTGTTTGTATTCAAATCAAAAGTTTCAGTAACTTCCTCTACGTTAGCTAATTTGTTGATTTTTAAATTGAGTTATCTTACGAATAAGAAAATATTTTGGTGATTGAATGTGATTATTATTATTGTGTTAGTAGAAATTTTATATTCTTTCATTTTATGATATGAAAATATAAATAATATTGAATGTTATTGTGCTAGACTGGTAGTTAAATTACTAGTTAATTTAAATTTGTATATACTATAGTGTTAAAGTATCGATGATTTCATGTATATATTAAATTATTAATCTATTTATATATAAATAATCTTTTTAGATATTAATTTTGATTATTAATCATGTACCATAAAATTTTAAGGGGTTTAAATAAAATTATAGGATCCTACCATCAAATCTCGACCAATCCAATCCTATTATAACTCCAAATCGATTTTATATAAAATCATAATTCTACAAACTATCTTGGAATCATCTCTTTATTATACAGCCAAGATAAGCACATTCTAATGTATATTTAATCTAACAAACAAAACGGAAAAAGTGTGCCCAAAGAAAAGGGGACCCCAAACGTTAATAAGATTCTCTTGCAAACATACACACACACGCAAAGTGCCACGCCCCACATGGACTAGATCTGCTAAAGAAGAGAATGAGATGAAGGTGGGGCAATGCCTTGTGGATGGAACAATGAGGCATGCGACGGGTAAGGTGAGAATCAAGATCGACATTCATTTTCCTTATTTTTATCAAACAAATTAAAGAGAGGCACATGTATATATATCTTATAGAATTAAGCTCTTGTTGGTCTCAAAACTCTTCTTTGTTCCACAGTACTTGTAGGTAGTTATCAACAAAGTGGTTGCCTCTCTCAATCTTCCCAGCCCCCATGAGCAAGAGGGAGTCCAAGAAAAGTACACCCCAATTTGTGTGGCTATGCCCTATACGAAATTAAGTAGTGCATGGGATCCACATTGTTATATTTTGCTATGACCTTATGCTTATGCTTGGGTAAAGGATAAAACAAGAATCTAATGCAGTTTGTCTGAAAAAAAAAAAGTCATAGCTGCTAAATATGTAATATACATTCTCAAGTCTCGTCCCCTCCCCAGATTAATTATCATATTCTCCTCTTCCACGGCAGCAGGCAGCAGGTTGCCGAAGCAATCTAAGCTAGGTTGGAGCTGCCATATATAGCTGGTTATTAATCATATCCTTGTTTAGTTCTTTTTGATCGTCCCTTTTCTTTTTTTTTTTCTATATTTTGTTAGTTTTCCTATATTCATATGTACGAATTATATTTTCTATATTTTGTTAGTTTGACATGAACTATGCAAGTTTACTTAATTTCTTGGATTAATCCAGAGCTACAAGTCTGCAATCGTCTCTTGTTGTTTAACTAACTATAAGAGATGGAAAATGATTCTCTCGCATCCCTCGATATTCTTAGAGATGTGCATCGCATGGCGAGTTTTTTCACTAAGCAACTACTGACCCCGGAAAGAGAATCGGTGGAAGCCATCCAGGCGACGATCTTTCGAGTTCCTGAGAACATCCGCAGAACCAATGCCGATTCTTTTGAACCAAAGATGGTCTCTCTCGGCCCCTACCACCATGGAAAGAAACGCTTTCGAGCAACGGATGAAAGGATCAAATTGCCCAATGCCACCAACTTTTTCAAGCGCACCAACCGCATGGACGTGGATTTTGTGCAGCGCATTGTCGAGCGATTCAAGGAGTGGGAGCCGAATTTACGTTGTGGCTATTCGGAGCAGATCAGCATGACCAGCAATGAGTTCGTGGCGATGATGATGCTCGACTGCGCTTTCATGGCCGAGTTTCTACGGGAGCATGCCGCGGGGTGTTATGTAACACAGAAGGAAGACTACTTGTGGAAGTGGGCAGCTCCATCGATTGTCAACGATATGCTGGTTGTCGAAAACCAGTTACCTCTTCCTCCCCTTCTTTATCTCCTCAATGAGCGCACAGATGACAATCGCCTCTTAACGAAATTCCTCTGGCATGATATCATGCTGCTAATTCACCGAAACCTCTCTCCGCCCTGGACCTCGACCTCGACCTCGACCTCGAACGTTATCTTTAAAGAAAATTCTCATTTGCTCCATCTTTTTCATGGATGGCTAGTTAGCCAGCTGCGAGGAAAGGCGAAACATCTGGATACCGCCGACTTACCTTCCTTCCCTAGTGCTGAGATGCTCGAATTGAAGCAATGAGAATACAATTTACAAATAAGACCGATGGCAGTAGCTTCTTGGACATCACTTTTAACGAAAGCAAGAGATCCATGGAGATTCCTCAACTCCTCATCAACGATGACAACATCTCCCTCCTCCGAAACCTCATCACTTTCGAGCAGCAATGCCATGAGGTCGACAACTACATCTCCGCTTACGTTTGGTTCATGGACTGCTTGATAAACACTGACAAGGACGTGGCGGTGCTCCGGAAACATAACATCATCGTCAGCCGCATGCGCAATGACGAAGAAGTGGCTCACATATTCAACGAGCTCCGAAGGACGGATGCCTCTGTCGTCGACTTCGATCATTTCTATCTTGCAGAGGTAATGGACAATGTACAGAGCTACTCCAGAAACAGGTGGAACAGACTTTGGGGATTGTGAAATTTCTCATGGCTGAGGCAAAACTATTTCAGGAATCGGTGGGTGACTATCGTCGTCAGTGTAGCTATTTTCTTCAATCTTCTCACTTTGGTGCAAACTGTTTATGCAGTTCTCAGTTACCTCAAGCAGTGAAAGCATATTGTGAAGACTAGTGAATATTGCTTTGATTTTAAATAAAGGTTTAGCGAGTATGTAAAACTATTCTACTCCTAATGTAGATCGTATGTATAATTAACTCATTTGCTTATGATGGTGCTTTAGATATATAACAAGTTATATAAATATAACATTGGACTATGATAATCATCTTAATTATAGGCTAAAGAGGAGAATGAGATGAAGGTGGGGGCAATGACTCATGAAACATTGAGGCGTATAATGGTCCCTCGGATGGATCTAGTGGTTAGCACATGAGATGTTGTCATAATGAGGTATGGAGTTCGAATCTCGATAGAGCCGAGATAAATACATTCTTTATGTGTTAGTCATTATTCCAAAGGTTAGTAGTTGTCCGTGATTTACCTCTTCCGTGTTGACCTTGGGACGGATTGGCGAGGACACTGAAAGCGAGCGTATTCACCTTTTTACCATAATGAGGCGTATAGTGGTCATGTATCATACGGATATACAAAAAAAAAAAAAAAAACTGCTTATTATGACAACTACTTACAGTGTACGTATGGAAGATATATATATTCCTCAAGTCTCACCCCCCCCTTCCCAGCTTAACATTATATTCTAATTCTCCTTTTCCACGATGATAAAAAATAGCTATTCAAGATAATAATTAGAAGACTTATCATATTCAACATAATAATAAAAAATTAATTTCAATTATTGAACATTTATCTGTTTGGATTGCAATCGATCATATTTGTCATTATCATAAATATTTATTATAATGTTTTTTTATATATTATCTATGTATATATATATATGATTGTTAGCATGCGTGTAACATTAATCGTCAATAGAGAAAGCCATTATTTCTTTGCTTGCTAAAACTACACCCTACTTGTTATTTAATAATCCATGCATGTTGCTAAAACATTAATCATCATACCTTTAGTTCTTTTTAATTAATTGTCTCTTTTCTTTTTCTATGTTTTTAATTGTTAGTTTTTGTATATATATATTCATATGTACGATTATTTAAGTTTGCTTAATTCCCTGGAATATAATTCAGAGCTACAATTTTGCCATCAAGTTTAGATCCTTAATTGAAAGGTGGTTTACATAATAAAAGATGGAAAGTAAGAATATCGCACACCTGCCGATGATTTTTGCGAAGAAGGTGATGTCGGCCTCAGGCGAACCGAAGGGAGCCATCATCTTTCGAGTTCCTAAAAGCGTCTGGGACTGGACAGCCAGTGCCAACTATTTTGAACCAAAGATCGTCTCCCTCGGCCCCTACCACTACCATGGAACCTTGGTGAAAGGATCAAATGGTCATACGCCAACAACTTTTTCAGGCGCATCATCGGCAAGGACACGAATTTAGAGCAGCACGTTATCAAGAGATTCACGGATTTAGCGGTGGACATTTTCGAGAGATTTAAGAATTTAGAGTTTAATTCACGCCGTGCCTACTGGCACGAGATCGACATGACTAGCAGTAAGTTCCTGGAGATGATGATGCTTGACTGCGTTTTCATGACCGAGTTTCTCTTGTTGCAACGAGAGATCAAGAATAGGCGCCATGGAACAGAGATAGAAGAGTACTACTACCCATGGAAGTGGGCAACCTCATTGATTCTCAACGATATGTTGATTCTCGAAAATCAGGTTCCTCTTTTTCTCCTTTATCAGGTCCTCACTGAGCATATCAAGTTCACTATGCATCAAACCTCAGTCGAATTCTTCTTTGAAGATTTCATTCTGCAAATTCACCGGAACCTCTCTCCAACCTCAAACGTCATTATATCATCGTACTCCCTTTTATCAAAGGAAACAAGTGCCCATTTGCTCCATGTTTTCTATTTAGTTCTTGTTAGCGAGTTACGGAAAAAGGCAAATCACCTTCTTCACACCGTCCAATTGATAGAATTTGATCAAGAAAATGGCAGACTTAATTGGAGACCTGAGTTACAATAGCAGAGCTCTTCAATATCTTAATATCAAAATGAGAGTTATATATATACTCTCGTGATTACATTGATTACATCATAACAGCAGTTGATTTTCAAAACCTCGTAAATAGTTATATTTGACCAATCTTCTTAGATGCTATACCCAATCTATTGAGAATCATCAAAACAGTTATGGTTCTTGAGAATTGTCATTTTTATATTTTCAATAAGTGCATTAATTCCAACACTCCCCCTTAATGCATTTTCTTTGTGACTCCAATTTGTTCTCTGAGAAAACAGAATTTTTCTTTGGGAAGCGCTTTAGTTAAAATATCAGCAAATTGTTCTTGAGTGTTGCAATATTCCAATTGAATTTCTCCCTTCTGAATTGCTTCTCTAATAAAATGATACTTGATTGCAATATGTTTTGTGCGATCATGATTAATTGGATTCTTGCCAATAGCAATAGCTGACTTGTTATCACAATGCAATATGATTTTTTCTTGTTTTTCTCCCATGTCACAAAGAATTCTTTGCAGCCATATAGCTTGAGACGTTGCTTTTGAAGCTGCAATATATTCTGCTTCAGCAGTGGACTGAGCTACAACTTTTTGTTTCTTTGAAGCCCATGAACATATTCTAGAACCAATTGAAAAAATATAACCTGAAGTGCTTTTCATATCATCAAGACAACCGGCCCAATCACTATTAGAATACCCGTTTAATCTTGAATTTTCAACCATTTTATATGAAATTCCATAGTCAATTGTACCTTGCAAATATCTTAGAACTCTTTTTGCTATTCCATAATGAATTTGACTTGGTGCTTGCATGAATCTGGACAGTAAGCTTGCTGCAAACATTATATCAGGCCTAGTAGATGTTAAATATAAAAGGCTTCCAATCAAACTTCTGTATGCTGCAGTATCAACTTTTGGAACTCCATCTTCTTTCTTTAACTTCTCATTCACAATTAGTGGTGTGTCGACGGCTTTACATCCAAACAAATTAAACTTCTTGAGAACATTTTCAGTATACTTCCTTTGAGAAATAAAAATCTCATTTTCCATTTGAGTTACTTCAATTCCCAAAAAATAATGTAGTAGCCCTAAATCTGTCATCTCGTAGGTGCTCATCATGTCTCTTTTGAAATGATAAATCATATCTTCATTATTGCCGGTGAAGATTAAATCATCAACATATATTGAAACAATAAGGATTGCATCTTTCCTTCTTAAGACATAGAGTGTATGCTCATTTTGACTTCTGTGAAAACCTTTCGTAGTAAAATATTTATCAATCTCAGCATACCAGGTTCGAGGAGCCTGCTTCAATCCATAGAGAGCTTTTCTCAACTTATAGACTTTATTTTCTTCCCCTTTCACAAAGAACCCTTGTGGTTGCTCCACATATATTTCCTCTTCTAGAATCCCATTCAAAAAAGCCGACTTGACATCGAGTTGGTAAATCTTCCATTTCTTTTGTGCAGCAAGAGCAATCAATGTTCGAATAGTCTCTAATCTTGCCACAGGAGCAAATGTTTCATAGAAGTCAATTCCTGGTTTTTGAGAAAAACCTCTAGCCACAAGTCTTGCCTTATATTTCTGAATGCTCCCATCTTGATTAACTTTTGTTTTGAAAACCCATTTGACTCCGATTATTTCCCGATCTTTTGGATGATCAACAAGCTGCCATGTTTGATTTTTCTCAATCATAGCGATTTCATCGTGCATGGCCTTTTTCCAATATTCATGTTTATTGGCATCTTCAAAGCAGTCTGATCAATTTCAGAAAAATTGCATGCTTCATATATTTCACTCAATTTTCGAGTTTGTCTTGGGGAAGTTTCTGAAGAAGAAAAACTTGGACTAGAATTTGGTGAACTTGGTGGAGTTTGGAGAATACCTTCAGATTCAGAACTTATCCTTGTTTCAGAGTCCCCTGTACTTCTACTTGCTGGAGTTGATGAAGATAATATAACATCCTGTATTTGTGACTGTTCAAGCTTTTCTTTTTCTTTCCAATTCCAAGCTGCATTTTCATCAAAAATAACATCTCTGCTCACAATTAGTTGTTTAGCTTCCACATCATATAATCGATATCCTTTTGTGTTGGAGCTGTATCCGACAAAAACACATTTCTTGCTTTTTTTATCGAACTTAGTTCTTTTTTCAGAAGGAATGTGAGCATAACATATACAACCAAAAACTTTTAAATGTCTTACTGACGGTTTGACTCCACTCCAAGCTTCAAATGGAGTTGTATTCTTGATTGCCTTGGTTGGACTCCTATTGAGAATATACACTGCTGAATATACAGCTTCTGCCCAAAAACCCTTCGGTAAGAATTTCTCATTTAGCATGGATGTTGTCATTTCTACAATGGTTCTGTTTTTCCTTTCAGCGATGCCATTTTGTTGTGGACTATATCCTGCCGTCAATTGCTTCCAAATCCCTTCATCTTTGTAAAAATTTTCAAATTCTTGAGAGGTATATTCTCCTCCTCTGTCACTCCGTATGGTTTTAATATAATAGTTACTTTGTCTTTCAACAAAGGCCTTAAATCTTTTGAATACAAGAAAAGTTTCTGATTTTTCCTTCAAAAAATAAACCCAAGTCATTCTTGAGAAATCATCAATAAATAAGAGGAAATACCTCTGCTGTCCTAAGGAGGGTGTTCGCATTTTGCCACAAATATCAGTGTGAATCAATTCCAATGGTGCTTTTGCTCGCCAAGAACTTTGTTGAGGAAATGAATTCCGATGTTGCTTGCCCATGATGCACTTTTCACAAAGTTCTGTTATAGATTCGATTTCAGGTAGTCCCTTTACCATATTTTTCTGCTTGAGAAGCTTCAGGCCATTAAAGTTCAAATGACAGAACCTTTTATGCCATAGCCAAGTGTCTTGTTTAACTTCACCTTGCAGCGCCATAAAAGCATCAGTTTGAAGATTAATAGAGAAACTTCTATTGCTCTTCATTTTTATATACGCAATCACCTGATCTTTTTCTTTCTTATCAAATATAGTGCATCCATCATTTTCGAAATGAAGACAATAGCCATTTTCAACCAGTTGCCCTACACTCAATAAATTTTGCTTGATTTCAGGCACAAACAATACATCGTTGACATATTTTGTACCCCTTTTTGTTTCGATTGAAATCCTCCCTTTGCCTTTTGACTCAACGATGGCACCATTTCCTAATTTCACCTTTAGAATAATAGTTGAATCAAGACTAAGAAAAATATTCTCATTACCTGACATGTGATTACTGCAGCCACTATCAAGAAGCCATGTGCTATTTTTTTCTTCAAGAGTTAATTGGCAAGCATAGAATAAATGATCCTTTTCATCATTATCTTCTTCTTTATCTTGAATTCCCCTTTTAAATCTGCAATCTTTTCCAATATGTCCGAACCTTTTACAATGCTGACATTGAGGTTTTCCACGATGCCAACAATTCGTAGAAGTATGACCTTGTCTTTTGCATATCGTACAAGAGGGCTTGGAATTATATATTAACTCCTTTTTGTTATTGTGGTCTTCCCTTCTATTGGATTCTCCTTTTTGGAATTTTCCTTTGTCATTTTCCTGATCAGTTTTAAAACTGCTTTCTTTGAAGGAATTTTGATGTTTTAAACTCAGCTTTGTCTGAAGAGCACTTTCCAACGGTTGCTCATTACATATTGTCCTTCTTTGCTCATGAGATTCTAACGATCCCATTAATTCTTCGATTGACAGAGTGGTGAGATCTTTAGATTCTTCAATGGCCACAACAATATGTTCAAACTTTTCTGGCAAGCTAATAAGAATTTTTTGGATTACCTTTTGATCAGCAACGTCTTCTCCAAGAATTCTCATATGATTGATTACTTCAATTACTTTAGAGAAATACTCTTTAATAGACTCGGATTCCTTCATCTTTAGATTTTCAAACTCTCTACGAAAAGTTTGAAGTTTGATAACTTTAGCTTTGTTGTTGCCTTGAAATTCTCGTTCCAGAATATCCCAAGCATTTTTTGCTGAAGTAGCTCTCATAATTCTCGGAAAGATAGTTATGGTGACTCCATTTTGAATTTTTGAGAGAGCTTTAGCATCTATCATGCGATCTGATTCAAGCTTCTCAACATTTGCTGCTGAAGGTTGAACCGTTGCTTCAGATTCTTCAAAACCATTAGCAACGATACTCCATAAGCCTTCAGACATAAGTAAAGTCTTCATTTTCACCTTCCAGAAATCATAATTGTCTCCACCAAATACTGGAATGTTTGAATATGAAATTGTAGAATTTTGCATTGAAGTGAATGTCATTTTTGAACTTGTAGAAGACTCCCAACCAGATCTTTAACCTGGCTCTGATACCACTTTGATAGAACAATCTGTGTTTGATCAAGAAAATGACAGACTTAATTGGAGACCTGAGTTGCAATAGCAGAGCTCTTCAATATCTTAATATCAAAATGAGAGTTATATATATACTCTCGTGATTACATTGATTACATCATAACAGCAGTTGATTTTCAAAACCTCGTAAATAGTTATATTTGACCAATCTTCTTAGATGCTATACCCAATCTTTTGAGAATCATCAAAACAGTTATGGTTCTTGAGAATTGTCATTTTTATATTTTCAATAAGTGCATTAATTCCAACACCAATTACCTTCCTTCCCCAGTGCTGAGATGCTCCAAGCAATGAGAATACAATTTACAAATAAGACAGATTGCAGTAGCTTATTGGACATTACTTTCGATGAACGCAAGAGATCCATGGGCATTCCTCAACTCCTCATCGAGGATGACAACATCTCCCTCCTCCAAAACCTCATCGCTTTCGAGCAGCAATATTGCCATGGGCTTGGTTACTGCGTCTCCGCTTACGTTTGGTTCATGAACTGCTTGATAAACACAGACAAAGACGCGGCGGTCCTCCGGAAACATAAGATCATCGTCAGCCGCCTGCACAGTGACGAAGAAGTGGCTCGCATATTCAACGAGCTCCGAAAAACGGCTGCCACTGTCGTCGACTTCGACCATTTCTATCTTGCAGAGGTAATGATCAATGTGGACAGCTACTGCAGAAACAGTTCTAACAGACTTTGGGCGCTATGGAATTTCTCATGGTTGAGGCAAAACTATTTCAAGAATCGATGGGTGACTATCGGTGTCACTGCAGTTGTTTTGTTCAACCTTCTCACTCTGGTGAAACTATATATGCTATTCTCAGTTACGCCAAGCAGTGAAAGTATATTGTGAAGAATAATGATGGCGATTGATTTTAATTAATAAAGGTTTAACGCATAAATAATATAGGATTGTTTGGACAACTACTTTGCTCAGATCACATATTATATTTAATATTATCATATTTGTTTGTAATGGTGTTTTCCATAACAACTTGTATAAATATATCATTGGAGGGAGTTTTACTCTGAAATTTTCTTATGTCTTTAATTGTGATATTGTCTTTTTCTAATTATATGAAAAATATACTGTCTTGCTTTCCCTCTTACTACGAGTGCGCTTGTCCTAGGCATCTCTTTAAGTGAAATCAATATCAAAGCGGCCATGTTTCGATACCAATTATAGAATCATTATGCTAAAGGGGGAAGAAGGTGAATAGCGCTCGTGATTTTCACCTTTTTCAGAAATCATTCGCGTAAAGAGTACGTACAACGGAAAGGAAGTAAAGAAAGAAAAAATCAAACTAACACTTTTGACTTTACTTGGTTCAGAGTCTATGACAACTCTTACTCTAAGGTCCACACTCGTTGAGTATTTACTTTGAACAATTCACTAGCAATTCCGAATAATACAAAGATGAGTACAACAAGTTAATAATTTAAGTATTACAACTGAAAATTATACTGACAACGATGATGTTGAAATTATGAGCTTTTGGTCGTCGGAGTAGCGTTATAGTTTCGTCGGATCATCTTTGGAGTAGCGTGTAAGAGAAGGATCTCGAAGATAAGTTGTATTGAACCCTCTAATCGAAGACTTCTTTTATAGACTGATAAAGACGCCTTCAACACTATAGAAGTTATCCCCTCATCCTCAGACTTGATAACCTCCGCAATCTGCACTGTTTATCCATCTGAAGGTGCCTTCAAGGCACTCTAATGCATCTTCCATCCAGTCTCCAGGGCGCCTTTGGCTGCATGGAAGACGCCTCCATGCCTTTCTACGCGGGACTTCTGACAAGGTGTTCGAGGCGCCTGCAACACCATAGAAGGTGCCTCGAGTATTGTTCACCCGAGGTAATCCTGTGTACATTTTATTCTTGCAAGGCACATTAGTCAAAATACAAAAGATACCCTGCAAAATAAAATTAGCACAATAAAATATGATTAATAAACTATTTAACAGTTTCCTGACTGTCTGATTTTAACTTTTAGATTTCCCAGAAATCGTAGGTCGAACCGACGCCTACTGCTTCCTCAATGGGGAATGCATCTTCACCTACTCTTCTCAAGAGAATTTATCTTTTGCCAAACTAGTCCTCCAAATCATTTGGACTTTTACTTAGCGTCCGAGACATCAAGACTTTTCGCTGAACATCCAATCCCTGACCCATCCAACCTTCCGCCCAGTATCCGTGACTCCTAGGACTTTCACCTAGTGTCCTCGACCTTAGGATTTCGTCTAACGCCTTCGACCCACTAAGACTTTGTCTAGTCTCCCGAACCAGGACTTCGTTACCTGACTATAGCTAAGACTTTTCACCTACCTAACCTCAAGTAAGATTTTCTTTTGCCTAAGATCATTTAGGACTTCCCTACATACTTATTTGGATCATTCTTTATATGCCCAAGATTTCATAATTGGATCAAATGAAGAGAGTTCTAAGCTAAAAAGGGCTTGATGGGGATTATGCTTCATATGCCCAAGATTTCGTATTTGGATCAAACGAAGAGATGGGGATTATGCTTCATATGCCCAAGATTTCATATTTGAATCAAACGAACAAAGTTCTAAGCCAAAAAGGAAAAAGATCAAGAGCACTAAAGATTTTTCTTGAGTGATTAGAGAGGCAACAACTATTCTTGGGGAAGAACTTAACAATGCAAGTAACCAATTAAGTAAAGCATTGGAATATGACGAAGGCACTGAAAATGAGGTTTTAACAAAGTTACCTGGGTTTAGCATGTTGGAGCGACATAAAGCGACAAGAACAAGTAGTTGTAATCGTGAGACTACAAATATTTTCTTCACCATACCAGATGATGAGAAAGAAGTTTTTGTAAAAGTATTATTGAGTGAAGATATTTGAGACGTAGACATGTAGGTTTTGTTGTCATTTATTTGAACAAGTTAAACTTGTAATTTCCTAGACAGGCTAAACTTAGTGGTTAAACTTTATTTTTTTTATGAAACTTGGTGGTTAATTTGTTCGGTATAGTAAAATTTGATTTGATTTAGTTTAGTATGATTTTATTCCGATGATTAAATTTAGTTTGATTTAATTTGATCTTGTCTAAAAAATATATAAAAATATATACGTGTTCATTCTTGGAATTCACTTTTCATTTTAAACTTTTAGAAGTTCTATTCTGTTATCTAATTAGTGATACACTCAGACATCTCTGTAGGTGCTTATATGACATTGAGGCATATAATAGTTTAGTTAAAGTCCTATTTTAATACTCACACTTAAAGTCAGATCATACTAAGGGGAACCTGCAACAATTTGCTTTGTTACAGCCTCCTGGATGTCACAGAATTGTTATTGATTATGTAATATATTGGCTAGTGTTTTCATTCCTATGAAAAGTTAGTTTTCAAGCTGTATCATAAATTACCAGCTTTCTCGCTGAGGACATCGGCCGACAGGTAAGGGATTTTTCATCAGAGGAATTTGCTCATTTTCAGTTACTTTTTCCAACAGCAGGTAGAGTCAATCATATTAATTTCATAATTTCTACTTCTCTCTTATTTTCCATTGTGACAGTTGCTCACATATGGTCGAAGAATTCCAATTACTGAGCTTTTTGCAAGGATAGATGCTGTTGATACCAGCACCATTAAACGTGTGGCGAACCGCTTCATTTTTGATCAGGTTTAGTGGATGATAATTTTCTCATCCACTAATACCCACTAATACTTGTTCTATGATAAATACATAAATGAGAAGATCTTAAATTAGTAAGAGACAAATCAGTTTATCTCTAGAATCCTCTTGATGAATATGTTCTTTGAGCCGAACATAAGAATGATTCATTTGGTTAAATAGCTCCATTTTTTTTCTCTCATTTTAATGATATCAAAATTGACACACGTCTTGGCATCTAAATTAACCCGGCTTGAATGAAATATATATTCTTCAGCTAAAACTTTCTATATGAACATTGCAGGACGTCACAATTGCAGCCATGGGATGTCGCAATTTTAGGTTCGATAAAATATGATTTGATTTAGTTTAGTCTAATTTTATTCTATTCGATTAAATTTAATTTTATTTAATTTGATCTTGTTTAATTTAGTATGATTGAATTTGATTTAATTGAGAAGAAAAATAAAATTAATTAATTAAATTCTATTATAAGGATATTTTTATCATTTTTCAATAATATGAATTACATTTTTTTATAAAACAAGAATATACATCAAACAAAAGAATAAAATCATCCTTATAAACAAAGATTATATGTATAGTATACAACTATTTTACCAAACTGAGTAATGTAATCCTGATTATATTATATTACATTATATTCATTACAAATTTGATTATATTATTAGTTTAATTTGTTGGAATAAAAATAAAGTTTTAACTTTGAATCATTTATCATTTTATATATTTTTATTTCGAGTTTAATTTTCTTATCTGAAAGGATGAACTAACTCAAAATGGCATACTGACATCTATAGTGAGGATTCGATAATAAACATGATTAAAATTGATGATCCATAATAATAATCCGTAATGATGTTATTGGAAGGGGTATGTCTATCCTTATCCTCCAAGTCAAAAGGATGTGTCAAAAAATTTAAGAGGGCATAATCCACGTCTCCGTAATGATACCTAACTAATCCGAATTATAGATTTATAAACTAATTGACTAAACCTATTATGTTAGATCAATATCATTAGTTGAAGGAATTCTAACACTATAACTACACCAAAGAAGGTGTATTGTAGTTATTTATTTATTTATTTATCATATAATAGTTGGTGTAATTAAATAAAAAATATTAAACTTAAGTTGTCGAGAATTTATTTTGGACTTCACCCAAAAAAAAATCAATTCCAATGGATATATTTTCTATCTTATAAGTTCATAATTTTTTTAATGTATTTTTAATGTGAGATTTGATTATATCTCTAATAAAAAAATAATTATATATACACCTACCCTTAACTTTTCACTATAACAAAATAAAAATAATTACTTTAATTAATTAAAAATTATCTACCATTTACCTTATATTGATTTTTAATAATGTCTCACCTAGGATCTTAGTTGAACTTTTTTTTTCCGGGGTCATGGTGCTGCAGTAAGATATTCAGGTTATCACCTAGGTATTCACGGTTCGAATCCTAATTATAGCGTATGTGTAAGAATTTTCCCTCCAAATAGGTGGCGTAACCAAAGGGTGCTGGATTTTTAGACTGACCACCGCGTATACTTCCCGATTTATCCTGATGATCGATGAAAAACTTTTATGGAACCGAATTGATCACCATAGAAATAATTAATAGGGCTAACTAAAATTATCATTTAGTTGTAAAGGACTTACCATTTACCTTAGAAATTCTTTAATTTGTATGGTAAACATTAAAAGGGTATTCTAAATTATTCAAATAGTTAAAAGGACCGTCCAGTAAAAATAAAAAAAAAAATCGGAGAATACTCTTATTTTTAACGTTATTGTGTCAGTTATAGAGTAATTTCTTGTTTATAACGGCTAGTCTATAATTATTATATGTAACAACTAATTTAATTAGGGGTAAAAATGAATCCGACTCACTAAGTTGATCTGAGTCAATACGAAAAATATCGGATTAAGATTGGGAGTTTTTAGATTCAGATTGGAAGTTTTTGGGTTATGTTAGGATCGGGTTGGATTTGAGTTGATTCGAGTTGGCCTGAATTTAAGATTTAGGATTTTTTTTAGATTAAATTTGATTTTATTTTAAAAATTAAAATTTATGTACATCAATTATGATAGTAAATGAACTGAATATTCGTGAACAAACTTATGTTTAACTTGATAAAAGTTTGTTTTTGTTCATTCAATATACACAAGATCAATTAAATGAATAAACTTGAATAACTCGTTTAATTAAACGAGTAAGCTTAAACACATATGTGTTGAGTTTGTTAACATTCATAAACAACGTTCGTGAATAGCGTTTTTGAACAACATTCGTGAATAATATTCGTGAACCATGTTCATCAATAAAACTCTTATCAATTTGCTAAATAAATAAAGAAACTTTTAAAATGAATAAATAAATTTATAATATATATAAAGTTCAATAACTAATCAAACAAGCTTAAAATGTAAAAATTTCAAACAATCAAATAAGTTTGAATTGAGAGTTTGATAATATCTAAACGAACCAAACTCAAGTCACACTCAATTCTAGCTCAAACTCATAAAAAAGAAACTAAGTCAAATTTGAACAATCATTTAACGGCTTGGTTAATTGTAAACTCAGCTCAGCTTTGATTACTCTATCAAACAAGCTGGAGCAGTACTATAAAGCTTGGCTTAGCTTTCTTATAGTCCTAATATCAATAGCAGAAGGTTAGTATCATAATGATAAAATATTAAAATAAAAATAAAAAAATATAGAAAATAGCACTAAAATTCATGTTGGCCGGGTTATCATATTTAGAGTTATCAAATTGTGTATGGATTCGGGTCATATTCGGATTGTGATTTTTTTAAATATCCATACTTTGACCCAACTCGATCCACAGAGTCAATTAGGAAATCCCTAAATATAATACTATTTTTTTATTTTCAATATTAGAGAATGATTAGTTGTGTGAGAAACGGTAAAAATTATAATCAATTAGGAAATTATCAAAACCCATTAGCAAAAAAAAAAAATGATTAGCAAAGAAGAAACCAATGAAATTGCAAGATATAGGAGATTTAAATAATGACATAAAGCCTCACTGTGCAGAACAAAAAATTCATTTATTCAAAGCTTCATTGTGAAGCACAATGTCTTTTGCTCCCTTTTTACCTTCGTGTAAACCATTCGTATAAGAAAAATGGGAATCTGACAATCAATTAGGTTTTGAACAAGTCATAATACTAATCTGCTAACCTACTGTGTGTATATGTAAGATACTTTGATAGCAAAAAAACGCTGTAAAACTAAAGGGAGAGTTTTTTGAACCTATAGAAGTGGATAGGTTAGTCCAGACCCGGTTTAAGGGATAGACCGGCCCAAATTGGAGCACATTATTTTTATAAAAAATTTATACATCATTATTTTACAAAATCTCCCATTGATGAGCCACCAATTGCCACCACGTATGTTCAGATTATTAAATGGCATGATGCTTCGATTTCTGCTGACCGCTTCGTGATTAATGACATTCTCTTCCTCAATTTTAGATGAAGTTTTAGTATATCTATTATATAAGACTTAGATGGCGTTTAATTCTTTCAGAATCAAAATAGAAATAAAAGTATAATATTATAGAATAAAATAGATATAAACATAAATATTATTTTTAAAAATAATATTTAATTAGTTGAATATTTTCTATTGGAATAAATTAAAATTTTTCTTTTTATCTTTAGAGGAAAATAAGAGAAAAAAATTAGATGGAAGAGAAAATTAAAGCGTGAAAGAAAATACGACGAAAGAGAAAGTATGATGAGAGAGAAAATATGATGGAAAAAAATGAATAGAGGGAAAGTGTGACAAAAGAAAATGAGAAAAGAAAATATGATGGGAGAGAATATGGTGGCAAAAGGCGACTACGCACACACCCCAGTGCCCTAGCCAACCCGTCCTAGAGTCAATACGGAGAAGGAAATCACGAATGACTACTAGCCTTTGGAATGTGATGATGGGAGAGAAAATGGTGAGAGAGGATGAGGAGAGAAAAAATATGATGAAAGAGAGTGTGATGGGAGAGAATAAAGAGAGAGAGAGTGTAACGATAGAAAATGAAGAGAGATTGTGTGTGATGGAAGATGTTGAGGAGAGAAAAAGTACGATAAGAGAGAAAATGCGATGAGAAAAAAATAAAGAAAGAGAGTGTGATTGGAGGAAAAGCATGATGAGAGAAACAGTATGATGAGAAAAAAGTATGATGAGAGAGGATGAGCAGAGAGAAAGTGTGATGAGAGAGAAAGTGTGATAAAAGAGAACGAAAAGAGAGAGAAAGTATGATAAGAGAAAATAAGAAAAGAGTGTGTATGGTGGGAGATACTGAGAAGAGATAAAATATGTTAAGAGAGAAAGTGTGATAATAGAATGAAAAGAGAAAAAAATATGATGAGAGAGAACAAGAAGAGAGAAAGTAATATGAAAAAAAATTGAATAAATATATTAAAGATATTTTCATTTAAAACTTAATTTTCATTTCTATTCTGATTAAAACCCAAGTTTTTAGATTTCATTCTAAAATTTTAATTTCATTCCCATCAACCAAATATAAGGTTTGGAAATGAACTCATTCTCTCATTCCCAAACTCTTAAATCAAGCACTACCTTAATTTCATTTTCCTCCTTCACTTTAATTTTACAACTAGACAATCTTAGTCATCGTGATTAGATCTCATTCTCATCATTGCTCCACGTTTCTCCTGATCTCCTCCCTCGAACCCTCCAATGATACTCTTAGAGGAAGGCAGAACGCCCTTCTTCTTCATTAGTAATATTTTTTCCCCGCTTTTATCTTTTTCCTTGATAAGAACATGAATTAAGGATTTTTTTTTTCCATAGAGCTCAAAGTAAAATGCTAATATTTTAAAATATCATTTTTTTTTCAGTTTTCGTATGGGCTATCCAATTTCAATCTTTGCGTGAGTGATGGGAATACACCGATTGGAATTTGGACATTAAGTTACATGTAAACTTGTCAAACTTGCAATATCTGAACTGTAATCTTATCGTGCGAAAGTAAATCAATGATTGTGTCGTTTTAGGATGGAGCACCTAACAAGTTATTTAACGGTGTGGGCAAATGAAACTCTAGTATTCTAATTCTAGTTCAATATCTTACAAAAAAAAAAAAAAATCGTTATCTTAGCGGTCCCCTAGTGTCAACCCTATAAATATAAAAGGAAGTAAATATAGGTACATAAATCATAGACACATGGTGGAATAAATCACAAATCGTCAATTTTTGAGAATTATAATATCTTAAAAAAAAAAAAAAAAACTTAGACAAAAAAGTGACATATGCGATTGTATTTATACTTTTGATTATCTATTGAGAATAAATTATATATAGATACTATCTTATAGATAATGTTACTTAAATTAATGAAATAAATTTTAATATTTATTTTTCTATTATTATATTTGTGTAGTTAATAGTCGAACTTGAAATATCATCCAATTGAAATTATACGATATAAATCAAGTTTTTTCTTTTAATTTTAAGTAATTTTAATTTGATAAAATAATAACGATTTATATTTTCTTTTTAATTATTATTTAAATATAAATATGTCTATTAAAAAAATATAATTTTGGATATTCAAAATGTATGAAAAAAATAAAAGAATTAATTCAATCTCAAAAAGCCACTTGATAGATTTATCACTAATATTCAAAATCAGAACTCCAAAAATAATACATTTGAATATTTAAATGAAAAATCAATTGAATTTTTCATTAGAAGATAACATTTTAGGAAAAAATCTGTCAAGAATTTTTTAATGATTATAAATTTAATTCATTAAATATTAATATTAATAAAAAAGATAATAATAATTCAGTAGAAGAAAATGATAAATTAATACATCATGAAGATAAAGTTTTTTCATAATATTGATGAATTTACTATTCAAAATATATAGGAAAAATATAAATATAAATTTAATAGATTTATTAGATGAAAAAGGTCCAATTAGATAAATCAATTAGATAAAAAATTTTAGACAATTTTTTATGATTTATTCATTCCCTAATGGAATCCCATTTTCATCAGGATTTTCTTACGCAATTATATTTCATCAGTATTCCCGTCGTTATTCACGGAGATTCTTGTAGTGCGAAGCTCCTTGGTTCAATATCAGCATGGATTTTGTGTTGAGATTATCCTACACTTAACAAACCTCAGTTCTAGTTGTGGTTGATAGATTTTTAAAGATACACATTTTATAGCTTGCAAAAAGAATATGGATGTTATCTGAATTGCTCATCTTTACTTCAAGGAGATTGTGCATTTATATGGCAGCGTTCCTTGATCAAGACTTCAGATCGGGATACCAAGTTCATCCATCATTTCTAGAAAAGTTTATGGGAAAAATTAGGTATGCAGTTGAACTTTAGTAATGTTTATCACCCTCAGACAGATGGACAAACCGATGTGGTGAATCAGAGTCTGTACAATTTTCTAAGATGTATCACAAGAACTAAGTTAAAACAGTGGAACTTAGTATTGTCTCAAGCAAAGTTTGCCTACGATAGATCAAGAAATAGGATCATAGGTCTGAGTTCTTTGAGATTGGTTATGGGCAAAACTCATCCATGGTTCTGGACTTAGTCCCTATTCCACATGTAGGACGATGTAGTCCTAAAGAAGATGAGATGGAAGAGCATCTTCAGGGCATTCCTAAGTAGGTGAAACTCGCAATTCCAGAGAAAAATATCAAGTACAAGACTCATATTGATAGTCATCGTCGTCAGGTACTTTTTGAGGTTGGAGATTTTATCTGGGCTGTATTGACTCATGATCGTTTTCCCATTGGCGAGTATCACAAGCTCAAAGAGTGGGAGATCCGACCATATGAGATACTACAGAAGATCAACGACAATGTCTACAGGTTGTGCCTTCTTGGTCATTTGAAGACTTCTAATTTCTTTAATGTATAACACTCGACTCCCTATTCTGAGGATATTGATGATATTACCACGAAATCGAGGACGAATTCTTTTCAACTTGGGACAACTAATGCAAGACCAACCTAGGAGAACCTAATCTTTCAGAGAGCATAACTTTTGAATCGAAACTCAAATTAGGTTCTATCAGTGCTCACACGTGTAAAATTCATAAATCTATATTTGTTATTAGGGTAGCTTGTAATCACCATGTTTTGGATCCAAAATCAATCGTTTAAGTACTTTTCAAAGCCTTCGAAGATGGTTTTGCTATTTTTAATCATATCCATTTTATGATATTTTTGTTATTTATAGGTTAGACTTTATCTATATCAATATCCTATTTTATTAATTCCTTTTTGTTATTAGTTTTTTTCTTTTTTATAATTTTTTTTCCTTTCTTTATAAGTTAGAAATTGAAATTGTAGATTACAAATTCTTTCATTTTTAGTCTAAGAGTTTAGAGGTATATAAACATTTATTCAGTTATTTGGGAAATCAATCCTTTATTATTAACAATTTTTTTTTTTTTTTTTTTTTTTAGCAAAACACGATTTCTCTTTGTTGTCTTCAGATTTTCTTGTTATCTTCTACTTAATTCCTCCTTCTACTTATGTCCTGAGTCACTTTTCCTTTTGTCTTCATGTAAACCATTCGTATAAGACAAAAGGTAATCTGACAATCAATCAGGTTCGAACAATAGTCATAATACAAATCTGCTACCCTACTGTGTGATGCGAGATACTTTGATAGCAAAAAATTATTGTAAAGCAATTACCAATTAAAAAAAATAAAGGGAGAGATTTTTTAATCTATAGCAGTGGATACACTCCTCGTTTCACAGTTTACTTATCAGGCTTATTCTTATTTCAGGTGCAGCACTACTTTGAGTATGAACATCCAAACGGAACAGATGTGGCGTTAGGTCTCGTCACAGATTCCTCAAATCAAGCTGATGATCAACCGTGACAAACGCCTCGTACAGAGAGGTCAAGATGATCATGACTGCTCGTGTATTTGTTCTAAAGGAAATTCAACCTTAAGAGACGAGGGCAACCCCCTTTGATGTTCCTTCTGCTTTGCTCTGTTGATTTCAAATGAGTAAATAAAATGTCCGTCCGAATACAGATTCACCTGGAATCATTTAAAGTTTTTGTTTTTTTAGTCAACGATTTCGCTTCTATTTCACTGAGAAAGAAAAACTACTTTAGATCGTGGAATTTTTTTTTTTCGCATTTTTCTCTTAGTTAATATATAAATTTTTTATGCATACAAACCCAATACGGCAATTTATCAAAAGGTGTACTAGGTTTAATGTATTTACCAAAAGGTATATCATCATTTGATATTTATCAAAAGACGGAGTTTACCAAAATCAATTCCCAGATTACCCCTCTGGCTAACCTGACAATCGCCTTTTTCAAACACATTTTTCCAAGCATCCAAGCCGAAATTAGAATTGAAAAATAATTTATGGTTCGGATGCACGTCTTCTCACCGTTTCTCTCCCTCCATCCCTCTGTGTGGTGTTATAAACTTGAAAGAAAAAAGAAATATGAACTCTGCGCTTACCATTACTGCTCGTGGTGGTTGGCGGGATTGCAATAGACCAGTTAGGTTTATGACAAAATTGCGTAAGAGTTGCTAGAGGAGACCAAGGACAAATTAAGTTAAGAACGTCATCCGAGAAGGACAAACTTCTTGCAAGAGGAAAATTAGTAGAAGCACACATTTAAAGATTTAGACATGTATGTATTGTTTTTTTACTGTAAATTAGGGTAGTGAAGATAAATAAAAATTACACTATTGGTGGGAAGGGTGGCAGCAAAAAGTGTTTTTATGGTTAATTTTGGTTGTGTGGGGAATAATATTCAACAACACCTGAATTATGATGTAATAGAAGACTTAATCGATTTAAGTCATGTTAGTTTTTGACGTTGATAGTTAAGGTTGGCTAAAAATTGTTTATTTATGGTTTAGGGTTTAGTCAGTGGTGGTTCTAGTTTACAAGAAGTATCTGCTTCAAAAGGGGCCTGATATCTATGACGTGTTATGTGGTTAAAACTTTGTTTTTACATCAGACCCTTCCTAGTTTGAGCAAAATTACAATTTAACTACAGAAATAGATTATGTAGTTGTAAATTTACTAAAATAGTTTGTAATTTATTTATCAGGAATGATCATATAACTGACGAAATTCTATCTGAGATATGGAATACTCTTGATGCAAATTCTAGCATTGGACATGCAGATAATGTAGGAGAAGTATCCAGAACAAATATTCTATCATCTTCACAGTATAATTGTGTGCATAACACAAATAGAAATACAAGCAGTAATTTCACATTTGATCTAAATGAAGAAGCTAGTATTCAAGAAGATGAGGTTCTGAACCCGTGTGTAACACTTGTTGATTACTATGGGCCTAGTTGGAGTGAGGAGGAAGGGTATTATAACCGAAATGGAGAGGAAATGCAATGCAATACAGATGTACAAGAATTCTTTGCTGATGATATGCATATTGAACAATATGAAATATCTCAAGAGCAGTACAGTGACTTAGAGGAGGAGTTCCCAATAGCTGATGACCCATATATTCTAAATTCTCGATTGCTCCAAAGGCCAATTGAAGAGGCAACAGATCAACATGAATTTTTTGTAGGACAGATATTTCCGTCTTGACAAGAGTTCAAGAATGAACTTGTGAAGCATGCCATGGTTAAACATATGAGATATAACCCAGTTGACACTCGGAAAAATAAAGTAAAAGCTGTCTGCTTCAATCAACCTTGTAAGTGGAGAGTAGTTGCCAGGGGGGATGTCGAGTTCATTGTTACGAAATATATAAAAGAACACCAATGTGGCACCATTAGGGAAAGTGCTGATCATCAAGCATGCTCTTCATCCTTTGTAGCTTCTTTTGTTGAAGAGCAATTTCTTGCTAATGAACAATACAAGCCAAGTATGATTATAGCAGATATAAAAGCCAGGTTCGGAGTGACCATATCCTACAGAAAAGCTTACATAGCTCGAGAGAAAGTGATGAAGAAAGTTGTTGGAGATTATGATCAAGCATATAGAGATCTTCCACTATATCTGCGTGAGTTAAGAGTCAGGGATCCTGAAACCTATGTGGCACTACACAGGAATGGGGATAATAAGTTCCAACGCTGTTTTTGGGGTTTTGGAGCTTGTAGAAGAGTATTCAGGTCTTATCTGCATAAATTAATTGGAATTGATGCCACACACCTAAGAGGCAAATATCCGGGTGTGTTGTTGATGGCTACATCAATAGATGCTAATGACAATGTCCTCCCAGTAGCCTTTGGAATCGTTGAAGTTGAATGTGAGTCTGCATGAGAGTGGTTTCTGGATCATACGAAGAGATTCTTTAATGTTGATCCAGAGTCAATGAGTATAGTATCAGATAGACATCGTGGCATTATAGCAGCAGTTAGGAAAGTCTACCCTACTGCCCATCATGCTTTTTGTTGCCACCACATGTCTTGCAATATGGTAACAGATACTGGCAGTAGGTCAGGTTTAGGGTTGTTTTGGGCAGCTGCTCGAGCAAACATAACACTACAATATGATCTCATAATGCAGTCCATGCTTGAAAAACATCCAGATGCTCATAAGTGGCTTCAGAACATTGACCCTAAAAGATGGGCTAATGCACACTTTAGTGGAAGAAGGTACACAATGCTAACCACCAATTGTGTAGAGAGTTTAAATGCTTTGTTCAAGGAGACGCGTGAACTTCCGATAAACAGGTTAATTGATAATACCAGAAGAAAGGTAGCTCAATGGTTCTTTAACCGTAAGGAGGAAGCGTCGAAATGGTATGTTGCGTTGACACTTCATGCTACCAAAGAAATGCAATCAAGGAGGGAGAAAGCTAGACGATATAAAGTCCACCCCTACTCTCAATCCGAAATGGAAGTAGAGACATGGGGTGCTTCATACATTGTTGATTTGGAGAGGAAATATTGTAATCGTGGGGAGTTTCAAATTTCAAGATTGCCTTGCTCACATGCAAATGCCGTCATAATTCACTGGAACATGGATACACTCCCATATTGTGAGCATTATTTTCATTCACATAATTGGAAAACGACATACATGGATCGTATTTACCCCTGTCGAAGCAAGGAATTTTGGCCTAGGGGAGTCAACAACATTATAGTGATATGTCCCCGTAGCCTTGTGCAGCCTGGTAGGCGAAAGAAGGCAAGGATCGAGTCGAAACATAATGGGAAGGTAAAAATCAAATGCAGCAGGTGCAAACAACTGGGCCATAATCGGAGGACCTGTAGAATGCCGCCAGCCCCTGGTTCTTGACTGAATTGTAAATTGGAGGAGTTGAGCCATATGTTTTGTATGAAGTACATAAATAGGTTTGTAAGAAAAACAGTTGTTAAAAGTGATGTTTCTGTTATATACGTTTATGGAGTATTTAGTTTGTGTTATAGTGTTATGGTAAGTATGAGAAGTGTAAACCATCACCTGCAAGGCAGAAATAATACTTCACACCATATCTCCATTGTGTCAAATAAAAATGTGATACATTTCAATTCAACAGGAAATGGTTCGTAATTTCAAAGTCACGTAAATATGTAGTGAAATATAGATGTGTTAAAACTCGTACAAAGGGATTGTAGTAATCCTTGCAAAATAAGATAGGACAGCAGTTCTCGGTCATTGAAATGGGGTATAAATACGTTTTGACACCAGATATACCATCTTCCCAGTTAGAACTTCACAGGGAACGTGATTTCAGGTAGATCCAAGTAGGGGAGGGCCATCAGTGGGTTTTGGTCAAAACCCACTAATGGACCTTGACACCTCTGATTGGACCCATTTCAGCTATAGTGGTATTCTGGAGTTGCAAGGACACCAAATCTGCTGACAAATCATTATTTAAATATCTATAGGTGCTGGGAAAAAATAATATAAAATCAGCCTTCGTTGGGCCTGATATGCTTGGATATCAGGTCCAATGTGGGCCTGATATGAGTATCATTTAATAAAACATTATTCTATCTCCCCCTAATATAAACTCCAAACAATCTAACAGGGGTCTGATCAAAAAAATAAAATAAGATCAATTTTAAAAGTGACCTTCCATAAGGTAGAAAAGAAAAGATGTGCACTATTCCGTGCCAATTGGCACATAGCCATACCTTCTAATCCATGGTGTATAAATTATGTTTGACACCATATATACCATCTCCCCACCAAGACCTTCACAGGGGACTTGATTTCATGTAAATCCAAGTAGGGGAGGGACATCAGTGGGTTTTGGTCAAAACCCACGGATGGACCTAGACACCTCTGATTGAACCCATTTCAGTTCTAGCGGTATTCTGGAGTTGCAAGGACTCCAAATCTGGTGGAAAATCATTATTTAAATACCTATAGGTGCTGGGAAAAAAATTAAAATACAATCATCCTCCGTTGGGCTAGATATGCTTGGATATAAGGTTCAACGTGGGCCTGATACGAGTGGATATCAGGCCCAACGTGGGCCTGATATGAGTGCATATCAGGCCCAACGTGGGCTTGGTATGGTATCCTTTCTTATAAATTTATACTATCTCCCCCTTTCTATAAACTCAAAATGTGCTACCATGCTCCTTATGAAAAAATAAAAAATAAAATAAAATTAGAAGGTGCTACCATAGGATTTAAGTCTATACCATGGCCATAAGTGGAATAAGTGGCAACTGGCACGGAGCCATACTTCCTAATCCATGGTGTATAAATTATGTTTGACACGATATATACCATCTCCCCACCAAGACCTACATAGGGGACTTGATTTCATGTAAATCCAAATAGGGGAGGGCCATCAGTGGGTTTTGGTCAAAATCCACTGATGGACCTAGACACCTCTGATTGGACCCATTTCAGTTCTAGTGGTATTCTGGAGTTGCAAGGACTCCAAATCTAGTGGCAAATCATTATTTAAATATCTATAGGTGCTGGGAAAAATTAAAATATAATCAGCCTCCGTTGGGCCTGATATGCTTGGATATCAGGCCCAACGTGGGCCTGATATGAGTGGATATCAGGCCCAACGTGGGCCTAATATGAGTGCATATCAGGCCTAACGTGGGCCTGATATGAGACCATATCAGGCCCAAAGTGGCCTTGGTATGGTATCCTTTCATATAAATTTATACTATCTCCCTCTTTCTATAAACTCAAAATGTGCTACCATGCTCTTTATGAAAAAATAAAAAATAAAATAAAATTAGAAGGTGCTACCATAGGGTTTAAGTCTATAGCATGGCCATAAGTGGAATAAGTGGCAACTGGCATGGAGCCATACTTCCTAATTCATGGTGTATAAATTATGTTTGACACCATATATACCATCTCCCCACCAATACCTTCACAGGGGACTTGATTTCATGTAAATCTAAGTAGGGGAGGGCCATCAATGGGTTTTGGTCAAAACCCACTGATGGACCTAGACACCTCTGATTGGACCAATTTCAGTTCTAGTGGTATTCTGAAGTTGCAAGGACTTCAAATCTGGTGACAAATCATTACTTAAATATCTATAGGTGCTGGGAAAAAATTAAAATACAATCAGCCTCCGTTGAGCCTGATATGCTTGGATATCAGGCCCAACATGGGCCTGATATGAGTGGATATCAGTCCCAGCGTGGGCCTGATATGAGTGCATATCAGGCCCAACGTGGGCCTGATAAGTGGCCTTGGTATGGTATCCTTTCATATAAATTTATACTATCTCTCCCTTTCTATAAACTCAAAATGTGCTACCATGCTCCTTATAAAAAAAACAAAATAAAATAAAATTAGAAGGTGCCACCATAGGGTTTATGTCTATAGCATGGCCATAAGTGGAATAAGTGGCAACTGGCACAGAGCCATACTTCCTAATCCATGGTGTATAAATTATGTTTGACACTATATATACCATCTCCCCACCAATACCTTCACAGGGGACTTGATTTCATGTAAATCCAAGTAGGGGAGGGCCATCAGTGGGTTTTGGTCAAAACCCACTGATGGACCTAGACACCTCTGATTGGACCCATTTCAGTTCTAGTGGTATTCTGGAGTTGCAAGGACTCCAAATTTGGTGGCAAATTATTATTTAAATATCTATAGGTGCTGGGAAAAAATTAAAATACAATCAGCCTCCGTTGGGCTTGATATGCTTGGATATCAGGCCCAACGTGGGCCTGATATGAGTGGATATCAGGCCCAACGTGGGCTTGATATGAGTGGATATCAGGCCCAACGTGGGCCTGATATGAGTGCATATCAGGCCCAATGTGGGCCTGATATGAGACCATATCAGGCCCAAAGTGGCCTTGGTATTGTATCATTTCTTATAAATTTATACTATCTCCCCCTTTCTATAAACTCAAAATGTGCTACTATGCTCCTTATGAAAAATAAAAAATAAAATAAAATTAGAAGGTGCTACCATAGGGTTTAAGTGTATAGCATGGCCATAAGTGGAATAAGTGGCAACTGGCACGGAGCCATACTTCATAATCCATGGTGTATAAATTATGTTTGACACCATATATACCATCTCCCCACCAATACCTTCATAGGGGACTTGATTTCATGTAAATCCAAGTAGGGGAGGGCCACCAGTGGGTTTTGGTCAAAACCCATTGATGGACCTAGACACCTCTGATTGGACCCATTTCAGCCCTAGTGGTATTCTTGAGTTGCAAGGACTCCAAATCTGCTGGCAAATCATTATTTAAATATCTATAGGTGCTGGGAAAAAATTAAAATACAATCAGCCTCCGTTGGGCCTGATATGCTTGGATATCAGGCCCAACGTGGGTCTGATATGAGTGCATATCAGGCCCAACGTGGGCCTGATATGAGTATCATATCATAAAGCATTATTCTATCTCCCCCTAATATAAACTCCAAACATTCTAACAGGGGTCTGATCAAAATAATAAAATAAGATCAAATTTAAAAGTCACCTTCGATAGGGTTGAAAAGAAAAGTTGTGCACTGTTCCGTGCCAACTGGCACGGAGCCATACCTGCTAATCCATGGTGTATAAATTATGTTTGACACCATATATACCATCTCCCCACTAATACCTTCACAGGGGACTTGATTTCATGTAAATCCAAGTAGGGGAGGGCCATTAGTGGGTTTTGGTCAAAACCCATTGATGGACCTAGACACCTCTGATTGGACCCATTTCAACTCTAGTGGTATTCTGGAGTTACAAGGACTCCAAATCCGCTGGCAAATCATTATTTAAATATCTATAGGTGCTGGGAAAAAATTAAAATACAATCAGCCTCCGTTGGACCTGATATGCTTGGATATCAGGCCCAACGTGGGCCTGATATGAGTGCATATCAGGACCAACGTGGGCCTGAAATGAGACCATATCAGGCTCAACGTGGGCCTGATATGAGACCATATCAGGCCCAACGTGGGCCTGATATGCATATGAGACCATATCAGGCCCATCGTGGGCCTGATATGAGTATCATATCATAAAGCACTATTCTATCTCCCCCTAATATAAACTCCAAACATTATAACAGGGGCCTGATAAAAAAAAATAAAATAAGATCATTTTTAAAATTCACCTTCCATAGGGTTGAAAAGTAAAGCGATGCACTGTTCCGTGCCAACTGCCACGGAGCAATACCTTATTAGAAAAGGGTTATAAAGAAGGTATTTATTAACCATAAATTTAATTTACAATAAATTGATTCACCATAAATTTAATTTACACAAACAGTAAATCGTTACTAGAATACAATATTACAATTGTTCATTATTTCTATAGTTTAAAGTTTTTGTCAGACATGATTTTATGTTCAAGTCTAAATCTATAAGCTCTCATATCAGCTTGTACAAAGTCTGTAGATCTTCGGAACATCAAACTCTTTGCATAGTGCATTATAAAAAAAGCACAATCCAACCTACAAAACAAAAGCACAATCCATCATAAAAAAGCCAAATCAAATTATTATGGAACATACACAAATACTTACGATTTGCTTTGTGTGGTGCCAATAACTTGCATCATTTTATACTCTCTCCCGGAGAATGGTGCTAAACCTTTATGCCATATGTGATAGTATGACCAGTTTAGCTCCTTAAAAAACAACACCTACAAATATCAAACCATAGTAATTAATACATAAACAATGATTATTGGATATAAGAAATTTGTTACTTACAGTTTGATTAAAAACAGAAGTGTAATTTTCTGTGGTGCCAAGAGAGTTATAATGAATTATTTGACGTTCCTCCAGGTCCATGACCATTAGATGCCAATGATCATCTTGGTTATGTAGAGGACAAAAAATATATCTAATGTCCTTGCCGTCATCAGTTTTTGCAGTTTGTTTCAATGCATCCACGTGCATCATTCCGAACAAGTCCTATGCAAATAATAGAGCTATTTAGGTGACTGCATCCAATATATATTGTAAACAATTTACAATGAGATAAGGGACATACTGGGAATCTAACCCCACAAAATATGGATGAGTGGTATGGTGAGTTAGAGTGTTTGGCTTCATTAGCAAGAATATTCCAATAAACATTTATGCAATCCCCATTGGTATATTGCGTCCAATCAAATATTGTCATAAAAGATTGCATATCTAAAGATAAATTATCATTTGTCCATATTGGTTGCACCGTCACCCTACACACAAGGATACAGTCAATGGTATTTAATAAATTAAAAATATAAAAAATATCATTAAACTCCAATAATAATCCTTCGTTGACATGTGGGTTAAATATTTAGGTTGACATCTACGTTACCTTAACTGACTGAGCTTCAATAATGCATCGGCTATCACATCATCTTGACTCTTTTTAAAAAATGTCTTCGCTTGCTGAGATAATTAAAATAATACTATGTCATTAAGGATTATAAAATAACAACTTACCTACTCTCGACCGTACCTTCAATATTTTTGTTTTGACCTTGTTAATTTCATGACATTGTGTTTCTAGCTGTGATGAACTTGTATTTTCTGTCTTTGATGGTGCAGGAGCATCTGGTTCGACAGTAAGAACAAGCTGTTTGCCTTTTTTTTGGTGCATTGGGATATCAAACGTCTCTGGGTTCTCTTTCTTTTGGGGCCTACCCGAAAATTAGTTGGAATTATAGGCAGATTAGGGTCTATGCCTTCTGATGCTCTTGGCTCCCCTGATATGCTTTGTATGACTTGTTGGAGCTCTTTAATCTTATTTTCGGCATCGACGATGATTTTGTCATTTATAGTTAAAATTCTGTTATCCACGTCAGAATTTATAGTATCAGCCTTGTTGCCACTAGTATCCCGTTCTTTACGCAGTTCACTTATTTGTTGATCCTTTTCTTTAAGCATAGATTCCATATCAGCAATCACAATATCCTTTGATGCTACTCGACTATCCATTTCTTCTATCACCGTTGCCAGGTTTTTATTAGCTTCCTCCAAACTTTGAGAAGCTTTATGTAATTCTTGCTTTAAACTCTCAATTTTGTTATCATTTTCCTTGCACAAAATACAATCTACCGTATCGTCACACTGCAGTAGACCTTCTTCGGCTTGATGTAAAGATCCTTGGCCAACCAACTCAAGATACTCAGATGGCTGAGGCCGATTTGGTAGTAAATCCAACTCTGATTCTATCAGAATTAAATCTACTAAAATTTTATCTGCAGTTACACGGTCTATCATTTTTTTTACTGTGTCAACATGATAGTTAGGCCACCTCCATCGTAGTATTCTTGGCAATTTTTCTGGATGGTCTGGATCAATAATGCTGATGTGCTCACACACCCATACCTACAATATAATTATAAAAATAATTCATAATCTTTACAAATATCGTGATATATATGTAATCGGACTTACAACTAAAATATTTGGAAATCCCTTTAGCAAGGGGGCCTTGGGCGTTGCATCAGCAACCTGTGGTTTTGGTCTTAATGTAAGCTCCAATCCAATGGAGTCTAATTGTTGAGCCATGAAACTGTATACTGCATTGCACCAGTTAAACCTAGCTAAGTTGTCAAAATCAACTACATAGTCAATTAGGGAGAGCACAGGTATTCTGAGAACACTGCTACTCCCACAAAACAGAACAGTTGTAAAAAAATACAGGATATAAAACTGACAATATAGCTTGTCATTTGATCTCGACTTCCTAATCAGTTTCTCTAAATGTCTGGCAGAACAATCCGATTCTTGGAAAAACTCCATGTACAGTGCGCTTGAAGCCTCATTTAAATCGAGACGAACTATATCTCCATTGTTGGGTAGGCCAAGAATCAGTCCCACATCTGCCTTTGTAAAATTGAGCTTCTTCCCATGGAAGATAAAGTTTTTTTCCTCATGATCCCAGTTATCAAACATATTTTGTACTTGAGCTCTTACAAAAGAACTATCAGGGAGGTCGAGGATCCACGAAAAAGGTGTGCCTCGAATCTTCTGTTCTTGTTCTGCAGTCGGGTTAACAGAAGAGATAAACTTTCTGAAGTGGCAAATGGTACTTTTCCGGTTCATTCTTTTAGTTCTTCATCTGTTGACATAACTTTGATAATTTGATCGATTAGCACTCACACTTGTGGAGACATCTTTTGTTGCCATTGCGAACCTAGCTACTGTATAACCACACCCAGAAAAACAACTCTTAGTTCCCATAATAACGACTACGCTTTTATTCTAACACACCCACACAAACCCTAGGTTAAACGGTTATAGAAAGCATAACTAAATGAGCAACTGACCTACGTATGGAAATGATTCTTGAACACCGGTGAAGGTAGAGTCACGCCTCGACCGGAGCTGCATAGAATGGCTTCAAGAAGAAGATGACGACCGAAGCAGGTGAGTGTGCACTTGAGCAGATTGAAACTTGGGCCTGACATCCCATTATTTTATTTTAAATTTAATCGACTTGATTTATGTGTAAGATTATTTATTATTATTTTGAAATAATACTCTTTAATATCAGGCCCTACGTTGGGCCTGATATCCAAGCATATCAGGCCCAACGGAGGCTGATTGTATTTTAATTTTTACCCAGCACCTATAGATATTTAAATAATGATTTGTCAGTAGATTTGGAGTCCTTGCAACTCCAGAATACCACTAGAGCTGAAATGGATCCAATCAAAGGTGTCTAGGTCCATCAGTGGGTTTTGACCAAAACCCACTGATGGCCCTCCCCTACTTGGATTTACATGAAATCAAGTCCCCTATGAAGGTCTTGGTGGGGAGATGGTATATATGGTGTCAAACATAATTTATACACTATGGATTAGGAAGTATGGCTCCGTGCTAGTTGCCACTTATTCCACTTATGGCCATGCTATAGATTTAAATCCTATGGTAGCACCTTCTAATTTTATTTTATTTTTTATTTTTTCATAAGGAGCATGGTAGCACATTTTGAGTTTATAGAAAGGAGGAGATAGTATAAATTTATATGAAAGGATGCCATACCAAGGCCACTTTGGGCCTGATATGGTCTCATATCAGGCCCACGTTGGGCCTGATATGCACTCATATCAGGCCCACGTTGGGCCTGATATCCAAGCATATCAGGCCCAACGGAGACTGATTGCATTTTAATTTTTTTCCAGCACCTATAGATATTTAAATAATGATTTGCCATCAGATTTGGAGTCCTTGCAACTCCAGAATACCACTAGAACTGAAATGGGTCCAATCAGAGGTGTCTAGGTCAATCAGTGGGTTTTGACTAAAACCCACTGATGTCCCTCCCCTACTTGGATTTACATGAAATCAAGTCCCCTGTGAAGGTATTGGTGGGGAGATGGTATATATGGTGTCAAACATAATTTATACACCATGGATTAGGAAGTATGGCTCCGTGCCAGTTGCCACTTATTCCACTTATGACCATGCTATAGACTTAAACCCTATGGTAGCACCTTCTAATTTTATTTTATTTTTTATTTTTTCATAAGGAGCATGGTAGCACATTTTGAGTTTATAGAAAGGGGGAGATAGTATAAATTTATATGAAAGGATACAATACCAAGGCCACTTTGGGCCTGATATGGTCTCATATCAGGCCCACGTTGGGCCTGATATCCACTCATATCAGGCTCACGTTGGGTCTGATATCCACTCATATCAGGCTCACGTTGGGCCTCATATCCTAGCATATCTGGCCCAACGGAGGCTGATTGTATTTTAATTTTTTTCTAGCACCTATAGATATTTAAATAATGATTTATCACCAGATTTGGAGTCCTTGCAACTCCAGAATACCACTAGAACTCAAATGGGTCCAATCAGAAGTGTCTAGGTCCATAAGTGGGTTTTGACCAAAACCCACTAATGACCCTCCCCTACTTGGATTTACATGAAATCAAGTCCCCTGTGAAGGTCTTGGTGGTGAGATGGTATATATGGTGTCAAACATAATTTATACACCATGGATTAGGAAGTATGACTCCGTGCCAGTTGCCACTTATTCCACTTATGGCCATGCTATAGACTTAAACCCTATGGTAGCACCTTCTAATTGTATTTTATTTTATATTTTTTCATAAGGAGCATGGTAGCACATTTTGAATTTATAGAAAGGGGGAGATAATATAAATTTATATGAAAGGATACCATACCAAGGCCACTTTGGGCCTGATATGGTCTCATATCAGGCCCACGTTGGGCCTGATATATACTCATATCAGGCCCACGTTGGGCCTGATATCCACTCATATCAGGCCCACGTTGGGCCTGATATCCAAGCATATCAGGCCCAACGGAGGTTGATTGTATTTTTATTTTTTCCCACCACCTATAGATATTTAAATAATGATTTGCCACCAGATTTGGAGTCCTTGCAACTCCAGAATACCACTAGAATTGAAATGGGTCAAATCAGAGGTGTCTAGGTCCATCAGTGGATTTTGACCAAAACCCACTGATGGTCCTCCCCTACTTAGATTTACATGAAATCAAGTCCCCTGTGAAGGTCTTGGAGGGGAGATGGTATATATGGTGTCAAACATAATTTATACACCATGGATTAGAAGGTATGGCTCCGTGCCAGTTGGCACGGAACAGTGCACAACTTTTCTTTTCTACCCTATGGAAGGTGACTTTTAAAATTGATCTTATTTTATTTTTTTGATCAGGCCCCTGTTAGATTGTTTGGAGTTTATATTAGGGGGAGATAGAATAATGCTTTATTAAATGATACTCATATCAGGCCCACGTTGGGCCTGATATGCACTCATATCAGGCCCACGTTGGGCCTGATATCCAAGCATATCAGGCCCAACGAAGGATAATTTTATATTATTTTTTCCCAACACATATAGATATTTAAATAATGATTTGCCAGCAGATTTGGAGTCCTTGCAACTCCAGAATACCACTATAGCCGAAATGGGTCAAATCAGAGGTGTCAATGTCCATCAGTGGGTTTTGACCAAAATCCACTGATGACCCTCCCCTACTTGGATGTACCTGAAATTACGTTCCCTGTGAAGTTCTAACTGGAAAGATGGTATATCTGGTGTCAAAACGTATTTATACCCCATTTCTAATAAGGTATTGCTCCGTGGCAGTTGGCACGGAACCTAGTGACGTTGTGCTCTTGAAACCGACTGTTGGTCCGAGCCTATTTGATTTTTTTAACAATCCCAACCGTTACCATGTTTTCAGTTTTGAGAAGATAGAAATGATGTGAATTATAACTTATATACATTGTGTCTTTCCACTGATACGCACCAGCATCACATTTTGTATATTGTGACTTATATTTGACTAATCACTATGCAATATTATTAATATTCCAGTGACAGTTTATAATCTTTTCATATACTACATACCACCGTATTATACAACAAAGACTACATACAAAGATATTAAACTACCTACACTACGTAATAAGTTCATTTACATTCTATACAAGTTTTTGCCTTACAAGACTGGATATTTAATCCAATGTTTTAAAATACTTATCCCTCAAAATTGATACCATTACATCAATTCTAATATTTTTCATGCCTCCTTGTTTGAAGTCCATCTTCATATCATATAGGAGACATCGAATGTATTGCATCACAAAGAAGCCACAGTCAACGCTGTAAAGAACAACAACATTTTTATGGTCAATATTTTTTTTATCAATTATTTATATTCACATGTTGTGCTCAATTTACCTTGCTTGTTGTTGTGAACATTCAATTGTGCGAGAGACCCATCTATCAAACGGATAATACCTTTCCAAGTTTGGATGAATAGCAGTAACGTGCTCACGACTATATAATTTAAAATCTGATACCTGAAGATTGAAGAGGAAATTTCCATTTTCCATCAACTAGCATTTATATTAAAATACAAACATACACATTATTATTAGATGCTCACCGCTGCTTCAAATTCATATTTGTATTTACTTCCACTTGCTAGAGAATTGTACTGATTGAACATCATTGATTTGATGTCCACCACCAGCAAGTGGAAGTGTGCATTATCACTGCACAAAGGTATAAATATATACCTTACCTCTTCATCTCGTCTACCCGTCTTTATCATGTGTTGGAAGGCAAACTTACTTAATGATTTCATTAATGACTACAAATATGCAAAGTCATACATACATAACCAAATAATAAAAAGAATTCTATTTTTTACTATAATCAAATCAATTCCTTACTGTGAAGAATGTTGAACAATATATTGACTTGTTGTATGTGCTTCCAGACGGGAATGCCCCCCTAAATAGAATTTTACAATACGTGTCGATTACATCCCCTCTTGTCAACATTTCTCCATTCACACCGGATAAAAGGGAATACAAATTTAAACAAAAGGGTGGTTCCTCCCAAACTATATCATTTGTAAACCTACAAAGTAAACAAATCACAGATTATTTTTATAAATTTATTTTTGATAACCTTAGCTTAACCATGTAATCAGATAAGCATATAATATACTTTAATATTCAACTATTTAATTTACATACTTTATTTCCTCCAAGGCTTTTAACAAGTACGCCACCTCTTCGTCTTGTTTTTTTTTCTTGGAAGACTTAAATTGCTTCTTCACATACTATGCATACAAACAAAAAAGGCAATTAGATAATCCATTATATCTAACAAATTACAATGAAATTTGCAGATATCGTCTTACAGCAATTGCTTGTTTCCTCATTTTGTCATATTTGACAAACATATCTACATCCTTGTCTGCCTCTTCATCAGATTTGTCTTCCATCAATTGTACAATATTAATTTCTTCTTCCATTTCATCCAAACCAATTTTTCCTTTCCCCTTGCCCACAACAACATATTTTTTGACAACTTTTTTTCCTTCTCCTATACTTGTAACTTTCTCCGCAGGCTCACTTATATGTATATTTCTACGCTGCCTCTTAGGTAAAGTTTTGAGCCACAATGGACTATCAATTGGAGTATCCCTGTAATTATAGCGACTTCTGTCATGTCCTCTCCTACTTCTTGTTGTAACACCTATAGGTTCAATTTGAGGATCGTCTACAAGCTCGCTATATTGAGATTCCATGCTTTTTTTTTCAACTATTTTAAGTAACTCTTTCACCCTCTCCTTCAATTGCATGTTCTCCATTGTTAGCTCTTTAATTATGTTTGGTTGAATAATGCAATTACAACAATCCTTATTAATCTGCCTTCCTCCTACAGTGACTTCAATTTGTGATGCCTCCATTGCATGTGGACTGTCATCAACGCTAGCAAGGTTCTCAACCAATGATCTTTCATCTTGGTTAGGGATTAGGTCAATCACAACCTGTAAGAATATTAAACCACATGTTAAAACAATACTTTTTAACCAAACTATAGTCCAAGTATTCTAAATTTACCTCTTCAGATGAAACTTGGTTAATCAATTCTCTCACCTTACTAATATGTGAAGGAATATTCCTCCACTTATTTATTCTGGCTCCTTTTATTTTGTATGGTTTTTGGATTGGAACATGCTCCAAAAATCATGCCTGATTCACCATCACAAGGGTTAACTATTTTAAAATTGTTCGCAAAATATTAAAAAATTTCACACAAATTATACACTTACTGCCAAAAGACCAGCAAATCCCTTTAGGTAAGGGAGGTTGGTGTTAGCATGTTTTGTCTCAGTTGATGAAAATATGTCCCCAATCTTAGGTAATTGTGGAGCCATAAATTCATGGATTGCTTCAACCCAGTTGAATCTATCAAGATTCTCAAAATCATCTACTATATCTATAAGACTTAACGGGACCTTATATGTACTAGAAGAAAATAAGACACAAACAAATATATACAAAATATAGAATTTGCAAAATAATAAAACATCATCTTCGACTTCAACGCGATTGCCATAAAATTTAAGCAACTCCTCAATTCTTGATCTAGTAGCTTCTTTTTTGTTTGAGAAGTAAGTTAGAAAGAGGTCACTGGATACTTTAGCTGAATTCATCGAAATTGAAGCTCCTCGGTCTGCAATACTAAGCAGCAATGAAACGTCTCCTCTTGTGAAGCAAACCGGAACACCTGACCAAGTTAAATTATTATTAGACTTCTACCAACACATACAAAAGTATTAGGAACACCGTGGACATGATACGATGTCATATCAAGCATTGATACGACATCGTATCAGGCCCACGTTGGGCCTGATACGGCATCGTATCAGGTCCACGTTGGGCCTGATACAGCATCGTATCAGGCCCACGTTTAGCATAAGATTAAATTTTACCATACAACTACTTTGTAATTAAAATACGAAATTATAAATTGTACCTGAGAATCTAAAGGTTTGACTACTTGAATCCCAATTTTGAAATATATTTACCAAAATCCCACGGATGTGCTGCATATCTTCTATGTCCAAAAAAATACGAAAGGGTGACTGTTTGATCAGCACTATGTATCGGTCATGTAAAATAACAGAGCCTTCATGCGTTCCTTTCTTCGTGGATGGTTGAAAAAAACTTTTAAAGTGACCGATGACACTATTCCAATGCAGTTTCTGTCCAACATCAACTGAACCCTATACTTTATAAAATTAAAAAAATTTAAATCATACTAGTTCAGCTTCTTAATATCACAGAGTTTGTAAAATGATAACCTTTACAGCTAATTGATGTGGAGAGGATGATGATACACCCGATCGACGTCTTTGCGTCATTATGATACTAGCTGATTAATGTAAACCCTAGAATCCTTCACTGATGACTCACGAACACTCCTGGTTTTTAATTGAACTGAAATGCTAGATGCCGCTTGAGAAAAACTCGAGGTCACTAAACTAGGGTTTCACAAGACGGAGCTGCACTCGCATGTCACGAAGGAGGGAGGTAGCCTAATGATCGATTTTATTTTTTTAAAATCAAAGTTATTTAAAAATATGGTTCAGATGCCTGAGAAATGATGACTGATCAGAGGAGTTGGCGGGAGGGTTATATTCGGTAATACACATCACTTACCTGCGCCTTTTGGTAAATACCAAACGGTGATACGCCTTTTGGTAAATACATTAAACCTAGTATGCCTTTTGGTAAATTGTCGAACCCAATATGTTAACTTTTAATTCGGGATACAGAATCAGATTTTATCTATAGTCATATGCGTATAATTCAGATATTTACATTAACTTATTATAAGGAAACTTATAGCTGTTAAGTTTTGGATCCAAAAAGTAATATTTAGGCTAGTGCTCATCTCTGAATATTTTATATATTTTATTACTATTTTTAGTATTTTTTATTTTTATAGTATTTAAGATAATTATAGTATTTCTGGTATTTATGAGTCTTAATTTGTCTATATAATGTCCTGTACAATTAATTTTAATTTATATAAAAGAAGATAAATTATGGAGTCAACTTATAATCAATAGCTAAGTTGATAGAAGGAGAGATTTTTTTACTCTTAAGAATATATATCAATCAAGAATTGATTTATTACTCTATTATAATACAATTATTACCTTTCTAATCAATTGTACACATATGGAGATGTCAATTTTATAGTACGTGTGGTAAAAGATGTTTCGATCGTTCCAAATGCTCTCGCCAACTTATTTTTAAGATAATACGAATGAGATAAATTACATATGACTATTAGTCATTAGTACATATAATTAAGAGATAAAAAAACTATTCAAATGTCTTAAATGTCAATTTCAACATCTCATATAATAATAGATATCTTAGCTATCGTACCGCTCGGGACGATGCCACTTTTACAGTTTGATTGGACAGTGAATTACTCGAATGGGCTACTGGAATCATATTAGCGTAACATTTGATGACTAGACGCCAAAATTCACATGCATGTAATTTTATCTAGATCATAAAATAATTTATATTTTGTTCATAATTAGTAGATGTCATCTCAAATAATCATATGTAAATAGAGTTACCGGGCACCGGCTACCTTGGACAACCTCTACAAATAATTCCATCATACAAAATTTAATTAAGCTTTCTAAAAATTATATTATAGATTATAAAAATTATTAATATTTATTGTTGAGATTTTATGATGATGCAATCTGAACATAGGTAGAATGATAGTATATCATCGTTTTGATAAAGTGGAGATTAGAGTTAGACTCTAGCTCTTTAAAACTATTTTACCTCGCACATGGTGTTCAGAGAACACGACAATCGTCTCCCAAGATATAACGACTTTATCTTGTGATAACATCACTGTAAATCGCAAGACCTCCGAACCGAAAAAGCTCATCGAACTCTCCAATATAAGTATGGAATGCAATGCTTGCTTTGTTTGAAAGGAATTGAGTGATTGAAATGAGTATGTAATGGACCTTATTTATACTAAATGAAGGGGTATAGGAACCTCTTGGTTTAATTAGATCTTATTTATCTATTTTGAATTAGATGATGTAGATCGTATCTTTTCCTAAGAGACACACTATCTCTGTATTAGATGTTACCCTTTAGAAATCAATGAATGAAATTTAATCATCCAAGGGACACTTAAACATTTTTAATTGAATGAACAAGATTTATCAATCTTGATCCGATCAAGATTTAATTTCTCATTTATATTAAATTTCTAACATTTATTATAATAATTTTTTTTCATAAATAGGTTAGTTTGTATCTATTTATTTATATATTTAATCTGAATTTATCTTTATATTGGGAAGTTGATTCAAATTATATTATCTTAACATTATCAACGATCTAGTCTCGCTAACCTTTTTTTTCCATATCTTTTACTTATGCTCGGAACTTTGAGGTGCTTCAGGATTTCTCCAAACGGCAGTTGATTAAATATTTAATATTTTAAGCACTATTTGAATTTCTAGCAGTTTAGTTTTTTTATTATTTAAATCTATTTAAATGTTTATTTTGAATACAATTGAGTATCCAAATCCGTGAATATTAATCTTAAATGTAAAATTTTAGTTTGAAGTGTCGAGCTGCTGTCAAAATTTTTAGTATGAAGCTGGTCTTTCTCATGCGAAAGTAAATTGAGTATATACTTAGAATCAGTGTTTGTAAAATTGTCGTCTTGGATTGTAGAATCGCATATCCTATGATCCGGAACATCAAATCAATCCTAAATACTGTAGGAACATTTTTTACAATGAAATCAGAGCAAAATCGGTGGGATCATAGTAAGATCAATAGAATCGGAGCAAGACCGTAATAGGAACGGAGTAGGATCAGTAAAAACTTTGAGAGATCATAAATTTTAACTCAAGTTGAATCACTAGACTTATAATATATTAAATTGAAGTATATTCAAAGACCTATAATAATTGAGTAAAACTCGTAACTACCGAATTTCATAATAAAAAAATATCGTTTAAAATTGTTCTGGAGATCCAAAAGGTTTTTAGTCTTTTTTTTTTATATTATCTTTTGGACATTTTATAATTTAGGTTATTTTTATCTTTTACCGAGTTAGAGTTAGAGTTCTGAGACTATTTAAACATCTATTTAGTTATTTTTACGTTAGTTTTTATTAATAATATTTTATCATTTTTTTTTTCAAAATAATAATTTTTTGGATATCTATTACTTGATATTCTACGTAATCAGCATGTCTTTAGAAAATTGTTTGAAGTGTTTGTGTTTAAATCAAAAGTTTCAATAACTTCCTCTACGTCAGATAATTTGTTGATCTTTAAATTGAGTCATCTTATGAACAAGGAAACATTTGGTGGTTGAATGCGATTGTTATTGTGTTAGTAGAAATTTTATACTCTTTAATTTTGTGATATGAAAATATAAATAATATTAAGTGTTATTATGCTAGAATGGTAGTTAAATTACTAGTTAATTTAAATTTGTGTAATATTGTTATTTGTGGTGTCTAAGTATGATGATTATGTATATATAAAATTATTAATCTATTTATATATAAATAATATTTTTAGGCATTAATTATGATTATTAATCATCTATCATAAAATTTTAAAGATTTTTAATAGAATTGTACTATCCTACCATCATATCTCGACCAATCCAATCCTGTTATAATCCCAAATTGATTCCATATAAGATCACAATTATACAAACTATGCTTGGAATCATCTCTTTATTATACAACCAAGATAAGCACATTCTAATGTATATTTAATCTAACAAACAAAATGGAAAACATGTGCATGCCAAAAGAAAAGGGGACCCCAAACGTTAATAAGATTCTCTTGCATATATACATACACACGCAAAGTGCACACCCCACATGGACTAGATCTGCTAAAGAAGAGAATGAGATGAAGGTGGGGCAATGCCTTGTGGAACAATGAGGCATGCGATGGGCAAGGAAGACTTCCACGGGTGACAATCCATAAATCAGCAGCGTGAGAATCAAGATCGACATTCATTTTCCTCATTTTTATCAAACAAATTAAAGAGAGGCACATGTATATATATCTTATAGAATTAAGCTCTTTTTGGTCTCAAAACTCTTCTTTGTTCTATAGGTAGTTATCAACAAAGTGGTCGCCTCTCTCAATCTTCCCGGCCCCCATGAGCAAGGGGGAATCCACGGGAAGTACACCCCAATTTGTGTGGCTATGCCCTATACGAAATTAACTAGGTGCATGGGATCCACATTGTTAGATTTTGCTGTAACCTTATGCTTGGGTAAAGGATAAAACATAGAATCTAATGCAGTTTGTCTGAAAAAGGAAAAAGTCAAAAGCAGCTAGCTATAAATATGTAATATACATTCCCAAGTCTCGTCCCCTCCCCAGATTAATTATCATATTCTCCTCTTCCACGGCAGGATCGAGGCAGCAGGTTGCCGAAGCAATCTAAGCTAGGTTGGATCTGGCATATATAGCTGGTTATTAATCATCCTCGTTTAGTTCTTCTAGATCGTCCCTTTTTTTTTTCTCTATATTTTGTTAGTTTTCCTATATTCATATGTACGAATTATATTTAAGTTTGCTTAATTTCCTGGAATCCAGAGCTACAAGTCTGCAATCAACGTTAGATTTTATATATGGTTGTTTAACTATAAGAGATGGAAATTGTTGAGCCCCTAGCAATCAACATCGATCTTGGAGACATGCCGTGGAATTTCATGGAGAAGTTGAGAAGGGCCTCAGACAAACCCAAGGAAGGCATCCAGGCGACGATCTTTCGAGTTCCTGAGAACATCCGCAGAACCAATGTCGATTCTTTTGAACCAAAGATGTTCTCCCTCGGCCCCTACCACCATGGAAAGCAACTCTTTCAAGCAACGGATGAACGGATCAAATTGCCCTGCGCCAGCAACTTTTTTAGGGGAGCCATGACCGGGGATTTGCAGCGCATTGTCGTGCAATTAAAGGACTGGGAGTCCAAGTTACGTTGTGCCTACTCGGAGCAGATCAGCATGAGCAGCGATGAGTTCGTGGAGATGATGCTGCTCGACTGCGCTTTCATGGCTGAGTTTCTACGGGAGCAATACGGGTCGATTAAAAAAACAGAGAAGCAAGAAGGGGGGCAGAGAATAGAGATGGAAGAGTACTCGTGGAAGTGGGCAGCTCCATCGCTTATGAACGATATGTTGGTGGTCGAAAACCAGTTCCCTCTTCCTCCCCTTCTTTATCTCTTCAAGAAGTGCAGCTGGGATGATATTATTAATATCGATGGTATTTTTTATTCGCTCATGCAGCAAATTCACCGAAACCTCTCTCCGACCTCGAGCGTCCGTTCAGATCTATTAATTAATTCAAGTTCCCATTTGCTCCATCTTTTCCATTCAAGTCTTATAATTGTCGAGCCGCGGTACACGGAAAGACGGCTTCACAACACCGACTTATCTTCCTTCCCCAGTGCAGAGATGCTCCAGGCAATGAGAATTCAATTTACAAATAAGATCAATTGCGAGAGTTTCTTGGACATCACTTTCGACGCAAGCAAGAGATCCATGGAGATTCCTCAACTCCTCATCAACGATGACAACATCTCCCTCCTCCGAAATCTCATCGCTTTCGAGCAGCAATTCCATGGGGTCCCCAACTGCATCTCCACTTACGTTTGGTTCATGGACTGCCTGATAAACACCTACAAGGACGTGGCGGTGCTCCGGAAACGTAACATCATCGTCAGCCGCCTGCGCAGTGATGAAGAAGTGGCTCACATATTCAACGAGCTCCGAAGGACGGATGCCCCTGTCGTCGACTTCGACAATTTCTATCTCGCAGGGGTAATGAACAATGTGAAGAGCCACTGCAGAAACAGAACCAACAGACTTTGGGCATTGTGGAATTTCTCATGGTTGAGGCAAAACTATTTCAAGAATCGGTGGGTCACAACCGGTGTCACTGCAGCTGTGTTCTTCAACCTTCTCACTTTGGTGCAAACTGTATATGCAGTTCTCAGTTACGCCAAGCAGTGAAAGTATATATTGTCAAGAATAATGATGGCGGTTGATTTAATTCAATTAATAAAGGTTTGACATTAAATAATATATGATTGTTTCGACAACTACTTTGCTCTTATTGTTGATCCCATATTATATTTAATGCTATCATATTTGTTTATGAGGGTGTTTTCCATAACAACTTGTATAAATATATCATTGGACTATGGTAGTCATATCATAGCTATATATTATAATTTACTTAATGATAACTTATCTTTTGCTTTAAAAAAGCTTTCTCATGACTTTTGGACTTCCATTTTATGTCTCTGGTGGTCTCCCCTTGTATATATTAACCCTTTTTATTACATAAAAGAATACTATGTATTCCTTTACTTTTTTATTATGTGTGCATCACTGCATCTCCTCTACGCTAGATGCTATCAAAATGTTTAATTCAAATGTAAATTTTTAATTTGAAGTTGGTTTTAAAATAAATATGCAGTTTAAATTTCATTCTAATGTATACTTAATATAACAACAAAATAAAATTATACTAATTAAAAGAAAAAGGACCTCAATCTTAATAAGGGAGTGAGTGCGTGTATATATATTGGTAGATTAATATGGAAAATGATAAGTTAAATTATTCTTATTTAGAAAAAAAATGAAAAATTAATATAGGCATTATTCAATTTCTTAATCGAAATGATTTTTTTAAGTAGTTAAAAAGATCTACCAAATGGACTGAATTAGTTGACTTTTATATAAATATAAAAATGAACAAGTGATTCAATCTGTTCCATTTTAAATAAAAAATTATCATATATTAATATATATGTTCTAACATATTGTTTTTAGTTTCACATGTTCAAATATATTAAACATAAATATAAAGTTAATTATGGATGATGCTCTACATAATCATTCCATATATTGCTTGTAATTTCATCATATACATTTCCCATCTGAGCTGTCTGGTTTGGATCAATTGGAATTGACTCTTGATCACTAAAATCACCTTCAACTCCAGACATGAGCATATCATCAGAAGAGTATTCCATAAACGCATTATCCATTGCAAGATGTCGATGTATAAAATTATGCACCGCATAACATGAAACTGGAATTAATCTTTGCCTAGTAATTGGATATTTTGGCATATCTTTTACAATTTGGAACCTTACTTTGAGCACCCCAATGCATCACTCTATAATATTATGACATGTATTGTGCCTATAATTGAATAGCTCTTCCTTCCCCTTTGGTATGCTTTGCCCCTAATAATCTCGCAAGTGATAGCGTCGATCTCAATACGGAGCAAGAAACCCCGACATGTTTGGGTAACCAGAATCAATAAGATAAAATTGATCTGTATATATGTATATATAGAGGGTTTTATATGTTCTTTACCACTGCAAGGTTTAGGAAAATTGTTTCCATACCTTGCCAATGCATCTATGAATACTTGGAATCATTTGTTGTCCCCTCCCAACCAGTATACACAAATGTGAAAAGCATATCGAAGTCACATGCAAGCATTGCATTTTGTGTAACAATAACATTTCTACCGCTAAAAGATGTTTGAATTGATGTTGATGCCCATGCCAACACGTGAGTCCCATCGATTGCTCCAAGACAATTCTAAAAATGCACAATGTGTTAGTAAGGATATATTGTTAATGTAAGTAGACACATTAGTGTAGAATATGTATCTTAAAATACGGAAACCACTTTGGATTGTTCATTATGAGAGAATGGACACCATTGTGTTTATATGGTCGAATAATATATGTGCCGAAGGTACAAACAGCTAGTAGAACTCGTTTGAATCAATTGCTACTATTGTAGAATGAATGTTGAAATTGATCTGCACATATCCGATGTCGTGTGTTGTGCTCGACAATTAGTAAGTACATAGCGACACCTTCTTCAATTGTAAATTTCTTTCCATCTTGCAATAGATTCATCTCTTTTAATGTTCTACAAAAATTCACAAACACATGTTTTTACATACGAAAATTGTCAAAGCAAACTTGGGGGTGCCCATCAAGCATTTCTTGTATATACATCTTCCCAGTAAGACATGAAGTTTGACACGACCTTCGATCAATGTATCCAAGATATTCAGTCGTCATGTCATAAAAAAAATCATTTGCGATACCCAAAAGTATCAGTAAATTGATATCTGGGCCCAATTCATCATATTCATCATCAAAACTTGACATGATATGCAGCATACCAATATTAAAATCAACACATGTATAAAATTACCAATAAATTCATCTCATAAACATCCAATAAATAATTCATATTAAAAAAAGTCAACATAGGCTTCAATATTAAATTCTAAAATATCAAATATAATAAGTCTTAAATATTCAAGCCATGAAATAAAACAAACTCCATTAACATTAAGTAGTCTTCAGTTAGGTAATAAAAGCACTCCCCATCAACTTGGCAACATATGATCCTACACGTGCTCAAGATTGAGGCAATCCAATGATTCAGCTCTTCTATTTGATGAAAATTTCACGTAGATCAGGTTTTAAGGAAAGCTTCGGTATCTTTTGTGTACGCTTGGGTAGATAATGATTTCATCCCATTTAAAACCTACATGAACATCTCTATAGGGTAAGGATCATTGAACACGATAATTCTAGAAGAGCAGAATATATCTTGTTGATGTTCTAACTTAACAACCCTCAACTCTAGGTATTTTTACCTTGAAATAGATTCTCTACTCAATTGTTGCATGGTACTACTCCACTTGTCCATACAAGCTTCATATTTTTCAATTCTTGAAAGTTCAAGATCTTTATATCGACGACTATTGGATGATTCTACAACACGACGCCGTCGATTATTAGGTTCCCCTCCAACATCCTCATTCTCGTCATCAATGACTTCAACATATGAGTTAACACCTCTATTAATGAATGCTTCTTCGAGCTTTGTCTTCATAAGATGTGGGAGGTAATTGAGTATAAGTCATGTGTATATCACTTGTTGCAGTTGTCCCACCAAAAACTTCACTAAGAATGTGAAAATGATCACTGCCTTTCGTTCGTATTGCCTGTACTCCCTTTTATTTTTCTATACCATTGATTAGGAAAGCATTTTATTATATACTAGCATACAATAAAAATATATATTTGAATGGATAAAAATATTTACCATATAAAATTTTGCCCACACTTTCTCGGGAGCATTCACTTTACTGGTGTCTAGATCTATTGCCACACTAGTATGAGCAAGTAATGTAGCAAAAAGTCATTGCCTGGTATGTAGACGATTCCATTTACCTTTGAGCCTATCTACACCATAATTCATCTTCGTAGCTAGATATAATTCTTTGTTGATCTCCTCCCAAATAGTATTACTAAAGGTAGATGGTTGTAACTTATTTTGTTTCACTTTATCGTAAATGATCTTGACAAACATGGCAACATTAGCCTTTGACCACTCATATTTCTCCACTTCGATACCGGGATTATGCCCTCCCATAATGCCTTTTATAAAAAAATTATCTTTATATTTAAGGGCACAAATTGTTGACGATAGAATTCATATACTTTATTAATGATAATATGTCGTATATGAATATCATTACAAGTGAAAAATAGGAAAACATATAAAATAGGAAAACATATAAAATACTAGAAAATAAATAAGTATTTCTTAATAATAATTATTCTCTAATAATTAAGAAACAAATAAGTATTTTCTAATAATAATTATTCCCTAATAACTAGGAAATAAATAAGTATTTACTACTAATAATTATTCCCTAATACGCCCTCTCAATATAGTATCCCAGAAATGACACCAATCTCGCTACAAATAGCAAACAACTGAGGTCGAGAAAGTGACTTGGTAAGTGCATCAGCCAACTGTTCCTCAGTAGGAATATGAGTAACTCGTAGTTCAGAGGCCTGCACCATATCACAAACAAAGTGATAGTCAATAGCCAGATGTTTCATCCAAGAGTGAAAAATAGGATTAGTTAAAAGATAAGTGACACCCAAATTATCAGTGAAGAGCATAGTAAGCATAGTAACCGGAAGAAACAGATCAGTCAAAAGTTATTTAATCCATTGAATCTCAGATGTCGTAGATGCAATGGCGCGATATTCAGCCTCAGTCGAAGAGCGTGCAACCGTGCCTTGTTTGGTAGATTTCCAAGAAACCATATTAGCACCAAGAAAAATAATAAATGTGTTGGAACCCCAAGGTTATTTTGGTGTGATCAACAAGTTAAGTTAGGTGTGATCAATAAGTTAAGTTAGGTCCTGTCGTGTTTTTAACCTTGTGCCTAAGTGTGCAGGAGCTTAGGAGCACAGGGAGTCGAGCAAAAGACGCAGCTAGCGAGAAGGACGACTGTCACACCCGCCCTCCCAACTACTTAAGGAGGGACGGGGTGACTTACTTACATACGTGCATACATATAAGAATCATGGCAGCGGAAACAGTTATTTAAATATTTTTCTACACTAATCATCAAGCTTATCATACTGAACATGTAAACTTACTAGTATTCATGCATACACTTAATTAATACCAACTACTTGAAGCATATTTCATGTTATCATAAGCATACTAGCATGAAACATAACGAACATAAATGCATAACTATCCATACTAGTTAAAGTACTATCAAAACATAACAATAACACATGGTTCATAAGCAACTTAGAACTTAAAAACATATAGCAATTTTCTTCCACCGTGCCACTGCCACACACACTTTTGCCCTTCCTGTTGCTCCTCTTAGTTTAGCCTTTCCTTTCCTTTCCTTTTTCTGCAGTACAAGGAAACATAAAAAAAAACTATAAGCCCATAGGCTTAATAAGTCCCTTTCCTACTCACAAAAACCATGAATCATGCATGAACATAAAGTGGTAAATCATAACATAACATGTGAGCGCATAACATAAAGTCATATCATATCATGTGAGAGCATAAATATAAAGTCATATCATATCATGTGAGAGCATAAAATCATATTATAACAAGTGAGAGCATAACATGATCATATAAGCATCATAGACATATTTCAAGAGCATCTTAAAGAAACATAAAGAAAAACATATAACGTGAACTTGTAGATGCAAGATGTTCTTTTGAAAACATGTGTCATGAAATGAGTATATGCAAGATGTCCTTTTGAAAACATATATCATATACATACTTAAACATAATCTCAACATGAGCGCCCGGCTTGTACTACATACATACATAAATGCGCACATCCTAAATAGATTCAAGGTAGCAAATTTTGAACCTACTAGGAATTAGGCCCGTTTCATAGACCATCGACCTAGGGGCGCTTAGGAGCCCATCCCTTTTACTAGGCCCGTTTCATAGACCATCGACCTAGGGGCGCTTATGGAGCCCACCCTTGGTACAAGTCATACAAAGTAAAATAGCATATCATGTTTCTTATCATAACATAACATATCATATTCTTGTCATATCATGCATATCATATTCTTGTCATATCATGAGAGAGCTCTTGATCCTAACTTAAGGGAAGCATCTCTTAGGCTTTTCATCTTACATAAGCCTTTCATAAACATATCATGATAGCATATAGTGCATATAACATAAAGCATATCATAAGGGATTCCAACATGATGGCATAAATGCTCATACATAAGCATATCATAAGAACTCATAACATGATAGCATAAGTGCACATAACATTTAGCATATAACATACAACATGGGGACCTACAATCCATAGCACATCATAAGGAGTCATTATCATACATGGTTGGGGTTTTGATCTTCCTACAAACCCTAGCTCATTCTTGGCCGAAACCTAAAGGTGAGGTTCCAACCTTTCAATACAACATGTAGCATGGATACTTAAACTAACAACTTGTAAGAGATCATACATCATGAAGAAGCATAAATAAGCATGATTAGACTTAAAAACTTTGCTCTAAATCTCATATTCAATCTTGGCCGAGACTTAAGGTGAGGTTCCCAACTTTCTAACATAACATGAAGCATGAAACTTAAACCAAACATATATTAGAGATCATATATCATGAGAAAGCATATACAAGCATAGTTAGGTTTCAAACTTTTCCCTAAGTCTTCCATTCTTACTTGGCCGAAACCTATAGTTGAGGTTCCAAACTTTCTAACATAACATGAAGCATGAAACTTAAACCAAACATATATTAGAGATCATACATCATGAGAAAGTATATACAAGCATAGTTAGGTTTCAAACTTTTCCCTAAGTCTTCCATTCTTACTTGGCCGAAACCTAAAGTTGAGGTTCCAAACTTTCTAACATAACATGAAGCATGAAACTTAAACCAAACATCTATTAGAGATCATACATCATGAGAAAGCATATACAAATATAGTTAGGTTTCAAACTTTTGCTCTAAGCCTTGATTTCTTCTTTGGCCGAAACTATAAAATATCATTCTAAATTTCTATGCAACCTAAAGCATGAGAACCTATACTAACATCATACATAGTGAGTTACATATCATGAGAGGTCATAAACAAGCATAGTTGGGTTCCTAAATTTTCTCTAATCCTTTTATTCTTACTTGGCCGAAACCCTTGGAGCATGGGTCTAACTTTGGATGCAATCTAAAACATGAAAAACTTTCACTAACATCATGGAGTGGTTTACATACCATAAGGAAATCATACACAACATAGTTATCTTTTTTTTTTATAAATCCATAAACCCTACATCTTTTCTTGACCGAAACTTTAAAGGTTTGAAATTCCAAGTTATGAAGCATAAAACTTTAATCACCATAAACAACCTTGTAAACCCATCTTGGCCGAAACTTACAAGACAAAAACCCTAGCTTCTAAGAAAACTTTAAGCATAGAACGTATGGAACTATTGTACTGCAGGTGAGGGGAATACTTACTTCCTCTCGCTTGATTCTCTAAGGGAAATAACTTTGCTTGTGAAGCTTTCTTAGAGAAGAAATCTTCTAGCTTGTTTTCGGCAATGGTGAGGAGAGGTAAGAGTGATTTCGGTGAAGAGGAAGGAGGAAGTGAGAAGAAAAATAAATTTTCTCTTTTATTTTCTCCTTTTATTCCAAATGAATGGAAGAAGGAAAAAATGAACTTTTCCTTCCCTTTCTCTTTTACTCATCCTAATGAAGGAAGAAAGCAAAACTTTCTTTTCATTGAAAGAAGAAGAAGAAAACTTGAACTTCTCCTTCTTAGTGAAGAGAGCCTTCACTTTCCTTACCTTTAACCATAAGTTCTCCCTTTTCATAACAGCACACCCCTGCTGGGGCCACTGGTTATGACATGGAACCACTTACCAAGAGGTCCAAGGTTCAATCCTTGGTCATGCCTCTTTTTGGTTCTTTTTATTATATTTTATTTTAAAGAAAAATCCACATGAAACCTATTTAATCATGCATAATTTTATGTAAAATTTCTAGGGATCCTATGGGTTTTACAATGACACGGGAGAGAACCGATGGGCTCGGTGCGTCTGAGGTACGAGGCGCTATGGAAGAGTACGCGGGCGGACGAAAAGGAGGCGCCGACATTTCTAAGGGAGAAGCCGGAGTGGAAGGTTGCTCGAGAAGGCCGAAATTGGGTTCGGGTGAGCCTTATTTCGGTTGGCTAAAATCACCCAAGAGAGCGGAGCCGGAGTGGAAGACCCGGACCGAGGCGAGCAGCACCGGAGCAAAGAGCCCAGACCAAAAGTCAACTTGGTTGACTTAGTGGTCCGGGCGCCCAGAGTTGGATTTTGACCAGGATCGCGTCAAACGTGATCCGTTGCGAAGGGCAGAAAATTTTGTCCTCTCTCAGGCACCTGGACCATTTCCAGGCACCCTGACCAAGGTTATAAATACAACCTTGGTCCAGAAGCTTCAAATCATCTCAAGCAATTAATATTCCAACACTTGTACGCTTTCATTTGTAGTTGAGCTTCTATTTTTCTGTGTGTCATTACTGTAAGAGGCTTCTCCGCCTGAAGGAGATATTCTAGTACGCATTTCATTCCTTGGATTAACAACCTCCTTGGTTGTAACCAAGTCAAGTTTGTGCCTCTATTTTCTATTTTATTGCTTTTATATTCTTATGCAAGTGTTCTGTTGAAAGTTCGAGAAGGGTCGTTTATATTTTTTCAGGGCTATTCAACCCCCCTTCTAGCCGACCGACGCAAACCAACAAAATGCACCCATAGAAGACCGATCATCTAAATCTCCTGCCCAATCCACATCGAAGAAACCATGAAGAGAAAGAGGTGTATCCGTAAGAAGATGAATGCCAAGATCCCTAGTACTATTGAGATACTGAAGTTGACTCTTCACAGCGACCCAATGTGGCTCTGAAGGAGCATGCATAAACTGTGAGAGCTTGTTGACTATAAAGAAAATATCAGGATGAGTCATACAGAGATGTTGTAAGCTCCCAACCACTTGCTGGAACTTAGTCGCATCAAAAAGTAAGACAAGAGCAAGTAGCAATAGGAGTCGAGAATGACTTGGAGTCAAGCATGTTGTGTTTGGAGAGAAAATCAATGATATACTTTGGTTGAGACAAGAGAAGACCATTTGAGGTTGGGAGAAACTCAACATCGTAGAAGAGGAAAAGAGCCCTAAGATCCTTAATTGTAAATTTTGCATGAAGTTTACATACTATGACGTCAACAGAAGAACCATCACTCCCTGTAATGATTATATCATCAACATATACAAGGAAATAGATAAGAGTACTATCCCAAAAATAAATAAATAAGGAGGTGTCAGCCCAAGATGCGACAAAGCCAAGAGAGACCAAGAAAGCGTGAAGCTCCAAATACCAGTCGTACGGAGCCTGCTTCATGCCATAAAGCACCTTATGCAAATGACACACATGATTCAGAAACTCAGCACTGCCCATACCCGAAGGTTGCGGTATATAAACCTCCTCTTCAAGGTGACTATTAAGAAACACATTGTTGACATGAAGTTGGTGAAGACACCACCCCTAATTCACATCTAGACTAAGAATAATACACATTGTTACTGGATTAATAACAGGGCTGAATGTATCATGAAAGTCAACATCATGACGCTGATGAAAACTCTTGGCAATAAGGTGAGCCTTATATCAATCAATTGAGCCATCAGAATACGCTTAATGCGAAATACCCACCTGTTACCCACAAGATTTTGGTTTGGCAAAGTAGGGACAAGAGTCCAAGTTTGATTACGGAGAAGAACATCATACTCTTCGTCCATGACTTGTACCCAATTCGGATCTTTGAGCGCCTGCGTGACAAAGGAGGGTTCACAGGGTTGCGGAAGGCTAGTATGAAGAAGATACTTTGGATTGGGTTTGTAGATGACATTTTTGGAGCGAGTTTGCATGAGATGTTAGTTTTGAGAAGCGAAAAGTGGATAGAGAGGCGGTGGGCTAGACGGTCGATCACCACCTGGCAGCATGGATGGCCTGACAATAAGAGGCGGTGATGGCAGCGGGGATGACAGCGGTGAAGAAGTCAGTTGCGGGTGACTACGACTAGTGGCAAGTTATCGAATCAGTGCCGGAGGGTCCCATGAGAGGACTGGTGCGGCAGAGAGCTCAGAGTCAATGTCTATTACCGTGGAATCTAAGGAGGAGGTGATAATAAATGAAAAAAATATGTCCCACAAACTTAACATGATGAGATACAAAGACTTTTTGGAGAGTGATATCATAGCACAGAAAGACACTCTGGCTGAGAGAATAGCCAAAGAAGACACAAGAGGTTGACTTAGGATCAAGCTTGTGGTGAGAGTAGGGGCACAGCCACAGAAAGTATAGACACCTGAAAACTCGAAGCTTAGAAAGATCAGGAATGGTGATGAACAATTTTTTAAAAGAGGACATGTGGGAAAGACCGACCTTATGCATGCAGTTAATCAAATAAACTGTCGCAGGAAAGACATCAGGCTAGAAAGTGAGTGGAATAGATGCTCTATGCAATAAAGTGATACCAGTTTCAACAATATGATGATGATGACGTTCAGAGTATCCATTATGTTTAGGAGTGTGTGGAGAAGTGGTAAGGTGACTGATACCATGAGTAGTAAGAAAGGAGCGAAGGACTAAGAATTCGCCTCCATTGTCAGTGAAGAGCATTTTGATAGTCATCGAGAATCGATTTTCAACAAGAGTTTTGAATGCAATAAAGGTAGAGTATACATCCGATTTTTTACGTAATGGATAAAACTATATATACTTTGTAAAATGATCAACAAAGATAACATAATACTTGAGTCCATCAAACGATGATATATGGGATCTCCAAACATCAGAAAAGATAATATCCAAATGAGCACGAGACGAAATACTAGATTTACGAAAGGACAATTTATGACTCTTATTAATATTGTACGAAGTGCATGAAAAATTAGATATAGTATCCGTAGGAAATGAAAGACCCAAGGATAATAAAAAATATTATAAAACACCTAATGATGGATGACCTCAATGACTATGCCATAAGGATGACGAGACAGACACAAAAAAGGAGAAAGGGGATGATAGCGTAGATGCAAATTTTTACCAGTAATAGACACCATCTCTATGAACCCCGTTGATCAATGTCACTCTCGTACGACGATCTAATACTTGAAAATAGGAATCAAAGAAAAGAAATGTAATAGTATTAGTAGTACAAAGTGCAGTGATGGAAATTAAATTTTTTAACATAGATGGCACAAATAAAATATTAGAGAAAACTAAAGGGAAAGATGGAGTGGAGAAAGAAAAAGAACCGGTGTGTGTGATGGGTAGTCCAGGACTATCATCAATGACGACGCTATCATTCTCAGAATAAGGCTTACGCAATAAGAGAGTAATGAGATCAGTAGTGACATGATGAGAGGCGCTAGAGTCAACCACCTATTCTCGAGAATCAGACGGAGATATAAAATGAACAGCAGTGTGCGCAAATGGTGCACTATAGGTTGGACGCAGAGCACACGGAGGAGCCGGCGGAAGCAGGGCAAGCATTGAGGTAGTGATATGACCACACTGGTGAGCAGAGTGACCTTGGACACCATATATCTGACAATACCCAAGATAACAATTGGGATTGGACACAACTAGATGTATAGGAGGACGCGCACATAGCCCAAGAGTAGACAAGCGTGGCTGATGGGACATCGGTGTAATCTACTGGTGACCACCATGATAGTTTGAATACCGATTATGAAAATTACCTACTGGATCCACAAGAGTAGTCATTGGCATCAAAGATGGAGATGGTGTCGAGACTTTTAACTGGGCTTCATAGCTGAGGAACTGCTCGAATAGCTCATCAAAGGTAATAGGGACGTCACGAACTTGCAGTGCATTTGAGATATTGTAGTAATCTTAGTTGAGACCATTCAGGACATGAATGGAGAGCTCATCAAAGTCAACTTTGACATTCATAAATACAATAGCATCAATATTTCTTTTAATATCTAATCAGTGATAGATCTGTTACCCTGTTGAGGGCTGGTAAGATTTTGACGATGAGTCATAATCCTGCCATGTGAGAGAGTAGTGTAGGTTCTCTCTAGCGTCCTCCATGTGTCTCTAGATGAAGTTAGTGAAGAAATAAACGCACAAGAGTAGGAGACATCAAACCTATAATAGCATTGAGGAGAAGTTGATCATGACGGAGCTAGAGAATATGATCAAGATTCACCTGAGGGAGCATGACGTTTGTAGGTGTTATCTGCGCAGGGGGTTAGGGACGTGAGCCATCAACAAAATCTAGTAAGTCATATCTGAATAGAAGAGACGTGAACTGCAAGCTCTAAGCAGAGTAATTAGAGGTGGTGAGTTTCAACGGTGCCTGAGCATTGATGTTGAGAACCACAAGGGCGGAAGGTGAATCGGGAATATTTGTAAGAGATAGCTAGTGAGTGATGTCATTGATGACAACCATTGTAAAAGGTGGCTGATGGGTATTATGGAGAAAAGAAAAGAAAGGATTACTGTTAAACTTAGTGCTCTGATACCATGTTGACGATAGAATTCATACACTTTATTAATGATAATATTGTTGGTGCAAGTTATAATAATAATCTGATTTTGATGTATGATAAATAGGTTAAAGTTAGATGTAGTGTGTGTCTAACCTTTCTACCCAGTGTGCATGAGTTGACTAGTTTGAAGAACTTGACACTAGGCTGAAATCCAGCTAGGTTTGTGAGACCTGATAGTTGGTGCAAAGTTCAGATAGGTCCACAGGACCCGATATTTGGCGGGAAGTCTGGTTGGGTTCACGAGACTTGACAACCAACCAAAGTCCAGTTGAGTCTGTGGACCTGATAACTAGTAGGAAGATCTGGTGGGTCAAAGGTAATTAAGTCAAGTGACTGCTGCTGGTAAGTGAAGGTAAGTAACTGGAGGAGAGATCCAGTGAGGATATAGCCATGCAAGAAGAGCTAGCCCAATTTGAGAGAAACACAGTCTAGACTAGTTGCTAGACTACCACCCAAAAATAAAAAGATAATAGAAATAAAATGGGTATTCAGAAACAAACTAAGTGAAATTGGAGAAATCATTAGAAACAAGGCTAGACTAGTTGCTAAGGGATTTAGTCAAGTAGAGAGACTTGACTATGATGAAACATATGCCCTAGTAGCCAGACTTGAGTCCATTAGAATGTTACTTAGCTATGCAACCCATAAAGGATTTTAACTTTATCAAATGTATGTTAAATTTGCATTCTTAAATGGGCTAATCAAAGAAGAAATTTATGTAGGTTAGTCACTTGGGTTTGAAAGTTTAGATCATCCTAATCATATATTTAAACTTAAGAAAGCCCTATATGGACTTAAACAAGTACTTAGAGCATGGTATGAAAGATTAACCTCCTACCTAATTTCCAAAGAATTCATCCAAGGATAAATTGACCCAACCCTATTTGTCAAGTCAATCAAAAAAGATATTTTTATAGCCCAAGTTTATGTAGACGACATAATCTTTGGGTCAACTAATTCAGAATTTTTACAAGAATTTATAATCCTAATGGAATTTGAAATGAGCCTAGTAGGTAAACTAACTTACTTTTTAGGACTACAAATTAAATAAACAAATGAGGATAATTACATTTATCAACAAAAATATATTAACGAATTACTTAAAAAATTGGAATGGAAAACACTAAGGAAATAAAGACACCTATGGCAACTAACAGAACCTTAGATGATGATTCAAATGGAAAATCAGTTGACTTAAAATACTATAGGAGTACAATAGGTAGCCTACTATACTTAACTGCAAGTCGACCTGATATTTTATTTGCAGTTAGTATGTGTGCTAGATACCAAACCTGTGCTAAAGAATCACATTTGACTCAAGTCCAAAGAATTTTTAGGTATATCAAAGGAACATCAAATGTAGGAATTTGATATCCTAGAATAATCAATTTCGAACTAATAGGTTATTCTGACTTAGATTACAATGGCTGTAAATTATACCATAAAAGTACAAGTGGTGGATGTCAGCTACTGGGCGCATCACTTGTTAGCTGATTTAGTAGAAAGCAACACTGTGTTGCCTTATCTACTACCGAGTCAGAATATAGGAGAATGTGTTGCAAAATTATTATGGATGATGCACACCTTAAAAGATTTTAATTTAAACTTTACAAATACAAAAGTACTAATTGATAATGTTAGTTCAATTAATTTAACAAAAAATCTTGTGCATTATTCAAGAACTAAACACATTGAAATTAGACACCACTTTATCAGGGATCATGTCACTAAAGGTGATATTGAACTCAAATACATTAAGTCCAAGTTTAACTTAGCTGACATATTTACTAAACTCCTCCCTGAATGTGAGTTTAGTAACTTACGTCGGAAATTAGGAATGTGCTTAATAGACTAGAACCTTTACTTTCAAAAGTGTTTTTAAAATTTATCTTTCAAACTCTAGGATAAAACTTTTTATTTCTTAAAATTCCATGTTTTTAGAATTTTCAAAATAAGTTTTTAGCCTTCATATAGATCAAACCCTTAGAAAGCATACTCCTATAGGTCTAGAACTTGAGCATCTCACCAACACACTAGAACTATCTTGTTTGTGTATTGCTAAACTTAGAAAGGAGTGAGATGCATAGGCAGATTGCCTGGACTTAAAGATGCTTATATCAGTACATTAATACAAGTCTAGGCGTTAAAAACCAAACTTACAGTAATCAGGTTAAGTTGTTCAGCTTAGTCAAACACTGACTGAATAAACTAAACTTAACCTGACTAACTAAGTGAAAACTGCTATCTTTTGATAGTTAGTAAGTAACAAATGGTTAGACGGTTAAGGACATTTTTTTGTTGCTTATTTTGAATTAATGTCAGATTTAGGGGGAGGAAACTTTAAAATATTTTCAAAAACTACTTCATTTTTTTCGGCATTGAAAATTTTTAATTATCTTCAAAAGTGTTTAAAAAAAATAACTTGTAAAAATCAGTGTTACAACTATTTAAGTTTTGAAAATATTGCTTTCATATTTTTGAAACCAACTTGGCACAGTTTTCAAAGAATTTCAAAATCTTAATTCAGTTTTACCATTCCTTATATGTTTTTCAAAATTATATTTCTTGAAAAAGGTTTTTCAAAGTTTTCAAAAGTTATCTATTTTTGAAACATTTTTTTAACCTTAAACTATTTTTGCAAAAACTTTTCTTTTGGAAACCTTATTAAAAAATTAGTAGTTTTTGAAAAAACATTTCAAATCTTTTTAAGTTATGTTAGCAAAATTTTTGGCTTATCATATATTTTTTTAAAACTAAGTAGATTGTGAAAACAATCATTTTATTTACTTAGTTTCTTCAAATTAATTAACTTTTTACCCTTGAAAGATACTTTACTTATCTTCTAGATTAAAGCTCCCCAAGTAATCTTGACTATTTTCTACTGTTAAGTTTTTTTTGGTTACTTAGTCAATTTTCCCTTAGTTGTCTATGCTTATTTTTGATGAATGTCAAAGGGGGAGGGTAAGGTGGATTAAGTTAGCAAAAATCTAGACAAAACACCAAAATCAGTATAAAAATATATCATCTTTCTAGTTATTTTTGTATACTTTTCACTAACTTAACCTAGATTGTCATTGCATCAAAAAGGGAGAGATTGTTGGTGCGGATAGCACTAACAATCTAACTTAGGTTTTGATAAATGACAAAGTAGGTTAAGTTAGTTTTGTTGTGATCTAACACTTTGACTGAGTGTGCAAGAGAAATCCAGCTTGGTCGACGGGCCGACCGGATAGCTGGTGCTAAGCCAGCTAGGTCGATGGGTTGACTGGATAGCTGGCAAGAACTCCAGCTAGGTTGACGGGCTGACCGAATAGCTGGTAAGAAGTCTAGCTAGGTCAATGGGTTGATCGAATAATTGACACGAAATCCAGACAGGTCGACAGGCTGACCGGATGTATGGCAAAAGGTAAGTAAAGGTAAGTCACTGGAGGGAAGTGACTTGGTGAGGACACGTTCCCCGTTTGAGGAAACTATAAGTATCGATCCAACTTAGATTAATTTTAGAAATTTAAGTTGAGATCGTGACTAGATTCTAGTCTCGAGAAGACATAATCTAATTACTACTCTATTTATATATATATTTGTGCTAACTTTTGTTTTGCAGGGTAGTATTGTTAGAGTGTATAATAAAACTCTAGCTTTTTGTATAAACATATCAGAATCACACTGGTCAAATGTCGACATTTATATGTTAAGTGTAGTTGTTCAATTAATTTATATTGTAGATAACATAGTGTGAGGTGTCACACACAGAAGATCATGTTATCAAATCCTTATAAATTATAAACAGTAGCTCACGACTAAGATGGAAAGGAACAAACCATTAGAGTAGTCGTAGTGTAATTTGATGATAGTTTATCTTAACTATAAAATTACACTAGTATACTCTGAGTGTATTGAGCTAGACCATTTAAGGTAAGTTCTTTTTATATTGACTGAATAAAAGAATAAGACCTTTGTTATTATGGAAGTGTGTGCTCTTAATCCTGATATAACAACAAACACATATATCTAGTATTTATTTCTTTGACTTATCAATGGGTAAGATTTAGTTCAATAAATCAAGAGGGCCGATAAGTTGAGAAATGATATTATTTATAGTGTGTGTTGTTGATTATAGAAGGAAACTATGTCCTAGTTGTTAGGACCTTCGGACGCGGCTAGAGAGGGGGGGGGGGTGTGAATAGCCGACCCCAAATTCACATTTCTTTCTACAATTTTAGTTAGCGCAGCGGAAATAAAAGATAGAAATGAAACAGGAGAATATCAAACCTCAAACGCGACGATATAACGAGGTTCGGAGATGATACTCCTACTCCTTGGCGTGTCCGTAAGGTGGACGAATCCTATCAAACCGTCGGTGGATGAGACCCCGGAAAACTGGCTAATAAAAGCTCCTTCTGGGTGGAGAAACCTCGCCACAATCTCTCTTGCAACAGCAAGATCGGAGTACAAAGATAAAGCAAGAAGCTAAGAACAATATGAATGTAAAAACACTAGTTTGCTTGCCTTCTCGTCGACTGGTGATGAAGCAACCACTTCACGGATGCCAACAACAGCAGCAACTGATCAGTTGGAGTCCAACCGAGGGAAGCTCACACGAAGCTTCAGCAGTGGAGAGCTCAACAAAGCTTAGATAGCAGGAGCAAGAAGAATTCAACCTTTTCTTTTTCTCTATATATATCTTGTTGCAGAGGCCCTCGACCTCGTGATTTATATGAACCTGCGAAGAAGAATACACAGACACAGAAATCTAGCCGTTGTGACTCAACGGCTAGACCTGGACCGATCAGGCTCCACCCTGATCGATCCAGGAAGGATCTGATCGGTCAGGGGACTGATCAAGCCCTAGGCTGATCGGTCCCCAGATCGATCCCAACTCTCACAGAGAGTTGGTTGCCAAGCCCTGATCGGTCTATGGACCGATCAAGCCATAGGTGGATCAGTCCACAGACCGATCCCTCCTATTCCTCCTCCTAATCTGTTTGGTTACTGATCGGTCACCAGACCGATCAGATGACCCACAGTGAGAATCAGTGCATCACTGGATCGGTCAACAGACCGATCCAGATACCCATAGTATCATTGGATTGGTCAGCAGACCGATCCAATTTCCTAGCCTTAAACCCTAAAGCCTTCCTGATCTAGAGAACGAGCTACCGAACCCTCTCTGACCTAATCCGGAGAACGAGCTACCGAGTCCTCTTTGACTTCCACGTCCGGTCTAGAGAACGAGCTACCGAGCCCTCTCTGACCTAGTCCGGAGAACGAGCTACCGAGCCATCTCCGACTTCCACGTCTGGTCCAGAGAACGAGCTACCGAGCCCTCTCTGACCTAGTCCAGAGAACGAGCTACCGAGCCCTCTCCGACTCCATCCAGTCCAGAGAACGAGCTACCGAGCCCTCTCCGACCTCCCATGCCAAGCTTCCATACTTGGACTTTTCCCCGTGCCCAGCTCCCTGCTTGGACTTTTCCTGTGTCAAGCTCCCTGCTTGGATTTTTCCGTGCCAAGTCTCCATACTTGGACTTTTCCCGTGCCAAGCTCCCTGCTTGGACTTTTCCGTGCCAAGTCTCCATACTTGGACTTTTCCCGTGCCAAGCTCCCTGCTTGGACCTTTCCCGTGCTAAGCTCCCTGCTTGGACTTTTCCGTGCCAAGTCTCCATACTTGGACTTTTCCCGTGCCAAGCTCCCTGCTTGGACTTTTCCGTGCCAAGTCTCCATACTTGGACTTTTCCCGTGCCAAGCTCCCTGCTTGGACCTTTCCGTGCCAAGTCTCCATACTTGGACTTTTCCCGAATCAGGTCAACTCAAGTCGGGTCAACCAGGTTAACCTTGACCAAAGGTTGCACCCACAATCCCCCAAGTTCCTATTCTTGTCAAACATCAAAATATAACTTCTCCATTCTTGTCAAACATCAAAATATACCTCGAGTCAGGTCAACTCGAGTCGGGTCACCCAGGTCAACCTTGACCTATGGTTGCACCAACAATCTCCCCCTTTTTGATGTTTGACAAAAACCATAATCAAGTTAGGTTAACCCGATAACCTAACTTAGGTTTTCCAACAGTTCTCCAATGTTCTTCCTTGAACATTCTCTGAACATTCTCCCCAAACTCCAATGTTCTTCCTTGAACATTCTCTGGACATTCTCCCCCTTTTTGACACACATCAAAAAGAGTGAATCAAGGTCAAGAGTTTCTTCCTAATGAAAGTCCCATACCTTTCATTGAAACCCTTAATTTCCCCCTTGATACTAAAGACAACAATCAACTTAGTGATAATCACTTATTAAAAAAAACTTGACGAGTAAAAATTCCCCCTAAAAGTCAACTCCCCCTTGACCATTAGGTAAAACTCCCCCTAAAGGTCAACTCCTCCTTGACCATTAGGTAAAACTCCCCCTAAAAGTTAACTCCTCCTTGACCATTGCACCAACAATGTCTTGGAGAGTTTCAACCCTTTAGTAATCTAAAGCACCAACTTTCATAGCTGAAATTTCAGACAATAGTCGAAAATCAGCATTTTGGCACACTCTGATCGGTCACCAGACCGATCAGGACTCCACTGGATCGGTCACCAGACCGATCCACACTGCCCTGGATCGGTCCAGTGACCGATCCAGACTTCCCTGGACCGATCAGAATCTTCTCTGATCGGTCCATAATTCTCTGATAAGAATTTCTAATTTTTCTCCCGAAATTCAGAAACCCCTAAAAAATTACAGAAAGTTCCAAAAATTGTGAAATTTTGAGGATACATTCCTCATAACATATATTATCATGGAAAAATAGTTTTCTATGAAAATAACTCCCATTTTTTAATCTTGATACAAAGTTCGAAAGACTTTGAAATAGCTCAAGGTTAATCCATCTTTGTATCAACTTGCTCAATGATGAATGCTATCACTAGAAAAGCTTCATCAAGGTTTTTCAAATCAATTTTGAAATGATCTTAAACCATTCAATTTAGGACCACAATCTTAGGGCTAAATGTACATGCCTTGTACACAAGTTTTCCCTATGATCCTCAAATTCGAATTAGGCTCATCTAGGTACAAGAACTATGCACCTTGATCCTAACTCATAATCCTAATATCTCACACACATCTAAGGTGTATCAAACACATCCAAGTCAATTTTGATGTGAGATATGAGTTTAGGTCATCTTAAGCTGTTCTCATGCATTTTCTAAACAACAATTAGATCTCCATATCAAATTGTGTTTTTTATCCTTAAATCAAATTAATTGATCATAAATGCAAGAGATGATGACATGGCATAAAATAATATCATAAGTGGAAATATGTGCCAATGTCATGATGTCATGGCATAAAGTATGAAACTTAAATAAGGCATGACATATAACTAACCTAAGTATTATCATGACATTTCAAATGATAATAAGTTAAATATGATGTCATGGCATGACATATGACAAACAATATATGACAAATAATATATAAAGGTATAGAAAATACCTAATTCTAGCCTTAGTTGCCATTTTTGATAATTTTGATCATTTTACCATAAATTCTATATTCCTAAGTATAATAGACCTAAAATCATATACTAAAGATTTTTAGATCACTATGTGCCAATTAGATTGACCCTAGAAAAACTCCTCAAATGTGGTTGGCACATCCTAATCACCTTAGGAATAATTTTTAATTTCATTTTCAAGGCTTGATTACACCTTGAAAATTCCTAAAATGCCACCTTTTGCCATGAGTAGGTTAACTACCTATCCAATTAAGGTTGGCACACCCTAAACCATCTAGCGTGAAGGAATCATGCTCCTAGGAACCCAATACCTATTTGAGCTCATTGGGTTCACTAAATATTCACTAGGGATGACTTCCCTAGCAACCCTCCTAATGACCCTCCTAGGCTTTAAAGCCTTGGTCATTTGAGACTCATCAAGATCAACTCTAGGGGTGACTCCCCTTGTGACCTTGGTGATGGTCTTCTTAGCCCTAGGTCTTGTTCCATAATCGAATGGAACATTATGATAAGCGGGCTTGACCACTTGAGACTTAGGTTTGTGACCCAAACCTCTCATGTCCTTGGGCTTTGATTTTTGACCCTTAGACCCTAGAGTTGACTTCTCCAAATTCTTAAGAGCCTTTTCTAAAGTGTCAAGTCTTGACCTCAAGACTTGATTTTCCTTCTTTAATACCTCAAGCTTTAATTTTCCATTTTTCTTTGAGGTATTCGTAGGCATATGTCTAGTTGTTTTGGAATTCCTATCTAGGTTTTCCTTAACCTTAGATGAGTTAACTCTAGGGTTGACATTTCTAGCATTGTCCTTATCTAGGCTAACATGTTTGGCACATAAGCACATGTATCGGTTTCTATGGTTATCATGCTTATCATTATTGACAATTGCAATAAAACTACTAGCATGTGTCTTATTATAATTACAAGAATGTGCCTTAAAGGATACCTTAGGGTTTGCGTTAGCTCCCCCCATAGATGTGCTTGGTCTCTTGTCCTTGTGAGGTTGCCTCCCTCTTGGACATTGACTCCTATAATGTCCCCTTTGCTTGCATTGGAAGCACACCACGTGCTCCTTGCCCTTGCGTATCGGGACTCCGGCTTCCTTGACTTTTGGTGCCGGTGGAGTCTTCCTAATCCTCTTTGGACATTTACTTTTGTAATGTCCATATTCCCTACACTCAAAGCACATTATATGTAATTTACTTGAAATTAAGTTGCTTGAGTTACCTAGGGTTGAGGATGGATATAAGCTCTCTCCTTCATCCCTTCCGGAGGTAGAGGCTTCTTCTTCTTGCTCCAGTCTTGAAGAAGAACTCTCCTCCTCTTCTTCCTTAGATGTTGAGTAGCCCTCAACTTCTAATTCCATACCTCCATGATGTGAGCTACTTGGCTCACTTGACTCCTCTTCATGACTTGAATTGGAGCTCTCCTCATGGAACTTAGCCAAGTTGTTCCACAACTCCTTGGCATTGTTGTATTTACCTATCTTACACAAGATATTATTAGGTAATGAAAATTCAAAGATTTTCGTTACCTCGTCGTTGATTATGGATTGGTGGATTTGTTCCTTCGTCCACTTCTTCTTCTCGAGAGGTTCTCCTTCTTTATCCACCGGAGGAATAAAACCTACTTGTACACAATTCTAATTTACTAGGTTAGTCATAAGGAAATACTTCATTCTTACCTTCCAATACGCGAAGTCGTCGCGATCGTAGAAGGGTGGAATCGTGACGTCTTCTCCAAGTTGATCCATTCTCTAGCTCGTGCTCCCCCGGGTGTTAATCCGACGAAGAGCAACCTTTCTCTGATACCACTTGTTAGGACCTTCGGACGCGGCTAGAGAGGGGGGGGTGTGAATAGCCGACCCCAAATTCACGTTTCTTCCTACAATTTTAGTTAGTGCAGCGGAAACAAAAGATAGAAACGAAACAGGAGAATATCAAACCTCAAACGCGACGATATAACGAGGTTCGGAGATGATACTCCAACTCCTCGACGTGTCCGTAAGGTGGACGAATCCTATCAATCCGTCGGTGGATGAGACCCCGGAAAACTGGCTAATAAAAACTCCTTCTGGGTGGAGAAACCTCGCCACAATCTCTCTTGCAACAGCAAGATCGGAGTACAAAGATAAAGCAAGAAGACAAGAACAATATGAATGTAAAAACACTAGTTTGCTTGCCTTCTCGTCGACTGGTGATGAAGCAACCACTTCACGAATGCCAACAACAGCAGCAACTGATCAGTTGGAGTCCAGCCGAGGGAAGCTCACACGAAGCTTCAGCAGTGGAGAGCTCAACAAAGCTCAGATTGCAGGAGCAAGAAGAATTCAACCTTTTCTTTTTCTCTATATATATCTTGTTGCAGAGGCCCTCGACCTCGTGATTTATATGAACCTGCGAAGAAGAAGACACAGACACAGAAATCTAGCCGTTGTGACTCAACGGCTAGACCTGGACCGATCAGGCTCCACCCCGATCAATCCAGGAAGGATCTGATCGGTCAGGGGACCGATCAGGCCCTAGGCTGATCGGTCCCCAGATCGATCCCAACTCTCACAGAGAGTTGGTTGCCGAGCCCTGATCGGTCTGTGGACCGATCAGGCCATAGGTGGATCGGTCCACACACCGATCCCTCCTCTTCCTCCTCCTAATCTGTTTGGTTACTGATCGGTCACCAGACCGATCAGATGACCCACAGTGAGAATCAGTGCATCACTGGATCGGTCAGCAGACCGATCCAGATACCCATAGTATCACTGGATCGGTCAGCAGACCGATCCAATTTCCTAGCCTTAAACTCTAAAGCCTTCCTGATCTAGAGAACGAGCTACCGAGCCCTCTCCGACTTCCACGTCCGGTCTAGAGAACGAGCTACTGAGCCCTCTCTGACCTAGTCCGGAGAACGAGCTACCGAGCCCTCTCCGACTTCCATGTCCGGTCCAGAGAACGAGCTACCGAGCCCTCTCTGACCTAGTCCAGAGAACGAGCTACCGAGCCCTCTCCGACTCCATCCAGTCCAGAGAACGAGCTACCGAGCCCTCTCCGACCTCCCATGCCAAGCTTCCATACTTGGACTTTTCCCCGTGCCCAGCTCCCTGCTTGGACTTTTCCTGTGCCAAGCTCCCTGCTTGGATTTTTCCATGCCAAGTCTCCATACTTGGACTTTTCCCGTGCCAAGCTCCTTGCTTGGACTTTTCCGTGCCAAGTCTCCATACTTGGACTTTTCCCGTGCCAAGCTCCCTGCTTGGACCTTTCCCATGCCAAGCTCCCTGCTTGGACTTTTCCGTGCCAAGTCTCCATACTTGGACTTTTCCCGTGCCAAGCTCCCTGCTTGGACCTTTCCGTGCCAAGTCTCCATACTTGGACTTTTCCCGAATCAGGTCAACTCAAGTCGGGTCAACCATGTCAACCTTGACCAAAGGTTGCACCCACAATCCCCCAAGTTCCTATTCTTGTCAAACATCAAAATATAACTTCTCCATTCTTGTCAAACATCAAAATATACCTCGAGTCAGGTCAACTCGAGTCGGGTCACCCAGGTCAACCTTGACCTAAGGTTGCACCAACACTAGTAATCTAGGTTGATGATGTCCCCAAGAGGAGCTCATAAGGATTGCCATATAATGATAATGAAGTTGAGTTGCACTACTCTTGGAGCTAGATATTAATTAAGTGAGTTGTCAGTAACTCTTTTAATTAGTGGACATTTTATATTTTAAATACAGGGAGACTAATACACTCATAATAAGAAGGAGCCCAAAATGTAATTTGGGATTTGTGCGATAGTTTAATAATAATTCTTTAGTGGTATGAATTATTATTGATGAAATTAAATTGGGTGTTCGGGGCGAATACGAGAAGCTTAATTTCATCGGGAGACCAAAACCAATTCCTCCTCTTGGTCCCTATCGTAGTCTCTTATTTATAAAGTATTATACCCACCCATACCCACCTTCTTAACCATCCTTATGTGGTCGGCCAAGCCAAGCTTGGAGCCCAGGCCCGACCAAGACATGGCTTGGATGGGTTGGAGTGTGGCCGGCCCTAGCTTGAGTCCGAGCTTAGGTGGCCGGCCACAATAAAATTAAAAGGGTTTTATTTTTTAAATTTTTTCTTATGTGGATTCCATGGTTTTAAAAGAGAGCTTAAAATTTAAATATTTCCTTTTATAACTTTTTACAAAAGATTAAGTGAAAGGTTTGGTATCTTTCCTTATTTGTAATTGAAAGGAAGATTTTAATTTTTGATAAAACTTTTCTTTTTTAACCATCCTCATGATTTAAAAGAGAGTTTTAAAATTAAATCTTTCTTTTTATAGTTTCTACAAAAGATTAAGAAAAGATTTGATATCTTTCCTTATTTGTAGATTGAGAGAAAGATTTTAATTTTAAAGATAACTTTCCTTTTTGGAAATCATCTGTTAGGACCAAAAGTAGCTAGAGGGGGGGGGGGTGAATAGCTCGTCGCGTTCGCTCGTTGCTCGGTGTTGCTTGGCGTTGATTGTTTCTTCAAGAATATGCAGCGGAAAATACAGAAACAAATACAACCACGCTAACACTAGGATTTTACTTGGTATCCACCTCCAAAGGAGGTGACTAATCCAAGGATCCACACCACGCACGCACCCTCCACTATGAAACACTCCTTTTCGGTAACTACCGAGGGCGGAGAAGCCCTACAAGACTCTCGGTACAAGAAGAAGGAAAGGGAAACAAAATACAAGCACAAAACTTACAATGAATGCAGAAAACCCTAACCCTAGCTTCTCTTCTTGCCTTTGATCCGCCTCTTGACTCGGAGAGCTTCCAAGAACCTTCAAGAACTGGCGATCACGAGCTTTGAGAGTGCTGTGGAGGAGCTGGCGAAGATCTGAGATGAAATGGTGAAGAGATGCCGAAGGAAATGAACGTCTGCGGCCTTTATCGACGCCAACGGTCGGATCCCGATTGATTCGAATATTCCCAATCGATCGGGGAGGCTTTGGATCGATCCACGGATCGATCCAGAGCACCTCTGTGCTCTGGAAAAACGCCTGGATTGATCCACGGATCGATCCAGCGCTTATTGCGTGAAGCAGCTGCGTCCCAATCGATCCACTGATCGATTGGAACATCTGGATCGATCCACGGATCGATCCAGAGGCTCTCTGTTCGCTTAGGAGAAGCCTGGATCGATCCACTGATCGATCCAGCTCCTGGATCGATCCACTGATCGATCCAACACTTGGTTTTTGCCCAAAACCAAGTTCCAAGCCTCTCAAACCAACATCCGGTCAACCTTGACCTGTTGGTACATCATGCCTAGCATCTGGTCACTCCTTTGACCTGCTAGGACTTCCCACCAAGTGTCTGGTCAATCCCTTTGACCCACTTAGACTTTTCTATTCATGCCAAGTATCCGTCACCCTTGACCTACTTGGACTTCCATCGATGTCCGGTCAATCCTTTGACCTATCTCAGATTTCCTCGTGCCAAGTATCCAGTCAATCCTTTGATCTACTTGGACTTCCCAACACCAGATGTCCGATCATCCTTGATCCATCTGGATTTTCCCTTGCCTGGCTTCACTCACCAGGACTTTCACCTAGCTTCACTCACTAGGGTTTTCCATCTGCCTAGCTTCACTCACTAGGGCTTTCACCTGGCTTCACTCATCAGGACTTTCACCTAGCTTCACTCACTAGGGTTTTCCTTCTGCCTGGCTTCACTCACCAGGACTTTCACCTAGCTTCACTCACTAGGATTTTCACCTGGTTTCACTCACCAGGACTTTCAGCTAGCTTCACTCACTAGGGTTTTCACCTGGTTTCACTCACCAGGACTTTCACCTAGCTTCACTCACTAGGACTTTCACCTAGCTTCACTCACTAGGGTTTTCCTTCTGCCTGGCTTCACTCACCAGGACTTCCTTGTCAAGTATCCGGTCAACCTTGACCTACTTGACTCTTCTTCAATCAATTTCTTATTGTCAAACATCTAAACTCAAACCAAGACTCAGCTTGGTCACCCAGGTCAACCTTGACCTGAGGGATGTTGCACCAACAATCTCCCCCTTTTTGATGTTTAACAATACCACAATAACACTTACAATACCACATGTAAGTTAGGCTAATCCTATAGCCTCAATCTTCATGCCACTAGGTAATGAACATATAAATTAAGCTCTTCATTCTCCCCCTACGAGGGCACACTCCCTCTAGGTAATGAAAGTCTAACTTACACCCATTCATAGGTCCTTTCATTCTCCCCCTATTGGCACACATCAACCCATCTTTGGGCACACATCAACCCATGCCCCAATTTTGGGTACACATCAACAAATCCATTTGTTGACGACTCTCCCCCTGAAGAGTTACTCATCATTGTTCACAACATCACTCGTTGTGATCAACACGATAATGAAGGTCTCATACCCTTCATTTATCCTTAACTTTTCCCTCAATGTAGACAAATACCCAACCTTGAGCATTATCTAACCACTTGAGTTCCCACTTGAAATAATGAGGATATCCACTCCCCATTTCAAGTTCAAAAGCTCATACATGAGCATTTTCTTTAAAGAAGGTTAACCACCTTCCAAGGTTCATGAAAAGTAATTTTTCATGTCTTTAAAGAGTCCCTCCCCCTAAAGACATGGTGGTAACTTCTATCATTGCACCAACAATGACTTGGAATTCCTAAACCTTTAGGAAACCCAAATTTTAGAAGTTTTGAGGTTTAAATGTTCAATATTTGAAACAACCTCAACCTAAACTTCTACTTAGTCTTCGTTAACCAATCCATCCTTGTTTTCAACATGAAAACACCCTTTGTATGTATACAAATGTATTTTAGGGGTTTGGAATGGTTACCTAGACTCAAAGAGGTTCAAAGATGCTGAAATCAAGCCTACCCAGCCAAAATCAGCAACTTGGATCGATTGGAGTTGGGATCCAATCGATTGAACCTTTCTGAATCGATCCACTGATCGATTCAGACTACCTGGATCGATCGGCTGATCGATCCAGCGAGCTTCTGCTCGCGGGAGTCTTGCCTTCTGAATCGATCCACGGATCGATTCGGGCACTCCAATCGATCCATGGATCGATCGGAGCTCTGATAGTTGCTGAAATTCCATTTCAGTCAACTTCAGAAACCCCTAGAAAATTCTACAAAAATCCAAAAATCATGAAATTTCGTGTAGACATTATTTAGGGCATATACTATCAAAGAAAAATAGTTTTCTATGAAAATACATCATATTTTCAAAGATTGACACAAACTTGAAAACTTGCAAAAACTTTAGTGTTTTCTTCAAGTTTGTGTCTAACTATTCAATGGTGATTACTATCAAAAGATAGCCTTCACCAAGGTTTTCCAAAAATATTTTAAAAACATTTTCAAAACCAATATCCCATCATGTTCCTTGGGCATAATGCACATGACTTGTACATTAGCTTTCCCAATGATGGGAAAACACATAACTATGTGTTTTGATGAACCTAAAACTCAAAAGAATGCACTAAATCAACATCTTGAGTTTTGTTCATCTTCCTAACATCTCACTTGTATCTAATGTACACTAAAACACGGACAAGTCACCTTATAGTCCTTGTGAGATGTGGGATTTTGATTTTTCCCTAATCTAGGGATCATGCATATCTATCTAGGCATTTTAGAAATATTAGTCATCCACCTAGGATGTCACTTGTCAATAAGTGTCGTTAAATGCCATTCGTCCTTAATTACAAGGAATTAAACTTAATGCATGATTATGTTATGGCATACATCAAAAGAAAATAATTTTCAAAAGAAAATATCCTATTACTACATGATGTATGAATGTCATGACATGGTATTTTTGGAGTTTTCATAATAAAACAATGAATTCAAAAATAGACATGATGTCATGGCATATGATGGGCAAACAATCATGACAATGTTTAGCATAAATAAAATATACCTAGATTAACTATCTAAGTATCCTTAAAGTCTTAGCTAAACTTACAACTTAAACCTAGATTGCCTTAAAGTGCTTCAAGAGAATGCCAAAGCCTAACTTGGCATTTCTAATTTCCTTGATTTAATGTATGCCAATTGAAAATAAACATGTCCTCAAATGTTGGCATATTCCATTTTTCCTCAAGAGTGATTACATAAATCAAGGCCCGGATTGCCTTAAATTTCCAAGAGAATACCAAAATCCCAACTTGGTACTTCTCAAGGTTTTCCCAATTTGTGCCATTTTAAAATAAAATCAATTTTTCACCATTAGACACATTTACTCTTTCAAGGAGTAATCAATAGGTCCATTTCATTTTCAAAGGTTAACTAAAACCTTGAAAATGCTCCTTGAGTGTCAATTTCCTCAAAGTTGGGTTAACTACCCTTCTAATCGGAGTTGACACTCTCTAACCCATCTATGGGGTAGAGAAGATGCTCCTAGGAACCCAACACCCATTGGTGCTCCTTGGATGCTCTAGGTACTCACTAGGGATAACTTCCCTAGATACCTTCCTAGTGACCTTGTTGGGCTTCTTAGAAGCCTTGGTCACACTTTCTAGGTCAACTCTAGGGATAACCTCCCTTGTGACCTTGTTTGTGACTTTCTTAGACTTCTTAGAAGTCTTAGTCACATTTATTGCAAAAATACTCTTAGGGATGACTTCCCTAGTATTTTTGGCTTGACCACTAGACCTAGGGTTTGTTCCATAACTATATGGAACTCTATGGTAAGAGGGCACATCCTTCTTAGCCTTTGGTTTGTATCCCAAACCTCTATGGCCATTGGATGGCTTTTGTACCCCTAAACCTAGGTTATGCTCATTTTGCCCTAATAGGATATTTTCCATCCTTTTTAGGGTCTTTTCCATTTTATCAAGTCTTGACCTCAAGACTTGATTTTCCATCACTAAGTCCTTAGTTTTTGGTTTTCCATTAAGTTCATGAGCATTTTTGATCTTGGGCATGCGTCTATTTTCCTTAGTGTTCCCGCCCATGTGTCTATCTACCTTCCTAACCTTAGGTTGGGTAGTTTTGGCATGTAGGGCCACATGTTTTTCCTTAAAGCCCTCATGCTTTCTATTCTTATGGTAAATTGCATTAAAATGATATAAGTTAGAACTATCATGCTTTTTACCATAATGTAAAGGGGTAGGCTCAATAAATGTTACCTTCTTCTTTACCTTGGAGGCTCCCCCTTGACGAATGCCTCCTTGAGCCTTGACCATCTTCTTCCCCTTGGGGCATTGACTTCGGTAATGCCCCTTTTGATTGCAAGAGAAGCATATAATATGCTCCTTGCTCTTCTTTGTGTTGGGGATGATCTCCTTGGGCTTCGCCTTGCCCTTTTGTGCCACTTGGCCCTTCTTCTTGGCCAATTTAGGGCACTTGCTCTTGTAGTGCCCATGTTCCCTACACTCAAAGCATATAACATAATTTTTATTTTTAATTGAAATATTTATACCTTTGCTTGTAGGGGTGACATCTTTTCCTTTGGATCCGGAGATAGAAGCTTCCTCTTGATCCGATCTTGATTCTCCTCCATTTGATTTTTCTTGACTCGTGGAGGTAGAAGCTTCTTCAATCTCTTCATCTCTTGACCCGGATGTAGAAGCTTCTCCTTCTTTTTGATCCGGTGTCACCAAGGATTGCTCCCCCTCAATCCTAGAGGTGGAGGCTTCATCATCTTGAATATGAAACAAGGAGTATGCTCCCTCCTTGTTCCCTTCGTTGCATTCCCTTGAAGATGAAGCTTCTTCTTGAACTTCTTCTTCGGAGGTTGAGCATCTCTCAACCTCGGAGTCCTCCTCTTGGTCTTGATCCAATGAGTCGCCCTCTTTGGATTCTCCTTGATTTGGTACAGTGGAGGGGATCTCATGAATTCTTGCCAATTTGCTCCAAAGCTCCTTGGCATCTTCAAACTCTCCAATTTGTTCCAAGATGTTGCTTGGCAATAAATTGACCAAAAGCTTGGTCACTTTGTCATTGGCCTCACATCTTTGGATTTGATCTTTGCTCCACTTGCTCCTTTTGAGTACTTTGCCCTTGGAATTTGTGGGAGCTTCAAAACCTTCCATGAGAGCAAACCATTGCTCTATCTCCATCATAAGAAAATTTTCGATTCTTGATTTCCAAGAATCGAAGCTTGTAGATGAATATGGTGGAGCCACCCTTGTGTCAAATCCAAGTCCATCTTGGAATTGCATCTTGAAGTTGAGCTTGATAAAATCTTGAACTTGAAGAATTTGCTCCAACTTCTTCACCCTCTAGCTTTTCTTGATATGTTTGCCCTTTCCGGCGGTGATTCCGGTGAAGAGCAACCTCGCTCTGATACCACTTGTTAGGACCAAAAGTAGCTAGAGGGGGGGGGGGGTGAATAGCTCGTCGCGTTCGCTCGTTGCTCGGCGTTGCTTGGCGTTGATTGTTTCTTCAAGAATATGCAGCGGAAAATACAGAAACAAATACAACCATGCTAACACTAGGATTTTACTTGGTATTCACCTCCAAAGGAGGTGACTAATCCAAGGATCCACAACACGCACGCACCCTCCACTATGAAACACTCCTTTTCGGTAACTACCGAGGGCGGAGAAGCCCTACAAGACTCTCAGTACAAGAAGAAGGAAAGGGAAACAAAATACAAGCACAAAGCTTACAATGAATGCAGAAAACCCTAACCCTAGCTTCTCTTCTTGCCTTTGATCCGCCTCTTGACTCGGAGAGCTTCCAAGAACCTTCAAGAACTGGCGATCACGAGCTTTGAGAGTGCTGTGGAGGAGCTGGAGTGAAACGGTGAAGAGATGCCGAAGGAAATGAACGCCTGCGGCCTTTATCGACGCCAACGGTCGGATCCCGATCGATTCGAATATTCCCAATCGATCGGGGAGGCTTTGGATCGATCCACGGATCGATCCAGAGCGCCTCTGTGCTCTGGAAAAATGCCTGGATCGATCCACGGATCGATCCAGCGCTTATTGCGCGAAGCAGCCGCGTCCCAATCGATCCACTGATCGATTGGAACATCTGGATCGATCCACGGATCGATCCAGAGGCTCTCTGTTCGCTTAGGAGAAGCCTGGATCGATCCACTGATCGATCCAGCTCCTGGATCGATCCAACACTTGGTTTTTGCCCAAAACCAAGTTCCAAGCCTCTCAAACCAACATCCGGTCAACCTTGACCTGTTGGTACATCATGCCTAGCATCTGGTCACTCCTTTGACCTGCTAGGACTTCCCACCAAGTGTCTGGTCAATCCCTTTGACCCACTTAGACTTTTCTATTCATGCCAAGTATCTGGTCACTCCCTTGACCTACTTGGACTTCCATCAGATGTCCGGTCAACCTTGACCTATCTCAGATTTCCTCGTGCCAAGTATCCAGTCAATCCTTTGACCTACTTGGACTTCCCAACACCAGATGTCCGATCATCCTTGATCCATCTGGATTTTCCCTTGCCTGGCTTCACTCACCAGGACTTTCACCTAGCTTCACTCACTAGGGTTTTCCATCTGCCTAGCTTCACTCACTAGGGCTTTCACCTGGCTTCACTCATCAGGACTTTCACCTAGCTTCACTCACTAGGGTTTTCCTTCTGCCTGGCTTCACTCACCAGGACTTTCACCTAGCTTCACTCACTAGGGTTTTCACCTGGTTTCACTCACCAGGACTTTCACCTAGCTTCACTCACTAGGGTTTTCACCTGGTTTCACTCACCAGGAATTTCACCTAGCTTCACTCACTAGGACTTTCACCTAGCTTCACTCACTAGGGTTTTCCTTCTGCCTGGCTTCACTCACCAGGACTTCCCTGTCAAGTATCCGGTCAACCTTGACCTACTTGACTCTTCTTCAATCAATTTCTTATTGTCAAACATCTAAACTCAAACCAAGACTCAGCTTGGTCACCCATGTCAACCTTGACCTGAGGGATGTTGCACCAACATCATCCACATGTTTTAATAGAGAGATTTTAATTTATAAAATTTCATTTTATAACCAACCATGAAGGGAAAATTAATAGAGAAATTTTTTATTTTAAAAATTTCCAGAAACAAATTAGGAAGTTTTAATTTTGTGTTTAAAACTCTTCTTGCTTGGATGATTAAGAGGTGGCCGACCACATTGAGTTTGAAAGGGAAATTTTTTATTAAACTTTCCTTTCATTGGATAAGAGAATAAGGAAGTTTTTTTTAATAAAATTTTCCTTATTTGCCAAGACCAAGGAATATAAAAGAGAGGGTAGAGGTGTCTCATGTTAGTTAGTCCTAGGAAAATCGTACCGGTTCCACTGTACAAAAATTTTGTACAAGTGTCGAACCTTTCCTTAAATAGCCTATTGTGTTCTTTAGAAGTTAAATTAGGAATCGCAGACGAAACTTAACATCATTGATTCCAAATTTAACTTATCTGTTCTTAATGGTTTAGATTTAAATAGCTAGTGGAACTTAACACTATTGATTCAAATCCACCTATGTTATTAATTCCATTAAATATTAATTTCCAAAATTGGCTTCCAGAACTGCATGACGAGGCACATGACCTTCTTGGATATGGGAGCAACCACCACCGCCTAGACAAAGCCTTTTAAGGAAAGCTAATATTTAATTTCCTTAAATAACTCTAGGTTAACCAAAAGGAATAATCGAATCACAAATTCGAAAAACAAAGAAAACACAAACTCGAAAAATAAATTCAAAAAACTAGATCTAATGCCTCTTTTGTTTGGAATTCATACAAAAGAAATACAACTAGTATGATGCAGACATTAATTACTAATTATACCTTCCTTTGTATGCAACGACCTCTTGATCTTCTACCGTATTCCTCTTGTTATCCCGGACGTTGTGTGGGCAACGATCTACCGAGATGAGAACCACCTAAACCCTTCTTCTCCAAGCAAGTTTCGGCCACCACATAAACTTCAAGAGATGTGAGGTTCGGCCACCACCACCAAGTTCCAAGGGATGCTAGAAACGAAACCTCCTTTCTCTCCTTCGTCTCCAAGCTAGAATCGGCCACCATGGACTTCTCTTATGTTGATACCGCCGACCACAAAGGAGGAAGAGAAGAGAAGGAGAAGAGGCCCTAGGGCCGACCACACCAAGGAGGAAAAGAGAGGAAGAAAAAGAATAGAGTCGTTAGCCATGAAGGCACCTCTACCCCCTCTTTTATAATCCTTGGTCTTGACAAATAAAGAAATTTAAATAATAACTTCCTTAATTCCTTTGCCATGAAAAATAAAAATTATTTTAATTAAAAACAATTTTCTTTTCTCAATAATAATGGCCGGTCACCTTTTCTCCCAATCAAGAAAATTTTAATTCACACAAGAATTAAAACTTCTTAATTTGCTTCCGAAAATTTATAAAAAATTTCTCCAATAATTTTTCCCTTTATGGTGGTTTATAAAAAGGAATTTTTATAAATTAAATCTTTCTTTTAAACATGTGAATAAAAAGAAAGTTATCTCTAAAAATTAAAATCTCTTTCAATCTTCAAATAAGGAAAGATATCAAATCTTTTCTTAATCTTTTGTAGAAGCTTTATAAAAGAAATATTTAATTCTTAAACTCTCTTTTAAATCATGAACATGGTTAAAAAAGGAAAGTTTTCTTAAAATTAAAATCCACCTTTTAATCTACAAATAAGGAAAGATTTCAAATCTTTTCTTAATCCTTTGTAGAAAGCTATAAAAGGAAAGATTTAAATTTTAAACTTTCTTTTAAATCTTGAACATGGTTTAAAAAGGAAAGTTTTCTTAAAATTAAAATCCACCTTTCAATCTACAAATAAGTAAAGATTTTAAATCTTTTCTTAATCTTTGTAGAACGCTATAAAAGGAAAGATTTAAATTTTAAACTCTCTTTTAAAACCATGTTATCCACATAAGAAAAAATTTAAATAAAATCCCTTTTATATTATATGTGGCCGGCCACACCTAGCTTGGACTCCAAGCTAGGGCCGACCACTAATCTTGGCTCAAATTTTGGGTCTTGGCCGACCCTAGCTTGGGTTCCAAGCTAGCTTGGCCGGCCACCAAAAAGTGGGTAAGAAGGTGGGTATAGGTAGGTATAATTCTCTATATACAAGAGGCTACGATAGGGACCGAGAGGAGGAATTGATTATGGTCTCCTGATGAAATTAAGCTTCCCGTGTTCGCCCCGAACACTCAACTTAATTTCATCAATAATAATTCATACCACTAAAGAATTATTATTGAACTACCACACCAATCCCAAATTACGTTTTGGGCTCCTTCTTATTATGAGTATGTTAGTCTCCCTATGTTTAAGATGTCGAATGCCCACTAATTAAATGAGTTACTGACAACTCACTTAATTAATATCTTAGTCCAAGAGTAGTACCACTCAACCTTATCATCATGTCGGACTAAGTCCACTTGCAGGGTTTAACATGACAATCCTTATGAGCTCCTCTTGGGGTCATTCTCAACCTAGATTACTAGGACACAATTTCCTTCTATAATCAACAACACACACTAGAAGTAATATCATTTCCCAACTTATCGGGCTTATTGATTTATCGAGCTAAATCTCACCCATTGATAAGTCAAAGAAATAAATACTAAATATATGTGTTTGTTATTATATTAGGATTAAGAGCACACACTTCCATAATAACTAAGGTCTCATTCTTTTATAAAGTCAGTACAAAAAGAACTTACCTGAAATGGTCCTACTCAATACACTTAGAGTGTATCAGTGTAATTTATTAGTTAAGATAAACTAATATTTAATTATACTACGACTACTTCAATGGTTTGTTCCTTTCCATTTTAGTCGCGAGCAACTGTTTATAATTTATAAAGAACCGACAATATGATCTTCTGTATGTGACACCACACACCATGTTATCTACAATATAAATTAATTGAACAACTACACTTAATAAATAAATGTAGGTATTTGACCATTGTAATTCTTTATTTCTAAATAAATGTTTATACAAAAGCTAGACTTTTAGTATACACTCTAACAATCTCCCACTTATACTAAAAGACTATGCTGTCATAAATGCTGCCATACATCTGATTCCCAACCCTTCAACATGCCCATCAAAAGCTCTTGCCTTAAGGACTTTAGTGAAAGGATCTATAGGTCATCACCTGATGCAATCTAGGCGACAACAACTTCTCCTCGTTTATACGATTTCTCGTATTGGGTGGTACTTGCGCTCTATTGTGTTTACTTGCCTTATGGACTTATGGTTTCTTCGAGTTTGCTACTGCACCACTATTATTACAATAAATTATAATAATTTTTGGGAAAATCAGAAAATATGTCTAAGTCCATCATGAAGTATCTGAGCTATACAACTTCTATGACTGCCTCAGAGGCTGCCACTTACTCAACTTCTTATGGTGGAGTCCGAAAAAGCACCTTTGCTTACCACTCTTCCATAGTTATGACTTCACCTCCTAAAGTAAATACAAAACCCCGAGGTCGACTTACTATTGTCCCTATCTGATTGGAAGTCAAAGTCCGTGCAACCCACAGGGACCAAATTATCTGCCTTGTAAGCTAGCATATAATCTCTAGTGCCTCTAAGGTACTTCAATATATGCTTTACTACAGTCCAATGTCCTTGTTCAGGGTTACTTAGATATCTGCTAACTATGCCCTCAAAAAACAAATTTCTGATTTCGTGCATAGCATACATTAGGCTTCCGACAGTCGAAGCATAAGGAACTGCCTTCATTTCCTCTATCTCCTTTGATGTCTTCGGAGACATCTCTTTAGATAAAGCTACTCCATGCTGAAAAGGTAAGAAACCTTTCTTGGAGTTTTGCATGCTCAAAACGAGCAAGGATTGTTTCGATACATGAAGCTTGGGATAAGTAAAATATATTCTTTTCTTGCGATCCCTTTGATCCCAAGAATATATGCATTCTTCGAAGTCCTTTATATCGAATTATTTGGACAACCATACCCTTACTTCTGACAGCACTTTGATATTGTTTCCAACTACCAAAAATGTTATCTACGTATAGTACAAGAAATACCACCACGTTTTCATCACACTTCTTGTATACACAAAACTCATTCGGTTATAAAATAAATCCATAGGTCTGGATTACTTTATTAAACCGAATGTACCAAGACCTTGAAGCTTTACTTCAGTCCATAGACTGATTGAGCTTACACACAAGATGCTCTTTGCTCTTTGCAATGAACCCTTCTGGTTGCATTATATGGATGTTTTCTTCAAGACTTATGTTAAGGAAAACTGTCTTGATATCCACTTGTCAAATCTCATAATCCATATGAGCAACAATAGATAAAGGAATTCGGATAGACTTTGAGCATGACTACCGGTAAAAGGTTTCCCTTTTTCAACAAGCCTTGCTTTGAAAGTATACACCTTCCTATCTGTCCTTCCTTTTCTATTGTAGACCTAATGACTTTTAGACCATTTGGTGGTTCTACAAGCTCCCAGACTTTGTTAGAATACATATATTCTAATTCTGTATTCATTGCTCTTTGCAAAGATGCCGTATCTTTATCTTGGAGTGCTTCGTCATATGTTCAGGAATCAGGTTCATGTCCACCAGGGATCAAGTCCAATGACTCTCCCAAAACATGAATCTTTTAGGTTGCCTAACAACCCTCCCACTACGACGAGGCACTTTCTACAATTGTGCATCTTTTGTGACACGTGTTGTAGTTTTCTTGTGGTATCACATCTTGTACAGTTGGTACTAGATTAGACATGTTCTTTCTTTAAGAACAAATTTACTTATGGGCTTATGGTTCATAATCCTCTTCTAAAAACTGGGCATTGGTGCTAACAATGACCTTCTGTTTTTAGGACTATAAACCTCCTTTCGTTTCTTTAGGATAACTCACAAACAAGTGAACTCCCATCCAACTTATCAGTGTCTCTCATGTGCTAGACCACCCAAATCCGAATATGCTTCAGACTAGGCTTACGCCCATTCTGCAATTCTATGGGAGTAGAGAGTTCTGAATTAGAAGGTACTATGTTCACTTTCGTTTCCAGTGTATATCCTTAAAATGAATTTGGTAATTTTTTGAATAACTCATCATCGATCTAATTATTCCATAAGAGCCTTATACCTTCTTTCTACTACACCATTCTGTTGGGGTGTACTAGGTGCAGTTAGTTGGGATTGAATCCCGACTTCTGATAAGTGACTCCTAAACTCTCCTAAGAGGTATTTGTTACTACGATTTTACCGTAGTGTCTTGATACTTTTACTTTGACGTTACTCAACATCAGCCTAGTACTCTCTGAACTAATCAAAGCACTTAGACTTGTGGTGTGTCAAGTAAATGTATCCTTATCTTGAATAATCGTCTATAAAAAAGATGAAATATTTGAAACAACCTCTTGTCTGGATAGTCAAACGTCTACACAAATCAGAATGAACCAATTCCATCATATTTTTGGTTCTATATCCCTTAGACTTAAAAGCTTCTTGGTTATTTTTCCTTCCAAGTAAGACTCGCAGGTTGGAAAGATTTTTACTACCAATGAACCCAAGAGTTCATTGGTTATTATCCTTTGAATCCTACTCAAGTTAATATAACCTAGCCTTAGATGCCAAAAAATATGATTGGTTCATCTCCGAAGGTTACTTTATCTTATTTAGAAAATATGTTATTAATTTTCATTTATTGCATCGTGGGAGTTATTGGATTATAAATTATCAACCAACGTACCAGAACAGATAACTTCCCTAATTTTCTTGATAACAAGTTTGTTATCAACATAGACAGAATATCTATTCTTTAATAGTTTAGAAACCATAATCAGGTTCATTCTAACCTTAGTACGTAAAGATAATTTATGAAAATCCATATTAGATTCCTATCAGAGCATAAACATCTCCCACTGCAATAGCTGCTACTTTTGCAGTAGTGCCCATGTAGACGGTGTTTTTCTTTTCATATAGTTGTTGGGTTTCCTGGAACTCTGCAATGAATTGTAGACATGATTAATGGCATCTGTATCTACACTCCAGGTTCTGGTAGATAACACCACTAAACATGTTTCAACTAATGAATTAAATATACCTATATTGTTCTTAGTTCTAAGAAGACAGTCTACCTTAATGTCCAAGTCCTATTTCTAATTATTATAATTGGGACTACTAAGTCTTTTCTATAGTATAACAACTAGGGGATTGACTAACATTTGAAAACCTAAGAATCACAAAAATATTTGGTCAATACCAACTCCTTAAAAATCCCCGTAAATTTTGTATGCCACGATAGTGTGGACGTATACAAAATCAAAGGGGAGATTTTATACATTAATTTTATTATCTCGTCAACCTTACTTTATGACGAATAAAATTAATAGTTGGTCTGTCTTTGATCAAATATTTGGTCAAGACTCTAAATTTAAAATAATATTGATTCCTCAAACAATACTATTTAAATTTACCAATACCTCAAAATATCATGAATTTTGCATGCCACGTTAGTGTGGAAGTATACAAAATCAACATTTGTAAGAGGAGGGTTTTACCCATTAACTATCTTGTCAACCTAACTTTATGATAAATAAAATTATCTCAAACACCGTTAATTTTGTATGCCACGTTAGTGTGGATGTATACAAAATCAATCTTTTGTAAGAGGGGTTTTAACCCATTAATTTTATTATCTTGTCACCCTAGTTTTATGACAAATTAATAGTTGGTTTCCCTTTGGTCACACAAGTAATAGCAGTGACTCCATTGGGGAGGATACTATTAAATGTGTCTAAGTGTATACCATTACTTGATACTTAGTCCATTAAATAGAATTATGCCCCTTCAGTTGGAGAAGATCACACACATCCTAAATAATTTCTTATAACCATCCATAAAGGAAGTTTGATCTAGTGATCCGCAAACAAACCCATCCGTTGTGGAGGGAGGCACTTAGAGCCAACACGCAAGCTTGTTGCATCACTTACAAACTAGTAATGGAGACCGTTGGATTTATATACTAATCCCTCTCCCACTTACTTATTTATGGTGAGGAATTTTAAACTATACTAGCATACATCACATGCACACACACATCACAGTAAATAAAAGCAATAAATATGGAAATTAATTTTCCAACTATTATGACATTTTCATCACTGTCCTCCGTGTGCTCCAACCCTAGCTACTGCCATCTTTAGCCATCTCCATCGGGTCGAGTTGTCGCATCTATCTTGCTTCTTATTCAGCTGCGCCTCTGGTCCTCCGATAACACCACGCCTCGTAAGGATACGATCCGCGATAAATATAGAATTTTACATACATCGATCCTATATTCCATAAAGGAATGCACATGTACTCTAGATCGAACAAAAATAAAATTTTAAAAATAACACAACTCCTGTTGTATTTGATACATACAATCATATACACACAATAAAATGCCCTTGATATGTCCAAGGGTCCAATCACACACAATATCTATATGCCATAATAGTTGGAGCCTGCAACCACAAAATTAGCACATTCTACTATTATCCTGCCTAAATTATGTATGACATGTGCATAATCTATTTGAAAACCAAACACACAGAGGCAAACCCTAGCTCTGATACTAATTGTTGGTTAGTCCTAGGAAAATCATACCAGTTCCACTGTACAAAAATTTTGTACAAGTGTCGAACCTTTCCTTAAATAACCTATTGTGTTCTTTAGAAGTTAAATTAGGAATCACAGACGGAACTTAACATCATTGATTCCAAATTTAACTTATCTGTTCTTAATGATTTAGATTTAAATCGCAAGCGGAACTTAACACTATTGATTCAAATCCACCTATGTTATTAATTCCATTAAATATTAATTTCTAAAATTAGCTTCCAAGACTGCATGGCGAGGCACATGGCCTTTTTGGATATGGGAGCAACTACCACCGCCTAGACAAAGCCTTTTAAGGAAAGCTAATATTTAATTTCCTTAAATAACTCTAGGTTAACCAAAAGGAACAATCGAATCACAAATTTGAAAAACAAAGAAAACACAAACTCAAAAAATAAATTCGAAAAACTAGATCTAATGCCTCTTGTGTTTGGAATTCATACAAAAGAAATACAACTAGTATGATGCGGAAATTAATTACTAATTATACCTTCCTTTGTATGCAACGACCTCTTGATCTTCTACCGTATTCCTCTTCTTATTCTGGACGTTGTGTGGGGAGCGATCTACCGAGATGAGAACCACCCAAACCCTTCTTCTCCAAGCAAGTTTCAACCACCACATAAACTCCAATAGATGTGAGGTTCGGCCACCACCATCAAGCTCCAAGGGATGCTAGAAACGAAGCCTCCTTTCTCTCCTTCTTCTCTAAGCTAGAACCGGTCACCATGGACTTCTCTTATGTTGATGCCGCCGGCCACAAAGGAGGAAGAGAAGAGAAGGAGAAGAGGCCCTAGGGCCGGCCACACCAAGGAGGAAAAGAGAGGAAGAAAAAGAATAGAGTCATTAGCCATGAAGAAAAAGAGAGGAAGGGGATAACTACAACCGAACCCTTCTTCTTCTCGACCTTTACCTCTTCTCTGGTCTTGGCAGATAGCGGCGACGGATCTCCGATTTGCTGATTTCACCTGCTGTCGGAAGGGAATCGAGGGCGTCGGTGTTCGATCTGACCAGCGTCTACCGATTGGGTGAGGTAACAATCACTGTCTCCTTCCTGATCTCCTTATCTATTCATCGGCAAGAACAGATCGTGCCCTAGCCAGGATTCTTGGAGGTAAGCGGTTGATTTTGGTCATGACTTCGAGCTTCTGATTCTCTTTGTAGTGTTGATTCGGGTGGTTTCTCTGGGAAGCAGAGATCAGTGTCTTGATTCTGGCCACCACAGCTTTGTTGGATCGATCTCTTCATTGTATCTGTGATCATCTCCGGCGATTGAAAGGTGAAGAAGTAATGAGAGTAATTTTTATATATTAGTTTGTAGTGGTGAATAGATCTTCTAGTTCTTGCTATTTCCCTTCTTGATCCGGTTGGAATTGATGCACTGTGTAGTTCTTGTTCTTTTCTTTTGGTCGATCATTAGCTGTAGAAGTTGTTATCCAATGAGTCCTGTGTATTGATTGAATTCGGATCAATGACAAAATCAATAAAAGTTGTTCTGTTTAGGTGTTATAGGTTATGCGTGTGCTGTTTTCTGCTAGAGGCTCTGTAGATTATGTTGATCAAGATTAGTTAACAGTGATATAAGATGGCTATGCTGGAGGATTGGAGGTGGTAAATGTAGATAAACCTAATCTGAAATATATTTAGTGATGTTTAGGTTTGCTTCATGTTAGGCGTTTATGGAAGGGTCTAATGGGAATTTAATTCTTGGAGGAGTTAAGCTAGGTTGAAAGTTAATCTAGCTTTAGCAGTGGAAGGGGGTAGTAATCACAGTAACAATTATTTTAAAATTGGTTATTTATTTATAGGTAATTCACCTATTTGTACTGTACACAAAATTAGTTACATAAAATTGTATATGTGATACAGGACCTTGATCGGCGACATGCCATGTGACGCGGGTGGTTCTGTTGATACGAGTTATCTTGAGGCGGGTATTTCTTTCCTATCTCATATTTAGTTCTTTGAACTATAAAGCATGGTTATATTTGGATATTTAGGTTGCATTCCTTAAATCTATTTATTTATTGTTTTCCTGCTTGTCACTTTTGTTGGACCCTTGATATAATCTTGTTTAATTCATTACAGTCACAACTTTTGATATCTAGACTCCGTACATATGTACATGTAGAGTTTGTATCATAGGGATGTTTGGTTTATCCGGTTAGCATGTTGATCATGCATATTATTGAGTTGGTGTATACGTGATGGGTATGTGGTGGTTGGAGTTGCATAGTTGATTGACTATCTTGTATTGGGGTGTGTGCATATATGTTTGTTGTGATTAGTAGGCGGTTTCTGAGGTTGCATGATTGATGATAGTATCTATATTGTGATTATTCACATCATGTTCATCATTCATTGCATACTGACGACTATAGTCTCCCTTGTGGTTGAGAGGGTCATCGGTTGTGCGTAGCTGTCCTTTCGGCCATTGTTGGAGAGTGGTAGTTAGGAGTGGAGCTAGTCCTGTCGCGCTTACTAAGCTGCTCAGTATTTTTTTTTACTCTGTCAGCCTTGACCACTCTGGAGTAGTGGGTCTCGAGGGTATAGTAGTCAGAGGGCTTGAGTTGTGAGTGGTCAGGGACCCTTAGCTATGTAGTTAGATAACTACAGTGTATTGTCGTCTTAGTCGCTTTATAGCTATTACATGCGTGAGGCTTGTATAGTTTGTCACAGACCCAAGCCTCTTGGCCATACCAGGGTCATGGTGTTTGGAGAGGTGGCGGGGGTGACCATATGGCATGCATGCACATTTTTGCATATGATGCACGGTGCATCTGTGGAGATACATTTGCATACATGCCTAGTAGTTATTAGTTGCATGTGATTATGAGATGTTGTACTTGTTTGAGATATGATTGTTTCATATGGATGTCATGCAACATACATGTTATTTATTTTACATGTATATGCAGTCGTATTTATATTGCACAAGTGTCACGAATAGATTTGTTGCTGTTCTGGTGAGTTTTTTTGATTATGGTATCATAGTATTGATTCTAGTCAGTTATGCACATTTATTGTGTCAGGTATGTTCATGTACAGTTATTTTATCAGATATGGATAGAGGTGTTATATTATGACAGCATGTTCTTATTCTTTGTTTACAGAGACAGTATTCTTTGATTCCTATTTCATTATGTAAACCATGCTTTATTCTATCTATTACCCGCTGAGTACCTATACTCACCACCCCATCTATATTATTTTGATTTCAAGTAGTAGGTAGATGATATGGAGCTGCTTGGAGTATACTGCCAGCTGGTCCCACTTCCCTCGTTACATCTGAGGGTTCTTATCGGTTTTTAGTTTCTTACTATTGGCATTTCATGTTTCATTGAATTTGGTGTTGTTAGATCGTACTATGTCTTGATACTTGTTATGGGGACTTTATACTGATGATGTTTTGTGGACTTTACATTTGTGGATTTTCCTTCCGTTATTCCACGGTGTTTTTGATATAGCCATGTGGGCTGCATATTAGCTATATGATTGTTTTCATTTCTTTTATCCAGTCGGGTAGGCTGCGAATATAAACTGTGTGGTTGTTGGTACTTGTGTTTATATATTCCAGCCCCATGTGGCTGATGTATTTTGTATGTATATGAGTTTCGGATTGTCACTGGTATAGGGGAGATGCTGTCGAAATTTTTCGGTAAGAACTCACCCGGGGTGTGACAATTTAGTGGTATCAGAGCATGTTTGCGATGCATGTTATTTTTCATGTTTTGGATTTTTCGAGGTTACTAGGTTTTTCGAGTTTTAAGAGTTTTTCTAGGTTTACACTTGGGATTCCTATTTTCCGATGTGACGGTTCGGATATTGGGACCAGGCAGCGGCTTGATATCTCCAAGCTATAGGATGTAAGTAAAATTATTATTATATTATACTTCTATAGTCTTACCTTGTTGTTAATATCAGGAGTGAAGTGTGGGGGTACATCCCCTAGTCAGCGTCGTGGTCTGGGGGCAACCTATTGAGTCAGTAGAGTCTAAGCCAATGGAGCAGGAGGCATATTCTTTCAGGGATCCTACAGAGGTTGAAATGGATAGTCATGGACAAACCCACTAGGTTCCTATGAGAGATCAGGGTTTCCTGCCTCAGGTGGTTTCCCCTGGTTTCCCCTATATTAGCACCAGTTGTCCCTACCCCTGCTGCTACTCCTTGGGTGAGGGATAGAGCTCGTACACTATTAGTTCGGTCGGTAAAGGACCGATTTACCTTGTTCCATGGAGTTCCTGACCCGAGTGTTGCTCGTTCTTGGTTGGGAAATGTGGAGGATACTTTCGAGTATTTATCATGTACCGAGGAAGAAAAGGCTGAGTTAGTTGCGTACATTTGTCGTGTATTGAGGAAAATGCAGAAGGCGCTTTTTGGAGATTAAAGTATTACCTGGACTTTATTTTGAGATGCTTTCAAGAGACAGTATTTTCCATCTCCTTATCGTATGGCTTGTTGACAGGAATTCTTAAATCTGAAGCAGGGTGATCGATCTGTGATGGAGCACGATGCAGAATTTAACCGATTAGCTGAGTATTGTTTGTTCTCATCTTGTTGCTCAGGACAGCGATTGGTTAGACCAATTTACTTAGGGCCTTGAAGCTTATATTCGTATCAGGATGTCTGGTTTTACTCCTAGTACGTACTGGGAGGCGTTAGATAGAGCTTTGATGATAGAGATTACACAACAGCAAGTTTCCCAGGAATAGGGAAAGGATAAACAAAGGACTCAGGGTACTACTTCTAATCAGAGACAACCGAACCAAGGTCAGAAGAGACCGAGGAAAGGGCATGGATCACAGGCAACTTCGGTAGAGGCTCATCAATTTCCGAAGACAACATGATCATCAGCTTATTCTTCTCATCCCTCTCATCAGTACTGGAGGGATCAATCCAGTGGACTAGTATGCTTTCAGTGTGGTGTAGAGGGTCACTCTAAGATCAATTGTCCACCGGGTTAGAATGTATGTTACTACTATAAGCTTTCGGAACATAAGAGCCATGATTGTACTTTGAAGGCTCAGATGCAGGCTGCCAAGGTTGCTGCTCAGGGTAGTCATATTACTCAGACTCGACGACCGAAGGTGTTGGTTGGTCCTAGGAATTTCGTACCAGTTCCACTGTACAAAAATTTTGTACAAGTGTCGAACCTTTCCTAATAACCTATTGTTTTCATTAGAAATTAAATTTGGAATCGCAAACGGAACTTAACATTATTGATTCCAAATTTAACTTATCTGTTCTTAATGGTTTAGACTTGGATCGTAAGTGGAACTTAACACTATTGATCCAAATCCACCTATGTTATAAATTCTATTAAATATTAATTTTGAAAATTGACTCCCAGGTCAAACATGGCGAGGCACATGACCTTCTTGGGTATGGGAGCATCCACCACTGCCTCGACAAAGCCTCTTAATGAAATTCAATATTTAATTTCCTAAAATAACATTAGGTTTAACCAAAACGAACAATCGAATCACAAATTCGAAAAACAAAAAAAATACAAACCCGAATCACAAATTCAAAACTCTAGAATCATATGCCTCTTGTGTTTGAAATTCATACAAAGAAAACTAGCATGATGCGGAAATTAATTACTAGTTATACCTTTCTTTGTATGTAACAAACTCTTGATCTTCTACCGGATTCCTCTTCTTATCTCGGATGTCGTGTGGGCGACGATCTACCGAGACGAGAACCACCCAAGCTCCTTCTTCTCCAAGCTAGTTTCGGCCACCACCAAGTCTCCAAGAGATGTAGAGGTTCGGCCACCACCACCAAGATCCAAGGGATGCTAGAAACAAAGTATCCTTTCTCTCCTTCTTCTCCAAGCAATATCCGGCCACCTTCCAAGCTCCAAAGGATGAAGAGTTTCGGCCAAGGAGAAGAAAGAAAAAGAAGAAGAGAGAACTAGAAGGGTCGGCTACACCACCAAGGAAGAGAGGGAGGAAAAATAGAATAGAGTTATTAGCCATGAAGGCACCCCTACCACCTCTTTTATAATCCTTGGTCTTGGCAAATAAGGAAATTTAAATAAAAACTTCCTTAATTCCTTTTCCATGAAAAGGAAAATTTAATTAATTAAAACTAAATTCCTTTTCTTAAAACATATGGCCGGTCACCTTAAGATCCCAAACAAGGAAAGTTTTAACAAGAATTAAAACTTTCTAATTTGTTTCTGGAAATTTTAAAATAAAAATTTCTCTAATAATTTTATCCCTTCATGGTTGGTTATAAAAGAAAATATATAAATTAAAATTTCTCTATTAAAACATGTGGATGATTTCCAAAAAGGCAAGTTATCTTTAAAATTAAAATCTCCTTACAATCTACAAATAAGGAAAGATATCAAATCTTTTCTTAATATTTTTTAGAAACTTATAAAAGGAAATTTTTAATTTTAAAACTCTCTTTTTAAATCATGAACATGGTTACAACAAAGGAAAGTTTTATCAAAATTAAAATCTTCCTATCAATCTACAAATAAGGAAAGATATCAAATCTTTTCTTAATCTTTTGTAGAAAGCTATAAAAGGAAAGATTTAAATTTTAAACTTTCTTTTAAAACCATGGAATCCACATAAGAAAAATTTAAAAAATAAAATCCTTTTAATTTTATTGTGATCGGCCACCTAAGCTTGGACTCAAGCTAGGGCCAGCCACCACTTGGTTCATCCAAGGATTAACTTGGCCGACCCCTTGCTTGGGCTTCAAGCAAGGCTTGGCCGGTTACCTTAGGATGAGTATAAAAGTTGGTAAAGGTGGGTATAATACTTTATAAATAAGAGGCTGCGATAGGGACCGAGAGGAGGAATTGATTTTGGTCTCCCGATGAAATTAAGCTTCCCGTTTTCGCCCTGAACACCCAACTTAATTTCATCAATAATAATTCATACTACTAAAGAATTATTATTGAACTACCATACCAATCCCAAATTACATTTTGGGCTCCTTCTTATTATGAGTGTGTTAATCTCCCTGTGTTTAAGATGTTGGATACCCACTAATTAATTGAGTTACTGACAACTCATTTTAATTAATGTCTTAGTCCCAAAGTAGTACCACTCAACCTTATCATCATGTCGGACTAAGTTCACCTGATGGGTTTAACATGACAATCCTTATGAGCTCCTCTTGGGGACATTATCAACCTAGATTACTAGGACATAGTTTCCTTCTATAATCAACAACACACACTATAAGTAATATCATTTCCCAACGTATCGGGCCTATTGATTTATCAAGCTAAATCTCACCCTTTGATAAGTCAAAGAAATAAATACTAAATATATGTGATTGCTATTATATTAGGATTAAGAGCACACACTTCCAAAATAACTAAGGTCTTATTCTTTTATTATGTTAGTATAAAAAGAACTTACCTATGGTCCTACTCAATACACTTAGAGGGTACTAGTGTAATTTATTAGTCAAGATAAACTAATACCTAATTACACTATCACTATTCCAACGGGTTGTTCCTTTCCATCTTAGTAGTGAGCAACTGTTTATAATTTATAAAGAACTGATAACATGATCTTCTGTGAGTGACACCACTCACCATGTTTTCTACAATATAAATTAATTGAACAACTACACTTAGCAAATAAATGTAGACATTTGACCAATGTGATTATTTTATTTCAAAATAGATGTTTACAAAAAGCTAGGCTTTTAGTATACACACTAACAGAAGGGACCGCAGAAGACACATGGTACTCCACATCAGCAGAGTGTACCACCTTCTCAGGCACAGGTATACCATATCCAGAGTCAGCAGTACCCAGTAATACCAGTGACTATTCAGTATCCTACCGTGGTCCCGTCACATCAGACACATCCGACACATCCGTATTTTCCAGTGCCACCTAGCTCTTGTCCGGTGATCCAATCTCAACAGTTAGCTACTACTCCATCGGCACATTTCAAACTGGCACTGAGATGCCGCCAGCATGCCCGAAGGCAGGATGGGTTTATGCTGTTACTCGTGAGGAGACACAGCGGGCCGAGGGATCAGTCTTTCGGGGTATGATTACTGTTTATTCATTTCCTGCTGAATTATTGATAGATACTGGTAGTTCCCATTCATTCATTTCCCGGGTATTTCTGGGTAAGATTTGTAGATTTCTGGTTCATCGGACTCATACATTAGTAGTATTGTTACCCTCGGGAGAGATACTAAATATCAGTCAGGAGATTAAAGAATGCCCGTTGGATTTCGAGAGTCAGACCCTTATGGTGGACTTACAGTGTAACGACCCAATTTTCCCTATTTTGAGTTCCAAATGTCCATAAAAATATTTGGAAATGCTTTCAAAATATTCTAGAGATTTTTAGAAATTTTTAGAGTATTTTTATGCAATTTTTGGAGGTCGTTTAGTATGGTTACAAAAAGAAAGAAGTTTTGACCAAAAATTTGTGGAAGGTGAGACTCGAACCCAAGACCTCCGGCCGAACCGGACTTAACCGAACACAGCCAACCAACTGGGCTACGCGTGTTTTGTTAATCAAGTATGAAGCGAGATGTAATTAAGTTATAGTAAGGATCAGAAATAAAACCTAGGTTATAAAGGGTTAATTTCTTTTACCCGAACCCTAACTCCTTCTCTTCTCCTCACGCCGCGCGATTCATCTCTGCTCGGGCAAAATGAAGCCGTATTAGGGCTTTGTCTCCGGCACCGGCGAAAGACCCTTTTCGGCCGGTCTTCACCGTGCGTGATCACCTCGACGAGGGGAGCTCGGAAACGTGAAGAGGAGCCGAGATTTCAAGCTTCTCCCGAAGCCCTAGTTGTCTCCTTCCGGTTATAAGTCCTAAAAGCAAGTGTAAGTACTACTCACCTGCGGTAGGAGTTGTTTCGGGTTTTCCGTTTTGATTTTTCCTTGCTTCCGAGGCCTAGCATGAACCCTAGACTTAGTATTTGGCTACACAGCAAGTTGCCCTTTCCTTTTCATGAGCATAGCATGTTAAGGTCAAGAAATTGTGTTCTTTGTTCATTTTGAATTCAAGCACGTTGTAAGGATTTTTGGGTTCTTTAGTTTTCTGCCGTGAGTTTTCCTTGATTGGATGATTGCTGTGGTGTAGATTTTATTTACATGATTAAAGATGAAACCCTTAGATAAGTGGTTTTCTTTGATTGCTACCGTGAATTGATGGTTAGGTAATTGCTGTCCATGAGTTTCTGTGGGCAGACAGTGAGCACAAAGAAGAGCATGACTAGTTCGTGGGTTCTTTGTGGACACTGCAATGGATAGTAACATGTAGCACTAGTTCCTGCCGTGCCACTAAACCGAAAGAAAACCTTTCAGATTTTGGGTAGCAAATCAAACGTTCTGCGTACTTAGATTTTATGCTACTATTGTGTCTAGTTACACAGTTCTGTTCCAGATTCTTACCACAAATGTTTGGTCACTGATCTAAGGGTTAGGACAATTTCCTGATTTAATTAGGGGCACTTTGACCATGTATAGTTTAGAGTAACAATGTAAATTTAGTAATATGATTAACAAGATCAAATTAGTTTTCTTTTGCTCCATTTTGTAGCATGATTAGCAAGATCAAATTAGTTTTCTTTTTGCTCTATTTTGTAGCATGATTAGTAAGGTTAGATTAGCTTTCTTTTGCTCTATTTTATAGCATGCGTAGAAAGTCCAAATTAGCTCTCTTTTGCTCTATTTTATAGCATGACTAGCAAGTTTGAATTAGCTTTCTTTTGCTCTATTTTACAGCATGTTTAGATAGTCCAAGTTAGCTTTCTTTTGCTCTATTTTATAGCATGTTTAGAAAGTCCAAGTTAGCTTTCTTTTGCTCTATTTTACAGCATGTTTAGGAAGTACAAATTAGCTTTCTTTTGCTCTATTTTATAGCATGATTAGTAAGTTCAGATTTGCGTCTTTTGCTTTTATCACCGCATGTTTAGGAAATCCAAATTAGCTTTCTTTTGCTTTATTTTATAACATGCTTAGAGAGTTCAGATCTGCTTCCCTTGTGTTATTTTTATATAGCATGCTTGGTTAGTTGTAATCCTATACTTGTTAGAAATATCTACAGGATTCTAATAAACTCTAACAAAGGATTATAAGAAGCATGAGTAAAGAAAAAGACTAAAGTCTAGTTAAAAAGAGATAACAAGTAAATTAAAGTAAGAGGCTAGTACCCGACTTCCGAGGTTGTCGTTAAACAAATCCAGGTGACCAATTCCGAGGTCTTGGCCCTGGTAAGACCGAGGTCTTTATCCTCATAGGGCTGGAGGCTCGCTACCCCAGTCACTATTAGAGAGCGCGCAAAACAAAGATGGTACTAAGCCTGGGCCCAAAGAAGAAAAGAAAAGTTAAGTAAAAGAAAGAAAGAAGAAGAAAGTAAAAGATAGAAATTAAAAGATTAATTTCTATTACAAGGATATAAGAAAATATAATAAGTTTTATGCTTAGAATAAATAAAAAGTTAGTTTCTTTAATTCTAAGCTTACAGTGTTCATTTCTTATTATCCTATTAGAAAGTGAGCATGTTTAGTATTCAGTTTCATTTTCTGTATACCATGAGCACATGCAGATTTGCTTTAGCATTTCAGTTTCAGTATTACTGCATTTTTTTTATGCACTTCGATGTTTTTGTGAGATAGATTAGTACTTACTAAGCGTTTTCACTTATAGATCTTTTGTTTTTTTTCCCTCCTACCGCAGATAAAGGAAAAGTTAAGATATGAAAGGAAGGCGACAGGATGGTGGTGGTGATGAAGGTGTGTGATGTCTGGACTGTGGAGAGATCCAGAAGTAGCTGGCAAAATAGTCTAGACTTTCTTTTAGTCCTCTGTTAATGTTGTATTACATTTGGGATTGTAGTTGAGTTTATTTCCGCATGTCTAGCTAGTCTCTTTTATTATTTGTGGAGTGCTGTAGTCATTGCTATTGCTAGAGTAGTTTCTTTGTTTTTATTGTGATTTTTATTACTGTGTGGTTGTGGAAAATATGTTCCAGCCGTCTGTGGCTGTGTATACTATGTTTGTATTATAGATTTGGTCACCGGTACAGGGGAGACTCTGCCGAAATTTTTCGGTAGGGTTTCCATGTGATATTTAATCATACCGGTTAAGTAGAGTTAGTAGTTAAGTAACGGTCATCTTTAGAGAGTAGTAGTAGGAAGAAGGGTGGCTGTTACATACAGGTTCTGGATATGTTAGAATTTGACATCATTTTGGGTATGGACTAGATGGCCAGATATTATGCTACCGTTGACTACAGCGCGAGAGTGGTTACATTTAGACCTCCGGGTCTACCATCCTAGGTATTCATGGGTACTAAGGATGATGGAATTTCTATTATCTCAGCACTGTAAGCTCGGAAGTTATTGTCCCAAGGTTGTCAGGGGTATCTGTTATCCATGATTAAGGTTGATCAGGAACGTGCTTCACAGCCTTCGGACATCCATATAGTGCAAGAATACCCTGATGTATTTCCAGAAGAATTACCTGGCTTGCCTCCAAAAAGGCAAGTGGAGTTCACGATTGAGTTGATTCCGGGGACAACACTGGTATCAAGAGCTCCGTATCACATGGCACCTAAAGAATTAGAGGAGCTAACGGTGGAGTTATAGGAACTACTAGATAGAGGGTTTATCCGTCCTAGTGTTTCTCTATGGGGAGCTCCAGTACTCTTTGTGAAGAAGAAGGATGGATCGATGAGGTTATGCATTGACTATCGGCAGCTGAATGCAGTGACTATTAAGAACAAATATCCACTGCCACGTATAGAGGATTTGTTTGATCAGCTCAAGAATACTTGTGTATATTCAAAGATTGATCGACGATCTGGCTATCATCAGCTCTGTGTGAGGGATTCCGACATACAGAAGATAGCATTCTGTACTCGTTATGGACACTATGAGTTCTTGGTGATGCCATTTGGGCTAACCAATGCTCCAATAATTTTCATGGATCTGATGAATAGGGTGTTTCTTGAGTTCTTGGATAAGTTTGTTATGTATTCATCGATGATATTGTGATATATTCTCGATCCGAGGAAGAACATGGGCAACATCTTCCTATAGTTTTGGAGACACTTCGGCGAGAACGTCTCTATGCAAAGTTCAACAAATGTACATTCTGGTTATCTTCTGTGGGGTTTTTGGGACATATCATTTCTAGCAGTGGTATATAGGTAGACCCACAAAAGATAGAAGTTGTTACCGGCTGGGAGCAGCCAAAGTCTGTACAGGAGATTCGTAGCTTCCTTGGTCTAGCTGGGTATTATCAGAGGTTTGTGGAGGGTTTCTCTAGCATAGCTTTGCCCTTGACTCGGCTGACCAGAAAGGGAGTGAAGTTTTGTTGAACAGATTCTTGCGAGAAGAGTTTTAAGAAACTCAAGCGAAGACTCATTTCTGCACCTATATTGGTACTTCCTTCTGGAGATGATGGCTTCCTACTTTATACAGATGCATCATTACAGGGGTTAGGCGCAGTACTCATGCAGCATGGACGGGTAGTTTCTTATGCCTCACGTCAGCTAAAGGAGCATGAGAAGAATTGCCCAGTGCATGACATGGAGTTAGCAACTATTATTTTTGCGCTGAAAATCTAGAGACATCATCTCTATGGGGTTACCTTCGAGATATTTACAGATCATAAGAGTCTTAAGTATTTATCTACTTAGAAAGAATTAAACTTAAGACAGAGAAGATGGATGGAATTCTTGAAGGACTATGACTATACGATCAACTACCACCCAGGGAAAGCCAACGTGGTAGTTGATGCGTTGAGTAGGAAATCCCGAGGAGTTCTTGCCTATCACCGTGTGATGGTTACAGAATTGGTACAGAGATTTTCTGAGTTGGGATTAGTAGAGCAGGGTCACACTGAGCGGGGTATTCTGTTATCTATGGTTGCCCAATCACCCATTGTAGAGAGGATTAAAGAAGCTTAGGCTATAGATCAACACTTGCAGCTTTTGTGTAGCAAAATTATTCCAGGACACTAGACAGGGTTTTCTTGCGATGGAAATGGAATTCTATAATTCTAGGGAAGGTTGTGTGTTCCTGAATCACCTTTTGTGAAGGAAGAGCTACTTCAGGAGGCACACCGATCCATATTTGCGATTCATCCTGGTGGTACATGCATGTATAGGGATCTGAGACGTTCATATTGGTGGACTGGCATGAAGAAGGACATTGCAGATTTCATTGCATGATGTCTTATATGTCAGCAAGTGAAAGTTGAACATCAGAGGCCACCCTGGTTACTCCAGAAGATTCAGATACCGGAATGGAAATGGAAGCACATCACGATGGATTTCATCGTGGGACTGCCCAGAACCTGACGAGCACATGATACGATTTGGGTAATCATTGATCGGTTAACTAAATCTGCTCATTTTCTACTGATACGTAGGATGGAGTCATTAGAAGCGTTAGACAAATCATATTCCAACCTTTCCTTATCGATTACCAAAGAGGGTTTATGGTTTTTGACATGAATTATTGCTCCAACTGTGGCTAGGAAGGGTCTTCCCAAAATGATTGGAATCTTTGGGTCTTCTACCATGTCCAGAACCACAAAATTTATGGGAATAGTAATCCCATCAACTTCTACCGACACATCTTTAATTATTCCCATAGGATATCTGTAAGAATGATCAGCTAGTTATAGAGCCATGGTAGTAAGTTTCATGTCTTTGAGGCCTAATTTTTTACAAATTGAATATAGAATGAGGCTAACACTAGCCCCTAAATCACAAAAATCTTTTTCTATGAATTCAGATCCTATATTGCATGGAATGTAAAAGCTTCCTGGATCTCTAAGTTTCGGGGAAATGTTCTCTTCAAACAAGGCGCTGCATTCCTCAATAAGTGCAATGGTCTCAATGTCTCCCCTTCTTCTTTTATTTGACATGATGTCCTTCAGGAATTTGGCAAATTTTGGCATTTGCAGAATTGCATCAATCAAAGGAACTTCCACACAGATTTCTTTAACTTTGTCCAAAAATCTGCCAAACTCTTCATCCTTCTTTAGCATCACTAATCTTTGAGGAAAAGGGATTACTTGACTCTGTAGATTAAGTGGAAGAGTCTCTTCAACCTTAATGGTACTCCTCATTTTGTTGAATATGATTTGGTTCAAGTGCTAGAGGAGAGAGCTCTTCTTCAGCTTTCATCCCTTTTGGAGCAATCACTCGAGGATCCCCCAAGGCCTGTCCGCTCCTAAGTTCGATGCAATTGCAATGCTCTATTGGATTTACATCAGGTTTTCTAGAAAATTGCCCTGGTTCTCTTGAAGATGATGAGGCTAGCTTGGCAATTTGGCTATCTTGGATCTTTTGATGCTTTTCAGAATTATCCATTCTCTGAGTCAATTTCAAAATATCTTGCTTTATTTCATTTTGATTAGAGATAATTTCCTCAAGCATCTTTTCGATTTTAGAAAATTGATAGCCTTGAGAAGATTGTTGTTGTTGCTGAAAACTTTGTTGCCCGGATTGGAAACTTTGTTTGCCTCCCATGGATGGTCCTTGTTCTTGATTATTTCTATAGGAAAAATTTGGATGATTCTTCCACCCAGGGTTATATGTGTTGGAATATGGATTGCTCTACCTTTGATTAAAACTTATGATAGTGTCACATTGCTCTAATTGATTTATCTGTGCAGATATAGCTCCCAAAGGACATGAGTCTTGTGAATGATCAGAACTACCACACATTTCACAACAACATACTATGGCATTGATTGTATTAGTGCTAGTCCCCATACTTTCTAGCTTCTTTGTGAGAGCATCCAACTTTGCAGACATTAGAGTGACTGCATCAACATCAGATTTCCTTGATGCTTTAGTTGGGTTTGAATAAGAATAGCCATCACTTCTCTCATTTGACCATTGATGATGATTTTGTGCTACACTTTCAATTATTTCCTCAGCTTCATCTAGACTTTTATTCATGAGTGCCCCTCCAGCAGCTGAATCTAGGGACACCTTAGTATGATAATTAATGTCATTATAGAATGTGTGCAACACTAACCACCTCTCCAAACCATTATGTGGCCATTGTCTGAGCATATTGTTATATCTATCCCAAGCTTCAAATAAAGATTCTGAGTCAGCTTGTTTGAAACTTGCAATGAGATTCCTCATATGAGCCATTTTACTAGGTGGATAGAATTTATCCAAAAATTGTTGCTCGCATTGCTCCCATGTGGTGATGCTATTTGGAGCTAAAGAGTTTAACCATTGATTAGCTCTATCTCTTAAAGAAAACCCAAATAATAATAAATGCACCGCTTCAGAAGGAACATCATTTATTTTCATTGTACCACATATCTCATAGAAGACCTCCAAGTGTTGATTTGTGTCCTCATGCGACCCTCCACCAAATTGATTTTGCTGTACCATAGAAATAATAGCCGGTTTGATCTCAAAATTATTTGCTTCAACTGAAGGTCTTGAAATGCTAGATCGAAACCCTCTAGCGTAAGGTGCTGCATAATCCTTTAATGGTCTGTTTGCTATACTAGAATGTTCTTGTTTTTGGAGTGTATACTGAAAGCCTAAGCTTTTGTAAACATTTGTTTTGAATAAAGAATCACATTTGGTCAAATTATCTATATTTGTTTGTAGTTGTTCAATTAATTTATATAGTAGATAACATAGTATGTGGTGTCACATGCAGAAGATGATGTTATCAGTACCTTATAAATTATAAACAGTAGCTCACGACCAAAATGGAAAGGAACAAACCATTAGAAGGTCGTAGTGTAATTAGGTATTAGTTTATCTTACTATATAATTACACTAGTACACTCAGAGTGTATTAAGTAGGACCATTTGAGGTCGTTTCTTTTATACTGACTTTATAAAGGAACAAAGACCTCAGTTATTATGGAAGTTTATGCTCTTAATCCTAATATAATAACAAGCACATATATTTGATATTTATTTCTTTAATATATCAATGGGTGAGATTTAGTTCGATGAATCAATAAGCCCGATAAGTTGAGAAATGATATCACTTATAGTGTGTATTGTTGATTATAGAAGAAAACTGTGTCCTAGAGATACTAGGTTGATAATGTCCCCAAGAGGAGCTCATAAGAATTGTCGTGTTAAACCCTGCAGGTGGACTTAGTCCGACATGACGATAAGGTTGAGTGGTACTACTCTTGGACTAAGATATTAATTAAATGAGTTGTCAGTAACTCACTTAATTAGTGGACATTCGATATCTTAAACACAGGGAGATTAACACACTCATAATAAGAAGGAGCCCAAAAATGTAATTTGGGATTGATGCGGTAGTTCAATAATAGTTCTCTAGTGGAATGAATTATTATTGATAAAATTAAGTTGTGTGTTCGGGGCGAACACGGGATGCTTATTTTTATCGGGAGACCAAAACCAATTCCTCCTCTCGGTCCCTATCGTAGTCTCTTATTTATAGAGTACTATATCCATCTATACCCACCTTCTATACCCACCTAAAGGGGGCTGGCCAAGCTAGCTTGGGAATCAAGCTAGGGCCGACCTAAGCATGGTTTATGGGTGGCCGACCCTAGCTTGAACCCAAGCTAGAAGGGGCCGGCCTTAATGAAATTAAAAGAATTTTAATTTTAATTTTTATTATGTGGAAGATATAATTTATTAAAGAGAATTAAAATTAAAATATCTCTCTTAAAAGGATCTACAAAAGATTAAAGAAAGAGATTAGATCTCTTTCCTTATTTGTAGATTGGAAAGATATTTTATTTTCTCTTTAAAAATTATTCACATGTTGAAAAATTAAAATTATAGAAATTTCTTTTTATCAACCATGAAGGGATTTTTGAAGAGAAATTTTATTTTTAAAATTTTCGGAAACAAATTAGGAAGTTTTAATTTGTTGATTGAAACTTGTCTAATTTGTCTCTCTATGATGTGGCCGGCCATTATAAGTTTAATTGGGAAATTTTATTTTATTTTTCTCAATTAATTCATGTCAATGAAAATTAAAGAAATTTTATTGTAATTAAATTTCCTAATTTACCAAGGCTAAGGAATATAAAAGAGGGGGTTGGGGTGCCTTCATGAGGTACAACCTTTATTATTTTTCTCCCTCTCTTATTCCTTGGTGTGGCCGGCCATCCTCTTCCTCTCTTCCTCTTTGTGGTGGCCGAAACCTCTCTCTTGGCTTGGAGCTCTTGTGGTGGCCGGATACTACTTGGAGAAGAAGAAGAAGAAGGAGAGAAAGCTTGCATCCCTTGGAGCTTGGTTGGTGATTTTCTTCATCCTTGGTAAAGCTCTTGTTTTGGCCGAACCTAGCTAGGAGGAGAAGAAGGTGTTTTGGTGGTTTCTCATCTCGGAAGATCGTTGCCCACACAACGTCCGAGGTTAGAAGAGGAATACGGTAGAAGATCAAGAGGTCTTTCTAAAAGGTATAACTATTAATTTTTCCTTTCCATATCATACTAGTTATTTTTGGAAATAATACCAAATATAAGAGGCTTACGATTCTAGTATTTCGAATTTATTTTCGATGCAGTGTTCTTATGTTTATTTCTTTTCCTTGTGATTTGATTGTTCCTTTCGGTTAACCTAAAGTTATTTTAGGAAATTAAATATTAGCTTTCCATAAAAGGTTTTGTCTAGTCGGTGGTGGTTGCTCCCATATCCAAGAAGGCCATGTGCCTCGCCACTCAGTACTGTGAACCAATTATGGAAATTAATATTTAATGGAATTAATAACTTAGGTGATTTGGATTGAACGTGTTAAGTTCCGCAGGAGATCCAAATCAAAACCTAAAAGAACAAATAGATTAAGTTTTGAATCAAACGTGTTAAGTTTCGCAGACGATCCAAAATTTAATTTAAAAGAACACATGGTAGCTAGGAAAAGGTTCAGACCTTTGTACAAAATTTTTGTACAGTGGAACCTCTAGGTTTTCCGAGTAGCAACCAACAATTGGTATCAGAGCTAGGATTTTGCCTCTGTGTATTTGGTATTAGTTTAATTATGCACATGTCATACATAATTTAGGCAGGATAATAGTAGGATGTGCTAACTTTGTGGATGCAGGATCCAACTATTATGACTTATAGTTTTATGTGTGTGATTGGACCCTTGAACATGTCAAGGGCATTTATATGTGTGTGCATGATTGTATTATAAAATACAGTAGGAGCTGTATTTAGTTTTATTAGGATTTTATTTTTGATCTAGATACATGTACATTTCTTTTATGGAATATAGGATAAAAAAAAATATAAAATTCTATTTTTATCGCGGATCAAATCTTGCAAAGCGTGGAACCTTCTGAGGACCAGAGGCGCGGCGGAACAAGGAGCAAGATGGATGCGACAGCTAGACCCGGTAGCGGTGGCCAAATATGGCAGCAGCTTGGGATGACAACACACGGAGGACAACTATAGATAAAAGCCATAATAGTTGAAAATTAGATTTTCTATTTATTGCTTTTATATTGTGCTGTGTGTGCATGTTAGTATACATGTTTAGTAGGCTAGCATAGTTAAAATTCCTCATTTATAAATAACTAAGTGGGAGAGGGATTTTTAAGTAAATCCCATGGTCTCCATTACTGGTTTGTAAGTGATGCAAACAAGCTTGCGCGTTGGCTCTGAGTGCCTTCCTCCATATCGGATGAGCTTGTTTATGGATCACTAGAACAGACTTCCATTTTGGATGACTATAGGAAGTTAATTAAGAGCGTGTGATCTTCCCCATCGGAAGGGGCATAATCTTATTAATGGACTTAGTGTCAAGTAATGGTATACACTTAGACACATCTAATAGTATCCTCCCCATCGGAGTCACTGCTATTATTTGTGTGACCAAAGGATACCAACTATTAATTTTATTTGTCAAAAAGTTATGTTGACAAGATAATAAAATTAATGGGTTAAACCCTCCTTTTACAAATGCTGAATTTGTATACGTCCACGCTATCGTGGCATACAATATTCACGGTGTTTTGAGGTGTTGGTTAATTTAAAATAGTATTGTTTGAGGAATCAATATTATTCTAAATTTAGAGTTCTGACCAAAAGTTATTTGTGATTCTTAGGATGACTTTCAACCCACTGTCCATCATACTTCAACAGAATAGACTTACTGGACCTAATTACATAGATTGGAAAAGGAACCTGGATATTGTTCTTACTGCTGAAAGTTATAAATTTGTACTGACTGAGCCTTACCCTGAAGCACCTACTGGTGAATCTACCCAAGAGGAGATTGAATATCATAGGAAATGGGTAAAAACAGATGAGATGGCGCGGTGTTACATTTTGGCTTCAATGTCAAATGTATTGCAACATCAGCATCAAGATTTACCAACAGCTTATGATATTATGAACAATCTTAAAGAACTCTTTGGTCATCAGGATAGGGCTTCTAGGCAAGAGGCCATGAGAAAGATAATGATAGCCACCATGCAAGATGGTACTCTTGTGAGGGATCATATCCTAAAGATAGCTTATCTGAATGAAATACAGATCCTTGGAGGAGAAATTGATGGGGAAACCCAGATCGATATGATCCTCCAAACGCTACCTAGAAGTTTTGAGCAGTTCCGGCTGAACTATAATATGAATAAAAGGATATATTCATTAGCGGAACTACTGACAGAACTTCAAGCAACAGAAAGATTATTTCGACACAATTCTCAAATTTACTATGCTGAAAATGGTTCTACTTCTAAACCGAGAGGAAAGAAGAAGAAGAAACAAGCTGACTCAGCAAAGAAAGTGAATAAAACTCAGAGTACATGATTTAAAGCTGGAGTGAAGAAGCCGAAGGGCAAGTGCTTCATCTGCAAGCAGTCAGGACATTGGAAGGCAGACTGTCCTCGTAGGAACCAAAACAAAGGTATATCTCATGCTCTAGTTGTTGAAACATGTTTAGCGGTGTTATCTACCAGCACCTGGTGTGTAGATACGGGAGCCACTGATCATGTCTGCAATTCCTTGCAGGGGTTCTAGGAAACCCGACGACTATCTGAAGGAGAGATTACCGTCTACATGGGCAATGCTACTAAGGTGGCAGCTGTTGCAGTGGGAGACGTCTACTTATCTTTTAGTAGAAATAGAAATTTGGTTTTAAGAAATTGTCTTTATGTATCCAGTTTTAGAAAGAATTTAATTTCAGTTTCTAAACTGTTTTTAGATGAATATTCAGTTTCCTTTAGTAATGATGTAGTTATTAAGATAAATAAAGTGATTATCTGTTCTAGTACATTAGTTGGCAATTTATATATTTTAAATCCAATTTCTCCCACAAAGCAAAACATGGAAATTTATAACTCATCTTCTAACTCAAATAAGAGAAAAGAACCTTTGGAAATGAACCAAGCATATCTTTGGCATCTAAGGCTTGGTCATATTAACTTAAGTAGAATTCAGAGGCTAATAGCCGATGGACTTTTGGGTTCATTAGAGTTGGAAAATTTTCCAACTTGTGAATCTTGCTTGGAAGGTAAAATGACAAAGAGGCCGTTCAAGGCCAAGGGGTATAGAGCCAAAGAAGTGTTAGAATTGGTTCATTCTGATTTGTGTGGTCCTATGTCTGTCCAGGCAAGAGGTGGTTTTGAATATTTTATCTATTTTATAAATGATTATTCAAGATACGGATATATTTACCTAATGCGCCGCAAGTCCGAGTGCTTTGATAAGTTCAAAGAATACAAGGTTGATGTGAAGAAACGACTAGGTAAAAGCATCAAGACACTACGGTCTGATCGTGGTGGCGAATACCTCTTAGGAGAGTTTAGGAATTACTTATCAGAGGTCGGGATTCAATCCCAATTGTCTGCACCTGGAACACCCCAACAGAATGGTGTGGCAGAACTAAGGAATAGGACTCTTATGGAGATGGTTAGATCGATGATGAGTTATTCAGAATTACCAAATTCGTTTTGAGGATATGCTCTGGAAACAGCAGTATACGTTCTGAACTTAGTACCTTCTAAATCAGTTTCTTCTACTCCCACAGAATTGTGGAATGGGCGAAAACCCAGTCTAAGACATATTCGGATTTGGGGTAGTCCAGCACATGTGCTGAAACCAGATGTTGATAAGTTAGAATCTCGTACAGAAGTTCGCGTGTTTGTGGGATATCCCAAAGGAACGAAAGGAGGTTTATTTTATAGTCCTAAAGACTAGAAGGTCATTGTTAGCACCAATGCCCAGTTTTTAGAAGAAGACTATATAATGGATCACAAGCCCAGTAGTAAAGTTGTTTTAGAAGAACTAAGAGAGGACACGTCTACTTTAGTACCAATAGTACAAGATGAAGTACCACAAGAGACTGCAACATGTGTCACACATGATACACAACCACAGACAGTGCCTCGTCATAGTGGGAGGGTTATAAGGCAGCCTGAGAGATTCATGTTTTTGGGAGAGTCTTCGGACTTGATCCTGGGTAAACATGAACCTGATCCCCGGACATATGACGAAGCACTCCAAGATATAGATGCAACATCTTGGCAAAAGGCGATGAATTCTGAAATAGAGTCTATGTACTCTAATAAGGTCTGGGAGCTTGTAGAACCACCTGATGGTATAAAAGCCGTTAGATGCAAGTGGATCTACAAAAGGAAAAGAGGGACAGACGGGAAGGTAGAAACCTTCAAAGCTAGGCTTGTTGCGAAAGGGTACACTCAGAAAGAGGGAATCGATTATGAGGAAACCTTTTCACCAGTAGCCATGCTTAAGTCTATCCGGATATTCTTATCCATTGCTGCTCATATGGATTATGAGATTTGGCAAATGGATGTCAAGACAGCTTTCCTTAATGGAATTCTTGAAGAGAACATCCATATGAAGCAACTAGAAGGGTTCATTGAAAAAGGCAAAGAGCATCTAGTGTGCAAGCTCAATCGGTCCATTTATGGACTGAAGCAAGCTTCAAGATCTTGGAACATCCAGTTTAATGAAGTAATCCAGTCATATGGATTTATTCAAAGTCCGGATGAGTCTTGTGTATATAAGAAGTGTAACGGAAACGTGGTGGTATTTCTTGTACTATACGTAGATGATATTTTGTTAATTGGCAACAATGTCAAGGTATTATCAGACGTAAGGGTATGGTTGTCCAAACAATTTGATATGAAGGACTTAGGAGAGTGTGCACACATTCTTGGGATCAAAGTAATAAGGGATCGCAAGAAAAGAATGTTGTGTCTATCCCAAGCTTCATATATAGATACAATCCTTGCTCGTTTTAGCATGCAGGATTCCAAGAAAGGTTTCTTACCTTTTAGGCATGGAATAGCTCTATCTAAAGAGATGTCTCCAAAGACATCAAAGGAGATAGAAGACATGAAAGCAATTCCTTATTCTTCGGCTGTAGGAAGCCTTATGTATGCAATGCTATGTACGAGACCTGATATTTGTTTTGCCGTGGGCATGGTCAGCAGATATCAGAGTAACCCTAGACAAGGACATTGGACTGCGGTAAAGCATATATTAAAGTACCTGAGAAGGACTAGAGATTATATGCTAGTTTATCAAGCAGACGACCTGTGGGTTACACGGATTCAGATTTCCAATCGATAGGGACAATAGTAAGTCTACATCGGGCTATGTGTTTACTTTAGGAGGTGGAGCCATTTCATGGAGGAGTGTTAAGCGAAGCGTTTCGGAAACTGAGTATGTAGCAGCCTCTGAGGCAGCTAAAGAAGCAGTATGGCTCAGGAACTTTCTAATGGACTTAGATGTGATTCCTGGTTTGCCCAAAATCATCACAATTTATTGTGATAATAGCGGTGCAGTTGCAAACTCGAAGGAACCACGAGCTCATAAGGCAAGTAAACATATAGAGCGCAAGTACCACCTGATACGAGATATCGTGAAGCGAGGAGAAGTTGTCATCGCCAAGATTGCATCAACGGATAACCTGGCAGATCCTTTCACTAAGGCCCTTCTGGCGAAAACTTTTGATCGGCATGTGGAGGGAATGGGAATCAGATGTATGGTAGAAGAAATGGCAGCTTAGTCATTAGTATAAGTGGGAGATTGTTGGAGTGTATACTGAAAGCCTAAGCTTTTGTAAATATTTGTTTTGAATAAAGAATCACATTTGGTCAAATTATCTACATTTGTTTGTAGTTGTTCAATTAATTTATATTGTAGATAACATAGTATGTGGTGTCACATGCAGAAGATGATGTTATCAGTACCTTATAAATTATAAACAGTAGCTCACGACCAAAATGGAAAGGAACAAACCATTAGAAGGTCATAGTGTAATTAGGTATTAGTTTATCTTACTATATAATTACACTAGTACACTCAGAGTGTATTGAGTAGGACCATTTGAGGTCGTTTCTTTTATACTGACTTTATAAAGGAACAAAGACCTCAGTTATTATGGAAGTGTGTGCTCTTAATCCTAATATAATAACAAGCACATATATTTGATATTTATTTCTTTAATTTATCAATGGGTGAGATTTAGTTCGATGAATCAATAAGTCCGATAAGTTGGGAAATGATATCACTTATAGTGTGTGTTGTTGATTATAGAAGGAAACTGTGTCCTAGAGATATTAGGTTGATAATGTCCCCAAGAGGAGCTCATAAGGATTGTCATGTTAAACCCTGCAGGTGGACTTAGTCCGACATGACGATAAGGTTGAGTGGTACTACTCTTGGACTAAGATATTAATTAAATGAGTTGTCAGTAACTCACTTAATTAGTGGACATTCGATATCTTAAATACAGGGAGACTAACACACTCATAATAAGAAGGAGCCCAAAAATGTAATTTGGGATTGGTGCGGTAGTTCAATAATAGTTCTCTAGTGGAATGAATTATTCTTGATAAAATTAAGTTGTGTGTTCGGGGCGAACACGGGATGCTTAATTTTATCGGGAGACCAAAACCATTTCCTCCTCTTGGTCCCTATCGTAGCCTCTTATTTATAGAGTACTATACCCACCTTCTATACCCACCTAAAGGGGGCCGGCCAAGCTAGCTTGGGAATCAAGCTAGGGCCGGCCTAAGCATGGTTTATGGGTGGCCGGCCCTAGCTTGAACCCAAGCTAGAAGGGGCCGACCCCATTAAATTAAAAGAAATTTTAATTTTAATTTTTATTATGTGGAAGATATAATTTATTAAAGAGAATTAAAATTAAAATATCTCTCTTAAAAGGATCTACAAAAGATTAAAGAAAGAGATTAGATCTCTTTCCTTATTTGTAGATTGGAAAGATATTTTATTTTCTCTTTGAAAATTATTCACATGTTGAAAAATTAAAATTATAGAAATTTTTTTTTATCAACCATGAAGGGATTTTTGAAGATAAATTTTATTTTTAAAATTTTCGGAAACAAATTAGGAAGTTTTAATTTGTTGATTGAAACTTGTCTAATTTGTCTCTCTATGATGTGGCAGGCCATTATAAGTTTAATTGGGAAATTTTATTTTATTTTTCTCAATTAATTCATGTCAAGGAAAATTAAGGAAATTTTATTGTAATTAAATTTCCTAATTTACCAAGGCTAAGGAATATAAAAGAGGGGGTTGGGGTGCCTTCATGAGGTACAACCTTTATTATTTTTCTCCCTATCTTATTCCTTGGTGTGGCCGGCCATCCTCTTCCTCTCTTACTCTTTGTGGTGGCTGAAACCTCTCTCTTGGCTTGGAGCTCTTGTGGTGGCCGGATATTACTTGGAGAAGAAGAAGAAGAAGGAGAGAAAGCTTGCATCCCTTGGAGCTTGGTTGGTGATTTTCTTATCCTTGGTAAAGCTCTTGTTTTGGCCAAACCTAGCTAGGAGGAGAAGAAGATGTTTTGGTGGTTTCTCATCTCGGAAGATCATTGCCCACACAATGTCCGAGGTTAGAAGAGGAATACGGTAGAAGATTAAGAGGTCTTTCTAAAAGGTATAACTAGTAATTTTTCCTTTCCGCATCATACTAGTTATTTTTGGAAATAATACCAAATACAAGAGGCTTACGATTCTAGTATTTCGAATTTATTTTCGATGTAGTGTTCTTATGTTTATTTCTTTTCCTTGTGATTTGATTGTTCCTTTCGGTTAACCTAAAGTTATTTTAGGAAATTAAATATTAGCTTTCCATAAAAGGTTTTGTCTAGTCGGTGGTGGTTGCTCCCATATCCAAGAAGGCCATGTGCCTCGTCACGTCAGTACTGGGAACCAATTATGAAAATTAATATTTAATGGAATTAATAACTTAGGTGATTTGGATTGAACGTGTTAAGTTCCGCAGGAGATCCAAATGAAAACCTAAAAGAACAAATAGATTAAGTTTTGGATCAAACGTGTTAAGTTTCGCAGGCGATCCAAAATTTAATTTAAAAGAACACATGGTAGCTAGGAAAAGGTTCAGACCTTTGTACAAAATTTTTGTACAGTGGAACCTCTAGGTTTTCCGAGTAGCAACCAACACTTGTTCTGTTTGTTGTCTTTGCAGAATTTTTCTTCTATGAAAGGTTTTATCTATTTCTGGGTTTAGAGGAAGAAGTTCTCCTACAAAGTTAGATCTTCGCATACACAAGAACAAGATATGTTTGCTAAAAAAAAAGAAGAAAGAAACTGAATCAAAAGAGAAAACAGAGCAAAGTTAGACTAGAATGTTAGAAACTAAAAATGAAGAATTAGAATTAGAATTTCAACAAAATGAATTGTCAAGAAGTCAAAAGATATGCAAAAATTATGAAAACAGAATTCTAAAGATTAGTTACAACTATGTTAATGAAAAGAAAAGAAAAGTTATGTTTAGTCTAACTCAATTGATAATCTCTAATGTTATAGCGCAGTCCCTGGTAACGACGCAAAAACCTTGTTAACGATCCGCAAGTGTACGGATACGTCATCAGTAATAAAGAAAGATATCGTATCCACAAGGACTGGTATAAGCACTAAAGATATCTCAACACGAATTAGCTAAACAACTAATCAAATGATTTATGAAAACTAGTATAACTATGAAAAGTAAAGAATAGAGATAAAAGATCAAAAACAAGAATAAGGGCTATGATTAAGGATGTTCTAGGAGTTTCGGTTTCTTTGTAATGTTATTCAATGTAGGTGATCTACCAAATCATATTCCTCAATTGTCCAACATTTGTAGAAGGTTGTCGGTTCTCTCTTGCAATAGACAAACGACCTAGGACTGAAATCTATACCTAAATGCGATCAATTAGGAATGATTCCTATGTTGTCCTTACACGGGTTTGCCTGTCACGTGTGCCCCTCAGAAAATCAACATAGAAATTCATTACCTCTCAAGCTCATCAAGATATGAAAGATTAATGCATCCAATCTATCCTACCCCCTTCAATGCCCTTATTTCACCCTCAAGATCATCCCTTAAACGTCCTTACATGGGCTTGTCTGTCACGAACGTCCCTCAGATAATCGAGTGAGGAATCACCTTTACAAGATCCACAAGATACCCAAACATTCAATCAAGTATGGTAATCAAGCCCAATCACAACAATCCACACAAGATCAAATAGATACAAATAGGGTAAAATCATAGAAATAGGAAATTGACAAATCCACAAGAGTTTACATCAAATTCATATTATAAATACTTCCTCCATCCTAGAACATAAAGATCTAATCCATAGAACAAGAAGAGCAATCCAAAGGCAAGAAAATTATAAGTATCTTGATCCCAAATCCAAGAAGATAAAGGAATAAAGACTTATCTATGATGAAGAACCGTCTTCGAATCCTATCCTCGTTCCTCGGAGTCGATTCGTTGAAGATCCGCCCATAGATCGCTGGAAAATCCCTCCAAGAAGGTGGATGAACGCCCCAAATCTTGATTTCTCACAAAAGGGAGAATTCTCCTTTCAAATGAGGAAGAAACCCTTATATATAGATGGGGTTTGGGCGCCACACAGCCCCGAGGCACGGCTGTGTGAAGCTCACACGACCTACTCCATTCTCTTCACTGCCCAGGTGATACGGCCATGTGATGCTCACACGACCATGGCATTCTCTGCCTCTTCCCCCTTGCACGACCGTGTAGATCTACACGGCTTGCTTTGCCTCTGGCTCTAGAACTCCTGCACGACCGTGTCTGGGACACGGCCAGGGCCTCCTTGGCTTCTGGAAATGTTGCATGGCCATGTGACACACACGGTCATGCACTGCCTTGGCTCTGGAAGGCTTGCACGACCATGTGATACTCACACGGCTTGGACACTCCCTCATTCTGCCAGTGCTGCAGGGGTGAGGATCACCACACGACCTAGGCAACTCCCCATGACAGGGTCGTGTGGCACATAGGGATGGTGCCTTCCTCCTTCATTCAATTGTAGAATTTTCCTCGAACATCATTTCTTCTCCAAAATCGACTCCTGTGTACAAAAAAATACACAAAAGCAGATCTCCGAACAAAAAGAGTAAATATGCTAAAAGCAAAGCTAGAGTACGAAAATTCATAGATAAAGAATGCGTAAAATATGTAAATGTGCATCAAAACATGCTAAACAAGTGTATACAATCTACGCACATCAGCTACAGACGCTCGGATCCCTTCCGGGTGCCTGGAGTGTGATGTAACCCGTCCAACTAGAGTGCTCCACGTCGCGTCATGCATCGGGGATAACTTTTGCATTCCGGGAGCTTGGATCCCTTCCGGGCACCCAGACCTTTGTTTTTTCAGCAAAATGCAAAACTACCCTGCAAAACAAATGTTGGTTGGTCCTAGGAAGATCGTACCGGTTCCACTGTACAAAAATTTTGTACAAGTGTTAAACCTTTCCTAAACAACCTATTGTGTTCTTTAGAAATTAAATTAAGAATCGCAAATGAAACTTAACATTATTGATTCCAAATTTAACTTATCTATTCTTAATGGTTTAGATTTGGATCGCAAGCGGAACTTAACACTATTGATCCAAATCCACCTATGTTATAAATTTGATTAAATATTTATTTCTAAAATCGGCTCCCAGGTCAAACATGGCAAGGCACTAGGCCTTCTTGGGTATGAGATCATCCACCACTGCCTCGACAAAGCCTTTAATAGAAATTCAATATTTAATTTCCTAAAATAACATTAGGTTTAACCGAAAAGAACAATCGAATCACAAATCTAAAAAACAAAACAAAAGAAACACACCTTCAAAACAAATTCGAAACTCTAGAATCATATGTCTCCTGTGTTTGGAATTCATACAAAGAAAAACTAGCATGATGCAGAAAATAATTACTAGTTATACCTTTCTTTGTATGCAACAACCTCTTGATCTTCTACCGTATTCCTCTTCTTATCTCAGCCGTCGTGTGGGCGACGATCTACCGAGATGAGAACCACCCAAGCTCCTTCTCCGAGCTAGTTTCGGCCACCACAAAAACTCCAAGAGATGTGAGGTTCGGCCACCACCACCAAGCTCCAAGGGATTCTAGAAACAAAGACTCCTATCTCTCCTTCTTCTCCAAGCAAAATCCGACCACCAAGCTTTCTTCAAGAGGATGATGCCACCGGCCACTTGAGAGGAAGAATTGGGGAAGAGGAGAAAATTCCGGCCACACCAAGGAAGAGAGGAGAAGAGAAAAATAGAATAGAGTTATCTAGCCATGAAGGCACCCCTACCCCCTCGTTTATAATCTTTGGTCTTGGCAAATAAGGAAAATTTAAATAAAAACTTCCTTATTACTTTGCCATGAAAAGAAAAAGGTTAATTTGATTTAAAATCAAATTCCTTTTCTTAAACTATATGGTTGACCACTCTAAAACTCCAAATAAGGAAAATTTTAATCACAAGAATTAAAACTTCCTAATTTATTTCCGAAAATTTTAAATAAAAATTTCTCTAACAATTTTTCCCTTCATGGTTGGTTATAAAAGGAAATTTTATAAATTAAAAACTTTCTTTTAAACATGTGGTTGATTTCCAAAAAGGAAAGTTATCTCTAAAATTAAAATCTCCTTTCAATCTACAAATAAGGAATGATATCTAATCTTTCTCTTAATCTTTTGTAGAAGACTATAAAGGAAATATTTAATTTTAAAACTCTCATTTTAAATCATGAACATGGTTACAAAAAAGGAAAGTTTTATCCAAATTTAAATCTTCCTATCAATCTACAAGTTAGGAAAGATATCTAATCTCTTCTTAATCTTTTGTAGAAAGCTATAAAATGAAAGATTTAAATTTTAAACTTTCTTTTAAAACCATGGAATCCACATAAGAAAAAATTTAAAATAAAAATCCTTTTATTTTGCTTAGGGCTAGCCACACCATGCTTGGGCTCCAAGCATTGGCCGACCACATACTTGGCTCATCCTATTGGTCTTGGCCGGCCCCTAGCTTGGGGTCCAATCTAGCTTGGCCGACACCATTAGGATGGGTATAAAGGTGGGTATAATACTTTATAAATAAGAGGCTACGATATGGACCGAGAGGAGAAATTGGTTTTGGTCTCCCGATGAAATTAGCTTCCCGTGTTCGCCCCGAATACCCAATTTAATTTCATCAATTATAATTCATACCACTAAAGAATTATTATTGAACTACCGCACCAATTCCAAATTATGTTTTAGGCTCCTTCTTATTATGAGTGTGTTAATCTCCCTGTATTTAAAATGTCGAATGTCCACTAATTAAATGAGTTACTGACAACTCTCTTTAATTAATTTCTTAGTCCAATAGTAGTACCACTCAACCTTATCATCATGTCAGAGTAAGTCCACCTGCAAGGTTTAACATGACAATCCTTATGAGCTCCTCTTGGGGACATTATCAACCTAGATTACTAGAACATAGTTTCTTCTATAATCAACAACACACACTATAAGTAATATTATTTCCCAACTTATCGGGCCTATTGATTTATCGAGCTAAATCTCACCCTTTGATAAGTCAAAGAAATAAATACTAAATATATGTGCTTGTTATTATATTAGGATTAAGAGCACACACTTCCATAATAATTAATGTCTTGTTCTTTTATTAAGTCAGTATAAAAAGAACTTACCTTAAATGGTCCTACTCAATACACTTAGAGTGTACTAGTGTAATTTATTAGTCAAGATAAACTAATACCTAATTACACTACGACTATTCCAACGGTTTGTTCCTTTCCATCTTAGTCGTGAGCTATTGTTTATAATTCATAAAGAACCGATAACATAATCTTCTGTGTGTGACACCACACACCATGTTATCTACAATATAAATTAATTGAACAACTACATTTAGCATATAAATGTAGATATTGACCAATATGATTCTTATTTCTAAGTAAATGTTTATACAAAAAAAGCTAGGCTTTTAGTATACATTCCAACAACAAAGTGTTAGAACAGTTAAGTTATAAGAGTAATAAAAGTAGTAATTAGATTCCATCTCCTCGAGACCGAAATCTAGTCACGATCACAAGTTAGATTTCCGAAATAGATCTAAGTTGGATCAATGCCTTATGTTCCCTTCCCAGGAACATGTTCTCATAGTCACTCCCCTCTAGTGACTTACCTTAACTTACCTTCCCAACGTCCGGTCAACCCAAAAATCCATCTGGACTTTGTGCCAGCTATCAGGTCAGCCCATCGGCCTAGCTGGACTTCATGCCAGACATCTGGTTAGCCCATTGACATGTCTAGGCTTCATGCCAGCTATTAGGTCGACTAGTTGACCTAGCTAGACTTTGTGCTAGATATTCAGTCAGCTTGTCGACCAGTCTGGGCTTTGTGCCAGCTATCAGGTTGACCCATTGACCTAGCCGGACTTTTCCTGCACACTTCATCAAAGTGTTAGATCAATATGAAACTAACTTAGCCTACTTTATCATTTATCAAAACTTGAGTTAGATAGTTAGTGCTAACCACACCAATAGTTTCTAGATCCTTAGATATATAATAGGCATCAACTAATGATGCCTATTCAATATTTCAGGGAAATGCATTAAGCGCGTACCTTAGCGAATCTCGGTTGCTTACCTTTTTCTCGAGATTCATGAGTCCGTTAATGAGCTCCTTGATCCTTAAGTGAAGGTGTGCATCTGTTTCACCTTCTTCTAGTTTGATATTGTTGATATGGTTTTTGAGCAAATCCTGTCTCGCGAGTTTCACCTCCAAGGTTCTTTCATATAGTTCTAGGAATTTCTCCCAAAGCTCCTTGGCAGTGTAAAATACCGAACAAAGGGCGAAAAACCATAAGGAAATTTTTCAAAATTTTTATAAAATTTTTAAAAATTTTTCGAAGCTCGTATGATGAGTTTACAGGGATAAATATTGCGCCCGGGAAAGCCTGTTTAAGCTACCCCATTTAAATGAGAAAATGTTGGTTTTCTTTTAATTTTTTCCTTTTCTTTTATTCTTTTCCTCCATTTCCTTCGCGTGCTCATGCCCTAAACTCCGTGTGTCCGAGTCGTCCCCAATGCCTGATCCGTACCCTAACCGGCGGCAGTTCCTTTCTTCTTCCCGCGTACAAAAACTCAAGTCGATCCCTTTCCTCGTGTCACCCTCTTTTTCCTCGATAGTTGCTTTTCTCCGTCGCACATCGTCGATTCCTCTACCTTAGCACCGCTGCCCTTCCCCTCTTTTGATCTGTGTGCTGACGCCGACCGCCGTGCCCTAATTCATCGTCGGCACAAATCCACTGACCGACCACCAGATCCGACCCAACGTGCCGCTGTGCCCTAGATTGGGTTCACAGTCACCCAATCGATCACCGACGCACCTCTGCACGGGACCCTTTTTGACCTATGGCAGAGAGGGGAGCCCTAGTTCTCCCTTTACGTGCCACTGCTGAGCGCGACCTTGCTTCTTCCCTCTGTTCTCAGCGTCTCAACCCATCACCTCCTCTCGGCCTCGATCACGCTAGTGCCGAGGCTCTACATCGCTGGCGCAGGGCCACCGTAGCCACATCCGAGCCCTAGATTTCCACTGTCGGGTTCTTTCTTCACCCATCGCATCAACCACATTCTGTTGGGTCTCTGACAGGAGGGATCTACTGATACAAGATTGTGGTAAGGTAGTTTGATCTTGGGTTGTAGAGAACTGGATTCTTATTCCTAAATGGGAAGTTTGTGCTAATTAGGTTGGATGATCATTGTAGCTTTGATTGTGTACACTGTCAGCCATTTCTTCGGCCACAGAAGACCACCAGCAATCACTTAGCTGTGAGTTTGAGATAAGAGACTAAAATTAGGTTGATTTAGGTTTTTAGTATAATTGATTTATGTTTGGATTATTGATCTAATGGGTTGATTGGGGATTAGGTAACTAACCCTAATTGACTGTTGGATTTAATTTAGGTAGGTTGAGGTTTAGGGTTTAGGGTTTAGGGTTTTTCCCTAAATTGTTCTTAAGGATTTTTATTTAGCTATTCGTTTAAATTGTAGCTAAATAAAAATGTATATTTATTGGTGACACAGGACTTTGACGCGAGACGAGTATCTCGACGTCGGATTGGACCTTTCTATTGGCGACGGGTACTTTGACTTATCTTTTTAGATATGTCATTTGATATGCATAGTAGTTTTTAACAAGTAGTAATAATTATGTTTCTTATCTGCATCGGGTTGTCACTACCGGATACCTATTACATGCTTGTTTTGCTTACTTGTTATGCATTCCATGTTAGTACCCACCTGATTTTATATGCTTATAGAGGTGTGACATAACCATGTCTTATTATGTTCAAGACCTAGGTTTTTATACCTTATCTGACCTGTGTACGTAGACCATTGATTTGATCCATTTGTCCTATGGTACACATTATGTAGAGATGGATAGGATCAGGATATTTCCAGGCTTAATGTCATGCATTATCTCGCATGATTGCATGTTGTGCGATTGTTGGCTCCATTATTGTTGAGCACATCGCCAGTTACATGGATCTGCACACACTACTACTCATGGGTTAGTGGTTTTTATTCAAGCAGGGTATGTTGCAGCAGGTGCTCTGTCAGTGCTCCGTTGGTCCACTCATGGGTAGCGTGATGTAGTGTGGTAGCACATTAGGGATCCCTCCTCTGGACTAGCTCAGGGAGATGAGAGCATTGAGCTCCCCCACTTGTGATTTGGGGTAGGTGGATAGGTGTACTTCAACAGCATCCCGTCCACTCGGTCACTCATCAAGAGCAGTGATGGCAGAGTGCATGGTTGTCATAGCCATACCCACTCGGCCTCACCATCATGTGTGAGATGATTGACTGGCAGTAGGGTAACCAGGACATGTCATTGGCATCATATGCATTGATGCATGTATTTCTTGTGCTTTCTGTATTTATTTGCTGCAAATTGGATGGATGCATATGTTTGACGTGCATACAGGATTTCTATACCTCTCGGTTTATTATCCATACACTAGGTCCTGGTTAGTACAGTTGTTCTCCTATTTATTTCAGTTGCATTTATCCTTCTTATATCAGGACTCTGTATGCATGATTATTTCTATTTGTTATATTTCTTACTATGCATGTCAGTAGTTACCCGTTGAGGAGTTGACTCACCGTATGGTTATTACTATTTCAGGTTGAGGCTGTCAGGAGAGTTCTAGTCGCTAGTCCCCCTGCATTTCGCGAGGATATTTGTTTGGTTTCTTTTTTTTTTTATACTATCTAGACTTGTACAAGTTTGTTTCTATGGATATGGTATGGTTTTGTTTTAATTGTCGATGAGTTTTTTTGGATTTGTTCCATTACATGCCTGCCTAGACGACAGAAAAGGTGAGTTGATTTTTATTGCGTCATGATTTGAGTTTTATGGGTGTAGTTGAGTAGGGTATCATGATTTGAGCTTTATGGGTGTGGTTGAGTAGGATTTTTAAGATGGTTTTTCCTTATCATTGCTTTAGTTTAGTATTACTATTAAACTGCGTGGGGGTTTGCATTATTATTTATTGTTATTGTTCCGACCATGTTGGTCGAGGTATCTGGATTGATGTAGTAAGTTTCAGATTGTCACCCATACAGGGGAGATGCTGTCGAAATTTCTTCTGGCAGGGACTCCCCTGGGGCGTGACAATTTATTTGGTATCAGAGCTAGGTTTGAGAGTCAAACTGGGCATTTTAAGATTTATACAGATTTTTCGTTATGTTCGTGTTTTGGAATTCTATTTTGGATTTGTATGGATTTCCGTCGATTTTCTCGTACATAATTTCGAGGTTATATATGAGGACTGGACAGCGACGGAACATCTCCAGACAACAAATAGGTATAAAGGTAATTTTATAATTGTTATACTTGTTGTAATATCTGTGATATAACTTAACAGATATGAGGAGATCTACACGTGCAGCTGCATCGAGACGTGGTGTTGGACAACCACGTAAGAGGACTTTGGAATCTTTGGACTTGCCAGAGATGCCTACTTGGGTTGAGTCTGTCGGTCAGGGATAGACTCAGGATACTACGAGCGCGTCGGGCTCTCAGACCCCGATGACTCCTTTAGAGGTACCTACTTCGGCTGCACCCTCTATACCCACCCCTACCGTATTTACGGTACCACCAGGGGTACCACCAGCATATCCGGCACCACCGCCACCTGGACCTACCGTGTACCCGGCACCTGCGACACCCGTGCCCCTAGTGCCTACAGTGTACCCAGCACCCGCACTAGCGGTACCGGTTGCTCCATTTCTGGTACCACCACCTACCGTATCTCCAGCCACGGCCACCCATATCGACCCTGCAGTACCACCAGTGGTATATGCCCCAGTTTATGCAGTAGCACCGGGAGTACCTCCCCCGGTATATCCAATGGTACTACCTGTAGCACCAGCTCTCGGGATTCCGCCAGTTCCCGCGATGATCCCTACCCACCTCACAGATATTGTCGCGGCATGAGCATGGATCCTAGCATTGGCAGAGTCGATGAAGAGTCGATTCACACTATTTCGAGGAGAGACTGATCTGAGTGTGGCCCAGTCCTGGATAGAGACCATAGAGGGGACCTTTTTCTACATGGCTTGCTCCGAGTGGGAGAAAGCAGAGTTGGCTCCTTTCCATTTACGGGATGAGGCCGACACCTGGTGGGTTACACAGTGATCCATCATAGGCGAGCAGAACATCACCTGGGCTAGATTTAGAGAGACTTTTGAGAGCCGCTACTTCCCATGGGCATATCAGATGACTCGCCATTAGGATTTTCTGAGTCTGCGACAGAACTACCACTCGGTGATAGAGTACAATGCCGAGTTTAATCGGTTGGCCAGATTTTGTCCAGAACTAGTTGCTGAGGATAGTTCCCGTATGCAGCAGTTTATTTAGGGACTGGATGGACATCTGCAAGTAAAGCTTGCTGGTTTTGGGAACTCATCTTATATAGAGACACTGGACAGAGCCCTGATGATAGAGTCAGCTCACCAGAGAGCGTATCGGGACAAGAAAAGGAAGCAGACGGGTCAGACATCAGGGCAGATTTAGCTGCCACAGGCTACCGAACAACAGCAGAGGGGTCACAGTCGACCAAGTCAGGGTACTTCTGGGGCATTCGGTCAGCCTCAGAAGCAGGGCAGTCTACATCAAGAAGTTTCTGATCTTCTCAGTAGAATCGGAAATAGCCCGCCAGTGACATTCGCGGCACCAGATGTGAGTCCAGAGACCACATCACCTCAGCCTGCTCCCTGGGACATTCAGTTTGCTATTATTGCAAACTGTTTGGGCACCTGAGCCGAGATTGTTTGCTGAAGGCTCAACATATTGCTTCTGGAGTTTTTGGTCATGGAGTTTAGCTCAGTCAGTCTTGGACTCATCGAGGAGGGCGAAGAGCCCAATCTTCGCATCGCTAGCAGAGGATAGCTCCCCCTGCAGCTGCTGAATATGGCATGCATGGACAGGAGCACTCCAGTGCCCTTATGGTACCATCGAGTTTTGTTGTAGGATCTCCATATCAGCTGCAGCCTCAGCCCCTAGTCCAGTATTGGCAACCCCAGCCTCTAGTTCAGTACCAGACGTAGTCACAGCCACTAGTACAGTATCAGTCGCAATCCTCTCTTCCGCCTCTAGCCCCGTATCCAGCACTGCCTTAATGGCCGGCTCCTGCTCAGATGCAATTGTCGTTGGCAGTGCTACCACCTCCACCTCCACCAGAGACTGGACGGATACACGTGATTACCAGAGAGGATGCGCAGCGGGCCGACGGATCCATTTTCCACGGTACGATTTCCATTTATGCCTTATCTGTTGATATGTTGATAGATACTGGTAGCTCGCATTCTTTTATATCCCGTACCTTTATGAGGGAGATTGAAAGATTACCCACTATTAGACCACAATGATTGACCGTCTCTCTACCATCTGGTGATACTTTGGACGTCACCCAGGAGGTCAGAGATTGCCCGTTAAACTTTGGCAACATGATACTTACGGTACATCTTTTAGTACTAGAAATGGTCGACTTTGAAATTATTCTTGGCATGGATTGTTTGTCAGCATATCATGCCATTATTGATTTCCAGACAATGGTGGTCACATTCCGGCCTTCGAACCAACCCTCGTGGGATTTCACTAGCATTAGAGACGACGACATATCTACTATTTCGACGATTCAGGCTCAGAAGCTGTTGTCACATAGTTATCAAGGTTTTCTGTTATCTTTGATTCATACTGAAGACGACAGTAGTTCTCAACTCTCCGACGTTCCAGTAGTCCGAGAGTATCCGGATGTATTTCTAGAGGAGCTACCAGGTTTGCCTCCCAGAAGGCAAGTGGAGTTTGCTATTGAGTTGATTCCGGGAACCGTGTCAACATCGAAAGCTCCTTACCGTATGGCACCAAAAGAGTTGAATGAACTGAAGGTTCAACTCCAGGAGCTTTTAGACAGGGGATTTATATGCCCTAGTGCTTCTTCGTGGGGTTCTCCGATATTATTTGTCAAGTAAAAGGATGGTACTCTGAGGTTGTGCATAGATTATAGACAGCTGAATGCAGTGACCGTTAGAAATAAGTACCCCTTACAATGGATCGAGGATTTATTTGATCAGCTCAGAGGTATCTCAGTGTATTCTAAGATTGATCTGTAGTCCGGATATCATCAGGTGAGAGTCAAAGAATCTGATATTCAAAAGAGTACCAGATACGACCATTATGAGTTTTTGGTAATGACATTTAGGCTTACCAATGCTCCAGCGGTATTTATGGATTTGATGAATTTCATATTCCTGGAGTATCTTGATCAGTTTGTTATCATTTTCATCAATGACATATTGGTCTATTTGCGTTCCGAGGAGGAGCATGCGCAACATCTTCACACAGTCTTGGAGACTCTTTGACGACATCAGTTGTATGCAAAGTTCAGCAAGTGTGCCTTCTGTCTATCTTCAGTTGGTTTTCTGGGACACGTGGTTTCTAGCAGAGATATTTCAGTAGACCCTCAGAAGATCGAGGCTATCAACAATTGGGAGCAGCCTAAATCAATACAGGAGATCCGTAGTTTTCTGGGACTAGCTGGATATTACAAACGGTTCATCGAGGGTTTCTCTTGGATTGCTATGCCACTAACATGCCTAACTAGGAAAGACGTGAAGTTCACTTGGACAGAAGGTTGCGAGACCAGCTTCCAGGAGCTGAAGCGGAGATTAGTGTCGGCTCCGATTTTAGTTTTACCCTCCGGAGAGGACGGATTCATACTCTACACCGACGCATCTCTTCAAGGTTTTGGTGCTGTTCTGATGCAGCACGGCAGAGTAGTCTCCTATGCTTCTCGTCAGTTGAAGGAGCATGAGAAGAATTACCCAGTACATGATTTGGAGCTAGCCGCCATCATCTTTGCTTTGAAGATTTGGTGGCATCATCTATACGGCATTACCTTTGAGATTCTTACAGATCATAAGAGTCTCAAATATATTTTCACTCAGAAGGAACTTAATCTCCGGTAGAGGAGATGGATGGAGTTCCTGAAGGATTATGACTATACCATTAGCTATCACCCAGGGAAAGCTAATGTGGTTGTCGATACACTCAGCAGGAAGTCCAAAGGGACTTTAGTTTGCCACCAGGCTTCAGTCACAGACTTGATTCAAGGTTTCTCTGTGTTAGGCATTAAGGAGCAGGGACAGACAGAGTAGGGTATTCTTGTTACCATGGTTGCTCAGTCATCGATCAGGATGAGGATCCGAGAGGCCCAGGCCGTTGATTAGCATTTTCAGTTCATTGGTAGCCAGATAGCTTCCGGGCAGCAGACTGAGTTCACACGAGATGAGGAGGGTATTATATATTTTCGAGGCAGATTATGCGTACCTCAGTCTCACCTAGTCTTACAGGAGGCTCATCGCTCTCGATTTGTGATCCATCCAGGTGGGATCCGCATATATCGAGATTTGAGGCGTTCCTACTGGTGGAACGACATGAAGAAAGACATCACGGAATTCGTAGCTAGATGTCTTGTCTGTCAGCAAGTAAAGGCGGAGCACTAGAGACCTGCTGAATTACTTCAGCAGATTCCTATTCTTGAGTGGAAATGGGAACACATTACCATGGATTTTGTGGTGGGTTTGCCTAGGACACGACGAGGCCATGATGCGATTTGGGTAATCGTTGATTAATTAACCAAATCCACGCACTTCTTAGCGATCCGAAAGACTGATTCCCTGGATCGATTGGCAGATCTGTATTGCCGAGAGATCATCAGATTACATGGAGTTCCTTTGAGTATTATTTCAGATAGAGATCCTCCATTCACGTCCCGATTCTGGTAGAGTCTGCAGCAGGCCTTGGGCACTCAGCTCCATTTCAGTACAACCTTCCATCCGCAGACTGATGGATAGTCAGAGCGGACCATTCAGACTCTAGAGGACTTGCTGAGGTCTTGTGTATTAGATTTCAGAGGCAGTTGGGAGGACCATTTGCCATTGGTAGAGTTCACCTACAACAACAGCTTTCATTCTACTATCCAGATAGTACCGTTTGAGGCGTTGTATGGTAGGCCTTGTCAGACACCCATCCTTTGGGATGAGATTGGGAAGGCCCAGCTGTTAGGGCCTCATAGAGCTCAGTAGGAGGTAGAGTTGGTCTGTACTATCAAACGGAGGATGTCAAAGGCGCAGGACCGCCAGAAGAGTTATGTTGATCGGAGATGGAGACCCCTAGAGTTCTCTACAGGCGACCATGTATTTCTACGAGTCTCACCCATGAAAGGGGTGAAGAGATTTGACCTCAGAGGTAAGCTAGCTCCGCGCTACATTGGACCTTTCCAGATCCTGGAGAGGATTAGAGCAGTAGCTTATCGTCTGACACTAGCACCATCCCTGGCAGGCGTCCACGACGTATTCCATGTATCTATGCTGAGCAGATATATACCCGACCTGACACATGTGCTGACAGATATCTCAGTTCCCATTCAACCTGAAGTCACTTATGAGGAAGTTTCGGTACTGATTCTAGACTGGAAAGAGCGTCAGCTGTGGAATAAGACTATCCGACTGGTTAAAGTCAGATGACAACATTATTCAGATGAGAAGGCTACCTGGGAGCTCGAGGATACGATCCGAGCTCAATACCCCCACCTGTTCACATGAGGTATGTGGGTTAATTTATCGTTCAACATTTATATCCTTTATCTGTTGTTAGTACTTGCTGATGGTAGATAACGAAAATTTGGGGACCAAATTTTTATTAGTGGGGGAGAATGTAAAATATCGAAAAAAGGGAGAATAACCATAAGGGAATTTTCTAGAATTTTTAGAAATTTTTCAGGAATTTTCAGAGCTCGTATGACGAGTTTATGGGAATAAATATTAGACTCGGGAAAGTCTGTTTAGACCACCCCATTTAAACGAGAAAATGTTGATTTTCTTTTAATTTTTCCTTTTCTTTTATTCTTTTCCTTCGTTTCCTTCGCGTGCCCGTGTCCTAACCTCCGCGTGCCGTAGCCGTCCACGACGCCCGAACCTTGCCCTAACCGATGGTGGTTCCTTTCTTCTTCCCACATACAAAACTCAAGCCGATCCCTTTCCTCATGTCGCCCTCTTTTTCCTCGACAGTCACTTTTCTTCGCCGCACATTGCCGATTCCTCTGCCTTAGCGCCGCCACCCTTCCCCTCTTCTGATCTGTGCACCGACACCGACCGTCGTGCCCTAATTCATCGCCGACACAAATCCACTGACCGACCACCAGATCCAACCCAATGTGCCGCTGTGCCCTAGATTGGGTTCACAGTCACCCGATCGATCACCGACACACCTCTGCACAGGACCCCTTTTCACCTATGGTAGAGAGGGGAGCCCTAGTTCTCCCTCTGCGTGCCACTGCCGAGCGCGACCTTGCTTCTTCCCTCTGTTCTCATCGTCTCAACCCATTGCCTCCTCTCGGCCTCGATCACGCAAGTGCCGAGGATCTACATCGCCAGCGCAGGGCTATCGCAGCCACATTCGAGCCCTAGATTTCCACTGCCGGGTTCCTTCTTCACCCATCGCATCAGCCACATTCTGTTGAGTCTCTGACGGGAGTGATCTGCTAATACGAGATTGTGGTAAGGTATTTTGATCTTGGGTTGTAGAGAACTGGATTCTTATTCCTAAATGGGAGGTTTGTGCTAATTAGGTTGGATGATCGTTGTAGCTTTGATTGTGTATGCTGTCAGCTATTTCTTCGGCCATAGAAGATGACCAGCAGTCACTTGGTTGTGAGTTTGAGGTAAGAGACTTAAATTAGGTTGATTTAGGTTTTTAGTATAATTGATTTATGTTTGGATTATTGATCTAATGGGTTGATTGAGGATTAGGTAACTAACCCTAATTAACTGTTGGATTTAATTTAGGTAGGTTGAGGTTTAGGGTTTTTTCCTAAATTATTCTTAAGGATTTTTATTTAGCTATTCGTTTAAATTGTAGCTAAATAAAATGTTGGTTGCTACTCGGAAAACCTAGAGGTTCCACTGTACAAAAATTTTGTACAAAGGTCTGAACCTTTTCCTAGCTACCATGTGTTCTTTTAAATTAAATTTTGGATCGCCTGTGGAACTTAACACGTTTGATCCAAAACTTAATCTATTTGTTCTTTTAGGTTTTGACTTGGATCTCCTGCGGAACTTAACACGTTCGACCCAAATCACCTTAAGTTATTAATTCCATTAAATATTAATTTCCATAATTGGTTCCCAGTACTGACATGGCGAGGCACATGACCTTCTTGGATATGGGAGCAACCACCACCGACTAGACAAAACCTTTTATGGAAAGCTAATATTTAATTTCCTAAAATAACTTTAGGTTAACCGAAAAGAACAATCAAATCACAAGGAAAAATAAAACAAAAGAACACATCATCAAAAAACATATTCGAAATACTAGAATCGTAAGCCTCTTGTATTTGGTATTATTTCCATAAATAACTAGCATGATGCGGAAAGGAAAAATTACTAGTTATACCTTCTAGAAAGACCTCTTGATCTTCTATCGTATTCCTCTTCTAATCTCGGACGTTGTGTGGGCAACGATCTTCCGAGATGAGAAACCACCAATCACCTTCTTCTTCCTTGCAAGTTTCGACAATCAAAACATCTTCTAGGATGAAGAGGTTCGGTCACCACCACCATGCTCCAGGGGATGCTAGAAACAAGGCTTGCTTTCTCTCCTTCTTCTCCTTCCTTGATCCGGCCACTAACAAAAGCTCCACCAAGAGATAAGTTTCGGCCAACAAGAGGAGAGGAGAGAAATAGGGCCGGCCACACCACCAAGGAAAAGAGGGAGAAAAATAGAATAGAGTCGTTAGCCTTGAATCCTCCTCTACCCCCTCTTTTATAATCCTTGATCCTGGCAAATAAGGAAAATTTAATAAAAATTTCCTTAATTCTTTTTCCATTAAAAAAGAAAAATTATTTAATTAAAATAATTTTCTTTCTCAATTTTATTTGGCCGGCCACATAAAAGCTACAAACAAGGAGAGTTTTAATTAATTAAAACTTCCTAATTTATCTCTAGAAATTTATAAAATTTCTCCAATAATTTAATCCCTTCATGATTGGTTTATAAAAAGGAAATTTAATAAATTAAAATCTTTCTTTTAAACATGTGGATAAAAAGAAAGTTATCTCTAAAAATTAAAATCTCTTTTAATCTACAAATAAGGAAAGATATCAAATCTTTTCTCAATTTTTTGTAGAAACTAATAAAAGAGAATTATTAATTTTTAAACTTTCTTTTAAATCATGAACATGGTTAAAAAGGAAAGTTTTCTTAAAATTTAAAATCCTCCTTTAATCAACAAATAAGGAAAGATTTCAAATTTTAAACTCTCTTTTAAACATGTAGATGATTTACAAATAAGGAAAGTTTTTACCAAAAATTAAAACCATCCTTTTAAACTATAAATAAGGAAAGAGATTAATCTCTTCTCTTAATCTTTTGTAGAAAACTATAAAAGGAAAATTTTAATTTTTAAACTCTCTTTTAAAATCATGATATCCACATAAGAAATAATTTTAATAAAAATCCTTTTTAATATTCTAGTGGCCGGCCACCTAAGCTTGGGACCCAAACTTTGGCCGGCCACCTACATGGCTCATCCACTTGGTCTTGGCCGGCCCTAGCTTGGGTTCCAAGTTAGCTTGGCCGGCCCCATTGGATGGGTAAGAAGGTGGGTATGCGGTGGGTATAAATCTCTATATACTAGAGGCTACGATAGGGACCGAGAGGAGGAATTGGTTTTGGTCTCCTGATGAAATTAAGCATCCCGTGTTCGCCCTGAACACACAACTTAATTTCATCAATATTAATTCATTCCACTAAAGAACTATTATTGAACAACCGCACCAATCCCAAATTACATTTTGGGCTCCTTCTTATTATGAGTGTGTTAGTCTCCCCTGTGTTTAAGATAACAAATGTCCACTAATTAAGTAAGTTACTGACAACTCGCTTAATTAATATCTAGCTCCAAGAGTAGTACCACTCAACTTCATCGTCATGTCGGACTAAGTCCACCTACAGAGTTTAACATGACAATCCTTATGAGCTCCTCTTGGGGACATTCTCAACCTATATCACTAGGACACAGTTTCCTTCTATAATCAACAACACACATTATAAGTGATATCATTTCCCAACTTATCGGGCTTATTGATTTATCGAACTAAATCTCACCCATTGATAAATTAAAGAAATAAATATCAAATATATGTGCTTGTTATTATATTAGGATTAAGAGCACACACTTCCATAATAATTGAGGTCTTTGTTCCTTTATAAAGTCAGTATAAAAGGAACGACCTCAAATGGTCCTACTCAATACACTCTAAGTATACTAGTGTAATTATATAGTTAAGATAAACTAATACCTAATTACACTACGACCTTCCAATGGTTTGTTCCTTTCCATCTTGGTCGTGAGCTACTGTTTATAATTTATAAGGAACGGATAACATGATCTTCTGTATGTGACACCACACATCATGTTATCTACAATATAAATTAATTGAGCAACTACATTTATCATAAATGTAGACATTTGACCAATGTGATTCTTATTTCTAGATAAATATTTATACCAAAAGCTAGGCTTTTAGTATACACTTTAACATAAAAATGTGTATTTATTGGTGACACAGGACTTTGACCCGAGACGAGTATCTCGACGTCGGATTGGACCTTTCTATTGGAAGTGGGTACTTTGACTTATCTTTTTAGATTTGTCATTTGATATGCATAGTAGTTTTTAACAAGTAGTAATAATTATGTTTCTTATCTGCATCGGTTTGTCACTACCGGATACCTGTTACATGCTTGTTTTGCTTACTTGTTATGAATTCCATGTTAGTACCCACCTGATTTTATATGCTTATAGAGATAGTGACATAACCATGTCTTATTATGCTCAGGACCTAGGTTTTTATACCTTATCTGACCTGTGTACGTAGACCATTGATTTGATCCATTTGTCCTATGGTACACATTATGTAGAGATGGATAGGATCAGGATATTTCCAGGCTTAGTGTCTGTAACGACCCAATTTTCCTAATTTCGAGTTCCAAATGTCCATAAAAATATTTGAAAATACTTTTAAAATATTCTAGAGATTTTTAGAAATTTTTAGAGTATTTTAATGCAATTTTTGGAGGTCGTTTAGTATGGTTACAAAAAGAAAGAAGTTTTGACCAAAAATTTGTGGAAGGTGAGGCTCGAACCCGTGACCTCCGGCCGAACCCGACCTAACTAGACGCGGCCAACCAACTGAGCTGCGCTCGTTTTGTTAACCAAGTACGAAGCGAGATGTATATAAGTTGTAGTTAATAACAGAAGTGCCCTAAGTATTATAAGATGAGTTATTTCCTTCTCCCGAACCCTAACCTCTCGATCCCTCTCCTCCTCTCTCGCGAACAGCGGCGGCGATTTCACAGCTCGGGCGGAAAATAGAGACGAGGGTAGGGCATCATCTCCGGTGGCCGGTGAGGGTGTTCTCCGAGGGATTCTTCACGTTGTGGTAATCCTCTTGTCGAGGAGAGATTGTGGGCACGAGGAAGAGCCGAAATCCAAGCTATCCGAACCCTAGAACCTCCTTCTCGGTTGTAAGTGCAAGAACAAGGGGTAAGTACTACTCACCTGCGGTAGGAGAGGTTTTCGGATTTTGCTTTCCCTTGTTTTCAAATCGTGTAGTGAAGGTTGTTATTGGGAATTTTCTGCCGTGAATTGAGGATTTAGATTCTTGTTCTCTCCTTAATTTTATTTCGAAGTATGCTGTAAGAAATAAGGTTTCGAAGTAGGCTGCCAAGAGTCTAATAAAAACAGGGAAGATGAATGGTTTTAAAAAAAAAAATCCCAGCCGTGAGTTTCATTAAGGATACAAGAGGGGAGTTGTTTGGGGTTTGATACGTAGTTGTTTTCTGCTATTAGTTTCCTTATATCGGGTGGTCTATAGCATTTCTGCAATAGGATTTTTCTGTTAAATCTGAACAGGAACAACCTTGTTGTGAAGTATTCAGTTAGACCTCTTATGGCTAGTTTAAATGTGCAGCGGTTCTTTATGGTGTGGTTTAGTTTGATTTGCGCTATGAAAGGGACACCAACAGTCCCATTTTCTGTGGTATGTGCAGTAGATACGGATAGCTCCACTTGTAGCAGAGAACAACCCCTTTCTTTGTGCATTTCTGCAGACATGAACAGCTCCATTTGGAGCTTAGAACAGCCCCTTTGGGGCTCATTCCAGTCCAAGTTTTCTTTGTGTTCACTGCAGAAACGTACAGCTCTATTAGAGCATAGGACAACCCTTCCTTCTTGATATTTCAGCAGGCACGAACATTGTCCCTTGGAGCCTACTGCAGTTTTCCACAGCTGCTTAATTCGTGCTATATAAGGGGAACGAACGACCTTAGTTTCTGGAAGTATTTAGCCAGATCTTTAGTGGCTTACTTGGATATGTATTTTGGATTTCCTACGGAATTCTATACTAGGGATAACTTGTGTTATTTTCATGTAGCATGCCTTTAGCTTTTCAGTGATGTATCCTTGTGCATTTACCTACTGCCCTTAAATTCCAGCAAGGTTGCTTCCTTTTGGGCCAATCGGATGGGCATAAACAACCCTTGATCTTGTAGCATTCCAAGTTTAGATAATCCGGGCGAAATCTCCCTTTTTGCTGCCTTAGCTTGGTTAATTCCTTTTTTTACTACCGTGAGTTTGATATAGAAGAGGAGAAGAAACTTTAAGGGTTTTAGCATGTGTTTAAGTATTCCATCTTATGTTAACTTTGCAGATTTTAGTTTATGTGCAAATAACTGGACATGAACAGCATGTATAGGAAGCTCAAAGTTGCATTCTTTTGCTCTATTTTTATAGCATGATTAGTAAGCTTAAAGTAGTTTTCTTTTGCTCCATTTTGTAGCATGATTAGAAAGATCAAATTAGTTTTCTTTTTGCTCTATTTTGTAGCATGATTAGTAAGATTAGATTAGTTTTCTTTACTCTTATCACAGCATGTTTTAAAAGTTCAAATTAGCTCTCTTTTGCTCTATTCTATAGCATGATTAGTAAGTTCAGATGTGCTTTCTTTTCCTTTGTTTTACAGCATGTTTAGAAAGTTCAAATTTGCTTTTCTGTTGCTTTGTTCTATAACATGCTTAGAGAGAGTTCAGATTGTTTCCTTGTATTGTTTTTATATAGCATGCTTAGTTAATTGTAATCCTACACTTGTTAGGTATATCTAAAGGATTCCAATAAACTCTAATAAAGGATTATGAGAAAACTTAGTAAAAAGAAAAAGACCAAGGTCTAGTTAAAAAGAGATAACAAGTAAACTAAAGTAAGAGGCTAGTACCCGACTTCCAAGGTTGTCGTTAAACAAATCCAGGTGACCAATTCCAAGGTCTTGGCCCTGGTAAGACCAAGGTCTTTACCTCATAGGACTGGAGGCTCGCTAAAGATGGTACTAAGCCTGGGCCCAAAGAAGAAAAGAAAAGAAAAGAAAAGAAAGAAGAACAAGAAGAAGAAAGTGAAAGAGAAATTAAAAGATTAATTTCTAGTATAAGTAAAGCAAGAAGAAAAGAAGAAGAAGGTAAAAGAGAAATTAAAAGATTAATTTCTGGTATAAAGATATAAGAAAATGAAACAAGTTTTATGCTTAGAATCAATAAAAGTTTAGTTCTTTAATTCTAAGCTTACAGTAGTTGTTTCATTACTTTCCTGTCAGTTAGTGAGCATGTTTAGTATTCAGTTTTATTTCTGTATACCATGGGTACATGCAGCTTTGCTTTTAGCATTTCAGTTTTAGTATTGTTGCATTCTTTTTATGCACTTCGATGTTTTTGTGAGATAGATTAGTACTTACTAAGCGTTTTCGCTTATAGATCTTTTGTTTTTTTCCTCCTACCGCAGATAAAGGAAAAGCTAAGATATGAAGGGAGGCGCCATGGTGGTGGTGATGAAGGTGGACTGTGGAGAGATCCAGAAGTAGCTGGCAAAATTGTCAAGACTTTCTTTTAGTTCTCTGTTTATGTTATATTAAATTTGGGATTGTAGTTGAGTTTATTTCCGCATGTCTAGCTTGTCTCTTTTATTATTTGTGGAGTGCGGTAGTCATTGCTATTGCTAGAGTAGTTTCTTTGTTTTTATTGTGATTTTTATTACTGCGTGGTTGTGGAAAATATGTTCCAGCCGTCTGTGGCTGCGTATACTATGTTTGTATTATAGATTTGGTCACCGGTACAGGGGAGACTCTGCCGAAATTTTTCGGTAGGGTTTCCATGTGATATTTAATCATACCGGTTAAGTAGAGTTAGTAGTTAAGTAACGGTCATCCTTAGAGAGTAGTAGTAGTAAGAAGGGTGGTCGTTACAGTGTCATACATCATCGCGCATGATTGCATGTTGTGCGATTGTTGGCTCCATTATTGTTGAGCACATCACTAGTTACATGGATCTGCACACGCTACCACTCATGGGTTAGTGGTTTTTATTCAGGCAGGGTGTGTTGCAGCAGGTGCTCTGTCAGTGCTTCGTTGGTCCACTCATGGGTAGCGTGTCGCAGCGTGGTAGCACGTCAGGGATCCCTCCTCTGGACTGGCTCAGGGAGATGAGAGCATTGAGCTCCCCCACTTGTGATTTGGGGTAGGAGGATAGGTGTACTCCGATAGCATCCCATCCACTCGGTTACTCATCAAGAGCAGTGATGGCAGAGTGCACGGTTGTCACAGCCCTACCCACTCGGTTTCACCATCGTGTGTGAGATGGTTGACTGGCAGTAGGGGTGACCAGGACATGTCATTGGCATCATACACATTGATGCATTTATTGCTTGTGTTTGCTGCATTTATTTGCTGCATATTGGATGGATGCATATATTTGACATGCATACAGGATTTCTATACCTCTTGGTTTATTATCCGTACACCAGGTCCTGGTTAGTACAGTTGTTCTCCTATTTATTTTAGTTGCATTTATCCTTCTTATATCAGGAGACTGTACGCTTGATTAGTGCTATTTGTTATATTTCTTACTATGCATGTCAGTAATTACCCGCTGAGGAGTTGACTCACTCTGTAGTTATTACTACTTCAAGTTGAGGCTATCCGGAGAGTTCCAATCGTTAGTCCCCCTACAATTCGCAAGGATATTTGTTTCGTTTCTTTTTTTTTATTATACTATCTAGACTTGTACTAGTTTGTTTCTATGGATATGGTATGGTTTTGTTTTAATTGTTGATGGGTTTTATTGGATTTGTTCCATTACATGTCTGTGTAGACGGCAGAAGAGGTGAGTTGATTTTTATTGCATCGTGATTTGAGTTTTATGGGCATAGTTGAGTAGGATATCGTGATTTGAGCTTTATGGGTGTAGTTGAGTATGATTTTTTAGATGATTTTTCCTTATCATTGTTTTAGTTTAGTATTACTATTAAACTGAGTGGGGGGGGGGGGGGGGGTTTGCATTATTATTTATTGTTATTGTTCCGGCTATGTTGGCCGAGGTATCTGGATTGATGTAGTAAGTTTTATTTTGCCACCCGTACAGGGGAGATTGTCACGCCCCAGAGGAGTCTCTGTCCGAAGAAATTTCGGCAGCATCTCCCCTGTACAGCGGACAATCTGAAACTTCTACATAACACATATACCTCAGCCACAGGCGGCTGGAATTATAACAATAAATAAAAAGAATCACCACGCAGTTTATATACAATATCCATATGTAAAATCAAAAACAAGACTAAAAACAAAGTCTGATAGAGCAAAGCTAAAATAAAATAACAACTCAAAACTAGCAGAGGACTAGCACTACGTGCTGTGGGGACCAGCGACTGGAACTGCTCCGGACAGCCTCAACCTGAAAATATAACAACAATGGAGGCGGGGTGAGTCCAACACTCAGCAGGTACAACTGATATGCAAAATAAAGTAAATAACAGACAACACTAATCATGCGTACAGTCTCCTGTATACGAGAAGAAGAAATGCAACTGAAACAAAAATAGGAGAAAACTGTACTAACCAGGATCAAGGTAAAAAGATAACTGGGTCGTCAGACCGAGAGTGTCATAACCCTGTATGCATGTCAATCATATGCATCCAAATAAATGCAGCAAGTAAATGTAGCAAACACAAACAATAAATGCATAATGCATAGGATGCCAATGACATGGTCACCCTTGACGCCAGTCAGCCATCTCACACACAATGGTGAGTCCGAGTGGGTAGGGCTGTGACAATCGTGCACTCTGACATCACTGCCCCTGATGAGTGACCGAGTGTACATACATACTCCTACCCCAAATCATAAATGGGGGAGCGCAATGCTCTCATCTACCGGTACACGATGACGGGGAGGACTCTCTGCCGGCTACCACGCTGAGTCACACTACCCATGAGCGGACCAACAGAGCCAAACAAAGTCCAACTGCCTGCCGGCTACAACGTTGCTACACTAAACCAACGGAGCCAAACAGAGCGGAACTAACTGCCGGCTACCACGCTGAGTCACCAGACCAACGGAGCCAAACAGCAGAACTGCCACACACCTGTCTGATATACCACTAACCCATGAGTGGTGGTGTGTATAGATACATGTAATTGGCGATGCCCTCATAATAATGGAGCAGACAACCGCACAGCATGCAATCATGCAAGATGATGCATGACTCTAAACATGGCAATATCATGAATGGCATAGCAAGATCCATACATAAATAAAAGGTGTACCACAAGTCAATGTATCAGATGGAAGGTACACAAATAGATAGGGTATCAAATAAACCCTAGGTCCTGAACATGATGTATCATATGGTTGGGTCACTACCGAAAGCATGTATGGTCAGATAAATAATAACATGCAGTGCATAATAAATAAACAAACAACATGTAACAGATCATGTAGTGACCAACCGAATAAAATAGATAACACAATTATTGCTATATGTTAAACACTTTATTATGCATATCAAAAGACATAAGTCAAAGTACCCGCCTCCAATAGAAATGATCGTATCTGGTCTAAAATCGACGTCGAGAGGCTCGTCTCACGTCAAAGTCCTGTGTCATCAATGTATATATACTTTTATTTAGCTAACATTCAAAGGAATAGCTAAATAAAATCTCTAAGGCTAAATTAGGGTAAAACCCTAATCAACCTAACCATCGAGTATAATTCATCTACAACAAAAATGATCATACCTACCTAATATCAAATTTGAAACATGATTATAATTTACCATGTATCAAGAGCGTGTCAACTTAATCCATACACCAAAACCCTTACCTCAATATACAGTTCTTGCTAACACCGCTCACGATTTCCAGCTTCACAGAAAACATCTATACCTGCTGACCACCCAACGAATGCCCCAAATCAAATACCTAGCATGGATCCAATACCTAATTAGTAATCAATTCAATACAGAGATCAGGAATAAGATGGAGCTGTTGTCTACCCAATCAAATACCCAAAATCACCATTTGTTGGTTGAAATATAGTAAGTTCACAGTGGTTCCGAATACATCTGCCCCCCTATACCAATCGGATAGAAAGGTAAACAAGATAAAGATACTCACTGGCTCAGATCTTGGCCACATGGGAGACCGGCAACACTTGGCAGAGGCGAAGAGAGCGACTGCCGGTGCTAGGGCAGAGAGTAACAAAAGTGATCACCGGAGAGATCGAACACTGCTCGGGAAGCAGGCACAGCGTTGTATGGGGGTCGGCTGTGCTCGGATGTGGCTGAAGAGAGGAGGAGTCGCGGCTGAAGCTAGGGTCAGCTCTCCAGTGAAAGGGGTGGTCGGCGCTAGGGTCGAAGGTCCAGAGAGGGCAGTAGCGTCGGCAGGGCTCGGCTGGGGCACGCGGTGGCAGCCGCTAGGGTCGGTGATCTGCATCGGCTGCGGCAGAGGAGATGGGCGTCGCGAGGAAGGAAGAAGAGGAAAGTTTCGGCGTAGAGGAAGGCTAAGGCATCAGTGTCGGCATGGCTTTGTGCACTCGGGGAAGAAAGAAAACCGCCGTGTGCGGTTAGGGCTCGGGAGAAGGCTTCGGCGGGGGGGAAAGGAAGAGAGACGCGGGGGTTTTCGGCGAGGAAGGGAGGAAATAAAGAAAAAAGAAAAATGAAAAGGAAATATAAAAAAAATAGACATTTCCTCGCTTAAATGGATATCTAAAACAGGCTTTTCCCGGGCCCTATTTTTATCCCTGTTAACTCGTCCATACGAGTTCCGAAAAATTTCCAAAAATTCTGAAAATTTCATTTATTAATATTCGCCTATTTTCGGTATTTTACATTCTCCCCCACTAATAAAAATTTGGTCCCCAAATTTCGTTTTCTACCATCAGCAAGTACTAACAACAGATACAGAGTACAAAATGCTGAACGGTAAATAAATCACATACCTCAAGTGAAAAGATAGGGGTATCGAGCTCGGATCGTATCCTCAAGCTCCCAAGTAGCCTCCTCGTCTGATTGATGCTGCCATCCGACTTTAACCAGCCGGATAGTCTTGTTCCGCAACTGACGCTCTTTCCGGTCCAGAATCCGTACCGGAATCTCCTCATAAGTAATGTCAGGCTGAACTGGAACTGGGATATCTGCCAACACATGTGTCGGGTCATGTACGTATCTCCTCAGCATTGATACGTGGAATACATCGTGAACGCCCGACAGGGACGATGGTAGTGCCAGTCGGTAAGCTACCGCTCCGATCCTCTCTAAGATCTCGAAAGGGGCAATATACCGCGGAGCTAGCTTACCTCTGAGGCCAAATCTCTTCACCCCTTTCGTGGGTGAAACTCGCAGAAATACATGGTCGCCAACAGAGAACTCTAGTGGTCTGCGTCTCCGATCAGCATAACTCTTCTGACGGTCCTGCGCCTCTGACATCCTCCGTCTGATAGTACGAATCAACTCTGCATCCTGCTGAACTCTATGAGGTCCCAACAACTGGGCCTCTCCAACCTCATCCCAGAGGATGGGTGTCCGACAAGGTCTACCATACAACGCCTCAAATGGTGCCATCTGGATAGCCGAATGGAAGCTGTTGTTGTAAGCAAACTCTACTAACGGCAGATGGTCCTCCCAACTGCCTCCGAAATCCATAACAGATGATCTCAGCAAGTCCTCAAGAGTCTGAATAGTCCGCTCTGACTGTCCATCTGTCTGTGGATGGAAAACTGTACTAAACCGGAGCTGTGTGTCCAAGGCCTGCTGCAGACTCTGCCAGAAACGAGACGTAAACCGTGGATCTCTATCCGAAATAATACTCAACGGAACACCATGTAGTCTGATGATCTCTCGACAATACAGATCTGCCAATCGATCCAGGAAATTAGTCTTCTGGATCGCTAAGAAGTGTGCAGATTTGGTTACTCGATCAACGATAACCCAAATCGCGTCATAGCCTCGTTGTGTCCTCGGCAATCCCACGACAAAGTCCATAGTAATATGTTCCCATTTCCAATCAGGAATAGGAATCCGCTGAAGTATTCCGGCAGGTCTCTAGTGCTCAGCCTTCACCTGCTGACAGACAAGACATCTAGCTACAAATCCCGCGATGTCTTTCTTCATACCGTTCCACCAGTAGGAACACCTCAAATCTCGATTTATGCGGGTCCCGCTTGGGTGGATCGCAAATCGAGAGTGATGAGCTTCCTGAAGTAGCTCCTGTAAGACCAGATGAGACTGAGGTACGCACAATCTGCCTCGGAAGCATATAATACCCTCCTCGTCTCGTGTAAACTCGGTCTGTTGCCGGAAGCTATCTGGCTGCAAATAAACTACAAATACTGATCAGCAGCCTAGGGCTCTCGGATCCTCGTCCTGATCGACGACTGAGCAACCATGGTAACCAGAGTACCCTGCTCTGTCTGTCCTTACCCCTCAAGGCCCAAACCGGAGAAACCTTAAATCAAGTCTGTGACCACAACTCAATGGCAAGCTAAAGTCCCTCCGGACTTCCTGCTAAGCGCATCGGCAACCACATTAGCTTTCCCCGGGTGATAGCTAATGGTACAATCAAAAATCCTTCAGGAACTCCATCCATCTCCTCTGTCGGAGATTAAGTTCCTTCCAAGTAAACAGATATTTGAGACTCTTATGGTAAGTGAGAAACTCAAATGTAACGCCATATAAATAATATCGCCAAATCTTCATGGCAAAATCATGGCGACTTACTCTAGGTCATGAACTGGGTAGTTCTTCTCATGCTCCTTCAGCTGACGAGAAGCATAAGAGACTACTCTGCCGTGCTGCATCAGAACAGTGCTCAAACCCTGAATAGATGTGTCGGTGTAGAGGACATATCCGTCCTCTCCAGAAGGTAAAAACTAAAACTCGAAGCCGACACTAGTCTCCGCTTCAGCTCATAGAAGCTGATCTTGAAATCCTCAGTCCAAGTAAACTTCACGCCTTCCATGGTCAGGCATGTAAGTAGCATAGCTATCCGAGAGAAACCCTCAACGTATTTTCGGAAATATCGAGCCAAACAAAGGAAGTTACTAGCCTCTTCAATAGACTCTGTCTACTCCTAACGGTAACAACCTAGATCTCCTGTGGAACCACGGTATACTCCTACTGGTGACCGTGTGTCTCAAACATCTCACAGAAGACAATCAAAATACACACTATTGATCTTCACATCTAGACGTTTCCATCGAAACATCTCTAGAACTATGCAAAGATGATGTGCGTGATACACCTCAGATCAGGAATAAAATACCACGTTGTCATAACGATAACGAATTCTGATCCAATATCCTAGGGATACCCAAATCATCTAGTCCATGAAAACATCTAAGGCTCCGCAAGCCCTAATGGTAAAATCAATACACATAATGTCTGTATCACAAACATTCCCAATCTATAAGATCCTTGACAATAAGTTTGAAATATAATCACCAACAATACAAATCACCAAAGAATATATCCACCAGTGTGAGAGCAACGCTCCATCACAAGAAATACCACATACGTGGGAGCAACGCTCTACCACAAACAATCCGTAATATGTGAAAGCAACGCTCCACCACAATAATCCAAAATATGTAAGGGCAATGTTCTATCACAAACCAACAATAATATGTGGGAGCTCCGCTCCACCACAAACGATCCTTAAGTGTCCAAGGCACCTAACTATCCAACTAGAGGCTGCACGAGATCACCCAACCACATATCACTGCGGGCAACCAAAGGTATAACAATCCAGCAATCAAATCAAACTCATCGTCAAATCTATCAACATCGTAGTGAGTCACCCACTGATAAAAATATGGGTTAACAGGGTAATCCAACAAATGACATAATGCAAACACTCTACATCCTGCATTTAACATAAGTAGAATCATGCTGCTACCAACAATACACCTGGCACACTTGCTCACACAACATATGTATGATCAACATAATCCTCCAATTATTATACATCAAACTCACACACACAGGTATAAATCAGTGTGATACCTCCAACAATACCTACCGAACCCGTGTGCATATATCAACATGGGTATAATCGACAATACACCTCAAACAACCTCACATGACATATATACACCTATGCCAAGAGTATAATCAACGTAATACTTCCAATAAAGCATACTAAACCCAGGTGCACTCAAAATCAAACATAATAAAAAAAAAATACCTCAGATACCACATCAAACCCATATGTACATATCACAACTCGGATTTAATCGATAAGATATCTTCAATAATACATTCAGATACATACATCAAACTACATAACCATGAACCACAAGAAACCCACAACCATATGAGAACATGGATACATATACTTCTCGCAAATAGGCAGTCTACCATAGGACTCCTACAACACATAACAATCATAATATACATGCAACATAGACATGCAAAATCAGCATACCAGCTCAATCAAAGAGACTAACCTTATGCTACCAACACTCATGGTTTACGGGTATATCTAAACAAAATTCATGCATATGTATCAAGCATGAATACATCAATCAAAAGCAACCCAAAATAAAGCAGCCTAATCATCCAGTAACAACCCTGCTCTAGGTTCAAAGGAACTAATATCGGACAAGGAAGATATACACACCATGGTATAACATTGCAAGTCAATGTCGTACACTACCAAGACTATATCTAATGGGGAAAATTTTATCATCTTAAATCCAAATGTACTCTCCCAGTATACACTAGTAACGATTGTATCCCATAAGTGTTAAGCAATTAGCTCTACACTTCCTTACATCAGCGGGGTCACATGTCCCAATGCACTTTCTGAGTCATCCAACCGGGTATATACAGTCCATGGTCAAAGTCTTCATGAAATAGGATACATCGATCCTCTATAAACTATCCAAGCCGACAATGGTATATGGCTAAAACAGTCCTTTCCACCTGATCACCAACTATAATCATCAAACCTGTGAACATCAAACATGACACTCACTATGTCACCATCAACGACAACCCAAATAATAAATCATCAAAATAGTTATCCACTAATAGATCATCAAACAACCACATAACATTTACTCTCATAAATCATTAGAAATCAACACATCACAATATCTGATCTCCCAATATCCCTCAACCTCAAATCATTCTCAACAATGATCAAACATGATAACTCTCCAATGACCAATTTTCATCGTATCGGATACCCTAATATCCAAAAGATACGAGTATAAAAACTCTACTGGCTAAGTCCACAGAAATATATAGGTATCATCCATTACCCAGCTAACAATAGCAGAGGCTGATATGTGCCTCCATCTCCTAATAGTAGTAACAGAAGCTTAAACTACTGATGGTATGATATGAAAAATCACCAGAGACTATAATCCTTGATCTCTATTAGGGTCGACCAAGATCAGTGGCTAACCCATCACATGTAATATGGCTACAACAACCAGACAGGTAATAAAGATAAAGTGCTAATAGATGTCCTAACTATCATAAAATAAACATCATACCTATTTGCCGTCTGGAGATGTTCCATCGTTGTCCAGTCCCCAACTTCTGACCTCAAAATTCCGAACGAGAAAATCGCCGGAAATCCATATAATCCAAAACGGAAGTCCGAAACATAACCATAACGAAAATTCTTACAAACCAAAATAGACATCCAAAAATCCAGAACACCAAAAGTAGGTATCCATAACCTGCTCTGATACCAATAAATTGGTATCAGATAAATCTCGAAAATCCAAAATACAAAAATCCAACAAGTATCGCCAAACTTGGCGCTATGATACCAAGTAAATAAATTGGTATCAAGTTATCCCAAACATCAAAAATATGAAAACAAAAGATCGTATACCTGTGCTCTGATACCACTAAATTGTCACGCCCCAGAGGAGTCTCTGTCCGAAGAAATTTCGGCAGCATCTCCCCTGTACAGCGGACAATCTGAAATTTCTACATAACACATATACCTCAGCCACAGGCGGCTGGAATTATAACAATAAATAAAAAGAATCACCACGCAGTTTATATAGATATTCAGCCTCTGGCTGTCACAACCACGCAGTTAATAATAGCAATCACAAACAATAGTACCCTGACTCGAAATCCACACTACTCAACTACACTCGTAAAGCTCAAATCCGACGAACTCACCTCTTCTGCCGTCCAGGTAGGCATGTAGTAGAATAAAATCCAAATCATACCAAAAGTCCATCAAACGGAAGGATTCCATACAATATCCATATGTAAAATCCAAAACAAGACTAAAAACAAAGTCTGATAGAGCAAAGCTAAAATAAAATAATAACTCAAAACTAGCAGAGGACTAGCACTACGTGCTGTGGGGACTAGCGACTGGAACTGCTCCGGACAGCCTTAACCTGAAAATATAACAACAATGGAGGTGGGGTGAGTCCAACACTCAGCAGGTACAACTGATATGCAAAATAAAGTAAATAACAGACAACACTAATCATGCGTCTCCTGTATACGAGAAGAAGAAATGCAACTGAAACAAAAACAGGAGAAAACTGTACTAACCAGGATCAAGGTAAAAAGATAACTGGGTCGTCAGACCGAGAGTGTCATAACCCTGTATGCATGTCAATAATATGCATCCAAATAAATGCAGCAAGTAAATGCAGCAAACACAAACAATAAATGCATCATGCATATGATGCCAATGACATGGTCACCCCTGACGCCAGTCAGCCATCTCACACACAATGGTGAGTCCGAGTGGGTAGGGCTGTGACAACCGTGCACTCTGACATCACTGCCCCTGATGAGTGACCGAGTGGACGGGATGTTGTCGGAGTACATACATACTCCTACCCCAAATCATAAATAGGGGAGCGCAATGCTCTCATCTCCCGGTACACGATGACGGGGAGGACTCTCTGCCGGCTACCACGCTGAGTCACACTACCCATGAGCGGACCAACGGAGCCAAACAAAGTCCAACTGCCTGCCGGCTACAATGCTGCTACACTAAACCAACGGAGCCAAACAGAGCGGAACTGACTGCCGGCTACCACGCTGAGTCACCAGACCAACGGAGCCAAACAGCAGAACTGCCACACACCTGTCTGATATACCACTAACCCATGAGTGGTGGTGTGTACAGATACATGTAACTGGCAATGCCCTCACAATAATGGAGCAGACAATCGCACAGCATGCAATCATGCAAGATGATGCATGACTCTAAACATGGCAATATCATGAATGGCATAGCAAGATCCATACATAAATACAAGGTGTACCACAAGTCAATATATCAGATGGAAGGTACACAAATAGATAGGGTATCAAATAAACCCTAGGTCCTGAACATGATGTATCATATGGTTGGGTCACTACCGAAAGCATGTATGGTCAGATAAATAATAACATGCAGTGCATAATAAATAAACAAACAACATGTAACAGATCATGTAGTGACCAACCGAATCAAATAGATAATACAATCATTGCTATATGTTCAACACTTTATTATGCATATCAAAAGACATAAGTCAAAGTACCCGCCTCCAATAGAAAGGATCGTATCTGGTCCAAACTCGACGTCAAGAGGCTCGTCTCACGTCAAAGTCCTGTGTCATCAATGTATATATACTTTTATTTAGCTAACATTCAAAGGAATAGCTAAATAAAATCTCTAAGGCTAAATTAGGGTAAAACCCTAATCAACCTAACCATCGAGTATAATTCATCTACAACAAAAATGATCATACCTAACTAATATCAAATTTGAAACATGATTATAATTTACCATGTATCAAGAGCGTGTCAACTTAATCCATACACCAAAACCCTTACCTTAATATACAGTTCTTGCTAACACCGCTCACGATTTCCAGCTTCACAGAAAACATCTATACCTGCTGACCACCCAACGAATGCCCCAAATCAAATACCTAGCATGGATCCAATACCTAATTAGTAATCAATTCAATACAGAGATCAGGACTAAGATGGAGCTGCTGTCTACCCAATCAAATACCCAAAATCAACATTTGTTGGTTGAAATACAGTAAGTTCACAGTGGTTCCGAATACATCTGCCCCCCTATACTAATCGGATAGAAAGGTAAACAAGATAAAGATACTCACTGGCTCAGATCTTGGCCACATGGGAGACCGGCAACACTTGGTAGAGGTGAAGAGAGCGACTGCCGGTGCTAGGGCAGAGAGTAACAAAAGTGATCACCGGAGAGATCGAACACTGCTCGGGAAGCAGGCACAACGCTGTATGGGGGTCGGCTGTGGCCCAAATCTCGGGCACGGTGTGGCTCAAGAAGGAGGAGGAGTCGGCCGGAGAACTAGGGCTGAGGAAGGCCGGTGGTAGCGCTGGGTCGGTGGCGACGAAGCAAAACTCGGTGGCGGCACAACCCAATCTAGGGCACGACTGTCGCTGTTCCGGTCCAGAGAGGGCAGTGGCGTCGGCAGGGCTCAGCTAGGGCACGCGGTGGCCGCTGCTAGGGTCGGTGATCTGCGTCGGCTGGCGGCAGAGGAGATGGGTGTCGCGAGGAAGGAAGAAGAGGAAAGTTTCGGCGTAGAGGAAGGCTAAGGCATCAGTGTCGGCATGGCTTTGTGCACTCGGGGAAGAAAGAAAACCGCCGTGTGCGGTTAGGGCTCGGGAGAAGGCTTCGGGGGGGGGGGGGGGGGACAGGAAGAGAGGCGTGGGGGTTTTCGGCGAGGAAGGGAGGAAATAAAGAAAAATGAAAAATGAAAAGGAAATATAAAAAAAATAGACATTTCCTCGCTTAAATGGATATCTAAAACAGGCTTTTCCCGAGCCCTATTTTTATCCCCGTTGACTCGTCCATACGAGCTCCGAAAAATTCCCGAAAAATTTCCAAAAATTTCGAAAAATTCATTTATTAATATTCGCCTATTTTCGGTATTTTACAGAGATGCTGCTAAAATTTCTTCTGACAGGGACCCCCCGGGGCGTGACAATTTAACTCGTAGGCTCTAATCTGGTTGACTTCCTATGGCGGTAAGATGCTTAGTTGGTGGAACTCTACTTCGCCATTTGCCACAAAGTCTGCTTGCTCCTTCTTGGTCCATTGGTATTTTTCTTTGCCTTCAGGTGCTACCAAACCAAATTCTATTATCAAGAGTAAATCAAAATCTGCCTTAAAAATACCACCATTCTTTTCTTCCAGCTCATGAATTCTCCCTCAAATTTTGGTGGGTAGATGCTCGGTCCAACCATCTCGTGTGCTTCGTTCGACGGTTAGTCCTTCTGAAGCGACCTTGCTCTAATACCACTTGTTGGGCCCCTTGTCGACCGGCTAGAGAGGGGGGGGGGGGGGGGGGGGAATAGCTTGCACAATAAGAAATAAAAAATCCTTTCTCGACTTATAGCTTTACCAATATTAACACTTGTATATAACAAATAAAAACTAAATATAGAAAAGAAAAGGCACAACAATATACTTGGTTACAACCGGCAAGGTTGTTCATCCAAGGAAGATGAAAGCCTTCAGGTGGAGAATCCTCTTTACAACAATTAAAGCACTTAGTTACAGAACAAGATTGAAAAGAAGTGAATTACAAGTGTTGTCTTGAACCATTGGGACCAAGACTATATTATAGCCCTGGTCGAGACACCTAGAAGGTTCCAGGCATCTGGGAGAGGATACACTTTTATCCCCGACATAACGAAATGCGACATATAGCGTTCTGGATAAATTCTTACTCCAGGCGCCCGAAAGGGTTCCGGGCACCCGGTGTTCGAGCGTCGCGACAGGTCCAGGTGCCCTAGATAGGTCGAGGCACCCTAGATAGGTCGGGGCGCCCTGGATCGAAAAATAAACCTTTGTTGATTTTTTAGTCCCGGTCTTTTGCTCCGTTTCCGTTCGCCTTGGTCCGGGTCTTCCACTCTGGCTCCGCTCACTTGGGTGATCTCGGCCATCCGGAATAAGGCTCACCAAATTCAACTTCTGTCCTTCTCGAGCAAACTTTCGCTCTCGCTTCTTATCCCTCAGAGACGTTGCATGTCTCCTTCTCATCTGCAAGCGTACTCTTCCGTAGCACCTCATCCCTCAGATGCACCGAGTCCGTCAACTCTTTCCCGTGTCGTCCTTCTCACTAGCTACGTCTTTCGCTCAACTTCTTGTGCTCCTAAGCTCCTTCACACTTAGATATAAGGTTAAACACCAATAGGACCTAACCTGACTGGTTGATCATATCAAAACCACCACGTGGTACCAACACTATGATATTTCAATTTTTAAAAGAGTTTGCTATATTTGACGAAAAGAGAATTTTTAAATTAGCTATAATGTGATAATGAAATACATTAATATAAAACTTGTTGAGAATGCATTACTTGGTACTTCTCATGATATCTATTCACTGCTACAACATGACATAAGATGAGTATATGAGATACAATGTAAGGTTCCATAGTTAAGTTCCCTACAAATTTGCTATTAGTAACTCTTCCAGGTGCATGAAAGCTAGAATCATAACCTAGATCTGCCACCACTCTTGGCTCATTGTATGTGAACAATTTTTCACCCTATCATCGTATCTCACAAAGCAAAACTCAGCATAATGTTCAAACGCACCCCTAAACAAAATGATTACATACTAAATCAAATATTCATAACATCTTTTGATATGTGACATTAGAAATTCTTAGATTACAAGAAGCATAGACAATTTCAATAATATGAGTAATTATTCTACTCTAGTACTTGCATTATCTTCGGACTCAACCAACCTAAGTACTGATTTTGGAGTGTCAATGGAAAATCGTAGTGATAGAGATGGACATATGGAGTAATACCTAATAGAAAAATAAAAATAGAATATTTAAAATATGTAAAATTAAAATATTTATCTAATAGTTAGAAGAAAAAAAACAAGTTACCTATTAGTATTAAATTATCAATTAATCTATCATAATAATCTACACCTACCTAATTAATAGCTCCCATTCCATCTACAAAATAAAAGGAAAAACAAATTATTAGTATTAACCCTAAACCCTAACCCTAACATCACTAGTTGCATTACTTGGAATTATACCTACACTCACAACAAACAAATCAAATCCACTTCACAATATAACTTCAATTTTAGAAAGAAATAAGAAAAATTATACAATTAAATTTTGATATTTTACCTGGAAGTTTTACAAATTCATCCTAGATGCTAGATCCCCAACCACCTTTGAGTGTCTCCCCCTCAACTTGATAAGCAGATGTAGCAGTGCCAAATACAAAACCATCAGGAAAGAAACTACAAGAATTGAGAAGTAAAATGAATGCAAAGAAAAACAATGAGGAAGACTCTCTAAGATTTATTGTGGAGATGAGTGTGTGCACTATGATTAATAAAGAATAGGAAATGAGTCCTATTTATAGGAGTACAACAATGTGTGAGCTAAATGGATGATGTCTAGACCAATTCTTTAGGTGTATATATTTCAAGTCATTGAATTATCATCTAAATCTAAAATATCATGCAACATTTAAGCAGAAAAGATTAATTTGTTCAAGATTTTCATCTATATCTAGAAAATCATATATAAATTCTTAGAGAGTGATAAACAATTTTATATAATTAAAAATAAAATTATAAATTAAAAGTCAAAAGTCACTTAATTTCATTTAATATTGATTTTTTTATTTAATAAGTCAATCTAATATATATATATAGACTTATTAAATAAAAAAATCAATATTAAATGAAATTAAGTGACTTTTGACTTTTAATTTATAATTTTATTTTTAATTATATAAAAAGGATTTAGTAGAAATGAATGGTAGATCAAACAATGAAAAATATATTGATAAATCTACAATAGTGATTGTAACAACTTGATTTATCAAAAAAATTCTAGTTTTACTTTTCATTTTTATTAAAATAAAATTTAGAAATATAGAAAATATAATTTGTATCATTCACTTATTTAAACCATGTGGCACATGGGAATTCCATGATTACTTGGATTCACTTACTATGAAATCATAATAAAAAATGATTCAATATTTCTCACTTAAAGGCTATATTACCTTTAAATCGAAACCTAGAAAAATTTATTAAATGACTTTGACTTGACTAAATTGTATACAATTTTTGATGAGTGATTGTAACCATCTTGAACAATACACATGAAAATATAAATTACACTTAAAATTCATAAGTGAATTGTAACTTAAATAAAAATTCATTCCATCCAAATATAATTTTTAAATGTTGTTACTTTTGAATTGAGATAACTTTGAGATCATGTTAGTAACTAACAATCATCCACCAGAGCCACAACGATGCTAGAATTGATAAAGCAAGACTCATATTTTGAAATGCTCAGTAGTTCTATTTATATAAGCAAGGGTTCTCAAGACAAAAGCAACTGCAATATGCCACTCAACTACACTCATTTAGAACCTACACTTCAGCTGCAACCATTGGATCAATTTTGGTTTTAGCTTTTTTTCCTCCTCTTCCTTCTGCAAGTTTTTTTTCTAGTGAAGCTCCTCCACTGTGCATATGGCAATTGCAATGATTTCTTTATTTATGGCAAGTGCAATGGTTTTTTTTTTATTTCTTCATGTCCAAAAAATAAGGTTGTCTAGACTCAATGACAATTCTTATTATCAAGTGATTTCAACATTGTATGATAATATCGATATTTATTTCATGTAATATGATATAGAACTGTATGATTATATATATATATATATATATATAATATGAATTAAAGAATATAAAAAATGGAAAATCAAAGTCAATGTATGTTACTAATTATTATCGATGTTTCACATAACAATAATGTTAGTTAGTGAAAGTTATTCGGAGTCAAGAAAGGTAAAGTCAAATTTATTTGGGTTATTCCCTCAATTCCAATCGAATGTAACTAAGAAATGTTTTTCTCATTGTTAAGCTTAGCTACAAAAAGTTTGACAATAAAGAAAAACTTGAATTTCTATCTTCTGAGTCATACATTTCTATTGGTTTCTGATAAATACATTTTATAGTCCCTATCTATTTTTTGCACCAATTTTAATTATTAATTTAGTTTTACCAAAATAGCTTGTATGGATAAAATTAAGTAAGATTCAAAAACTATTTCTAGTGACTTCACTTTAGAGTCTATTCCTACTCTAACACCAAAGGAGTTCATAACGACTTGGAAAGGAAGGAAGTGAATCATTCATGACTTGGAGCTAGGAGTCAATATGTTTACGACTTGGTGAGGGTAAATGGTCACATTTATGACCAAATAGAAAATGCATGCAGACCTAGTACTAGGGACTAGCCGAAGTGAGTCATTGTCACTCCTGCCCTGTTATCATTTCTTGGTCAGATGTACCGGTCCTATTCTTTTGAATCTAGCAAATCTTGTCTAGCCATTGGTATTCATAATCAAATAGCCTTTGGTAATACTCTCTCTTGGACCAGTTCTATGTTGGTAATACTAGCAGAGTTCTACAAGGATGCTACTCATATTATTTTGGCTACAATGGTATCATCCACATAGACCTCTATATTCTACCCAATCTACTTTCAGAACACTTTGTTCATAAGCCATTGATAAGTAGCACCTATCTTCTTTAGTCCGAATGATATAACATTATAGCAATAAATGCTCTTGGCATAACATTTAATCCAAATTGTAGATCAAACAATCCAATATATATTGATAAATTTACAATAATGACTGTAACAACTTGATTTATCAAAAATTCTAGTTTTTCTTTTCATTTTTATTAAAATAAAATTTAGAAATACAGAAAATATAATTTGTATCATTCACTTATTTAAACCATGTGGCACATGGGGATTCCATGATTACTTTGATTCACTTATTATGAAATCAAAGATGATTCAATATTTCTCACTTAAAGGTTATATTACCTTTAAATCAAAACCTAGAAAAATTTTTAAAATGACTTTGAATTGACTAAATCATATACAATTTTTGATGAGTGATTGTAACCATCTTGAGCAATACCCATGAAAATATAAACTCCACTTAAAATTCACAAGTGAATTGTAACTTAAGCAAAAATTCTTTCCATCCAAATACAATTTTTAAATGTCAACACTTCTGAATTGAGATAACTTTGAGATCATATTAGTATATATATATAGTTCAAAATGAATTAAAAAATATAAAAAATGAAAAGTCAAAGTCAATGTATCTAACTAATTATTATCGATGTTTCATATAATAATAGTGTTAGATAGTGAAAGTTACTTCAGAGTCAAGAAAGGTAAAGTTAAATATATTTGGGCTATTCGCTCAATTCCAATCGAATGCAACTAAGAAATGTTTTGTTCATTGTTAAGCCTAGCGGCAAAAAGTTTGACAATAAAGAAAAACTTGAATTTATATCTTATGAGTAACACATTTCTATTGGTTTTTGATAAATGCATTTTATAGTCCTTATCTATTTTTTGCGTCAATTTTTATTATTAATTTAGTTTTACCAAAATAGATTGTATGAATAAGATTAAGATTCTAAAACCATTTCTAGTGGCTGACTATTGAACTCTTCTTTTAAAATTATCATTAAAAAATATTATTCTTTTTAAAATTATCCTTGTTAACATATGCTTCCTTAAATAAATATATATTGAAAATATATATATTTAGGTTCTCTTATATATATATATATATATATATATATATATAAATTTTTTCATGCTCATTTTAGCTTTAACATTAATCACAAACTTATATAATTGATCATCCATACAAATCAATTTTGATAGAAACTAGATTGACTTATGAGCCTAATTAAGCTTGTCGTCCATTGAAAATGTAAAATGAATGAGACACAAATAGATGAAGGGAGTTTAACATCTCTTTAAAAGTGCCAAAATGAAACACATTCATATTGAAATGTAATTTTATTTATTTATAGTGCCTTAAAGAACAAAGAGTGATTATTTCATGATAAAAGTAGAAAAGATAAAAAAATAACCTAAGGCTATAAACAATTTATAAGAGAACAAAATTATTAACTCCTTTGGAGAATCTTCTTGAACCAACGAGCCGATTCCTTCGGGAAGCGCTTTTTATTCTTAAAGTCAACATAGACAATACCAAACCTTGATGTGTATCCTAGTCTCCATTCAAAGTTATCAAGAAGAGACCATGCAAAGTACCCAATCACTGAAGCACCATCATCTATAGCTCTCTTTAATTCAGTAATGTAGTTATGATAAAAATGTCTCCTTTGAGTATCTTGTAAGCCTTTTGGAAGTGTGACATTGCCCGGTTGATCCATGCCTATAATTTTAATCAATGAATTATATGGTTAGAGAATAAATCTAAATTCTTAAATAGAAGATGCATTAAACAAGTGATAAATATTTACCATTTTCAGATAGAAAGACAATTGGATTGCCATAGTTTTCCTTAACATATGTCACTGCCTTATACAATCCCCACGGAACTATGTAGAGCCAATCGGAATGAGCCTAATGATATATAAACAATTGTATTCGATTAATTATAGGCTTACATTTAGTTTTAAAAACAAATATCTATAATATAATCAAAAAAGTTATAAGAAGGTTATTTCTTACCCTTGGTCCAATTGGTACCCCATTTCGATCATCTGAATTTATTAATAGAACAATATTATTAGCATATCATTTTATTAAGTTTAACATTATCAAAAATAAATATTGTATATATCTTACATTTAAATTCAACGAGCCAATCATCTTGATAACTAATAGGTTTAGGATTTGTTGTACTATTATCCTTAACATAATAAGTTGTGTATTGATTAATTCCCAAATAGTCGTATGAACCTCTAACTAGCTCCACTTCATCATTAGTAAATTTTGGCAATCTTTCTTTAACAATGTCTTGAATGGATTGAGGATAGTATCCATATGTCAGAGGGTGAATGAACCTAAGAAAAGTAAACAAAATTATGTTACATTGAAAAGGTTAATCATAGTTAGATATTGAAACCAAAAATGTACAATTACTTACCATCCCACGTGAAAATCTTTAGCTCTCTGAGCAGCTTCTTTATCCTTGTCAGAGTAAGTGTGAGGCTCGTACCAAACAAAATCTAGAAGAATTCCAATTTTTCCTTGTTGCTCTTTCTGAATAAGAAAAGAAAATGATTTTAGTATTATGTATATTTATAGACTTACAATTTTAAAATGAGTTTGTTATATTTGATAGCAAGAGATTTTAAGAATTAGCTAAGAATGAATTTACTATTAATACACAAACTTTGTTAAAGACATATTACTTGATACTTCTCACGATATCTATTAACTGCTGCTGCATGAGATAAGATGAGATTATGAGCCACAATGTAAGGCTCCGTAGATGAGTTTCCTCCAAATTGACTACCAGTAGCTCTTCCAGGGGCTTGAGCACCAGTATCAAAACCTAGAGCTGCCACCACTCTTGGCTCATTGAATGTGAACCAATTTTTCACTCTATCACCGTATCTCTTAAAGCAAAAGTCAGCATAATCCGCAAATGCATCCCTAAACAAATTGATTATAAATTAAATCAAATATTTATAACATCTTTTAATAAGTTAGATTAGAAATTCTTAAATATGCCGTAAGCATAATTAATTTCAACAATATAAGTAATTATTCTATTTTACTACTTACACTATCTTCGGACTCAACCAACCCAAATATTCATTTTGGAGTGCTAATGGAAGATCGTAGTGATAGAGATTGACATATGGAATAATACCTAATGTGAAGATAGAAAGGTTAAAATATATGAAAACATGCCAAACTTATTTGTTTAACAGTCAGATAGAAATAAATTACCTTTGAGTATTAAATTGTCAATTAGCCTATCATAATAGTCAACACCTTCCCAATTAATGGCTCCAGTTCCATCTACAAGACAAAAGAAATAACAAATTATTAGTATTTAGAAATGGTAAGATGGTGTATATAATATTATGAAAAAGATTCATAGCTTCAATTACTTGGGAAAATTCTACTCCAAGAGATCGAGAATCTATAAGCATCAAAATTGTGCTCCTTCATAATGTCAATATCTTCCTACAAGACGAAACTCAAATTTTAATATATTTAAGAAAAAGATTAAATCCAATTTAATTTCATTTTAATTGTCTCCAAATATCAACAATGAGAATATCAAAAATTTGTTTGTTTGAACTTAATTATCAACATAAAGTTACATTAGATAAGATCTTTTTAAATTATTAAAAATAAAATCTTGAACCAATGGAGTAATGATTTGAAAATAAAATTTAATATTTGATTCTTCATAAAAATTATAGATTTTTTTGCTTTTTGTTATTAAATTTAAAATTATTAAATAGTCAATGATAACAAAAGAAAATATACATTTGACCTTATAATGATGATACTCATCATCTGTTACATCACCCGTTGCGTTATTTGGAATGAGACCTACATCACAATAAATAAAGCAAATTCAAATTTACTCCATTATATAACTTTAATTCGAAAAAGACATATGTAAAACTATAAAATTTAAATGTTTAGTACGTTACCTGGAATTTTTACAAATGCATCCCAAATGCTAGGTCCTCGACCACCCTTGAGTGCCTCTCCCTCAACTTGATAAGCAGATGCAGCGGTGCCAAATACAAAGCCATGAGGGAAGGCATCACGACTTAGCTTGTGTACTTGTGAAACTAGTTTCGCATTGTTTGTTTTATAACCATATACGCATTCGGCTACGAGAAGTAAAATAAATAAAAAGAAAAATGTGGAGGAGGACCCTTTAAGGTTCATTGTGGAAGAGATGGAGATGCACTATGATTAGTGAAGAAAATAAAAATCAAGTGATACCTATATATAGGGGTACAATTACTAGATAAACATGGTAAGAGTTAAATGGATGAGTATAAAAGAAAGCTTGGACCAATTCTTAAGGATAAAAATTTCAAGCTAATGATAAAAATTCAAGAATTCAATGAATTGATTTTCAATTTAAAATATCTCTTTAATTTTCTTGAGACTAACTTTTATATCATTTATTTGGAATTTTAAAATCAACAAATATTACTCTCTATTTTCTAGCATATATCACATTTTGAAAAAAGAAAAATACTATTTTCTAGCATTATTGAAACCCTTATTGCACGGAGTCCTCTTACCATCGCATTGTGTCTCAGGATAGAAAATAATAATAATAATAATAATAATAATAATAATAATTTGATCTAAATAATAGGTTATTTTACCTAATATACTAAATATATAAATATATCTATAGTAAAATTATTTTAAAAAATGTTTCTAATTATCTATATCATCAAAAGGCATCGTCTTTTTAAAAATTATTAAAATAATATTCTAAACATAATTTGATATAAAAAATATCTCAACATACTCGATTTTAAAATAGCTTTAACTTAAATTGTACTAATTAAACTACTCTAAAATGGTATTGTTCATACCTTTAAAATAATATATCTTTATCTTAAAGCAGTTTTGTTCAAGATGATGCAGTTTTAATTAAAAGTATTCTAAAATGGTACAATTCAAGCAAAATTATTCTAAAGTGATGTAATTTTGTTCGAATTTGCTTTAAATGGAAACGCAGATATATTTTAAGTAGCGGGATGAGCATGGGTACTATTTTGATAATTTTTGTTTTAAAAAATAATATTATAAATAATTAATTAAGGATATTCTTTTATTTTTATGAATATATATTATATCAAAAACCTTCAAAATCATAAAAAATTTCATCCTGTCAATTCATGGAACTACAATTGTTTATACAAGCTCAAACTAAATAATATGAAAGTAACTACTCTAATCGAGGTTGTTGCGCCAATATTTTGTTGGCGTTGTTATGTTTATTGAAGATGAGAATATTATGTTTATGGAAGCAGAGATTAGGAGGGAAAAAACTATTTCTGTTTACATTTTCTTTTTCAATTTCTAAAGCATAAGAGAAGAGAAAATAATATTTTAATTTTTGTTATGGCAAATGACCAAAAAGCACACTTAAAGTTGTGGTGTTCTAAAAAAAGCACATCTAACTTTCATATTTCTTAAAAGATGCATTTTTTTTATCTTAACTCTCTCATCAATCACTTTGGTACCGTATTCAAAGAACATACTTATAGTAATTGAACAAAGAGCATACTTATGGTTGTGGAATTATCAAAAGGTACATCTAACTTTTAAATTTCTCAAATGATGCACTTGTTTTCAATTTTACCCCTTTCATCAACCACTATGATATTGTATAAAGAACAAATGAAAAAGGCCACGAGAATAAAGTATGTAGTGTTGGGTTCTTCGGATCGCGAAAACCGCTTTTCGCGTCGCGGAAACCCTGAATCACCCAAGGCCAACGGATCCGTGCAAGGAAAACCAAACGAAAATTACGAGTACGAGTTTCAAAATATCTAGATCTACTCCTAGATCTATGTGTTAAGAATATACCTTGAAGCGTGCCCTTTTCGCGTTCCCGCTCGTTCAAGGAGTTGCCGGATCTCTAGACCGTCAAGCGTCGGTCCTCTAGAAGTATCCACACGGACACGTAGGTGGAGAAAAACTCACACAAAGGTGTGCTAGCACCTTGGTGAGATTCGGCCAAGCAAGAAGGAGAGGGAGAGGAAGAGCTTCAAGAGGAAGAAGAAGAAGATACACCACTTGAATGGAAAAATGAAAATCCCTTTCAAACCCAAAGTGGCCGGCCACTCTCAATGGTGAAAACTCCCAAATTAATTGCATTAATTGCAATTAATATGAAGCCATTAAAGAGAATGACTTTGTAACTTTCATGAGGTGGCACCCATAATGATGTGGAGTATCATCATTGGCCACCTAATGACAACTCACCAATGAGGTGGCAAAAGGTCAAGTCAAAATTAACCTTTGGTCTTCCTTCTTAAGTCAAGTCAAACTTGACCCAATCTTTTCCATGGTTGATCTAATCTAACCATTTGATTCAAGCCAACTTAATATAATGAATCTAATTCATTTAATTAAATTGATTCAATGAGTCAAAATCTAAATTAGACTCATCGAACACATGAATCAACTTGAGTCGAACTCAAGTTAGCCCAATTAGGATTACTCTTAATCCAATTTGATTCATCAAATGAATCTAATCCTCTTGGTTCATCATATGAACCTAATCTCCATCTAATTGTCCTAAGTGTGTGACCCTATAGGTTCTTGTAACGTTGGCAATGTCCTAAACCCATTTAGGAGCATAAGTAATGAGCGGTATCTAGCAACACATCATTACTACCCAAGTTACAAGAATGTCGAGATCCGACATCACCTTGTGACTACTAATTGTGACTCCTCACAATATGTAACATTGTCCTTCTATCCTAGACATCTAGATTGATCAATGTGAGGCATGGACCGTGTTATCCTCTAATCAATCTAAATCTTGAACTCCAAGTAGACTCACTCAATCAAATGAGCTCAACATCTCATGTTGACTCATTTGGGCATGGCCATGCACTTCGTGGTCTAACTCTATCAAGAATATTGATGTCGCTCCCGTCATATGGGAAGGATAGATCCCATCTACATCACTCACATCCCTCTGCATAATTTGTTACATACCCAGTAATCGCCTTTATAGTCCACCCTGTTACGCGTGACGTTTGACGAAACCAAAGTACATAACTCCTTATGTAGGGATCCATGGTGACTTCAGGTCAAAGGACTAATAGTCATACTAATAGCCACATGAAAAAGTATATGACACTCATATAACGATCCATGATACTTTCTCATGACGGGTCATTCAGTATACATTCTCTAATGCATACTCATGTGTCAGCTTGATATCTCTATATCCATGACTTGTGAGATCAAGTCATCGAGCTGACCTACATGCTAGTCTTATTGTATTAACATTGTCCCTGAATGTTAATACTCGACTAGAATTGATTTAGAGTAGTGTTCCCTATATCATCTCACTATCGATTCAACTAATCGATTGATATAGGTATGAACCTTCTACTCAAGGACGCTATTATACTTAGTCTATTTGACACTAATAAAAATAAGTATAATAACCAAACACATGCCTTTATTAATATACAAGAATATGATACAATGAGTCCATACAATCATCAAATGATTGGCTCTAGGGCTCTAACTAACATGTAGACTTAGAAAGTCTATATATGGTCTAAAGCAAGTGTCAAGACAAAGGAACATAAGATTTAATGAAGTCATTTTATCATTATGTTTTCAAAATGTTCAATGAGGATCATTGTATTTACATAAGAAAGAAAAAAAGAAAAGTTTATCATTTTATCATTATATGTTGATGATATACTAATAGTTGGAAGTAACATAAAATTTGTGATTGAAGTCAAATCATGGCTTTCATCACAATTTGATATAAAAGATATGAAAGAAGTTGTATAATAGAGGTCAATCAAAAAGACTTTTGGGTTTATCTCAAGAGACTTGTATCACTAAGATTCTACAACACTTTAATATGTCAGATTGTAATATTGAACAAATTCTTATAATAAAAGGTAATGTTCTGAGAAAAAAATATATATCTTAAGACTCTTGAGGAAATAGTCAAGATGTAGAAAAAAATCATATGTCAGTGTCACTGTTAGTTTGATATACATTATGTTGTGTATACATCCTGATATCAGCTATGTTATTTGCTTAGTTAGCCGTTTCCAGTCAAACTTAGGATGGAGACACTGAAAAGTGGTGAAGAGGATATTCATATATTTCAAAGGGATAACAAATTATTATTTATGTTTCCAATGATCTAATATGAGTTTGAAAGGTTACATACATGTAGATTGAGCAGTGGACCTTGATGACAGAAAATCCACATATGACTATACTTTCTTGCTAAATGATGGCATCATCAAATGGAATAGTAAGAAACCAGCTTATGTAGTGATGCTGACAATGGAAGCTGAGTATGAGGCTTGTTTAATGGTTGTGCAAGAAGATTTCTGGTTAAGAAGGTTCCTAAATCACTCAATCGATAAAGCCCTAGTTGCGACTAGGTAGGAAAGTCATAACAGATCGTGAAAGTCAGGCAAGAAGTCTAAGTGTGTGGAGGACCTGACACCTGGTAGTTGGAGCTGATAGGTCTGGAGGACCTAATATCGAGAGGAAGCCCAGGTGAATCGATCTTATGCTAAGCCGAAGTCCAAGTATGTCTGGAGGACCCAATATTTGGTAGGTAGATTGAGGTAAACAACTAGAGAGGAGCACTAGGGAGGTCATGTCTGGGGAAAGGACAAACCCTAGGTCGCTGATCCAACTGAAGAACTCAAGATGTTTCCAAGTTGAGATCAATACAAATTTTACTGTCTATTATTATTACTCGTTCATCATATCTCTATGCTAACTTTGTGTTGTAGGGATATCTTTTATATACTGTGCATCTGACTCTGTTTTATAGATTTTGAAGGATTAGTTAACCCAATAGAAGGTTCAATCGACCGAACCAAGCTGACATGACATAGAGTTTAGATCAAGCAAAGCACATTTTGTACTCAAGGCGGATCGGTCAAATGAACACAAGGATCGATTGGCTGAACCTATTTTGGTAAACAACCTGGAAGATCAAATCTCGGCAAACTTGAAATTCAGGCTGATTGACTGACTAAACCCAAGGATTAGTCGACCGAACAATTAAAAGCATTAATGACGAAAAAGATCAAATCTCTACAAAGATGGAAATTGGGATGATCAGTCGACTAAACTCATGGATCGATTGACCAAATAATAAATGCTAATAATGAGGCAATGATCAAATCTCGACGAAGAAGAGAAGCTGGTGGATCAGTCGATCAATAAGGAGATTGGTCGACCAAAAGGATTAGTCGACCAAACATATTTTTCGTCGACTGAACGAAGCTTATAAAAAGACTGAACATCTTTTCATCTTTTTGTGATGTTTGGCTGTATTGGTTAAAATTTATTTACTACTTTAGATGTCTCTTATATTCCGTTTATGGATTATATGAAAGGAGATAAATCACAGGTGGCTACTAGATCGAGTAGTGACTAGTGCATAGGAGAGGGCAGGAACACGACTACTAGCCAGAAATTGACCCCCTAAACCTCATGATAGTAACACTCCTTGCACTAGCCAACTGCCCGTTCCAAAGGGACACATCTTCCAAAAAAATAAAACCCATCGTGACAATAGTTTTGGCTTATTGTATATAAAGTAAACCAATGGGAGAGAGAGGGTTAAAAAATAGAATATGCTTTTGTTTTTTAATATAAGTATCCAACTTTTCCAACTGATTAATTTTATTGGTGACTAATTTGACCCTATAAAATTTTTTTACTAGCCATCAAGATAAATTTAGAAAGCACAGATGGTCCTGACGAAAGACCCAGCATCACAAATAGTTCAAACCATGGACATTATGTCTTATACAAAATTTAAACTCCTATTGCACAAAGGCATCTTACCATCACACTGTATCTTAATAATAATAATAATAATAATAATAATAATAATAATAATAATAATAATAATAATAATAATAATATCATCATCATCATCATGATCATCATCTCTCGCCTATTTATTTCTTGCCCAGAGCGGAGCTTGTCTGCCCTTCCTTCTGCCAATTCAACGCTTACATTGCTCCAGCACAGGATGCCACTTATCCACTGGGTGATTCTCCAGCTCCTGCCCCCCATGCGGCTCCTCGTGGGAGAACCTTTCCGATTTCTACTTTTGTCGCCGCCGAGGAGGCCTTGCCAATTTTTGGCCACCTTCAATTTATCGTCCGCCTAGGCCATAGCTTCTCCACCGGTCGCCCCTTCACCTACTAGCTAGGTACTAATGAGGGTCATTTAAAAGATGCCTAGGAGGATGCAGGAAACCAACTCAACAAGCTTAATCCTATAAGAGTTGGCTGACCAATACTCATATGAAACCAAGGTAATATAATTTTATTTAGTGTTTCTCATACCGGATGTTACTAACACTATTTGTCCTCCAGCATTGGGTGATCGGGATGAGCCTTATACAACAATTGTCCATCCTAGCTTAGGAAAATGAATCCCTAAGGCAGCATATTTTTGAGGCTGACAACATACCCTCTCGCGATTTACTGAGCGGGTTAGAGTCCTAGCTCCACAAAGCTCAGAAGTTGGCGAAAGATGAGCTTGAGAAAATATCACAATTAAAGACCACCCTTGAAACTTCTGAAGGCCAACTTTGATCAGACACACCTCTCTAAGCAAAGGTACAAGTCGATTTGGATGGGAAATCTATAGAGGTTGAATGCCTTTCTATTGAGCTAAAGGAGTTGAAAATGACATACACTGAGCTATCCACCAAAGAATCTACATTGGCAGCTCAAAACGTTGAGTGGGATTCCCTATGCTCGGACCTATCAATAGCCCAGACCACATTGTCTACCAAGGAATATGAATTGATAGTCTTCTAAGCAGAGTTGCAGGCTTACCAGGTGGGGGAGGATGAGAGATTTGAAATAAAGAAAAAGGCCCTCCTTCAATCACGCGAATTCAACACACTCATCACCAACTCCATCAATAAAGCTCTTAATCTTGGGGTGGATGGTGCTATGGAACAGCTAAGGGAGGGTGGCTCTCTGGCTTCCGAACCCCCCACTCATTTTCTTAACTGCAAGAAACTACTTCAGAATCACCCGCCCGGACTATTTCCCAATTTGTTGTAATTTTGCCTTGTATTCTTTTCTCCTTTTAGTTAATGAACCTAAACATAATGTTTGTATTTTCCATATGCATAGTGAAGTTTCTATTGCATTTATCTTCTGTCTTGACTCTATGTTTGGTTGTTTAATAGTTATTGCCTTTTCTTTGAGTGTATATAATTAAGGATAGCATACAACCGTCCGGGTCAATGTTTAGAGGTAATAAATTAAGGACCATGCAAATCTGTCTGAGACAAAACCTTGATAGGATATAATGAGGCGAGGTCTACTTGGGAAGGTGCAACATATTTTTAGAGATCATTCGGAGTCAAGTTCACCCAAACTCTAAAGTCAGACAACCTATTACAGATAATGCTTATTTAGTTAAGGGTGATAATATTTGAGATTAGTTGGTATTAAATTTGTCCAATATTAACTTCGTTAGGAGTTAAAACTAGTCTAGGATGAACCCGGTCGACCTTTCGATCATTGTCCTAATTACTGTCCACTTGGCCAAGCCTTTACTGTCAGTACCTCGAGGTAGTTTTGATATGGTCAACCAAATTAGAGTTAGATCCTGTTGTGTTTTGATGCCTTGTGTCTGAATATATAGGAACTTAGGAGAATAGGAAGTCGAGCGAAAAACGCAGCTATGAGAAGGATGACACGGGAGAGAGTCGATGGGTTCGATGCGTTCGAGGGACGAGGTGCTGTCGAAAAGTACGTTGGTGGACAAAAAGGAGGCGCGCAACATTTTTGAGAGACGAGAAGTCAGAGTGGAAGACTGCTCGAGATGACCCTATTTTAGAGGCCAAAATCACCTAAACTAGAAGAACTGGAGCAAGAGTCCGCACCAAATGTCAACTGAGAAGTAGACTTCGGTTCGGGTGCCTACACCAAGTATAGGTGCCCGGATAGTTCGGATGCTCGGACCTGGTCTGGGTGCCCGGACCTGGTCTGGGTGCCCCCGAGGCGCCTCTCCCAGCGGGTGCTATAATTGCAATGGTCCGGGTGCCTGGAGCCCTTTCAGACTCCCAAAACTGAAAGTTTATCAAAACTCAATGTGTCGCGATCTAATGTAACCTGGATAAAATTTTATCCATGTCCAGACGCTTGGAACTCTTCCAGGAGCCTTGATCAGAGCTATAAATACAACCCTGATCCCAGTAGTTCACAATCACTTGTACACGAGTTTCTTTAAGTGTTCTGCTACTTTGTGTGCTTCCAATGCTTGTAAGAGGCTTCTCCGCCTATAACGAAAGGAGAATTTGATTAATGCTTTAAAGTCTTGGATTAACAACGTTTCCAGTTATAACCAAATAAAATTGGTAGCCTCTTTCCTTTTATTAGTTTGTCAATTTTTTTTATACAAGTGTGTTATTATTTCAAAAGATTGAGAAAGGTTTTATTTTCTTTTTAAAGGTAAATTCACCTTCTCTTGCCAACCACATGGGTCTTATCAAGTGGTATCAGAGCCAGGCTCGCTTTAGAAGGACTAGACGCCATCCGAAGCAAAAGATATGGTCGATTCCAGTATCTACTCGCGAAATTTGAGGAAGACTTCGCAACATGAAAGAAGCGCATGGAGGTATTCTTTAAGACTGACTTCGAAATTCTTTTATTTTTAAAATATGATTTTGTAGCACCTATGGATTAGCATGAAGCCGAGAAAGAAGAGTACACATGGACGAAAAAGGAGCAAGCTGACTTCGTGGCTAATGGAAGAGCAGAGTTCCATCTGCTTAGCATTCTTCCGCCCCAGGAGGTTAGCCATATTGGAAGCTACTACTCCACTAAAGATCTAAGGGGAAATTTCCTGGAGCTCCACGAAGGTAATTCGGAAGCCAAACTGGCAAAGAGGGACATCCACCAAAGACAACTGATGAATCTCCGGATGAACAAGGGAGAGAAGGTAGCCTAACTCCATGCAAGGATCGAAGACCTGATCACCCAGCTCAACAACCTCGGAGAAAAGGTAACAAATTGTGACTCCTTAAGGTATGCACTTACCTCTTTTTTGAGAACTCAAGAGTGGTCAGCCTTAGTAGATGCTTACTACACTCTAAGGACCTTGAGGTATGCACTTTTGAAAACTTCTTCTCAACTTTCAAACTTCATGAGTCTCACTGTACAGATTCTTAGAAAATAGAAAAATCAAATAATATTGCTCTAAAAGCCAAGAAGGATGAATTAGATGCCGACACCTCCTTCGATGATGATGAAACATCATATATAGTAAAGAAATTCAATAAATTTTTTAAAACTAATTGGTTTAATCAAGTGCATACAAAGAAAAGAAGAGCAAGGAAGGTAAGATGCTATAATTACAATGAAGAGAGGTACATCAAGGATGACTGCCCAAAGCTGAAGAAGAAGGACAACAAGCAAGGACCAACCACAACAAAGCACAAAACCCTAAAGGCAACGTGGGACGAGTCGTCATCAGAATCAGATCTGGAGGAGTATGCTGGACTTGCACCGATGGAAAGTCATCAGGAGGAGAGCATGAATGAAAGGGGAGGCTCCTCAGAGGAAAGTTGCAGCGTGGAGGAAGAAACAAATTTCAGAACAGATCTAGTTAGCTAGGTATGTTGACTACCCCTTGACCAATTGTATTTGTTGGTACCCCAAGGTTATTTTGATGTGATTAAACAAGTTAAGTTAGGTCTTGTTATGATTTGATCCTTGTGTCTAAGTGTGCAGACGCTTAGGAGCACAATAAGTCGAGCAGAAGATGCGGCTAGCGAGAAGGACGACTCGGGAGAGAACCAACAAGCTCGGTGCGTCTGAGGGACGAGGTGCCATGGAAGAGTACATCGGTAGACGAGAAGAATGTACACGACGTTCGAGGGATGAGAAGACGGGGAGGAAGGCTGCTCGAGGAGGTCAGAATTTGGGTTTAGGTGAGTCCTATTCCGTTGGCCGAAATCACCCAGGCGATCGGAGCAGCGGAAAAGCTAGAGTGGAGCTATGGAGCTGCTAGAGGCGCCTTCAATAGGAGTTGAAGGCGCCTCTGTAACCTTCAGGTAGAAGGTGCCTTCAATGGCTGAAGGCACCTTCAACCAGCCATGGAAGGCGCCTTCTGTAGGACCGTTGCAGCCAACTAGAAGGGGGTTGTTGGATAGTCCTGTAAAATAAAAAACAAAACAACCCTTCTCAAACTCTTAAAGCTAACACTTGCATAAATAAAGCAGAGCAAATAAATAAAGCATTAAAAAGATGAGACATAAAAGGTTTACTTGGTAACAACCGATGTGGTTGTTAATCCAAGGAAGATTAAGCTCACTTAAAAACTCCTTCTGGCGGAGAAGCCTCGTACAATGTTGAAGTGCAGAAAACAGAAGCTCAACTCTAGACTAAAGCTTACAAGCGTTGGAATTACAATTCAGAGTTTGTAAGAAAAGCTTCTGGACCAAGGCTATATTTATAACCTTGGTCGGGGCACCTGGAAGGGTTCCGGGTGCCCTGGAGGGCTCCGGGCGCCTCGGACTGCTCCGGGCGCCCCGGAGCCCAAAGTCAACAGATGTTGACTTTTTCGTCTGGGACCTCTTCTCTGGTTCAATCCCGCCTCGATCCAGTTCTTCTCCTCCGGATCCGCTCGCTTGGGTGATCTCTGCCATCCGGAAAAGGGCTCACCCGAACCCAAGTTCCGGTCTTCTCGAGCGGGCTTCCCTCCGGCTTCTTGTCCCTCGAAATCGCCGCGTGTTTCCTTCTCATCCGCCGGCGCACTCATCCGCAGTCTTTGTCCCTCGGACGCACCGCCGTCCTTCTCGCTAGCTGCGTCTCTTGCTCCCCGAGAAATCTTCCGCTCTGGCTTTCGTCCCTCAGAACTACCGCACGCTTCCTTCTTGTCCGCCGGTGTACTCTTCCACAACACCTCGTCCCTCGGACTGCCGTCCTTCTCGCTAGCTGCGTCTTCCGCTTGAGTACCTGTGCTCCTAAGCTCCTGCACGCTTAGACAACAAGGTTAGAAACAACGCTCCCTTAGACTTATACTTTCCCTTCTCCCCCTTTGATCACAATAAAAATGGGGTTTAAAAAAAACAATCTAAGGGTTTGACACTTAGAAAAATTATAGAAATCTATTTCAATAATTTTCCGAGAAAACATATTTCCAAGTTAAGGAAAAAAATTTCTAAGTCAAAGAATAACTTTTGAAAAATTTCTAAGTTTTCACCATAAAAAATCTTTCTAAGCCCAGAAATTTATGCAAGAAAATTTAAGAAAATTGATAACATTAAAAAAATATCTATGCATTTATTTATTTATTTTATTCTAATACTTATATCAGAAAGTTTTAAATTTCCATTTCAATTTATTACAATTTCTCAAATTTGAAGTAAGAAAATTTGAACATGCGAAGAATTGTATCATGTTAATATCTATTAATAGTTTGTTGAGATACTTTAATCGACAGACTATTTCTTTCAGCTTTAAAGCAATAAATATTAAACATGCAAGAAATTGTATTGACAAAATAATTGATAAAAATTCGTTTGACAATTTTTCTAATTTGCAAGATTCATTCGACAAAATATTTTGTAACTTGTAAAAATCTTTTGTCAAATCATTTTGCGATTCAAAAAACTCTTTCAATGAGATAATTTGTAATTCGGAAAAATTTTTAGATCCGGAAATTTTTTTTGAAAAAATACTTTGTGATTCGCAAGAATCTTTCGTCAAAGCATTTTGTAATTCGAAAAATTCTTTTGATGATTCAATTTTTGATTCACAAAAATCTTCAGGTAATTTGATTAATTGAACCAGTTGTTCAGAGGGTAGAGGCCATACCTTACTTACCTCGTCGGCCGTTGGTTCTCCCCCTTCATTGATGCTCACCTGGGATGAGCTTTCTGTGTCCTCGGGATGGAGATCGACTATCTTGGCATTTTCCTCATTCTTGGACTGTTCTGGCGTTGAATCGGTGTTGGATTCAATTTTGACTTGTTCTTCGTAGAGTTTTAATAATTTTTCCCAAAGTTCTTTTGCGTTTTTATACTCTCCGACTCTGTCGAAATCTTTAGTTGGTATTGCTCTTAGAATGTAAAATGTTGCCCGACCGTTTGCCATTGACTCGTCACGTTGCTTCTTGTTCCAAATGCGTAAATCGAGTACTTAACCATTCACGTTCTTCGGTTCCTCATAACCAGATTTCATTATTAGAAAAATACCAATATCTGAGTTTAGATATACCTCCATTTTTTGTTTCTAGACAGAAAACTCCCCCTCGAATGCTGGTGGGTAGTCGCTAGCTTCGGCCATTGTTTTGTTGCTTCAGACGTCGGTTAGTCCTTCTGAGGTGTCTCGGCTCTGATACCACTTGTAAGACCGTTGCGGCCAGCTAGAAGGGGGTTGTTGGATAGTCCTGTAAAATAAAAAATAAAACAACCTTTCTCGAACTCTTTAAGCTAACACTTGCATAAATAAAGCAGAGCAAATAGATAAAGCATTAAAAAGACGAGACACAAAAGGTTTACTTGGTTACAACCGATGTGGTTGTTAATCCAAGGAAGATTAAGCTCACTTAAAAACTCCTTCTGGCGGAGAAGCCTTGTACAGTGTTGAAGTGTAGAAAACAGAAGCTCAACTCTAGACTAAAGCTTACAAGTGTTGGAATTACAATTCAGAGTTCGTAAGAAAAGCTTCTGGACCAAGGCTATATTTATAGCCTTGGTTGGGGCGCCTGGAAGGGTTCCGGGCGCCCTGGGGGGGATAAAACTTTATCCCCCAACGTCCAGATCGAGATTGACTCAATCTGGTCAAACTTCACGATCCGGGCGCTCGAAGGGGTTCCGGGCGCCCCGGATTGCTCCGGGCGCCCCCAGAGCCCAAAGTCAACAGACGTTGACTTTTTCGTTCGAGACCTCTTCTCTGATTCAGTCCCGCCACGATCCGGTTCTTCTTCTCCGGATCCGCTCGCTTGGGTGATCTCTGCCATCCAGAAAAGGGCTCATCCGAACCCAAGTTCCGGTCTTCTCGAGCGGGCTTCCCTTCGGCTTCTCGTCCCTCGAAATCGCCGCGTGTTTCCTTCTCGTCTGCCGGCATACTCATCCGCAGTCTTCGTCCCTCGGATGCACTGCCTGCCATCCTTCTCGCTAGCTGTGTCTCTTGCTCCCCGAGCAATCTTCCGCTCCGTCTTTCGTCCCTTAGAACCACCGCACGCTTCCTTCTCGTCCGTCGGTGTACTCTTCCGCAGCACCTCGTCCCTCGGACTGCCGTCCTTCTCGCTAGCTGCATCTTCCACTCGAGTGCCTGTGCTCCTAAGCTCCTGCACACTTAGACACACGGTTAGAAACAACGCAGGACCTAACTTAACTTGTTGATCATACCAAAACAACCTTGAGGTTCCAACACCTTCAACCAAGCAATTCTGGCCGTTGTGGAAAAGGATAAAGTTTTATCCTTTGCCTCACTGGAGGCGCCTTCCAGCCCTATGGAAGGCACCTTTAGCCTGAGGATAAGTTTTTCCAGGGGCTATAAAAGGACCCCTAGACTTAGGAAAGTAGTAACAACTTTTGTATTTATTTCCTAGCAATAGTCTCATCTAGTAATGAGTGTAAGAGGCTTCTCCACCTTCACCGAAGGAGACTTTTTAAGAGCTTTCATTTGGCTTAGATTAACAACCACCTAGGTTGTAACCAAGTAAATTCTGGTGCCTCTTTCTTTAGTTTCTTATTGTTTAATTTTATTTTCTATTGCTGCTGATATGAGTAAGGTTTTATAGGTCCCTGGTAAGAAGAAAAAAGGGGGGTAAGGAAACTAAGAAGAGAGGCCAATATCGGCCGGGACATACCTCCCAGGCAGAGTTAGGACTATATCGGCCGGGACATACCTCCTAGGCAGAGTTAGGTCTATATCGGCAGGGACATACCTCCTAGGCAGAGTTAGGTCTATATCGACCGGGACCTACCTCGCAAGAAGAGTTAGGTTTATATTGATAAAAACACACTTCCCGAGAGAAAAATATTTGCATGAATTAAAAGGAGGTAGGATAATATCGGCCGGTACATACCTCCAAGGCGAAGTTAGGCTAATATTGACCGAGTCATACCTCCCAGGCAGAGTTAGGTTATATCGACCGGAACATACTGCCTAGTCAGAGTTAAAATAATATCGACCAGGACATACCTCTCAGACGGGGTTGGGTCTATATTGGCCGGGACACACCTCCCAGGCGAAGTTGGGATAATATCTGTCGGGACATATCTCCCAGGTAAAGTAGGCTAATATTGGTCGGGACATACCTTCATGATGAAGGTAAGGTAATATCGGTCGGGACGTAACTTCAGGAAGGAGGTAGGGTAATATCGGTCGGGATATACCCCGATAGGAGAGCTAGTACGGGACAGTCGATCAATACCTTGGAAAGATACTGAATATTAACATGAAAAGAGGTGTAAATAGAAGACGTATGAGGAGGGATCATAGATGAATATTTCAAATAAGATAATTAATGAAGATATCTGTAATATGTAAATACATAACAGGTGTTATATTTTGGCGGGAAATATGCTTCCAGAATATTTTTCAGGTACTAAACGACAAAGAAGGTACATCTGGGGTACGAAAAAGATTCCTTAAAAATCATCTACCACAAGTACGCAGGTGACGTCATCTCATAACGAACTGTAACTAACCGGGGTCCACTTCATGACTACGGAGGTTATATGAAGTGGTATAAAAAGGGGAATCCGCTCCGTTGGCCGGGTAAGTGGAGGAGTTCACATCATTGCACACATTCATAACCCTAATTTCCAGCTACTGTTCATCGTCTTCCTCTATTTTCCACACTAAGAGAGATCATTGACTTAAACGTCGGAGGGCCTAGCCAGGGATTCCCACCCCGGTCTTAGGTCACTGACGATAGTGTTGGCTGATCTCTTGTGCGCAGGAGGTCTTGGAAGTTCTGGAGCGGGTTGTTCTTCGATTGGATTTCTTTCTTGGCATGGGATCTTTGTAGGAAGGAGGCATTGGTAACTCTATCCTTCTCGATCTGCTTTGGTTTTCTCGGATCGGTATTCTCTAGGCATTATTCTTCGCCAGCAACACTATTCTCTATCAGCAGTGGGTTTCTTCTCCCGGTTCTCCATCTTGTCTAGCTTCTCAGACAGGATCAGCTGCTAACCTGAGTTGAAAGATCGAGAAGGTGTTTAGTTTTCCTATTTCAAGCAACTCAACCCTCTCCAGTCGGCCTACCCCGACCAACAAGTGGTATCAAAGCCTAACATTTTCAAGAGGACTAACCGCCGAATGAAGCACACGAGATGGCCGGTTTAAGAATCCACCCACCAAAGTTCGAGGGGGACTTTGTTAACTGGAAAAAGATGATGGAGGTATTTTTCAAGACTAATTTAAATTTATTTTTAATAATGGAGATTGGTTTTGTAGCACCCGAAGGTAAAGATAAATACCACTGGACCAAAAAGGAGCAAGCTGATTTCGTGGCAAACGGTAAAATGGAGTTACATCTACTAAGCATTCAACCTCTTAAGAAGTCAATCAGATTGGGGCATACAAGTCTACAAAGGAGCTCTGGGAGAAGTTCCTAGAACTACATGAAGGAACCTCGAAGGTGAAACTCACAAGACGATATCTGCTCAAAAATTAAATCAGCAATATCAAACTGGAACAAGGTGAAACAATTTCACATATTCATTCAAGGATCAAGGAGCTTATCACTAACTCATGAATCTGAGAGAAAAAGGTAAGTAGTCGAGATTCGCTAAGATACGCGCTTAACGCATTCCCTAAAAGTACTGAATGGCATCATTAGTATATGCTTATTACATATCTAAAGATTTAGATTCAACTATGTTAGAAGAATTATTTTCTACCTTTGAAGTCCATGAAACAAGATGTACATATCTGAATGAGCTGAAGCACAATATTGCACTTAAGGCAACGATGGATGAACAAGACTTAGAATCCTCTCTCGACGATAATGAAACAGTAATGATGGTAAGACATTTTAAGAAGTTATTTAAAACTAGAAAATCTAACCATCTGCAGGGTAGAAAGAAAAGGACAATCAGATGCTACCGCTGCAATGAAGGACATGTAAAAGATAATTGCCCTAAATTGAAGAAAAAGGACAAAGGCAAAGACAAGAAGCCCATCCAAATGAATAAACACAAGACTCTAAAGGCGACATGGGATGAAACATCATCCAAATAAGAAGTTGAAGACATTTCCGGACTTGCATTGATGTCAAGTCATCAAGAAGACAAACACGAAGAAAGCTCGTCCAAAATGAGCATTGAGAGCATAGATAAATGGGGAGCTACATCAGAAGAAAGTAACAGTTTAGGGGGAGCTACGGATGACAGGATTGATAAGGTGTAACGACCACCCTTCTTATTACTACTATTACTCCCTAAGGTGACCGTTACTTAACTATTAACTCTACTTAACCGGTGTGATCGAAACCACGAGGAATCCCGACCGAAAAATTTCGACAGAATCTCCCCTGTACCGGTGACCATAAACATCAATACATGCAAAATAAACCATTAGCCACATGCGGCTAGTATATATACTTCACAACCACGCAGTAATAAGACACAACAACTTAAATAATAAACTATTTCAGCAATAGCAAATGAATAAAGCTCCAACAGTGGAAAACAACCAAACTAACAATGTGGAATAGACTCAATTAGTAACATAAGGAAACAACTCTTTAACAATCTCAACTTCTCTAGTAACATTAAAGAAGGACTCTAAACAACTTCTTAGCCAAATCCCGAGGCTTCCATAGTCCTGGCATCACACACCATCCGCGCCACCTTGTCGCCTTCCTTTGCTAAATCTTTTCCTTTCCTATATCTGCAGTAAGAGGAAATGCAATCTATAAGCAAAATGCTTAGTAAGCGCTATCTAACTCATAAAATCTTGATATGCATGTACATATATCTATAACATGATCTAACTGATTACTTACTGAAGACTACTCATGCTCATTTACTAGTAAAAGAATCAAACAGGCTGAAATGCTAAACATGTAAAGCTACTCATGCTCAGAAAATAGCAAAGAACAGTAAGCTAATCTAAACAACATGCTAGCATAAAAGAAAACTCAACTTGCTGATTTTAAAACAAAGTGAAACTTACTTCATTTGTTCTAAACTTATTCTTTGTTTCACTTGTTTAAACCTTATTCTTTAATACTTTATACTTAGGTAAAACTTGTTTTACTTGTTCAAAAACTTATACTTATAATACTTCAAAATAGTAATCAACTTCTTCTTCGGCCCAGACGTAGTACCATCTTATGCGCGTTCCCTAATAGGTTGGGGTAGCGAGCCACCAATCCTAAAAGAGCAGATCTTGGTCTACCAGGGCTAAGACCTTGGAATTGGACATATGGATTTGTTTAATGACAACCTTGTGAAGTCGGGTACTAGCCTCTTCTTAAAAGTAAAATACTTATAATCTTATTTACTTCTTCTTTAAATGCCTTGGCATTTTAATAAGCACCTTGTGTGCCAAAATCTCTAAAGTCTTGACTTTAGGATCTACTTAAGGCCTTGGCCTTTTCTTTCTTTTCTTTATCATTCTTATACTTTTCTTAAACTCAAAATACTGATAGGGAACTCAAATTACTGATAGGGAACTCAAAATTTGTAACTGAAATGCTTAATGAAAAATCTACACTGCAATGCATATTAAAAATCTGCACTGCACTACTTAACAAAAATCTGCACTGCTCTACTCAATAAAAATCAGCACTACTCTACTCAATAAAAATCTGCACTACTCTTCTTAATAAAAATTTGCACATGCTCACATTATAGCAATTAAAAAAAACTGCTCGTGCTTATAAAATAAACAAGAAAAAACTAAATTTTCAATGCTACTAAACAGGGCTGATCATGTTTATTAAATAGCAAGAAAGCTAACATTATGTTCCTGGACTTAGGGTTGTTCGTGACGACTACCTAGCACAAAAAGGTCTAAACAGAAATGCTAATTATAGGGCTATTCTTGCCCAATGCAAAGCACAAAAAGACCTAACCAGCAAGCTTAAGGCAAGGCATAGAAAGAACTAAAATCCCTAACTAATCCAAACTTTCCTTTCTTGTATACAACTTAGAAAAATATTCCTGCACACACGCTTAACAGAAATTCCGTACACAAGCTTAACAAAATGAACCACTGTAACAACCTGCCTTCTACTGACTAGGCTGCGAGGCCGGACCGTCACATTATGTTGTTGCTATACTATCCTTAATATGTGGAAAACTGATCTAATTTAAAATTTTGCTAACTAATAAAATTTCTTCTGCTACTTGATATTTAAATCTGAAATTCATGTTTAAACTACATCTCGAATGCCGTTTCTATACTAAAGGAGGTAATCTAGACTTCCCCTATGATCAAGGGCTGAAATGAGGGGTTTCCTGCTGTTGTCAGGCCTCCCAATCGATCAGTGGATCGATTGGAGTGGCCTGATCGATCCCTGGATCGATTCAGTGTGCTACTGTGCACGGAATAATTTATGGATCGATCGGTTGATCGATCCAGCTACATCAATCGATCCACTGATCGATTCAGCGTGCTACTGTGCACGGAGGTCCCGTTTGGATCGATCAACTGATCGATCCGGTCTGGCCGATCGATCCGGTCTGGCCGATCGATCCAGTGATCGATCCCAGAGCTCTCTGTTCACGAAAGAATGCGTCCAGATTGATCGGCTGATCGATCCAGGGCCTTACTGTTCATGGTACAAACTCCTCAATCAATCCGCCGATCGATCGAGAAGCCTCCAATCGATCGGCTGATCGATTGGGGTTTCTGATTTCGTACCAAGAGTCTAATTTCAGCACTTTTTCGTGCCCAAATCACATGTATCAACTCTAGAAGCATAAAACAAAACTACTAGTCATAACATTACTCAAAGGGTGCTATCTAATATCAAATTTAATGCATACTACACAATTCGTGCTACTCAAACATTCTAAAATGTAGGAAAGTAACTAAAATCAGAAATGCTAAGTTCAGGTTTGCTAGTTCCCAAGCATCTTTATTCCAAGTTCCTGCCCACACACATTTTCGTAGCATTGTCCTCCAGCCTCCGCTAGTCCATCTTTCCTTTACCTTTATCTGCAGTATAAGGAAAAGAAGTATCTGTAAGCTTACGCTTAGTAAGAAACCATCTACCTCACAAAACATGCAAACGATGCATTTTATGATTTTAAAACATGCCACTTAAAATATATATGCTGTCAATCGAAATCCAAGCTGAAGATCATGATGAAAACACTAAACATGGCATAACATTAATCTAGGCAAGACAACAAGTGCTAATCATAACTATTGTATTGTATCAACAAGAAACTAAACTGACACAAAAGCTGAGCTAAGATAATACTAAACTAATGCTAAAGCTGTATTAAATTCACATAACTATTTTGTGAAGTTTTGAAAACTATTATCATAAATAGTTTAAAATACATATTCATGCTGCTGTTGGGCCCGACATTTGTACTTGTTATGCACGCATCCCTAACTAGATCTGGGTTGCAATTTCTGAATTTAGTAGAGTGTACTAGGTTATCTAAACCTAGGGACGACTATGGGACCCCGGCCCAATGGACATCTAGTCCAGTACAGTGCCACTGCTGAAAATAAAATACTGGTTATAGCTGAATTTTCTTATCTTGTTATTTCTAGGTTATCTGAACCTAGAGCTAGGTTGTCTGAACCTAGAGGCGACTGTGGGAGCCCACCCATTGGACCGTAGTCCCATAAAAGCTGTAATAAAACTGAACATGCTATAAAAATGCTTCTATTGCATTTACTGAGCTATTAAAATGACTATGGTGGCATTTAACTGAGCTACACATTTTATCAAACATATGGTGTGCACTAGTTCACACCCTACATACTAAAATTCTGCATACAACTAAACTAATGCGTAAAACCTCGAAAGAGCTACTTATACTGTAGGTGAGGGGTTTCTTACCTCCTGCGCTAGTTTTTCTTACAATCCAATCACTAGGTTTTCCGGAGAAGGGATCTCTTCGACGATCTTCTCGCGTCTATGCGTTCTTCTCGCGGAGAGGAGCGTCCTCGTACCTTTGATGTTGCCGGAAGATACTCCTATGGCCCTAGGGGTGGAACCCTAGGTTCTTCCTTGGACTTGGGCACCGAGAGGTGAGGAAGGGAGAGGGGTCGGCGGGTGAGGGTTTGAGGAAGAGAAGAGTAGCGTTAAAACAACTCCCCACTTAATAATTTTCCTATTTATACTAAGTGGGTATTTCCGCCCAACTCTAACATAAATACAATTGGTTCCCTCTTCTTTCAGCACGGTCCTGCTGGGTTCACTTGGTTACTAGAGTCCTCTATAAGGCAAAGGGCCCATAGGTCTCGGGTTCAGTTCCTGCCTAGACCATTTTACGTTTCTATTTGTTTTAGCTACTTCCGCTACTCTAAAAATTCCATAAAAATATCCTAAAATTCCAGGAAAATAATAGAATATTTATAATAATTTATTTGGAAATTTTCGGGCGTTACAATTCCCCATACCTTATAAAAAGTTCATCCTCGAATTTAGAATAACTCTGGGTACTTCTGTCTCATACTGGCTTCTGTCTCCCATTTTACCTCTTTTGCTGTGTGACTTTGCCAAATAACTTTTACTAATGGTACCTCTTTATTCCACAATTTCTTAACTGCTCGGTCTATTATCTGAATAGGCCGACTGTCATAGTTGAGGTCTTCACGGACTTGTACCGACTGTGGCTCAATCACCTGGGTGGCATCTGGGATATGCTTCTTCAGCATAGAGACATGAAATACATTATGAATAGCTGACATCTCCTAGGGTAGCTCTAGCTCATATGCTACTTTGCCAACTCTCCTAGTGATAAGGTATGGTCCCACATATCTGGGACTTAATTTGCCCTTCTTCCCAAAACGCATTACTCCCTTCATGGGAGCCACTCTGAGGAATACTGTATCCCCAACTGAAAACTCTAAAGGTCTGCGCCTTGTATCAGCATAGCTTTTCTGGCGGCTCTGAGCTGTCTCTATCCTCTGGCGGATCTGCTGTATAGCTGCTGTGGTGTCGGCTACTAGATCTGTCTGAAGCTCTAGTTCTTTCTGCTCACCACTGTCATACCAGCAGATTGGAGATCTACACCTCCGCCCGTAAAGAGCATCGTAGGGTGCCATACCGATAGTGGCCTGATAGCTGTTGTTGTATGCAAATTCTGCTAAACTCAGATATTTGCACCAACTTCCCTTGAAGTCTAGGGCACATGCTTGGAGCATATTTTCGAGTACCTGATTTACTCGCTCCGTCTGTCCATCTGTCTAAGGATGGAAAGCTGTGCTAAATTTTAACTTAGTGCCCAAAGCTGACTGTACACACTCCCAGAAGTGTGACGTGAATCTACTATCTCTGTTTGAAATTATGGTTCGTGGGACTCCATGTAGTCTAACGATCTCCTTGAGATACAACTGAGCTAGCTGTTCCATGGAGTAGGATATTCTGATAGCCAGGAAGTGGGCTGATTTAGTCAATCTGTCGACTATTACCTAGATGGCATCAAAACCATTTGTGGTTCTGGGTAGTCCCACTATGAAATCCATAGAAATATCCTCCCACTTCCATTCTGGGATCTGAATAGACTGCAGAACTCCTCCTGGTCTTTGATGTTCTACCTTGACCCTCTGGCAGGTCAGATAGGTACTGACATATCTAGCGATGTCTCTTTTCATCCCTGGCCACCAAAAATGTTTCTTTAAATCTTGATACATCTTGGTGGAACCCGGATGCATCGCATAGGGAGTCCTGTGAGCCTCGTCTAAGATCTTCCTCTGTAGTTCCTCCTGATCTGGAACACAAGGTCTATCACCAAATTATAATAGCCCACTATCTGATACTCTAAACTCTCCACTTTCTGATCCTGCTAGTCCTTGCTTGATTTTCTGGATTTCAGGATCCTGTCCCTGAGCTGTCTGGATGTCACCAAGCAAGGTGGATTCTAATGTCATAGTAGAGAGTTGTCTCATTATAAGTTCGAGGCTGAAATCTTTGATCTCCTTCTGTAGGGGCGGTGACATGGCTGTTAGTGATAGTAAGGTGGTGCTGGACTTTCTGCTAAGTGCGTCTGCCACCTTATTGGCTTTTCCTGGGTGGCAGAGGATGTCTACATCATAATCTTTGACCAGTTCGAGCCATCTACCCTGTCGCATATTCAGATCCTTCTGAGTAAAGAAGTACTTCAAGCTCTGATGATCTGTATACACTCTACACTGAGCTCCATACAGGTAATGTTTCCAAATTTTGAGGGCGAACATGACTGCTGCAAGCTCGAGGTCATGAGTAGGGTAGTTCCTCTCATAATCCTTGAGTTGTCTGGAGGCATAGGCGATCACCTTACCTTCTTGCATCAGTACTGCTCCTAGTCCCAATTTAGATGCGTCACTGTAAATATCAAAGCTATCTGTGTTTTCTGGTAGAGTCAGAATAGGTGCACTGGTCAATCTCCTTTTTAACTCGCTGAAGATGTTCTCACAGTCCTCTGTCCACTGAAATTTTTTGTTCTTTCTGGTAAGAGCTATCAATGGGGAGGCTATCCTGGAGAAGTCCTCTACAAATTTTCTGTAATAACCTGCTAGTCCCAAAAAGCTTCTGATCTCACTGCGTTCTTGGGTCTTTTCCAGTTACTCACAATTTCTATTTTACTGGGGTCTACCATAATACCATCCTTGGAGATAATGTGACCTAGGAAATGTTGGTTGCTACTCGGAAAACCTAGAGGTTCCACTGTACAAAAATTTTATACAAAGGTCTGAACCTTTTCCTAGCTACCATGTGTTCTTTTAAATTAAATTTTGGATCGCCTGCGGAACTTAACACGTTTGATCCAAAACTTAATATATTTGTTCTTTAAGGTTTAGACTTGGATCTCCTGCGGAACTTAACACGTTTGATCCAAATCACCTAAGTTATTAATTCCATTAAATATTAATTTCCATAATTGGTTCCCAGTACTGACGTGGCGAGGCACATGGCCTTCTTGGATATGGGAACAACCACCACCGACTAGACAAAACCTTTTATGGAAAGCTAATATTTAATTTCCTAAAATAACTTTAGGTCAACCAAAAGGAACAATCAAATCACAAGGAAAAGAAAAATAAAAGAACACAACTTCGAAAAACATATTTGAAATACTAGAATCGTAAGCCTCTTGTATTTGGTATTATTTCCATAAATAACTAGTATGATGCGGAAAGAAAAATTACTAGTTATACCTTATAGAAAAACCTCTTGATCTTCTACCGTATTCCTCTTCTAACCTCGGACGTTGTGTGGGCAACGATCTTCCGAGATGAGAAACCACCAAAGCACCTTCTTCTCCTTTCTTCAAGTTTCGGCCAAGCACTATGCTTCCAAGAGATGAAGATCTTTTTCCATCAATCAAGCTCCAAGGGATGTAAGCTTTCTCTCCTTCTTCTCCAAGCTAAAATCCGGCCACCACTTGATCTTCAAGGAGGAAGAGAGGTCCGGCCACAAGATGGAGAGAAGAGAAAGGAAGGAGGTCGGCCACACCAAGGAAGAAAAGAGGGAGAAAATAATAGAGGTTGTTCACCCTTGAAGGCTCCTCTACCTCCTCTTTTATAATCCTTGGTCTTGGCAAATAAGGAAATTTTAATAAAAACTTCCTTAATTCTTTTGCCATGAAAAGGAAAATTTATTTTAATTAAAATAATTTTTCTTCTCACTAAAACATGGTCGGCCACTTATTTCCTCAAATCAAGGAGAGTTTTAATTAAACAAAATTAAAACTTCCTAATTTGTTTCGGAAATTTATAAAATTTCTCCAATAATTTTATCCCTTCATGATTGGTTTATAAAAAGGAAATTTAATAAATTAAAATCTTTCTTTTAAACATGTGGATAAAAAGAAAGTTATCTCTAAAAATTAAAATCTCTTTCAATCTACAAATAAGGAAAGATATCAAATCTTTTCTTAATCTTTTGTAGAAACTTATAAAGAGAATATTTAATTTTAAACTCTCTTTAAATCATGAACATGTTTAAAAGGAAAGTTTTCTTAAAATTTAAAATCCTCCTTTAATCAACAAATAAGGAAAGATTTCAAATTTTAAACTCTCTTTAATCATGTAGATGATTTACAAATAAGGAAAGTTTTTACCAAAATTAAAACCATCCTTTTAAACTACAAATAAGGAAAGAGATTAATCTCTTCTCTTAATCTTTGTAGAAAGTTATAAAAGGAAATTTTTAATTTTTAACTCTCTTTAAAACATGATATCCACATAAGAAATAATTTTAATAAAATCCTTTTTAATATTCTAGTAGTGGCCACCTAAGCTTGGGACCCAAGCTTTGGCGGCCACCTTCATGGCTCATCCACTTGGTCTTGGCGGCCCTAGCTTGGGTTCCAAGCTGGCCCCATTGGATGGGTAAGAAGGTGGGTATGCGGTGGTATAAATCTCTATATACTAGAGGCTACGATAGGGACCGAGAGGAGGAATTGGTTTTGGTCTCCGATAAAATTAAGCATCCGTGTTCGCCCGACACACAACTTAATTTTATCAATAATAATTCATTCCACTAGAGAACTATTATTGAACTACCGCACCAATCCCAAATTACATTTTGGGCTCCTTCTTATTATGAGTGTGTTAGTCTCCATGTGTTTAAGATAACAAATGTCCACTAATTAAGTAAGTTAACGACAACTCACTTAATTAATATCTTAGTCCAAGAGTAGTACCACTCAACCTTATCATCATGTCGGACTAGGTCCACTGCGGGGTTTAACATGACAATCCTTATGAGCTCCTCTTGAGGACATTATCAACCTAGTATCTCTAGGACACGGTTTCCTTCTATAATCAACAACACACACTATAAGTGATACCATTTCCCAACTTATCGGGCTTATTGATTCATCGAACTAAATCTCACCCATTGATAAATTAAAGAAATAAATATCAAATATATGTGCTTGTTATTATATTAGGATTAAGAGCACACACTTCCATAATAACCGAGGTCTTTGTTTCTTTATAAAATCAGTATAAAAGAAACGACCTCAAATGGTCCTACTCAATACACTCTAAGTGTACTAGTGTAATTATACAGTCAAGATAAACTGATACCTAATTACACTACGACCTTCTAATGGTTTGTTCCTTTCCATTTTGGTCGTGAGCTACTGTTTATAATTTATAAGGTACTGATAACATGATCCTCTGTGTGTGACACCACACACCATGTTATCTACAATATAAATTAATTGAACAACTACATTTATCACAAATGTAGACATTTGACCAATGTGATTCTTATTTCTAGATAAATGTTTATACCAAAAGCTAGGCTTTTAGTATACACTCTAACAATCTCCCACTTATACTAAAAGACTAAGCTGCCATATCTGCTGCCATACATCTGATTCTCATCCCTTCAACATGCTCATCAAAAGCTCTTGCCTTAAGGACCTTAGTGAAAGGATCTATAGGTCATCACCTGATGCAATCTAGGCGGCAACAACTTCTCCTCATTTATACGATTCCTCGTATTGGGTGGTACTTGCGCTCTATTGTGTTTACTTGCCTTATAGACTTATGGTTTCTTCGAGTTTGCTATTGCACCAACATTATTACAATAAATTGTAATAATTTTTGGACAAACTAGAAATCATATCTAAGTCTATCTTGAGGTTATTGAGTCATTCAGCTTTTATGGCTACCTCAGAGGCTTGTCATATACTAAGCTTCTATGGTGGAGTTCAGAAAAACACCTATGCTTATCACTCTTCCATAGTTATGACTTTACCTCCTAAAGTAAACACAAAACCCCGAGGTTGACTTATTATTGTCCCTATCCGATTGGAAGTCAAAATCCATGCAACCCACAAGGACTAAATTAACTGCCTTGTAAGCTAGCATATAATCTCTAGTGCCTCTAAGGTACTACAATATATGCTTTACTGCAGTCCACTGTCCTTGTCCAAGCTTACTTTGATATCTGCTAACTATGCCCTTGGCAAAACAGATTTCTAATCTCGTGCATAGCATACATTAGGCTTCCAACAGCCGTAGCATAAAGAACTGCCTTTATTTCCTTTATCTCCTTTGATGTCTACAGAGACATATCTTTAGATAAAGTTACTCCATCCTGAAAAGGTAAGAAACCTTTCTTGGAGTTTTGTATGCTTTAAAACGAGCAAGGATTTTTCCGATGTATGAAGCTTGGGATAAGTAAAATATTCTTTTCTTGCGATCCCTTATTACTTTGATCTCAAGAATATATACATTCTCCCAAGTCCTTTATATCGAATTGTTTGGACAACCATACCCTTACTTCTGACAACATTTTGATATTGTTTCCAACTACCAAAAATGTTATCTAAGTATAGTACAAGAAATACCACCACGTTTCCATCACATCTTTTGTATACACAAGACTTATCCGGTTACTAAATCCATAGATCTGGATTACTTTGATAAACCGGATGTTCCAAGACCTTGAAGTTTTGCCTCAGTCTATAGACTGATTGAGCTTACACACAAGATGCTCTTAGCCCTTTGCAATGAACCCTTCTGGTTGCTTTATATGGATGTTTTCTTCAAGACTTCCATTAAGGAATGCTGTCTTGACATCCACTTGCCAAATAGATAAAAGAATCCGGATAGACTTAAGCATGACTACCAATGAAAAAGTTTTCTTTTTCGTCTAGCCTTGCTTTGAAAGTTTCTACCTTCCTGTCTATCCCTCTTTTCCTAATATAAACCTTTTTACACCCAAAGGCTTTTATACTATTTGGTGGTTCTATAAGCTTCCAGATTTTATTAGAATACATATATTCTAATTCTGTTATTCATTACTCTTTGCCAAGATATTGCATCTTTATCTTGGAGTGCTTCGTCATATGTCCGGAGATCAGGTTCATGTCCTCCAGGGATCGAGTCCAAAAACTCTCCCAAAACATAAATCTTTTTAGGTTGCCTAACAACCCTCCCACTACGATGAGGCACTTTCTGCAATTGTGTATCATTTGTGATACGTGTTGCAGTTTCTTGTGATATTTCATCTTGTACAGTTGGTACTAGATTAGACATGTCCTTTATTATTTCCTTAAGAACAAATTTACTTATGGGCATGAGGTTTATTACATAGTCCTTTTCTAAAATTCGGTGATTGATGCTAACAATAACCTTCTGATTTTTAAGACTATAAACCTACTTTCATTTCTCTAGGATAACCCACAAACAAGTGAATTCCTGTCCAACTTATCATTGTCTCTCTTCAGCATATGTGCTGGACTACCCGAATCCGAATATGCTTCAAAATAGGCTTACACCTATTCAGCAATTCTATATGAGTAGAGAGTTCTGACTTTGGAAGGTACTATGTTCACTTCCGTTTCCAGAGTATATCCTTAAAATGAATTTGGTAAAATAACTCATCATCAATCTACTTATTTCCATAAGAGTCCTATACCTTCCTTTTCCTACACCATTATGTTGGGATATACCTAGGTGTAGTTAGTTGGGATTGAATCCCTACTTCTGATAAGTGACTCCTAAATTCTCCCAAGAGGTACTTGCCACTACGATCTTACTGTAGTGTCTTGATACTTTTACCTTGACATTTCTCCACATTAGCCTCATACTCTTTGAACTAATCAAAGCACTTAGACTTGTGACACATCAAGTAAATGTACCTTTATCTCGAATAGTTGTCTATAAAATAGACGAAATATTTGAAACAACCTCTTGCTTGGATAGTCATAGGATCACACAAATCAGAATGAACCAATTTCAACATATCTTTGACTCCATACCCCTTAGACTTGAAAGCTTCTTGGTTATTTTTCCTTCCAAGTAAGACTCGCAGGTTGGAAAGATTTCCACTACTAATGAACCCAAAAGTTCATCAGCTACCAATGAATCATACTCAAGTTAATATAACCTAGCCTTAGATGCCAAAGATATAATTGGTTCATTTCCGAAGGTTGCTTTCTCTTAAAATTAGAAGATGTGTTACTAATTTCCATTTGTTGCATCGTGGGAGTTATTGGATTATAAATTGTCAACCATCATACCAGAATAGATAACTTCCCTATTTTTCTTGATAACAACTTTGTTATCAAAATAGACACAATATCTATAATAGTTTAGAAACTGAAATCAGGTTCTTTCTAAACTTGGTACGTAAAGACAATCCATATTTTATTCTTATCAAAGGATAAACATCTCCCACTGCAATAGCTACCACTTTTACAGTAGTGCCCATGTGGACGGTGATTTACCTTTCATTTAGTTGTCGGGTTTCCTGGAACCCTGCAATGAATTGCAGACATGATTAATGGCATCTTGTATCTACACTCCAGGTACCGGTAGATAACTCCACTAAACATGTATCAACTAATGAATTAAATACACCTTTATTATTCTTAGTTCTAAAAGGACAGTCTACCTTAATGTCCAAATCCTATTTCCAATTAATTATAATTGGGACCACTAAGTCTATACTAAAGTATATCAGCTAGGGATTGACCATCATCCTAAGAATCACAAAAATATTTGGTTAAGACCAACTTCTTAAAAATCCCCATGAATTTTGTATGCCACGTTAGTGTGGACGTATACAAATTCAAAGAGGAAATTTTATTATTTAATTTTATTATCTCGTCATCCTTACTTTATGACGAATAAAATTAATAGTTGATCTATCTTTAATCAAATATTTGGTCAAGACTCTAAATTTAAAATAATATTGATTCCTCTAACAATACTATTTAAATTTACCAACACCTCAAAACACCGTGAATTTTGCATGCCACGTTAGTGTGGACGTATACAAAATTAACATTTGTAAGAGGAGGGTTTTACCCATTAACTATCTTGTCAACGAAACTTTATGACAAATAAAATTATCTCAAACACCGTTAATTTTGTATGCCACGTTAGTGTGGACGTATACAAAATCAATCATTTGTAAGAGGGGGTTTAACCCTTTAATTTTATTATCTTGTCAACCTAGTTTTATGACAAATTAATAGTTGGTCTCAATTGGTCACACAAATAATAGCAGTGACTCCGATGGGGAGGATACTATTAGATGTGTCTAAGTGTATACCATTACTTGACACTAAGTCCATTAATAAGATTATGCCCCTTCCGTTGGGGAAGATCACACGCTCTTAATTAACTTCCTATAGTCATCCAAAAATGGAAGTCTGTTCTAGTGATCCGCAAATAAGCTCATCCGTTATGGAGGAAGGCACTCAGAGCCAACGCGCAAGCTTGTTTGCATCACTTACAAACCAGTAATGGAGACCATGGGATTTACTTAAAATCCTCTCCCACTTAGTTATTTATTAATGAGGAATTTTAACTATGCTAGCCTACTAAACTTGTAAACTAACATGCACACAAGACAATATAAAAGCAATAAATAGAAAATCTAATTTTCAACTATTATGGCTTTTATCTCTAGTTGTCCTCCGTGTGTTGTCATCCCAAGTGCTGCCATATTTGGCCACTGCCACCGGGTCGCATCCATCTTGCTCCTTGTTCAGCTGCGCCTCTGGTCCTTAGAAGGTTCCACGCTTTGCAAGATTCGATCCATGATATAAATAGAATTTTACAATTTTGATCCTATATTCCATAAAAGGAATGTACATGTATCTAGATCAAAAATAAAATCCTAATAAAACTAAATACAGCTCCTGCTGTATTTTATAATACAATCATGCACACACATATAAATGCCCTTGACATGTCCAAGGGTCCAATCACACACATAAAACTATAAGCCATAATAGTTGGATCCTGCATCCACAAAGTTAGCACATCCTACTATTATCCTGCCTAAATTATGTATGACATGTGCATAATTAAACTAATACCAAATACACAGAGGCAAAACCCTAGCTCTGATACCAATTGTTGGTTGCTACTCGAAAAACCTAGAGGTTCCACTGTACAAAAATTTTGTACAAAGGTCTGAACCTTTTCCTAGCTACCATGTGTTCTTTTAAATTAAATTTTGGATCGCCTGCGGAACTTAACACGTTTGATCCAAAACTTAATATATTTGTTCTTTAAGGTTTAGACTTGGATCTCCTGCGGAACTTAACACGTTTGATCCAAATCACCTAAGTTATTAATTCCATTAAATATTAATTTCCATAATTGGTTCCCAGTACTGACGTGGCGAGGCACATGACCTTCTTGGATATGGGAATAACCACCACCGACTAGACAAAACCTTTTATGGAAAGCTAATATTTAATTTCCTAAAATAACTTTAGGTCAACCAAAAAGAACAATCAAATCACAAGGAAAAGAAAAATAAAAGAACACAACTTCGAAAAACATATTCGAAATACTAGAATCGTAAGCCTCTTGTATTTGGTATTATTTCCATAAATAACTAGTATGATGCGGAAAGAAAAATTACTAGTTATACCTTGTAGAAAAACCTCTTGATCTTCTACCGTATTCCTCTTCTAACCTCGGACGTTGTGTGAGCAACGATCTTCCGAGATGAGAAACCACCAAAGCACCTTCTTCTCCTTTCTTCAAGTTTCGGCCAAGCACTATGCTTCCAAGAGATGAAGATCTTTTTCCATCAATCAAGCTCCAAGGGATGTAAGCTTTCTCTCCTTCTTCTCCAAGCTAAAATCCGGCCACCACTTGATCTTCAAGGAGGAAGAGAGGTCCGGCCACAAGATGGAGAGAAGAGAAAGGAAGGAGGTCGGCCACACCAAGGAAGAAAAGAGGGAGAAAATAATAGAGGTTGTTCACCCTTGAAGGCTCCTCTACCTCCTCTTTTATAATCCTTGGTCTTGGCAAATAAGGAAATTTTAATAAAAACTTCCTTAATTCTTTTGCCATGAAAAGGAAAATTTTATTTTAATTAAAATAATTTTTCTTCTCACTAAAACATGGCCGACCACTTATTTCCTCAAATCAAGGAGAGTTTTAATTAAACAAGAATTAAAACTTCCTAATTTGTTTCCGGAAATTTATAAAAATTTCTCCAATAATTTTATCCCTTCATGATTGGTTTATAAAAAGGAAATTTAATAAATTAAAATCTTTCTTTTAAACATGTGGATAAAAGAAAGTTATCTCTAAAAATTAAAATCTCTTTCAATCTACAAATAAGGAAAGATATCAAATCTTTTCTTAATCTTTTGTAGAAACTTATAAAAGAGAATATTTAATTTTTAAACTCTCTTTAAATCATGAACATGTTTAAAAGGAAAGTTTTCTTAAAATTTAAAATCCTCCTTTAATCAACAAATAAGGAAAGATTTCAAATTTTAAACTCTCTTTAATCATGTAGATGATTTACAAATAAGGAAAGTTTTTACCAAAATTAAAACCATCCTTTTAAACTACAAATAAGGAAAGAGATTAATCTCTTCTCTTAATCTTTTGTAGAAAGTTATAAAAGGAAATTTTTAATTTTTAACTCTCTTTAAAAACATGATATCCACATAAGAAATAATTTTAATAAAAATCCTTTTAATATTCTCGTAGCCGGCCACCTAAGCTTGGGACCCAAGCTTTGGCCGGCCACCTTCATGGCTCATCCACTTGGTCTTGGCCGGCCCTAGCTTGGGTTCCAAGCTAGCTTGGCCGGCCCCATTGGATGGGTAAGAAGGTGGGTATGCGGTGGGTATAAATCTCTATATACTAGAGGCTACGATAGGGACCGAGAGGAGGAATTGGTTTTGGTCTCCCGATAAAATTAAGCATCCCGTGTTCACCTCGAACACACAACTTAATTTTATCAATAATAATTCATTCCACTAGAGAACTATTATTGAACTACCGCACCAATCCCAAATTACATTTTGGGCTCCTTCTTATTATGAGTGTGTTAGTCTCCCTGTGTTTAAGATAACAAATGTCCACTAATTAAGTAAGTTACTGACAACTCACTTAATTAATATCTTAGTCCAAGAGTAGTACCACTCAACCTTATCATCATGTCGGACTAGGTCCACCTGCAGGGTTTAACATGACAATCCTTATGAGCTCCTCTTGAGGACATTATCAACCTAGTATCTCTAGGACACAGTTTCCTTCTATAATCAACAACACACACTATAAGTGATACCATTTCCCAACTTATCGGGCTTATTGATTCATCGAACTAAATCTCACCCATTGATAAATTAAAGAAATAAATATCAAATATATGTGCTTGTTATTATATTAGGATTAAGAGCACACACTTCCATAATAACCGAGGTCTTTGTTTCTTTATAAAATCAGTATAAAAGAAACGACCTCAAATGGTCCTACTCAATACACTCTAAGTGTACTAGTGTAATTATACAGTCAAGATAAACTGATACCTAATTACACTACGACCTTCTAATGGTTTGTTCCTTTCCATTTTGGTCGTGAGCTACTGTTTATAATTTATAAGGTACTGATAACATGATCCTCTGTGTGTGACACCACACACCATGTTATCTACAATATAAATTAATTGAACAACTACATTTATCACAAATGTAGACATTTGACCAATGTGATTCTTATTTCTAGATAAATGTTTATACCAAAAGCTAGGCTTTTAGTATACACTCTAACAATCTCCCACTTATACTAAAAGACTAAGCTGCCATATCTGCTGCCATACATCTGATTCTGGGATGTATACCTCTGTATGTTCTTCCTGAGTTCTGGAATAGATAAGGATGTCATCGATGAATACGATAATGAACTTATCTAAGTATTCTCTGAATACCCTATTCATGAGGTCCATGAAAGTAGCTGGAGCATTTGTCACACCAAAGGGCATGACTACGAACTCATAATGTCTGTATCTGGTCCTGAAGGCTGTCTTAGGTATATCACCTTCTTTAACTCTAACCTGGAGATATCCTGATCTGAGATCTATTTTAGAGAACACTGCTGCTCCCTTTAGTTGATCGAACAGATCATCTATTCTGGGAAGAGGATACCTGTTCTTAATCGTGACTTGATTCAGTGCTCTGTAATCTATGCACAGGCGCATGCTCCCGTCCTTCTTCTTCACGAACAATACAGGCGCTCCCCATGGTGAGTGACTATGACGTATGAAGCCCTTGTCAAGCAGCTCCTGTAGTTGCTCATGAAGTTCCTTCAGTTCTGCTGGAGCCATGCGGTAAGGTGCCTTGGAGATGGGATTTGTTCCGGGAATGAGCTCTATCTCAAATTCTATCTCCCTGTCCGGTGCTAGGCCTGGTAACTCCACCGGAAAGACTGCTGGGTAGCCACATATGACTCGGAACTCCTCTAGTTTTTGGTCCTTGTATTGGCTGGTACTAACTACATGTGCTAAGAATCCCGTACATCCCGAGTCCAGTAGTTTCTGTGCCTTCAGAGCTGAGAGAAACTTCTTGGCCTTTCTCTTTGGTTCTCCGATGAAACCAAACTGCACTCCTGCTTCTGGTTGGAATACGACTCTCTGTTTACGAGACTCTATGAAGGCGGCGTACTTCATCAGGAAGTCCATTCCCAAGATGACGTCGTAGTCGGCCATGTCTAATACTATCAGATCACCAAAAAACTTTCTGTCTACTATGATGATCGGCACTGCTCGGAGCCAGTGCGTGGACGCCATAATCTCTCCTGAAGGTAACATTGTCAAAAACTGACCCCTGAGTACCTCTGGGGGTATTGCCAACTTTTCGGCGAATGCCCTGGATATATAAGAATGGGTTGCCCCAGTATCGAATAAGATAGTTGCATTTTGCTGTAAAATACTAATCTGACCTGTAACAACTGTTGAGGCATTCGCTACATCTTCTCTGGTCAGTGAGTAGATCCTTGCATTTGTCGCGCCTGAGGGGGCTTCCAGTCTGCCTTGGCTGATGTGTGGACCATCTAAAGCAGCCTGCATCTGGTGCAACTGTGCTGGCTTGACCTCGTACTAAATCGGCTGTGGGGGAGGAAAGCTGGTCTTGTTTGGGCATTGCTTAGCCATATGTCCCTCCTGGCCACATTCGAAACATCCTCGAGTGCCCTTGCGACAAACTCCTGGGTGAAATTTTCTACAAGTGGAACACTTGGGATAGCTGGGTTGTTTACTAGCTGGTCCTCCTTTTGGGTAACTCTCTGGTTTGCGTTTGTTGTTGGAGTTCCCTTTCCAGTTAGAGCCATGGGAGCTGTGGCCCTGGTGTTTCTGAGTACCTGAGCCTCCTTGGCCTTTAGACTCTGAGAGAACTTGCTTCTGCTGTTTGATACTGTTCTGATAATGCTCGGTGGTTAAAGCACTGCTCACTAGTTCTTCTGTAGTCTGCGGCCTACGGACACCGCTGGCCACATTCATTACTATTTCCGGCCTTAACATTTTGAGCATCAGCCGGACTCGTTCTCTTTCAGTGCTGACTAGTTCGGGGCATAGACGAGCCAGTCTGTTGAATTTCCTCACGGTCTCCTCGACTGAAAGGTTGCCCTGACGAAACTCAGTGAACTCGTCGTAGTGGCGGTTCGTGACCCGCATGTGGAAGAACTCTTCGAAGAATTCCCTTTCGAAGTCAGCCCACGTCATCTGGTTCACTGGGCGCTTCGCTTTAACTTTCTCCCACCACATACGTGCGTCTCCTGTCAGACAAAAAGAGGCGCATTTTACCTTCTCATGTTCTGGCCAGTCCAGAAGCTCCATCGTACTCTCCAGTGTTTTGAACCAGGCTTAAGCATCCCATGGTTCACTGGTGCTTGAGAAATTCTCTGGCTTGATATTCTGCACTAGATCAGATAGGCTTCCCTCATTGTCCCTGCTGTTGGGGCTACTGGTGCTGCAGGTTGGACTGGTGGAACTTCTATCACTACTGGAGTTGCTAAATTAGGTTCTGGAGTGACAGTGGGAGTGTTCTGCTGGTTATCCCTTAAAGTGGCTATCTTCTGCTGCTGTTCAGCTAGTTGCTTCTGTAACTGAGCCACTACCTCTGCAAGGTCTGGAGGAGGCACTGAGCTGCCTGCCTCATGCTGGGGCTCAGTAGCTGGTGTCTTTCTAGCTGGGCGTCCTCGTACCATTTTCTAAAGAGATAGAGGACATACATAACTAAGGCAATCATGTTTATATAACTACTACTACTATCATGTTATGAACTATCATCAATTAACATGCTACAGTATCTATAAACATGAAAGAAAGAACATAATAAAGTGAGAGACGTTTCTTACTTGGAAGCTGCAAGTTCAATGCTGATGTGTGTGTGAGGAAGTATGGAACTTTTGCTCTAATACCACTCTGTAACGACCCGCCTTCTACTGACTAGGCTGCGAGGCCGGACCGTCACATTATGCTGTTGCTATACTATCCTTAATATGCGGAAAACTGATCTAATTTAAATTTTTGCTAACTAATACAATTTCTTCTGCTACTTGCTATTTAAATCTGAAATTCATGTTTAAACTACATCTCAAATGTCGTTTCTATACTAAAGGAGGTAATCTAGACTTCCCCTATGATCAAGGGTTGAAATGAGGGGTTTCCTGCTGTTGTCAGGCCTCCCAATCGATCGGTGGATCGATTGGAGTGGCCTGATCGATTCCTGGATCGATTCAGCGTGCTACTGTGCACGGAAGAATTTATGGATCGATCGATTGATCGATCCAGGTACATCAATCGATCCACTGATCGATTCAGCGTGCTACTGTGCACGGAGGTCCCGTTTGGATCGATCGGCTGATCGATCCAGTGATCGATCCCAGAGCTCTCTGTTCGCGACAGAATGCGTCCGGATCGATCGGCTGATCGATCCAGGGCCTTACTGTTCGCAGTACAAACTCCTCAATCAATCCGCCGATCGATCGAGAAGCCTCCAATCGATCGGCTGATCGATTGGGGTTTCTGATTTCGTACCAGGAGTCTGATTTCAGCACTGTTTCATGCCCAAATCACATGTATCAACTCTAGAAGCATAAAACAAAACTACTAGTCATAACATTACTCATAGGGTGCTATCTAATATCAAATTTAATGCATACTACATAATTCGTGCAACTCAAACATTCTAAAATGAAGGAAAGTAACTAAAATCAGAAATGCTAAGTTTAGGTTTGCTAGTTTCCAAGCATCTTAATTCCAAGTTCCTGCCCACACACATTTTCGTAGCATTGTCCTCCAGCATCCGCTAGTCCATCTTTCCTTTACCTTTATCTGCAGTATAAGGAAAAGAAGTATCTGTAAGCTTACGCTTAGTAAGAAACTATCTACCTCACAAAACATGCAAACGATGCATTTTATGATTTTAAAACATGCCACCTAAAATATATATGCTGTCAATCGAAATCCAAGCTGAAGATCATGATGAAAACACTAAACATGGCATAACATTAATCTAGGCATGACAACAAGAGCTAATCATAACTATTGTATTGTATCAACAGGAAACTAAACTGATACAAAAGCTGAGCTAAGCTAAAACTAAACTAATGCTAAAGCTGTATTGAATTCACATAACTATTTTGGGAAGTTTTGAAAACTATTATCATAAATAGTTTAAAATACATATTCACGCTGCTGTTGGGCCCGACATCTGTACTTGTTATGCGCGCATCCCTAACTAGATTCGGGGTTGTAAATTCTGAATTTAATAGAGTGTACTAGGTTATCTAAACCTAGGGACGACTATGGGAGCCCAGCTCAATGGACATCTAGTCCAGTACAACGCTACTGCTGAAAATAAAATACTGATTATAGCAGAATTTTCTTATCTTGTTATTTCTAGGTTATATGAACCTAGAGCTAGGTTGTCTGAACCTAGAGGTGACTGTGGGAGCCCACCCATTGGACTGTAGTCCCATAAAAGTTGTAATAAAACTGAACATGCTGTAAAAATGCTTCTATTGCATTTACTGAGCTATTAAAATGCCTATGGTGGCATTTAACTGAGCTACACATTTTATCAAACATATGGTGTGCACTAGTTCACACCCTACATACTAAAATTCTGCATACAACTAAACTAATGTGTAAAACCTCGAAAGAGCTACTTATACTGCAGGTGAGGGGTTTCTTACCTCCTGCGCTAGTTTTTCTTACAATCCAATCGTTAGGTTTTCCGGAGAAGGGATTTCTTCGACGATCTTCTCGCGTCTATGCATTCTTCTCGCGGAGAGGAGCGTCCTCGTACCTTTGATGTTGCCGGAAGATACTCCAATGGCCCTAGGGGTGGAACCCTAGGTTCTTCCTTGGACTTGGGCGCCGAGAGGTGAGGAAGGGAGAGGGGTCGGCGGGTGAGGGTTTGAGGAAGAGAAGAGTAGCGTTAAGACAGCTCCCCACTTAATAATTTTCCTATTTATACTAAGTGGGTATTTCTGCCCAACTCTAACATAAATACAATTGGTTCCCTCTTCTTTCAACATAGCCCTGCTGGGTTCACTTGGTTACTAGAGTCCTTTATAAGGCATAGGGCCCATAGGTCTCGGGTTCAATTCCCGCCTAGATCATTTTACGTTTCTATTTATTTTAGCTACTTCCGCTATTCTAAAAATTCCATAAAAATATCCTAAAATTCCAGGAAAATAATAGAATATTTCTAATAATTTATTTGGAAATTTTCGGGAGTTACAACCACATCTATTTACGCTAAATCTAATCTATCCAATTCTGGATAATGCATAACACTTAACCTATTTTCATAAGAGGATCTACTTTAAAATCCTAACGGTGCATAAAAATTATTGGCATCATGAGTTATCAAGGAAGAGCAACCACTAAAGAAACCTGATAAAGAGAAGTATTAGCATCATCAATTGGAAACTCAATCCATCAAAACCACTCTGCCCAGAACTTTATGAAAGAATTTGAGGGAAGCAAAACACCAACCATCAAGCTAAATCCACTAACAGAATATGTCCAGGATTTTGAAAACGGTAAAAAGAACAAGAGCATTCTCATTCAATGTTTAGCTACCCATAAATCTGTCCAAAACTTTTGGCGGAGATAAAAAAATGTAGAACATCATCAACCAAACAAATTCACTAAGAGTTCTGTCCAGAAACTCAAACCAACCATCCAGAGGAACCAGGGAAACACCAAACTCGATCACAAACACCTCAAATCCGTAGAAGACAATTGCAAAGATTCACTAGATGAAGCCTCAACATCAATGAAAATCAATTTGCAACTTATTCTTATCTCTGAACATCATAGCACCAAACCAAATCTATCTAACATGCCCGCTAGGGTTCCACGGCTACTACAATCTTTACAACAGTAAAGAAAATGAAAGGCAAATAAAAGCATCAAATCCGAATTCAAGCTATAAAAACTCGAGGTATAAAACCCACATGCTTGATCTTTACCCATCCCGTTCTTCCTTTGAAGGTCACGGCAATAAACCCTAAGCTAACCTTCTTCACAGAAAAATTCGGAACACAAAAGGAATAGAAATCCGGAACTATCCTACTGCAGGTGAGTAGTGACTTACCTTGGGTTTCTAGGACTTACAGCCGAAGAAAAAGGCTTCCAATGCTTCTAGGGTTTGCGGAGGATCTCGCAAACTCGCCCTCTTCCTCGTGCCTACGGATTCTCCTCGACGAGAGGAGCTCGGACTTGTGAAGAACCCACGGAGAGGTCCCCTTTGGCCGGCCGCCGAAGAAGCCCTAGTTTCCAGCTGCTGCGGTTTCGCGTGAGACGAGAAGCGCTGACGTGAGAGGGAACAGTGAGGAGAAAGGTTTCTGGATAAAACCTAAGTTTCTTTTCTTATAATAGGGTTTTTTTATTAGCCAACTACTACTTAAATATTATTCGCTATTAATTTTATTACGAAACAATCGCTTGATCACTTGGCTAGCCGAAACCAGTTAAGACTTGGCGCAAGTTGGAGGTCGCGCGTTCGAACTCTGCTCGGCTCCCTTTATTTTGGTATTTCTGTTCCTATTATGGCTTAAGTATAATTTGGTTCCTATATGTTCACAAAATATCCGCAGCACACTCGGTTAGCCGGATTTACTTAAGGCTTGGTTCGGGTTCGAGTCTCGGTTTGGACATTTTTTTGTCAAAACTTCTTTCGTTTAGTCAAAATACCAAACGACATCCAAAAATTACATAAAACTACTCTAAAAATTTCTAAAAATCTCTAGAATTTTTCTATAATATTTTTAAATATTTTTAAATTATTTTTATTGTTCAAAATGAGGAAATTTGGGTTGTTACAATTCCCCATACCTTATAAAAAGTTCATCCTCGAACTTAGAATAATTCCGGATATTTCTGTCTCATACTGTCCTCATGCTTCTAAGTAACTTCCTCGTGCTTCTGGTTCTAAATGACTTTCACTAACGGTACTTTTTGTTCCTTAGTCTCTTAACTTCTCGGTCCTCTATCATTCTTATTGCATCGTACCCATTAGTGGTCCTTGGAAGACCTGTTATAAAGTCTCTGGAGACCATAGTTGCATTAGTCACACCAAATGGCATGACTACAAATTCATAGTGCCCATATCTAGTCCTGGAAACTGTTCTGGGTGTATCACTTTCTTTTACTTTCAATTGATGATACCCATAGCGCAGGTCTTTTTTAGAGAACACTATTGCCCTCTTTACCTAATCAAATAGATCATCTATTCTAGAAAGAGGGTACTTGTCCTTAACTGTTACTTTGCTTAGCGCTCTAAAATCTATGCACATCCGCATAGATCAGTCTCTCTTCCTAACGAACAACACTGGAGTTCCCCGGGGTGAATGACTAGGGCGGCTGAAACCCTTATCAAGTAGCTCCTGAAATTATTCTTGTAGCTCTTTTAGCTCCACTAGAGAAATTCTGTACGGAGCTTTTGAAATTGGGCTGGTGTCAGGAACCAATTCAATTTCAAACTCCACTTCTCTGTTGGGAGGTAGTTCAGATAATTCTTCTGGAAATACTTCTGGATACTCACAGACTACTCGTACGTCTTCCTCCTTGGGTCTTTCTTGTTATCATTGTCCTTCTAGTTCTAATTACTTAACTGGGGTTTCTGACTCTCCACTGTCTTATCCTCAATCTTGACATCTAGTTATACCAAGAAAAAAGACTTGATATCGTCTCTATCCTTTCTAAACATACTTATGTATATGAATATAAGAGAAACAAAACTAAAATTGTCTCTATTCTTCCTAAGCATATGTATCAAAACATAGAAAAATAAAATAAGAATTTTCTTCTTACTTAAGCGCATATAAGCAGATACTCTATACTGCAAATAATAAGATAAAGCATAAAAGGAAAAACTTAAATACTTTCTTACTTGAAGACGACAAAGTTGGTGCTGATGTGTGATGCTAAAAAAATGGGAACTGCTCTGATACCAACTGTAACGACCACCCTTCTTACTACTACTATTACTCCCTAAGGTGATCGTTACTTAACTATTAACTCTACTTAACCGGTGTGATCGAAACCACGAGGAATCCCTACCGAAAAATTTTGGCAGAATCTCCCCTGTACCGGTAACCATAAACATCAATACATGCAAAGTAAACCATCAGCCACATGCAGCTGGTATATATACTTCACAACCACGCAGTAATAAGACACAACAACTTAAATAATAAACTATTTTAGCAATAGCAGATGAATAAAGCTCCAACAGTGGAAAACAACTAAACTAACAATGCGGAATAGACTCAATTAGTAACATAAGGAAACAACTCTTTAACAATCTCAACTTCACTAATAATATTAAAGAAGGACTCTAAACAACTTCTTAGTCAAATCCCGAGGCTTCCATAGTCCTGGCATCACACACCATCCGCGCCACCTTGTCGCCTTCGTTTGCTAAATCTTTTCCTTTCCTGTATCTGCAGTAAGAGGAAATGCAATCTATAAGCAAAATGCTTAGTAAGCGCTATCTAACTCACAAAATCTCGATATGCATGTACATATATCTATAACATGATCTAACTGATTAATTACTGAAGACTAGTCATGCTTATTTACTAGTAAAAGAATCAAACAGGTTGAAATGCTAAACATGTAAAGCTACTCATGCTCAGAAAATAGCAAAGAACAGTAAGCTAATCTAAACAACATGCTAGCATAAAAGAAAACTCAACTTGCTGATTTTAAAACAAAGTGAAACTTACTTCATTTGTTCTAAACTTATTCTTTGTTTCACTTGTTTAAACCTTATTCTTTAATACTTTATACTTAGGTAAAACTTGTTTTACTTGTTCAAAAACTTATACTTATAATACTTCAAAATAGTAATCAACTTCTTCTTCGGCCCAGACGTAGTACCATCTTATGCGCGTTCCCTAATAGGTTGGGGTAGCGAGCCACCAATCCTAAAAGAGCAGATCTTGGTCTACCAGGGCTAAGACCTTGGAATTGGACATATGGATTTGTTTAATGACAACCTTGTGAAGTCGGGTACTAGCCTCTTCTTAAAAGTAAAATACTTATAATCTTATTTACTTCTTCTTTAAATGCCTTGGCATTTTAATAAGCACCTTGTGTGCCAAAATCTCTAAAGTCTTGACTTTATGATCTACTTAAGGCCTTGGCCTTTTCTTTCTTTTCTTTATCATTCTTATACTTTTCTTAAACTCAAAATACTGATAGGGAACTCAAATTACTGATAGGGAACTCAAAATTTGTAACTGAAATGCTTAATGAAAAATCTACACTGCAATGCATATTAAAAATCTGCACTGCACTACTTAACAAAAATCTGCACTGCTCTACTCAATAAAAATCAGCACTACTCTACTCAATAAAAATCTGCACTACTCTTCTTAATAAAAATCTGCACATGCTCACATTACAGCAATTAAAAAAAACTGCTCGTGCTTATAAAATAAACAAGAAAAAAACTAAATTTTCAATGCTACTAAATAGGGCTGATCATGTTTATTAAATAGCAAGAAAGCTAACACTATGTTCCTGGACTTAGGGTTGTTCGTGCCGACTACCTAGCACAAAAAGGTCTAAACAGGAATGCTAATTATAGGGCTATTCTTGCCCAATGCAAAGCACAAAAAGACCTAACCAGCAAGCTTAAGGCATGGCATGGAAAGAACTAAAATCCCTAACTAATCCAAACTTTCCTTTCTTGCATACAACTTAGAAAAATATTCCTGCACACACGCTTAACAGAAATTCCATACACAAGCTTAACAAAATGAACCACATCAATTTAAGCTAAATCTAAACTATCCAATTCTGGATAATGCATAACACTTAACCTATTTTCATAAGAGGATCTACTTTAAAATCCTAACGGTGCATAAAAATTATTGGCATCAAGAGTTATCAAGGAAGAGCAACCACTAAAGAAACCTGATAAAGAGAAGTATTAGCATCATCAATTGGAAACTCAATCCATCAAAACCACTCTACCCAGAACTTTTTGAAAGAATTTGAGGGAAGCAAAACACCAACCATCAAGCTAAATCCACTAACAGAATATGTCCAGGATTTTGAAAACGGTAAAAAGAATAAGAGCATTCTCATTCGATGTTTAGCTACCCATAAATCTGTCCAAAACTTTTGGCGGAGATAAAAAAATCTAGAACATCATCAGCCAAACAAATTCACTAAGAGTTCTGTCCAGAAACTCAAACCAACCATCCAGAGGAACCAGGGCAACACCAAACTCGATTACAAACACCTCAAATCCGTAGAAGAAAATTGCAAAGGTTCACTAGATGAAGCCTCAACATCAATGAAAATCGATTTGCAACTTATTCTTATCTCTGAACATCATAGCACCAAACCAAATCTATCTAACATGCACGCTAGGGTTCCACGGCTACTACAATCTTTACAGCAGGAAAGAAAATGAAAGGGAAATAAAAGCATCAAATCCGAATTCAAGCTATAAAAACTCGAGGTATAAAACCCACATGCTTGATCTTTACCCATCCTGTTCTTCCTTTGAAGGTCACGGCAATAAACCCTAAGCTAACCTTCTTCAGAGAAAAATTTGGAAAACAAAAGGAATAGAAATCCGGAACTATCCTACTGCAGGTGAGTAGCGACTTACCTTGGGTTTCTTGGACTTACAGCCGAAGAAAAAGGCTTCCAATGCTTCTAGGGTTTGCGGAGGATCTCGCAAACTCGCCATGTTCCTCGTGCCTATGAATTCTCCTCGACGAGAGGAGCTCAGACTTGTGAAGAACCCACGGAGAGGTCCCCTTTGGCCGGCCACCGGAGAAGCCCTAGTTTCCAGCTGCTGCGGTTTCGCCCGAGACGAGAAGCGCCGACACGAGAGGGAACGGTGAGCAGAAAGATTTCGGGATAAAACCTAAGTTTCTTTTCTTATACTAGGGTTTTTTTATTAGCCAACTACTACTTAAATATTTTTCGCTATTAATTTGATTACGAAACAATCTCTTGATCACTTGGCTAGCCGAAACCAGTTAAGACTTGGCGCGAGTTGGAGGTCGCGCGTTCGAACTCTGCTCGGCTCCCTTTATTTTGGTATTTCTGTTCCTATTATGGGTTGAGTATAATTTGGTTCCTATATGTTCACAAAATATCCGCAGCACACTTGGTTAGCCGGATTTACTTATGTCTTGGTTCGGGTTCGAGTCTCGGTTTGGACATTTTTTTGTCAAAACTTCTTTTGTTTAGTAAAAATACCAAACGACCTCCAAAAATTGCATAAAAATACTCTAAAAATCTCTAGAATTTTTCTATAATATTTTTAAATATTTTTGAATTATTTTTGGGGCTCAAAATGAGAAAATTTGGATTATTACAATTCCCCATACCTTATAAAAAGTTCATCCTCGAACTTAGAATAATTCCGGATATTTCTATCTCATACTATCCTTATGCTTCTAAGTAACTTCCTCGTGCTTCTGGTTCTAAATGACTTTCACTGACGGTACTCTTTGTTCCTTAGTCTCTTAACTTCTCGGTCCTCTATCATTCTTATTGCATCGTACCCATTAGTGGTCCTTGGAAGACCTGTTATAAAGTCTCTGGAGACCATAGGTGCATTAGTCACACCAAATGGCATGACTACAAATTCATAGTGCCCATATCTAGTCCTGGAAACTGTTCTGGGTGTATCACTTTCTTTTACTTTCAACTGATGATACCCATAACGCAGGTCTTTTTTAGAGAACACTATTGCCCTCTTTACCTGATCAAATAGATCATCTATTCTAGAAAGAGGGTACTTGTCCTTAACTGTTACTTTGCATAGCGCTTTAAAATCTATGCACATCCGCATAGATCCGTCTCTCTTCCTAACGAACAACACAGGAGTTCCCCGGGGTGAATGACTAGGGCGGATGAAACCCTTGTCAAGTAGCTCCTGAAATTATTCTTGTAGCTCTTTTAGCTCCACTAGAGAAATTTGGTACGGAGCTTTTGAAATTGGGCTGGTGTTAGGAATCAATTCAATTTCAAACTCCACTTCTCTGTTTGGAGGTAGTTCAGATAATTCTTCTGGAAATACTTCTGGATACTCACAGACTACTCGTACGTCTTCCTGCTTGGGTCTTTCTTGTTATCATTGTCCTTCTAGTTCTAATTACTTAACTGGGGTTTCTGACTCTCCACTGTCTTATCCTCTATCTTGACATCTAGTTATACCAAGAAAAAAGACTTGATATCGTCTCTATCCTTTCTAAACATACTTATGTATATGATTATAAGAGAAACAAAACTAAAATTGTCTCTATTCTTCCTAAGCATATGTATCAAAATAAAGAAAAATAAAATAAGAATTTTCTTTTTACTTAAGCGCATATAAGCAGATACTCTATACTGCAAATAATAAGAAAAAGCATAAAAGTAAAAACTTAAATACTTTCTTACTTGAAGACGGCAAAGATGGTGCTGATGTGTGATGCTGGAAAATGGGAACTGCTCTAATACCAACAGTAACGACCACCCTTCTTACTACTACTATTACTCCCTAAGGTGATCGTTACTTAACTATTAACTCTACTTAACTGGTGTGATCGAAACCATGAGGAATCCCTACCGAAAAATTTCGGCAGAATCTCCCCTGTACTGGTGACCATAAACATCAATACATGCAAAATAAACCATTAGCCACATGCGGCTGGTATATATACTTCACAACAACGCAGTAATAAGACACAACAACTTAAATAATTAACTATTTTAGCAATAGCAAATGAATAAAGCTCCAACAGTGGAAAACAACCAAACTAACAATGCGGAATAGACTCAATTAGTAACATAAGGAAACAACTCTTTAACAATCTCAACTTCTCTAATAACATTAAAGAAGGATTCTAAACAACTTATTAGCCAAATCCTGAGGCTTCCATAGTCGTGGCATCACACACCATCTGCGCCACCTTGTCGCCTTCGTTTGCTAAATCTTTTCCTTTCCTGTATCTGCAGTAAGAGGAAATGCAATCTATAAGCAAAATGCTTAGTAAGCACTATCTAACTCACAAAATCTCGATATGCATGTACATATATTTATAACATGATCTAACTGATTACTTACTGAAGACTACTCATGCTCATTTACTAGTAAAAGAATCAAACAGGCTGAAATGATAAACATGTAAAGCTACTCATGCTCAGAAAATAGCAAAGAACAGTAAGCTAATCTAAACAACATGCTAGCATAAAAGAAAACTCAACTTGCTGATTTTAAAACAAAGTGAAACTTATTTCATTTGTTCTAAACTTATTCTTTGTTTCACTTGTTTAAACCTTATTCTTTAATACTTTATACTTAGGTAAAACTTGTTTTACTTGTTCAAAAACTTATACTTATAATACTTCAAAATAGTAATCAACTTCTTCTTAAGCCCAGACATAGTACCATCTTATTCGCGTTCCCTAATAGGTTGGGATAGCGAGCCACCAATCCTAAAAGAGCAGACCTTGGTCTACGAGGGCCAAGATCTTGGAATTAGACACCTGGATTTGTTTAACGACAACCTTGTGAAGACGGGTACTAGCCTCTTCTTAAAAGTAAAATACTTATAATCTTAATTACTTCTTCTTTAAATGCCTTGGCGTTTTAATAAGCACCTTGTGTGCCAAAATCCCTAAAGTCTTGACTTTAGGATCTACTTAAGGCCTTGGCCTTTTCTTTCTTTTCTTTATCTTTCTTATACTTTTCTTAAACTCAAAATACTGATAGGGAACTCAAAATTTGTAACTGAAATGCTTAATGAAAAATCTACACTGCAATGCATATTAAAAATCTGCATTGCACTACTTAACAAAAATCTGCACTGCTCTACTCAATAAAAATCAGCACTACTCTACTTAATAAAAATCTGTACTACTCTTCTTAATAAAAATCTGCACATGCTCACATTACAGCAATTAAAAAAAACTGCTCGTGCTTTTAAAATAAACAAGAAAAAAACTAAATTTTCAATGCTACTAAATAGGGCTGATCATGTTTATTAAATAGCAAGAAAGCTAACACTATGTTCCTGGACTTAGGGCTGTTCGTGCTGACTACCTAGCCCAAAAAGGTCTAAACAGGAATGCTAATTATAGGGCTATTCTTGCCCAATGCAAAGCACAAAAAGGCCTAACCATCAAGCTTAAGGCATGGCATGGAAAGAACTAAAATCCCTAACTAATCCAAACTTCCTTTCTTGCATACAACTTAGAAAAATATTCCTGCACACACGCTTAACAGAAATTCCGTACACAAGCTTAACAAAATGAACCAAATCAATTTAAGCTAAATCTAAACTATCCAATTCTGGATAATGCATAACACTTAACCTATTTTCATAAGAGGATCTACTTTAAAATCCTAACGGTGCATAAAAATTATTGGCATCATGAGTTATCAAGGAAGAGCAACCACTAAAGAAACCTGATAAAGAGAAGTATTAGCATCATCAATTGGAAACTCAATCCATCAAAACCACTCTGCCCAGAACTTTTTGAAAGAATTTGAGGGAAGCAAAACACCAACCATCAAGCTAAATCCACTAACAGAATATGTCCATGATTTTGAAAACGGTAAAAAGAACAAGAGCATTCTCATTCGATGTTTAGCTACCCATAAATCTGTCCAAAACTTTTGGAGGAGATAAAAAAATCTAGAACATCATCAGCCAAACAAATTCACTAAGAGTTCTGTCCAGAAACTCAAACCAACCATCCAGAGGAACCAGGGCAACACCAAACTCGATCACAAACACCTCAAATCCGTAGAAGAAAATTACAAAGATTCACTAGATGAAGCCTCAACATCAATGAAAATCGATTTGCAACTTATTCTTATCTCTGAACATCATAGCACCAAACCAAATCTATCTAACATGCACGCTAGGGTTCCACGGCTACTACAATCTTTACAGCAGGAAAGAAAATGAAAGGGAAATAAAAGCATCAAATCCGAATTCAAGCTATAAAAACTCGAGGTATAAAACCCACATGCTTGATCTTTACCCATCCTGTTCTTCCTTTGAACGTCACGACAATAAACCCTAAGCTAACCTTCTTCACAGAAAAATTTGGAACACAAAAGCAATAGAAATCCGGAACTATCCTACTGCAGGTGAGTAGCGACTTACCTTGGGTTTCTTGGACTTACAGCCGAAGAAAAAGGCTTCCAATGCTTCTAGGGTTTGCGGAGAATCTCGCAAACTCGCCCTCTTCCTCGTGCCTACGGATTCTCCTCGACGAGAGGAGCTCGAACTTGTGAAGAACCCACGGAGAGGTCCCCTTTGGCCGGCCGCCGGAGAAGCCCTAGTTTAAAGCTGCTGCGGTTTCGCTCGAGACGAGAAGCGCCGACGAGAGAGGGAACGGTGAGGAGAAAGGTTTCGGGATAAAACCTAAGTTTCTTTTCTTATACAAGGGTTTTTTTTAGCCAACTACTACTTAAATATTATTCGCTATTAATTTGATTACGAAACAATCGCTTGATCACTTGGCTAGCCGAAACCAGTTAAGACTTGGCGCGAGTTGGAGGTCGCGCGTTCGAACTCTGCTCGGCTCCCTTTATTTTGGTATTTCTGTTCCTATTATGGGTTAAGTATAATTTGGTTCCTATATGTTCACAAAATATCCACAGCACACTTGGTTAGCCGGATTTACTTAAGGCTTGGTTCAGGTTCGTTTCTCGGTTTGGATATTTTTTTGTCAAAACTTCTTTTGTTTAGTAAAAATACCAAAAGACCTCCAAAAATTACATAAAAATACTCTAAAAATTTCTAAAAATCTCTAGAATTTTTCTATAATATTTTTAAATATTTTTGAATTATTTTTGGGGCTCTAAATGAGAAATTTTGGGTTGTTACAATTCCCCATACCTTATAAAAAGTTCATCCTCGAACTTAGAATAATTCCGGATATTTCTGTCTCATATTGTCCTCATGCTTCTAAGTAACTTCCTCGTGCTTCTGGTTCTAAATGACTTTCACTAACGGTACTCTTTGTTCCATAGTCTCTTAACTTCTCGGTTCTTTATCATTCTTATTGCATCGTACCCATTAGTGGTCCTTGGAAGACCTGTTATAAAGTCTCTGGAGACCATAGGTGCATTAGTCACACCAAATGGCATGACTACAAATTCATAGTGTCCATATCTGGTCCTGGAAACTGTTCTAGGTGTATCACTTTCTTTTACTTTCAACAGATGATACCCATAGCGCTGGTCTTTTTTAGAGAACACTATTGCCCTCTTTACCTGATCAAATAGATCATCTATTCTGGAAAGCGGGTACTTGTCCTTAACTGTTACTTTGCTTAGCGCTCTAAAATCTATGCACATCCGCATAGATCCGTCTCTCTTCCTAACAAACAACACTGGAGTTCCCCAGGGTGAATGACCAGGGCGGAGGAAACCCTTGTCAAGTAGCTCCTGAAATTATTCTTGTAGCTCTTTTAGCTCCACTGGAGAAATTTAGTACGGAGCTTTTGAAATTGGGCTGGTGTTAGGAACAAATTCAATTTCAAACTCCACTTCTCTGTTGGGAGGTAGTTCAGGTAATTCATCTGGAAATACTTCTGGATACTCACAGACTACTCGAACGTCTTCCTGCTTGGGTCTTTCTTGTTATCATTGTCCTTCTAGTTCTAATTACTTAACTGGGGTTTCTGACTCTCCACTGTCTTATCCTCTATCTTGACATCTAGTTATACCTAGAAAAAAGACTTGATATCGTCTCTATCCTTTCTAAACATACTTATGTATATGAATATAAGAGAAATAAAACTAAAATTGTCTCTATTCTTCCTAAGCTTATGTAGCAAAACATAGAAAAATAAAATAAGAATTTTCTTCTTACTTAAGCACATATAAGCAGATACTCTATACTACAAATAATAAGAAAAAGCATAAAAGGAAAAACTTAAATACTTTCTTACTTGAAGACGGCAAAGATGGTGCTGATGTGTGATGCTGGAAAATGGGAACTGCTCTTATACCAACTGTAACGACCACCCTTCTTACTACTACTATTACTCCCTAAGGTGATCGTTACATAACTATTAACTCTACTTAACCGGTGTGATCGAAACCATGAGGAATCCCTACCGAAAAATTTCGACAGAATCTCCCATGTACCGGTGACCATAAACATCAATACATGCAAAATAAACCATCAGCCACATGCGGTTGGTATATTTACTTCACAACCACGCAGTAATAAGACACAACAACTTAAATAATAAACTATTTTAGCAATAGCAAATGAATAAAGCTTCAACAGTGGAAAACAACCAAACTAACAATGCGGAATAGACTCAATTAGTAACATAAGGAAACAACTCTTTAACAATCTCAACTTCTCTAATAACATTAAAGAAGGACTCTAAACAACTTCTTAGCCAAATCCCGAGGCTTCCATAGTCCTGGCATCACACACCATCCGCGCCACCTTGTCGCCTTTGTTAGCTAAATCTTTTCCTTTCTTGTATCTGCAGTAAGAGGAAATGCAATCTATAAGCAAAATGCTTAGTAAGCGCTATCTAACTCACAAAATCTCGATATGCATGTATTTATATCTATAACATGATCTAACTGATTACTTACTGAAGACTACTCATGCTCATTTACTAGTAAAAGAATCAAACAGGCTGAAATGCTAAACATGTAAAGCTACTCATGCTCAGAATGTAACACCCCACCCTCCTCACTACTAGTCTGCGAGGGCGGAGCGCTACTGGACTACTAACTTTACTTAATTTGAGTTGTTCACATGTAAAGATCAATACATAAACTCTCTAAAAAAATGCAATTAACTAGCAGCGGAAAACTAAATGACTCATCTAATACATTCTTAATAAATGACAATCTTAATAAATTCTTATGCTAGGTCCCAAGGCTTCTATAGTCCAAGCATCACACATCCATCCGCACCTCCTTGTCGCCTTCCTTTGCTATAACTTTTCCTTTCCTTTATCTGCAGTAAGAGGAAGTGCAATGTATAAGCAAAATTTGCTTAGTAAGCGCTATCTAACTCACAAAATCACGAATATGCATGTATACAAAAAGAACTAGAAACTATATGCTCTAAAAAGAAATAAAGCATAAACATAACTGCTCATGTCAAACTAATAGCAAAGAAAAGCTAAGGAATCTACTCATGTAATTCTAATAGCTAATCATGCTACTCATCTAATAGGTAAACATGAAAACTACTCATGCACTAGATAAACATGGTAGAATAAAGAACTAAACTTACTGATTTTCAGAACTATGTGAAAACTTATTTTACTTGTTCAAACTTAATCTTTAATACTTTATGTTTATGTAAAACTCGTTTTACTTGTTCAAAAACTTATACTTATAATACTTCAAAATAATAATCAACTTCTTCTTGGGCCCAGGCGTAGTACCATCTTATGCGCGTTCCCTAATAGGTTGGGGTAGCGAGCCACCAATCCTAAAAGAGCAGACCTCGGTCTACCAGGGCCAAGACCTCGGAATTGGACACCTGGATTTGTTTAACGACAACCTCGGAAGTCGGGTACTAGCCTCTTCTTAAAAGTAAAATACTTATAATCTTAATTACTTGTTCTTTAAATGCCTTGGCATTTTAATAGGCACCTTGTGTACCTAAAACCCCTAAAGTCTTGACTTTGGGATCTACTTAAGGCCTCGGCCTTTTCTTTCTTTTCTTTATCTTTCTTATACTTTTCTTTAAAAGAATGCTTCTTACAAAATTGAAATGTTTAAACAAATTCTAACACTGAAATGCTTAAACAAAATCTTCATACAAGTTTAAACAGAAATCTGTATATTAAGCTTAACTAAAAATCTGCACTATAGGCTTAATTAAAATCTGCACTATAAGCCTAATTAAAAATCTGCACTATAAGCTTAATTAAAATCTGCACTATAGGCTTAATTAAAATCTGCACTATAAGCCTACATAAAAATCTGCACTATAAGCTTAATTAAAATCTGCACTATAGGCTTAATTAAAAATCTGCATTATAAGCCTAATTAAAAATCTGCACTATAGGCTTAATTAAAAATCTGCACTATAAGCGCTTAATTAAAATCTGCACTATAGGCTTAATTAAAAATCTGCACTATAAGCGCTTCTTATGCTTCGAATTCAAGAAGAACAAAGGTCTGAAACTACTCCTACTGCAGGTGAGAAGCACTTACCTTGATTCTTGGACTCACAACCGAACAAAAAGGGCATCTAGGACCTTGGACGGCCGCCGGAGATGATACCCTAACTCCCTTTCATTTTCTGCCCGAGCTCCGCCATTGTACGCAGAAGAGAAGGAGAGAATGGTTTAAGTCACAGGAAAACAAAGCATCAACTTATTCCCTTTTATAATCCAATATTCTGTTAATTATCTTAAATAAATTTGCTACTTTTTCTAAACAAACAAATCCAATATCAACTTATCCCTTTTATAATCCAATATTCTGTTAATTATCTTAAATAAATTTGCTACTTTTTCTAAACAAACAAATCCAACATCAACTTATCCCTTTTATAATATTCTGTTAACTATCTTAAATTGTCACGCCCCAGAGGAGTCCCTGTCCGAAGAAATTTCGGCAGCATCTCCCCTGTACGACGGACAATCTGAAACTTTCTACATACATAAATACCTCAGCCACAGGCGGCTGGAATAAAAACAGTAAATAAAATCAATCACCACGCAGTTTATATAAGTATTCAGCCTCTGGCTGCCACAACCACGCAGTTAATAAAATAGTAAACAAAACAATAAAACTCTGACTCGAAATCCACCCTACTCCACTACACTCGTAAAGCTCAAAACCGACGAACCCACCTCTTCTGCCGTCCAGGCAGGCATATAGTAGAATAAAATCCAAATCATATCAAAGGTCCATCAAACGAAAGGATTCCATACAATATCCATATGAAAAATCCAAAACAAGACTAAAACAAAGTCTGATAGAGAATAAAAAAAAAAATAAAATAACAACTCAACCCGAGAGGACTAGCACTACGTCTTTGTGGGGACTAGCGGAACTCCCTCCGACAAAGATCAACACGAAAATAACAACAATGGAGGCGGGTGAGTCCAACACTCAGTACAATTGATATGCAAAGTAAAGAAATAACACCTAGCACTAATCATGCGATAGTTCTGATAAAGATAAAGGTAACTACAAACCGAAGAAGGGAGAGAATCATACTAACCAGGACCGTAAAAGGACAAATCAAAGGTATAGAAGACCAGATGCATGTCAATCAAGGTATCCAAGCAATGCGACATATAAGTGCAACAAACACAAACACAACAAGAAATGCATCATGCATATGATGCCAATGTCATGGTCACCCCCGACGCCAGCCGACTCACAACAACGGTGGGACCGAGTGGGTAGGTGACAACCGTGCACTCAACAACACTGATGAGTGATCGAGTGGGCGGGATCTTTGTCGGAGTACATACGTACTCCTACCCCAAATCATAAATGGGGGCGCGCAATGCTCTCCGTGACGGGGAGGGATCTCTAACGTGCTACACGCTGCGTCACACTACCCCTGAGCGGATCAACGGAGCACCGGAAGAGTCAAACTGACGTGCTACCACGCTATATCTCGCTACCCATGAGCGTCACAACGGAGCACCGAACAGTGATGAAACTGGCAATGTGCTCGACAATAATGGAGCAATCTATCGCACAGCATGCGATCATGCAAATGGTGCATGTCACTAAACATGGTAATATACTAATCCAACCTCTGGACATATCATAATGTGCACAAAAGCGAATGAATCATATCAAGATATACTGATCAATAAGGTATCAAACCTAGGTCCTGAACATGTGAAACGTGGTTATATCACTACCCATGAGCATGATAGATCAGGTACAAGACCAATACGAGATGCAATCAAACAATCAATCAAACGGGTAACATGTATTGGGCAGTGATTAACCGAAACAAGTAAGAAACACAATTAATGCATCTTGTTAATTTAATTACTAAGCATATCAAAGACAATAAGTCAAAAGTACCCGCCTCCGATAAAATGGTCCAAATCCTGACTCCGAGATACTCGTCTCGCGTCAAAGTCCTGTGTCCATATTTAATTTAGTTAATTCTATCATGCCTTCATTAACTAAACCAAATCATAATTTCATTATTCAATTAGAGTTAACTCACTAACCCTAACCCTTTCCACAACTACAATGGATTAGGTATCTCCAATTATCTACAATCAAATTGTGTCAGATTAATACATGAACTTGATACCTAACCATGTAATCTATATTTATTCTAATAACAATGCTCTTACTTCTATCCAAAACTCACCAAGAAACAGTGGGACAGTATTGATTCCAGCAACAAGCTACAGTTTTTCCTCGAATCTAGCCGGAAGTGACGATATCCCTGCACAACTCAGTTTGGTTGGCAGATTTAGCAAGGATAACACCCTACTACTAAATCCAAATATACAAGGAAAATCTACCTCCAAATCCGGCCACCGGTAATCCCAATTCAGCACTATCACAGTAAACGTACGTGACTGAATTGACAAAAGGGGAGAGATGTGCCACCGAACTCGAGCCCTAGATCAAATCTGCACTGCTCGGAATGAAAGAGGTGCCGGCGGCAGTAATCGAAGGCGCTCGGCTAGGGCAGAAGCTCTGCTCGACGATCGGAGGGAAAGCTCTAGGGCTGAGGAAGGCCGGCGGCAGCGCTGCTCCGGGCGGAGGGAGAGGCGATCGGCGCTGTGCCAAGATGCGGCAGAGAGGAAGAAGGGCACAGAGAAATCGGACTTGGGAGAAAGGAGGAAGCTGACCGGCCCTGCTCTGTGCGTCGCCGACGGCAGTGGCTCGGCGTCGGGTGGCTAGGGCACCGAGGGGTGAAGGCTTCGGCGGCGGAGAGGGCAGCGGTTAGGGCTTGGAGTAGTCGGCGGCGTCGGGGAAGAGATGAGGTGCGGGTCGGGCTTAAGGAATTCGGCGATATAAGAGAGAAAAAAGAAATAAGAAATATTTAATAAAAGAATTTATTAAAGGAACAATTCCTCACTTAAATCGGATAGCCCAAATAGACTTTTCTGGGCCCCGTTCCGGTCCCCGCTAACTCGTCCATACGAGCTCCGAAAAATTCCCGAAAAATATCCAAAAATTCTGGAAAATTCCCTTATTAATATTCGTCATTTTTCCAGTATTTTACATTCTCCCCCACTAATAAAAATTTGGTCCCCAAATTTCAATATCTACCATCAGCAAGTACAAACAACATACATAGTGTATAAATGCTGAACGGTAAATAAATCACATACCTCAAGTGAAAAGATGGGGATATCGAGCTCGGATAGTATCCTCGAGCTCCCAAGTAGCCTCCTCGTCCGAGTGATGCTGCCATCCGACTTTAACCAGCCGGATAGTCTTGTTCCGCAACTGACGCTCTTTCCGGTCGAGAATCCGTACCGGAACCTCCTCATAGGTAATGTCAGGCTGAACTGGAACTGGGATATCTGCCAGCACATGCGTCGGATCGGGTACATATCTCCTCAGCATGGATACATGAAACACATCGTGCACGCCTGACAGGGACGGTGGTAGTGCCAGTCGGTAAGCTACTGCTCCGATCCTCTCCAAGATCTCGAAAGGGCCAATGTACCGCGGAGCTAGCTTACCTCTGAGGCCAAATCTCTTCACCCCTTTCGTGGGTGAAACTCGTAGAAATACATGGTCGCCAACAGAGAACTCTAGTGGTCTGCGTCTCCGATCAGCATAACTCTTCTGACGATCCTGCGCCTCTGACATCCTCCGTCTGATAGTACGGACCAACTCTGCATCCTGCTGAACTCTATGAGGTCCCAACAACTGAGCCTCTCCAACCTCATCCCAAAGGACGGGTGTCCGACAAGGTCTACCATACAACGCCTCAAACGGTGCCATCTGGATAGCCGAATGGAAGCTGTTGTTGTAGGCAAACTCTACCAACGGCAGATGGTCCTCCCAACTGCCTCCGAAATCCATAACACATGACCTCAGCAAGTCCTCTAAAGTCTGAATGGTCCGCTCTGACTGTCCATCTGTCTATGGATAGAAAGCTGTACTGAAACGGAGCTGTGTACCCAAGGCCTACTCTGCCAGAAACGAGACGTAAACCGTGGATCTCTATCCGAAATGATACTCAATGGAACACCATGTAATCTGATAATCTCTCGGCAATACAGATCTGCCAATCGATCCAGGGGATCAGTCCTCCGAATCGCTAAGAAGTGCGCGGATTTGGTTAATCGATCAACGATTACCCAAATCGCGTCATGGCCTCGTCGTGTCCTCGGCAACCCTACCACAAAGTCCATGGTAATGTGATCCCACTTCCACTCAGGAATAGGAATCCGCTGAAGTAACCCTGCAGGTCTCTGGTGCTCAGCCTTCACCTGCTGACAAACAAGACACCTAGCTACGAAATCCGCGATGTCTTTCTTCATGCCGTTCCACCAATAGGAACGCCTCAAGTCTCGATACATACGGGTCCCACCTGGATGGATCGCAAATCGAGAACGGTGTGCCTCCTGTAATAGCTCCTGTAAGACCGGATGAGACTGAGGTACGCATAATCTGCCTCGGAAGTATATAACACCCTCCTCGTCTCGTGTGAACTCGGTCTGCTGCCCGGAAGCTATCTGACTGCTAATAAACTGCAAATGCTGATCACTAGCCTGTGCCTCTCGGATCCTCGTCCTGATCGACGACTGAGCAACCATGGTAACAAGAATACCCTGCTCTGTCGGTCCCTGCTCCTCAAGATCTAACTCCGAGAAACTCTGAATCAAGTCTGTGACCGAAGTCCGGTGGCAAGCCAAAGTCCCTCTGGACTTCCTGCTGAGTGCATCTGCAACCACATTAGCTTTCCCCGGGTGGTAGCTAATGGTACAATCGTAGTCCTTCAGGAACTCCATCCATCTCCTCTGTCGGAGATTAAGCTCCTTCTGAGTAAAAATGTATTTGAGACTCTTATGATCAGTGAGAATCTCAAATGTGATACCGTATAAATGATGTCGCCATAGCTTCAGAGCAAAGATGATGGCAGCTAACTCCAAGTCATGAACTGGGTAGTTCTTCTCATGCTCCTTCAACTGACGAGAAGCATAAGAGACTACTCTGCCGTGCTGCATCAGAACAGCGCCCAAACCCTGTAGAGACGCGTCGGTGTAAAGTACAAATCCATCCTCTCCAGAAGGTAAAACCAAAACTGGAGCCGACACTAATCTCCGCTTCAGCTCCTGAAAGCTGGTCTCGCAATCCTCGGACCATATGAATTTCACGCCTTTCCGGGTAAGACGTGTCAGTGGCATAGCAATACGCGAGAAACCCTCAACAAAACGTCGGTAATATCCAGCCAATCCCAGAAAACTGCGGATCTCCTGAACTGACTTCGGCTGCTCCCAACCGGTGACAGCCTCGATCTGAGGATCAACTGAAATACCTCTGCTAGAAACCACGTGTCCCAAAAACCCAACTGAGGATAGCCAGAATGCACACTTGCTGAACTTCGCGTACAGCTGATGTCGTCGAAGAATCTCCAAGACTGTGCGAAGATGCTGTGCATGCTCCTCCTCGGAACGAGAGTAGACCAATATGTCATCAATGAAAACGATAACAAACTGATCCAGATACTCCAGAAAGATGCGGTTCATCAAATCCATAAACACCGCTGGAGCATTGGTAAGCCCAAATGGCATTACCAAAAACTCATAATGACCGTATCTGGTACGGAAAGCTGTCTTCTGGATATCAGAATCTCTGACTCTCAACTGATGATATCCGGATCGCAGATCAATCTTAGAATACACTGATGTACCTCTGAGCTGATCAAACAAATCCTCAATCCGTGGTAATGGATATTTATTTCTGACGGTCACTGCATTCAGCTGCCTATAGTCAATACATAACCTCATGGTGCCGTCTTTCTTCTTGACAAATAGAACTGGAGAACCCCATGGTGAAACACTAGGGCGAATAAATCCCCTGTCTAAAAGCTCCTGGAGTTGAACCTTCAACTCTTTTGGTGCCATACGATACGGAGCTTTCGATGTCGGCGCGGTTCCCGGAATCAGCTCAATAGCGAACTCCACTGGCCTTCTGGGAGGCAAACCTGGCAGCTCCTCTGGAAATACATCTGGGTACTCCCGGACAACAGGAACGTCGGAGAGCTGCGAACTACTACTGTCCTCAGTACTGATCAACGATAACAGAAAACCATGACAGCCGTGAGACAGCAACTTCTGCGCCTGAATCGCCGAAATGCCGTCGTCTCTGATGCCAGTGAAACTCCACGAGGGTTGGTTCGGAGGCCGGAAGGTGACCACCCTCGTCTGGCAATCAACGGTAGCATGATATATTGACAGCCAATCCATGCCAAGAATGATATCAAACTCGACCATCTCCAATACTAGAAGATCTACCGTAAGTATCATGTTGCCAAAGTCTAACGGGCAACCTCTGATCTCCTGGGTGACGTCTAAAGTATCACCGGACGGTAGAGAGACAGTCAATCGCCGCAACCTAACCGTAGGTAATCTACCAATCTCCCGCATAAAGGTACGGGATATAAAAGAGTGCGAACTACCAGTATCAATCAAAATATCAGCAGTAAATGCATAAATGGAAATCGTCATGAAAAGCGGATCGGCCCACCGAGCATCCTCTCCGTAATAGCATGAACTCGTCCCTCTGGCGGAGGAGGAGGAATGCGCCGGTAAGCTCGCCACCGAGGCGGTCTTGGATAATGAGCGAGAAGCGAGAGGATGGTGGCGTCTGGGATCGAGTCCGAGTCGAGGATAATAAGGTCCGTGCATAACTGGGTGCTCTGAAGCACCGAGTACTCTGTCCAAGCATGCCAAATCTTGCTGCGGAGGAGCCTCGCCTGCTTGTGTTGTGAGGGTGTGAATCTCCGCCTCCTCGTCGAGACACCGATCGACTAGACCCTCTCCTCGACCCTCCGGGGCGTGTCGAGCCTTGATGACAATCTCGGCTCTGGTGCCGAGCGGTTGCAATAAAACAAACCGACTGCTCCAGTGTGAAGTGATGTGGTCTCGAACCACATCGAAACACCGAGTATCAGGAAGGTGGTTGCTTGCTGAGAAAACCGGAACGTCAAGAAGACCGCCACGATTTACGAGGCCTACGACGCCCAGTACCACGACCGACTGGATCGCCTCGAGGCATCACTGCTTTGTGTCTGCTGGACACGCCTCAAGTCGGACCAGTATGCTTTCTTTTCCGTCCGGATATCTTTGCCGAGCTAACTCTATCATCAAAGCTCGATTCAATGCATCGAATAAGATGTAATCCCTAATCCGGCAAGCCGTATATGCAGATAACCATCCAATCCCTGAATAAACTGCAATTCTGTCCTCCGCAACTAACTCGGACAAAACCGAGCCAACCGGAGGAATTCAGTATTATACTCGGTCACAGAGCGATTATTCTGCCTCAGACTCATAAAATCCTGTCGGCGAGCCATCTGATAGGACAGTGGAAAGAAACGGCTCTCAAAAGCCTCTCTGAACCTGGTCCATGTGACGTTGCGCTCACCAATAATAGAACGCTGAGAAATCCACCAGGCATTTGCTTCATCCCGTAAATGATAGGCAGCCAGCTCTGCTTTCTCCCACTCGGAGCAAGCCATATAGAAGAAAGTCTGCTCCATAGTCTCTATCCACGACAAAGCCATACTCGGATCGAGATCTCCGCGGAAAAGAGTGAAACGAGTCTTCATCGACTCGGCCAGTGCTGGAATCCTAGCTCGTGCAGCGACAATATCAGTGATCTGTGTCGGGACGGCTGCAGGAACTGGAGCTGATACTACAGGTGGTACCGCGGAATAAACCGGAGGAAGAACTCCCGGTGCTGCTGTATATACCGGAGCATAGGCCGTCGGTGGTACTGCCTGGGGAATAAAAGTGGTGGCAACTGGAGGTACGGTAGGAAAAGGTACCGCATGTGGTGCAGCAGCTGCTACTGTAGGCACTGGGGGCACAGGTGCCACTGGTATAGGATACACCGTAGATCCAAGTGGTGGTGACACTGAATACGTCGTAGGCTGCGCGGGAGCAAATGTCGGGTACACCAATGGTACCCCTGATGGTACTGTAAATAAGGTAGGAGTGGATACCGTCGGTGTGTCCAAAGTAGGTATCTCTACAGGAGCTATCGGGATTTGAGAGCCCGATGCTCCCGCTGCATCCTGAGTCTGTCCCTGACTGGCATATCCAGAGATCCCGTGGTCCTCGCACGTGGTCGACCAGCACCACGTCTCGCAGCAATACGAGTAGATCGTCTCATATCTGTTAAATTAAATTACAGATATCAATACCAATATAACCAACATAAAATAACAACATACCTATTTGCTGTCTGGAGATGTTCCGTCGCTGTCCAGTCCCCAATTTCCGAACGTACATATCGTCGGAAATCCAAATAAATCCGAAACAGAAATCCGAAACATAACCATATCGAAAATCCGATAATGCCAAGTTTGACTCGCAAACCTGGCTAACCCAAATATCCAGAATACCAACAACCGGTATCCGATAAATCTCCAGAAACCAAAAGCAGGTATCCATAACCTGCTCTGATACCAATAAATTGGTATCAGATAAATCCCGAAAATCCAAAATACGAAACAAAAGATCGTATAACTGTGCTCTGATACCACTAAATTGTCACGCCCCAGAGGAGTCCCTGTCCGAAGAAATTTCGGCAGCATCTCCCCTGTACGACGGACAATCTGAAACTTTCTACATACATAAATACCTCAGCCACAGGCGGCTGGAATAAAAACAGTAAATAAAATCAATCACCACGCAGTTTATATAAGTATTCAGCCTCTGGCTGCCACAACCACGCAGTTAATAAAATAGTAAACAAAACAATAAAACTCTGACTCGAAATCCACCCTACTCCACTACACTCGTAAAGCTCAAAACCGACGAACCCACCTCTTCTGCCGTCCAGGCAGGCATATAGTAGAATAAAATCCAAATCATATCAAAGGTCCATCAAACGAAAGGATTCCATACAATATCCATATGAAAAATCCAAAACAAGACTAAAACAAAGTCTGATAGAGAATAAAAAAAACTAAAATAAAATAACAACTCAACCCAGCAGAGGACTAGCACTACGTGCTGTGGGGACTAGCGACTGGAACTCCCTCCTGACAGCATCAACCTGAAAATAACAACAATGGAGGCGGGGTGAGTCCAACACTCAGCAGGTACAATTGATATGCAAAGTAAAGAAATAACACCTAGCACTAATCATGCGTACAGTCTCCTGATAAAGATAAAGGTAACTACAAACCGAAGAAGACAGGAGAGAATCTGTACTAACCAGGACCCGGTAAAAGGACAAACAGTCCGAAAGGTATAGAAGACCTGTATGCATGTCAATCAAGGTATCCAAGCAATGTGCGGCATATAAGTGCAACAAACACAAACACAAACAGTAAATGCATCATGCATATGATGCCAATGTCATGGTCACCCCTGACGCCAGTCAGCCGACTCACAACAACAGTGGGACCGAGTGGGTAGGGCTGTGACAACCGTGCACTCAGCAACACTACTCCTGATGAGTGATCGAGTGGACGGGATGCTGTCGGAGTACATACGTACTCCTACCCCAAATCATAAATGGGGGAGCGCAATGCTCTCAACTCCCGGTACGCTGTGACGGGGAGGGATCTCTAACGTGCTACACGCTGCGTCACACTACCCCTGAGCGGATCAACGGAGCACCGGAAGAGTCAAACTGACGTGCTACCACGCTATATCTCGCTACCCATGAGCGTCACAACGGAGCACCGAACAGTGATGAAACTGGCAATGTGCTCGACAATAATGGAGCAATCTATCGCACAGCATGCGATCATGCAAATGGTGCATGTCACTAAACATGGTAATATACTAATCCAACCTCTGGACATATCATAATGTGCACAAAAGCGAATGAATCATATCAAGATATACTGATCAATAAGGTATCAAACCTAGGTCCTGAACATGTGAAACGTGGTTATATCACTACCCATGAGCATGATAGATCAGGTACAAGACCAATACGAGATGCAATCAAACAATCAATCAAACGGGTAACATGTATTGGGCAGTGATTAACCGAAACAAGTAAGAAACACAATTAATGCATCTTGTTAATTTAATTACTAAGCATATCAAAGACAATAAGTCAAAAGTACCCGCCTCCGATAAAATGGTCCAAATCCTGACTCCGAGATACTCGTCTCGCGTCAAAGTCCTGTGTCCATATTTAATTTAGTTAATTCTATCATGCCTTCATTAACTAAACCAAATCATAATTTCATTATTCAATTAGAGTTAACTCACTAACCCTAACCCTTTCCACAACTACAATGGATTAGGTATCTCCAATTATCTACAATCAAATTGTGTCAGATTAATACATGAACTTGATACCTAACCATGTAATCTATATTTATTCTAATAACAATGCTCTTACTTCTATCCAAAACTCACCAAGAAACAGTGGGACAGTATTGATTCCAGCAACAAGCTACAGTTTTTCCTCGAATCTGGCCGGAAGTGACGATATCCCTGCACAACTCAGTTTGGTTGGCAGATTTAGCAAGGATAACACCCTACTACTAAATCCAAATATACAAGGAAAATCTACCTCCAATCCGGCCACCGGTAATCCCAATTCAGCACTATCACAGTAAACGTACGTGACTGAATTGACAAAAGGGGAGAGATGTGCCACCGAACTCGAGCCCTAGATCAAATCTGCACTGCTCGGAATGAAAGAGGTGCCGGCGGCAGTAATCGAAGGCGCTCGGCTAGGGCAGAAGCTCTGCTCGACGATCGGAGGGAAAGCTCTAGGGCTGAGGAAGGCCGGCGGCAGCGCTGCTCCGGGCGGAGGGAGAGGCGATCGGCGCTGTGCCAAGACGCGGCAGAGAGGAAGAAGGGCACAGAGAAATCGGACTTGGGAGAAAGGAGGAAGCTGACCGGCCCTGCTCTGTGCGTCGCCGACGGCAGTGGCTCGGCGTCGGGTGGCTAGGGCACCGAGGGGTGAAGGCTTCGGCGGCGGAGAGGGCAGCGGTTAGGGCTTGGAGTAGTCGGCGGCGTCGGGGAAGAGATGAGGTGCGGGTCGGGCTTAAGGAATTCGGCGATATAAGAGAGAAAAAAAGAAATAAGAAATATTTAATAAAAGAATTTATTAAAGGAACAATTCCTCCCTTAAATCGGATAGCCCAAATAGACTTTTCTGGGCCCCGTTCCGGTCCCCGCTAACTCGTCCATACGAGCTCCGAAAAATTCCCGAAAAATATCCAAAAATTCTGGAAAATTCCCTTATTAATATTCGTCATTTTTCCAGTATTTTACATAAATAAATTCGCTACCTTTTCTAAATAAACAAATCCAAGATCAACTTATCCCTTTTATAATCCAATATTCTGTTAACTATCTTAAATAAATTCGCTACCTTTTCTAAACAGAAAAATCTGTTTGCCCACCTGGTCAACCGAGTTTTGACCGAGTCAAAGGTCGTGGGTTCAATTCTCGGCTTGGACATTTTTTGTCGAAACTTCCTTCGTTTAGTAAAAATACCAAATGACCTCCAAAAATTACATAAAAAAACTCTAAAAATTTCTAAAAATCTCTAGAATATTTCTAAAATATTTCTAAATATTTTTAAGAACTTTTAGAACTCCTAATGAGGAAAATTGGGTCGTTACACAGAAAATAGCAAAGAACAGTAAGCTAATCTAAACAACATGCAAGCATAAAAGAAAACTCAACTTGCTGATTTTAAAACAAAGTGAAACTTATTTCATTTGTTCTAAACTTATTCTTTGTTTCACTTGTTTAAACCTTATTCTTTAATACTTTATACTTAGGTAAAACTTGTTTTACTTGTTTAAAAACTTATACTTATAATACTTCAAAATAGTAATCAACTTCTTCTTGGGCCCAGGCGTAGTACCATTTTATGCGCGTTCCCTAATAGGTTGGGGTAGCGAGCCACCAATCCTAAAAGAGCAGACCTTGGTCTATCAGGGCCAAGACCTTGGAATAGACACCTGGATTTGTTTAACGACAACCTTGTGAAGTCGGGTACGAGCCTCTTCTTAAAAGTAAAATACTTATAATCTTAATTACTTCTTCTTTAAATGCCTTGGCGTTTTAATAAGTACCTTGTGTGTCAAAATCCCTAAAGTCTTGACTTTAGGATCTACTTAAGGCCTTGGCCTTTTCTTTCTTTTCTTTATCTTTCTTATACTTTTCTTAAACTCAAAATACTGATAGGGAACTCAAAATTTGTAACTGAAATGCTTAATGAAAAATCTACACTGCAATGCATATTAAAAATCTGCACTGCACTACTTAACAAAAATCTGCACTGCTCTACTTAATAAAAATCAGCACTACTCTACTTAATAAAAATCTACACTACTCTTCTTAATAAAAATCTGCACATGCTCACATTACAGCAATTAAAAAAAACTGCTCGTGCTTATAAAATAAACAAGAAAAAAACTAAATTTTCAATGCTACTAAATAGGGCTGATCATGTTTATTAAATAGCAAGAAAGCTAACTGTAACGCCCGAAAATTCTCGAAATACTTTTATAAATATCCTAGTATTTTTCTGGAATTTTAGGATATCTTTATGGAATTATTAGAATAGCGGAAGTAGCAAAAACAAATAGAAATGTAAAATGGTCTAGGCGGGAATTGAACCCGAGACCTATGGGACCTATATCTTATAGATAGCTCTAGTAACCAAGTGAACCCAGCAGGGCTGTGCTAAAAGAAAAGGGAATCAATTAGATTTATATTTAAGTTGGGCGAATTAACCACTTAATATAAATAGAGAAATTAAGAGAGGAGTTATTTATTTTTTTTATTCGTAACTTTTCCTCTCCTAAACCCTCACACACCGCCCTCTCCCTTCCTTCTCTTCTTCTCTCGGCGCACCAAGCCCCAAGGGCTAGGGTTCTGTCCCAAAGGCTCCAAGGGCACCTTCCGGTGACGACTCTGGCACGAGGATGCTCCTCTCCGCGAGAAGAGCACGTGGAAGCAAGGGGATCGTCAAGAGGATCGTCTTTCCGGAAAATCTAGCGACTAGAATCGTAAGAAACTTCGAGCAGGAGGTAAGAAACCCCTCACCTACAGTATAAGTAGTTCTCGTGTGATTTCCTGCCTTAGTTTAGTTGCATATGAATTTTGACACTTAGGCTGTGCAATACAGCATGCCAGGTGTTCGATAATATGTTCAGCACAGGTAAAATGCAACTTAGGCATTTTAGTAGCTTAGCTAAATGCGATAGAAGCATTTATTTAGTATATGCAGTTTTATTACAGTTTTTATGGGACTACGGTCCAATGGGTGGGCTCCCACAGTCGCCTCTAGGTTCAGACAACCTAGCTCTAGGTTCAGATAACCTAGAAGTAACAAGATAAGAAAATTTAGCTATAATCAATATTTTATTTTCAGCAGTGGCACTGTACTGGACTAGATGTCCATTGGGTTGGGCTCACATAGTCGTCCCTAGGTTTAGATAACCTAGTAAACCCTACTAGATTCAGAATTTGCAACCCCGGGTTTAGTAGGGATGCGCGCATAGCAAGTACAGTTGTCGGGCCCATCAGCAGCATGATTATGTATTTTTATCTAGTATGATAATAGCTTTCAAATTCACAATTAGTTAGGTGATTATATTTTGAAATCAGTTCTAGCTCAACTTTAGTTTAGCTCAGTATTTTTCACTTTAGTCTTTGCTTATTGACGTTTCAGTTATAGCTATGATTAGTTTCTGGTTTCTATGTTTTGTATGTTAGAATGCCATGTTTTAGCATGTTCAGCACATGTTTCAAATATCATGTTTTCAAAGCATAAATTACATTGTATGCATGTTTTTGTGAGGTAGATGGTTTCTTACTAAGCGAAAGCTTACAGATATTTCTTTTCCTTATACTGCAGATAAAGGTAAAGGAAAGATGGACTAGCGGAGGCTGGAGGTCAATGCAATGAAGATAGATGTGTGTGGATGGAACCTGGAATAGAGATCTTGGAAGAACTGGAACATTTAAGAACTTAGCGTTTCTTATCATATTACTCTTTGCTTACTTAGTTATCTAAATGCTTGGAATTATGAAAAATCTACTTAGATTGTTAGTGACCATGTTTAGAATGCTAGTTATTTGTTAGTAGGATGTTTTCCCAGCCATTTTAGAACTCATAGCTATGATTCGGCACGAAACAGTGCTGAAATCAGAGCTCAGCTGTGAAATCAGAAACTCCAATCGATCAGCCAATCGATTGGAGGCCCTCAATCGATCCACTGATCGATTGGGGAGTCTGTTTCCGTGAACAGTAAGCTTCTGGATCGATCCGCCGATCAATCCAGTGGTATTCTGTCGCGAACAGAAGGTTAAGGGATCGATTAGTGGATCGATCGAGGAATTAACTCTCGCGAACAGAGAGCTCTGGAATCGATCACTGGATCGATTGGTCATCCTGGATCGATCAGCCGATCGATCCAGAATAATGCCCCGTGCACAGTAGCATGTTGAATCGATCAACGGATCGATCCGAACATCTCAATCGATCAGCCGATCGATTGAAATGCTTGTTTCAACTGGAAACACTTTAGTTCAGTCCTTAATCATATGTGAAGGCTAGATCTTCTCTTTTGAGTAAAGATACAACATTTAAAAAGGTACCTTTAAGCCTAAGTTCAGATTTAGTGGCAATTGGCATGAGTTTAGTAAATTTTAATTAGTTCACGTTTCTGCACCTTAAGATATAGCTTAGCACAGCATAATGTGACGGTCCGGCCTCGCAGCCAACCTAGTAGGAGGTGGGTCGTTACACTAACACTATGTTCCTGGACTTAGGGCTGTTCGTGCCGACTACCTAGCACAAAAAGGTCTAAACAGGAATGCTAATTATAGGGCTATTCTTGCCCAATGCAAATCACAAAAAGACCTAACCAGCAAGCTTAAGGCATGGCATGGAAAGAACTAAAATCCCTAACTAATCCAAACTTTCCTTTCTTGCATACAACTTAGAAAAATATTCCTGCTAACACGCTTAACAGAAATTTCGTACACAAGCTTAACAAAATGAACCACATCAATTTAAGCTAAATCTAAACTATCCAATTCTGGATAATGCATAACACTTAACCTATTTTCATAAGAGGATCTACTTTAAAATCCTAACGGTGCATAAAAATTATTGGCATCATGAGTTATCAAGGAAGAGCAACCACTAAAGAAACCTGATAAAGAGAAGTATTAGCATCATCAATTGGAAACTCAATCCATCAAAACCACTCTGCCCAGAACTTTTTGAAAGAATTTGAGGGAAGCAAAACACCAACCATCAAGCTAAATCCACTAACAGAATATGTCCAGGATTTTAAAAATGGTAAAAAGAACAAGAGTATTCTCATTCAATGTTTAGCTACCCATAAATCTGTCCAAAACTTTTGGCGGAGATAAAAAAATGTAGAACATCATCAGCCAAAGAAATTCACTAAGAGTTTTGTCCAGAAACTCAAACCAACCATCCAGAGGAACCAGGGCAACACCAAACTCGATCACAAACACCTCAAATCCGTAGAATAAAATTGCAAAGATTCACTAGATGAAGCCTCAACATCAATGAAAATCGATTTGCAACTTATTCTTATCTCTAAACATCATAGCACCAAACCAAATCTATCTAACATGCACGCTAGGGTTCCACGGCTACTACAATTTTTACAGCAGCAAAGAAAATGAAAGGGAAATAAAAGCATCAAATCTGAATTCAAGCTATAAAAACTCGAGGTATAAAACCCACATGCTTGATCTTTACCCATCCTGTTCTTCCTTTGAAGGTCACGACAATAAACCCTAAGCTAACCTTCTTCACAGAAAAATTTGGAACACAAAAGCAATAGAAATCCGGAACTATCCTACTGCAGGTGAGTAGTGACTTACCTTAGGTTTCTTGGACTTACAACCGATGAAAAAGGCTTCCAATGCTTCTTGGGTTTGCGGAGGATCTCGCAAACTCGCCCTCTTCCTCGTGCCTACGGATTCTCCTCGACGAGAGGAGCTCGGACTTGTGAAGAACCCACGGAGAGGTCCCCTTTGGCCGACCGCTGGAGAAGCCCTAGTTTCTAGCTGCTGCGGCGCCCGAGACGAGAAGCGCCGACACGAGAGGGAACGGTGAGGAGAAAGGTTTCGGGATAAAACCTAAGTTTCTTTTCTTATACTAGGGTTTTTTTATTAGCCAACTACTACTTAAATATTATTCGCTATTAATTTGATTACGAAACAATCGCTTGATCACTTGGCTAGTCGAAACCAGTTAAGACTTGGCGCGGGTTGGAGGTCGCGCGTTCGAACTCTGCTCGACTCTCTTTATTTTGGTATTTCTGTTCCTATTATGGCTTAAGTATAATTTGGTTCCTATATGTTCACAAAATATCCGCAGCACACTTGGTTAGCTTGATTTACTTGAGGCTTGGTTCGGGTTAGAGGTCTCGAGTTCGAGTCTCAATTCGGATATTTTTTTGTCAAAACTTCTTTCGTTTAGTAAAAATACCAAACGACCTCCAAAAATTGCATAAAATTTCTAAAAATCTCTAGAATTTTTCTATAATATTTTTAAATATTTTTGAATTATTTTTGGGGCTCAAAATGAGGAAATTTGGGTTGTTACATAAGATAAGTTAGGTACGATCTCTTCCACCTGATAAGCTATTCAAATTTGTTAAGTTCTTATCAAAAAATTATTGCAAGTTAGAAAAAGAAAACATAAACTTGAAATTACAATTGTCCAAAGCATGTTCACTAGATTTATATGATAATTTGAAAATAGAAAATAAAGAGTTGAAACTAATTCTAGCCAAATCTTGCCCATTAGAAGAATTTGAAAAAATAAAATTTGAAATAATATTTTGCAAAAAGAAATAAAGAACTTGAAAAATCATGCATGCTCTAAATTGGTATTTTTATTACCACAAAGGACATGTTAGAAAAATTTCTCAGAAAGATATGCCAAAGAAATTTCTAATTAAATCAGTTGGAAGGAACCTATATTGGGTTCCAAAGACTTAACTAAATTAAAAGTTTAATTAGACTTAGGGCTTTCAGAAAGTACATTAAATATTTGATTTCATTATGAGACTTTGTCTAGAAGTGGTTGATGATCCAATAACCTGATAGATCGAGTAGTGCAATAGAGGGGGGGGGGGGTGAATATCGCGTCTTTTAAAACTATTCTTTTCGTATTTTTAAAACTCAAAGTTAAGTAGCAGAAATTAGAAAGAGACACAATTCGTTTACTTCGTTCGGAGCCTAACTCGACTCCTACTCGAAGGTCTGCGGTCCTTGACCGCACCGATGGGAAAAGCACTATAATCCTTCTTTCTGAAATCCTCAGAAAGAAGTGAATCGTACAATGGAGCAAGATAGTAACACCCTACTATCTTGCTTAAATAAAATTACAATGCAAGCTTAAATTAAATTGTACCGACAAGTGAATTGCAGATGAGGCTTAGGTCGGCACTCCGGATGATGTTGCTTGTTGAGCTGACGAAGATGAGTAGAGTGAGTAGCTTGCAGAGGAGCACAAGAATTGATCAGAAAAGTTTTGTCCTGGCCTCTGTCTTCGAGCCTGTTTTTATAGGTGTACTTGAGGTTCGGTCGATCGTTCCCACTGTTCGTTCGACTGAACCCGCTCCCTTCCTTCCTGGCTGAAGTTCGAAGCTGGCTCGATCTTTTGCATTTACTGGTCTTTAATGGTTTGGTCGACTGAACCATCTTTTCGGTCGACCGAACAAGCCTTTTCCTTGTTCGTCGAAATCTGCCAGAGATCTTATTTTAATGTTGTTTAATGCTGATTGGATCGGTCGACCGGTCCTTTGGTTCGGTTGACCGATCAACCTTTTTTTCCTTTCCTGCTGATTGCTGCTGATGATCTGTTCTTTGGTGAGTCACCCTGGTTCGGTCGACCGATCTTACTGTTCGGTCGACCGATCAAGCTTTGATCAAACTCGGACTATGTTTTGGTTCGATCTGAATATTGAACTAAACTTGGCTAGTTTGGTCGACTGATCCTCTGGTTCGGTCGATCAATCGTGCAGTACCTGCAGAACAGTGTTAAGCAAAACACCCTGCAAAATTGAGATTAACACAGTAATATAACATGCATGAGTAATACGAAAAATAGTAAAACTATCTTAATCTCAACTTGGAAAACTGCCCGGTTTCTTCAGTTGGATCAGCGACCTAAGGTTGTTCCCTTCAGGAACTCGACCTCACTGTCGCTCCTCCAGTTGCTTACCTCAACTTACCTGCCAAACATGGTCCTCCAGACCTGTTTGGACTTTTGCCTGCTCAGTGTCTGATCACCTGATCCACTAAGACTTTTCCTGCAATATTATGTTAGCCAACAGTAATAATAATAATACAGAAAATAATGGTAAACCTAAACCTAGATTTACCGAGATCCGCTGGTCTGGTCGACCGCGCGCGGTCGACTAGAAACCTTCTGATCAACCTTGCTTGGAGTTCACTCCTCCAAGACTTCTCGTTACCTAAAGTTACCACCCCCTAGGATTTTCTCCACTTGGCTTTACTCACCAAGACTCAGTATTCGGCTACTCAGGGATCAAGTCCTCCAGACCTATCCACCTGGCTTCCACGATATACTGATATTTCCCTTACCTAGCCTACAACTAGGACTCAGTATTTGACTACCCAGGGATCAAGTCCTCCAGACCTATCCATCTGGCTTCCACAATATACCGAGATTTCTCTCCTTGCCTAGCCTCCAACTAAAACTTCCCTTGCCTAGCCTACAACTAGGACTTCCCTAGATTAAGCTCCATACTTAAACATATTTTTCTGACATTAAAACCTTGGAGGTCGATTGCACCAATAATCTCCCCCTTTTTGATGTTTGACAAATATATTTAAGTTAGGTCAATTCAAGAAGATTTAGATTTCTAGCTTAAACCCTTATTCTCTCCCTTTTGTCATACAACAAAAAGAACTCTTCATAAATGACTTTAATTGCTAAGGATCCCTAAGTTTTGCACCAACAATGATGGAATATTTTCAAGATATGCCTAAGGTATTCCCTCACCCATTTGATATATAATAGAGTTTTCAAAAATGATTCATAGAGATTTTGAAAAAGCCTCATTCTGTGAAAAAATTGAGTAAATTTACAGTATCTTTTTCAAAATAATTTTGAAGAATGCACTAAGTAAAATCTCTCAAGAATATGTTTCAAAAAGACTTAATGCTTGCAAAATTTCTTTGAAAGATATTTTTATAAAATACTTTTCAAAAATATTTGTAAAGAGTTTTTATCAAGCATCCTTATTAAAGCCGAGTTCAAAAAATATTTTCAAGTAATTTTCAAAAAGTTTTCAAAAAGTTTGAAGAATATGATTTTGAAAAGATAATGCTTGAGCTAGGTTTAAAAGATAGTATTTTGAGTTTTGTAAGTAATTTTTCAAAAATATTTTTTAAGTTAATTTCAAAACCAGATTTCTTTAAATAAGTATGTAAAGATAATTTTCAAAAAGTATTTGATTAAGAGATTTTAAAGATAATTTACAAAAAGATTTGTAAAGAAGTTTTATCAAGCAATTTTTTTTATTTAAAAAAAAATGGTTTGAAACATTTATTCAAAATATGTTTTCAAAAGCAAGATTTTGAATGATATATAAAAAATATGTCCTTCAGTCAAGTCTCTCCCCCTTAATCAGACACTCCTTTTAGATATCCTTGTTACCCACAAGGAAGACTTTTCTATGTGTATCTAAGGATGCCGGTTGACTTAAGGTTCTAAAGACTTAGGCGATGAATAATAATAATTTATATATATATATATATATATATATATATATATATATATATATAATACACCCAATCAATCATCAATCAAAGCAAAATCTTTTAAATTTTAATTTTCATAGCATCTCACCCATTCTAAATTTTCAAGTATGGTAATCCGATAATTGTGTGAGATGACTTTATTAATTTTGAATTTTAGTTAAACTTTAATTATTGTAAGTTAAATAGATGGTAACATTTATTTTGTGAATTAATTGAATTAATGTTTAGTTTAGAAATTGTAAAGTTATTAAGTGGATTTGGTTAAGAATTGTTTTTAATAGCTATGGTTATAGGTTGATTGCTAGATTATTGATTGATTTAAACATAATTTAAAAGTTAGTTTCAATTTAATTTAGTATTAGGTTAAGAATTAATTTTAATTGTTGTTTAAAGTTTCATCATTAATAGTTACGAATTAATTGATTATGAATTATTATTAATTTCTTAGGAATTAATTAGGTAAAGATTTTAGGATTAGTTATAAAAATTTAATTTTGTTTAAGATTAAAGTACTTTATTTGTTGATTAAAGTTAAGATTTCAAGTTGAGATTTATTAAGAATTAATTAAGTGTATTAAGTTAATTTAATTAAGTTAAACTAGTTAATGATTAGGGTTAATTAATTAATTTAGTTTATTTAATTCAGTTTTAAAATAATTTAAGTTTTAAATAATATTAATTAAGTTTTTTTAAATAATTAAGTTTTAAAATAAGTTTTAATTAAGTTTTAAAATAATTTTAATTAAGTTTTAAAATATTTTTAATTAAGTTTTAAAATAATTTTAATTAAGTTTTAAAATAATTAAGTTTTTTAAAAATAATTTTGATTAATTTTAAGTTTTTAATTAAGTTTAAAAATAATTTTGATTATTTTTAAGTTTTAATTAAGTTTAAAATAATTAAGTTTTTTTTAATTTAAAATAATTTTGATTAATTTTAAAAAGCTTTTTTTAATTAAGTTTTAAAAATTAATTTGGTTTGGAATTTAATTAAGTTTGCAATTTAATTAGGGTTGGAATTTATTAGGTTTGAAATTTAATTTAGATTTGAAATTAATTGAGTTTGAAAAAGGTTATTAGACCCATGTTAGATTCAAACTTAACTTTGGGTTAATCAAGTAGGCTTCCTAAGGATAAGCTTTCAGTTCAGTGGCGAGGCTTATGGCCTTCTTGTGTATCAACGGTGGACCACTTGCTGAAGACTTTCCAAACTGTTCCCGCTCAAAGAACTTAATACTAAATTTTGGTCTAACTAGCCCATGTTTGACTGGGGTAGCTTCGGTCAAATCCACTAAGTCTAGTGCACCAGATAAAATTCCATATTCAGCCTAGACATGCCTTCGACAAAGTTTCCTTGACGTACTATCATCCCAATCCATTCCGGTGCTATGTTGTTAGGGTTTGGTAAACCTTTTTAATCTAACCATTTTAAATTAAGAAAAGATGCATAACATGTTATACAACAGTTAAGTATGCATGATCATGACAATTCAAACAAGTCAAACATGGGCTATTATTATTGGATAATACATATTGTTTGTTTGTGTTATTGTTGTTGTTGTATATTTAATATTATTGTTTTATTATTTTTTGTTTTAATATTATTATTATTATTATTATTATTATTATTATTATTAAGTTATTATTATTATTATTATTATTATTATTATTATTATTATTTAGTTATTGTTATTGTTATTATTATTATTAATATTACTATTATTATTATTATTACTATTATTATTATTATTTAGTTATTGTTATTTTTATTATTATTATTATCAATATTGATTAGTTTGGTACATGATTATAATGAAAGTTTTGTTTTAGATTTGGTTTTGATTTATAACTTAAATCTAGATTTTGTGAGTTGATAAAATTATTAATAATGTTTTCTAATTTATTAATTTTATTTTTCAAAACATTATTTTGTTTTTCTAATTTTCTAAACTTTGATTTATAGTTTAGTTTCTTATTTTTATTTAAATTTTTTGTTAAATTATGTTTATTGTTATTTAATTCTAGATAATTATTATTTTGATTTAAATTCAAATTATCTTGAATAAATAAACTTTGATTAATTGAATCGGGGTCTTGATTAAGATTTGAGTTGATTTGATCAATTTTAATTATATTTGAATTATTTAATTTTTTATTAATTAAATTAGTTTTGTTAAGGTAGGATTTTCATGCATTTTTAGATTCATAGTACAATTCAAACAAGAAGGATCTAAATCATACAATTTTTCATGTAACATAAATTGTTTTACCTTAATTGCTCCCCCTGAATCCTTAGGTCTTCTCTCCGGACATTAAGATTTGTAGTGTCCCATCTTTTTGCACTTGAGGCATTCAATGTGGTCCTTCCTTTTCCGGACTCTAGGCATCTGTTCCTCCTTTGCCTCTAGTTGTGCGGATTGGTTCTATAACGACCACCCTTCTCACTACACTCTAAAGGTGTCCGTTACATAACTACTATAAACTCTTACTTAACTAGTGTAACAACCTGTACTTAAATTTTTCCAGAAAGCTTAAAATTTCGGCAGAGTATATGCTATTTGGCAGGACTAAAATACAATACAATACTCTGAATTCAGAACATGCACATATAACTCATAATAACAGAAACATATGAAACTATATCTCAATGCAAACACAACGTATCTACTTACTAAACAAAACTCATCTTAGCATGCGATCTAAAACAAGAATAATCTCAAATGACATGAATATAAGGTATAATCTCAAATGTTTCTTAACCACTAAAAACACGGAAACTTAATAATGCCCCAAGTCTCTCCGATAGTCCTGGCATCACACATCATCGAACACCTCCTTGTCACCTTCCTTTGCTATAGCTTTCCCTTTCCTTTATCTGTAGTAAGAGGAAAATGCAACTATAAGCAAAAATGCTTAGTAAGCGCTATCTATCTCACAAAAACTCGAGTATGCATGTAAGCTAAAAGAATTCTAGAACTGAATGCTCAAAAAGAAATACTACTCATGCTCATCTAATAGCAAAAGAAACATAGCATACTGAAATACTAAACATGTAAGCAGATCTAGACAACATGTCAACATATGAGGAAACTAAACTTGCAGAATTTTAAACCTATGTGAAGCTTATTTCACTTGTTTAAAATTTATACTTTAATACTTCAAAATAATAATAAAGCTTCTCTGGGCCCCAGGCTTAGTAGCAATGCGCGCTCCCTAATAGGGATTGTGGTAGCTAGTCACCAGTCCTACAAGGGTAAAGACCTTGGTCTTACCAGGGCCAAGACCTTGGAATTGGTCACCTGGATTTGTTTAACGACAACCTTGGAAGTCGGGTACTAGCCTTTTTAAAATAAAATACCTGTTATCTTTTATTACTTCTAATATATAATGCCTTAGCATTTTAATAAGCACCTTGTGTGCCAAAATCCCTAAAGTCTTTACCTTGGGATCTACTTAAGGCTTTGGCCTTTTTCTTTCTTATACTTTATCTTTCTTATACTTGCTAATACCTCTAAAAACAATGTCTCATACAAATTCTAACTTTGAAATGCTTAGATAAACTGAAATTGTACATTTAAACATGTTAAGATTGAATGCTTAAACAAACTGATACTTAAACAAACTAAAACTGTTGTGCTTGAGAAGTTCCAAAAATTTCAGTTCAAACAAGCAAATAAATCTGCATACTATGACTAACAAAATCTGCACTAAATTTCAAACATTCTCAACTAATAAATTTCTGCATACTATGCCCACAAAAATCTGCACTTAATGGAAAACTGCACTTAATGGAAGAAATATGCACTTAATGAAAACTGTACTTAATGGAAAACTGCACTTAAAATTCTGCACCTCTACTAATTATGGTACACGCCTACTGCCAAAACAAAAAGGAAACTAGGAACTAAATTAGGAATCTAACTATATACTTGGAAAATAAAGGGTAGTTCGGGTTTTGTACAGCAGCAAAGAAAACTAACTAAAAATTGAATATGTACTTGCTTAAACTGCAAATTGAAAGGGTTGTTCTAAACTCTAAGCAGAGCTGTTTGTTTCTGCAGCTGAAACATTGGATCTGAGACTTCATGTATATAAATTTACCACTCAACTGAACTGCTAAGCCACATGCTAATCTAATTAATTCTTTCATTTTCCCCAGTCTAACAAACTGAATTGAAATACACTGCTGCAAGGAAACTAATTACTAAGCTATTAAAAATGTGTAAACCATTTATGCTCATAGCCCTAATCCATGAAACCAACAGCATACACTTGATACACTTACACATTCTAAATTATTTCTAACAGGGCAAAGCATGTCTGTACCTAGAAAACGAGTTGTACCACTTCAATTGCCAACTAAAAACAAAGTAGGTTTTCTTGATAGATAAAAATTTGGAATCAAGTAAATATTAAACCTCCTAAACTAGATAGTAGGTTATTCCCTTGCTTTGAGGTTCACGGCAACACTTAAAACACAACAGCATGTTTCGAAACCAAAAGAAAAGAGAATCAAAGCTCGAAACTACTCTTACCGCAGGTGAGTAGCAACTTACAATGGTTTCTTGGACTCACAACCAGAAAGGAACTTCTAGGGTTTTCGGAAAGCTTGCAAATCCAACCTTCTCTTCGTGCCTACGGAGCCTTCTTGATGAGAGGAGCTCGAATTCGAGAAGAGCTCGTGGAATCCCCCTTTGGCCGGCGGCCGCAGAAGCCCTAGCCTCTTCCCTGTTTTCGCCCGAGTCGCTGTCGCACGTGAGGAGAAGAGAAGAGAAAAGATTAGGTTTTTTTTTCGGAAAACAACTCAAGTTCTCCTCTTAATACCTAACTGTTTCTGTTTTAAATCATTGCTTAAATAAATTTCACTTCTTATTTTACCAACAATGCCCGCTTGGACACTTGGTCAGCCAGATTCGCTTAAGACTTGGTTCGGCCGGAGGTCGCGGGTTCGAACCTCGGCCAAACCTATTTATTTTTTGAAACTTCCTCCTTTTGGTAAAAATATCAAACGAACTCCAAAAATTATATAAACATACTCTAAAAATCTCTAGAATATTTCTAAGGCATTTTAAATATTTTTAAATTACTTTTTAGGACTCGAAATGAGGAAATTTGGGTTGTTACAGGTTCATCGAGCATTTATTTTTGTAGTGTCCTTTTTCTCTGCAATTAAAACATGTTATGTGTTCTTTAAATTTTGAATTTACAATATTACCTTCTGAATCCTTATTAGAATTCTCCCCCTTAACCATTGCCGTTTCAGATTCAGACTCGATTGTTTGGTAGGACTCGGGTTCGGATCCAACAGCCTCCTCCTCAGCCACTAGTGCAATGAAGCTGATTTGGTCTTGTTCTTCTAGATCTGGTTCTAAGGATAGCTCTTCGGATTTGGATTCAGACTCACTTTCGCCTTGATCTTCTAGCCTCGACGGGGTCTCGTGAAGTTCGATCAAGTTGGTCCACATCTCGAATGCATTCTTGTAATCTTCTAATTGACACAAAATTTTGTTAGGCAAAACACTAATTAATAAATCTATTACCTTTGTGTTTGCTTCTGAGTTTTGAGAAGATTGCCTCAGTGCGATCCAGCTATCAAAACTCTCACTTCCTATGAAAGATTCCATCATTCGCCTCCAGATATTGAAATAAACTTGATCGTACGGTGGAGGTTCATAGATATTTCTTCCTTCTTGATAGGATGTTGACATTCTTGCAAGAAGATAATATAAAACAAATTTCCAAGACTTTTGTCTTGGGATTAGTAGTGCGAGATTAAGAGTAAAAAGTATTACTTAAAAAATTTAAGGAAAAGAAAAAAAAATTTAAAAGTTGCTCGAAAAACGATTAAGTTATTTCAGAGCTAACGAGGCTCTGATACCAATTGATAGATCGAGTAGTGCGATAGAGGGGGAGTGAATATAGCGTCTTTTAAAACTATTCTTTTTGTATTTTAAAAACTCAAAGTTAAGCAGCGGAAATTAGAAAGAGACACAATTCGTTTACTTCGTTCGGAGCCTTGCTCGACTCCTACTCGAAGGCCCGCGGTCCTTGACCGCACCGATGGAAAAGCACTATAATCCTTCTTTCCGAAATCCTCGGAAAGAAGTGAATCGTACAATGGAGCAAAATAGTAACACCCTACTATCTTGCTTAAATAAAATTACAATGCAAGCTTAAATTAAATTGTACCGACAAGTGAATTGCAGATGAGGCTTAGGTACACTCCGGATGATGTTGCTTGCTGAGCTGACGAAGATGAGTAGAGTGAGCAGCTTGCAGAGGAGCACAAGAATTGATCAGAAAAGTTTTGTCCTGGCCTTTGTCTTCGAGCCTGTTTTATAGGTGTAGTTGAGGTTCGGTCGACCGATCCCACTATTCGATCGACCGAACCCGCTCCCGTCCTTCCTGGCTGAAGTTCGAAGTTGGCTCGATCTTTTGCATTTACTGATCTTTAATGGTTCGGTTGACCGAACCATCTTTTCGATCAACCGAACAAGCCTTTTCCTTTTTCGTCGAAATCTGCCAGAGATCTTCTTTTAATGTTGTTTAATGCTGATTGGATCGGTCGACCGGTCCTTTGGTTCGGTCGCCCGATCAACCTTTTTTTCCTTTCCTGCTGATCGTTGCTGATGATCTGTCCTTTACTGAGTCACCCTGGTTCGGTCGACCGATTTTATTGTTCGGTCGATCGATCAAGCTTTGATCGGACTCGGATTATGTTTTGGTTCGATCTGAATACTGAACTAAACTTGGCTAGTTCGGTCAACTGATCCTCTGGTTCGGTCGATCGATCGTGCGGTACCTGCATAACAGTGTTAAGCAAAACACCCTGCAAAACCGAGATTAGCACAGTAATATAACATGCATGAGTAATATGAAAGACAGTAAAACTATCTTGATCTCAACTTGGAAACCTTCTCAGTTTCTTTAGTTGGATCAGTGACCTAAGGTTGTTCCCTTCAGGAACTAGACCTCACTGTCGCTCCTCCAGTTGCTTACCTCAACTTACCTGCCAAACATGGTCCTCCAGACCTGTTTGTGTTGGTTGCTACTCGGAAAACCGAATAGCTCCACTATACAAAAATTTTGTACGTGATCTGAACCTTTCCTAGCTACCATGTGTTCTTTTAAGTTAAACTTGTATCTCCTACGAAACTTAACACGTTTAATTCTGTAACGACCCACCTTCTGGGTACTGGCTGTAAGGCAGGTCGCTACAGTTTCTGCTGTCTATACGCTGTGCGAAAAACTGGGTTTATTAAAATTTTGCTAATCTAATTAATGGGAACGCTGAAACTGAATGTTCTACATGTACCTAATAGTTGTACACATGTTAGGGGAGGTATTTACCACTGATACCGGACTTCTGATCGGTCCACGGACCGGTCCACTGACACCGGCACGGGGAAGAACCTTTGGATCGGTCGGCTGACCGATCCATGATTCACTAGAGTTTCTGTACGCACCTGGATCGGTCTGCCGACCGATCCAGGACCTCACTGATTGATCGGACTGACCGATCCAGTGGCTCACTGATCGGTCAGCTGACCGATCAGTGGTGTGCTGTTCACGATCCCACTATCGGGATTCTTTCTGTTCGCGGCTGGATCGATCTGCCGAACGATCCAGCTGTGATCAGAGAGTTAGGACTGCCGAAACCAGCTCCCTGATCGGTCTACCGACCGATCCGAGACCCCCTGATCGATCTGCCGACCGATCAGGGGTTTCTGATTTCGTATCCGAAACTCTGATATCAGCATTGCTTCGTGCCAAAACCTCACACACAACTATCTAATGCATAATAACCATTCTAATAACATGTAGTAACAATTCTAAACTTAAGCTTAAGCAAGGTTTACTGGCTTATGGCATTTTACTCACTAACACGCATTTTAACAACTTAAAGTGCATGAAGGTATAAATTCTAAAAGTTCTAATTGTTTAAATTTGCTAATGTTCAAAAGTACAGCAGACATGAAAACTGAAACTAATAACTGTAAAGTGCTAAAGTAAATGCTAAATCCCCAGAGGGTCTTTTATTCCAGTTCCTTCCACACACATCTTGGTCTGCATTGACCTCCAGCCTCCACTGCTAGTCCACTTTCCTTTTTCCTGTATCTGCAGTATAAGGAAAATAGTATCTGTAAGCTAAAAAGCTTAGTAAGAAACCATCTACCTCACTAAAACATGCAACGATGCCAACATGATTTTAAAGAATGCTATTTGAAAACATGTACTGGCATGGCATACTATGGTTGCAAGCATAACTGAAATAACTGAACATGTAAACTGAAGCATGGCATTGCAACTAATCATATGAATCAATAAAGATAAACTGACCGAACATATAATAAGCTAAACTGATACTGAATTCAAACTCAACTAACATAACTAATTCTGAGTTTTGAAAACTAATTCATAATAAGTGAAAATACATAATCATGCTGTTTGGGCCCGGCAACTGTACTTGCTGTGCGCGCATCCCTAACTAGACCCGGGTTTGCAAGTCCCGAATTTAGTAGGGTTAACTAGGTTATCTAAACCTAGGGACGACTGTGGGAGTCGAACCCATGGATACAGTGCCACTGAAAATAAAATACTGAATATAGCTAACTGTTTTAACTTGCTGTTTCTAGGTTATCTGAACCTAGAGCTAGGTTATCTGAACCTAGAGGTGACTGTGGGAGCCCACCCATTGGACCGTAGTCCCATAAAATTGAACTAAACTAATGTGCTATTTTAAATGCTTCTAACGCATTTAACTGAGCTATTAAACATAACTGAGGTGGCATTTAGCTACACTAACATTTTACCGAACACTTAGTGTGCTCAAACTCTCTCCTCTAATAGGGAGATCACCTCTAGGCACCCGACAACGTCTAGAATCTCCAACTAAAGGAGAACAACGTGTCCGGTCCGTCTAGAGGTACTCAACTAGATCCCTAATCCTCGAGGAGGGTTAAAACACACCCTATGTACCGAAAAAAAACCTGCATATAGCTAAAACTAAAAGTATGCAATCAAACGAAAGCTATTATACTGCAGGTGAGGGGTTTCTTACCTTGTGTGCTAGATTTCTTACAAATCTAATCGCTAGAAATTCCGGTGGAGGTGCCCCTTTCGAGAGACTTCTCGCGTCTATACGTTCCTCTCGCGAAGGAGTGCGCCCTCGTGTCGAAATCGTCGCCGGAAAGTGTCCTTGGGGCCCTAGAGAAAGAACCCTAGGTCTTCCTTGGTGTGGCGCCGAAAGAAGGAGGAAGAAAAGGGAGAGGTGGCTTGAGAGGGTTTCGGTGGAGAAGGATGTGCCGAACCAAAATAAAAATAAACCAAACCCTTTTTAAGTTTCCTATTTATATTATGTGGGTATTTTGGCCCAACTCAATTATAATTATATTTGGTTCTCCTTTCTCTCAGCACGGCCCTGCTGGGTTCACCGGTTACTAAGGCTAACTAAAGGTTTAGCGGACCCGAGAGGTCCCGGGTTCGATTCCCGCTTAAGCCTTTTTATTCTTCTAATTATTTTTGCTATTTCCGCTACTCGGAAAATTCCGGAAAAATATCTAAAAATTCCAGAAAAATCATAGAATATTTATAATGCAAGTTTGAGAATTTTCAGGCATTATAATCCCTCATACCTTATAAAAAGTTCATCCTCGAACTTAGAACAATTCTGGGTACTTCTGTCTCATGCTGGCTTCCGTCTCCCAAGTTGCCTCTTCTGCTGTGTGACTGTGCCAAATGACTTTGACTAATGGTACTTCCTTGTTCCGCAATTTCTTAACTGCTTGGTCTATTATCTGAATAGGCCGACTATCATAGCTGAGGTCTTCACAGATCTGTACCGACTGGGGCTCAATCACCTGAGTGGCATCTGGGGTATGCTTCTTCAGCATAGAGACATGAAATACGTTGTGGACAGCTGACATTTCCTGGGGTAGCTCTAGCTCATATGCTACCCTGCCCACTGGCGATAAGGTATGGTCCCACATATCGGGACTTAGCTTGCCCTTCTTCCCAAAACGCATTACTCCTTCATGGGAGCTACTCGAGAACACCGAATCCCAATGAAAACTCTAAGAGTCTGCAGTGTATCAAGATAGCTCTTGGCGGCTCTGTCTCTATCCTCTGGCGGATCTGCTGTATAGGCTGTGGTATCTGCTACTAGATCCGTCTCAAGCTCTAGTTCTTTCTGCTCACCACTCTCATACCGATTGAGATCTACACCTCCGCCCATAGAGAGCCTCATAAGGTGTCATGCCGATAGTGGCTCGATAGTGTTGTTGTACAAATTCTGCAGACTCGGATATTTGCACCAACTTCCTTGAAGTCTAGGGCACGCGCTCGGAGCATATCTTCGAGTACAGATTTACTCGCTCTGTCGACCATCATGCGGATGGAATCTTTGTCTTGAACCTTAACCGTGCCCAATCTTGTATACACTCCCGGAAGTGTGATGTAAACCTGCTGTCTGAAATAATGGTGCGTGGGACTCCATGAAGTCTGCGATTTCCGGAGATACAACTGCGCTAGCTTCTCCATGGAGTAGGATATCTTGATAGCTAAAAGTGGGCTGATTTAGTCAACATGTCGACTATTACCGGATGGCATCCAAACCATTCGTGGTTCGGGTAGTCCCACTATGAAGTCCATAGAGATATCCTCCACTTCCATTCTGGAATCAGATAGGCTGCAGAACTCCTCATGGTCGCTTGACCCTCTGACAGGTGAGGCGGATGCTAACATATCTGGCGATGTCTTGCTTCATCCGGGCCACCAAAAACGTTCTTCAGGTCTTGATACATTTTGGTGGAACTGGATGCATCGCATAGGGAGTCTTGTGAGCCTCATCTAAAATCATCCTCCGTAGCTCCTCGATGAACAGAGTCTGTCACCAAAATACAACACCCCGCTATCGGACACTCTGAATTCTCTACTTTCTGATTCTGCTAGCCCTTGCTTGATTTTCTGAATCTCAGGGTCCTGCTCCTGAGCTGACTGAACATCACTAGACAAGGTAGACTCTAAGGTCATAGTAGAGAGCTGTCCAACGATGAGTTCAAGACCGAAATCTACGATCTCCTTCTGTAGGGGTGGTGACATGGCTGTAAGAGATAATAAGGTAGCACTGGATTTTCTGCTAAGTGCGTCGGCTACCTTATTGGCTTTCCCTGGATGGTAGAGGATGTTTATATCATAGTCTTTGACCAGCTCAAGCCATCTGCGCTGTCTCATGTTCAGATCCTTCTGAGTGAAGAAGTACTTCAGACTCTGATGATCTGTATACACTCTGCACTGAGCTCCATATAAGGAATGTCTCCAAATTTTGAGAGCGAACACTACTGCTGCGAGCTCAAGGTCATGAGTAGGGTAATTCTTCTCATAATCCTTGAGTTGTCTGGAGGCATAGGCGATCACCTTGCCATTTTGCATCAGTACTGCTCCTAGTCCCAACTTAGAGGCATCACTATAGATGTCAAAGCTGCTGGTGTTGTCTGGTAGAGCCAAAATGGGAGCACTGGACAATCTCCTTTTTAGCTCGCTGAAGCAGTTCTCACAGTCCTCTATCCACTGAAATTTCCTGTTCTTTCTGGTAAGAGCTGTCAGTGGGGAGGCTATCCTGGAGAAGTCCTCTACGAATTTTCGGTAATATCCTGCTAATCCCAGAAAGCTCCTGATTTCGCTGGCGTTCTTAGGTCTCTTCCAGTTACTTACTGCTTCTATTTTGCTGGGATCTACCATAATACCATCCCTTGAGATGATGTGACCCAGGAAGGACACCCGATCTAACCAAAATTCACATTTCGTGAACTTAGCGTATAGCTGGTTCTGCTGAAGGGTCTGCAATACTAGTTTCACATGCTTTGAGTGTTCTTCCTGAGTTCCTGAGTAGATAAGAATGTCATCGATAAACACAATAACAAACTTATCCAAATACTCCCTGAATACTCTGTTCATGAGATCCATGAATGTAGTTAGAGCATTGGTCACGCCAAAGGGCATGACTACGAACTCGTAGTGTCCGTATCTGGTTCTGAATGAATGCTGTCTTGGGTATATCCCCTTCTTTAACCTTCACCTGATGATAACCTGATCTGAGATCTATCTTAGAGAACACTGCTGCTCCCTTCAGCTGGTCGAACAGGTCATCGATTCTGGGAAGGGGATACCTGTTCTTGATCGTGACTTGATCTGTAGTCTATGCACAGTCGCATGCTTCCATCCTTCTTCTTCACGAACAATACAGGCGCTCCCTATGGTGAGTGACTCGGCGTATGAAACCCTTGTCAAGCAGCTCCTGTAGTTGCTCTGAAGTTCCTTCATTCTGCTGGAGCCATGCGATAAGGCGCTTTGGAGATAGGATTTGTACCGAATGAGCTCTATCTCAAAGTCAATCTCACTGCGGTGCTAAGCTGGTAACTCTTCGGGGAAGGCTGGTAGTCACATACGACTCGAACCTCGCTGGTGTTGGTTCTTGTCTGGTGGCGTTGACTACATGTGCTAGGAATCACATATAGCTTCTGTGCTTTCATAGCTGAGAGAAGCTTCTTGGCCTTCTCTTTGGTTCCCATGTATTCAAATTGCACTGCCGCTTGAAGATGACTTTCTGTTTACGGCACTCAATGGTAGCACCGTACTTGATCGAAAGTCCATTCCAAAGATAACGTCATAGTCGGTCATCTCTAGCACTATCGGATCACAAAAGAGCTCTGTGTCTGCTATAATGCACTGCTCTGAGCCAGGTCGTGGATGCCATGATCTCTCCTGAAGGTAGTGTGACCACTGAGTACCTCTGAGGGTATTTCTAATTTTTAGGAGAACATCCTGGCTATATATGAATGGGTTGCCCCAGTATCAAATAGAACAGTAGCATTATACTGAAAAATGCTAATCTGACCTGTGATAACTGTCGAGGCATTGGCTACGTCCTCTCTGGTGAGTGAGTAGATCCTCGCATTCGCCATAGCTGGAGGGGCTTCTAATCTGCCCTGGCTGATAAGTGGACCTTGTAGAGCGGCCAGCATATGATATAACTCAGCTGGCTGGCCTGCATACTGAATCTGCTGTGGCTGAGGAAGACCGGTCTTGTTCGGGCACTGCTTGGCCATGTGCCCTTCTTGTCCACATTCAAAGCATCCTCGTGCGCTCTTGCGACAAACCCCTGGGTGGAATTTCCCATAAGTAGCACACTTTGGATAACTAGGTCGCTTGCTAGATGGTCCTCCTTTTGGGTCACTCCCTGATTTGCGCTTGCTGTTGGAGTTCCCTTTCCAGTTAGAGCTGTGGCCTTACTGTTTTTGAGTGTGAGAGTTTCCTTGGCCTTTGGACTCTGAGGAGACTTGCTTCTGCTGCTTTATGCTGTTCTGGTAATGCTCTGTGGTCAAGGCACTGCTCACTAACTCCTCTGTGGTTTGTGGCCTATGTATGCCACCAGCCACGTTCACTGCTATCTCTGGCCTCAGCATCTTGAGCATCAACCGGATTCGTTCCTTCTCTGTGCTGACTAGCTCTGGGCATAGACGAGCCAACCTGTTGAATTTCTTCACGGCTTCCTCAACTGAAAGGTTGCCTTGACGAAACTCAGTGAACTCATTGTAGTGGCGGTTGGTAACCCGTATGTGAAAGAACTCCTCGAAGAATTCCTTCTCGAAGTCAGCCCATGACATCTGGTTCACTGGGCGCTTCGTTCTGATTCTTTCCCACCACATGCGTGCATCTCCTGTCAGGCAGAAGGAGGCACACTTCACCTTCTCGTGTTCTGGCCAGTCCAGAAGCTCCATCGTGCTCTCCAGTGTTTTGAACCAGGCTTGTGCATCCCATGGTTCACTAGTGCCTGAGAAGTTCTCGGGCTTGACTCGCTGCCACTGGATCAGATAGGCTTCCTTTCTTGGCTCAGCTGTTGGGGATGCTGGTGCTGGTGCCGGTGCTGGTGCTGTAGGCTGAGCTAGTGGAACCTCTAAGACTACCGGAGTCATCAAATTTGGTTCCGGGGTGACTGTGGGGGTATTCTGCTGGTTAGCCTTTAAGGTGGCTATTTCCTGTTGCTGTAACTGAGACACTAATGCTGTAAGATCTGGCGGAGGCACTGAACTGCCTGCCTCTTGCTGGGGCTCAGTAGCTAGTGCCCTTCTAGCTGGGTGTCCTCGTGCCATTTCTAAAGACATAGAGAACATAACATAACTAATGTAATCACAGTTATATAACTACGAATGTCATGTTTAAAACTATCACATACTAACAAGCAGTAGGCATATAAACATGAACTGTAATAACAAAACAAGGAGCATAAATAAAGTAGAGGTATTCTTACTTGGAAGCTGCAGGTCAATGCTGATGTGTGTGTAGGAAGTATGGAACACTGCTCTGATACCACTCTGTAACGACCCACCTTCTGGGTACTGGCTGTAAGGCCGGTCGCTACAGTTTCTGATGTCTATACGCTGTGCGGAAAACTGGGTTTATTAAAATTTTGCTAATCTAATTACTGGGAACGCTGAAACTGAATGTTCTACATGTACCTAATAGTTGTACACATGCTAGGGGAGGTATTTACCACTGATACCAGACTTCTGATCGGTCCACGGACCGGTCCACTGACACCGGCACGGGGAAGAACCTTTGGATCGGTCGGCTGACCGATCCATGATTCACTAGAGTTTCTGTACGCACCTGGATCGGTCTGCCGACCGATCCAGGACCTCACTGATCGGTCGGACTGACCGATCCAGTGGCTCACTGATCGGTCAGCTGACCGATCAGTGGTGTGCTGTTCACGATCCCACCATCGGGATTCTTTCTATTCGCGGCTGGATCGATTTGCCGAACGATCCAGCTGCGATCAGAGAGTTAGGACTGCCGAAACCAGCTCCCTGATCGGTCTACCGACCGATCCGAGACCCCCTGATCGATCTGCCGACCGATCAGGGGTTTCTGATTTCGTATCCGAAACTCTGATATCAGCACTGCTTCGTGCCAAAACCTCACACACAACTATCTAATGCATAATAACCATTCTAATAACATGTAGTAACAATTCTAAACTTAAGCTTAAGCAAGGTTTACTGGCTCATGGCATTTTACTCACTAACACGCATTTTAACAACTTAAAGTGCATGAAGGTATAAATTCTAAAAGTTCTAATTGTTTAAATTTGCTAATGTTCAAAAGTGCAGCAGACATGAAAACTGAAACTAATAACTGTAAAGTGCTAAAGTAAATGCTAAATCCCCAGAGGGTCTTTTATTCCAGTTCCTTCCACACACATCTTGGTCTGCATTGACCTCCAGCCTCCACTGCTAGTCCACTTTCCTTTTTCCTGTATCTGCAGTATAAGGAAAATAGTATCTGTAAGCTAAAAATCTTAGTAAGAAACTATCTACCTCACTAAAACATGCAACGATGCCATCATGATTTTAAAGAATGCTATTTGAAAACATGTACTGGCATGGCATACTATGGTTGCAAGCATAACTGAAATAACTGAACATGTAAACTGAAGCATGGCATTGCAACTAATCATATGAATCAATAAAGATAAACTGACCGAACATATAATAAGCTAAACTGATACTGAATTCAAACTCAACTAACATAACTAATTCTGAGTTTTGAAAACTAATTCATAATAAGTGAAAAATACATAATCATGCTGTTTGGGCCCGGCAACTGTACTTGCTGTGCGCGTATCCCTAACTAGACCCGGGTTTGCAAGTCTCGAATTTAGTAGGGTTAACTAGGTTATCTAAACCTAGGGACGACTGTGGGAGTCCAACCCATGGATATCTGATCCAGTACAGTGCCACTGAAAATAAAATACTGAATATAGCTAACTGTTTTAACTTACTGTTTCTAGGTTATCTGAACCTAGAGGCGACTGTGGGAGCCCACCCATTGGACCGTAGTCCCATAAAACTGAACTAAACTAATGTGCTGTTTTAAATGCTTTTAACACATTTAACTGAGCTATTAAACATATCTGAGGTGGCATTTAGCTACACTAACATTTTACCGAACACTTAGTGTGCTCAAACTCTCTCCTCTAATAGGGAGATCACCTTTAGGCACCCGACAACGTCTAGAATCTCCAACTAAAGGAGAACAACGTGTCCGGCCCGTCTAGAGGTACTCAACTAGATCCCTAATCCTCGAGGAGGGTTAAAACACACCCTATGTGCCGAAAAAAACCTGCATATAGCTAAAACTAAAAGTATGCAATCAAACGAAAGCTATTATACTGCAGGTGAGGGGTTTCTTACCTTGTGTGCTAGATTTCTTACAAATCTAATCGCTAGAAATTCCGATGGAGGTGCCCCGTTCGAGAGACTTCTCGCGTCTATGCGTTCCTCTCGCGAAGGAGTGCGCCCTCGTGTCGAAATCGTCGCTGGAAAGTGTCCTTGGGGCCCTAGAGAAAGAACCCTAGGTCTTCCTTGGTGTGGCGGCGAAAGAAGGAGGAAGAAAAGGGAGAGGTGGCGTGAGAGGGTTTCGGTGGAGAAGGATGTGCCGAACCAAAATAAAAATAAACCAAACCCTCTTTAAGTGTCCTATTTATATTAAGTGGGTATTTTGGCCCAACTCAATTATAATTATATTTGGTTCTCCTTTCTCTCAGCACGACCCTGCTGGGTTCACCGGTTACTAAGGCTAACTAAAGGTTTAGCGGACCCGAGAGGTCCCGGGTTCGATTCCCGCTGAAGCCTTTTTATTCTTCTAATTATTTTTGCTATTTCCGCTACTCGGAAAATTCTGGAAAAATATCTAAAAATTCTAGAAAAATCATAGAATATTTATAATGTAAGTTTGAGAATTTTCGGGCGTTACAGATTCCAAGTTTAGCTTATATGTTCCTTCAGGTTTAAATTTGGATCTCCTGCGGAACTTAACACGTTTGATCCAAATCACCTAGGTTATAAATTTAACTAAATATTAGTTTCCAAAATTGGCTTACAGTACTACATGGCGAGGCACTTGACCTTCTTGGATATGGTAGCAACCACCACCAACTAGACAAAGTCTTTTAAGGAAAGTTAATATTTAATTTCCTTATATAACTCTAGGTTAACCAAAAGGAACAATCAAATCACAAGGAAAAAAGAAAAAGAACACAACATCGAAATTAAATTCGAAAAACAAGAATCGAATGCCTCTTGTATTTGGTATTTATACAAAGAAAAATTAACTAGTATGATGCGGAAATTAAATACTAGTTATACCTCTTCCTTGTATGCTAAAAACCTCGAGATCTTCTGCCGTATCCCTCGCCTCTTCTTGGACGTCGTGTGGGCGACGATCCTCCAAGACGAACACCACCCGGAGAGCTTCTCCTCCTTCTCTAGAATTCGGCCACCACCACCACAAAGGAGCAAAAGAGAGAAAAGGGAAGAGAGGGAGAGGGGCCGGCCACTTGATGATCTCCAACAACACAATATCAATTGTTATGTTTTTCAAGGCCTCCCCTTCCCCCCTTTTTATATTAGTTTCTCAACGGAAAATTATGGAAAGAGTTTTATAAAAAAATTAGACTCATTCCTATTTCCTTTTAATTTTTTTTCTTTTCTTTCCTTTTAATTAATCAATCCTAGATTGATTTATTAATTAAACAACTATTTGTTGATGTTTAATTATTTGACCGGCCCCTTGCTTGGGCACCAAGCAAAGTGGTCGGCCACTTATTAAAAGGGAAAGAAAGAAAAAAATTTTATAAAATTTTAAAAGAAGAAAACTTCTAATAAAATTTTACAAACTCTCTTTTTTTCTAATGTGGATATTAAAAGGAAAGTTTTAAAATTTAAAACCAAGTTTTAAAATTTAAAACATCTCTAATAATATTTCTTTTTAAAAGAAAGTTTTATAAATTTTACAACTCTCTTTTAAAACCTTGTGGCCTAATTTAAATTAGGAAAATTTTAAAATCTCTCTTTTTACAAATTGTAAATATCTGAGGAAATTTAAAAATTCAAAAACAACCTTTCTAATTTAAATACTGCGGCCGACCCCTTTGCCCAAGGCAAGGGTCGGCCACTTCTAGAGAATATGTAGCCGGCCATTGCTTGGTCACCAAGCAATGAACCGGCCCCTTCTTGGACACCAAGATAGGCTTTCTTTGGATGGACTTGAGGCTTTATTGAGGCTACAACAGGGACCTAGAGGAGAAATTGGTTTTGGCCTTCCGATGAGCTTGAGTATTCCGTGCTCGCCCCGAACACACAACTCAAGTTCATCGATAATAACTCATTCCACTAGAGAGTTATTACCGCACTACCGCACCAATCCCAAATTACATTATGGGCTCCTTCTTATCATGAGTGTGTTAGTCTCCCTGTGTTTAAGATTACGAATGTCCACTAATTAAGTGAGTTACTGACAACTCATTTAATTAATATCTAGCTCCAAGAGTAGTACCACTCAACTTTATTGTCATGTTGGACTAGGTCCACCTGCAGGGTTTAACATGACAATCCTTATGAGCTCCTCTTGGGGACATTCTCAACCTAGATAACTAGGACACAGATTCCTTCTATAATCAACAACACATACTATAAGTAATATCATTTCTCAACTTATCGGGCATATTGATTTATCGAGCTAAACCTCACCCTTTGAAAAGTCAAAGAAATAAATATTAAATATACATGCTTGTTATTATATTAGGATTAAGAGCACACACTTCCATAATAACTAAGGTCTAGTTCTTTTACTAAGTCAGTACAAAAGGAACTTACCTAAATGATCCTACTCAATACACTTAAAGTGTATCAGTGTAATTTATTAGTCAAGATAAACTAATACTTAATTACACTACGTCTATTCTGATGGTTTGTTCCTTTCTATCTTAGTCGTGAGCAACTGTCTATAATTTATAGAGAACCGACAGCATGATCTTCTAAGTGTGACTCCACACTTCATGTTATCTACTATATAAATTCATTGAACAATTACATTTAACAAATAAATGTAAACATTTGACCAATGTGATTCTTTATTTCAAAATAAATGTGTAAAAAAGCTAAAATTTTAAGTATACACTCCCACAGTTTGGACTTTTGCCTGCTCAGTGTCTGATCACCTGATCCACTAAGACTTTTCCTGCAATATTATGTTAGCCAACGACAATAATAATAATACAGAAACAATGGTAAACCTAAACCTAGATTTACCGAGATCCGCTGGTCTGGTCGACCGCGCGCGGTTGACCAGAAACCATCCGATCAACCTTGCTTGGAGTTCACTCCTCCAAAACTTCTCGTTACCTAAGGTTACCACCCCCTAGGATTTTCTCCACTTGGCTTCACTCACCAAGACTCAGTATTCGGCTACCCAGGGATCAAGTCCTCCAGACCTATCCACCTGGCTTCCACAATATATTGAGATTTCCCTTACCTAGCCTACAACTAGGACTCAGTATTCGGCTACCCAGGGATCAAGTCCTCCAGACCTATCCACCTGGCTTCCACGATATACCGAGATTTCTCTCCTTGCCTAACCTCCAACTAGGACTTCCCTTGCCTAGCCTACAACTAGGACTTCCCTAGATCATGCTCCATACTTAAACATATTTGTCTGACATTAAAACCTTGGAGGTCGATTGCACCAACATAACCAAGAAGGCCTAATGCCTCGCCACAGCCTAGAAGCCGATTAACAAAATAAAATGTTTAATTGACTAACTGATAAAATATTGAATAATGATTAGATAATGCTTTACATAGTTGTCAGCATTTCACAAATATTTTTTGGAAAATTTTTGGAAATTCCTCTTGCAAAATTTAAAGTTTCTAAATCATTTACGCTGTAAATTTTTCTAAGTGATATCTGTTGGGATCCTTCGTACGGCTAGAGAGGGGGGTGTGAATAGCCGACCCCAATCTTTCGCGTTTCTTCCTACGATTAGGTTAGTGCAGCGGAAATACAACGTCGAAAGAAAACAACCATATAACGAGGTTCGGAGATGAACTCCTACTCCTCGGCGTGTCCGTAAGGTGGACGAAGCCTACCAATCCGTCGGTGGATGAGTCCCCGGAAACCCGACTAATAGATACTCCTTGTGGGTGGAGAAACCTCACCACAATCTTTGCAACAGCAATAGGAGTACAAATAGGAACAAGAAAACAAGAACAGAAATGTAAACAACACTTGCTTGCCTTCTTGAGGTCAGCAGGAACCCTGGTGAAGCAGCAGCTTCTCGGATCCAAGCCTAGCTAGAAAACCAGCAACAGGAAGAAGCTCACGCGAAGCTTTAGCACCCAACGAGCTCAACAAAGCTCAGCAGGAAGAAGAAGCAGAAGCTTCAGGCAGGAGAGAACTTCCATAAGGAAGAAGAAGTAGCTACTGAATAATTTTCACCGAAGTCCTGTAGCCCTCTTTTATACCTGCGAAGAAGAAGAGCAGAGAACTAGCCGTTGCGTCGCAACGGCTAGATTCCTGATCGGTCCATGGACCGATCAGGGAACCTCCTGATCTGTCCACAGACCGATCGGGAGCCCGTGCCGATCGAGCTTGTATCGGGCCGATCGGGGCATCTGATCGGTCCGGGTATGACGTCGACATTGTTCTCATGAACGGGTCGTCCGATCGACCCAAGGAATGATCTACGCAGGAGGGAACGATTTCTTCTCGCGAGGTTGCGTTGCCTCCTGATCGGTCTCCAGACCGATCAGATTACAATCAGTGAGCCACTGATCTGATTCTGATCGGTCACCAGACCGATCAGGGCAACCGCAGTATCACTGGATCGGTCACCAGACCGATCCAAACTTCTCAGCCCTAAACCTAAGGCTTCCACACCAACATCCGGTCAACCTTGACCTGTTGGTACATCATCCCTAGCATCTGGTCACTCCCTTGACCTGCTAGCACTCCCCGCTAAGTGTCCGGTCAATCCTTTTGACCCACTTAGACTTTTCCCAACCAGATGTCCGATCACCCTTGATCCATCTGGATTTTTCCCTTGCCCGGCTTCACTCACCAGGACTTTCCACACTGCCTAACATCCCAGTTAGGACTTTCCCACTGCCTGGCTTCACTCACCAGGACTTTCCAACTGCCTAACATCCCAGTTAGGACTTTCCACTGCCTGGCTTTACTTACCAGGACTTTCCAACTGCCTAACATCCCAGTTAGGACTTTCCACTGCCTGGCTTCACTCACCAGGACTTTCCAACTGCCTAACATCCCAGTTAGGACTTTCCCTCGTGCCAAGCTCCCTGCTTGGACTTCTCCGTGTCAAGTCTCCATACTTGGACTTTTCCAGTGCCAAGTCTCCATACTTGGACTTTTCCCGTTGCAGGTCAACCAAGTCAACCTTGACTTACGGTTGCACCAATAATCTCCCAAACATCTATTCTTGTCCCATATCAAGAATAGAACTCTCTCACGAGTGTCAAACATCAACATGCAACTCAACTAGGTCAACCTTGACCTAAGGTTGCACCGACAATCTTCCCAAGTCAAACATCAAAATACAACTCAAGTCAAGTCACCTCGAGTCGGGTCAACCAGGTCAACCTTGACCTAAGGTTGCACCAACAATCTCCCCCTTTTTGATGTTTGACAAAACCCATAATCAAGTTAGGTTAACCCGATAACCTAACTTAGGTTTTCCAACCATCTTCCAATGTCCAATGTTCTTTCCTTTGATGTTTGACAAAACCCATAATCAAGTTAGGTTAACCCGATAACCTAACTTAGGTTTTCCAACCATCTTCCAATGTCCAATGTTCTTTCCTTGAACATTCTCTGGACATTCTCCCCTTAGGTTAACCCGATAACCTAACTTGGGTTCTCCAATAATTCTCCCCCTTTTTGACACACATCAAAAAGAATTCCAATGTTCTTCCTCGAACATTCCTTGACATTCCTCCCCTAGCTTAGGTTAACCCGAAAACCTAACTTGGGTTCTCCAATAATTCTCCAATGAACACTCTCCCCTTTTTGACACACATCAAAAAGAATTCCAATGTTCTTCCTCGAACATTCCTTGACATTCTTCCCCTAGCTTAGGTTAACCCGATAACCTAACTTGGGTTCTCCAATAATTCTCCAATGAACACTCTCCCCTTTTTGACACACATCAAAAAGAAAAAGGAGGGTATCAAGGTCAAGAGTTTCTTCCTAATGAAAGTCCCATACCTTTCATTGAAACTCTTAATTTCCCCCTTGATACTAAACTCAACAATCAACTTAGTGATAATCCCATATCACTAATCCTCAAAAGTCTTAAGGAGTAAAAACTCCCCCTAAAAGTCAACTCCCCCTTGACAATTAGGTAAAACTCCCCCTAAAGGTTAACTCCCCCTTTGACCATTGCACCAACAATGTCTTTGAGAGTTCCAAACCTTTAGGAATCCCAAAAAAACACCACTTCCATAACTGAAATTTCAGACAACAGCTGAAAAATCAGAAATTCGGCACGCCCTGATCGGTCCCCAGACCGATCAGCCCTTCACCAGATCGCACTCGTGCTACTGGAACTCACTGGATCGGTCTGCAGACCGATCCACAATACTCTGGATCGGTCCGCAGACCGATCAGATCTTCCCCGGACCGATCCAGACACTGAAATCAGAACTTCTGATTTCCCCTTTCGGAAAATCAGAAACTCCTAATAAATTCAAGAAAATTCCAAAAATTACGAAACTTTGAGGATACATTCCTCATATCATACACTATCATGGAAAAATAGTTTTCTATGAAAATAACTTCCATTTTTCAATCTTGATACAAAGTTCAAAAGCTTTGAAATAGTTCAAGTTTAACTAAACTTTGTATCACAATGTTCAATGATGAATGCTATCACTAGAAAAGCTTCATCAAGGTTTTTCAAATCAATTTTAAAATGATTTTAAACCTTTTAATTTAGGACCACAATCTTAGGGCTATATGTACATAACTTGTACACAAGCTTTCCCTATGATCCTTAATTTCTTGAATTAGGGTCATCTAGGTACAAGGACAATGCACCTTGATCCTAACTCATGATCCTAATATCTCACACACATCTAAGGTGTATCAAACCACATTCAAGTCAATTTGATGTGAGATATGGGTTAAGGTCAACTTAGGCTAAGTTCTCATGCATTTTCTAAACACCAATTTGATCTCAATATCAAATTATATGTTTGTCCTCAAATCAATTTCATTGATTACAATGCAAGATATGATGACATGGCATTTAATGATATCATAAGTAAAAACATGTGCCAATGTCATGATGTCATGGCATAAAGTTTGAAAACTTAAATAAAGCATGACATATAAACTAGCCTAAGCATTATCATGACATTTCAAATGATAATAAGATAAATATGATGTCATGGCATGGCATATGGCAACCAATCATGGCAAGTTAGCACAAATAAAATACCTAAATTCCCTATCTAAGTATCCTCAGCCTTAGCTAACTTAAAATCTAACCCTAGATTGCCCATATATCCCTAAGAGAAAACCAAAATCCCAATTATGGTATTTCTCTAGGTTTTCTTAAATTGTGCCAAATAAGATTAAAATCGATATTTCTCAAATATGGCACAATTTACTCTTCAAGGAGTAAATAATAATTCTTTTTCATTTTCAAAGGTTACCAAAACCTTGAAAATGCTCCTTGAGTATCAATTTCCTCAAAGTTGGGTTAACTACCCTTCTAATTGGAGTTGACACTCTCTAACCCATTTATGAGGTAGAGAAGATGCTCCTAGGAACCCAATACCTATTAGAGCTCATTGGGTTCACTAAATATTCACTAGGGATAACTTCCCTAGCAACCCTCCTAATGACCCTCTTAGGCTTTGAAGCCTTGGTCATTTGGGATTCATCAAGATCAACTCTAGGGGTGACTCCCCTTGTGACCTTGGTGGTGGTCTTCCTAGCCCTAGGTTTTGTTCCATAATCGAATGGAACATTATGATAAGTGGGCTTGACCATTTGGGACTTAGGTTTGTTACCCAAACCTTTCTTGTCCTTGGACTTGGGTTTTTGACTCTTAAACCCTAGAGATGACTTCTCCATGTTTTTAAGAGCCTTTTCTAAATTATCAAGTCTTGACCTCAAGACTTGATTTTCCTTCTCTAATACCTCAAGGTTTAATTTATCATTATTCCTTGAGGTATTTCTAGGCATATGTCTAGATGATTTGGGATTTCTACCTAGGTTCTCCTTAACCTTAGATGAGTTAATCCTAGTGTTATCATTTCTAGCATTGTCCTTACCTAGACTAACATGCTTGGCACCTAAGCACATATATCGATTTCTATGATTATCATGCTTATCATTCTTGACAATTGCAATAAGACTACTAGCATGTATCTTATTAGAAGTGCAAGAATGAACCTTAGATAATACCTTAGGGTTTGCCTTCGCTCCCCCTTTACACATGCTTGGTCTTTTGTCCTTGTGAGATTGCCTCCCCCTTGGACATTGACTCCTATAATGTCCCCGTTGCTTGCATTGGAAGCACACCACGTGCTCCTTGCCCTTGCGTTTTGGGACTCCGACTTCCTTGATCTTTGGCGCCGGTGGAGTCTTCTTAGTCTTCTTTGGACATTTACTCTTGTAATGTCCAAATTCCCTACACTCAAAACACATTATATGCAATTTACTTGAACTTAAGGTGTTTAAGTTACCTAGGGTTGAGGATAGATGGATGCTCTCTTCTTCATCCCTCCCGGAGGTAGAAGCTTCTTCTTCGTGCTCCGAACTTGAAGAAGAACTCTCCTCCTCTTCGTCCTTAGATGTTGAGTAACCCTCAACTTCTAATTCCTCTCCTCCATGATGTGAGCTACTTGATGACTCACTTGTCTCCTCTTCATGATTTGAAGTGGAGCTCTCCTCATGGTACTTAGCCAAGTTATCCCATAATTCCTTGGCATTGTTGTAACCTATCTTACACAAGATGTTAGTAGGCAATGAAAATTCAATTATTCTCGTTACCTCTTCGTTGATTTCGAATTTGTGAATTTGTTCTCTGGTCCACTCCTTCTTCTCAAGAGGTTTTCCTTCCTTATCCACCGGAGGAGTAAAACCTTCTTGTACACAAAACCAATTCATTATGTTAGTCATAAGAAAGTAATTCATTCTTACCTTCCAATACGCAAAGTCACCGCATTCGTAGAAGGGTAGAATGGTGACATCTTCTCCGAGTAGATCCATTCTCTAGCTCGTGCTCCCCGGGTGTTAATCCGATGAAGAGCAAACCTTGCTCTGATACCACTTGTTGGGATCCTTCGTACGGCTAGAGAGGGGGGTGTGAATAGCCGACCCCAATCTTTCGCGTTTCTTCCTACGATTAGGTTAGTGCAGCGGAAATACAACGTAGAAAGAAAACAGGAGAAGAAAGACAAACCATATAACGAGGTTCGGAGATGAACTCCTACTCCTCGGCGTGTCCGTAAGGTGGACGAAGCCTACCAATCCGTCGGTGGATGAGTCCCCGGAAACCCGGCTAATAGATACTCCTTGTGGGTGGAGAAACCTCACCACAATCTTTACAACAGCAATAGGAGTACAAATAGGAACAAGAAAACAAGAACAGAAATGTAAACAACACTTGCTTGCCTTCTTGAGGTCAGCAGGAACCCTGGTGAAGCAGCAGCTTCTCGGATCCAAGCCTAGCTAGAAAACCAGCAACAGGAAGAAGCTCACGCGAAGCTTTAGCACCCAACGAGCTCAACAAAGCTCAGCAGAAAGAAGAAGCAGAAGCTTCAGGCAGGAGAGAACTTCCAGAAGGAAGAAGAAGTAGCTACTGAATAATTTTCACCGAAGTCCTGTAGCCCTCTTTTATACCTGCGAAGAAGAAGAGCAGAGAACTAGCCGTTGCGTCGCAACGGCTAGATTCCTGATCGGTCCATGGACCGATCAGGGAACCTCCTGATCGGTCCACAGACCGATCAGGCTTCGGTCCCTCGTCTGATCGGCGTCTCCTGATCGGTCTGTGGACCGATCAGGGAACCTCCTGATCGGTCCATAGACCGATCAGGCTTCGGTTCCTCAGCCACTGATCTATGCCTGATCGGTCAGGGGACCGATCAGGGTATGGGTGGATCAGTCAGCAGACCGATCCACGGCTTTCTTCTCGCGAGGTTGCGTTGCCTCCTGATCGGTCTCCAGACCGATCAGATTACAATCAGTGAGCCACTGATCTGATTCTGATCGGTCACCAGACCGATCAGGGCAACCGCAGTATCACTGGATCGGTCACCAGACCGATCCAAAACTTCTCAGCCCTAAACCTAAGGCTTCCACACCAACATCCGGTCAACCTTGACCTGTTGGTACATCATCCCTAGCATCTGGTCACTCCCTTGACCTGCTAGCACTCCCCGCTAAGTGTCCGGTCAATCCTTTTGACCCACTTAGACTTTTCCCAACCAGATGTCCGATCACCCTTGATCCATCTGGATTTTTCCCTTGCCCGGCTTCACTCACCAGGACTTTCCACACTGCCTAACATCCCAGTTAGGACTTTCCCACTGCCTGGCTTCACTCACCAGGACTTTCCAACTGCCTAACATCCCAGTTAGGACTTTCCAACTGCCTAACATCCCAGTTAGGACTTTCCCACTGCCTGGCTTCACTCACCAGGACTTTCCAACTGCCTAACATCCCAGTTAGGACTTTCCCTCGTGCCAAGCTCCCTGCTTGGACTTCTCCGTGTCAAGTCTCCATACTTGGACTTTTCCAGTGCCAAGTCTCCATACTTGGACTTTTCCCGTTGCAGGTCAACCAAGTCAACCTTGACTTACGGTTGCACCAATAATCTCCCAAACATCTATTCTTGTCCCATATCAAGAATAGAACTCTCTCACGAGTGTCAAACATCAACATGCAACTCAACTAGGTCAACCTTGACCTAAGGTTGCACCGACAATCTTCCCAAGTCAAACATCAAAATACAACTCGAGTCAAGTCACCTCGAGTCGGGTCAACCAGGTCAACCTTGACCTAACGTTGCACCAACAATATCAAATTTTTTTTACAATTTTCAAAGCTCTTGATAAGTTTTTAAAAATATTGAAAAATCATTTTTAATTACCCTCAGATTTTTTTTTACCCCATTTTTATGTGATCAAAGGGGGAGAAGGGAAGATTAAGTCTAGGGGAGGTAGTTCAATTCAAATTTTAAATCTTTTTGTACTTTATTGCATACTTGTAATTTTATTGCTTTATTGTTATATTTATTTACCCTAACTTAACTTGGGTTGCTCATATCAAAAAGGAGGAGATTGTTGGTACCCCAAGGTTGTTTTGATGTGATCAAACAAGTTAAGTTAGGTCCTGTTATGGTTTGGTCCTTGTGTCTAAGTATGCAGGAGTAGGAGCACAGGAAGTCGAGCGGTAGACGCGGCTAGTGAGAAGGATAGCACGGGAGAGAGCCGATGGGCTCGATGCGTCTAAGGGATAAGGTGCCGTAGAATAGTACACTGGTGGATGATAAGAATGTATGAGACATTCAAGGGACGAGAAGCCGGGGAGGAAGGTTGCTCGAGGAGAAGGCCAAAAATTGGGTTCGGGTGAGCCCTATTCCATTGGCCGAAATCACCCAGGCGATCGGAGCAACGGAAGAGCTAGAGTGGAGCTATGGAGCTGTTAGAGGCGCCTTCAATAGGAGTTGAAGCCGCCTCCACGACCTTCAGGCAGAAGGCACCTTCAATGGCTGAAGGCCCCTTCAACCAACCATGGAAGGCGCCTTCCATGGCCATGGAAGGTGCCTTCGACCAAGCAATTTTGGTCGTTACAGAAAAGGATAAAATTTCATCCTTTGCCTCGCTAGAGGCACCTTCCAGCCCTTTGGAAGGTGCCTTCAGCCTGAGGATAAACTTTTCTAGGGGCTATAAAAAGACCCCTAGTCCTAGGAAAGAAGTAACAACTATTATATTCATTTCCTAGCAATAGTGTGAGCTAATAATGAGTGTAAGAGACTTCTCTGCCTTCACCAAAGAAGAATTTTTAAGAACTTTCATTTGGCTTGGATTAACAACCACCTAGGTTGTAAGCAAGTAAATTTTGGTGCCTCTTTCTTTAGTTTCTTATTGTTTAATTTTATTTGCTATTTCTGCTAACCTGAGTTGAAAGATCGAGAAGGTGTTTAGTCTTTCTATTTTAGGCAACTCAACTCACTCCAGCGGCCTATCCGGACCAACAGTATCAAGGTATTAAATCTATGACCAGATCGTTTTATAAGTTAAAAATGAAAAATAATAATTTGAAAAAGGAAGTTTTAAATTAAAATAATTTTAGCAAATACATGCCCCTTAGAAATGTATGATAAATTTAAAAATAAAAATAAAAAACTAAAAGACCAAATTGAAAAATCAACTTTGCATATGATAATCAAAATATCTAGAAAAATTATAGAAGCCTAAATTGGTATCTTAAATATCATAAGGGTCAAATTAGAAAAGCGTCACAAAAATATGTACCCAAAAAATTTCTTGTTAACCTAGTAGATAGAATTTTATTTTGGGTTCCTAGATCTTGCTTAGTCTAAAAATGATTATGCATGTTTTATGTTTTTCAATTTCAAAAGTCATATGCTTATTGTTAATACTAAAAAAAAATCTATTTCTAGAATGAAAAGTCTCTTAGTATTATTTTTTCCAACTTTTTCTTCGATTATATATTTTGATTGAAAAGTCATAATTTAATATTTATTTTCAAAAAGAATCATATTTGCTTTAAATATTTTTCGAACAATCCTTCTTTTTGAAATTATTATCCAATTTTTTTGTGATAGATGCCTTGAAATTCAATTTTAAATTATTTTAAATTCTTTGATAAACAAAAATTTTCCATAAATTAATTTTCAAAAACCTTATTTTTAAAACAAAAAAAAATCTTAAGAACTAATCTTTGAAAATTTTAATTTTCAATTATTGTGCATTTTGTTCTCAATACTTAGAAAAATTTTAGAAATTTACTTATATAAAATCTAATTTTAAAGTTGCAATTTTTTAACTTTGTTATAGCCCCACCTTTATTTTTGTTGTGATCAAAGGGGAGAGAATAAGATATGAGAGCTTAAGTTTAGGGGGAGGTTAATTATGTAAATTAAAAATTGTCACTATTTAACTATTATTTTAATTACCTCTATGTTTTTTTTCTTTTACCCTAACTCTAACTCGGGTTGATGCACATCAAAAATGAGGAGATTGTTAGTACCCCAAGGTAGTTTTGATGTGGTCAACCAAATTAGAGTTAGGTCCTGTTGTGTTTTGATGCCCTGTATTTGAGTGTGCAGGAACTTAGGAGTGCAGGAACTTAGGAGCGCAGGAAGTCGAGTGAAAAACACAGCTGGAGAGAAGGACGACACGGGAGAGAGTTGACGGGCTCGGTGTATCTTAATGACAATGCGCTGCGGAAAAGTGCATTGGAAGAGGAGAAGGAGGCACACGATGTTTCCGAAGGACGAGAAGCCAGAGTGGAAGACTGCTCAAGAAGACCAAAAAATGGGTTCGTGTGAGCCCTATTCTGGATGGCCAAAATCACCCAGTGTGAGCAGAACCAGAGCAAGAGCCTGGACCAAAAGTCAACTGGGAAGTTGACTTCAGTCCGAGCGTCTGGATCACCTGGGTGTCCCCGGGGCACCTGGCCCATCGGGGGTTGTATCGCAAAGGTCCGGGCCCCTTGAACACTTCCAAGCGTCCGGAACTGAAAGTTTATCAAAACTTAACGTGTTGCAATCCATTGCGACCTGTATAAAATTTTAACCATGTCTAAGCACCTGGAACCCTTCCAGGTGCCCTAATCAGGGCTATAAATACAGCTTTGATCTAGTAGTTCACAATCACTTGTACACGAGTTTCTTTAAGTGTTCTGCTACTTTGTGTGCTTCCAACGCTTGTAAGAGGCTTCTCTGCCTATAATGAAAGGAGAATTTGATTAGTACTTCAAAGTTTTGGATTAACAACCTTCTCGGTTGTAACTAAGTAAAATCGGTAGCCTCTTTCCTTTTATTAGTTTGTCAATTCTTTTTGTACATGTGTGTTATTAGTTCAAAAGATCGAGAAAGGTTCTATTTTCTTTTTGAAGGGAAATTCACCCCCTCTTGCCGGCTGCACAGGTCTTATCATTTACAAACTCGCTCGAGATTAAGGTTGATTAGGCTTCCTTAAGAGTTGCATGAAAATCCATGTTTAGCTTGGTAAATCCACTGGTACTTCGGGCTACGTACTTGTCACATTAGTTACCAACTTGTACTTCCTAATTGCAACACGTATGTACTCACATTATAATCAGTGTACACCCTTTCACATACCCATCACTTCATCTTACCATCCGATGATCTAGAATATAGCCCGCCTCTTTATTGTTATGATCCAATGGTAACACCCTTTATAAGAGAATTTCGAGAACCTAAGAGCATTCACTTCTCTCCTTCTTCATTATTTTTCCCTTTTTCGTTCTCTTCACTTCCTTCTCATATTGGCTAAAGATAGCACATGGTACACACTCTGCTGCTCAAATCTTAATGCTCCATCTTAATGTTGTGGAGTCTGGAATCTTTAAGGTGCGAGAGTATGGTTGCTTATAACCCGGCTGGTGGCTCAGGAGTCTGGAATCTTTAAGGCACCAGAGCATGCTTGTTTATAACCCAGCTGATGGCTCAGGAATCTGGAATCTTTAAGGTGTGAGAACATGCTCGCTTATAACCCAACCGATGGTTCAGGAGTCTAGAATCTTTAAGGCGCGAGATCATACTTGCTTATAACTCGGCTAGTGGCTCAGAAGTCTGGAACTTGGTAGATTTATTAGATGAATTTACCTGCATTCTCATTAAGTGTAAAAATGTAACATAATACATGAACGAATTACAGGTATACTTTTCAAGCCCTGTAAGGTTGTAGATGATTCGTGCTCTAGGGTCACTCCAACCTTTTCCCTGCTGTATCTTCGAGGTAGTAGGAGCCCGAGGCAAGCTTTTGCACCACATTATATGGTCCTCCCCACTCTGGTTCCAACTTATTGACATCCTTGACTGGCTTGACCCACTTCCAGATAAGATCACCAACCTAAAGAAAATCTAGGGATGACCCTTCTATTATAATTTTTCCTCATCCTTTGGTGGTATGCCATCAGCCAAGCTATTGCCTTATCTATGACTTTTTCTATAAGATCAAGCTCCATAAGGTGTCGATCGACATTATCCTCATCGTATAGCTACCTTCAATTAGATTCCACGCCAATCTCGACCGGGACCACTGCTTCACCATCATAAACCAGATGAAAAGGAGTTATACCTGTTGCTTCTCAGGGGGTTGTACGATATACCCACAATACGCTGGGTAATTCATCAACCCAGCTTCCACCAATGTGGTCTAGTTTGGTTTTAAGCTCTTTGATAATTTATCTATTTGTTACTTCTGCCTGGCCAGTACTCTGGGGGAAGCCATAAATGTAAAGGCTTGTGTGATAACATAGGTTAAACACCACTTTTAGATTTTGCTACCCTAGAATTGCCTTCCATTATCTGATACTAATTTATGTGGAATTCTGATCTTGTAGATAATATGTTGCCATAAGAATTTGATAACAATTTGCTCGATTAGCTTAGCCAATGGTTCTGCCTCCACTTATTTCGAAAAATAATCCACCGCTACCATCAAGAATTTTTTTTGGGCAGTTTCTATGAGAAAAGGCTCCACTATATCTATACCCCACTAATCAAATGAACATGAGACAATGAATGTAACGACCACCCTTCTTACTACTACTACTCTCTAAAGATGACCGTTACTTAACTACAAACTCTACTTAACCGGTATGATTAAAAATCACATGGAAACCCTACCGAAAAATTCCGGCAGAGTCTCCTCTGTACCGGTGACCATATTCAACAATACATGCAATATATACTTAGCCACAAGTGGCTGGAACACATATCAATCAACCACGCAGTATAATAAATCCAAAATAAAGAAAACAACACCAGAAATCATCACACAAGATTACAATTCTTCTACTATGTCCTAATCATAGCAAAATAACAAATAATATCTCAAATACTCCTAACATAGCAAAAGACAATGGAAACTAAAATAAAACTTCCTTCCTAGTCCCAAGGCTTCCATAGTCCTGGCATCACACATCCTTCGTACACCTCCTTGTCGCCTTCCTTTCTATATCTTTTCCTTTCCTGTATCTGCAGTAAGAGGAAGTGCAATATATAAGCAAAATTTGCTTAGTAAGCGCTATCTAACTCACAAAAACACGAATATGCATGTTTACAGAAAGAACTAGAAACTATATGCTCTAAAAGAAAGTAAAGCATAAATACATCTACTCATATCAAACTAATGGCAAAGAAAAGCTAAGGAATTTACTCATATAATTCTAATAGCTAATCATGCTGCTCATCTAATAGGTAAACATGAAAAACTACTCATCTACTAGATAAACATGGTAGAATAAAGAACTAAACTTACTGATTTTTAGAACTATATGAAACTTATTTCATTTGTTCTAAACTTAATCTTTAATACTTTATGTTTATGTAAAACTCGTTTTACTTGTTCAAAAACTTATACTTATAATACTTCAAAATAATAATCAACTTCTCTTGGGCCCGGCAACTGTGCTTTTACTTTTGTAACGACCCGACCCATTTGGCGGCCCATTTGGCAACCCTAGGGTCGTCGACCATCGACCGTCGGCCGTGCCGTTACTACTAGGTTATCTAAACCTAGGGACGACTATGGGAGTCCAACCCAAGGACAACTGAGAGTCCAGTACAGTGCCACTGATAAAAGTAAAATACTTGTTATCTTTTAATACTTCTATATAATACCTCGGCATTTTCTTTAGCACCTTGTGTGCCAAAATCCCTAAAGTCTTGACTTTGGGATCTACTTAAGACCGTGGCCTTTTTCTTTCTTTTCTTAATCTTTCTTATACTTTAAAATATTTATCTTTTTCTTCTTCAGACCTTGGTCTTTACTTTACTCATAACTTCTCATGAATCCCTAAAAGGATTAAGTAGAGCACTATATGTACATATAGATTCTAGAGTTGCATAAAACAAGTTCAATTCGTTAAGACTTGTTGTGAACATAAGAAATTGCATCTAACTATACATGCTATCCAATAACAAAGAAATCTAAGATTTGCATACGTTAAAATAGAACATTCAAGCTCACTGATTTGCAAAGGAAATAAAACTGCAAAGCTAAAAGAGAAGGTCGGTTGTCCATGCCTAATAACCTTTGCAAAAGAACTAAAATGAAATGCTGACTTAAAGCTATTCATACTCATTAATTTACCAAAGAACCCCCATCTATCACGCTAACTATAAGGTTGTTCTTGCTTATGGAATTAATCTTCATGCTTCTACAAACACTTACAATGTACAAGCAATGCACAAATGCTACAACACTAGAACTGAATGCAAGTAATTAATCTAGCTGAATTGAACCTCAAGAAGTCAACTTGTTGAATTGAAACTTAAAGAATCAAACCTGAATAACTTTAAATCAGTAATTAAACCCAACTATATGCCAAATCCATTAAAACCCCTTCTTATCTTCCTTTAAAAACTCACGGCATCAAGCCCTTTAAACTAAGCCAACCTCAAAAATCGGTACAGGAATTATCTTCCTAATTATAGAACCAAAGCTTATATCAAACCAATTCCTTTTCTTTGAGTCTGCCAAGGAAGTGTTAGAGTGTATACTAAAAGCCTAGCTTTTGGTATAAACATTTATCTAGAAATAAGAATCACATTGGTCAAATGTCTACATTTATGATAAATGTAGTTGCTCAATTAATTTATATTGTAGATAACATGGTGTGTGGTGTCACACACAGAAGATCATGTTATCAGTACCTTATAAATTATAAACAGTAGCTCACGACCATGATGGAAAGGAACAAACCATTGGAAGGTCGTAGTGTAATTAGGTGTTAGTTTATCTTAACTATATAATTACATTAGTACACTAAGAGTGTATTGAGTAGGACCATTAGATGTCGTTTCTTTTACACTGACTTTATAAAGGAACAAAGACCTCAGTTATTATGGAAGTATGTGCTCTTAATCCTAATATAATAATAAGCACATATATTTGATATTTATTTCTTTAATTTATCAATGGGTGAGATTTAGTTCGATGAATCAATAAGCCCGATAAGTTGGGAAATGATATCACTTATAGTGTGTGTTATTGATTATAGAAGGAAACTGTGTCCTAGTAATCTAGGTTGAGAATGCCCCCAAGAGGAGCTCATAAGGATTGTCATGTTAAACCCTGCAGGTGGACTTAGTCCGACATGACGATGAAGTTGAGTGGTACTACTTTTGGAGCTAGATATTAATTAAGTGAGTTGTCAGTAACTTACTTAATTAGTGGACATTTGTTATCTTAAACACAGGGAGACTAACACACTCATAATAAGAAGGAGCCCAAAATGTAATTTGGGATTGGTGCGGTAGTTCAATAATAGTTCTTTAGTGGAATGAATTATTATTGATAAAATTAAGTTGTGTGTTCGGGGCGAACACGGGATGCTTAATTTTATCAGGAGACCAAAACTAATTCCTCCTCTCGGTCCCTATCATAGCCTCTAGTATATAGAGATTTATACCCACCGCATACCCACCTTCTTACCCATCCAATGGGGCCGGCCAAGCTAGCTTGGAACCCAAGCTAGGGCCGGCCAAGACCAAGTGGATGAGCCATGTAGGTGGCCGGCCAAAGCTTGGGTCCCAAGCTTAGGTGGCCGACCACTAGAATATTAAAAGGGTTTTTTTTTTATTAAAATTATTTCTTATGTGCATAACATGATATAAAAGAGAGTTTAAAAATTAAAATTTCCTTTTATAGCTTTCTACAAAAGATTAAAAGAAGAGATTAATCTCTTTCCTTATTTGTAGATTAAAAGGATGGTTTTAATTTTTATTAAAAACTTTTCTTATTTGTAAATCATCCACATGTTTAAAAGAGAGTTTAAAAATTTAAAATCTTTCCTTATTTATTGATTAAAAGGTGGATTTTAAATTTTAAGAAAACTTTACTTTTTAAACATGTTCATTATTTAAAAGAGAGTTTAAAAATAAAATAATCTCTTTTATAAGTTTCTACAAAAGATTAAGAAAAGATTTGATATCTTTCCTTATTTGTAGATTGAAAGAGATTTTAATTTTTAGAGATAACTTTCTTTTTATCCACATGTTTAAAAGAAAGATTTTAATTTATAAAATTTCTTTTTATTAACCAATCATGAAGGGATAAAATTATTGGAAAAATTTTATAAATTTCCGGAAGCAAATAAGGAAGTTTTAATTTGTGTTTAAAATTTTATTTGCTTGGAGATTTGTATAATGGCCGACCATTGTAAATTGAGAAGAGAAAAAATTATTTTTAATTAAATAAATTTTCCTTTTCATGGCAAAAGAATTAAGGAAGTTTTTATTTAAATTTCCTTATTTGCCAAGACCAAGGATTATAAAAGTGGGGGTAGAGGTGCCTTCATGGGTGAACAACTCTATTATTTTTCTCCCTCTTTTCTTCCTTGGGTGTGGCCGGCCCTTTCTTTCCTCTCCTCTCCTTTGTGTGGCCGAAATTTTCTCATGGTGGAGATAGCTTTGGTGGCCGGAACTAAGAAGAAGAAGAAGGAGAGAAAAGAAGCCTCTTTTCTAGCATCCCTTGGAGCATGGTGGTGGTGGCCGAACCTCTTCATCCTAGGAGAAGTTTTGATGGCCGAAACTTGTAAGGAAGAAGAAGGTGCTAGGTGGTTCTCATCTCGGAAGATCGTTGCCCACACAACGTCTGAGGTTAGAAGAGGAATATGGTAGAAGATCAAGAGGTCTTTCTAAAAGGTATAACTAGTAATTTTTCTTTCCGCATCAAACTAGTTATTTTTGGAAATAATACCAAATACAAGAGGCATGCGATTCTAGTATTTCGAATATGTTTTTCGATGTTGTGTTCTTTTGTTTTTTTTCCCTTGTGATTTGATTGTTCTTTTCGGTTAACCTAAAGTTATTTTAGGAAATTAAATATTAGCTTTCCATAAAAAGTTTTGTCTAGTCGGTGGTGGTTGCTCCCATATCCAAGAAGGCCATGTGCCTCGCCACGTCAGTACTCGGAACCAATTATGGAAATTAATATTTAATGGAATTAATAACATAAGGTGATTTGGTTGAACGTGTTAAGTTCCGCAGGAGACCCAAGTCAAAACCTAAAAGAACGAATAGATTAAGTTTTGGATCAAACGTGTTAAGTTCCGCAGGCGATCCAAAATTTAATTTAAAAGAACACATGGTAGCTAGGAAAAGGTTCAGACCTTTGTACAAAATTTTTGTACAGTGGAACCTCTAGGTTTTCGGAGTAGCAACCAACAATTGGTATCAGAGCTAGGGTTTTGCCTCTGTGTATTTGGTATTAGTTTAATTATGCACATGTCATACATAATTTAGGCAGGATAATAGTAGGATGTGCTAACTTTGTGAATGCAGGATCCAACTATTATGGCTTATAGTTATTATGTGTGTGATTGGACCCTTGGACATGTCAAGGGTATTTTATTGTGTGTGCATGATTGTATTATAAAATACAGCAGGAGCTGTATTTAGTTTTATTAGGATTTTATTTTTGATCTAGATACATGTACATTCCTTTTATGGAATATAGGATCAAAATGTAAAATTCTATTTATGTCGCGGATCGAATCTTGCAAAGCGTGGAACCTTCTAAGGACCAGAGGCGCAGCGGAACTAGGAGCAAGATGGATGCGACAGCTAGACCCAGTGGTAGTGGCCAAATATGGCAGCAGCTTGGGATGACAACACACGGAGGACAACTAGAGATAAAAGCCATAATAGTTGAAAATTAGATTTTCTATTTATTGCTTTTATATTGTGCTGTGTGTGCATGTTAGTTTACATATTTAGTAGGCTAGCATAGTTAAAATTCCTCATTTATAAATAACTAAGTGGGAGAGGATTTTAAGTAAATCCCATGGTCTCCATTACTGGTTTGTAAGTGATGCAAACAAGCTTGCGCGTTGGCTCTGAGTGCCTTCCTCCATAACGGATGAGCTTGTTTGTGGATCACTAGAACAGACTTCCATTTTTGGATGACTATAGGAAGTTAACTAAGAGCGTGTGATCTTCCCCAACGGAAGGGGCATAATCTTATTAATGGACTTAGTGTCAAGTAATGGTATACACTTAGACACATCTAATAGTATCCTCCCCATCGGAGTCACTGCTATTATTTGGGTGACCAAATGATACCAACTATTAATTTTATTTGTCAAAAAGTTAGGTTGACAAGATAATAAAATTAATGGGTTAAAACCTTCCTTTTACAAATGTTGAATTTGTATACGTCCACACTAACGTGGCATGCAAAATTCACGGTGTTTGAGGTGTTGGTGAATTTAAATAATATTGTCTGAGGAATCAATATTTTTTTAAAATTCAAAAGTTTTTGACCAAATATTTGATCAAAGACAGATCAACTATTAATTTTATTCGTCATAAAGTAAAGTTGACGAGATAATAAAATTAATGAATAAAATCTCCTCTTCGATTTTGTATACGTCCACACTATCGTGGCATACAAAATTCATGGGGATTTTTAAGGAGTTGATCTTGACCAAGTATTTTTGTGATTCTTAGGATTTAAAATGTTTATCAATCCCCTAGTAGTCATACTATAAGAAAGACTTAGTAATCCCAATTGTAATGATTGGAAATAGGACTTGGACATTAAGGTAGACTGTCTTCTTAGAACTAAGAACAATATAGGTGTATTTAATTCATTAGTTGAAACATGTTTAGTGGTGTTATCTACCAGAACCTGGAGTGTAGATACAGATGCCATTAATCATGTTCGCAATTCATTGCAGGGTTCCAGAAAACCCGGCAACTAAATGAAAATTAAAACACCGTCTACATGGGCACTACTCTAAAAATGGTAGCTGTTGCAGTGGGAGATGTTTATCTTTTGATAAGAATAAAACATGGATTTTTGAGTAATTGTCTTTACGCACCAAGTTTAGAAAGAACTAGTTTTCAGTTTCTAAACTATTCAAAGAACTTGATATTCTGCCTCTTTTAATAACAAAGTTGTTATTAAGAAAAAGAGGGAAGTTATCTATTCTGGTACATTGGTTGGCAATTTATAAATCCAATAACTCTCACGATGCAACAAATGGAAATTAGTAACACATCTTCTAACTTTAAGAGAAAGTAACCTTCGAAAATGAACCAATTATATCTTTGGCTTCTAAGGCTAGGTTATATTAACTTGAGTAGGATTCATTGGTAGCTGATGAACTTTTGGGTTCAATAGTAGTGGAAATCTTTCCAACCTACGAGTCTTACTTGGAAGGAAAAATAACCAAGAAGCTTTTAAGTCTAAGGGGTATGGAGTCAAAGATATATTGGAATTGGTTCATTCTGATTTGTGTGATCTTATGAGCATCTAGGCAAGAGGTTGTTTCAAATATTTCATCTATTTTATAGACAACTATTTGAGATACGAATATATTTACTTGATGTGCCGCAAGTCTAAGTGCTTTGATTAGTTCAAAGAGTACGAGGCTGATGTGGAGAAACAACAAAGTAAAAGTATCAAGACACTACGGTAAGATCGTAGTGGCAAGTACCTCTTGGGAGAATTTAGGAGTCATTTATCAGTAGTAGGGATTCAATCCCAACTAACTGCACCTGGTACACCCCAACAGAATGGTGTAGGAAAAGGAAGGTATAGGACTCTTATGGAAATAAGTAGATTGATGAGTTATTATGAATATTATCAAAATCATTTTAAGGATATACTCTGGAAACGGGAGTGAATATAGTACCTTCTAAAGTCAAAACTCTCTACTCATATAGAATTGCTGAATAGGCGTAAGCCTATTTCGAAGCACATTCGGATTCGGGTAGTCCAACACATATGCAGAAGAGAGACAATGATAAGTTGGACAGGAATTCACTTGTTTGTGGGTTATCCTAGTGAAATGAAAGTAGGTTTATAGTCTTAAAAATCAGAAGGTCATTGTTAGCATCAATGATCGATTTTTAGAAAAGGACTATGTAATAAACCATGTGCCTATAAGAAAATTTGTTCTTAAGGAAATAATAAAAGACATGTCTAATCTAGTACCAACTGTACAAGATGAGATACCACAAGGAAACTGCAACACGTATCACAAATGATACACAATTGCAGAAAGTGCCTTGTCGTAGTGGGAGGGTTGTTAGGCAACCTAAAAAAATTCATGTTTTGGGAGAGTTTTTGGACTCGATCCCTGCAGGACATGAACCTGATCTCCGGACATATGACGAAACACTCCAAGATAAAGATGCAGCATCTTGGCAAAGAGTAATGAATAAAAGAATTAGAATATATGTATTCTAATAAAATCTGGAAGCTTGTAGAACCACCAAATGGTGTAAAAGCCTTTGGGTGTAAAAAGGTCTATATTAGGAAAAGAGGGATAGACAGGAAGGTAGAAACTTTCAAAGCAAGGCTTGATGAAAAAGGAAACTTTTTCACTGGTAGCCATGCTTAAGTCTATCGGGATTCTTTTATCTATTTGGCAAGTGGATGTCAAGACAGTATTCCTTAATAGAAGTCTTGAAGAAAGCATCCATATAAAACAGCCAGAAGGGTTCATTACAAAGGGCTAAGAGCATCTTGTGTGCAAGCTCAATCAGTCTATGGACTGAGGTAAAGCTTCAAGGTCTTGGAACATCCGGTTTATCAAAGTAATCCAGATCTATGGATTTAGTAACCGGATAAGTCTTGTGTATACAAAAGATGTGATGGAAACGTGGTGGTATTTCTTGTACTATACTTAGATAACATTTTTGGTAGTTGGAAACAATATCAAAATGTTGTCAGAAGTAAGGGTATGGTTGTCCAAACAATTCGATATAAAGGACTTGGGAGAATGTATATATTCTTGAGATCAAAGTAATAAGGGATCGCAAGAAAAGAATATTTTACTTATCCCAAGCTTCATACATCGGAAAAATCCTTGCTTGTTTTAAGCATACAAAACTCCATGAAAGGTTTCTTACCTTTTCAGGATGGAGTAACTTTATCTAAAGATATGTCTCTGTAGACATCAAAGGAGATAAAGGAAATAAAGGCAGTTCTTTATGCTACGGCTGTTGGAAGCCTAATGTATGCTATGCACAAGATCAGAAATCTGTTTTGCCAAGGGCATAATTAGCAGATATCAAAGTAACCCTGGACAAGGATAGTGGACTGTAGTAAAGCATATATTGTAGTACCTTAGAGGCACTAAAGATTATATGCTAGCTTACAAGGCAGTTAATTTAGTCCTTGTGGGTTGCACGGATTTTGACTTCCAATCGGATAGGGACAATAATAAGTCAACCTCGGGGTTTTGTGTTTACTTTAGGAGGTAAAGTCATAACTATGGAAGAGTGATAAGCATAGGTGCTTTTCTGGACTCCACCATAGAAGCTTAGTATATGGCAAGCCTCTGAGGTAGCCATAAAAGCTGAATGACTCAATAACCTCAAGATAGACTTAGATATGATTTCTGGTTTGTCCAAAGATTATTACAATTTATTGTAATAATGTTGGTGCAGTAGCAAACTCGAAGAAATCATAAGTCTATAAGGCAAGTAAACACAATAGAGCGCAAGTACCACCCAATACGAGAAATCGTATAAACGAGGAGAAGTTGTTGCCGCCTAGATTGCATCAGGTGATGACCTATAGATCCTTTCACTAAGGTCCTTAAGGCAAGAGCTTTTGATGGGCATGTTGAAGGGATGGGAATCAGATGTATGGCAGCAGATATGGAAGCTTAGTCTTTTAGTATAAGTGGGAGATTGTTAGAGTGTATACTAAAAGCCTAGCTTTTGGTATAAACATTTATCTAGAAATAAGAATCACATTGGTCAAATGTCTACATTTATGATAAATGTAGTTGCTCAATTAATTTATATTGTAGATAACATGGTGTGTGGTGTCACACACAGAAGATCATGTTATCAGTACCTTATAAATTATAAACAGTAGCTCACGACCATGATGGAAAGGAACAAACCATTGGAAGGTCGTAGTATAATTAGGTGTTAGTTTATCTTAACTATATAATTACATTAGTATACTAAGAGTGTATTGAGTAGGACCATTAGAGGTCGTTTCTTTTATACTGACTTTATAAAGGAACAAAGACTTCAGTTATTATGGAAGTATGTGCTCTTAATCCTAATATAATAACAAGCACATATATTTGATATTTATTTCTTTAATTTATCAATGGGTGAGATTTAGTTCGATGAATCAATAAGCCCGATAAGTTGGGAAATGATGTCACGCCCCAGAGGAGTCCCTGTCCGAGAAAATTTCGGCAGCATCTCCCCTGTACGGTGGACAATCTGAAACTTTTCTACATCTCACAAATACCTCATCCACAGGCGGCTGGAATAATAACAACAAAATAAAACATCACCACGCAGTTATATATAATCAAACAAAGTAGTAATACTCTGACTTAAAAACCACCCTACTCAACTACACTCGTAAAGCTCAAAACCGACGAACTCACCTCTTCTGCCGTCCAGGCAGGCACGTAGTAAAAAAACACATCGAATAAAAATCCATCATCATCACAAAAATCCATACAACAACCAAGTATCCAAACAAACCAAGTCCACACATAATCAATAAATGCAAAACAAAACTAAACGATATATAAACCATCGAGGTCTGCAGAGATCTAGCACTACGTGCTGTGGGGACTAGCGACTGGAACTCCCTCCTGACAGCATCAACCTGAAAATAACGACAATGGAGGCGGGGTGAGTCCAACACTCAGCAGGTACAATTGATATGCAAAGTAAAGAAATAACACCTAGCACTAATCATGCGTACAGTCTCCTGATAAAAATAAAGGTAAATGCAACCGAAGAAGACAAGAGAGAATCTGTACTAACCAGGACCTGAGTATAAGGACAAACAGTCCAAGTGGTATAGGAATCCTGTATGCATGTCAAACATAGGTATCCAAACAATATGCAGCATATAAATGCAGCAATCACAATCACAAACAATAAATGCATCATGCATATGATGCCAATGTCATGGTCACCCCTGACGCCAGTCAGCCAACTCACAACAAAAGTGGGACCAAGTGGGTAGGGCTGTGACAATCGTGCACTCAGCAACACTACTCCTGATGAGTGATCGAGTGGACGGGATGCTGTCGGAGTACATACGTACTCCTACCCCAAATCATAAATGGGGGAGCGCAATGCTCTCATCTCCTGGTACACTATGACGGGGAGGAATCTCTAACGTGCTACACGCTGCGTCACACTACCCCTGAGCGGATCAACGGAGCACCGGAAGAGTCAAACTGACGTGCTACTACGCTGTGTCACGCTACCCATGAGCGTTACAACGGAGCACCGAACAATGATGAAAACTGGCAAAGTGCTCAACAATAATGGAGCAATCTATCGCACAGCATGCGATCATGCAAATGGTGCATGTCACTAAGCATGGTAATATACTAAACCAACCTCTGGACATATAATAATGGGCACCATAGTGAATAAATCATATCAAGGTATACTGATCAAATAAGGTATCAAACCTAGGTCCTGACATGGTAAAACATGGTTATATCACTACCCATGAGCATGTGAAATCAGATATGTATCAATAAGAGATGCAAACAAACAACCAATCAAGCAGGTAACATGTATCGGGCAGTGATTAACCGAACAAATAAGAAAACACAATTAATGCAAATTGTTAATTTCATTACTAAGCATATCAAAGACAATAAGTCAAAAGTACCCGCCTCCGAAAATAGAAAGGTCCAATCTGACTCCGAGATACTCGTCTCGCGTTAAAGTCCTGTGGCATCAAACAAAATGTCTAGTTTAGCTAATTTATCATACAACTATTAGCCAAACTAAATTCTAATCCATCGACCAACTAGGGTTAGTTTCATTAACCCTAATTACACCTTCTAATTAGGATTTATTATATGCCTATTAAACCACAGGTTCTAATCCAGATCTGGCTTACCAATCATTTAATTCATTTAGGTTAAGGAATCTTAACCTTAATCCATCTATATCTGGATTTAAATCCATGAGAAAAACTCAATCAAAACTCACCTGAGTTGAATGCCTCAGCCAATAACTCACTGCCGGAGATGTTGCTACCAAAAGCTTCCCAGCCAACACCACCCAGAGCCCACTCAGATTCTGACCGACCACAGCTATCCACCGGTGGCTGGAGCACAGAAAGAAATCGACAACAAGGCAATGACGAGAGATCATCGCTGGAGCAGAAAGCTCAACTGAAGTAAAGCTAAAACTAGGGCACAGAACGTACCACTGGCGGAAATCTAAGGCAGAGACGACAGTCAGAAATCGGGCGGCGCCGGCACTCTATAGTCGGCGTCGGTTGTTGGAGTCAGCGGCAGCACAGAGGAGAGGAGAAAGAGGAAATCGGCCCGGCCGATTAGGGCACGGCTTGCGGTCGGCGAGGAAAAAGAATTACACAAGGAAACCGGCGTGAAGAGGTTTAGGGCACAGTGAAGAGCGGTGATGCTCCGTGCGTCGCCGGCGACAGTGGCGTCGGGTCGGAGTGGCGGCGACGCGGATAGTGATTGGCTCCGACGCTTGAAAGAGGAAGATGATAGGTCTCGGTGGCTGGCGGCTAGGGCACAGGAAAAAGGGGTCAGCGTCGGCAGAGGAGAGGAAGAAGGAAGCGAGCTTGGCCGAGGGTTTTAGAGCTTCGGCGAGGAAGAAACCGCCGCCGGCGGTTAGGGCAAGGAGGAGAAAGGAGGCGGCGTCGGGATGGGCTCGGGTGCGCGAGGGAGAGAAACGGAGGAATTAAGGAAAATAAAGAAAAATATAAAGAAAAAGAAAAGTAAAAAAGGAAAAGAAAAATAAAACTTTTCCTTACTAAAACTGGGTAGCCGAAACAGGCTTTTCCGGACCCTGTTTTTATCCTCGTTAACTCATCCGTACGAGCTCCGAAAAATTCCCGAAAAATTTCCAAAAATTCCGGAAAATTTCCTTATTAATATTCGCCTATTTTCCGGTATTTTACATTCTCCCCCACTAATAAAAATTTGGTCCCCTAATTTCGTTATCTACCATCAGCAGGTACTAACAACAGATATAGAGTATAAATGTTGAACGGTAAACTAAATCACATACCTCAAGTGAAAAGATGGGGATATCGAGCTCGGATAGTGTCCTCGAGCTCCCAAGTAGCCTCCTCGTCTGAATGATGTTGCCATCCGACTTTAACCAGCCGGATAGTCTTGTTCCGCAACTGACGCTCTTTCCGGTCGAGTATCCGTACCGGAACCTCCTCATATGTAATGTCAGGCTGAACTGGAACTGGAATATCTGCCAGCACATGTGTCGGATCAGGCACGTATCTCCTCAACATCGATACGTGAAATACATCGTGAACGCTTGACAAGGACGGTGGTAGTGCCAATCGGTAAGCTACTGCTCCGATCCTCTCCAAGATCTCGAAAGGACCAATGTACCGCGGAGCTAGCTTACCTCTGAGGCCAAATCTCTTCTCCCCTTTCGTGGGTGAAACTCGCAGAAATACATGGTCGCCCACAGAGAACTCTAGTGGTCTACGTCTCCGATCAGCGTAACTCTTCTTGCGGTCCTGCGCCTCTGACATCCTCCGTCTGATAGTACGGACCAACTCTGTATCCTGCTGAACTCTATGAGGTCCCAACAGCTGGGCCTCTCCAACCTCATCCCAGAGGACAGGTGCCCGACAAGGTCTACCATACAACGCCTCAAACGGTGCCATCTGGATAGCCGAATGAAAGCTATTGTTGTAGGCAAACTCTACCAACGGCAGATGGTCCTCCCAGCTGCCTCCGAAATCCATAACACATGATCTCAGCAGGTCCTCTAACGTCTGAATGGTCCGCTCTGACTGTCCATCTGTCTGTGGATGGAAAGCTGTACTGAAACTGAGCTGTGTACCCAAGGCCTGCTGCAGACTCTGCCAGAACCGAGACGTAAACCGTGGATCTCTATCTGAAATGATACTCAACGGAACACCATGTAGTCTGATGATCTCCCGGCAATACAGATCTGCCAATCGATCCAGGGAATCAGTCCTCCGGATCGCTAAGAAGTGCGCTGATTTGGTTAATCGATCAACGATTACCCAAATCGTGTCATGGCCTCGTCGTGTCCTCGGCAACCCTACCACAAAGTCCATGGTAATGTGATCCCACTTCCACTCAGGAATAGGAATCTGCTGAAGTAATCCTGCAGGTCTCTGGTGTTCAGCCTTCACCTGCTGACAGACAAGACATCTAGCTACGAAATCCGTGATGTCCTTCTTCATGCCGTTCCACCAGTAGGAACGCCTCAAGTCTCGATACATACGGGTCCCGCCTGGATGGATCGCAAATCGAGAACGGTGTGCCTCCTGTAATAACTCCTGTAAGACCGGATGAGACTGAGGTACGCATAATCTGCCTCGGAAGAATATAATACCCTCCTCGTCTCGTGTAAACTCGGTCTGCTGCCTGGAAGCTATCTGACTGCTAATAAACTGCAAATGCTGATCACTGGCCTGTGCCTCTCGGATCCTAGTCCTGATCGACGACTGAGCAACCATGGTAACAAGAATACCCTGCTCTGTCGGTCCCTGCTCCTCAAGATCTACCTCTGAGAAACTCTGAATCAAGTCCGTGACTGAAGTCCGGTGGCAAGCCAAAGTCCCTCTGGACTTCCTGCTGAGTGCATATGCAACCACATTAGCTTTCCCCGGGTGGTAGCTAATGGTACAATCGTAGTCCTTCAGGAACTCCATCCATCTCCTCTGTCGAAGATTAAGCTCCTTCTGAGTGAAAATATATTTGAGACTCTTATGATCAGTGAGAATCTCAAATGTGATACCGTATAAATGATGTCGCCATAGCTTTAGAGCAACGATTATGGCAGCTAACTCCAGGTCATGAACTGGGTAATTTTTCTCATGCTCCTTCAGCTGACGAGAAGCATAAGAGACTACTCTGCCGTGCTGCATCAGAAAAGCGCCCAAACCCTGAAGTGATGCATCGGTGTAAAGTACAAATCCATCATCTCCAGAAGGTAAAACCAAAACTGGAGCCGACACTAATCTCCGCTTCAGCTCCTGAAAGCTGGTCTCACAATCTTCTGTCCACGTAAACTTCACGCCCTTCCTGGTAAGGCGTGTCAGCGGCATAGCAATACGCGAAAAACCCTCGACAAAACGTCGGTAATATCCGCCAATCCCGTAAAATCTGCGGATCTCTGAATCGACTTTTGCTCCCAACCGGTGTGACCTCGATCTTCGAGGATCAATGAAATACCTCGCTAGAAACCACGTGTCCCGAAAACCAAGCGAGGATAGCGAATGCACATTTCTTTGAACTTCGTCGATGTCGTCGAAGAATCTCCAAGACTGTGCGAAGATGTTGTGCATGCTCCTCCTCGGAACGAGAGTAGACCAATATGTCATCAATGAAAATGATAACAAACTGATCCAGATACTCCAGAAAGATGCGGTTCATCAAGTCCATAAACACCGCCGGAGCATTGGTAAGCCCAAATGGCATTACCAATAACTCATAATGACCGTATCTGGTACGGAAAGCTGTCTTCTGGATATCAGAATCTCTTACTCTCAACTGATGATATCCGGATCACAGATCAATCTTAGAATACACTGATGTACCTCTGAGCTGATCAAACAAATCCTCGATCCGTGGTAATGGATATTTATTTCTGATGGTCACTGCATTCAGCTGCCTGTAGTCAATACACAACCTCATAGTACCATCCTTTTTCTTGACAAACAGAACTGGAGAACCCCATGGTGAAACACTAGGGCGAATAAATCCCCTGTCTAAAAGCTCCTGGAGTTGAACCTTCAGCTCGTTCAACTCTTTTGGTGCCATACGATACGGAGCTTTCGATGTCGGCGCGGTTCCCGGAATCAGCTCAATAGCGAACTCCACTTGCCTTCTGGGAGGCAAACCTGGCAGCTCCTCTGGAAATACATCTGGGTACTCCCGGACTACAGGAACGTCGGAGAGCTGCGAACTACTACTGTCCTCAGTACTGATCAACGATAACAGAAAACCATGACAGCCGTGAGACAGCAGCTTCTGCGCCTGAATCGCCGAAATAATCGAGATACCGTCGTCTCTGATGCCAGTGAAACTCCACGAGGGTTGGTTCGGAGGCTGGAAGGTGACCACCCTCGTCTGGCAATCAACGGTAGCATGATAAACTGACAGCCAATCCATGCCAAGTATGACATCAAACTCGACCATCTCCAATACTAGAAGATCTACCGTAAGTATCATGTTGCCAAAGTCTAACGGGCAACCTCTGATCTCCTGGGTGACTTCTAAAGTATCACCGGACGGTAGCGAGACAGTCAATCGCTGGGGTCTGCAAGTGGGTAATCTACCAATCTCCCGCATAAAGGTACGGGATATAAAAGAGTGCGAACTACCAGTATCAATCAAAATATCAGCGGAGAATGCATAAATGGAAATCATACCGCGGAAAACGGATCCGTCGGCTCGCTGCGCATCCTCCCTGGTAATCGCATGAACTCGTCCAGTCTCTGGCGGAGGAGGAGGTAACGCTGCCAGCGGCTGCTGCGACTGGGCAGAAGCCTGCCACTGAGGCGCTGCTGGACTATGTGCCAGATAAGACTGAGAGGATGGTGACTGATACTGTGCAGCTGGCTGGGACTGAGTCTGATACTGCCCCTGAGTCGGATAATAAGGTCCTGGAACAAAACTCTGGGGTGCTACAGAAGCACTGGAGTACTCCTGTCCAAGCATGCCAAATGCTGCTGCAGAGGGAGCTGCTCCCTGCTGACGCTGTGAGGGTGTGAATCTCCGCCCTCCTCGTCGAGACACTGACTGACTAGACTGTCCCCTCTGCTCTGACCCTCCGGAAGCCGTGTGCTGAGCCTTCAGCTGACAATCTCGGCTCTGGTGCCCAGGCAGTTTGCAATAAAAGCAAACTGACTGTTCCAGAGTGCAGGCTGAAGTGATGTGGTCTCTGGAACCACATCGGAAACACTGTATATCGCTGGTGGACTGTTTCCGATCCTGCCGAGGAGACCGGAAACGTCCTGAGGAAGACTGTCCTGACTTCTGAGGCCTACGAGAAACCCCAGAAGAACTCTGACCTGATCGTCTGCGACTACTCTGATGCTGTCCTGTCACCTGTGTCTGCTGGATCTGCCCTGACGTCTGACCCGTATGTTTCCTTTTCCTGTCCGGATATGCTGTCTGCCGAGCTAACTCTATCATCAAAGCTCGATTCAATGCATCAGAGTAAGATGTAATCCCTAATCCGGCAAGCTGTACATGCAGATAACCATCCAATCCCTGTATAAACTGCATCATGCGAGTTCTGTCCTCCGCAACTAACTCTGGACAAAACTGAGCCAACCGGAGGAATTCAGTATTATACTCGGTCACTGAGCGATTATTCTGCCTCAGACTCATAAAATCCTGTCGGCGAGCCATCTGATAGGACAGTGGAAAGAAACGGCTCTCAAAAGCCTCTCTGAACCTGGTCCATGTGACGTTGCGCTCACCAATAATAGAACGCTGAGTAACCCACCAGGCATTAGCTTCATCCCGTAAATGGTAAGCAGCCAGCTCTGCTTTCTCCCACTCGGAGCAAGCCATATAGAAGAAAGTCTGCTCCATAGTCTCTATCCATGACAGAGCCATACTCGGATCGAGATCTCCGTGGAAAAGAGTGAAACGAGTCTTCATCGACTCAGCCAGTGCTGGAATCCTAGCTCGTGCAGCGACAATATCAGTGAGCTGTGTCGGGACGGCTGCAGGAACTGGCGGAAACACTGGAGCTGATACTACAGGTGGTACCGCGGAATAAACCGGAGGAGGAACTCCCGGTGCTGCTGTATATACCGGAGCATAAGCCGTGGTACTGCCTGGGGAACAAAAGTGGTGGCAGCTGGAGGTACGGTAGGTAATGGTACCGGATATGATGCAGCTGCTGCTACTGTAGGCACTGGGGGCACAGGTGCCACTGGTGTCGGGTACACTGTAGGTCCAGGTGGCGGTGGTGCCGAGTACGTCGTAGGCTGCTCTGGAGCAAATGTCGGGTACGCCAATGGTACACCTGATGGTACCGTAAATACGGTAGGAGTGGATACCGTCGGTGTGGCCAAAGTAGGTATCTCTACAGGAGCTATCGGGATTTGAGAGCCCGATGCTCCCGCTGCATCCTGAGTCTGTCCCTGACTGACAGGCTCACTAACAGTGGGCATCTTTGGCATATCCAGAGATCCCGTGGTCCTCGCACGTGGTCATCCAGCACCACGTCTCGCAGCAATACGAGTAGATCATCTCATATCTGTTAAATTAAATTACAGATATCAATACCAATATAACAAACATAAAATAACAACATACCTATTTGTTGTCGGGAGATGTTCTGTCGCTGTCCAGTCCCCAATTTGACCTCAAAATTCCGAACGTACATATCGCCGGAAATCCAAATAAATCTGAAACGGAAATCTGAAACATAACCATATCGAAAATCCGATAATGCCCAGTTTGACTCGCAAACCTGGCTAACCCAAATATCCAGAATACCAACAACAGGTATCCGATAAATCTCCAGAACACCAAAAGTAGGTATCATAACCCGCTCTGATACCACTAAATTGGTATCAGATAAATCCCGAAAATCCAAAATACAAAAATAGAAGATCGTATAACCTCGCTCTGATACCACTAAATTGTCACGCCCCAGAGGAGTCCCTGTCCGAGCAAATTTCGGCAGCATCTCCCCTGTAAGGTGGACAATCTGAAACTTTTCTACATCTCACAAATACCTCAGCCACAGGCGGCTGGAATAATAACAACAAAATAAAACATCACCACGCAGTTATATATAATCAAACAAAGTAGTAATACTCTGACTTAAAAACCACCCTACTCAACTACACTCGTAAAGCTCAAAACCGACGAACTCACCTCTTCTGCCGTCCAGGCAGGCACGTAGTAAAAAAACACATCGAATAAAAATCCATCATCATCACAAAAATCCATACAACAACCAAGTATCCAAACAAACCAAGTCCACACATAATCAATAAATGCAAAACAAAACTAAACGATATATAAACCATCGAGGTATGCAGAGATCTAGCACTACGTGCTGTGGGGACAAGCGACTGGAACTCCCTCCTGACAGCATCAACCTGAAAATAACGACAATGGAGGCGGGGTGAGTCCAACACTCAGCAGGTACAATTGATATGCAAAGTAAAGAAATAACACCTAGCACTAATCATGCGTACAGTCTCCTGATAAAAATAAAGGTAAATGCAACCGAAGAAGACAGGAGAGAATCTGTACTAACCAGGACCTGAGTATAAGGACAAACAGTCCGAGTGGTATAGGAATCCTGTATGCATGTCAAACATAGGTATCCAAACAATATGCAGCATATAAATGCAGCAATCACAATCACAAACAATAAATGCATCATGCATATGATGCCAATGTCATGGTCACCCCTGACGCCAGTCAGCCAACTCACAACAAAAGTGGGACCAAGTGGGTAGGGCTGTGACAATCGTGCACTCAGCAACACTACTCCTAAACTCTAACGTGCTACACGCTGCGTCACACTACCCCTGAGCGGATCAACGGAGCACCGGAAGAGTAAAACTGACGTGCTACTACGCTGTGTCACGCTACCCATGAGCGTCACAACGGAGCACCGAACAATGATGAAAACTGGCAAAGTGCTCAACAATAATGGAGCAATCTATCGCACAGCATGTGATCATGCAAATGGTGCATGTCACTAAGCATGGTAATATACTAAACCAACCTCTGGACATATAATAATGGGCACCATAGTGAATAAATCATATCAAGGTATACTGATCAAATAAGGTATCAAACCTAGGTCCTGACATGGTAAAACATGGTTATATCACTACCCATGAGCATGTGAAATCAGATATGTATCAATAAGAGATGCAAACAAACAACCAATCAAGCAGGTAACATGTATCGGGCAGTGATTAACCGAACAAATAAGAAAACACAATTAATGCAAATTGTTAATTTCATTACTAAGCATATCAAAGACAATAAGTCAAAAGTACCCGCCTCCGAAAATAGAAAGGTCCAATCTGACTCCGAGATACTCGTCTCGCGTCAAAGTCCTGTGGCATCAAACAAAATGTCTAGTTTAGCTAATTTATCATACAACTATTAGCCAAACTAAATTCTAATCCATCGACCAACTAGGGTTAGTTTCATTAACCCTAATTACACCTTCTAATTAGGATTTATTATATTCCTATTAAACCACAGGTTCTAATCCAGATCTGGCTTACCAATCATTTAATTCATTTAGGTTAAGGAATCTCAACCTTAATCCATCTATATCTGGAATTAAATCCATGAGGAAAACTCAATCAAAACTCACCTGAGTTGAATGCCTCAGCCAATAACTCACTGCCGGAGATGTTGCTACCAAAAGATTCCCAGCCAACACCACCCAGAGCCCACTCAGATTCTGACCGACCACAGCTATCCACCGGTTGCTGGAGCACAGAAAGAAATCGACAACAAGGCAATGATGAGAGATCATCACTGGAGCAGAAAGCTCAACTGAAGTAAAGCTAAAACTAGGGCACAGAACGTACCACTGGCGGAAATCTAAGGCAGAGACGACAGTCAGAAATCGGGCGGCGCCGACACTCTATAGTCGGCGTCGGTTGTTGGAGTCAGCGGCAGCACAGAGGAGAGGAGAAAGAGGAAATCGGCCCGGCCGATTAGGGCATGGCTTGCAGTTGGCGAGGAAAAGGAATCACACAAGGAAACCGACGTGAAGAGGTTTAGGCCACAGTGAAGAGCGGTGATGCTCCGTGCGTCGCCGGCGATAGTGGCGTCGGGTCGGAGTGGCGGCGACGCGGGTAGTGATTGGCTCCGACGCTTGAAAGAGGAAGATGATAGGTCTCGGTGGCTGGCGGCTAGGGCACAGGAAAAAGGGGTCAGCGTCGGCAGAGGAGAGGAAGAAGGAAGCGAGCTTGGCCGAGGGTTTTAGAGCTTCGGCGAGGAAGAAACCGCCGCCGGCGGTTAGGGCAAGGAGGAGAAAGGAGGCGGCGTCGGGATGGGCTCGGGTGCGCGAGGGAGAGAAACGGAGGAATTAAGGAAAATAAAGAAAAATATAAAGAAAAAGAAAAGTAAAAAGGAAAAGAAAAATAAAACTTTTCCTTACTAAAACTGGGTAGCCGAAACAGGCTTTTCCAGACCCTGTTTTTATCCTCGTTAACTCGTCCGTACGAGCTCCGAAAAATTCCTGAAAAATTTCCAAAAATTCTGAAAAAATTCCTTATTAATATTCGCCTATTTTCCGGTATTTTACAAATGATATCACTTATAGTGTGTGTTGTTGATTATAGAAGGAAACTGTGTCCTAGTAATCTAGGTTGATAATGCCCCCAAGAGGAGCTCATAAGGATTGTCATGTTAAACCCTGCAGGTGGACTTAGTCCGACATGACGATGAAGTTGAGTGGTACTACTTTTGGAGCTAGATATTAATTAAGTGAGTTATCAGTAACTTACTTAATTAGTGGACATTTGTTATCTTAAACACAGGGAGAGTAACACACTCATAATAAGAAGGAGCCCAAAATGTAATTTGAGATTGGTGCGGTAGTTCAATAATAGTTCTTTAGTAGAATGAATTATTATTGATAAAATTAAGTTGTGTGTTCGGGGCAAACACGGGATGCTTAATTTTATCAGGAGACCAAAACCAATTCCTCCTCTCGGTCCCTATTGTAGCCTCTAGTATATAGAGATTTATACCCACCGCATACCCACCTTCTTACCCATCCAATGGGGCCGGCCAAGCTAGCTTGGAACCCAAGCTAGGGCCGGCCAAGACCAAGTGGATGAGCCATGTAGGTGGCCGGCCAAAGCTTGGGTCCCAAGCTTAGGTGGCCGACCACTAGAATATTAAAAGGGTTTTTTTTTATTAAAATTATTTCTTATGTGGATATCATGATTTAAAAGAGAGTTTAAAAATTAAAATTTCCTTTTATAGCTTTCTACAAAAGATTAAGAGAAGAGATTAATCTCTTTCCTTATTTGTAGATTAAAAGGATGGATTTAATTTTTATTAAAAACTTTTCTTATTTGTAAATCATCCACATGTTTAAAAGAGAGTTTAAAAATTTAAAATCTTTCCTTATTTATTGATTAAAAGGTGGATTTTAAATTTTAAGAAAACTTTACTTTTTAAACATGTTCATTATTTAAAAGAGAGTTTAAAAATAAAATAATCTCTTTTATAAGTTTCTACAAAAGATTAAGAAAAGATTTGATATCTTTCCTTATTTGTAGATTGAAAGAGATTTTAATTTTTAGAGATAACTTTCTTTTTATCCACATGTTTAAAAGAAAGATTTTAATTTATAAAATTTATTTTTATTAACCAATTATGAAGGGATAAAATTATTGGAAAACTTTTATAAATTTCCGGAAGCAAATAAGGAAGTTTTAATTTGTGTTTAAAATTTTATTTGCTTGGAGATTTGTATAATGGCCGGCCATTGTAAATTGAGAAGAGAAAAAATTATTTTTAATTAAATAAATTTTCCTTTTCATGGCAAAAGAATTAAGGAAGTTTTTATTTAAATTTCCTTATTTGCCAAGACCAAGGATTATAAAAGAGGGGGTAGAGGTGTCTTCATGGGTGAACAACTCTATTATTTTTCTCCCTCTTTTCTTCCTTGGGTGTGGCCGGCCCTTTCTTTCCTCTCCTCTCCTTTGTGTGGCAGAAATTTTCTCATGGTGGAGATAGCTTTGGTGGCCGGAACTAAGAAGAAGAAGAAGGAGAGAAAAGAAGCCTCTTTTCTAGCATCCCTTGGAGCATGGTGGTGGTGGCCGAACCTCTTCATCCTAGGAGAAGTTTTGATGGCCGAAACTTGTAAGGAAGAAGAAGGTGCTAGGTGGTTCTCATCTCGAAAGATCGTTGCCCACACAACGTCCAAGGTTAGAAGAGGAATACGGTAGAAGATCAAGAGGTCTTTCTAAAAGGTATAACTAGTAATTTTTCTTTCCGCATCATACTAGTTATTTTTGGAAATAATACTAAATACAAGAGGCATGCGATTCTAGTATTTCGAATATATTTTTCGATGTTGTGTTCTTTTGTTTTTTTTTCCTTGTGATTTGATTGTTCTTTTCGGTTAATCTAAAGTTATTTTAGGAAATTAAATATTAGCTTTCCATAAAAGGTTTTGTCTAATCGGTGGTGGTTGCTCCCATATCCAAGAAGGCCATGTGTCTCGCCACGTCAGTACTAGGAACCAATTATGGAAATTAATATTTAATGAAATTAATAACTTAAGGTGATTTGGGTTGAACGTGTTAAGTTCCGCAGGAGACCCAAGTCAAAACCTAAAAGAACGAATAGATTAAGTTTTGGATCAAACGTGTTAAGTTCCGCAGGCGATCCAAAATTTAATTTAAAAGAACACATGGTAGCTAGGAAAAGGTTCAGACCTTTGTACAAAATTTTTGTACAGTGGAACCTCTAGGTTTTCCGAGTAGCAACCAACAGGAAGGAATATTAAAAATAAAACCACCAATTAGTGATGTAAGGAAGACTTCAAATCAAAATCTACAATACTAATTCCAAAGCTTGAAGGAATCCAGAAAATTTCTACTAGAAACCAGAAATCTTAATTGATCTTCACGCTAGGTACCACAAAAATCAAAAGAGAACAGAAATGTTGCTACTGGAAATCTAAAATCTGAATACCAATCCACACAAAAAACCCAATGTTCAACAGAAAGAACTAGATGCTTAAAAAGGATCTAAAATTCTGCATCTCTACTAAATATGGTACATGCCCAGGACTGCACTAAGATTCTCACATACCTTAAAGGCCAAATTTTCTGCCAGAGACATACTGATTTAATAGATGAAGGTAGATCCATAGAAACATGCTATAAAATTTCCCAAACAATCTATACATCATATTTAACCCAACGCTCATCAAGAACGACTCAACACCAATTCCAAGTTAACTTAGCATGGAAGTTGAATCAACCTATTCTGTTCAGGGATACAAAACTGAGCCACGGCATAATACTTATGCTAGCACTGAAACACCCAAATTCACTGCATTGCAGTATCACAAAGCATGAAACTAAGTAGCATAGAATCCAATCAAAAGCACAAAAACATAGCAATGCGAGACAAGATGCAAAACAACCTCGACTTGAAATCTGAAATTCTGAATTCGTTTGTTCAAAACTTTCAGGAACAAGAAAAGGAATAAAAGGTAAACCTCGGAGCTATCCTACTGCAGGTGAGTAGCAACTTACCATGATTCTTGAATTCAAACCGAAGGAGAAAACCTCTAGGGTTCGCGGAGAAACTTTAAATTTCAACCCTTCCTCGTGCCCACGAGCTCTCTTCAACGAGGAGACCTCGAATCTGTGAAGAACCGACGGAGAGAAGTGCTCGCCGGCCACCGGAGACGAAGCCCTAGCTTCGTTTTCGCCGGAGAAGGAATCGGCGCCGCGCACGTGTGAAGCAGAGAGGAAGGCTTCGAGAGAGGAAATTTTAGGTTTTAGGAAAAAGATTTAAATCTTATACTTAAGGTTATTTTCATTTCCAACTATAGCTTAAATGGAATTTTTCTCCCTCCTTAATAACAAACGATCACTAGCACACTTGGTTAGCCGCTCCACTTAAATCTTTGCTTCGGGTCCGAGGTCGAGGGTTCGAACCTCGGTCGAAACATTTTTCCAATTTATTTTACTGTTCCTAACTACTAGTTAAATATATATCGCTCCATATATGATTAACAAAACATATGTAGACCAGATGGTTGGGCTTAGTTCGTTAAGACTCGGGTTTAGGTCCGTGATTTTGGGTTCAAAACCCGGCTTCAATATATATTATTTTTCTTTTTTTTTTTTACTTCTTCCTCTTGGTAAAAATACTAAACGAACTCCAAAAATTACATAAAAATACTCTAAAAATTCCTAAAAGTCTCTAGAATTTTTCTATAGCATTTCAAAATGTTTTTGAATTATTTTTGGAGCTCAAAATGAGGAAATCTGAGTCATTACAATGAAAGTTTTCAGCAACTCTGTGGGCTAGGGTGGAATGTTCTGATGTTCTGATAGGATAAGAAAGTCCTTACTAAGTGATTCGCATCAGTCGGTAGGGTAAGCTAAATATACCCGACCAGTAATATTTTCTGAGCAAGAGATCAACTACCTGCATGACATCCACATGTACCTTGATGCACCTTTTATAAAATGTATTGACATCGTCCGGTCCAATACAATTAAGCAACGGACAAGAGAAAGCCCATTTGTAAAGATGATCTCTGATCATAGTGAACCGACCAACTCTTTTTTAGATCATGCGTGTCTGCTGGTAAGATGCCCTGTTGCAGAAATAAAATTATTAGTGTTCTCCAATCACTCTGTAATTTCAGGTCATCCTATCATTCAATGCACACCACTAATAGTGTCTATTCTACAGGCTTATCTAGAGTCCATCGAACTATAAAGAAAGCTAACTTGGCTAAGTCATTTGTCGTTTGATTTTCTGCCAGAGGAACCTTTTGTATAATTACTTCTTGGAATCTAGCTCTAAACTTTTCGAAGGCATTTGCAGAGATTTTGAGTCGCTCATTATGGATCTCAAAATTTCCCGATAATTGCTACATGGCCGTCTGAGAGTCTAAATAAATTAAAACTTGGGCAGTTCCTACATGTCTCGTGGCTTGCAGGCCGACTATCAATGCTTCATATTCTGCTTCATTATTGGTAGCTCGATAATTCAACCGCACTAACAACTGCATTCTATCTTCCCTAGGTGATATCATAAGAATACCTATTCCTCTGCCCTACCGAATGGATGATCCATCCACGTATAGTTTCTAGGTTTCCTCTGGCTCGGGGTTTTATACCTCTATTATGAAATTAGTTAAGGCTTAAGCCGTGATGGCCGCTCGGGGTTGATATTGTATATCGTACTCACCGAACTCCGTGGTCCACTTAATCAAACTCTTGAAGGCTTTTGGGTTGACAAGTACTCGACCCAAGGTGATGTTAGTAAGTACCATGTGGTGAAAAAGGAAATAAGGACGCAACCTCCGAGAAGCTAAAACCAATCCATACGCTAATTTTTTGAGTGCAGTGTAACGACAATCAGCTCCTTTTAAAAAATGATTTAAAAAGTATATAGGATGTTACTCTTTCCCCTCCTGTCTCACCAACACAAATCTGACTACGTGCTCATTGCTAATAAATACACCCATAAATGTTCACCCACCGCTAGTTTAGCAAGTATAAGTAGGGTGGCCAAATAATTTTTTAACTCGTCAAAATCTTTGTCGCAGTCAACATTCCATTGGAATTTAGTCGCTCAGTGGAGGATCATGATACAAGGAAAGCTTTGGTCAACCGATCAAGATATGAAGTGAGACACGGCTATGATCCAACTTATCAGTCTTTCTTCCTCTTTCAGATTGCACGTCGGAGCCATGTCTTGGAGGGCTTGCACTTTGCTCGAGTTAACTTTTGTCTCTCGCTTGGTCACAATATATCCCAAGAATCACCCACTCTTTACTTCGAACAAACATTTACTGGGGTTGAGGTTCAGTCCATATCGCTTTAAAGTCTGGCAAGTTTCCTCCACATTTACATATATATCGGTCACCATGAGGGACTTAATAAGGATATCATCCACATAGACATCCATATTCCACCCAATCTACTTTTGGAATATTTTGTTCATAATCCATTGATAAGTAGTGCTTGCCTTCTTTAGTCCGAACGGATAATATTATAGCAATAAGTGCTCTCAGCAATCATAAAGCTAACCTTCTCTTAGTCATCCTTGGTGAGCGGTACTTGATGGTACCCTTGGTAGGCATCCAACATGCAAATTAACTCATAGCCAGAAGTTGAATCTACTACCTGGTCAATTCTCGGTATGGGGTAGTAGTCCTTGGGACATGCTTTGTTAAGGTCCTAGAAGTTGATGTAGATTCTCCACTTGTTTCCTAGCTTAGACACCAAGACCACGTTAGCTAGCCAACCGGGAACTACACCTCTTGGATGTAGCTGACCTCTAGTAGCTTGTCCACTTCTGACTAGATGATCTTCTTCTGATCCACCAAGAAATCTCTTTTTCTCTTCTTGACCGGTTGGGCTTCAGGGAAGACAAAGAGTACATGCTCCATGATCGTGGGAGAGACACACATGATCTCCTTGGGCTCCCAAGTAAAAATATCTTTGTTGTGTGTTAAATACTCAACAAGCTCTTCTTTAAGTTTCGAAGGTAGGTCAACTGCTATTTGGATAATGGCTTCCAGCCAACCTTGTCAAATCTAAACCACATTATCTTTATAAACTAGGGTAAGCAGGGCTTTTCGGATGGTGTTGACTTCCATTTACTGCATCTTTCAGGTGGAGTTTGCTTTAATTTTTATTATATCAACATAACACTTGTGTGCCACTAATTAATCTCTTTTGACTTCCCTGACTTGATCTTCTACGAGGTGTTAGTAATAGTCCTAGTACCAATTATGAGATGATTGTAAAAAGTTCATTTTTGTATCATATTTTATTATTAATAAAATATAAAGTTGGTTATTATATTTATTTCAATTCAGTGCCGATTGAATAAATATAATAATGTCCTTGGGTAGTAGGTTCTTATCTACAACATATCAATTGGTTGAATTAATAGTGAGATATTGTAGATATACATAAAACACTAATCTTAACAATTCCTAGTCAAGCATTAATATACAAGGACAATATTAATGCGTTGAGGCTAGCATGTAGGTCAACAGATAACTTAATCTCATAAGTCATGGATATGAGATATCAGGTTGATATATGGGTATATATTAGAGAATATATACTGAATGACCCGCCATAAGAATGTTTCATGGATCATTATATGAGTGGAATAAACATTCTCATGTGATTATTGGTATGAATAGTCTTTAGATCTGAAGTCACTACGGTTCCCTACATAAGAAGTTGTGTACTTTGGTATCGACAAATACCACCTATAATAAGGTGGACAATAAAGTCGATCACTAGGTATGCAATAAATTATGCAGAGGGATGTGAGTGATGTAGATGAGATCTATCCCTTCCATATGATAGAGGGGATATCTGTGGGCCCCTTGATTAGTAGGACACAAGAAAGCATGGCCATGCGCAAATGAATTAATATGAGATATTGAGCTTATTTGATTGAGTGTGTCTACTTAGAGATCAAGAAACACAAAGGTTGATAAGAGGATGACACGATCTATGTCTCATTGATCAATCTAGATATTAAGGATAGAGGGACCAAGTCATACAAGATAATAGCCACGAAAAGGTTAAGTCGGATCTCAACATTCTCGTCACTTGGGTAGCAATGATGCCTTGCTAGATGCCACTAATTGCTTATGTATCTAAATGTTGATTTGGATACATTGTCAATATTACGAGAACCTATTGGGTCACACTTAAAAAATAAATTAATTTGGAGATAGATTCATATGATGGATCATTGGATTAAATCTAATCCAAATTAGACTCATTGAGCTAGACTCAATTGGATCTAATTATTGGATTGAGTCTAATTTGAATTAGATTCATGGAGTCAATTTAGATTGATATGGTTCAATGAGTTAGGCTCATTGGGTGATTGTTCAATGAATTAGACTCATTGGGTGAACTTGAGTTCACCAAGGAAGATGAATAGTCACCAAGAAAGATGAATAGTCAATTTTGAACCATTGGATTAAATGGTTAATTTTGAGCCATTGGATTGGAAGATGAAAGGGCAAAACCCTTTGGTATTCATGAGATGGATATAAATGAAAATTTATGGATGATAATTTTCATTAGATGAAAACTTTTCTTCTTCTTCTTCTTCCTTCTTCCTCATCTTGGTCGAAACTCACCTTCTTGGTTGCTAGCACAACCTAAGGTAGTTTTCTTCTCCACTTTGATAGTTTGTGAGACCAACGAAGACACTTGTTCATGTGGATACCGTTAGAGGTACAAACGCTTGATTGTGCTAAGATCCTAGCTGTCGAGAGATTGTGTGCATGCACCAAAGGTATAACTATCATGAAACTTAGTATAGGATGCTTGTTTATTCTTCCCTTCTCATGGATCCTCTTGATACGGAACAGGATATTTTTCGCTGCGCTTTCGCGTGTTTAGCGCCCTAGTTCCTTATAGTGGTATAAGAGCCACTTGCGAAGGGATATACTATGTTGTAGAATTTTTATATGTGTGATATAAAAATTTGCATGATAGATTTGCTATATTTTCATGATTATGAGTTTTTTGTCTCTGTTGGGAATGAAACAGTAAGTATATGGACAAACTAGAGGATATAGTATCTTCATACATGTTATGAACGAGTACTATAACCTATTTCATTTGCTAGATATATACTTGCAAGGTTTTGGCTCAAGAGAAGTTGTGAGCAACAAGGTGGTCTTGGCCAAAATGTTGTGAATAATATGGGCTCATAATTTGTTGTTGAAATCATAGTAAATTTATGTCATAAGGATATTGTGAATATAAATGACATGGTGCATGGTTATAGCTCTTTAACACCAATATGATTGTGTGTGATGTTGTAATTCATAATGCGACCTACGTGTCGTACCTTCATCTTTCTCATTCTTGTTGTAAGTTTAGACTACATTCGAATGTAACTCGAGTTTCTTTAGATTTTGTAATGTAAAAATTAGAAAGGAGTTAGTCTACTGGATGACGGGTGAAAAGGAAGGACAGTAACACACGACAACCAAGGAAGCACTTGGAGAAGCTACTTTAACCTAGGTTGACTTATCACTCTTCTCATTGGCTTGAGAGGATTGTAGTTTATGGGGGCCATAACCAATCACATTTTATTTATGCATATATGTGATGTGTGCTTTGATTATATTCGATACATGTTTAGTTTAAACATAATTAGGTCCTTTTAATATATGCCTACCAAAGTTTAGTACTCACTTCTAGCTCAATCAATTGTAGTCAGGTTTTGTCAAAGCAAAGTGACTCGATTTATCTTGCTAGAGTGCGACAGGACAATTGTAATGTCCGACTATTAAACTTTGGGTGCGACTTAACTAAGTTGTCTCACTTGGATTGAGATCTTAGAGGCATATCCCATAAGATGGAATTCAAATTATACTAATCTTAGGCGATTAGCCAAAGCTAACTCAAGATGAGGTATAATATGGATTTCATAAGATGGGCAAATGAACAAATAGTATTGTTCATCTAGCTATAAAAGAGTTGCATTTGATGCAATTGGAATAAGATGCCTACCTACATTATATGAGTTTTGGGTGATTGGCCAAAGCTAACTCAAGATTAGGTATAATATGGATCTTGTCCCACATGAATGTCATTGCATTTGGATTTGGAGTTAGTAATGTCGGTAAAACCACAACCATGACTTGCTCCTACCAAGCTTTACAATTCATTAAGAGAATCATTTAATTAAGGGCCTAATTAAATGATCGATATATGATACTTCTTTCTACATTATGTTGTTGTAGATTACCATGTTGTCAAATACGTCGAACACTCTCTCTCTCTGTGTGATCTATCCTTGATAAGGACAAGCTCAATGGAGCTAATTTCTTGAAATAGTACAGAAACTTGAGAATAGTTCTCAAGTAAAAATGAAAACTGTACGTCCTAGAGCAGCCCATTTCTGAAGCACCACCCACTACTGCCACTAGAGCTGATAGGGATGCTTACAAGAAACATCAAGATGATACATTAGATGTGTCATGCCTTATGCTCGCCACCATGAACTTTGAGCTTCAGAAGCAACATGAGAACATGGATGTTTATGATATAGTTGAACATCTTAGACAACTATATTAAGAACAAGCAAGGCATGAGAGATTTGAGATCTCTAAGGCATTATTTCAATGTAGGATGCAAGAAGGTAGTCCTGTAGGACCATATGTACTCAAAATGATTGGGTATGTAGAAAACCTACAAAGTTTTGGATTTCCATTAGGCCAAGAATTAGTCACTAATCTTATCTTGCAGTCGTTGCCTGAGAGCTACAGTCAATTTGTCATGAATTATAACATGAATGAAATTGACAAATCATTACCTGAGATGTTGAGCATAATGAGAACTCCTAAACTCAACCTTAAGAAGGCAAAGCCTAATACTATTTTGATAGTACAAAAGGACAAAGGCAAATGGAAGCCCAAAGGTAAGGTAAGACCCGTACCAAAGGCAAGGGCAGGACTCATACATTGAAACCTAATGGTGGGTTTGCAAAGGAAGGAACCTACTTCCACTACAGTGAGACTGGACACTAGAAGAGGAATTGCAAGGTGTACCTAGAGGAACTAAAACAGAAGAAATGTGAGACTTCTGCCTCAGGTATATATATATATATGTTATAGAAGTCAATCTATCTATTTCTTCTTCATGGGTATTAGATACCAGATATGCATCTCACATTTGTACTAATGTGCAGGGGTTGAGAAATAGTAGAACGTTGACAAAGGGTGAAGTGGACCTACGAGTAGGCAATGGTGTAAGAGTTGTTGTTGTTGTTGTTGTTGTAGGAACATATTCCTTATCTTTGCCCATTGGGTTTGTTTTAGAACTAGAAGAGTGATGTTATGTGTCTGCTTTGACTAAGAACATTATCTCTGTTTCTTGTTTGGATAAAAAAATATTTTAATTTGTAATAAAGGACAAATATTGTTCCGTTTATTTCAAAGACATGTTCTATTGTAGTGCACCTCTTATGAATGGTCTCTATATTCTAGACTTTAAAAACTCAATCTATAACATAAATACCAAACGGTTCAAGTCTAATGACTTGAACCAAACATATCTCATGCATTGTCACTTAGGTCACATAAACGAGAGTTGCATATCCCAACTCCATAAGGATAGACTTTTGGACTCATTTGATTTTGAATCATATGAGACATGTGAATCTTGTCTCTAAGGCAAGATGACAAAGGCTCCATTTAGTGGACATAGCGAAAGGGCTAATGACTTGTTAGGACTTATACATACTAATGTATGTGGCCCTTTCAAAATAGCAGCCAGAGGAGGCTATCATTACTTCATTACCTTTACTGATGATTTTAGTAGGTATGACTACGTGTATCTGATGAGACATAAGTCAGAATCCTTTAGAAAATTTAAAGAATTCAAGAATAAAGTACAAAACCAATTTAGAAAGAGTATTAAGATGCTTCGATCATATCGAGGTGGGGAATACCTTAGCCAAGAGTTTCATGACCATCTTGTTGAGTGTGGGATCATATCTCAACTCACTCCACCTGGAACACCACAATGGAATGGTGTATTAGAAAGGAGAAATCATACTTTATTAGATATGATACGATCGATGATGAGTCATACAAATGTTCTTACTTCCTTTTGGGGGCATGCTCTAGAGACGACCGCTTTCACACTTAACCGCATTCCATCTAAGGCTGTCATAAAGACACCATATAAGATATGGACTGAGAAGAGTCCCAAGTTGTCTTTTATGAAGATTTGGGATTGTGAGGCTTACGTTTGATGACAAGTCTCAGATAAACTATGACCCAAATCAGACGAGTGTTATTTTGTAAGATATCCTAAGGAAACAAAGGGATACTACTTTTATAATCCCACACAAGGTAAGGTGTTTGTTGTCAGAACTTGTGTCTTTCTAGAAAGGGATTTGTTTCTAGAAAAACTAGTGGGAGTAAAGTCGATCTTGAAGAAATTCAAGATGCACAAACTAGCACTGACACCTTGATGGAAACTGAACAGGAACCACAAGATGTTTTGGATCATGATGTTGTTACACCACAAGAAGTTATGGAGCAACAACCTGTTCAAGTAGTACAAGCTCTATGTAGATCTGATAGGACCCATCGTCAACTTGAGAGATATTCTTTACTCTTGTCTGACAACGGTGATGTAATGCTAGTTGGTCTCATCGATCCTACATCTTATCAGGAAGCTATACAAAGCCCAGATTCTAAGAAATGGCTAGAGGCCATAAGATCCGAAATGGAATTCATGTACACTAACCAAGTATGGACTTTGGTTGATCAACCTGAAGGGATTAAACCATTGGGTGTAAGTGGGTCTTCAAGATGAAGACTGACATGGATGGTCATATGCATAGCTATAAAGGTAGATTGGTAGATAAAAGATTCAAGCAGATTCATGGTATAGAGTATGATGAAACTTTTTTACCAGTTGCGATGCTAAAGTCCATTCGGATCATACTTGCTATTGCTGCTTACTATGATTATGAGATCTGGCAGATGAATGCCAAACCGTATTTCTTAATAGAAATCTACTAGAGGATGTGTACATGGCACAACCTGAGGGTTTTGTCAATCCAAAGCATGCTGGAAAGGTTTGTAAGTTGCAAAGATCCATTTATGGATTAAAGCAAACTTCTAGTAACTAGAATCTTCGATTCGATGATGCGAACAAAACGTTTGGTTTCATCAAGAATGAAGATGAACTTTGTGTCTATAAGAAGGTTAGTGGGAGCACGGTCATCTTTCTCATATTGTATGTAGATGACATACTTCTCATTGGAAATGATATCCCTACTCTTCAGTCAGTGAATACTTGGCTTGAGAATTGTTTTTCAATGATGAACTTAGGTGAAGCAGCCTATATTTTAGGTATCAAGATCTATAGAGATAGATCTAAGCGATTGATTGGTCTATGTCAGAGTACATATATTAACAAGGTACTTAAACATTTTGCCATGCAGAATTCCAAGAAGGGATTCTTGCTGATGTCACATGGTGTGAGTCTTTCGAAGACTCAATGCCCCTAAGGAAGAAAGGGACCGCATGGATCAGATTCCTTATGCATCTGTTATAGGGTCTATCATGTATGTCATGCTTTGTACTCACCAAGATGTCTCATATGCATTGAGTATAACGAGCAGATACCAGTCAAATCTAGGCGATGGTCACTAGATAGCAGTCAAGAATATTCTTAAGTACTTGAGAAGAACTCAAGATTATTTCTTGATTTTTGGAGGCGATGAAGAGCTTGTGGTAAAGGGTTATACCGATGCTAGCTTCCAAACATATAAGGATGATTACATATCGTAGTTAGGGTATGTATTTTGTTTAAATGGTGGTGCTAGGTATTAGATACTACAGCGGTTCCATCTCATTTGAGAGATCATTGATAGATGAGATGTGAGGATATGAAGAGTACCAACCGATGCTAACATTGCAGATCCTTTAATCAATGCTTTGGCACAGAGAAAGTATGATGGTCACACTAGGTCAATGGGTATTTGATATCTCATTGATTGGCACTAGTGTTAGTGGGAGATTGTTAGTAATAGCTCTAGTACCAATTATAAGATGATTGTAAAAGGCTTATTTTTATATCATATTTCATTATTAATAAAAACCAAAGTTGGTTATTATTTTTATTTTAATTCAGTGTCAATTGAATAAATATAATAATGTCCCTAGGTAGTAGATTCTTATCTATAGCATATCAATTGGTTGAATTGATAGTGAGATATTATAGATATACATAGAACACTAATCTTAACTATTCCTACTGAAGTATTAATGACAATATTAATGCGTTGAGACTATCATATAGGTCAACAGATGACTTAATCTCACAAGTCATGAATATGAGATATCAGGTTAACATATGGGTATATATTAGAGAATATATACTGAATGACCCGCCATGAGAATGTTTCATAGATCGTTATATGAGTGTCATAAATATTCTCATGTGACTATTGGTATGAATAGTCCTTAGACCTAAGGTCACTACAGTTTCCTACATAAGGAGTTGTGTACTTTGGTATCGACAAATGTCACCTGTAATAAGGTGGACAATAATGTCGATCACTATGTATGCAATGAATTATGCGAAGTCATGTGAGTGATGTAGATGAGATTTATCCCTTCCATATGATAGAGGCGATATCTGTGGGCCCCTTGATTAGTAGGACACAAGAAAGTATGGTCATGTGCAAATGAGTCAATATGAGATATTAAGCTTATTTGATTGAATGTGTCTACTAAGAGATCAAGAAACATAAAGGTTGTTGGATCTCGACATTCTCGTCACTTGGGTAGCAGTGATGCCTTGCTAGATGTCACTCATTGCTTATGTATCTAAATGTTAATTTAGATACATTGCCAACATTATGAGAATCTATTGGGTCACACACAAATAACAAGTTAATTTGGAGATAGATTCATATGATGAATTATTACATTAAATCTAATCCAAATTAGACTCATTGAGTTAGACTCAATTGAATCCAATTATTGGATTGAGTCTACTTTGAATTAGATTCATAGAGTCAATTTAGATTGATATGATTCAATGAGTTAGACTCATTGGGTGATGGTTCAATGAGTTAGACTCATTGGATGAACTTGAGTTCACTAAGGAAGATGAATAGTCACCAAGGAAGATGAATAATCAATTTTGAACCATTGGATTAAATGGTCAATGTTGAGCCATTGGATTAGAATATGAAAGGGGAAAACCCTTTCGTATTCATGAGATGAATATAAATGAAAATTTATGGATGATAATTTTTATTAGATGAAAATTTTTTCTTCTTCTTCTTCCTTCTTCATTATCTTGACTGAAACTTACCTTCTTGGTTACTAGTATGACCTAAGGTATTTTCTTCTCCACTTTGAGAGTTTGTGAGACAAACGAAGACACTTGTTCGTGTGGATACCATTAGAGGCATGAACGCTTGATCGTGTTGAGATCCTAGCTATCGAGAGATCGTGTGCACACAAGGTATAACTATCATGAAACTTAGTATAGGATGCTTATTTATTCTTCCCTTCGCATGAATCCTCTTGATAAGGAATTAAATGTTTTCCGCTGTGCTTTTACGTATTTAGCGCCCTAGTTCCATACACAGAGAATTATATTTTCTGACAGAAGGTGGAAACTACTGCTCAAAATTCATTTAGGGTAGGTCAACCCAAAATGACATTGTAGGCCGAGGGTACGTCAACAACTATAAAGGACAATCGTCGTGTCCTCATAATTAGGGGCTCCTCTCCTAAGAATATAGCCAATTTTATTTAATCGAGCGACTATACCTTATTGCATATAAACCCATAAAATGAGTCATCATGGGTTGAAGCTCGCTCAAGTCTATTTGCAGCTACTCAAACGCTTGTTTAAAGATGATGTTGACTAAGCTTCCTGTGTCAATAAAATTATGGCAAATGTTATAATTGTCTATAACAGCCTTAATTATTAAAGCTTCATCATGGTGTATTTCCACCCCTCCAGATCCTTGGATCAAAAACTAATTTCTGGTCCAGCTGCTCACTCTGTACTACAGCCGACTGCGTAAATCACCAAGCGACGGGCATGCGATCTTCTTGCTCAGTTAGAGCCTCCATCAGTTGGACCCTCAGCTATCATGTTGATGTTTTCCTAGGCGGCATTATTGTGGTTCTCCTCTTGCTATATTGGGAGCTCTTGTTGGGCCTGGGCGGGAGTTTGCACCTGATCTGCTGGAGGTGGGGGTGTTCTTTGACGTCGTTCAGGCTCTTACCAGTTTTTTCTAGATGATCCACTCGGTCGATGATAAGGGCGACGATCGGGCGATGACGTACCTTGACGGAATCTTTGATTGATGTTCTAGCGATTTCCTAGAGTATAAGAAGCCCTAGTGTCGTGCGTAGCTTATTGATGGTATGTGCACCATCGTCACGGGACACGCTGAGGGGGCTCAGGGTATCTCTCTCATTCGTCTTCCACATGTGTTACGCCCCGGAGGAGTCCCTGTCCGAAGAAATTTCGGCAGCATCTCCCCTGTACAGCGGACAATTTGAAACTTTCTACATCTCATATATCTCAGCCACATGTGGCTGGAATAATAACAGAAATAAAATATAACACACAGACATTCCACGCAGTTTAATAGATAACAAACTGAAACAGAAATAGGACTCAAAAACAACCCTACTCAACTACACTCGTAAAGCTCAAATTCGACAATAAGATCAACTTACCTCTTCTGCCGTCCAGGCAGGCATGTAGTAAAACATATCCAAACACCAAAACCATCGACACATACATTCATACCAGATCCATAGTATCAAAAATGCATAGTATCAAAACCAAAATAAGTCGGACATAGTCAAAACAATAAAACTAAAAGATCATCCAGCATTTTCGTGGTCTGCAAGGGACTAGCAACTGGAACTCTCTCCTAACAGCATCAACCTGAAAAATATCAACAATGGAGGCGGGGTGAATCCAACGCTCAGCAGGTACAACTGATATACATAGTAAGGAATTAACATCTAGCACTAATCATGCGTACAGTCTCCTGATATAAGAAGGATAAAATGCAACTGAAGTAAACAGGAGAAAATCGTACTAACCAGGACCTGGGTATAAGGACAAACAGTCCGAGTGGTATAGAAATCTTGTATGCATGTCAAACATAGGTATCCAAACAATATGCAGCATATAAATGCAGCAAGCTCAAACAAAAGCAATAAATGCATCATGCATATGATGCCAATGTCATGGTCACCCCTGACGCCAGTCAGCCATCTTACACCCAATGGTGGGACCGAGTAGGTAGGGCTGTGACAACCGTGCACTCTGCATCACTACTCTTGATGAGTCACCGAGTGGACGGGATACTGTCGGAGTACACACATACTCCTACCCCAAATCATAAATGAGGGAGCGCAATGCTCTCAACTCCCGGTACACAATGACGGGGAGGGGTCCCTAACGTGCTACACGCTGCGTCACACTACCCATGAGCGGACCAACGGAGCACCGGAAGAGCAAACTGACGTGCTACCACGCTGCATCACACTATCCATAAGCGTCACAACGGAGCACCGAACAATGATGAAACTGGCGATGTGCTCGACAATAATGGAGCAATCTATCTCACAGCATGCAATCATGCGAATGGTGCATGACACTAAGCATGGTAATATACTGAACCAAATCTATATACATACATGATGTGCACCATAATCAATAAATCATATCAAGAGTTCACAGATCAGATAGGATATCACACCTAGGTCCTGAACATGGTGAAACATGGTTATGTCACTACCCCTAAGCATGTGTAATCAGGTAAGTAATAACATGAGATGCAAAACAAACAAACAACCAAACATGTAACAGGTATCGGGTAGTGACTAACCGAAACAATTAAGAAACATAATTGTTGCTATTTGTTAAATTCACTACTATGCATATCAAAGACATAAAGTCAAAAATACCCGCCTCCAATGTAGATCGAGCCAATCAACCTCTAACTCGGAGTGCTCGTCCCGAATCAACGTCCTGTAATAAATCGTACGGTTTAGCCAAGTTTTATTCGTAAATAAAATAGCTAAACCCAAAATCCTTATTTACCAGAAACCCTAACTATTCCAAATTTCCATTTTATGTGTAACTATAGCAAGGATAAATTCATCCTATAAACAAACACAATTAATCATCAATTAAATCTGATTTATCCCTCTATTAAATCTGTTTCTTAGTAACTCTAGCACCTCAAATCAACACAACCATTTCCTCCAATCCACACTCATATTTAGAAATTATTTTCCACCACCAAACATAACACATTCATCAATTAACAAACCAACTCCAAGGTACAATTGAAATCACTTCTAAAACTTACCTAATTTGCCCTCCTCTGTTGAATCACAGCCGGAGAAGTTGCTACCAAAATGATGCCCGGAGTTAGGTGGAGTTGTGGATTCCCAAAGCAATTACCCTAATAAAATCATTACATCCACTGCTTAGCATTAGACTAAATTACTAATGTATAATCTGCTAAACCAACTTCTTACCCCCCAAATCGATACTCTTCTTCTAGCCGGAATCAAGCTTGTTTGGCCGGTACAAGCTGTCTGGAAACTTCTGGCCGACACAAAGGAAGAGAAACCTAGGGCACGCGGCTGGAGTTGCCCAAACTAGGGGTCGGCAGCGGCGCAGAGGGAAGGGAGAGCGGTAGTGACGAAGAGGAGACCGGCTGGTGGCATTGTTTCGTGCGGCAGTGAGGGACAAATCTACGGCACGGTCTTTCCCCCTTTTGGCCGTCACCTAGGGTAGAGGTGCGGCGGCGGTGGAGAACTAGAGCACAGGGGAGGTAGCCGGCAACACGGCATAGGCGACGGTGGCGACGCTGTGCAGAGGTGCGGCAGCGGTGATGTCGGCAGTGTTGCGCAGAAGCCGATCTAGGGCACGGTGAGGTGTGGCCGGCGATCAGCGCCGTCGCTCGGCGAGGAGGAAGAGAAGGGGTCTCGGCTTATGCACGCGGGAGGAGAAGCAAACCACCGCGGGCGGCGGTTTGGGCAGATTAGTGTCGCAGGGGAAATAAGGAGAGGATGCGCGGGGAGGTAAAGAAAACGGCAGAAATAAAATAAATAAAAACAACAAAAAAACAAAAAGGAAAAGAAATCAAACTTTTCCTCGCTTAAATGGGTAACCAAAACAGGCTTCCCCAGAGCCCCGTTTTTATCCCCGTAAACTCGTCCATACGAACTCCGAAAAATTTTGGAAAATTTCCCAGAAATTCCAGAAAATTCCCTTATCATTATTCATCATTTTTTCAGTATTTTACATTCTCCCCCACTAATAAAAATTTGGTCCCCAAATTTCATTATCTACCATCAGCAAACACTAACAACAGGTAAAGAGTATAAATGCTGAACGGTAAATTAAATCACCTACTTCAATTGAAAAGATGGGGGTATCGAGCTCGGATCGTATCCTCGAGCTCGGATCGTATTCTCGAGCTCCCAAGTAGCCTCATCGTATATATGATGCTGCCATCCGACTTTAACCAGTCGGATAGTCTTGTTCCGCAACTGACGCTCTTTCCGATCCAGAATCCGAATCGAAACCTCCTCATAAATGACGTCAAGCTGAACGGGAACTGAGATATCTATCAGTACATGTGTCGGGTCGGGTATTTATCTCCTCAGTATAGACACATGGTATACGTCATGAACTCCTGCCAGCAACGGTGGTGGTGCCAACCGACAAGCTACCGCTCCAATCCTTTCCGAGATCTAGAAAGGTCAAATGTATTGCGGAGCTAGCTTACCTCTGAAGTCAAATCTCTTCACTCCTTTCGTGGGTGAAACTCACAGAAATACATAGACGCCAATAGAGAACTCTAGGGGTCACCGTCTCCGATCTCTTCTGGCGGTCCTACGCCTCTGACATCCTCCATCTGATAGTACGGACAAACTTTGCCTCATGCTGAGTTCTATGAGGTCCCAACAACTGGGCCTCCTCATCCTCATTCTAGAGGGTGGGTGTTCGACAAGCCTACCATACAACGCTTCAACCGGTGCCATCTGGATAGCCGAATGAAAGCTGTTGTTGTCGGCGAACCCTACCAAATGGTAAATGGTCCTCCCAACTGTCTCAAACATCCAATACACATGACCTCAGCAAGTCCTCTAGAATCTGAATAGTCCGCTCCGACTGTCTATCTGTCTGCGGATGGAAAGCTGTACTAAATCGAAGCTGAGAGCTCAAGGCCTGCTGTAGACTCTGTCAGAATCGAGACGTGAACCAAGGGTCTCTTTCCGAAATGATACTTAAAGGAACATCAGGTAATCTGATGATATCCCGGCAATACAGATCTGCCAATCGATCCAGGGAATCAGTCTTCTGGATCGCTAAGAAGTGTGCGGAGTTGGTTAATCTAACAACGATTACCCAAATTGCGTCATGGCATCGTCGTGTCCTAGGCAAACCCACCATAAAGTCCATGGTGATGTGCTCCTATTTCCACTTAGGAATAGGAATCCTCTGTAGAAATCCGACAGGTCTCTGGTGCTCAGCCCTCTCCTGCTAACATACAAGACATCTAGCTACAAAATCCGCAACGTCTTCTTTCATGTCGTTCCACCAATAGGAACACCTCAACTCTTGGTGCATACGGGTACCGCCTGGGTGGACAGCAAATCATGAGCGATGAGCCTCCGGAAGTAACTCCTATAAGACCGGATGAGACTGAAGTACGCATAATCTACCTCGGAAGAGTATAACACCCTCCTCGTCTCGTGTGAACTCGGTCTACTGCCCGGAAGCTATCTGGCTGTAAATAAACTGCAAATATTGATCAGCAGCCTAGGGCTCTCGGATCCTCGTCCTAATTGACGACTGAGCAACCATGGTAACCAAAGTACCCTGCTCTGTCTGTCCTTATTCCTCAAGGCCCAACTCGGAGAAACCTTGAATCAAGTCTATGACCACTGTTGGTGCGGGAAGCATCCGACGATCGAACTCATGTTTTGATAATGGCAAAGAATTCAAAGTTAAGATGTTTTGTAGTCTAACAAGTCTACTTGAGGATTTCAGGAAAGTCCGAGCTGCGGTTAGGCAAAGGGAAAACCCTAGGGGGCGGTAACCCTAGGTCATAGGGGGTGGTAACCCCATGCGGAAAGTCTTGGCAGGTCGATGACTTCAGGCAAAAAGTCCTAGGGGGTGGTAACCCTAGGTGGAAAGTCCTGGTGTCGCGAACCAGGTGAAAGTCTGGACTAGCCGGGAAGCGGATGTCCAGCAAAAAGTCCGGAAGTATCGAGTGCTGAGTAAAAGTCCAAACGATCTGGAGGATCACACTGGCAACAGGTAAATCTCCTGAGTGGAGTAGGTGAGGACGCGTTCCCCGTAGAGGGAACAGTAGGTGTCGGGTCGACCTAGGGTTTCCGGTTGGAAATCCGAAGTCAGACCCGGATAGTCCGGAGACTGTCATAAACATTCTTTTATTATTCATACTGTTATTTTGTGCTAATTTTGTGTTGCAGGATATTGTTGGGACTAACAAGTCTTGCAGGTACAAAATAAGGTAGTTTTCCCTCGGATGAACAGTGTCCGAGGCGCCTCCATGGAGCTTGGAGGCGCCTCGGGTGCAAAGGATGAGCTGGCTGCGAAGCACCATTGGAGGCGCCTTGAAGAAGGCAGAAGGCGCCTTGGAAGGCGCCTTGAGTGAGGTTTAAGGCGCCTTGAATGGATGAAATTCGACCAGGTCAGGTTTGATCCACGCGGAAGACCAGGCAGCATGGAGGCGCCTTGAACAGCCTTCAAGGCGCCTTGAACACCCTTTATAAGGGGGTTTCGACCAGCACTTCTACACAACGAATACCAAGTGATCTCTCATCAACGTGCTGCTCCAAAAGACGTTCCGAAGTGATGCTACAAGTGCCCGACGACCTGAAGCTTCAAATTTAGCATTTCTTGTTGTCGGTATTATACTTATAGCTTTTTGTACTCATAAGTGTAATCTTTTTAACGAGCTTATAGTTGTTGCCCACGGAAAGCGATCAAGGATCGCGGGCCTTCGAGTAGGAGCCGCCTTAGGCTCCGAATGAAGTAAAATCTCTCGTGTCTCTCTCTGTGTGTTTGTTTGTTTTTAATTCCGCTGCTTTAATTACTCTAACGCTGTTTTCGATTCCGATACGTACAAAATAGCCACGAGCGCTATTCACCCCCCCCTCTAGCGCGTCTCGATCCAACAATTGGTATCAGAGCGGGGTCGTCTTGAATCAGTGCAACCACTATTCAAGACAATTTTTTCGTGGTTTTGTTCGGAGTCGATTAGAATTTAGCCTCATAGCTATATTCTAATTTTTTTATTTTTTTTCGAATCAACTTTCTGCTCAAAGTTGGTCAATACCACTTGAGCTTGTCATTTTTTTTCTTCGTCCCGCACTACTAATCCAAGACTCAGTCTTGGAATAGATCTTGTTGTTTCTATTTTTTTTCTAGATCTAAATGGCCCAACAAGAAGGATATAGCACCGTTCGTCCCCCACTATTTTCCGGAGAAGACTTCGGATATTGGAAGGGGCGAATGGAAATATATCTGAAGATCCAGTTCGACACCTGGATGATAGTCAAAACAGGACTGCAACTACCAACTGGGACAGACGGTAAGCCTACATCTTGTGAGAACTGGGAGCCAACGTTTATCAAAAAGTAGAAGCCGACGCCAAAGCCACCAGCACCATCCAGTGCGGACTTACCAAAGAAGAGCTCAACAGAGTCGATCCATTCTCCTCCGCGAAGGAGCTTTGGGAGAAACTCATCGAACTTCACGAGGGCACCTCGGAAACCAAGGTAAGTAAGCATGATTTGTTACTGAATAAACTATACAATTTAAAAATGTAGGAAGGCGAGACGGCAAGCTCATTACACGCTCGAATTCAAGATATTCTGAATTCCCTTCATGGAATCGGGCAGAAGGTAGAAAACAGAGACATAATAAGGTATGCTCTTAACTCGTTTCCAAGGAGTACATTGTGGGCATCAATGGTAGATGCCTACAAGGTCTCCAAAGACTTATCTTCTTTAAAATTAGACGAATTATTTTCTGAATTTGAACTTCATGAACAAACTAATGCACAGTCATCCGAGAAAGGTATTGCCTTGGTTGCAGGTACGAGTCGAACACGAGAATCTAGAGTACGGCGAAAAAATGAAACAGAATCAGAAGACGAATCCGACTCAGAAGATTCAGAGGATGAACTAACCAGTGAACTCGTAAACCTTGTGAAGAAGCTCTACAAGAAGAAGAAGGGCTTCAACAAGAAAGATCTGAAGAAGGCAGTTCAGTCCAGGGAGGCCCAACCGAACTCAAAGGTAAAGTTTGAAGTCACTTGTTACGGGTGTAACCAGAAGGGGCATATCAAAGCAAATTGTCCCAATCAAAAGGAGGCCAAAAAGCTAAGAAGAAAGAAGGCCCTGAAAGCAACCTGGGATGAATCTTCTTCAGAGGACGACGACGATGAAGTTGATCAAACAAGTCTACTCGCACTGATGGCCCAGGACCAGATCATCGAGAGCGAGTCAGAAACTGAGTCCGAGCAAAACCACGGATCTGCATCCGTTTCAGAAGGGCCAGACTCCACTGTAAGCATTCCAAGGCTTAATAATTTAGTTAATTACTTACTTCGCAAACTAGCTAAATCAAACCTTAGGATTAAATCACTTCTAAAGGAAGTAGTCGTCCTTAAAGAAGTAACAAACACTAATTCTTTACCTAGTCAAGCTGGAAATTCTACTCAAGTTCAAAAACTTGAGGAAGAAAACTCTAGTTTGAGAAATCAGGTAAAAGATTTAAAAAAATACTTTAGAACGGTTTTCTCTGGGATCTAAGAATTTGGACCTAATTCTTGGAACACAAAGAGCCGTCTACAACAAAACTGGGCTGGGATACAAAAGTAAAAAGAAATATAAATCTTATTTATCCCTAATAAACAAATAAAGTAGTAAAACAATCCAAGCATGGGTCCCCAAGTCCAAATTGATCAATCAAGTTAAAATTGGCAAATACTGGGTTCCGAATGATCAAATACACTACCTCGATAGACCATATCAAGTTTGTGATCCAGGGAGATCTAAAAGAAAAACGATCTTAAAAATTTAAAATTCGAAATTAAATTTAAAATTCGAAATTAAATTCAAAATTCAAAATTAAATTCAAAATTCAAAATTAAATTCAAAATTCAGAATTAAATTAAAAATTCAAAATTAAATTCAAAATTCGAAATTAAATTAAAATTTTAAAATTAAATTCAAAATTAAAAATTAAATTAAAAATTTAAAATTAAATTAAAAATTGAAAAATAGATGGAGGATCCAAACTAGCTGGCACCTCCAACTGAACTACCCGATAGGGTAACTGAACCTAATTTACCCGAAATGGGTAAAACAAGAATAGATTACCCGGCAGGGTAATTAAGGTTAGATTAAAACGGGATAAGTTTAACTTGAACCACAGTACTGGTGAAGTTTTTGGATGATAGTACGTTAGGGAAACTTGGGCATCGCATGTCTAGGAAGATATGGCTTCGACCTGGTGCATTTGGCCAAGCGGAACTGACCGAAGCTACCCTTAAATGGATCCTAACTAGTTAGACCAAGGAGTAGTATTAAGTCCAATGGGTAGGACTATTTGGAAAACATCGAAAGCATGGTTACTTTAATGAGCTCCGTGTGACTCACCATAGACCAGAAGTTTATCCAAATAATGCATACTTGTTGAACCCAAAGCTAATCTTGAATCTAACACAAAGTTAAACCAGACCCTTAATTCTACAATAATTCATCTCACAAAAATTATAGGATTCCCTGATTGACAATCTAGATCAGGTGAGATGACTAAAAAATTAAAATTAAATTAATTACCTTAATTTCAAAATTATTTTAAACTTAATTTCAAAATTATTTTAAACTTTAATTTCAAAATTATTTGAAAAACTTAAATTTCAAAATTATTTTAAAAACTTAAATTTCAAAATTATTAAACTTAAATTTCAAAATTATTTGAAAAACTTAAATTTCAAAATTACTTTAAACTTAAATTTCAAAATTATTTGAAAAACTTAAATTTCAAAATTATTTTAAACTTAAATTTCAAAATTACTTTAAACTTAAATTTCAAAATTATTTTAAAAACTTAAATGTCAAAATTATTAAACTTAAATTTCAAAATTATTTTAAAAAACTTAAATTTCAAAATTACTTTAAACTTAAATTTCAAAATTATTTTAAAATTAAATTTCAAAATTATTTAAAAAACTTAAATTTCAAAATTATTAAACTTAAATTTCAAAATTATTTTAAAAAAAACTTAAATTTCAAAATTACTTTAAACTTAAATTTCAAAATTATTTTAAACTTAAATTTCAAAATTATTTAAAAACTTAAATTTCAAAATTATTTTAAAAACTTAAATTTCAAAATTATTTAAAAACTTAAATTTCAAAATCATTTGAAAAACTTAAAACTTAAACTTCAAAATTATTTGAAAAACTTAAATTATTTTAAAACACTTAAAAATTAATTAACTCTAAAACCATATTTTTTTCCTTATCAAAACTAATCTATAAGAAATGTGTTGATTAATAAATAAATAGATAAAAAAAAAAAAGGATACGTAGCATCCGAAGGCGTCTCCATCTAAGAGGAGGCGCCCTCAAGTAGTGGCGGGAAATTTCCCGCCGCCCACTTAAGGCGCCTTAAGGAGCACTTAAGGCGCCTCCAAAGGCGCCTTAAAACCTTCCTTTTGTCACGAACAGAAGCATTTTTGCTTTTGTTCATGCTTTTCCGCAAGCCGCCAATTTCGGCGATTCCTCCCAACCAAGGCGCCTTCTATCCGTTTCCTTCCCCTTCATTCCTAGCTATGCCTCCTAGGTACAATCTAAACCCTCTTCAACCATTTATTTCCTACATTCTTTGCTAGTTTTGCAATTTTTCTTCTATAATGTTAAAAATAGGAAGCGTCGTATTGTGGATACCACACCAGCGAGGGCCCCTTCCACGGACCCGAGATTCCCCTCTGAACAACATAGGATAGATTTCTCTAGGTTTACGTTTGAGTCAATCAAACCTAGATATATTGGTAGGGAGTTTTTTTCCCAATACTGTCAACCCACTATCCAGATGATAACCCACTATCATTTAGATAAATTGGTTGATTGCACCACTACAGTCAACCAAGATCTATGTGCCCAGTTCTATCACAACCTTGAAAAGGTTGATGATAGAACTTATACCACCAGAGTAGGAGGTACTGACCTTCAGTTCACACCATCACTACTTCGCACCAGCCTAGAGATTAGGGAGTCTGAGTGTACATTTTTATGTTATCCGAGTAGAACCCTACCCTTTGGTGCCCCCTACTCCCACATTACATTAGACGACATTTACATGCATTTTTTTGGGGAGGAGAGACCCTTGGGCCTGACTGAGTTCAGATCCACTCTTCTTCGAGTTCAGGATTATGCTATGTATAAAGTCCTGACAGCTTGTATACTACCCTTATCATCTCGAGATGTCTCGACGATGCGACCGTCCCACTCGTTCTTTTTGTATGCCCTCACCCAGCGCCTGGACATAGACATAGCCCTCCATATGTTTCATAACATTATCCTTGCATCTAGCACAGTTACATCTGGAGTAGTTCATATGCCTTATTGTCATATCCTGACCCAGATATTCTCCAGCTCTAGGATAGACATTACTAGAGGGGTACTCATCCCACTTACCCTTTATGATGAGGTCGGTCAGCGTAGCCTTAGATTAGCAGGGGCAGAGGTCACTGCCGAGGGGATTCTGGCCTGGAAGGGCCGACCACCACCAGCTGCTGCCCCTGGTGCTCCAGAGGCCGAGGGCGCACCTGATGCAGATGAGGAGTGGCCTGATTTCCTGGCAGAGGACTTTTTCGTAGATCCTTCCACCTCTGCAGGACCCTCCACTTCAGCCGGGCCGTCATCCTCAGCACCACTCTCTATCGAGGATAGACTCACTTGACTTGAGATCCAGTCTACACAGACGCGGCGAGCTGTGTTAGACAGTCATCGTTTTCTTCGGACTATGCGATCTGAGATAGCGGCGGGTTTCGCATCTCTTCGAGGCGAGCTTCGGCGTCAGGGACAGCCTCAGCCACCACCTGAGCAGCACATAGCCGATCCTCCAGCTGACGATCCACCCGCTTGATTCTATTTTTTCGCCTGTCTTGACATATTATTGACATCTGGGATCTGTCTTTCTTACTCAGTTTTTGATGTGTTATCTTGGATCTTTTTGATGTGTTATTACTTATGTGTTATATTTTGTGAGCATAGGTTCAAATATAACTTTTATTATTTCTCAAATTTTAGGAAAAATAAATTTCAAAATCCCCAAGTTCCTAGATTTTTTTCAAAATTTTGGAATTAGCCTAGGCTTTCCCCCTAGAAATCATGTTCCCCTAGAATTAAGCCAGAGCATCTCACAAGCACCTAGGTTTACCTTGATTGTGATTGAAAAACATAGAACGGCGTGAGATGCATAGGGTAAAGCATGGACTCAAGAATGCTTATATCTGTGCATCAATATGAGTCTGGGCGTTAAATACACAATATACATTAATCAAGTTAAGTCCTCCAGCTCTAGTCAAGTCTATCTGGACCAAAGTAACTTAACTTGACTAACCAAATGAAAGCTATTGTCCTGTAGACAATTAGCAAGTAACTAAAGGTTAGACAGTTGGCAAAGGTTACTCAATTTTCTAGTTAAGAATATTTTTTCTTTGTGGCTCTGATACCTAGTAAATCAATCCAGTGAACATGACCTGTGCTTGGACTTATGGACCAACTGAACCTGAATGAATAACCTTGGCCTAAAACTTAAAATATTATTTAAGCTAAGTTCCAATTGACCTTAACCTTCAAACCCTGTTGAACTTAGCTACCCTGTTGAACTTAACTCAAAGAGATACACTCCCCAACAGTTAAAATCTAGTCAATCAAATTATTGCCCATTTTTGATATATGGCAAAGGGGGAGAGTAGCAAACTATAAAATAAAATTCAAAATTAATAGTTAAAGGGGGAGCAAAAGTTAAGGGGGGACATATAGGTATTAATAGTTAAAGGGGGAGCAAAAATTAAGGGGGAGCATATAAGTCACTTTAGCGAATTTGCTTTGGTCATTTTTGTTCATCTATACTTAGCAGATTTGCCTGTATTAAAAATGTTTATCTATTCGATTGTTTACTTAACTTTGAACTTGAGTTGCCATAATCAAAAAGGGGGAGATTGTTGGTGCGGGAAGCATCCGACGATCGAACTCGTGTTTTGATAATGGCAAAGAATTCAAAGTTAAGATGTTTTGTAGTCTAACAAGTCTACTTGAGGATTTCAGGAAAGTCCTAGCTGCGGTTAGGCAAAGGGAAAACTCTAGGGGGCGGTAACCCTAGGTCATAGGGGGTGGTAACCCTATGCGGAAAGTCTTGGCAGGTCGATGACTTCAGGCAAAAAGTCCTAGGGGGTGGTAACCCTAGGTGGAAAGTCCTGGTGTCGCGAACCAGGTGAAAGTCTAGACTAGCCAGGAAGCGGATGTCCAGCAGAAAGTCCGGAAGTATCGAGTGTTGAGCAAAAGTCCAGACGATCTGGAGGATCGCACTGGCAACAGGTAAATCTCCTGAGTGGAGTAGGTGAGGACGCGTTCCCCGTAGAGGGAACAGTAGGCGTCGGGTCGACCTAGGGTTTTCGGTTGGAAATCCGAAGTCAGACCCGGACAGTCCGGAGACTGTCATAAACATTCTTTTATTATTCATACTGTTATTTTGTACTAATTTTGTGTTGCAGGATATTGTTTGGGACTAACAAGTCTTGCAGGTACAAAATAAAGTAGTTTTCCCTCGGATGAACAGTGTCCGAGGCGCCTCCATGGAGCTTGGAGGCGCCTCGGGTGCAAAGGATGAGCTGGCTGTGAAGCACCATTGGAGGCGCCTTGAAGAAGGCAGAAGGCGCCTAGGAAGGCGCCTTGAGTGAGGTTTAAGGCGCCTTGAATGGATGAAATTCGACCAGGTCAGGTTTGATCCACGCGGAAGACCAGGCAGCATGGAAGCGCCTTGAATAGCCTTCAAGGCGCCTTGAACACCCTTTATAAGGGGGTTTCGACTAGCACTTCTACACAACGAATACCAAGTGATCTCTCATCAACGTGCTGCTCCAAAAGACGTTCCGAAGTGCTGCTACAAGTGCCCGACGACCCAAAGCTTCAAATTTAGCATTTCTTGTTGTCGGTATTATACTTATAGCTTTTTGTACTCATAAGTGTAATCTTTTTAACGAGCTTATAGTTGTTGCCCACGGAAAGCGATCAAGGATCGCGGGCCTTCGAGTAGGAGTCGCCTTAGGCTCCGAACGAAGTAAAATCTCTCGTGTCTCTCTCTGTGTGTTTGTTTGTTTTTAATTCCGCTGCTTTAATTACTCTAACGCTGTTTTCGATTCCGATACGTACAAAATAGCCACGAGCGCTATTCACCCCCCCCTAGCATGTCTCGATCCAACAACACAACTCGGTGGCAAGCCAAAATCCCTCTAGACTTCCGGCTAAGTGCATCGGTAACCACATTAGCTTTTCCCGGGTGATAGCTAATGGTACAATCATAATCTTTCAGGAACTCCATCCATCTCCTCTGTCGGAGATTAAGTTCCTTCTAAGTAAACAGATATTTGAGACTCTTATGGTCAGTGAGAATCTCAAATGCAATACTGTATAGGCAATGCCGCTAAATCTTCAAGGCAAAAATAATGGCGGCCAGCCACAAGTCATGTACTGGTTAGTTCTCCTCATGCTCCTTCAACTGCCGAGAAGCATAGGAGACTACTCTATCGTACTGCATCAGAACAGCACTCAAACCCTGAATAGATGCGTCGGTGCAGAGGACATATCCGTCATCTCCATAAGGTAAAACCAAAATCGAAGCCGACATTAATCTCCGCTTCAGCTCCTGGAAACTAATCCCGTAGTCCTCGGACCACATGAACTTCACACCTTTCCTGGTCAGGCGTGTAAGTAGAATTGCAATCCGTGAGAAACCCTCAACGTATATCCGAAAATATCGAGCCAAACAAAAGAAGTTGCGAGCCTCTTCTATAGACTCCGTCTACTCCCAACGGTAACAACCTCGATCTCCTGTAGAACCACGGTATACTCCTACTGGTCACCATGTGTCCCAAAAATCTCATAGAAAACAATCCCAAAACGCACTACTGAACTTCGCATATAGATGTTCCCATCAAAACATCTCTAGAACTATGGAAAATGGTGTGCGTGACTCACCGCGGATCCGAAATAGATCACAACATCGTCAACAAAGACAATGGAAACCGATCCAAACATTCTGGGAATACCAAAATCATCAAGTCCCTGAAAACCCCTAAGGCTCTGCAAGCCCTAATAGTAAAATCAAGACACATAATGTTTGTATCATAGGCATTCTTAACCATAAGATCCTCGACAACAAGTTAGGAATCTGATCACCAACGACATAAATCACCAAAGAATAGATCCTCCAGTGTGAGAGCAACGCTCCATCACACGAAATACCATATATGTGGGAGCAACGCTCTACCACAATAAATCCTCAATATGTGTCTACAATATATATAAGGGAGCAATTCTCCACTACAAGAAATCCACAATATATGGGAGCAACGCTCCACCAAAAATAGTCCATAATTTGTGGGAGCTACGCTCCACCACAACCATCTAAAATATGTGGTAGAGCAAACATAAGTGCCCAAAGCACCCTACTATCTAGCCAGAGACTGCATGAGGTCGCTCTACCACAGACAATCCATAAGTGACCAAGACATCTAACTATCCAACTAGAGTCTGTACAAGATCACTTTACTACATATCACTGTGGTCAGCCAAAGGTGTAACAACCTAGTAAGTAAATCAAATCCATTGTCAACTTTCTCTCAACATCGTAGTGGGTCACTCACTAGTAGAAGAAATAGTTGACAAGGTGTATAACCAAAGACATAAAGATAAACACTCAACCTAGGTAGAATCATCATGAGACTACCAATAATGCACCTGACACACGTGCACACACAACATATGTATGATCAACATAATCCTCCAATTATTATACACCAAACACACACACAAATCAGGTATATTCAGTATGATACCTCCAACAACACATACCGAACACGTGTGCAAAATCAACATAGGTAAAATCAACAATACACCTCAAACAACACTCACATGACATATATACACCTATGCCAAGAGTATAACCAACATATACTTCCAATAGAGCATACTAAACCCAGGTGCACTCAAAATCAAACATAATCAAAAAGATACCTCAGATACCACACCAAACCCATATGTACATATCACAACACCAATATAATCGACAAAATACTTCCAATTAAGACACTCAAACACATGCGCACATACTACGACACAGATTAAATCGACAAGATACATCAAGAAAAATACCTAAACTCATGTGCACATCCCACAACATAAATTAGATCGACAAGATAGTTTCAATAATACAATCAAATACATACACCGAACTATATAGCTATGATCCACAAGGAACTTACAACCCATAACAGAACATGTATACCTATACTACTTGCAAATGGACAGTCTACCACAGGACTCCTACAACACATAACAATCATAATATACATGCAACATAGACATGCATAATCAGCATACTAGCTCAATCAAAGAGACCAACCTTATGCTACCAACACTCATAGGTTACGGGTATACCTAAACAAAATCATGCATAGGTATCAAGCAGGAATACATCAATCATAGACACCCCAAAATAAAGCAGCCTAATCATCCAGTAACAACCCTGCTCTAGTTCAAAGGAAATCACCAAATTGTCAAATAACTAAATTAGTTCATGGGTCAATTCAACACTAAATACATCAACTCAAACTAGAAAATGCCAACCCACATAATATCATATGTATTAATGTGTACGACCCAAAAGAAAAAGTCAGAATTCAAGAACATCACACACTCTCATTTTTATCCTCAAAAATATCAGCCCACATACTATCAGATGAATAAATCTCTACTCCCCATGAGAGCTAGTTAGCATTCAAAATATCAAATCATTATTTATCCACATAGTTCAATATCAGAGGAAGCAAATATCAATTTTTATCATCCTGTTAACTAACCACAACTAACCAGATTTTATTAAAATCTCATAGGCACACTCAACCGTAAACTCTCTAGCACCCGATTATAATCTGATCACCGACTATAATCATCCAACCTGTGAATATCATACATAACACTCACTATGTCACCATCAACGACAACCCAAATAATAGATCATCAAAATAGTTATCCACTAATAGATCATCAAAATAAATATCTAGTAATAGATCATCAGACAACCACATAACATTTACTCTCATAAATCATTAGAAATCAACATATCACAATATCTGATCTCACAATATCCCGCAACCTCAAACCATTCTCAACCATGATCAAACATGATAACTCCCCAATGACCAATTTTCATTGTATCAGGTACCCTAATATCCAAAAGATATGAGTATAAAAACTCTACTGGCTAAGTCAACAGGAATATGCAGGTATCATCCACTACCCAGCTAACAATAGCAGAGGCTGGTATGTGCCTCCTTCTCCTACTAGTAGTAACAGAAGCTAAAACTACTGATGGTATGATATGAAAAATCACCCGAGACCTATAATCCTTGATCTCTATTAAGGTCGACCAAGATCAGTGGCTAACCCATCACATGTTATATGGGCTACAACAACCAGACAGGTACTAAAGATAAAGTGTTAATACATGTCATAACTATCATAAAATAAACATCATACATATATGCCATCTGGAGATGTTCCGTCGTTGTCCAGTCCCCAAATTAACCTCAAAATTTCAAATGAGAAAATCACCAGAAATCCATATAAATTCGAAACGGAAGTCCGAAACATAACCGTAATGGAAATCCGTACAAACCGAAATATATATCCAAAAATCTAGAACACCAAAAGCAGGTATCATAACCCGCTCTGATACCAATAAATTAGTATTAGATAAACCTCAAAAATCCAACACATGGAAATCAAACAAGTATCGCCAAACTTTGGCGCTCTGATACCATATCAATTGGTATCAGGTTATACCAACTATCCAAAATACAAAAACAAAGATCATAAAACTTAAACTCTGATACCAAATAAATTGTCACGCCCCGGAGGAGTCCCTGTCCGAAGAAATTTCGGCAGCATCTTCCCTGTACAGCGGACAATCTGAAACTTTCTACATCTCATATACCTCAGCCACATGCGGCTGGAATAATAACAGAAATAAAATATAACACACAGACATTCCACGCAGTTTAATAGATAACAAACTGAAACAGAAATAGGACTCAAAAACAACCCTACTCAACTACACTCGTAAAGCTCAAATTCGACAATAAGATCAACTTACCTCTTCTGTCGTCCAGGCAAGCATGTAGTAAAACATATCCAAACACCAAAACCATCGACACATACATTCATACCAGATCCATAGTATCAAAAATCCATAGTTTCAAAACCAGAATAAGTCGGACATAGTCAAAACAATAAAACTAAAAGATCATCCAACATTTTCATGGTCTGCAGGGGACTAGCAACAGGAACTCTCTCCTAACAGCATCAACCTGAAAAATATCAACAATGGAGGCGAGGTGAGTCCAACGCTCAGCAGGTACAACTGATATACATAGTAAGGAATTAACATCTAGCACTATTCTTGCGTACAGTCTCCTGATATAAGAAGGATAAAATGCAACTGAAGTAAACAGGAGAAAACCGTACTAACCAGGACCTGGGTATAAGGACAAACAGTCCGAGTGGTATAGAAATCCTGTATGCATGTCAAACATAGGTATCCAAACAATATGAAGCATATAAATGCAGCAAGCACAAACACAAGCAATCAATGCATCGTGCATATGATGCCAATGTCATGGTCACCCCTGACGCCAGTCAGCCATTTCACACCCAATGGTGGGACCGAGTAGGTAGGGCTGTGACAACCGTGCACTCTGCATCACTACTCCTGATGAGTGACCGAGTGGACGGAATGCTGTCGGAGTACACACATACTCCTACCCCAAATCATAAATGGGGGAGTGCAATGCTCTCATCTCCCGGTACACAATGACGGGGAGGGGTCCCTAACGTGCTACACGTTGCGTCACACTACCCATGAGCGGACCAACGGAGCACCGGAAGAGCAAACTGACGTGCTACCACGCTGCGTCACGCTATCCATAAGCGTCACAACGGAGCACCGAACAGTGATGAAACCGACGATGTGCTCGACAATAATGGAGCAATCTATCACACAACATGTAATCATGCGAATGGTGCATGACACTAAGCATGGTAATATACCGAACCAAATCTATATACATACATGATGTGCACCATAATCAATAAATCATATCAAGAGTTCACAGATCAGATAGGATATCACACCTAGGTCTTGAACATGGTGAAACATGGTTATATCACTACCCCTAAGCATGTGTAATCAGGTAAGTAAGAACATGAGATGCAAAACAAACAAACAACCAAACATGTAACAAGTATTGGGTAGTGACTAACTGAAACAATTAAGAAACATAATTGTTGCTATTTGTTAAATTCACTACCATGCATATCAAAGACATAAAGTCAAAAATACCCGCCTCCAATGTAGATCGAGCCAATCAACCTCTAACTCGGAGTGCTCGTCCCGAATCAACGTCCTGTAATAAATCGTACGGTTTAGCCAAGTTTTATTTGTAAATAAAATAGCTAAACCCAAAATCCTTATTTACCAGAAACCCTAACTATTCCAAATTTCCATTTTATGTGTAACTACAGCAAGGATAAATTCATCCTATAAACAAACACAATTAATCATCAATTAAATCTGATTTATCCCTCTATTAAATCTGTTTCTTAGTAACTCTAGCACCTCAAATCAACACAACCATTTCCTCCAATCCACACTCATATTTAGAAATTATTTTCCACCACCAAACATAACACATTCATCAATTAACAAACCAACTCTAAGGTACAATTGAAATCACTTCTAAAACTTACCTAATTTGCCCTCTTCTGTTGAATCACAGCCGGAGAAGTTGCTACCAAAATGATGTCCGGAGTTAGGTGGAGCTGTGGATTCCCGAAGCAATGACCCTAATAAAATCATTACATCCACTGCTAAGCATTAGACTAAATTACTAATGTATAATCTGCTAAACCAACTTCTTACCCCCCAAATCGATACTCTTCTTCTATCCAGAATCAAGCTTGTTTGGCCAGTACAAGCTGTCTGGAAACTTCTGGCCGACACAAAGGAAGAGAAACCTAGGGCACGCGGCTGGAGTTGCCTAAACCAGGGGTCGGCAGCGGCGCAGAGGAAAGGGAGAGCGGTAGTGACGAAGAGGAGACCGGCTGGTGGCGCTGTTTCGTGCGGCAGTGAGGGAAAAATCTACGGCACGGTCTTTCCCCCTTTTGGCCGTCACCTAGGGCAGAGGTGCGGCGGCGGTGGAGAACTAGAGCATAGGGTAGGTAGCCAGCAACACGGCATAGGCGACGGTGGCGACGCTGTGCAGAGGTGCGGCAGCGGTGATGTCGGCAGTGTTGTGCAGAAGCCGATCTAGGGCACGGTGAGGTGTGGTCGGCGATCAGCGCCGTCGCTCGGCGAGGAGGAAGAGAAGGGGTCTCGGCTTATGCACACGGGAGGAGAAGCAAACCGCCGCGGGCGGCGGTTTGGGCAGATCAGTGTCGCAGGGGAAATAAGGAGAGGAGGCGCGGGGAGGTAAAGAAAACGACAGAAATAAAATAAATAAAAACAACAAAAAAACAAAAAGGAAAAAGAAATCAAACTTTTCCTCGCTTAAATGGGTAACCAAAACAGGCTTCCCCGGAGCCCCGTTTTTATCCCCGTAAACTCGTCCATACGAACTCCGAAAAATTTCGGAAAATTTCCCAGAAATTCCATAAAATTCCCTTATCATTATTCATCATTTTTTCAGTATTTTACAACATGCTTCATGGCCTAGTGTTGTGGTTCTTGATGATGAGGCTGAGGACCCGCCCGAGGTCCTCTATGTGGCAAAGTAGGTAATGCTTGGCGCTTGGGCGCTGGAATAGCAGCTGGTGCGGTGACTTCCTTCTTCTAGGCGGCCTGCACCTCCTTAACATTAATGAACTATAGTCAACTAGATGGTAGAAGTTCCTTAGAGGTCTTCTGATCAAGGAGTGGAAGAAATCATTATCGGTGAGGCCTTAGGAGAAGGCGCTCACCAGAATTTCGATGGTGGCTGAAGGGGCATTCATAGCCACTTGATTGAATTTTTAGTTAGGCCCTGAGTGCCTCTTTAGGCCCTTATTTGAGTGAGAAAAGACTCAAGTGGGTCTTCTGGTAACACCGACTACTGGAAAAATGATGAAGGAAAACCTTGTAGAAATCCTTGAAATAATGAATGGATTCTTGTTGGTGCAGTTTACACTAACGGTCTAACCCAGGTCTTGATGAATGACAAGTAAGTTAAGTTAGGTTATGCCGTGATCTAACCACTTGATTAATGTGCAGGAAATCTAGCTAGGTCAACAGGCCGACAGGATAGCTGGTACGAAATCCTGCTAGGTCGATGAGCCGACCAAATAGTTAGTATGAAATCTAGCTAGGTCGACAGGCTGACCGGATTGCTGGTATGAAATCAAGCTAGGTTGATGAGCCGACTGGATAGCTGGTACGAAGTCCAGATAGGTTGACAGGCTGATCAAATATCTAGCATGAAGTCCAGCTAGGTCAATGGGTCGACCGGATAGCTGGCATGAAGTTCAGATAGGTCGACGGGCTGTCCGGATGTCTAGCAAACTAGTAAGTTAAGGTAAGTTACTGGAGGAGAGTGGCCAAGTGAGGATGCATCCTGGTTGAAGGGACAGTAGGCGTCGGTCCAGTTTAGGTCCATTTGGGATCCCTAAGCTGAGACCTTTACTAGTTCCTGGTCTTGAGAGGACAGGAACTAATTAATACTGCTCATTATCACTGTACTAACATTTGTCTTGCAGGTTATTATTTTGTTTATTGGACTAATGTTATTTTGCAAGACAAATGAGCACATTTGCCTTCGGATGAATAATATCCGAAGGCGCCTTCAAGCTTGATAGAAGGTGCATTGGTACTGTTCATAGAAGGCGCCTTCCATGGCCATAGAAGGCGCCTTCTGCAAGATAAATTTTGGTCGATGTCGTGGATAAGCACCGGGCTGTTCTTGATCAAATCTGCCTTATTGGAGGTGCCTTCCATGCCTTTTATAAGGTTGTCTCGAGGAGGCATTCAACAACAACGCATATTCGAGCTACTACTCATTCTTTTGAGGTTCTGATTGCTCCAGGCTCCTGCTACAAGTCTACTATAAAGCTCATGCACCCGATGACTGCTCCAAGGATTTCCGATCACGGCCATTAGACCAACATCGACACAAGCGCTCCTACTTTAATCTCTTAGTGTCGGTAATTTACTTTTGTAATTAATTACTACAAAAGGATAAGTGCAATGTATTGCACTTGTTCAACTTACTTTATGCTTGATTTCCTCTTCCGGAGGTATCGGAAGAGGCCTTTAGTGGATTACCCGTTGATAGGTACACGGGACCTGGGTCTTGGAGTAGGAGTCGCCAAATGCTTCGAACCAAGTAAACCGTTCGTGTCTTCTTGTGTTCTCTTTTTTTTAGTTTATCCACTACATTCGTATACTTTGATTTCAAAATGAGAAAATGAGTTATTGAAAACCACGTGATTCACCCTCCTCTCATGTGCGATCGATTCAACAAGTGGTATTAGAGCAGGTTCTGCTCTAAATTAGTGGAACCACCAATCAAGCCGGGGGAATTGTTTTTAGATTTCTTTGTGTTTCACATTCTATTTGAATTGGTAAAACTTTACCTATTTAGATAATTTCTTTCGTTCAGTTTTAATTTAAGATTGGTGCAACACCTCTCAAATTTTTTTACATTTTTAAATATATCTCAAATACAACTAATCCAAGACCAAGTCGTGGTACCTCATTTTAGTTTTTTTTTACAGATGTGAAATGGCACAACTTGAAGGGTATAGCACCATTCATCCTCCCCTATTCAATGGTGACGACTTCTCATAGTAGAAGAAGCTAATGGAAGTGTACCTAAAGACCGATTTTAACTAGTGGTTCAACATCACTAGAGGCTACAAAGCTCCCGTCGACAACGCCAGAATTCCAATGGATCTAGAACATTGGAATCCGGAAATAAAGAAAAAGCCACAGATTGATTTCAAAGCTCTCAACACAATTCAGTGCAGGCTAACAAAAGAAGAGTTGAACCACGTCGGCCCACACGAAAATGCAAAGGAACTTTGGGACAAAATCATAGAACTACACGAGGGAACCAACAACGCTAAGGTAACAAAGAGAGACTTATTTTAAAATAAATTATTTAATGTCAAAATGCAGGAAGGTGAGACTGACAGTCAGATGCACGCGAGGATAAAAGACATCCTCAACAGACTCCACACAATCGGCCACCAATTAGAGAATCGGAATCTGATAAGGTATGCCTTAAATGCATTTCCTCGAAATGCACTGTGGGCATCCATCGTGGATGCCTATAAGATTTTGAGGAACTTGTCAAAGTTAAAACTAGATGAATTATTCTGTGAACTAGAACTACACGAACAGACTAACGCCAAATCCTAAAAAGGTCTTGCTCTTATTGTAGGGTCATCAAAAGACAAGTCCAAATCCAAACCGGAACCTGAAATCAAGTTTGACCCAAACTCAGATGATGAAGAACACCTGGTGAACCTGGTAAGAAAAATGTTCACCAGGAAAAAGAAGTACTTCACCAACAAGGACTTGCAGAAGATCAACTCCACCTCCAACTCTAATAACAAGAATGTGAACTGTTTTGGATGCAACAAGAAGGGGCACTACAAGATCGACTGCCCGAATCTGAAAAAGAAGAAGGCTCTTAAAGCGACGTGGGATAAATCGTCAGGGGAAGATTCAGACAGCGAAGAAACGAAGCACTCCAACTACCTCACACTGATGGCGTACAGACTACAATTGGAAAGTGAATCGGAAGACGGGTCCGAACTCGAATCAAGCCACGAGTCCGCACTCATTTCCGAAGGTTCCGATGAGGTATATTATAGTTTAAATAAAAAGTTCTTTAAAATCATTGCATGCTTAAATAGGAAATTAACTACTTATGAAAATCAAATAAATGAACTAACAAAAGAAAATGATGAACTTAATGAACAATTAAAATTTAACTCAATAACTGAACAAGTTCAAACTAAAATCCCAACTCAAGTTGCAAAATTAAATTTGAGGAGGATAATTTCATATTGAAAAATGAAATAGTTAAACTAAAGGAATTACTTGAAAAATTCACAACTAGATCCAAGTACCTTGACATGATACTTGGATCACAAAGAGTTGTGTACAACAAGTCCAGACTCAGAAATAAGCTCAGTTCAACCAACAAATCCTTTATCTCTTTAGTTAACCAAAATAAAAATTAAAGTAAAGCTTGGGCTACAAAGCGTGTCTAACCACACAAGTAGGACCCAATCAATATTATATGCCTAAAGATAAAATTTATTATATAAATCAATATAAATCAAAAGACTCTCACTTAAACTCTAAAATTAAACCTTCAAAAATGAATACAAAACAAAATAAAACCCCTAAGTTATTTAAACCTAACTTAAATAAAAATAATATAAACAAAAACTATAACCAAGTAGACTACAACTATAAAACTAATCGACATAAACCCAAAAGATTCAATAATTCAAGGGGAGGCTCTAAATTAGTTGGCACCTCCAAAATAATAACTTACCCGATAGGGCAATTAGGACTAGCTAAAATAGGAACAACAGTTTAACTTGACAAAAGTACTGGTACAGTTTTGGATGATAGTAGGTTAAGGGAAACTCTGTTTGTGCATATCTAGGAAGATATGACTTCAACTTAGTGCATTTGGCTTAATGGAACTAACTGAAGTTATCCCTTATGGATCCTAACTAGTTAGACCAAGGTTTTATACTAAGTTCAGTGAATAGGACTATTTGGAAAACCTCAAAGGCATGGTTACTCTAATGATATCCAGTTGACTCATCATAGCCCAGAAGTTTATTCAAAGAATACATATTTGTTGAACCCAAAGCTAAACCTAAATCTAACATAAAGTTAAACCAAACCTTGAAATTGAACTTAACTTATCTCACAAAATTATAGGATTCCCTCATTGAAAACATAAACCGGGTGAGATGACTAAGGATTTAACAAAAATTTAAATAAGAGTAATTAAATATCAATAATTAAACTCTGAAATCAAATTTATTCAAATATACTAATTAATGTATAATTTATTTTCAAAATGATTTTAAATTATTTTCTAAATTATTTAAAAATTATATTAAAAATTTATTTTCAAAAGATAAACTCAAACTTATTTTATTCACCCTAATAGAAGTTCAAAATCAAAACTTAATCTAATTTGGTTTTAAACTCCTACCTATTGTAGAAAACAATGTGGATATTGGATAGTGGTTGCTCCAAACACATGATTGAGAATCACACTAAATTCACTCAATTAACATATAAAAGCTTTTGAACAGTTGCCTTTGGATACAACCGCAAACTCAAGGTAATTGAAATAGGTAATATTGAACTCAGAACTAATTTTATTATTAAGAAAGTATTACTTGTTGAAAATCTCAAATACAATCTCCTTAGCTTAAGTCAATTGTGTGATTTTGGATATAAGGTTAGGTTCTTATCCTCAGAATGCTTAATTAAGCTCATAGATAATCCTACTATAAAACTAAAAGGGTTTAGAAAGGATAATATCTGTGCAATTAACCTGATTCCTCACTTAAGTGTCACTTGACACAAAATAAGAATCCTGTCTATGGCATAGAAGAATGTCACACACAAACTTTAGAAATCTAAGTAAATTAAATGGATTAGTTAGAGGCTTACCAAAATTACCCAACTTACACTCAACAATTTGTAATGTCTGTCAACAAGGAAAATAAACAAAGTCAACTCACAAATCAACTAATCAACTTCAAAAAAATTCTATACTAGAACTATTACACTTGGACCTATTTGACTCCCATGGAATCAAATCAATAAATGGGAGCCTTTACTGCCTAGTAATAATAGATGATTACTCTAAATTTACCTGGATAAAATTCTTAAAAAGTAAGGATGAAACATTTGAGGTATTTAGTAATTTTTGCAAACAAATTAAAAATAAAAAAGATATAAAAATTAAAAGAATCAGAAGTGATAACAGAAGTAAATTTAAAAATCATAACTTTAATCAATTCTGCCTTGAAAATGGATATCATCACATTCTTGTCCTAGGACACCCCAACAAAATGGAAAAGTAGAAAGAAAGAATATAACTCTACTTGAAGCCTCTATGACAATGTTAAATGAATATAAATTATCAAAATATTTTTGGGCATAAGCTGTTAGCACAACATGCTATGTACAAAATAGAATCACAATATATAAAACTTATAATAAAACTTCATTTGAACTCTATTTTAATAAACAACCTAATATTAAATACTTTAAAGTATTTGGATTTCCAGCCTAAATACTAAATACAAGAGAACACTTAGGAAAATTTACCTCAAAAGTAAACAATGGAATCTTTATTGGCTACTCATTAAATAGTAGAGGTTACAGAGTATATAACAAACTCACACTAAAATTGAAGTGTAACACCCGCCCTTCTAACCCTCACCTTATAAGGGCAGACGTTACTCTTTCATATCTAAATTTTGACATTCTTACTTATTATATACTGCTTAGTCCAGATATCTACTCTAAACTTGTTCTGACTGATAGGACGTGACTTGGAGCCAAGCAGAGCTGGAAGGGAGTCTAGAGCTTCTAGTGGGTCTAGGTCGTGTGGCCTTGACCGGCCGTGTAGCCTTGCTCGAGAAGGAGCAAGACCTGGTCGTGTGGCGATGAATGGCTGTGTCACCTAGGTAGTGCACGGTCGTGTGAGAGTCACATGGTCGTGCCACCTTGGCCAAGAGGAAGAGGTGCATGGCCGTGTGAATCCACATGGTCGTGTCACCTTGGCCAAGAGGAAGAGGTGCACGGTCGTGTGAATCCACACGACTGTGTCACCTTGGCTAAGAGGGAGAGATGCACGGCCGTGTGAATCCACATGACAGTGTCACCTTGGCCGAGAGAGAGGGGTCTGAGGCCGTGTGAATCCACACGGTCGTGTCACAGACCGTGTGGGGGTCACAACCTGCTCTACAAAATGGGTTGTTCTCCCCTTTGTACTTATCTTTGTCACTCTAATTACTGCCAAACTGATAAATTCATCCTAAGCAACTAGTGATAGTATTTCATGTAGAGCGGAGAGAATAAAATACTTTAGCATCAAGTTCTAACATATTCCAAACAATAACAAGTTCCCAGATCTCCTTCCACTGTTCCGTCACACACACACAAAACATCGCTACTGCTGCCTCCACCTACTCAAGCTATCATTTACCTAGTATAAGGAAATGCAAATCTATAAGCGAATGCTTAGTAAGCACCATCTACTCACAAAACAAGCATAAAAAGAAGGAACATGCTTTCAAAACCGCTTGGGGAAAACACAAAACTCGAACTTGACAGTAATTCACGCTAAAACACATAATTCGGAAATCTATACATGACATGCATTTTTAAATAGGTTTATCATACAAAACATCAACTTAAAATCATGCTAACAATGTAAACATGCAATGGAAACATAAATCTTGTCATACTATAGAGTTCATCCATGCTACACTTCATAACTCAAGTTCTCAAATTTAAGAAGGCTTCTACTAAGATAAACAACGAAGTTTGAAAACTTTATATTACATAACTAGTGAAAATAATAATAAACTTGCTTAGGCATGACATTGTACCACTTTGCATGCATCCTTAATAAGATCCGAGGTAGCTAATCCTGAACCTATTAAGGTACTACTAGGCGATCTAGGGGCCTAGGGGCGGTCTAGGAGCCCACCCATGGACCTTATGTCCAGTACATGCCACTTTAAAGTAAAATACTTTCTTTTACATATTGGTTTCTTATACTTGCACTTGCTTGTCATTTAAAAAAACACCTTATGTGCACTTAATCCCCCACACTTATAGGGAAGCACTTTAGGGCACTTTGAATATGCTTCTTAGCCCCAAAACTATATGGGAGGCAATTCAAGATACTCTAAACATGCTCTTAATCCCAAAATTTCAGAAGGCAACTTACATATCATAACATGTATCTTCTTTAACATGCATAAAACATAACACAACATGTATCTTCTTTAACATGCATAAAACATATCATAACATGTATCATCGAAACAAATTATACTGCAGGTGAGTAGTACTTACATCCTTTCGCTAGATCTTACTATTATAGGGTGTAGGAAAGTCAATCCTCTATTGTACGCCTTAATCTCTGAGTCACCCTACACGTGCGTACTAATCCTTGTGAAAACTCTCCTCCTAGATTCTCCTCTTGAAGAACTTAGAAACTTGGAACCCTAGGGTTCTTGGCCGAAAACCAACAAGAGAGAAGAGGAATTTCGGCTAGGGAGGAGAAGAGGAAATGACAAATTAGGTTTTTGATCTCTTCCTTTCCCTTTTATACTAAGTGGAAGTTGAAGCATCTCTTCACACATAATCTACATATAATGAATAGTTTCATATTTCCAATGTGATGCATTACCACCACCTAATGGCTACTTAAACCACTCTTAAATCAAGGGTGTAGGGTCCAAATCCCAACTCGGGTTATTTATATTTCTTTTCTTTTCTTTTATTTTCTTCTATTTCTTTTTGCTCTTTTGGAAGGGAGGAAATTTACAGGAGTTACAATTCCCCATACCTTATAAAAAGTTTATCCTCGAACTTAGAACAATTATGGATACTTCTGTCTCATATCATCCTCGCGTTCTCATGTTGTCTCTTCATTTTGTTGACTTTACCACAATATTTTTACTAACGGTATCTCTTTGTTCCTCAGCTTATTAACTTCTTGATCTATTATCTGAATAGGTCGACTTTCATAATTGAGATTCTCTTGAACTTGTACCATATGTGACTCAATCACTTGGTTTACATCGGGAGCATGCTTCTTCAACATTGAGACATGGAATACATTATGGATGACTGACATCTCTTAAGGTAGTTCCAGCTCATAAGCTATCTTGCCAACCCTTCTAGTGATCAGGTATGGCCCCACATAACATGGACTCAACTTTCCTTTCTTTCCAAACTGCATCACTCCTTTCATAGGAGCTACTTTGAGGAACACTGAATCCATAACCTCAAATTCCAACGATCTATGACGCACATCCGCATAGCTCTTCTGCCGACTCTGAGCAGTTTCTATTCTCTAGCGAATGTCCTGAATGGCTTTGGTGGTGTCCTCGATAAGATCTGTCTGGAGTCTCATTTCTTTCTTTTCACCCCCTTCATACCAACAAATAGGAGACCTACATCTCCTTCCATATAGAGCCTCGTAGGGTGTCATTCTGATAGTAGCTTGGTAGTTATTGTTGTATGCGAATTCTTCTAAGCATAGGTATCGGCACCAGCTCCCTTTGAAGTCTATGGCATAAGCCTATAGCATATCCTCTAGAACTTGATTTACTCGTTCTGCTTGCCCGTCAATTTGAGGATGAAATGTTGTGCTAAATCACACAGCTTAGTACCAAGGGCTCTCTGAACACACTCCCAGAAGTGTGAAGTAAAGCGACCATCTCTATCTAAAATTATGGTTTTGGGAACTCCATGCAATCTGATAACCTCTTTAACATACATTTGCGCTAGCTGTTTGATAAAGTAAGATATTCTAATAGCTAGAAAATGAGAAGACTTGGTCAATCTGTCCACTATTACCCAGATAGCATCGTAACCATTCGTGGTTCTGGGTAATCCTACTATGAAGTCCATAGATATATCCTCCCACTTCCACTCTGGAATCTGAATAGGCTGCAGAACTTCGCCCGGTCTTTGATGTTCTGCTTTAACCCGTTGACATGTCAGATAGGTTCTGACATATCTTGTTATGTCTCTTTTCATTTCAGACCACCAGAATCATTCCTTTACATCTTGGTGGAACCAGGATGCATAGCGTATGGTGTTCCATGGGCTTCATCTAAAATTTTCTATCGTAGTTCTGCTTGATTAGGGACACAAAGGCGATCGCCATAATATAGTATCCCACGGTCTGATACTCAGAACTCTCCATTTTCTCCTTCTTGTATTCCCTGCTTGATCTTCTGAATATTAGGATCTTCATCTTGCCCTTTCTGTATATCTTCAAGCAGGGTTGACACTAATGTCAAGGTAGAGAGCTGTCCAGTAACAATTTCAAGCCCAAAATTTACTATTTCTTTCTGTAGGGGATGGGACATAGTAGATAAGGACAATAAAGTTGCGCAAGATTTCCTACTTAGTGCATCTGCCACTTTGTTTGCCTTCCCTGGATGGTAGAGGATTTCACAATCATAGTCTTTGACCAATTCAAGCCATCTCCGTTGTCTCATGTTCAAGTCTTTCTGAGTGAAGAAATACCTAAGACTCTGGTGATCTGTGTAAATCTTGCACTGAGCTCCGTATAAGTAATGCCTCCAAATTTTGAAAGCAAAGACTACCGCTGCTAACTCAAGGTCATGAGTAGGATAGTTCTTCTCATAATCCTTGAGTTGTCTCGAGGCATAGGCAATGACTTTGCCATTCTGCATCAGTATAACCCTGAGTCCTAATTTAGAAGCATCACTGTAAATATCGAAGCTTTCGCTATTCTCTGGAAGAGTCAGGATTGGAGCACTGGTCAGTATCCTTTTCAGTTTAGTGAAACTCTTCTCACAATCCTCTATCCACTCAAATTTTCTGTTCTTTCTGGTAAGTACTGTCAATGGAGAGGTGATACTTGAGAAGTTCTCTACAAATTTCCTGTAGTAGCCTGCTAACCCAAGAAAACTCCTGATTTCACTAGCATTCTTAGATCTATTCTAGTTACTCACAGCTTGTAACACCCATAAAGTACTTAGCGAGATTTTAGATATTTTTATCATGAATAAAAATAGGCCTTATGTGGAATTTGTAAAAATAATAAAAATAAAAATAAAACCAAAAAGAGAGATGATCAAGGCTTGAACCTTGGATCTCTTACTAGATATATGCATGTGTTAACCAATAGACCAAGAGAAATTATTGTTAAAGAAAGAAGTGACAATATAGTTAAGGGTAAGAAAAGAGATTTTTCATTGAGAAGGAGAAGTTAGAGTTGCCTCCCCCTCTCAAAAAGAAAAGAGGATTTTTACTTCCTCTTTTTCATTAACGAGAAGTAAAAGAAAGGAGAAGGAAAAGTACATTTTCCCCTCCTCCTCTCATTATGAATAAAAGGAGAATTTAAGAAGAAAACTCATTTTCTTCTCTTCCTCCTCCCTCCTCTTCCTCACCGTGACCAAGGATCTTCCCCTACCTCTCCTTGCCGAAACCCAAAAACAAAGAAGACCCCTCTCTAGGAAGGCTCCACAAGCAAGATCCCTTTTCCTTAAGCGAATAAGGATGTAAGTATTCCCTCACCTGTGGTACAAGTTGCTTACGGTATTTCTCGAAAGATTTGAACTCTTAGAATTAGAAATAAAAAGAAGAGAAGAAACCATGCTTATGAACTTTAGTAGGTTATGATATGAATTTAGTTGGAAAGGAAATTATGTGTGTGATGTTAAGCTTGATCTTCTTATTAAGATGTTTATTAACCTTCTCTCTTTTTTTTATAAGTTTCGGCCATGATAAAAATATAGGGTTCATGAGGCTTAAAACCTAATCTAACTTGCTCATATATTGATTTATGATGTGTTATGAAATTTGCTAGAGATTCATGTTCATATGTTATCTAGAATTTATGTTCTTGCTTGAAGAAAGTTTCGGCCATGATAAAAATATAGGGTTCATGAGGCTTAAAACCTAATCTAACTTGCTCATAGATTTATTTATGATGTGTTATGAAATTTGCTAGAGATTCATGTTCATATGTTATCTAGAATTTATGTTCTTGCTTGAAGAAAGTTTTGGCCATGATAAAAATATAGGGTTCATGAGGCTTAAAACCTAATCTAACTTGCTCATAGATTGATTTATGATGTGTTATGAAATTTGCTAGAGATTCATGTTCATATGTTATCTAGAATTTATATTCTTGCTTGAAGAAAGTTTCGGCCATGATAAAAATATAGGGTTCATGAGACTTAAAACCTAATCTAACTTGCTCATAGATTTATTTATGATGTGTTATGAAATTTACTAGAGATTCATGTTCATATGTTATCTAGAATTTATGTTCTTGCTTGAAGAAAGTTTCGGCCATGATAAAAATATAGGGTTCATGAGGCTTAAAACCTAATCTAACTTGCTCATAGATCTATTTATGATGTGTTATGAAATTTGTTAGAGATTCATGTTCATATGTTGTTTAGAAGCTATGTTTTTGCTTGAGGAAGTTTCGGCCATGATGGAAATATTAGGGTTCATGAAACTCAAAACCTAATTTAGTATGATCATAGACCTCCATGTGATATGTTATGAAATTTACTAAGAAGATTTATGTTTACATGTTGTTCATAAGTTTATGTCTTAGTTGTGAAGTTTCGGCCATGATAGTGATTTAGAGTTTCATAAAGCTCTAAACCTAATTTAGCATGTTCATAGGCTTCCTTGTGATATGTTATCTAATTGGCTAGGTATTCATGTTAAAAGATTTATTAGAAGTCTACTTCTTGTTGCATGATGTTTCGGCTATGATAATTTTTAGGGTTCATAGAGCTCAAAACCTAAGTTAGTATGCTCATAGGTTTCTTGATGATATGTTATAAAATGGGATAGAAACTTGTACTTATATGTTGCTTAGAAGTTCATTTCCTGCATGATGGAGTTTCACCCATGATGAATCCTTAGGGTTCATGAAGCTCTAAACCTAATTTAGTGTGCTTATAGACTTCTTTATGATATATGATGGAATTAGCTAGGTGTTCATGTTACATGTTGTTTAGAAGTGTATATTCTTGGCTTATGAAGTTTCGGCCATGATAAGAATTTAGGGTTTCATAAAGCTCGAAACCTAATCTAGCATGCTCATTGACTTCCTTATGATATGTTAGCAATTTGGCTAAGTATTTATGTTCATGTGTTGCTTAGAAGTTTACTTCTTGTTATATGATGTTCGGCTATGATAAGGTGTTAGGGTTCATGAAACTCAAAACCTAATTTAGTATGTTCATAGACTTCTTATGATATGTTATGAGATTTGCTAAGTATTCATGTTGTATGTGGCTTAGGAGTATTCTTTGTTATGAACTTTCGGCCATGACTATAACTTAGAATTCAAGAAAGTTTTAAACTTAAACTTAGCAAGCCATGAATTTGTTTATGATATGTTTTATATTTAAGTGTGCATGCTTTATGATAAGATCAGTAACATGTTGATTATGTATGTTATGAATTATGCATGAGATGATCCTTATGATGATTATGTACTCAAGCATGTATAATTTCAATATGTTGCATGCTCATCCATGTAAGCTTATGAACCAAGCATGATAATGGTTTTATATGATGGCCATGTGCCAAGAATGCATGCCTTATGATATGATAAGAAAATGACAAGGAGTTGCTTCCCTTAAGTTGGGATTAAGAGCACCCTCCATGATTAAGACAAGAGCATGACATTTATGATGATATGATATGACAATTATGATGATATGATATGCATGACATGTACTTTACTTTGTATGGCTTGTACCAAGGGTGGGCTCCATAAGCGCCCCTAGACCGACGGACTATGAACGGGTCTAGTAAAAAGGGATGGGCTCCTTAGTACGCCCCTAGACCGACGGACTATGAACGGGTCTAGATCCCTAGTAGGTTCGGGGCTAGCTACCCTGTCCTAGGGATTGTGCGCATTTATGTATGTATGTGGTACAAGTCGGGCCCTCATGATGATGATATTACGTTTAAGTATTAAAAGATATGTATCAAGACATTTTGCACTCAACATGCCATATGTTTTAAAAATGCATTTTGCATAATGCACCCATGCTTATATGATATGTTCCTTTCTATGTTTCATGATATGTTATGTTTCTCATGATTTACCTCATATGATTACTTTGTTTATGATATGTTAGAAACATGATTCATAAGAATATGTTATGATAAGAAATTATGCTCACCTATTGATGATTATGATTTTTCATTGATGATATGCTTGTATGATTATGCTTGAGATACGAATTTTGTGAGTAGGAAAGAATCTTACTGAGCTCGTGTGCTCATAGCTTACTTCCTTGTACCACAGATAAAGGCAAGGGATGGATGACCTAAGGGAGTTGCAGGAGAGACAAGGAGGTGTGTGTGGCAGTGGCTCGGCTAAGACAAATAAGACCTGCTATAATGTTTTGTTATGTTTGACATGAACCATTGTAATTATGTTACATTCCAGTATAACCCTATGACATTTCCGCTACTTTATGTTATAAGAAAGAATTTTTGAATATGTATGTATCCTGGAATAGTTAAGTAAGTCAGTAGTCCCGTCCCTTTGAGTAGCAGGGAGGGCGGGCGTTACACTGCTACTATTTTCATCGGGTTCACCATAACCCCATCCTTGGAAATAATGTGACCTAGGAAGGACACTTGATCGAGCCAGAACTCGCACTTGAAGAACTTTGTGTACAACTGGCTCTGTTGAAGAATCTGTAATATTGTCCTCAGATATTCAACATGTTCTTCCTGAGTTCTGAGTATATAAGGATATCGTCTATGAAGACGATTACAAACTTATCCAAATATACTTTGAATACTCTGTTCATCAGATCCATAAATGTAGCAGGAGCATTCATCACCCCAAAAGGCATGACTACAAACTCGTAATGCCCATACCTCATTCGAAATGTCGTCTTCGGTACATCATCCACTTTCACTTTCACTTGATGATATCCGGACCGCAAGTCTATCTTGGAAAAGACTGTGGCTCCCTTTAATTGATCAAATAGATCATCAATTCTCGGCAAGGGATACCTATTCTTCATTGTTACTTTGTTTGGTGCTTGGTAGTCCACACATATTCACATGGACCCGCCCTTCTTCTTTACGAACAACACCGAAGCTCCCCATGGTGAGTGACTAGGGCAAATAAAACCCTTGTTGAGTAGCTCCTGTAGCTATCCCTGAAGTTCTTTCAATTCTACTGGAGTCATGCGGTAGGGTGCCTTTTAGATTGGATGGGTACCAGGGATGAGTTCAATCTCAAATTCAATTTCCCTATCTGAGGCTAAGCCAGACAACTCATCCGGAAACACTTCTAGGTAGTCACATACGACTCTAACTTCGTCTAACTTTTGGTCTCTTTCTTGTTGGGTATTAACCACATGAGCTAGAAACCCAGCACATCCATCGGCTAACATTTTCTAAGCTTTTATAGCTGATAAAAATCTCTGGGTTCTTTTCTTTGATTCTTCGATGAACTCAAACTTAGGTTTTGCCTCGGGTTAGAATAGGACTCTTCACTTACGGCACTCGATGGAAGCACCATACTTGCTCAGAAAGTCCATCCCAAAAATAACATCATAATCAGACATGTTCAGCATTATCATATCACTGTACAGTTCTCTGTCTGAAATTTTGACTAGCACAGCATGTAGCCAATGCGTAGATGTCATTATCTCTCCCGAGGGTAGTGTCATCAATAATTATTCACGTAGGACCTCCGGGGGTATACCTATTCTTTCAGCAAATGCTATGGAGACAAACGAATGGGTTGCCCCAGTATCAAATAGCACAGTTGCATATTGACTAAAAATGTGTATCTGACCGGCCTGTGACAATAGTTGAGGCGTTTGCTACCTCCTCTCTGGTAAGGGAGAAAACTCAAGCATTTTTAGAACTTGGTGGGGCCTCCAGTCTGCCTTGGCTACTATGAGGACCCTCCAAAGCGGCCTGCACCTGGTGTAGCTATGCCTGCTTGCCTCCACACTGAACAGGTTGTGCTGGAGGTAGGTTGATCTTGGTTGGGCAATACTTGGTCATATGGCCCTCTTGACCACACGTATAACAAGCACTAGTGCCCTTGTGACAAATTCCAGGATACATCTTTCCACACGTGGGACACGTAGCATACTTAAGCTGCTTACTTACGGATCCTCCCTTTTTATTACTCCACTGCTTTCTCTTGGAGCTCCCTGGTAAGCTTTCCAAATGTATGTCATGAATACGCTTCCAAATTAATGTTATGATCGAAAACCCATAACTACACAAGGAAATATTTTAGTTTAAGGCCCGAGTCAAATTTCGAGGATTATGCTAGATACATGCTTGTCTTGGATTGAGAACGCTCTTCTTTGGGTTTTCAAGTTATAACATGGGGGTTTAGTATTGAAATGAAATATAAACCAGAAATAATTTGCAACACTTCAACTACCTACTGCAGTGATAAATCCTACTTAACACAAATCGAACTCCACACAAGACACTTGCATTGAATAAAGCTAAACTCATTTGCAATAATCAAAACTTACCAACTCTGAATTAATCTTAAACAAACTCGAGTATTAAACTCAAACTATCAAAAATTAGTATGAAATTAAATCCACTTGGCTAAACTAGGTTACCTAATGAAAAAGACTTGACAAAACTTAACACGACATTCAACTAATCACTCTAAAACTTGACTATCCTATCAATCTACTAACTTACCAACTAATGAAAACTCAAAACTGAAATAGCTGAACACGAACTCAGAAAATAGATTGCTAAACAAAATGCTGCAGAAACCTTGAAACTGAACAGAGCACTAAACAGAAAGAAATCAAAAGTATAGCAAACAAAATTGTGCAGAAGAATGAAATGCCAATAGATCTGCTCTATGAACTAATAAATTCAAAATCAAAACTGCAAAAACAAGTAAATCTATTCTAAAAATTAAACTGCAAAAAGATAAACATCCCTACAATCCAGCTCTTAATTAGTTCATCTTCTCTTTGTTGTCGCACAAAGAATCCGCAGAGAACGCTCCAACAGAATCGGAATGATGCCCATGAGCTTCAAGATGAACTTAGATTCACCTGAATTAGCTCACAAATCTTCACCGAGTTCCAAATTTGAAGTTGTTCACTATCTCACACAGGATTCACTGGCGCTGGAATCGCGAGCTAGATGAAAAGCCACGAAGAATGGAATGCTGTCGGAAATGGATCAGAAGCACCGAAGGAACGCTGCTGATGGTTCTGAAGCGGAATGGAAACTCAACCCAGAGGAACGCCGCTGAACTGAGGAGAAAGCCGTAATCCACAGCTACAGTGTTCCATCTGCCAAATTCACTTGCTGAAGACTAACAGTGATCGGAAACTGGTCGCCTAAGCTGAAAACCTCACCACCGATGAGGACAAGCTACTCGTAGATCTGGATGCAGGGAGGAGCCGCGGTCGCACGTTGAGGAAACACCACGATGAACAGTAGCACAAGCTCACTGTTCACTGTGCCAAATTCCAGCTTTTATACCTAGGGTTAGGTTCAGCTGGGGTCTAATTTGAGTCCAGGCTCAATTGAGGTCAGTTAGGGTTTTGGACTTTATTTGGTTGAGTGAACCACACCCCCACTTGAATATTGAATCCATTAGTACCCTACAAGAACAAATTCACATAATGATGAATAAATCATGTATTAGAAAGAAAAACGTCATAAAGCTCATAAAAACCTTGTTTGGGGAATATGATTAAAATTTGAAATTAAAGTGTGCAAATATATAAAGATCACCACAAATTGACCCAAAAGTAATGTATCAATTCATAGCTTATCAAATCCCCCACACTTATTCTTGCACGCCTCGTGCAAGTGAGCTAACTAAAGTAACAACTAAGATGGTACCTCCTTCTAACTATCCTAGATCATGTTCAAAAGATAGTAAAAGGAAGTTACCTGAAATTATTAAGTTTCATAAACTCAAGCATTCCTGCACTCTATTCTTACCTTGGTTCAACACTTAATAATTTCATCCGTCATGAAAGAAATGAGAATGATAACATTTCTAATTCTCACAATGTCTTTAGAGGATGTCCCGCGTTGCCAGTTTGGCTTCTGAATTACCTTTGTGGAGCTCCAGAAAATTTTCCCTGAAATCTTTAGTGGAGCAGTAGCTTCCAATATGGCTAACCTCCTGGGGCGGAAGAACGCTAAGAAGATGGAACTCTGCTCTTCCATTGGCCACGAAGTCGGCTTGCTCTTTTTTCGTCCATGTGTACTCTTCTTTCTCGGCTTCGTGCTAATCCATAGGTGCTACAAAATCATATTTTAAAAATAAAAGAATTTCGAAGTCAGTCTTAAAGAATACCTCCATGCGCTTCTTCCATGTTGCGAAGTCTCCCTCAAATTTGGCGGGTAGATATTGGATCCGACCATATCTTTTTCTTCGGATGATGGCTAGTCCTTCTGAAGTGAGCTTGCCTGTGATACCACTTGATAAGACTCATGTGGCAGGCAAGAGGAGGTGAATTTACCTTCAAAAAGAAAATTGAACCTTTCTTAATCTTTTGAAATAATAACACACTTGTATAAAAAAAAATTGACAAACTAATAAAAGAAAAGAGACTACCAATTTTATTTGGTTACAACGGGGAAAGTTGTTAATCTAAGACTTTGAAGCACTAATCAAATTCTCCTTTCATTATAGGCGGAGAAGCCTCTTACAAGCATTGGAAGCACACAAAGTAGCAGAACACTTAAAGAAACTCGTGTACAAGTGATTGTGAACTACTGGGATCAGGGTTGTATTTATAGCCTTGATCAAGGCGCCTGGAAGAGTTCCAAGCACCTGGGCATGAATAAAATTTTATCCGATTTGCATTGGATTGCGACATGTTGAGTTTTGATAAACTTTTAGTTCTGGAAGTCCGGAAGGGCTCCAGGCACCCGGACCGTTGCGATTATAGCACCCACTGGGAGAGGCGTCTCGGGGGCGCCCAGACTAGGTCTGGGCGCCGAGACTAGGTCTGGGCACCCAGACCAGGTCTGAGTGCTCGGACCAGGTCTGAGCGCCCGGACCATCCGGGCACCTAGACTTGGTGCAGGCTCTCGAACCGAAGTCAACTTCTCAGTTAACTTTTGGCCTGGGCTCTTACTCCCGTTCTACTAGTTTAGGTGATTTTGGCCATCTGAAATAGGGCCTTCTCGAGCAGTCTTCCGCTCCGATTTCTTGTCTCTCAAAAATGTCGTGCGCCTCCTTCTCGTCCACCAGCGTACTTTTTAATAGCACCTCGTCCCTCGGGCGCATCGAGCTCGTCGACTCTCTCTCGTGCCATCCTTCTCATAGCTACGTCTTTCGCTTGACTTCCTATGCTCCTAAGTTCTTACATACTCAGACACAAGGCATCAAAACACAACAAGATGTAACTCTAATTCGATTGATCATATCAAAACTACCTCGAGGTACTGATAGTAAAGACTTGCCCAGGTGGACAGTAATTGGGACAATGATCGAAAGGCCGACCGGGTTCATCCTAGACTAGTTTTAACGCCGAACAAAGTTAATATTAGACAAATTTAATCCCAACTGATCTCAAATATTATCACCCTTAACTGAATAAGCATTATCTGTAATAGGTCGTCTGACTTTAGAGTTCGGGTGAACTTGACTCCGAATGATCTCTAAAAATATGTTGCACCTACCCAAGTAGAGCTCACCTCATTATATCCTATCCAAGCTTTGTCTCAGACAGATGTGCATGGTCCTTAATTTATTACCTCTAGACTTTGACCTGGATGGGTGTATGCTATCCTTAATTATATACACTCAAAGAAAAGGCAACAGTTATTAAACAACCAAACATTTGAGTCAAGACATAAGATAAATGTAATAGAAACTTCACTATGCATATGGAAAATACAAACATTATGTTTAGGTTCATTAACAAAGGATAAAAGAATATTAGGCAAAATTACAACAAATTGGGAAATAGTCCGGGCGGGCGATTCTGAAGTAGTTTCTTGTAGTTAAGAAAATGAATGGGGGGTTTGGAAGCCAAATAGCCTCCCTCCCTTAGTTGTTCCATAGCATCATCCGCCCCAAGATTAAGAGCTTTATTGATGGACTTGGCGATGAGTGCGTTGAATTCGCGTGATTGAAGGAGGGCCTTTTTCTTTATTTCAAATCTCTCATCCTCCCCCACCTAGTAAGCCTCCAACTCTGCTCAGAAGACTGTCAATTCATATTCCTTGGTACACAATGTGGTCTAGGCTATTGATGGGTCCGAGCATAGGGAATCTCGCTCAATGTTTCGTGCTGCCAATGTAGATTCTTTGGTGGATAGCTCAGTGTCATATGTCATTTTCAACTCCTTTAGCTGAGTATAAAGGCATTCAACCTCTGTAGATTTCCCATCTAGATCCACTTGCACCTTCACCTAGAGAGGTGTGTCTGATCAGAGTTAGGCTTCAAAAGTTTCAAGGGTGGTCTTTAATTTGGAAACTTTCTCAAGCTCAGCTTTCACCAACTTCTTAGCTTTGTGGAGCTAGGACTCTAACCCGCTCAACCAATCACGGGAGGGTATGTTGCCAGCCTAAAAAATGCGCTGCCTTAGGGATTCATTTTCCTAAGCTAGGATGGACAATTGTTGTGCAAGGCTCATCCCGATCACCCAATGCTAGAGGACAAATAGTGTTAGTAACATCCGGTATGAGAAACAAGAAATAAAATTATATTACCTTGGTCAATTCATACGAGTATTGGTTAGCCAACTCTTATCGGATTAAGCTTGTTGAGTTGGTTTCCTGCATCCTCCTAGGCATCTTTTAAATGATCCCTCATTAGTACCTAGCTAGTAGGTGAAGGGGCAATCGGTGAAGAAGCTATGGCCTAGGCGGACGGTAATTCGAACTTGGCCAAAAATTGGTAAGGCCTCCTCGGCGTGACAGAAGTAGAAATCGGAAAGGTTCTCCCATGAGGAGCCACATGGAGGGCAGGAGCTGGAGAGCCACCCAGTGGATAAGTGGCATCCTGTGCTGGAGCAGGTGCAAGCGTTGGATTGGCAGAAGGAAGGGCGGACAAGGTCTACTCTGGGCAGGAGATAAACAGGCGAGAGATGATGATGATAATATATAATAATAATAGTAAATTGTTATTATTATTATTATTATTAAGATACATGGTGATGGTAAGATGACTCTGTGCAATAAGAGTTTAAATTTTGTATAAGACATAATGTCCATGGTTTGAACTATTTGTGATGTTGGGTCTTTCGTCAGGACCATCTGTACTTTCTAAATTTATCTTGATGACTAGTAAAAATTTTTTATAGGGTCAAATTAGTCACCAATAAAATTAATCAGTTGGAAAAGTTGGATATTTATATTAAAAAACAAAAGCATATTCTATTTTTTAACCCTCTCTCTCCCCCATCGATTTACTTTATCTACAATAAGCCAGAACTATTATCACGATGGGTTTTATTTTTTTTGGAAGATGTGTCCCTTTGGAACGGGCAGTTGGTTAGTCCATGGAGTGATACTATCATGAGGTTTAGGGGGTCAATTTCTGGCTAGTAGTCATGTTCCTGCCCTCTCCTATGCACTAGTCACTATTTGATCTAGTAGCCACCTGTGATTTATCTCCTTTCATATAATCCATAGATGGAATATAAGAGGCATCTAAAGTAGTAAATAAATTTTAACCAATACAGCCAAACATCACAAAAAGACGAAAAGATGTTCAGTCTTTTTATAAGCTTCGTTCAGTCGACGGAAAATATGTTTGGTCGACTAATCCTTTTGGTCGACCAATCTCCCTATCAATCGACTGATCCACCAGCTTCTCTTCTTCATCGAGATCTGATCATTGCCTCATTATTAGTATTTATTGTTTGGTCAATCAATCCATGGGTTTAGTCGACTGATCAGCCCAATTTCCATCTTTGTAGAGATTTGATCTTTTTCATCATTAATTCTTTTAATTGTTTGATCGACTAATCCTTGGGTTTAGTCAGTCGATCAGCCTGAATTTCAAGTTTGTCGAGATTCGATCTTCCAGGTTGTTTACCGAAATAGGTTCAGTCTATCGATCCTTGTGTTCATTTGATCGATCCGCCTTGAATACAAAATGTGATTTGCTTGATCTAAACTCTATGTCATGTTAGCTTGGTTCGGTCGATTGAACCTCTTGTTCGGTTAACCAATCCTTCAGAATCTGCAAAACAAAGTCAGATGCACAGTATATAAAAGATATCCCTACAACACAAAGTTAGCACAGAGATATGATGAATGAGTAATAATAATAGACAGTAAAATTTGTATTGATCTCAACTTGGAAACATCTTGATTCTTTCAGTTGGATTAGTGACCTAAGGTTTGTCCTTTCCCCGGGCATGACCTCCCTAGTGCTCCTCTTTAGTTTCTTACCTCAATCTACCTACCAAACATTGGGTCCTTCAGACATACTTAGACTTCGTCTTAGCATAAGATTGATTCACTTGGGCTTCCTCTTGATATTAGGTCCTCCAGTCCTATCGGCTCCAACTACCAGGTGTCAGGTCCTCCACGCACTTAGACTTCTTGCCTGACTTCCACGATCTGCTAAGACTTTCCTGCCTAGTCGCAACTAGGGCTTTCTCGATTGAGTGATTCAGGAACCTTCTTAACCAGAATGCTTCTTTCACAACCATTAAACAAGACTCATACTCAGCTTCCATTGTTGGCATCACTACACAAGCTTGTTTCTTACTATTCCATTTGATGATGCCATCATTTAGCAAGAAGATATAGTCATATGTGGATTTTCTATCATCAAGGTCCACTGCTCAATCTACATCTATGTAACCTTTCAAACTCATATTAGATCCTTGAAAACAGAAATAATAATTTGTTATCCCTTTGAAATATATGAATATCCTCTTCACCACTTTTCAGTGTCTTCATCCTAAGTTTGACTGGAAACGGCTAATTAAGCCAATAACATAGCTGATATTAGGATGTGTACACAACATAATGTATATCAAACTAACAGTGACACTGACATATGATTTTTTTCTACATCTTGACTATTTCCTCAAGAGTCTTAGGACATATATTTTTTTCTCAGAACATTACCTTTTATTATAAGAATTTGTTCAATGTTACAATCTGACATATTAAAGTGTTGTAGAATCTTAGTGATACAAGTCTCTTGAGATAAACCCAAAAGTCTTTTTGATTGACCTCTATTATACTACTTCTTTCATATCTATTATATCAAATTATGATGAAAGTCATGATTTGACTTCAATCATAAATTTTATGTTACTTCTAACTATTAGTATATCATCAATATATAATGATAAAATGATAAATTTTTCTTTTTTTTCTTTCTTATGTAAACACAATGATTCTCATTGAACATTTCGAAAACATAAAGATAAAATGACTTCGTTAAATCTTATATTCCATTGTCTTGACACTTGCTTTAGACCATATATAGACTTTCTAAGTTTACATATTTATTCTCGTGGCATGTTTCATTTGTTGTTTGGATACAATACCATAGTGGTTGGTGAAAGGGGTAAAATCGAAAACAAGCGCATTGTTTGAGAAATTTAAAAGTTAGATGTACCTTTTGATAATTTCACAACCATAAGTATGCTTTTTGTTCGATTACCATAAGTTATTCTTTGAATACGGTACCAAAGTGATTGATGAGAGAGTTAAAATAAAAAAAATACATCTTTTAAGAAATCTGAAAGTTAGACGTGTTTTTTTTAAACACCACAACTTTAAGTGTGTTTTTTTGGTCATTTGCCGTAACTAAAATTAAAATATTATTTTCTCTTCTCTTATGCTTTAGAAATTGAAAAAGAAAATGTAAACAGAAATAGTTTTTTCCCTCCTAATCTCAGCTTCCATAAACATAATATTCTCATCTTCAATAAACATAACAACGTCAACAAAATATTGGCGCAACAACCTCGATTAGAGTAGTTACTTTCATATTATTTAGTTTGAGCTTGTATAAACAATGTAGTTCCATGAATTGACACGATGAAATTTTTTATGATTTTGAAGGTTTTTGATATAATATATATTCATAAAAATAAAAGAATATCCTTAATTAATTATTTATAATATTATTTTTTAAAACAAAAATTATCAAAATAGTACCCATGCTCATCCTAGTTCAGATCCTCTCCCCATTTCTCTATGTCCCCGTGTCTCACTGTCGATCGGATGGATCAGATTAAATTTGAAGGATGATTTACATCTTTAAAATATGGACAATATCCTCGTGATATGTAAATCATCTTTAAGATTTAATTTAATCTGTTCGATCGACAATGGAACACGAGGATAGAGAAAAATGAGAACAGAGGATCTGAACTAATGCTCATCCCAATACTTAAAATATATCTGCGTTTCCATTTAAAGCAAATTCGAACAAAATTACAACACTTTAGAATAATTTTTGCTTGAATTATACCATTTTAGAATACTTTTAATTAAAACTGCATCATCTTGAACAAAACTGCTTTAAGATAAAGATATATTATTTTAAAGGTAGCTATTTTAAAATCGAGTATGTTGAGATATTTTTTATATCAAATTATGTTTAGAATATTATTTTAATAATTTTTAAAAAGACGATGCCTTTTGATGATATAGATAATTAAAAACATTTTTTAGAATAATTTACTATATATATATTTATATATTTAGTATATTAGGTAAAATAACCTATTATTTAGATCAAATTATTATTATTATTATTATTATTATTATTATTATTATTATTATTATTATTATTTTCTATCCTGAGACACAATGCGATTGTAAGAGGACTCTGTGCAATAAGGGTTTCAATAATGCTAGAAAATAGTATTTTTCTTTTTTTTTTTAAATGTGATATATGCTAGAAAATAGAGAGTAATATTTGTTGATTTTAAAATTCCAAATAAATGATATAAAAGTTAGTCTCAAGAAAATTAAAGAGATATTTTAAATTGAAAATCAATTCATTGAATTCTTGAATTTTTATCATTAGCTTGAAATTTTTATCCTTAAGAATTGGTCCAAACTTTCTTTTATACTCATCCATTTAACTCTTACCATGTTTATCTAGTAATTGTACCACTATATATAGGTATCACTTGCTTTTTATTTTCTTCACTAATCATTGTGCATCTCCATCTCTTCCACAATGAACCTTAAAGGGTCCTCCTCCACATTTTTCTTTTTATTTATTTTACTTCTCGTAGCCGAATGTATATATGGTTATAAAACAAACAATGCGAAACTAGTTTCAAAAGTACACAAGCTAAGTCGTGATGCCTTCCCTCATGGCTTTGTATTTGGCACCGCTGCATCTGCTTATCAAGTTGAGGGAGAGGCACTCAAGGGTGGTCGAGGACCTAGCATTTGGGATGCATTTGTAAAAATTCCAGGTAACGTACTAAACATTTAAATTTTATAGTTTTACATATGTCTTTCTCGAATTAAAGTTATATAATGGAGTAAATTTGAATTTGCTTTATTTATTGTGGTGTAGGTCTCATTCCAAATAACGCAACGGGTGATGTAACAGATGATGAGTATCATCATTATAAGGTCAAATGTATATTTTCTTTTGTTATCATTGACTATTTAATAATTTTAAATTTAATAACAAAAAGCAAAAAAACTATAATTTTTATGAAGAATCAAATATTAAATTTTATTTTCAAATCATTACTCCATTGGTTCAAGATTTTATTTTTAATAATTTAAAAAGATCTTATCTAATGTAACTTTATGTTGATAATTAAGTTCAAACAAACAAATTTTTGATATTCTCATTGTTGATATTTGGAGACAATTAAAATGAAATTAAATTGGATTTAATCTTTTTCTTAAATATATTAAAATTTGAGTTTCGTCTTGTAGAAAGATATTGACATTATGAAGGAGCACAATTTTGATGCTTATAGATTCTCGATCTCTTGGAGTAGAATTTTCCCAAGTAATTGAAGCTATGAATCTTTTTCATAATATTATATACACCATCTTACCATTTCTAAATACTAATAATTTGTTATTTCTTTTGTCTTGTAGATGGAACTGGAGCCATTAATTGGGAAGGTGTTGACTATTATGATAGGCTAATTGACAATTTAATACTCAAAGGTAATTTATTTCTATCTGACTGTTAAACAAATAAGTTTGGCATGTTTTCATATATTTTAACCTTTCTATCTTCACATTAGGTATTATTCCATATGTCAATCTCTATCACTACGATCTTCCATTAGCACTCCAAAATGAATATTTGGGTTGGTTGAGTCCGAAGATAATGTAAGTAGTAAAATAGAATAATTACTTATATTGTTGAAATTAATTATGCTTACGGCATATTTAAGAATTTCTAATCTAACTTATTAAAAGATATTATAAATATTTGATTTAATTTATAATCAATTTGTTTAGGGATGCATTTGCGGATTATGCTGACTTTTGCTTTAAGAGATACGGTGATAGAGTGAAAAATTGGTTCACATTCAATGAGCCAAGAGTGGTGGCAGCTCTAGGTTTTGATACTGGTGCTCAAGCCCCTGGAAGAGCTACTGGTAGTCAATTTGGAGGAAACTCATCTACGGAGCCTTACATTGTGGCTCATAATCTCATCTTATCTCATGCTGCAGCAGTTAATAGATATCGTGAGAAGTATCAAGTAATATGTCTTTAACAAAGTTTATGTATTAATAGTAAATTTATTCTTAGCTAATTCTTAAAATCTCTTGCTATCAAATATAACAAACTCATTTTAAAATTGTAAGTCTGTAAATATACATAATACTAATACCATTTTCTTTTTTTATTCAGAAAGAGCAACAAGGAAAAATTGGAATTCTTCTAGATTTTGTTTGGTACGAACCTCACACTTACTCTGACAAAGATAAAGCTGCTGCTCAGAGAGCTAAAGATTTTCATGTGGGATGGTAAGTACATTCTTGGTTTCAATATCTAACTATGATTAACTTTTTCAATGTAACCTAATTTTGTTTACTTTTCTTAGGTTCATTCACCCTCTGACATATGGATACTATCCTCAATCCATTCAAGACATTGTTAAAGAAAGATTGCCAAAATTTACTAATGATGAAGTGGAGCTAGTTAGAGGTTCATACGACTATTTGGGAATTAATCAATACACAACTTATTATGTTAAGGATAATAGTACAACGAATCCTAAACCTATTAGTTATCAAGATGATTGGCTCGTTGAATTTAAATGTAAGATATATACAATATTTATTTTTGATAATGTTAAATTTAATAAAATGATATGCTAATAATATTGTTCTATTAATAAATTCAGATGATCGAAATGGGGTACCAATTGGACCAAGGGTAAGAAATAACCTTCTTATAACTTTTTCGATTATATTATAGATTTTTGTTTTTTAAAACTAAATGTAAGCCTATAAGTAATCGAATACAATTGTTTATATATCATTAGGCTCATTCCGATTGGCTCTACATAGTTCCGTGGGGATTGTATAAGGCAGTGACATATGTTAAGGAAAACTATGGCAATCCAATTATTTTTCTATCTGAAAATGGTAAATATTTATCACTTGTTTAATGCATCTTTTATTTAAGAATTTAGATTTATTCTCTAACCACATAATTCATTGATTAAAATTATAGGCATGGATCAACCGGGCAATGTCACACTTCCAAAAGGCTTACAAGATACTCAAAGGAGACATTTTTATTATAATTACATTACTGAACTAAAGAGAGCTATAGATGATGGTGCTTCAGTGATTGGGTACTTTGCATGGTCTCTTCTTGATAACTTTGAATGGAGACTAGGATACACATCAAGGTTTGGTATTGTCTATGTTGACTTTAAGAATAAAAAGCGCTATCCGAAGGAATCGGCTCGTTGGTTCAAGAAGATTCTCCAAAGGAGTTAATAATTTTGTTCTTTTATAAATTGTTTATAGCCTTAGGTTTTTTTTTTTTTTATCTTTTCTACTTTTATCATGAAATAATCACTCTTTGTTCTTTAAGGCACTATAAATAAATAAAATTACATTAATGTGTTTCATCTTGGCACTTGTAAAGAGATGTTAAACTCCCTTCATCTATTTGTGTCTCATTCATTTTGCATTTTCAATGGTTAATTAGGCCCATAAGTCAATCTAGTTTCTATCAAAATTGAATTGTATGGATGATCAATTATATAAGTTTGTGATTAATGTTAAAGCTAAAATGAGCATGAAAAAAATTATATATATATATATATAAGGAAGAAGATGTTAATAAGGATAATTTTAACAAGTATAATATTTTTTAATGATAATTTTAAAAGAAGAGTTCAATAGTCAGCCACTAGAAATGGTTTTAGAATCTTAATCTTATCCATACAATCTATTTTGGTAAAACTAAATTAATAATAAAAATTGATGCAAAAAATAGATAGGGACTATAAAATGCATTTATCAAAAACCAATAGAAATGTGTTACTCATAAGATATAAATTCAAGTTTTCTTTATTGTCAAACTTTTTGCCGCTAGGCTTAACAATGAGCAAAACATTTCTTAGTTGCATTCGATTGGAATTGAGCAAATAGACCAAATATATTTAACTTTACCTTTCTTGACTCCAAAGTAACTTTCACTAACTAACACTATTATTATATGAAACATCGATAATAATTAGTTAGATACATTGACTTTGACTTTTCATTTTTTATATTCTTTAATTCATTTTGAATTATTTATTTATATATAGGGCCTGACTAGATTATGGTTCATTCAGGAGAAAGCTGACCGACCCTTGAGCCGGTCAAACATAAGGGATTTAGTGCATCACTATTGAACTGAGAAGATATCATGCCCGATTATTCAACAGCCAACTAGGTTTAGAGATGGCCGACCATATAGATCGGTCGGAATGTCCGCCCCACCTCACAACTGACTAGCCATATGCGTGGTTAGTCAGAATAAGGGTCAATTCCCTGATGTTCATAAATCTCTCTATGCATTGCCGGCCAGATAAAAGGTCGGCCGGGCTTAAGACACTTAGCTTCATATTGACTCCCAAACAGAGTTCCAACATGCACAGTTCATCATATGACTCCTTGAATGGACTTCTAGCACAGCCAATATATCATATTCTTTTTCAAATGGGTCAATAATATTATGTAGAATTTAACTGAGCAGCTTAATGTAAGGACAGACACAAAGATGGCTAACCTTATGAGCCAACCAAGATATATTCAACCAACAACATATGCAGAGAATCCTAACAACCTGTCAGAATAATAGCTATGTGTTAGAGAATATTCTTCTGGAACTTTCTTCAATGATTATTGTGTCTCCCACCAGCCGACCACATATAACAACATATTTCTTCAACGACTTCGACAATAGTGTAAGCTATAAATGACAAAATAGGTATACATATGGGTGAATTGAAGATTTCTCGGATAATTATTGCATATTGCCTAGGTTGTACTCTTTCCATTACCCAACAACTTATGACATCCTTAGCCACCTTATGATTGTAGAGGTTATGATAGGTGATGTGCGTAGATTTTATACACTTGTTTATCATATTTTGACGCACATTCTTCTATTTTATACATGCTTTAGCTATGCACGTTCATGCTCCTTACTTTACTTTTGGCATAAATACTTTTCTTTGTTCGGAGATCTGCTCTTGTGTGTTTTATACTTTTAAGAGTCGAATTTGAAGAAGAATTAATGTTCATAGCCAATTCTACTATCAAACAGAGGAAAACGACTTTGGCAATGTGTGCCACACGGCCTTGCAAAGGGGAATGGCCCTGGCCGTGTGGTGATGACAGGGTCGTGTAGCATCAACAACATGGGAGAGTGCCTTGGCCGTGTGAAGCTTACACGGTCGTGCCACCTTTTCAAGCCAGCCAGTACGCGGTCGTGTGTGCCACACGACCGTGCAGTCTTTCTAGAGCTAAAAAATGGCATGATCGTGTGTGTCACATGGCCATGCAACACTTCCAGAGACAGAAATTGGCTAGGCCGTGTGGATTTGCACGACCGTGTAAGCAGGTAAAAGCAGAACATGGCATGGCCATGTGAGGGTTACACGACCATGTGACCTTGACCGAGAGGAGGAGCGCCCTGGCCGTGTGAATCTCACACAGTCGTGTCCTGGGTTATGTGACGCCTAAATTTCCTCTTCTCTATAAAGGGTTTCCCCCTCTTTGAAAAGGAGGGTCTCTTCCTTTGGGGAGTTGAGTTCTTGGGCTCAATTTCCACCTATTAGGAGGCGTTTTCCATCCAAGATTTGACTCTGAGGGCAGTGGATTGGTTTCAGAGATCACTCGTCCTATTGAGATAAGTGTTCCTTTCTATTTTCTTGATTTGGATTGGAATGTCTTCAATCCTCTCGTCTTCAGTTCTTTTCCTATTTTCTATGGAGTAGATTCCTTTGTTCTAGGATGGAGGGAGTATTGGTGAAGTAAATTGATGTAAGATTCATGGATTTGTCATCTTCTTGATTCAAGGATGTTGTTATGTTTTGTATCAATCAATCTTGTATAGATTATTGTGTTTTGTGCCCTAATACCATTCTTGATTGGCTGTTTATATTTCTTGTGGAATCTTTTAGAAGAATTCTCTAGATTGTATTACCGTGGGACATTGTGACAGGGCTATCCCATTAAACGGACATATAGGGGATTACTTTGAGGGGATGAAGCAGGGATCTACAAAGAAGTAGGATGGATTGATATGCTGAATTCTATATCTTATTGTGGATTGATTAGTGATGATATTTCTATGTTGTATGACCGTGGGGCATCATGACAAGGTTGCCCCATTAAACGGGATTCATAGGAATCATAACTATTTGATTGCTTCAAGTTTAGATATGAGTCCTTGACCAATGTTTTCTGTAGGAAATAACCAATGACTTCTTGTAAACACATTTCAATTGAGGATAGGATTTGTAGATCGCTTTACATTAATGAGTATCACTAAGAAACCAAATCTCCTAGAACTTTCACAAAACTAAGTTTCTACATTTAAATTTGATTTCTAATCTTTAGTTGTTTCTTAAGACATATAATATCTTCATGATTATTTAGCTAATTCACTTTTGAGACATCTTTAGTACTTATAACCAATCCCTGTAGATTCGATATTCTTTTATTACTGATGATGTAAACGTACACTTGCGGTGACGTAACAATTTTTGGTGCCGTTGTCGAGGACTGCATCTATAATATTAGAGATTATCATTTGAGTTAGACTAAACTTTTCTTTTCTTTTCTTACATCTAACTTGTAACTAGTTTCTAATTATGTTTTGCATTCTTTCATTACATTCATTCATTGCATCTATTTTTTTTTATCATTCCATTCATTCATTGCATTCATTGATCTTTAATTCTTTTTGTATACTAAATTCTTTCTATTCTTTTCTTTTCTTTGAATCAAATTCTTTAATCTTTTTCTTGTATGCGAAGATCTAACTTTGCAGGAGATCTACTTCCTCTTGATCCCGAGATTAATAGAACATTCCATAGAAGGAGAATCTTGCAAAGACATCAAGAAGAACAAGAATAATCAAATATGGTGAATAGACCACTTAAGGATTATGCAACATCTTATGCTAGAGGCTTTCACTCAAGCATTACTAGACCCTCTATTGAAGCAAATAACTTTGAGATGAAGCATGAAATAATCAATATGGTACAGCAAAATCAGTTTAGAGGTGGACCGCATGAAGATCCTAATCAGCATTTGGAAGTCTTCTATGAAATTTACGGTACCATGAAAATGAACGGTGTTCCTTCAGAAGCAGTTAGATTATTACTGTTTGGGTTTTCTTTAAGAGATTGAGCTAAACAATGGTTGAATTCCTTACCTCCAAATAGCATTACCACTTGGGAACAATGTGAGCAACAATTCTTAGATAAGTTCTATCCTCCTAGCAAGACAGCTCATATGAGAAATCTTATTACAAGCTTCAGACAATCTGATTCAGAATCTTTATTTAAAGCATGGGATAGATACAATAATATGCTCAGACAATGCCCACACCATGGGTTAGAGAAATGGTTAGTGTTGCACACATTTTATAACAGCATAAACTATCATACTAAAGTGTCCTTAGATTCAGCTGCTGGAGGGGCTTATGCATAAGAGTCTAGATGAGGCCGAAGAAATTATTGAAAGTGTAGCACAGAACCATCATCAATGGCCAACAGAGAGAAGTGAAGGCTATTCTTATTCAAACTCAACAAAAGCATCAGAAAAATTTGATGTAGATGTAGTTACTCTAATGACTGCAAAGTTGGATGCTCTTACTAAAAAGCTAAAAAATATAGGAATAAATTCTAACACAGTAAATGCCATAGTATGTGCTTGTGAAACATGTGGAAGTTCTGATCATTCTCAAGACTCATGTCCTTTGGGAGCTATATCTGCATAAATAAATCAATTAGAGCAATGTGACGCTATCATGGGTTTTAATCAAAGTCAAAACAATCTATATTCCAACACATATAACCCTGGGTTGAAGAATCATTCAAATTTTTCCTACAAAAAATAATCAAGAACAAGGACCATCCATGGGAGGCAAACAAAATTTCCAGGCGGGGCAACAAAATTTTCAGCAATAACAACAATCTTCTCAAAACTATCAGTTTTCTAAAATAGAGAAGATGCTTGAGGAAATTATCTCCAATCAAAATGAAATGAAGCAAGATCTTTTGAAGCTAACTCAGAGAATGGATAATTCTGAAAAGCATCAAAAGATTCAAGATAGCCAAATTGCCCAGCTAGCCTCATCATCTTTAAGAGCACCCGAACAATTTCCTGAAAAATCTAATGTCAATCCAATAGAGCATTGTAATCGAATTAAGCTTAGGAGTGGGCGGACCTTGGGTAATCCTCAAGTGACTGCTCCAAAAGGGATGAAAATTGAAGAAGAGCTCTCTCCTCCTGCATCTGAACCATTTCAAATTTAAAAAGAGGAGGGGAGTACCAATAAGGTTGAAGAGACTCTTCCACTAAACCCACAGAATCAAGTAGTCCATTTTCCTCAGAGATTAGTGATGCTGAAAAAAGATGAAGAATTTGACAGATTTTTGGAAAAAGTTAAAGAAATTTGTGTTGAAGTTCCTTTAATTGATGTGATTCTACAAATGCCAAAGTTTGTCAAATTTTTGAAGGACATCATGTCAAATAAGAGAAGAAAGGGAGACATTGAGACAATTGCACTTACTGAGGAATGCAGTGCTTTATTTGAGAAGAACATTTCCCCAAAGCTTAAAGATCCAGGAAGCTTTTACATACCTTGCAATATAGGATCTGAATTCGTAGAAAAAGCTTTTTGTGATTTGGAGGAAAGTGTTAGCCTCATTCCATACTCAATCTGTAATAAATTAGGTCTCAAAAACTTGAAACTTACTACCATGACACTATAATTAGCTGATCACTCTTGCAGATATCCTATGGGTATTATCAAAGACGTATCGGTAGAGGTTGGTGGGATTATAATTTCCACAGATTTTGTAGTACTGTACATGGTAGAGGACCCGAAGATTCCGATCATATTGGGAAGACCTTTCTTCGCAACAACTGGAGCAATAATTGATGTTAAAAATCATAAACTTTCATTGGTAATCGGTAAGGAAAGGTTGGAGTATGATTTGTCTAACTCTTCTAACCATGTCTCTTCTTTTCTATTAAGTGTTTGCAGCGGGGCGGATGCTTATCAGCTTGAGGATTGGAATTTCCATCCTCATAGGAGGTCATCGGAGCGGATAAGGAACATGATCTGGCAAGCAATATTGGGAGAAGGCCTCCCAATAAAAATGAAAAATACATCTGCCCTCCTAGGGCAAGAAAAAGATAAAAGGATCAAGGAGATCAGTCGAGCTAAAGACCTTAAACAAGTACTTTTTGGGAGGTAACCCAAGGGTTCCTTTAGTATTTTTCAGTTTTAGTTTTTCATTTCATTAGTAGTACTTTTAAATTTGTGTTACATTTGTTTTCAGGTTGTAATTTTGCTTCCATGAGCTGGGCATGACAACTTCATGGTCATGGAAGTGTTGGAGAAGTTGGGAAGGAGAAAGATCATCTAATACAGGGCAAAACAGAGCTCGGTCGTGTGTTATACACGGTCGTGTATGACTTGCAGAGAATAAGGATGTATGGGTCGTGTTAATAAGACACGACCATGTAAGGGCTCCCGAGAGGAAAAATTGCTTGGTCGTGTGCCACACACGGCCGTGTGATGATTCCAAAAGAAGAGACGTGCTCAGCTGTGTCCCACACACGGTTGTGTAAAAATCCAGAAGAGAAATCTGCATTGCCCGTGCTATCTAGCACGACCATGCAAAGTCACTCAAGAAGGAGAAGTATGAGGTCGTGTCGCACACACGGCCGTGTGAACTAGACCGTGAAGAAGATGGTTGTGGCCATGCAAATTGGCACGACTGTGTGGACTAACCCGAGAAGGAGAAGGTTAGAGTCGTGTAGATCTACACGACCCGTGAGGAGTGATCTGCCTTAGCCGTGTCTTGAAGACACGGCCATACCTAGGCCGTGTTGGCCACACACACCCATTTCCCTCAAGTTACTCCTCTCTCCCAAACTCTTCTCTTCTTCAACTTCTCCTCTAATCCTCTCAGATCTAGATCTTAAACTCATTTCTCTCCACAAACTTCTCAAGATCTAGATCTTAACACCGCTTCTCTCCTCCCCTACCTTCAACATCTACAACTCCTAGTCCTAAAGATCTTGTCTTTCAAGATCTATTCTCACAAGAACTTCTCCAACAAAACAGCACCTTTCCTTACTCAAGCTTGACAACATGTCCAATATTTTGAAGAAACTTCGCAAAGGAAGTGGTGGATCAAGCGGAGGAAGAGAGCCAACCAAAGAAAAAGGAAAGCAACCGACAAAGGGCAAGGGAAAGAGGATAGCACGTGACGAAGGTAATGACAATGAATTCAATATTATTTTAGAAATGAAGATCATAAGTCTAGATTTAAAATTCTTGTCAATAGAAAGATTGTGTGTACATGTTATATGGACCCAGCTATTTTAGACATGTTAAGAATTAAGGATGATATAGATTGGATAATTGGGTCTCTTGATTGGAATGATATCATGTACACACATCTACCTACATATCCTTGAATTATATTGGAATTTTTGAGTTCACTAGATGTTCACTTTGCTAATGAAGATGATTTTTTGGCAAGATTACTTTTAGACTAATAAATCAAGAGTTTCAGTGGATATTTAGTGATTTCAATAATAATTTTAGATTGTCTACCAATAACTCTCGCAGGTTTGAATCAAGATTTAATTGGAATCATTTTTGAAATTTGGTTACTAGATTAGATCAACCCTATGAGCCCTCTAGAGATAAGGCTTCTCATATGCAAAACCTCATTTTTAAATATTTAAATCGTGTCATGAGTAAAACTATTTTTGGTAGAGGGGAAAGTGATGGGGTTATAAAGAAAGTAGAACTTTATACTCTGTGGCCTATGTTACATAAGGTTGACTTTGATTCCAGTTTCTATTTTTGCAAACCTTGGTGAGAGCTGGAAAGACATCCTCAAGATCGATTGTTTTTGGTGGTTTGATTACTAAATAGCTATAAGTTTGAATCTTGATCTAGATGGGTTGGAGGTCATTCATGGCAATGATATGATTGATATTGATGCATGTCTTGCTATGAAAATGATTTGTCGGGATGAGAATGGTTTTGCTTTTCCTAGGAAGAATGATTTTCCATTACCTCTTCCTTATCCCGAGCACACCTCTATCCGCAACCCTGCTAATTGGGTAATCATTGATAGAGATCTTGAGAATGTTCTTTCTATATCCGGAGACACAGAGCCCCGCCTTGATCCCTCGTCATCTGGACATCCGCAACCTTCCAAGCATCCGGAACCTGCTAGACACTCTTTTGCCTATGGTACGAGTAGTTCCAGATTTGATTTTTCTGATTTTCGTACATCTCTATACTTGCTTCATGAGAAGTAGGATGCCTAACGAGTAATGTTGGAGGGTCACTTTTCTTTATCAAATGACCAGTTTAGAGAAGTACAGAATCATTTTCAATTCACGAGAAATTTTCAAGGTCAAGTGGCCGAATTTGTTCAGGACTATGATATTGATCAAGCTAGAATGAGAGAATTTATGCAGGGCATTAGTATTACTAGTCAACAAGTAAATGCCCTCTATGAGTATCATAGGATCCTGAGTGAAACTCCAGGTTTTCCTAACTTTCCTATTGGACATCCACATAGAACTCCTTTCCCTTGTCCACCTCCACCACCATTTTGATTTCATCGGGACGATGAAAAGTTTAAGTCTGGGGGTGATCTACAGTCTAAAAAGTTTTTTGCAATTTTCTGCATTCTTTGTTTTTGTTTTTGTTTTTGTTTTTGTTTTTGTTTTTGTTTTTGTTTTCCATTTGTTTTGCTTTGTTTGGATTGTTTTTGATAGTCATTTGACTGTCTTTTGAAAAGTTTTGTGGCATCCCTATTGAAGAAACATCAATCCTCACTTTTATGCTTACTTGGCCAAAAGCAAAATTGTTAGCACGTTCTTTATCTTGATTCATGATATTGTAAATGATGCTAGAATGTTTAGTGTATCTCTTTTCTCTATCTTGAGTAGCATGATGTGAGCTAAGTATCATATAGAAATAAGTTTTAGTTTTGACTTAACCTTAAGGATCTTACTTTCACTTCACTTTACTTGAGCTTGAATAGTTGATATCATTGAAATAGTCATGATTTATCCTATTTGTTTAGTACTTGGTTTCCATGGTAATTTCTCAAACTTCATTTTGGTTACTGGATGAGGCTCGAATCTTGAAAGTTCATTTGGAAAAATCAAAATATCCCAACTTTTGTGCCTATAACTTATGTGTTTAAGTGTTGCACAATGCAATCACTTAGTGTAAAAAAGGTGTATGATGATGAAAAAAATGGGAAAAAAAGTGTTGATAAAAAAAAAGGGATATAAAAATATTTGTCGTGAGTGAAAACTAGCAAGTCACCCCTTTGAGACCGAGTTAGGTTACTGGGGAAATGACTTCTATGGTTCTCCTGATATCAAGCATGCCTTTAAGACCCTGGGTTGATTGAGAAATATGAACCAAGTGTGTGGCAGGTAAGTGTCTATCACTGGAAATATTAGGAACTCAATTGGATGATGACTTGACTAGGACAAAGATTGAAACTTGAAGGGTTTTGAGTTACTTATTTGCACCGTGCACATGATACTTATGCTTAAGCCATACTTGATTTATTTCTATGATCATACTTATTAATGAAACCTTTTGATAGAGTTAGGAAAGTACACTAAGGATTATGATGCATTATTGAATACATGAATCTTGATTGCGGCATTTTGCTTGAGGACAAGCAAAAGTTTAAGTCTGAGGGTGTGATGTGCGTAGATTTTATACACTTGTTTAGCATGTTTTGACGTACATTCTTATATTTTATACATGCTTTAGCTATGCACTTTCATGCTCCTTACTATACTTTTGGCATAAATACTTCTCTTTGTTCGGAGATATGCTCTTGTGTGTTTTATGCTTTCAAGAGTCGAATTTGAAGAAGAATTGATGTTCGTAGCCAATTCTATGATCAAACGGAGGAAAACGACTTTGGCAATGTGTGCCACATGGCCTTGCAAAGGGGAATGGCCCTGGCCGTGTGGTGATGACAGGGTCGTGTAGCATCAATAGCAAGGGAGAGTACCTTGGCCGTGTGAAGCTTACACAGTCGTGCCACCTTTTCAAGCCAGCCAGTACACGGCCATGTGTGCCACACGGCCGTGCAGCCTTTCTAGAGCCAAAAAATGGCATGACCGTGTGTGCCACACGGCCATGCAACACTTCTAGAGACAGAAATTAGCTAGGCTATGTGGATTTGTATGGCCGTGTAAGCAGGCAGAAGCAGAACATGGCATGGCCATGTGAGGGTCACACGACCGTGTGACCTTGGCCGAGAGGAGGAGCGCTCTGGCCGTGTGAATCCCACACGGTCATGTCCTGGGTCGTGTGGTGCCTAAATTCCCTCTTTTATATAAAGGATTTCCCCCTCTTTGAAAAGGAGGGGCTCTCCCTATAGGGAGATGAGTTCTTAGGCGCCATTTCCACCTATTAGGAGGCGTTTTCCATCCAAGATTCGACTCCAAGGGCGGTGGATTGGTTCCAGAGATCACTCGTCCTATTGAGATAAGCGTTCCTTTTTATCTTCTTGATTTTGATTGGAATGTCTTCAATCCTCTCACCTTCAGTTCTTTTCCTATTTTCTATGGAGTAGATTCCTTTGTTCTAGAATGGAGTGAGTATTGGTGAAGTAAATTGATGTAAGATTCATGGATTTGCCATCTTCTTGATTCAAGGATGTTGTTATGTTTTGTATCAATCAATCTTGTATGGATTGTTGTGTTTTGTGCCCTAATACCATTCTTGATTGGTTGTTTGTATTTCTAGTGGAATCTTTTAGAATAATTCTTTAGATTGTATTACCGCGGGATGTCGTGATAAGGCTGCCCCATTAAACGGACATATAGGGGATTACTTTGAGGGGATGAAGCAGGGATCTACAAAGAAGTAGGACAGATTGATATGCTGAATTCTATATCTTATTGTGGATTGATTAGTGATGATATTTCTATGTTGTATGACCGCGAGGCGTCGTTACAAGGCTGCCCCATTAAACGGGCTTCATAGGGATCATAACTATTTGATTGCTTAAGGTTTAGATATGAGTCCTTGACTGATATTTTCTGCAAGAAATAACCAGTGACTTCTTGCAAACACATTTCAATTGAGGATAGGATTTTTAGATCGCTTTACATTAATGAGTATCACTAAGAAACCAAATCTCCTAGAACCTTCACAAAACTAAGTTTCTGCATTTAACTTTGACTTCTAATCTTTAGTTGTTTCTTAAGACATATAATCTCTTCATGATTATTTAGCTAATTTGCTTTTGAGACATCTTTAGTGCTTATTACCAATCCCTGTGGATTCGATATTATTTTATTACTGATGACGTAACCGTACACTTGCGGTGACGTAACAATAGGTGGTATATAAAGTGAAGGTCCTTTTCGTTGGCAAGGTACATTCTCAGAACATCAACAAATTACTCTCGTGCATATTCTTACTGTTCTTTGTTCATCTAGCTGGAATTGTACTGACTTAAGTGTCAGAGGGACTTCGCCAGAGACTCCCCCCCCCCCCTTGATTTTTGGATACTGACATTTTGTTGGCTCGTTTCTATGGGCGCATGATAGCAAAAAAGCCGCTCTATGTAGGGAAAAGTCCTTTGTCTTACAAGATATTGCTACCAGGCCAACAATTGATTCTGTGCCTTCTGTTTTACCTCCCACCGTTCCTACTAATGTACCAAGACCACCTCTTACTTCTAGCATTGGTGCCTCTTGCTCTCGTCCCAGTTTATTGCCTTCTTCTTCCCTTCCAGGGTCCTTGCCCTCTTCTTCTACGGGACCTTCAGCTCCCGTCCCTCCTCGAGTGCTTTTCAAGTTGGCCCAAGGTCTTCCTTCTTTGCTGAGGGTGATCCTATTCCTTCTTCTATTGTCATCCTTCAACTAAAGGACTCCATGGCTAACTCTTGGGTACAAGGCCATAACTCTATGAGAGGTAAAAACGTGTTTGATCAGGCCGATGCTTACAATCAACAAGCCTCCACTATAAGTATTGTTGGTGCGGGAAGCATCTGACGATCAAACCTGAGTTTTGATAATGGCAAAGGATTCAAAGTTAAGGTGTGTTATGATCTAACAAGTCTGTTAAGTGTTTCAGGAAAAGAGCTAACTGTGGTTAGGCAAGGTAAAAATCCTAGGGGGTTGTAACCCTAGGTCATAGGGGGTGGTAACCCTATGCGGAAAGTCTTGGTGGGTCGAGTGCTTCAGGCAAAAGTCCTAAGGGGGGTAACCCTAGGTGGAAAGTGTTGGTGCAGCGGAGGCCGGCAAGAGGGGGGTGATTTGCTCCTGAAATAATAAATATACCCTCCTCGTACTTTCAACTCAATTAGTGAAATAGTTAAATAAAACAGTAAAAGAAAGACACAGGAGAATTAACCTGGTTACAACCAAGAAGGTTGTTAATCCAGGGCAGTAGAAAAAATGCGCAGTAGAAAAAATCTCCTTTGCTGAAGGCGAAGAAGCCTTTTACACTTTCAAAAGCTCAGAACTATTGCTAGGAAACACTACAGATTGAATGCTTGAGTTGATATTGAATTCCTAGCTCCAGGGGCCTTTATATAGGTCCAGGAAATTCTATCCCGAGGCTCCAAGGCGCCTCCAACGAGGGTCCAAGGCACCTCCATGGGAGTCAGCGGATAAACCTTTATCCGCGCGCAGAACGGTCACTTTGACTGGTTGAAGGCGCCTTCAAGCTGGAGGCGCCTCCAGTCAGGTTGGAGGCGCCTCCAAGCTGGCAGCTCAGCTCCTTTGACTTCGTTTCCAGCTTGTTGCGACTTCCGATGCTCCGATCTTTTGGGTGATTGTGGCCAACCGAAATAGGGCTCACCCGAACCCAATTTCCGGCCTTCCTCGAGCAGCCTTCCGTCCCGGCTTAACGTCCCTCGAACGTCGCGCACGCTCTTCACGCCCACCGGAATACTCTTCCGCAGCTCTCTCGTCCTTCGGACGCACCGAGCCCGTCGGCTCCCTTCCCGTGCCGTCCTTCTCGCTAGCTGCATCTTCCGCTCGACTTCCTGTGTTCCTAAGCTCCTGCACACTCAGACACAGGGATCAAATACAACGCAGGATCTAACCAACTTGGTTGATCACATCAAAACTACCACGGGGTCCAACAATCTCCCCCTTTTTGATGTGCATCAACCCAAGTTCAAGTTAGGGACAACATAGACATAAATAGTAATTTTAAAGGTAAATTACTAGACTAACAGGTTAAGTACAATTTTGCAATAAATAAAATTGCAACACCTTTTTTTAAAAAAAAAAAATTTGCAATAAGTAAACATTTAAAATTTTATCTCCCCCTTGTTTAACTTCTCCTTGAACTTGTACCTTTCTCTCCCCCTTTGATCACAGCAAAATTGGGGTTTAAAAAAATAACTTAAATTAAGTGAAATGTATAGAATTTTCTAAGTCAATATGAATTTTTCAAAAAAAAATTCTAAGTTAAAATGAATTTTTCCAAAAATATTTCTAAGTCAAATTTTTGAATTTTCAGAAAAAAAAATTTCTACGTCAATAAATAAAAAAAATTCTAAAAATTTTTGAATTTTCACAATCTGACTTTTTAGAATTTTAAAAAGATTTAAAAACTTTTAAAGCATTATTTAATTCTAGTTTAATGCTTTTTCAGAAAGTTAATTAAACATTTTCTTTCAATATTTTAGCTTCCAGGTCGTGGCGAGGCACTAGGCCTTCTTGGTTATTGGAGCAACAACCACTTCCTTAGACAAAGCTTCCATAAAGAATTTCAATGTTTAATTTTCTCACTGTAAGCTTTTAATTTTTGAAAGATTAATTAAGTACAGATTTTGGAACCCAATAGAGGTTCCTTCCTACAGGATTATTCAAAATTCTACGGGGTACATAGATTCTTGGTATTTTCCTAAGTTGACCTTGATGCTTCCTTATATACCAATTTAATTTACCATAAATTCTTAATTTTGAATTTGGAAATTGATTTAAGCATGTAGCATATTTCAGTTTTTCAATTTCTAATTTTAGTTTATCATTTTCTGATTTTACACTATCATACATTTCAAGTGGACATGCTTTTGCTAATTTCATTTTTAATTCTTTATTTTCTTTTTCTATTTCGAATAAGTCTTTAGAAAGTGATTTAATAAATCGAAAAGACTGAGAAGGGGCTAGATTGCGTACCTTACTTACCTGATCTGGTGACGCTCCCCCTTCACTGCTGCTTTCTTCTTCTGATGTTCCTCCCCCTTCATCGATGCTCATCTCTGAGCTTGAGTCTTCTTCCGGTTGATGGTTCGCCAATAGCGCTAACCCCGAGAATTCTTCGATGTCCGACTCAGAGGTTGACGAATCTGACCAAGTAGCCTTCAGATTCTTGTGCTTGGAGGGTTCTGGTTTCTTGTACTTTGACTTTTCCTTTTCTTTCTCCTTTCTTTTCAATTTTGGGCAATCCTCCTTGATGTGCCCTTCTTCATTGCAGTTGTAGCAACGAACCGTCCTCTTCTTTCGATGATGCCTCTGCGATTTAAATTTATTAGTACTGAAAAACTTATTGAAGCGTCTTACCAGTAGTGCCGCTTCGGATTCGTCAACTGAGGCTTCGGAGTCAGAACCGTTTACTTTTGCCTTTAGAGCTATTTTCTGACCGGTGTTCTCTACTCCATTTGGCTCTGAAACTCGAGATTCGTGAAGTTCAAAAGTCGAAAATAACTGTTCTAACGTACTTACCTCGAGGTCCTTAGAGATGTAGTATGCATCTACTAAGGAGACCCACTCTGGAGTTCTCGGGAAGGCATTGAGCGCGTATCGGATGGAATCCCGGTTGGTCACCTCTTCTCCAAGGTTCGTTAGTTGCGTTATCAGCTCCTTGATTCTCGCTTGGAGTTGCGCTACCTTCTCGCCTTGGTTCATCCAGAGGTTCGTTAACTGGTTCCGGAGGATGTCACGCTTCACTAGCTTCTCTTCGGAAGTACCTTCGTGTAGCTCCAGGAATTTTTCCCAGATATCTTTCGCTGAGTCGTAGCTTCCGATCCGATTTACTTCTTGTGGTGGCAGCACACTGAGTAAGTGGAACTCTGCCTTTCCGTTGGCAATGAAATCGGCTTACTCCTTCTTGCTCCATGTGTTTTCTTCTTTGTCTTTCGGCGCTGCAAAACCATAATTCATCGTAATTAGAATATCAAAATCCGTTTTAAAAAATACCTCCATTTTGCGCTTCCATGTGGCGAAGTCTCCGTCGAACTTCGGGGGATGGATGTTCGCTCCGGCCATCGTCTTGATCGTAGTGCTTCAGTTGGCAGTTAGTCCTTCTGAGGCGATCAGGCTCTGATACCACTTGTTGGTGCAGCGGAGGCCGGCAAGAGGGGGGGTGAATTGCTCCTGAAATAATAAATATACCCTCCTCGTACTTTCAACTCAATTAGTGCAATAGTTAAATAAAACAGTAAAAGAAAGACACAGGAGAATTAACCTGGTTACAACCAAGGAGGTTATTAATCCAGGGCAGTAGAAAAAAAGCGCAGTAGAAAAAATCTCCTTTGCTGAAAGCGGAGAAGCCTTTTACACTTTCAAAAGCTCAGAACTATTGCTAGGAAATACTACAGATTGAATGCTTGAGTTGATATTGAATTCCTAGCTCTAGGGACCTTTATATAGGTCCTGGAAATTCTATCCCTAGGCTCCAAGGCGCCTTCAACGAGGGTCCAAGGCGCCTCCATGGGAGGCAGCGGATAAAACTTTATCCGCGCACAGAACGGTCACTTTGACTGGTTGAAGGCGCCTCCAATCAGGCTGGAGGCGGCTCCAGTCAGGTTGGAGGCGCCTCCAGTCAGGTTGGAGGCGCCTCTAAGCTGGCAGCTCAGCTCCTTTGACTTCGTTTCCAACTTGTTGCGACTTCCGATGCTCTGATCTTTTGGGTGATTGTGGCCAACCGAAATAGGGCTCACCCGAACCCAATTTCCGGCCTTCCTCGAGCAGCCTTCCGTCCCGGCTTAACGTCCCTCGAACGTCGCGCACGCTCTTCACAACCACCGGAGTACTCTTCCGCAGCTCTCTCGTCCTTCGGACGCACCAAACCCGTCGGCTCCCTTCCCGTGCCGTCCTTCTCGCTAGCTGCGTCTTCCGCTCGACTTCCTGTGTTCCTAAGCTCCTGCACACTCAGACACAGGGATCAAATACAACGCAGGACCTAACCAACTTGGTTGATCACATCAAAACTACCACGGGGTCCAACAAGTCCTGGTGTCGCGAACCAGGTGAAAGATTGGACCAGCCGGGAAGCAGAAGTCCAGCAGAAAGTCCGGAAGCATCAAGCACCGAGCAAAAGTCCAGTCGATCTGGAGGATCGCACTGGCAACAGGTAAATCTCCTGAGTGGAGTAGGTGAGGATGCGTTCCCCTTAGAGGGAACAGTAGGCGTCGGGTCGACCTAGGGTTTCCGGTTGGAAATCCGAAGTCAGACCCGGACAGTCCGGAGACTTTCATAATATTCTGTTATCATATTTTCTGTTGTTTTGTGCTAACTTTGTTTTGCAGGGTATGTGTTTGGGACTAACACTTTTGCATGACCAAAGGAGCACAAGTTAACCTCGGATGAACAGTGTCCGAGGCGCCTCCATGGAGCTTGGAGGCGCCTCGGGTGCGAGCCAGGAAAAGCCAGCGCAGCAGACTGGAGGTGCCTTGAATGAAGCTCAAGGCGCCTTGGACCGAATGTTGAAGGCGCCTTGAAGAGGCTGAAGGCGCCTTGAACCAGATAGAGTTCGACCAGGTCTGTGTTGATCCACACGTGCGACTCGGCGGGCTGGAGGCGCCTTAAGAGGGTTTGAAGGCGCCTTGAACACAGTATAAATGAGGGTTTCGACCAGCAGCTCAGAACAACTCACGGCAAGCAATCCTTCTACGACTAGCTGCTAACGACACGATCCCGAAGTGCTGCGACGACCCCCCGACGACCCGGAGGTCCGAATCTTCAGTTATTCTTATTGTCGTCGATATAATTTAATTATTTATTATTGATTATTGTACTTCACTTGTAATTCTTATCGTGCTTATAGTTGTTGCCCATGGAAAGCGATCAAGGATCGCGAGCCTTCGAGTAGGAGTCGATCTAGGCTCCGAACGAAGTAAATTCTCCTGTGTCTCTGTGTTTGCTTCTTTATTCCGCTGCGTGTTTTAACTCCGATAGTTTTACGAATCGAATGAAATAGTCACGAGCGCTATTCACCCCCCCCCCCCTCTAGCGCTTCTCGATCCAACAAGTATTCCTGATATATTTTTCTAGTTTATGTCCACGGATTTTAATTATGTTATTATATTCATCCATTTTTTTCACCTCAAGCTTCTACATGGGCAACTTGGCTGCTGACCTAGAGAGGGAGAATAAAGAGTTGAAGAATCAATTAAGGGTCCTAAAGGTAGCCTCCCTTACTCCAGGCAATGAGGTCACCCAACTCCAAGAGAAGGTAAGTTCTCAAACCAATCTGATGACCCCTTTTGGAGAAGGATTTGCAGCATCATCGTCAAATATTAGGGGTTAAAGAAGAAGAGAAAAAGACTTTGGAGTTGCAAATACAGAGCATATCCTCTCAGTTGAGTGTTGAAATATCCCAGAAAAATAAGGCTATTTCAAATGCTGTTCTCAGATCTTCTATCCCAAAACAATTTCAAACTTCCATCTCTAGATCTCCAAATTCAGCTCAAGAGTTGGTCTCTCAGAATTTTGAGCTATTATAGTTACAAGAGAGATTGAAAGCTCAAGATTCAGAAATAGACTTCCTCACTAAGGAGTCAGAGCGTCTCAAAACTGAAAAGACCAGTTTCCAAGAGAAAGCGGAATGCCTTGAGTTAGAATTACAGACATATAAGGCAGGTGAAGAGGAAAGATGGGGAAAACCGTCGTCGCAAGTACCTGACTTCTCCTGAGTTCACGAATGAATTCATCAGTCGCATGGTGGGGACCTTAACTCAGTTGATGGGGTTCTGACACAATTGCGAGAAGGATGGTTCTTACCTCAAGAACCTCCTCCCCGATTCATAGACCGTCGACCTCTTAACAAGGAGCTACTTAAGGACCTTGTCAGTAGTTTTAAGTAGAACTTTGGTGGACAGGTAAAACTATTTGTGTTGAATTCTTTTGAGACCATATTCATGAAGCTTACCTACTACTCCAAGTGTACTTGTAAATGAATTTTCAAGATGAATATATGTCAATTAAAGCATGAAAAGGAAAATTTGTGAAGTAGTGGGGCGCATGTAGTATGTTTATAAATTATGAATGACTAATCGAGAATTAAGATATACCAGCTTATCTTCGAAACTATCCTCGTTTTACTCCAAAACTTGAGGTTGTTTTAATTGTAAATGTACTATCGAGTGAATGTAAGAGAGCCATCGCCTTGACATTTTTCAATTAGGAATATACTCTTGAATGAATTTGCATTAATATATGAAGGCTAGAAAATTGATATATTTTGATCGGGCATATACTCCTGAATGAACTCGAAATGATATGAGGAGGTCAAAGTATTGATATATCTCGGTCGGATACATAATCCCGAGTGCGTGTGTATTAATATGAGAAGGCCAAAGTATTATCACATTTTGGTCGGGAATGTACTTTCGAGCGAATATAAGAAGATACTTGAAATCCAGCAGTTTGACATATTCTGGTCGGGACTATGACCCTGAGCGAATCTGAAATGATATGAGGAGGCCAAAGTATTGATATAACTTGATCGGGTATGTACTCCCGAGTGAATATAAGATAATATTTGAAATTCGGAAGATTGATATATTCTGGCCATGACTGTGCTCCCGAGTGAATCTGAATTAATATGAAAAGGTGAAAGTATTGATATATCTCGGTCGGGCACGTACTCCCGAGTGAATATAAGATAATATTTGAAATTCAACAGATTGATATATTCCGGTTGAGATTGTGCTCCCGAGCAAATCTGAATTAATATGAAAAGGCGAAAGTATTGATATATCTCGATCAGACACGTACTCCCGAGTGAATATAAGATAATATTTGAAATTCAACAGATTGATATATTCTAGTCGAGATTGTGCTCTCGAGCAAATCAGAATTAATATGAAAAGGCCGGAATATAACCACATTTCGGCCGGGAATGTCCTCCTGAGCGAGTTAGCCTGTGGTATTGAAGAAGTTTAGATCTGATATGTTCCAGTTTTAGGCTTAGGGTTTCTTGATTGATTGGTGTCGAGCGGAGGAGGTGTGCTCGAACTTTGAGGGTGTAAAGTCTTTAGTTCCCCTCAAGGAAGCTAGACCGGTCACTCCTTAAGGTCCCCGATCGACTGTTGCCGAGCAGAGGAAGCACACTCAAATAGCCTTGAGCGGAGGAGGCACGCTTGACTATCAATGGTTTAAAGTCTATAATTCTCCTCAAGGAAGCCAGACCGGTCACTTCTTAAGGTCCTCGATCAACTGTTCCCGAGCGAAAAAAGCATGCTCGAATAGCCTTGAGCGGAGGAGGCACGCTTGACTATCAATGGTTTAAAGTCTCCGATTCCCCTCAAGGAAGCCAGACTAGTCACTCCTTAAGGTCCCCGATCGACTGTTCCCAAGCGGAGGAAGCACGCTCGAATAGTCTTGAGCGGAGGAGGCACGCTTGATTATCAATGGTTTAAAGTCTTCAGTTCCACTCAAGGAAGCCAGACTGATCACTTCTTAAGGTCCCCGATCGACTGTTGCCGAGCGGAGGAAGCACGCTCGAATAGGCTTGAGCGGAGGAGGCACGCTTGACTATCAATGGTTTAAAATCTCTGATTTCCCTCAAGGAAGCCAGACCAGTCACTCCTTAATGTCCCGATCGACTGTTGCCGAGCGAAGGAAGCACACTCAAATAGCCTTGAGCGGAGGAGGCACGCTTGACTATCAATGGTTTAAAGTCTCTGGTTCCCCTCAAGGAAGCTAGACCAGTCACTCCTTAAGGTCCTCAATCGACTGTTGTTGAGCGGAGGAAGCACGCTCGAATAGCCTTGAGCAGAGTAGGCACACTTGACTATCAATAGTTTAAAGTCTCCGGTTCCCCTCAAGAAAGCCAGACCTGTCACTCCTTAAGGTCTCCGATCGACTATAGCTGAGTGGAGGAAGCACGCTCGAAAGAAGAATTGTTCGATTCATTCTAGCAAATGTATGTATTGATTAAAGGGTAGATGCCTGCATCTTTTCATTATATCCAAAAATTAAATGGAATATATGGACAAATTATAGGCGTACTTGTTAGGCCCTGTATGGTTTAAGTGATTTGCACTCCAGGGCCTCTCGAGATTTCTCCCTTCTGAATCTTGGAGATAATAAGAACTAGAAGCAAGTTTCTGTATAACTTAGTATGGTCCTCCCCATTGGGGCACTAATTTAGTAACATCTCTAAAAGGCTTAACACGCTTCCACAGTAAATCCCCTAATTGAAAGAATCGGAGGATAACTCTTTTGTTGTAGTTCTGTCTCATTCACTGTTGATAAGATACCAGACGAGTTGCTGCCTTGTCCCGAGCTTCTTTGATAAGATCGAGTTCCATAAGACGTCGACCGTCATTGTCTTCATCATAAAACCTTCTCCGATCAGATTCCACCCCAACCTCAATGGGGACTACTGCTTCTCTCCCGTATACTAGCTGGAATGGAGTTATCTCGATAGCCTCTCGAGGAGTGGTACGATAAGCCCATAGCATACTGGGTAACTCATCTACCCAACTACTACCAACATGATCCAATTTAGTTTTGAGTCCTCTGATGATTTCTCTATTGGTCACTTCTGCTTGCCCATTACTCTGTGGATATGCCACAGAGGTGAATGCCTATGTAATGTCATATCTGGCACATCATTCTTTAATTCTCTGTCCCTAGAATTGTCTTCCATTACCAGAAATTAACTTATGGGGAATACCAAATCTACAGATAATGTGCTACCATAAGAATTTGATGACAGCACTCTCAGTAATTCTTGCTAATGGTTCAGCTTCCACCCATTTTGAGAAATAGTCTACAACTACCAATAGAAATCTCCTTTAAGCCGTTGCTAGGGGAACAGACCTATTATGTCCATACCCCATTGATCAAAAGGGCAAGAAATGATGGAAGTCTTCAACAGTTGGGTAGGATGATGTGAGATTTTTTGATGCTTTTGACAAGACATACATGTCCTTACAAGTTAAGTCGCATCTTCTTGTAGAGTAGGCCAGAAATACCCGGTCAATAGTATCTTATGTGCTAAATATCTTCCCCTAATATGACTACCACATGAACATTGATGAACATCCTGTAAAATATATTGTATATCTTCTGATCCAATGCATTTGAGCAAGGGACCGGAAAAGGCCCTTTTGTAAAGCTGATCCCCTATCAAAGTATACCGGGTGGCCTTCTTCTTAAAGACTCTAGCTTGTTATGCATTTGCTGGTAGGACACCCTGTTGCAAAAATAATATGATTGGTGGTCTCTAGTCACTCTGTATTTCTATGTCAGCTTGTTTTTCAACACAAGACACCAATATTGTCTGTTCTATTGGTCGGTCTTGTTGGTGCGGGTAGCACTAACGGTCTAACCCAGGTTTTGATGAATGACAAATAGGTTAAGTTAGTTTTATTGTTGTCTGACACTTTGATCAAGTGTGCAGGAAAAGTCCAGACAGGTCGACGGGCTGACCGGATGTCTGGCACGAAGTCCAGCTAGGTCGACGGGCTGACCGGATAGCTGGCGAGAAGTCCAAGCGGGTCGACGGGCTGACCGGACGCTTGGCGAGAAGTCCAGCAAGGTCGACGAGCTGACCGGATAGCTGGCGAGAAGTCCAAGCAGGTCGACGGGCTGACCGGACGCTTGGCGAGAAGTCCAGACGGGTCGACGGGCTGACCGGACGTCTGGTGTAAGTCACCGGAGGGAGGATCGTGAGGACGCGTTCGGGAAGGGACATTAGGCGTCGATCCGCTTAGATCCATTTCGGATGTCTAAGTCGAGATCGTGACTAGATTCCGTCTCGGAAGACGTAATCTAAGTCATACTCTTTTATTTATCTGTTGAACTTTAACTCTGACAATCTGTGTTACAGGATATACATCTACCTCGGACTAACTTTGTTTTGCGGAAAAGGAGTTTTCGAACAAGGTGGTCCGCGCCCGAGGGATCCGAGCGCTGAGGTCCGGCGCCTGAAGGATCCGGCGCCTAGGCGAATTTATCCAGCCCGTCGCCACGTGGAGCATCATGGTTTGTGCACGTCACATTCCGTGCGCCGAAGGGATCCAGCGCTCGAACAAAGATATAAAAGAAGCCCTGCAGAGCTTCGTAATCAATCAATTGTCGAGAATTCTTCTCGGGTCTTGCTGCTCAACGTTCAGTGCGACGCCAACAAAGCTCCGACACTACGCTCCATTCTTTTCCCTTCTTGTCGGTATTTTGTTTTTAGTTTTCATTAGCATTCACTGTACGATTCTTTTGTAATCATTATTTCGAATTGCTAGTGATTGCCCAACGAAAGTGGTCAAGGACCACGGGCCTTCGAGTAGGAGTCGTCACAGGCTCCGAACGAAGTAAAACAACTGTGTCTATTTTACTTTTCCGCTGCGCTTATACTCTTGTTTTTCGAATCGATATTCACCCCCCCTCTATCGAATCTAACGGTCCTACAAGTGGTATCAGAGTGGGTACCACTCTGATTTGGTGCAACCACCAATCAGACTGGGGGTGATTTTTTTTTGGTTTTCAGTTTTACACTCAAAACTTGTTTATCATTTTTTTTGCAATATCAATCTAGATTTTTTTTACTATTTTTCTCTTCCCGCACTACTAATCCAAGACCAAGTCTTGGGATATTTTTTTCGGTTATTTACCTGTGCACAGAATGTCCCAACAAGAAGGATTTAGCACGGTGCGACCTCCACTCTTCAACGGGGACGACTTCCCGTACTGGAAGAAGCGCATGGAGGTCTACCTCAAAACAGACTTCGACCAGTGGATGAGCATTACGAGACCCTACAAAATTCCAGTGGACAACGCCGGCAATCTAGTAGATCCTGAAGACTGGACAGCAGATCTGAAGAAAAAAGCATCAACAGAAAATAAGGCGATCAACACTCTACAATGCGGATTGACAAGAGAAGAACTGAACAGAGTCGGTCCACACAAAAACGCTAAAGAGCTATGGGACAAGTTGATCGAGCTGCACGAGGGAACGAGCGACGCCAAGGTAACAAAACGAGACCTTCTCTTAAATAAAATTTTTAATATAAAAATGCAGGAAGGTGAAACGGCGAATCAACTACACGCGAGGATCAAGGACATCCTCAACGGGCTCCATGCGATAGGCCACCAGATGGAGAACAGAGACTTAATAAGGTACGCATTAAACGCCTTTCCACGTAATAGTTTGTGGGCATCAATAGTAGATGCCTACAAAATTTCTAAGGATCTTTCTAACTTAAAATTAGATGAGCTTTTTTGTGAATTAGAATTACACGAACAAACTAATGCTGGAACCGAGAAAGGTATAGCTATATTTGCAGGGTCCTCCAAAGAAAAGAAAAGCAAGCCTGAATTTGAAGAAAAATCTGACCAAGACTCCGAAAACGAAGAACACCTGGTGAACTTGGTAAGAAAAATGTTCACCAGGAGAAAGAGGAGCTTCAGCAAAAAGGATCTTCAAAAGATCAGCTCTCCCTCATAACAAAAGAACGTGACTTGCTACGGCTGCAACAAAAAGGGACATTACAAGAACGAATGCCCAAAACTAAAGTTCGACAAACCAAAGCTAACAAAAAGGAAAACACTCAAAGCAACGTGGGACGACTCCTCAGACGAATCAGAGGAAGAAGAGCAGAAACATCAGAGCCACCTCGCACTGATGGCCCGCGAAGCCGAAACTGAAAATGAGTCGGAAGATGAAGACGGGTCTGAACCCGAAACAAGCCACGAGTCTGTACTCGTTTCCGAAGGCTCGAATGAGGTATATTTTAATTTAAACAAAAAGTTTTTTAGAATCATTTCTTGTTTAAATAGTAAATTAACCAAAGTAGAAAATGAAAACAAATTACTTCTTGAGGAAAATCAAAACCTCAAGGTACAATTAAAAAATTCAAATCCAACTCAAGATCTAACACTTGAGGAGGAGAATTTATCATTAAAAAATGAAATAAACAATTTAAAGGAGATGTTAGAAAAATTCACAACAAGATCAAAAAATTTAGACTTAATCCTAAATAATCAAAAAACATGTTATAATAAAACCGGATTAGGATATAAGTCGAATTCAAATAAAACCTTCAAATCATTAATAACCCAATACAAGTCAACCAATCTAGCTTGGGTTCCGAAAGCGTGTCTAACCACGCAAGTAGGACTTAATCAATATTATATACCTAAAGAAAAAATACATTATATAAAATTAAATAAACCAAACCAAAATCCAAAATACAAACCTAAATCAAATTCAAAATCTAAACAGTTTAAAAAACAACAAAATTATCACCAAGTTAACTATAACTATAAAAAAAATCGACACAAGCCTAAAATCAAAACTTAAATTAATGGCCAATGATTCAGGGGGAGGCTCCAGAATAGCTGGCACCTCCAAAACTAACTTACCCGACAGGGTAACCCAAAACTAACAAACCCGGCAGGGCAATTAGAATTAGAGACCAAGTTTAACTTGAATCATGGTATTGGTGAAATTTTTGGATGATAGTACGTTAGGGAAACTTGGGCATCGCATGTCTAGAAAGATATGGTTTCGATCTGATGCATTTGGCCAAGTGGAACTGACCGAAGCTACCCTTAAACGAATCCTAACCAGTTAGACCAAGATTTAGTACTAAGTTCCGTGGATAGGACTATTCGGAAAACCTCGAAAGGTTGGTTACTTCTAATGATGTCCTTGTGACTCACCAAGCTTAGAAGTTTATCCGAAGAATGCCTATTTGCGGAAACCAAAGCTAAGTCTAAATCTAACACAAGTTAAACCAAAACTCTGTAATCAAACCAATTTCATCTCACAAAATCATAGGATTCCCTGATTGATAATATAGATCAGGTGAGATGAATAAGGCTTAAAAAATTAATTTTAAAATTTTAAACTTAAATTAATTTTAAACTTAAATTAATTTTAAACTTAAAAATTATTTTCAAAATTTTATTTTAAACATAAAAATTAATTTCAAAATTTTAATTTTAAACTTAAAAATTAATCTCAAAATTTTAATTTTAAAACTTAAAAAATATTTTCAAAATTTTATTTTAAACTTAAAAATTAATTTCAAAATTTTAAACTTAAAAATTAATCTCAAAATTTTAATTTTAAAACTTAAAAATTATTTTCAAAATTTTATTTTAAACTTAAAAATATTTTCAAAATTTTATTTTAAACTTAAAAATTAATTTCAAAATTTTAAACTTAAAAATTAATTTCAAAATTTTAATTTTAAACTTAAAAATTAATCTCAAAATTTTAATTTTAAAACTTAAAAAATATTTTCAAAATTTTATTTTAAACTTAAAAATTAATTTCAAAATTTTAAACTTAAAAATTAATTTCAAAATTTTAATTTTAAACTTAAAAATTAATCTCAAAATTTTAATTTTAAAACTTAAAAATTAATTTTAAAATTTTAAATTTTAAACTTAAAAATTATTTTCAAAATTTTATTTTAAACTTAAAAATTAATTTTAAAATTTTAATTTTAAAACTTAAAAATTATTTTCAAAATTTTATTTTAAAACTTAAAAATTATTTTCAAAATTTTATTTTAAACTTAAAAATTAATTTTAAAATTTTAATTTTAAAAACTTAAAAATTATTTTCAAAATTTTAATTTTAAACTTAAAAATTATTTTCAAAATTTTAATTTTAAAAATTATTTTCAAAATTTTATTTTAAACTTAAAAATTAATTTCAAAATTTTAATTTTAAACTTAAAAATTAATTTTAAAATTGTAAATTTTAAACTTAAAAATTATTTTCAAAATTTTAATTTTAAACTTAAAAATTAATGTTAAAATTTTAATTTTAAAACTTAAAAATTAATTTCAAAATTTTAATTCTAAATTTAAAAAAAATTAATTTTCAAAATTTTAATTTTAAACTTAACAATTATTTTCAAAATTTTAATTTTAAACTTAAAAATTAATTTCAAAATTTTAATTTTAAACTTAAAAATTAATCTCAAAATTTTAATTTTAAAACTTAAAAATTAATCTCAAAATTTTAATTTTAAAACTTAAAAATTATTTTCAAAATTTTAATTTTAAACTTAAAAATTATTTTCAAAATTTTAAAATTTAAAATTATTTCCAAATATTAATTTTAAACTTAAAAATTAATTTTAAAATTTTAATTTTAAAAATTTATTTCAAAATTTTAAACTTAAAAATTAATTTAAAAATTTTAACCTTAAACTCAAAATTTTATTCAAACTCACAACTTAACTTCAAACCTAATTTCAAAAAAAAAAAAAAAAAACCAGGGGCGGGCGCCCCTGGTATTCCCCTCCGGGGCGCCCGGAAGGGGTTCCGGGCGCCCCGCCCTAGCAACCCCGGGCGCCCGGAAGGGATCCGGGCGCCCGGAGTCCCCTTTAAATAAGGGGCAGCAGGTGCCCCCAACCTTTGCCCCACCAATTCTCACTTTTGCCAAGGTTCACTTTGAACTTCAGTGCGAAAGTACTCTAAATCAAAATTTTCTTGCGGTGAAGACGCTGTTGCGATTCAACCGAGGTCGTCAAATCTATATTTTTCGATGGCTCCTCGGTAAATAAAATACTTCCCCTCTCTAAAATCTTATTAGAATTTGTCTTCTCAATTTTTTCTTAGAATATTCTTTTATTTATATATACAGTAGGAAACGAACAAATACTGGTGCTGGACCCTCCAATACTAGTACAGACCCTAGGTTTCCCACAGACGAACTTAGGATTAAGTTTGAATCCACCATTTATAAGGCCATTAGGACTACCTGCATAGATAGATCGTTCTTTCTAAGGTCATGTCCCTCTGCTTTAGAGGTTATAGGCCACTATAACTTAACGAACCTTGTCGAATGTACCAGTCCAATAAACATAAGTCTGTGTGCCGAATTTTGCAATAACCTAGTAAAAGTAGACGATTTCACCTATACCACTAGGGCAGCAGGCGCTGATATCGTATTTTCCCCTACGACTATCCGAGAGTTTTTAGAGTTGCGTCCATCTACTTGCTCCTTTTTGTGCTATCCTCCGAGGAATCTACCGTTCGAAGATCCCTACTCACATATTACTCTCGATACGATTTATTCATATTTTTTCAGAGGAGAGAGAGATCCCACTGTGACACAGTTTAGGTCAGTAGAACTTCGAGTCCAGGACTACGCTCTTTATAGGGTTGTAGTCCTTTGCATTTTACCACTGACTACTCGGGACATCGCTGTGATGCGCCCATTCCATTCGTTCTTACTTTATGCCCTGATTCATAGGTTAGACATTGACATCAGCCTACATATCTTCTCCACCATCATCTATTCAGCTGGATTTGTGACTGACAGTCGAGTCCATATACCATTTGGTCACATTCTGACAGCCTATATGTCCTCGTTGCACATTGATGTCACTAGGGGAGACGTTGCCCATATGACCGAGTTCGATGTTATAGCCGCTCGGAACTTTTCCCTAGTCGGCATCCATATAGATAGAGATGACGGGACTATGTCTTGGCGGAGGGGGGCACAGCACCAGCCCGATCCAGACGCACAGGTGGACGAGTTCATGCTCGCACTATTTCCAGAGGAAGCCGCACCGGCTCCACCACCACCCCCAGCTCGAGCACCACGACACGCTCCCCGCACTCTAGCCGACCGTATGACCGGACTAGAGAGAGCTATGGCGAGTCTCCAGCAGGAGAACTCTGATTTTCATCGGGACATACGGCGAGAGGTTGCCGAGTTACGAGCTGCCGGAGACACCCGACACACTGAGCTGATGGCACTTCTTCGATCCTTGGGATCTGGACCACCCCCTTCATCATCTCAGTAGCTTTAGTGATGACCTACTTCTGTAGCTACACTACTTGTAAAATATTTTGGATTTATCTAGTGATATTTCAGACCTACATTGATTATGTTTTATCTCGGTAGACTATAATTTTTCTAAAAACTAGTTTTTTAACTTATAAGTTAAAACTGTATGTTTTCAAAAACTTACCATTTTTAGATTTTCAAAAACAGTTTTGGCCTTAGACTAGTTTTGAATCCTTAGAAAGCATGTACCCATAGGACTAGTTTTTGAGCATCTCACCAACACCCTAGGTTTACCTTGCTTGTGTTTGACAAACATAGAAAGGGGTGAGATGCATAGGCCAACTGTCTGGACTTAAGATGCTTATTTCAGTGCATCAACATAAGTCTGGACGTTAAATACAACTCAGATATTAATCAGATTAAAGTTAATCAGTCAAGTCAAAAAAAAAAACTGACTGCTTGTAATCAACTTAATCTGACTAACCATGTGAAAGCTACTATCTTCTGATAGATAGTTAGTACATAATTGGTTAGACAGCTGGTTAAAGTTAAATATCAAGTTCAGGGGGAGAATTAACTCAAATTTTGTGTGTTTGAAAAATGCCTTTTAAAACCTAACCTATGTTTGAACATTGATTTACAAAATTTAAATTTAACTAAATATTTGAAAAATGTGAAAGTTTAATCCCACCCAATTTTCAAACCTGATTTGAAAAATTAACTATTTCAAAATTTAGCCTTTATCAAATTAGCCTTAAAAATTAATTTTGGCAAAAATTTTATTTCTTGAAAACTTATTTTTTTTGTTTTGAAAAATCGAAGTTGAAAATTTTACCTTTTCGAAAAGTAGATGTTACTTAAACATAAAAAGTAAATTTGAAAAACCTATTTTGAAAATTTCCACACGCTTGAGAGTTAAACTTGATTAAACTTAAATTTATACTTTTCAAAACTCAACCTGTCTCCCCCAAGTCAACTTGACTATTTTTTTACTTGGTGTTAAAAATTGCACTTTTATCGTTCAAATTTTGAACCAAACTTAGATATCTTTCAAAATTTGATTACCTGTTACAGTAACTCTTCACTATGATTATTTACCTTTGTTCATTTTTTTTGATGAATGCCAAAGGGGGAGAAGGGTTAGGTGGTTAAGTTAGCTAAATCAATTTGAAAATGCAAACTAACTTAAAAACCACATAAATACATGTTGCTTCTTGCATATGTTTTCACTAACTTAACCAAGTTGTCATTCCATCAAAAAGGGGGAGATTGTTGGTGCGGGTAGCACTAACGGTCTAACACAGGTTTTGATGAATGACAAATAGGTTAAGTTAGTTTTGTTGTTGTCTGACACTTTGATCAAGTGTGCAGGAAAAGTCCAGACAGGTCGACGGGCTGACCGGATGTCTGGCACGAAGTCCAGCTAGGTCGACGGGCTGACCGGATAGCTGGCGAGAAGTCCAAGCGGGTCGACGGGCTGACCAGACGCTTGGCGAGAAGTCCAGCTAGGTCGACGGGCTGACCGGATAGCTGGCGAGAAGTCCAAGTGGGTCGACGGGCTGACCGGACGCTTGGCGAAAAGTCCAGACGGGTCGACGGGCTGACCGGACGTCTGGCAGGTAAGTCACTGGAGGGGAGTGACTGTGAGGACGCGTTCCCGGGAAGGGGACATTAGGCGTCGATCCGGCTTAGATCCATTTCGGATGTCTAAGTCGAGATCGTGACTAGATTCCGGTCTCGGAAAGACGGAATCTAAGTCATACTCTTTTTATTTATCTGTTGAACTTTGCTGACAATCTGTATTACAGGATATACATTTGCCTCGGACTAACTTTGTTTTGCGGGAAAAGGGAGTTTTCTGGAACAAGGTGGTCCGAGCGCCCGGAGGATCCGGCGAAGGCGAATTCTATCCAGCCGAGTCATCGCCACGTGGAGCATCATGGTTTGTGCAGCTACGTCACATTCCAGGCGCCCGGAAGGGATCCAGGCGCCTGGAACAGCATATAAAAGAAGCCCCAGACAGGAGCTTCAGAATCAATCAATTAAGCTGAGAATTCTTCTACTGCTGGTCTTGCTGCTCAACGTTCAGTGCGACGCCAACAAAGCTCCGACACTACGCTCCATTCTTTTCCCTTCTTGTCGGTATTTTGTTTTTAGTTTTCATTAGCATTCACTGTACGATTCTTTTGTAATCATTATTTCGAATTGCTAGTGATTGCCCAACGAAAGTGGCCAAGGACCACGGGCCTTCGAGTAGGAGTCGTCACAGGCTCCGAACGAAGTAAAACAACTGTGTCTATTTTACTTTTCCGCTGCGCTTATACTCTTGTTTTTCGAATCGATATTCACCCCCCCCCCCCTCTATCGAATCTAACGGTCCTACAGGTCTAGGTTCCAAGGTACTATCGCTGACGCAAGATTTGCTAGTTCATCCGCCACTTGATTCTCTGATCGATGGATCTTCAGTATAGTACCTCTTGGAATGTAGCTTTCAATTTATCAAAAGCTCCTGCATATAACTTAAGTCGATCACTGCTAATCTTGAAATTACCCGATAATTGTTGTGCTGCCAGCTGAGAATCAGAATAAATCCATACCCGAGCAGCTCCCACATGCCGAGCTGCTTGTAAGCCAGCTATCAATGCTTCATATTCTGCTTCATTGTTGGTGGCTCTATAACTTAGTCGGATAGAAAGTTGAACTCGATCCTCCCTAGGAGATATAAGAAGAATGCCAATACCACTGTCTTGTCTGGTAGAAGACCCATCTACATAAATTTTCCAAGTCTCTTCTTCTTCGGGACCTTGCACTTCTATTATAAAATCTGCCAGAGCTTGTGCTTTAATTGTCGAACGAGGCTGATATTGTATATCGTATTCATTAAGCTCGGTCGTCCACTTGATCAGTCTCCTGAATGCTTCTGGATTAAGGAGCACTCGACCAACAGTGTTGTTAGTTAGTACTATAATTGCATGCAATAAGAAGTAAGGGCGTAATCTTCTAGCTGTCAAGACCAACGCATAAGCTAATTTCTCGAGTGTAGTGTACCTACACTCAGCTCCTTTCAACAGATGACTTGAAAAATACACTGGTTGTTGTTCCTTACCCTCCAGCCTCACTAGTACTGAGCCTACAGCATGCTCATTTCCTGAAAGAGAGACCCATAAAGTCTCCCCTATTACAGGCTTAGTTAACACAGGTAAGGTTGACAAGTAATCTTTTAATTCTCGAAATACATTATCATATTCTTCATCCCATTAAAATTTATTAGCCTTCCGAAGTATCTTGAAGAAGTGGAAACTTCGGTCGGTTGATCGAGAGATGAAGCGGGATAACGCAGTGATTCGCCCAGTCAATCTTTGAGCTTCTTTCATATTGCGTGGGGGTCCATATCCTGTATTACTCGAACTTTGTTGGGATTTGCTTCTATCCCTCGCTCTGTCACCATATAGCCCAGGAATTTGCCACTTCTTGCTCCAAACAAGCACTTGCCAGGATTGAGCTTGAGTCCATATTATCTTAAGGTTCGGCATGTTTCCTCTACATCTCTGCACATATCAACAGCCTGAGGAGATTTAATCAAGATATCATCCACATATACCTCCATATTTCTTCCTATCTGTTTTCGAAAGACTTTGTTCATAAGCCTCCGATATGTCGCCCCTGCATTCTTTAGTCCAAAAGACATAACTCTATAACAATAGGTACCTTCAGCTGTAATAAAACTAACCTTTTCCTGATCGTCCTTAGCAAGAGGTACTTGATGATAGCCCTGATAGGCATCCAACATACAAATGTACTCGCATCCGGCAGTAGAGTCCACCACTTGGTCAATGCGTGGCAGAGGATAGTAATCTTTCGGGCAAGCTTTGTTGAGGTCATGGAAGTCAATACACACTCTCCACTTATTTCCTGGTTTAGGTACCAGGATGACGTTGGCTAACCAGCTAGAAAATTGTACCTCCCGAATATATCCCGCCAACAGTAGCTTATCTACTTCTTCCTTGATGATCTGGTTCTGGTCGGCCCCAAAGTCTCTTTTCTTTTGCTTGGCAGGCCTAGCATCAGGATAAACATGTAATGAATGTTCCATTACTAGATGGGAAATACCTGTGACCTCCTTGGGAGTCCATGCAAACACGTCGCTATTCATCTCAAACATTGTATCAATTCAGCCTTGAGTGGAAGGTCTAAGTCGGTCGCCACAAAAGTTACAACTTCCGATCGCCCGACCTGTATTTGTACTTCCTCCTTTTCTTCGTATATCAAACTGGGTGGTTTCTCCTGGATGGCATTAACTTCCATCCTCTAAAATTTGCGGGCGACATTAGCTTCCGTCCGGATAATCTCTACATAGCATTTCCATGCGAGTAATTGATCTCCACGGACTTCTCCCACTTGGTCGTCAACAGGGAACTTCACCTTCTAGTAAAAAGTAGAAACGACTGCCCGAAACTCATTCAAGGTCGGTCGACCCAGTATAACGTTATATGTAGAAGGTGCATCCACCATCATGAAATAGGATCTCCTGGTTCTCATTAAGGGCTCCTCTCCTAAAGAAATGGCTAGTTTTATCTGGCCGAGCGGTTGTACTTCATTGCCCGTGAAACCGTAGAGAGGGATTATCATGGGTTGAAGCTCACTCGGATCTATCTGTAACTGGTCAAAAGCTTTTTTGAAAATGATATTGACGGAACTACCAGTATCAATGAAAGTACGTGAAATATTATAGTTAACTATAATAGCTTTTATTATCAAAGTGTCATTATGGGGTACTTCCACCCCCTCCAGATTTTTAGGACCAAAACTAATCTCTGGCCCCGCTGCTTTTTCTGTGGTGCATCCTACCGCATGGATCTGCAGTCGCCGAGCGTGTGCATTCCTTGCTCGATTAGAATCACCATCAGTAGATCCACCCGTTATCATATTAATATTTCCTCGGGCGGCGTTGCTCCGGTTTTCTTCCTATCGAGCAATCGCTATCTCAGGATGTGCTGATTTGCGCACTCGGGATGGTCCGCCCAGCAATTGCAATGCCCCCTGTTGTGTCTTAGTCACCTGATATTCCCGCTTAGGCGGACTATTCTGCCTTTGGTAGGGTTGTCTATTGGGAGATCGCTGGCGATAACGATTGCTATTTGTCCTCTGGCTCCTCAAGGCAAAGCAATCTTCAGTGTAGAAATTTGAGTATTAGCTTTGTTTTAGGATCTTTTTATACTATGCCTAGTTTTGATAGTATATAAATTTAAAAATAGTCATGATTCATAGAATTCAACTATTACTTATGTTTCTATGGTATCGTCTTAATTACATTTTGGTTATTGGATGATCTCGGATCATGGCAACTCACTTGGAAAAATCAAAATCCCTGCATTTGTATTTATATATTTGTATTTGTATTAGTGCTACACCTTTAAAGCATTTAAAAAAAAAAGAAAAGAAAAAAATCATATGAATAAGGGATAAAAAAAAATAGTTATCGTGAGTGGAAACTAACAATTTACCCCTTTGAGATTGAGTTAGGTTACTGGAGAAATAAATATTATGTTTCTCCTTATTCCAAGTAGTCCTTTGAGACCTTGTGTAGTTTTAGAGATATGAACCATATATGTGGCAGGTAAGTGTCTATCGCTAGAGTCATAAGGAACACAATTTTATGATAACATGACTAGGTTTAGGGATTGATATTTGACAAATTTATGCCACTATTACACTGAGCACGGAGAACTATTACTTAGGCCATACTCAAATAACTTTTGTATCTTCCTCACCAATAAAATCATTTGATAGGATTAGATTAATTTGTCAGAGATTATAATGCACTATTTAACCACATGAGTTTAGATGCAGTTTTTACTTGAGGACAAACAATTATTTAAGTCTGGGATGAATTATCGAACAGCAAGTGCATGGTTATGTCATCAGTAATACAATGCTTGAACTCATATGGATTATTAATTAAGCACTAGTTAACTTCACATAGTGAATTATCTAGATAATCAAAAGGTGATTCAAAAACACTATGAAAAGAAAGAGAAGAAATGAGGGAGAGAGAGAGTGAGAGTAAAGAGAGAGTAGAGAGTGAGAGAATGAGTGTAGTGAAGGAAGGATGATAGATTCTAGAATTTTGGTTTTGTTATGATGCTTGTTAATGTCCCTATGCATTATCCATCTACCTAACTTCATGCTTATACTCGTGTAGGGTTTCTAACTAAAGTCTGGTATAACCCTGCGAAAGTCACTTTGGAGAGTCTACACAAGTTCTAACACTATTAAGTAAAGAAGCAACTCTAGAAAGTCCGGTTAAAGGATTACCCTCTATCACATGCCCCCGACCATACAATCACTAGAGTTATCTAATGTTTTTCCTGACGGTAGAACTAGAGTATCCGCTCCAATTAGAATATCCTAATAAGGATTAATCCTTATGTTAAGATCTTTTGACTTTAGAAAGTGGGTAAGTGTCGATGTCCTCTGTCACTAAGGGCATAAGATGTCCGGTTGAATGGGTATCCTCTATCACTAAGGATCCCCTGGTTATCCATTCTAGTAGAAACCTTAACATAGAGATAAATCCCTCACATCTATATGAATTGACCTCACATACATTTCATCAAACACATATAAAGCACAACACACATAGAACATGATATAAAATCTTCATTACATAGGGAAATGTCCAAATACATAGTTTATACATCACATCACATCATAGTTACTTCCTACATCCTAGATCTAGAGAATCTACTCCATTTCAAAGGATTACAATCCAAAGATGAAGAAAGAAGCAAACTACAATTCAATACATGGAGATAGAGAGAATAGATGCTTATCTTTGAAGCGTAGCATCCTTGGTAGCGCTCCCTTCCTTCAGAGGTGGACAGATCTTGAAGGAATGGAAGTGGATAAAGCTCTATGATTTCCCCCTAAGGGAAGAACCCTTCTCCAAGGAGAGGGATGAAGTCTTCAATCCCAATATTAGTCAAAGAATGGAGTTCTTGACCCTTATACCTCCTCTAAACTGTTTAGGAAAACCAGGATTATAGGGGTCCAGTAAACTTAGTTTTTCACACATTAAACCTATTGTTCTCATAATTCACCCTGAACCAAAGTTGTATCCCTTGAAATTATCTACAATATGATATTTGGATCGACCCTTGGCTTAAATCAAAAGTTATGGTGGTTCAAAGTTTGGTCTGCAGTTTGGGCGGAGGTCCTAATGAAGCCACAATTTAGAGTCACGGTCGTACCTTTTAGCATGGGTAGACTCTGCTATCTCTCTGTTGGACCTAAAGAAAAGTTGTAGATCTTAAAGTCAACTACGTTTCAGTATAAAGAACATCCCATAAATCTAATCGAGAATAAAGTTATGGTCATTTTACAATTGGTCTGCAATCTACCTAGAATTCAACATGACTCTATTTTGGCGTGACACGGCTTCGGCTTCGGCTTCATCGCCACACGACCATGTCTTTTGACGCAATCGTGGCATGTATGGTCTTAGCTAGAGAGGCATGACCGTGTGGATTCACACAGCCATGCTCTTTTTGTTCTCTGAGATTTCACACGGTCATGGTCTGCTTTTGCTGTGGAAAGTCCACACGGTTATGGTTTATTCTCTTTTGGAGTATGTCACAGTCTTGTGAACTCACATGGCCAAAGCTTGATTTGCCTTAGGAAAGACCACATGGTTGTGTGGTTTCACACAGCCTGAGCTTGATCTTCTCTATGTTCTCTCCAATGTGCATTTTTGTTCCATTGTCACTCTAAATAGCGTTCTGTCAATCAAAACAAGTAAAGAACATATCTCCAAATAGAATATAATGAAAGTATGATATTATAATGAAATAGGGTACAATAAACATAGATTATGCTAATAAAATATAAATAGATGTGCGTAAAATATGCATAAAAGTGTATATAATCTACGCACATCAAAATATCATCCATGCATCTAGTCTTATCACTAGGTGACAATTTCATATGCCCTACTGTCATATTTTAACTTACATATTTTCGACCATAGGGGTAGATATGACCAATAGTACGTCCACTTCCCTTAGCGCATATGATGAGATTGGTCAGCGCCAGCTTGCATTAATGCATATAGACATCACCGCTAAGGATGGACTAGTTTGGAGAGTGGGACGATTTTCCTCCTATCATTTTGACCGAGGGGGAGGAGATGCCAGCATTTACGGTTGAGGAGCTCTTTGGACCTCTTCTGATATAGCCCTCGACCTTGACCCAGCCCTCGACCTTAACCCAGTCCTCGACCTCACTATCCATCGAGGATTAACTTGCTCAACTTGAGGAGTCTTCAGGATAGATCTGACAATTAGTCTCAGATGGATTCAGCACTCTCCAAAGGCAGATGACCACCGAATTTACCTCTCTCTGGGATGAGATGACCACTAGATTTCAGCAGATTCTTTGGGCTTTGCGAGTATGATGTGCGTAGATTATATACACTTTTATGCATACTTTGATGCACATCTACTTGTACTTCATGCATATAATGTATGCTTATTGCATCGTATTTCATTATAATATCATACTTCCATCACATTTTGTTTGGAGATCTACTCTTTGCATATTTTGATTGACAGGACGTATATTGGAGCGAAAATAGAGTAAAAATGCACACAGGAGCATCTCCAGAAGAAAACAAGCTCAAGTCGTGTGACCCACAAGGCCATGTCCCCACCATAGCCAAATCAAGCCATGGTCATGTGACCCACACGACCATGTGAAGCTCCCCGTGCCAACATTCTAGAGGCTCTCCCTTTTGGGAAGATTCAACTTGGGGTTGTTCTTCATCCTCTCCAGCTTTGTCCTAGCAATCCTAAGCCATCTCCGCATTGACTCCAGAAGCTAAGGGTTGTTCTTCATCCTCTTCAGCTTTGTCCCAGTGATCCTAAGCCATCTCCATCTCCGCATTGACTCCAGAAGCTAAGGATTGGTTCTGAAGATCACTCATCATCTCTAGATAAGCATTTCTATTCTCTTTTCTTGTTGGGGATTGGAATATTTATAATCTCTTTGTCTTTGGATCTCTATTTTTGTATTATGGAGTAGATTTGTTGTTCTAGGATTAAGGGAGTAATTGTGATGTGATTTAATGTATGAATCTCATGGATATGCCAATTTCCTATTTAGATGATGTTAATGTGTTTGTATATATTTGATTTTTTGTGGATATTTGTGTTTGGATCTCATTACTATATTTGATTGAATGTTTGTGAGGCTTGTGGATCCCGTAGAGGGATACCCTAAATCGTATGACCGAGGGACATTTGTGATAGGCAACCTCGCTAACGGACGTCTAGGAGATCACCTTGAGAGGTGAAGCTAGTCTCTACAAGGAGGTGGGATGGTTGAATGCATTTAGTTCCTGCACTTTTATGTGAATTGAGTGGTGTTGTGTTTCTATGTCGTATGACCGAGGGACGTTGGTGACAAGTTGCCTCGCTAACGGACTTCATAGGGATCATAACCATGTAACCACTAAAAGTGTAGATCAAAGTCCCTTGCCAATTTTCTTCTGCAGGAGAAAACCGGTAACTTCCTACAAATGCATGTCAATTGAGGATATGAATTGGAGAACCATGCTACATCAATGAATATCACAATGAAATCGAATTCCTAGAACACTCACCAAACCATATACTTCATTTACTTTCCTAGTTCCATTTCTAGTTGCTATTTAGTTCATTCCTTACCTTATTGATTGTTTAGCTAATTCTACGTGAGACATGTCTTATGCTTATAACCAGCCCCTATGGGATCGATATTTTTTATTACTGACGATAAAACCGTATACTTGTGGTTGCGTAACAGAGTACCTGAGTAGCCCCACCTTCACTTGCTAATGATGACTAGACCTGACTATATTTAGTACTCTATCCTACATTATATATCATTTTAACTTGATCTATATAGTTAGCTACTCTTTGACCATTTTATTTTGGATAACCTAGGAAATTTTCTTTTAGACTAGGACTGCTATTTTCAAAATAATTTTCAAATGATTTGTAAATTATAGGAAAATTCTAAAAAATTCTTATTTCCTTAGTATTTCTAAATTAATTTTGGCCTTAGACTAGATCAAATCTATAGAAAGAATATTTCTATAGATCTAAGTAATGAGTATCTCACAAATACACTAAGTCTATCTTGATTGTCTATTCAATAACTTAGAACGACCTGAGATGCATAGCCCTACTACCTGGACTTCGTATGCTTATATAACTTCATTAACACAAGTCTAGGTGAAAAATATCAAAATTAAAGGTATCATGTTAAGTAATACATTTTAGTCAAATATTAATTGGATACATTTACTTAACTTAACTAACCATGTGAACACTGCCATCTTCTGATAGTTAGTTAGTAACTAATGATTATACACTTACGATGGTTTAGAACCCAGAATCGCTTCCATGATATCAACATGTTCAAAATAATGTGTTTTAAGAATTTGAGACATAAGAGGGGAAGAATTCTAAATTATCAGCCAAATTTGTTTTGCAAGTAGAGCTTGGTTAAATCTGCATAGGCTTTGAAATCCTGGCTCTCCTGATTGTTTCGGTTTACACAGCTTCTTCCATCGAGACCAATGCATTCCTTTGCCATTATGGTTCAAACTCCACCAAAAATTTGCACAAATCTACTCCAGCTTGTGGCACAATGTACTCGGCAGCTTGAAACAAGACAGCGTAGTTTAGGAAAACTTGTAATACCGATTATATGACAGTTTCTTTACCTCCTGCTGAGAAAAAAAATGAGAGGCCCATCCATACAAATGTAAATTGAGTATGTAGTTGATACACAAAAAAAATCATCACTTCAATATACAAGTAAGATAAGTATTTAATCTACCAAATAAAATGAAAACAAATCTACTAAATGACAAGGGGACCAATGGATGGATACTTAGTTCAAAGAATGCGATGGAGCTATTGTTGGGGCAAAATTCAAAAGGACCTTTATTATGTGAATTGTAAAAGGATGCTTCTTTTTTTTAAAAAAAAAAAATGTCGATCATATTTTTCATAATTGGAGTGCAACTGTAAGAGGTTTGGTGTATCACATAGTATCACGATTCGAAACAAAGCTGAGACAAGGACAGACTTTATAATGAATTTTTTATTGTCAAGGTCGGTTGTGGGGTGAATTGTCACGAACGCTTCTAGTACCATGATGGATGAACCAAGGAGGACAATCCACCTCTAGGATTAGTAAAGTCGGTAAGAATTTGAATACATCTATTAATAAAAAAACAAATAAAAAAATAATATAATAGTAAAGTAAGGAAAAAATTTTAATCATAATTTAAATTTTACATGTAATCCTCATTAATTTATAAAAAATTTTATTTCCACTCCTTGCATGTAAAATTTTATTTACTTTAACTCCCTCATACAAATATTATGACCTAATTGCCCCTCAAATTTTTTAGGTACAAAAGGTTCAAAAATAAATATAATTCCTCTTAAATTCAACACTTTACATTAGAATAGAATATATTTTCTATTAAATTGAGCATATTTTTTTTCCTGTTTCCTAAATCCTAAAAATGAGTATAATTCCTATTAAATTCAGCATTTTAAATTAAAATCGAGTATATTTTCTATTAAATTGAGTACGATGTTTTTCCTATTTAATATAATTCCTCCTAAATTCAGTACCATTTGAAAAAAAATCTAGTATATTTTTCATCTAATTGAGCATCATTTAAAGAAAATCTAGTATATTTTTCATCCAATTGAATATCATTTAAAGAAAATCTAGTATATTTTCCATCCAATTGAGGTGGAAAAAGAATCGTACTCAATTTGATAAAAAAATATACTATATTCTAATTTAATGTAGTGAATTCAAGAGGATTTATACTCATTTTTAGACTTTTTATACTTAAAATATCAGGGGCAATTAGGTAAGTATATTAGACTAGATAATAAAAATAAAGTTTTTTTCGAATCGAGAATACATATAAAGTTATATTTACCAATGAGAATTGCATACAAATTTATCCATAATATAATTGACGATATTATTTATTTTATATTAGTGTTTCTACGTTCCCACATGGGATGCTGCTCCATCACTTATATGTCTTTTTTGTTTTAATATTTTTTAATCATTTATAATATGGTGAAAGTAGTTCTTACATAGTCAAATCTTTAATTTTCAGTTTCTAAGGAACTAATCTGGTGATATCCTAAGATTATTTTAATATAATCAAATAAGTTAAGTCTTATTATTTTAATGTGATGTAGTGGTATCTAAGGAACTAATCTGGTGGAACTTATGAGTACAGAAAGTCGAGCAAAAGACGCAGGTAACGAGAAGGATGACATAGGAGAGAGTCGACAGACTCGGTGCGTTTGAGGGATGAGGTGCTGTGGAAGAGTATGCGAGCGGACGAGAAGGAGGCGCGCGACGTTTTCGAGGGACGAGAAGCCGAACCAGAAGCTTGCTCGAGAAGAAGGCCGGAAGTTGGGTTCGGGTGAGCCTTATTCCGAATGGTTGAAATCACTCAAGCAAGCGGAGCTGGAGCGGAAGGCCCGGACTGGAAAAAGTCAACATGGTTGACTTTTCTGGTCCGGGCACCCAGACTCAATCTGAGCGCCCGGAATGAAGTTTTATCTGGATCGCGTTTGAACATGGTCTGTTATGAAGGGGATAAAATTTTATCCCCCTCCAGACGCCTAGAACCCTTCCAAGTACCCCGACTAAGACTATAATACAACCTTGGTCTAAGAACAAACATTCTTGCAACAACACTTGTACACTTCCAGTTTTTCATTTACCTTTCTATTTTTGTATGATTATTGCTGTAAAGAGGCTTCTCTGCCTAAAGGAAATATTAGTGCGCTCTACTTTCTTGGATTAACAACCTTGTCGGTTGTAATTATGTAAAAACTTATGTGCCTCTGTCTTTTTTGTTTCTTATCATTTCTTATGCAAGTGTTTGTTTAAGTTATAAGTTGAGGAAGGTATTTTTGTTTGATTTTGTATAGGATCTATTCACCCCCTCTAGCCGGCCGCCAAAGGTCCTAACAAGTAGTATCAAAGCGAGGTTCACTTCACGAAGGAACCCAAGTTAAGCGACTTAAGTCTAGGGGAGGTAATAATTTCGAATTTCACTTTTTTGCACTTTAATTGCAAAATTATTGCTTTTATTTTATGTTGGTTTACTCTAACTTAACTTGGGTTGCTCATATCAAAAAGGGGAATATTGTGGTACCCCAAGGTTATTTTGATGTGATCAAATAAGTTAAGTTAGATCTTATTGTATTTAACCATGTGTCTAAGTGTGCAGGAACTTAGGAGCACAGGAAGTCGAACAAAAGACACAGCTAGGGAGAATGATGGCACGGGAGAGAGCCGACGGACTCAGTGCGTCTGAGGGACGAGGTATTGCGGAAGAGTACGCAAGCATACGAGAAGGAGGCGTGCAACATTTCCGAGGGACGAGAAACCGGAGTGGAAGCTTGCTCGAGAAGAAGGTCGGAAGTTGAGTTCGGGTGAGCCCTATTCCCGATGGTCGAAATCACCCAAGCGAGCGGAGCCGAAGCAGAAGGACCGAATTAGAAAAGTCAACATTATTGACTTTCTTGGTCCGGGCACCCCGACTCCAGGTGTCCGGAACGAAGTTTTATCTGGATCACGTTTGACCATGATCCGTTTCGAAGGGGATAAAATTTTACCCCCCCCCCCCCCCTAGGTACCCCGACCAAGGCTATAAATACAGCCTTGGTCAAAGAAGCTAAATACAACAAGCATTCTTGCAATAACACTTGTACACTTCCAGTTTTCCATTTAGCTTTCTATTTTTGTGCGATCATTGCTGTAACGAGGCTTCTCCGCCTGAAGGAGATATTAGTGTGCTCTACTTCCTTGGATTAACAACCTCCCCTGCTGTAACTAAGTAAAAACTTCTGTGCCTCTGTCTTTTTTGTTTCTTTATTATTTTTATACAAGTGTTTGTTTAAATTATAAGTTGAGGAAGGTTTTATTTTATTTTGTGTAGGGACTATTTGTAAAATACCGAAAATAAGCGAATATTAATAAGGGAATTTTCCGAAATTTTTGGAAATTTTTCGGGAATTTTTCGGAGCTCGTACGGACGAGTTAACGGGGATAAAAACGGGGCCCGGAAAAGCCTGTTTGGGTTACCCTATTTTAATAAGGAAATGTTTGATTTTCTTTAAATATTTCTTTTTAATTTTATTTGCTTTTCTTCTTTTTCTTTTACTTCCTCCCCGTGCCCCAAATCTTCTTCTCCCCTCGCGCACAAACCGCCGGTCGAATTCCCATCTCCCTCGCGCGCACGCCCATGCTTCTTCTTCTCTCTTCCTCTCTTCTCCCGAGCGTCGACGACCGGCCATTCCCTCTGCCCTAGCTTGCACTCGACTCTTCTCTTCGTCTTCTTCATCGGGTCGGCCACCACAACCGACGCCGCGGTGCCCTAGATCTGCAGCGCGCCGACCACCGACTTGTTCGTTGCTTGAGCAGCCAACTATCACCGGAGATTCTCCTCACTGTGCCCTAGTTCTTCCTCTGCGTGCCATTGCCTATCGCCTCCTCTTGGCCTTGACCACGCCAGCGCCGAGACTCTTCATCACCGGCACAGCCACAGCAGGCTCCACCTTTACGAGCCCTAGCACTGACCTTCACCACGGCTTGATATTGACCCAGGGTGGCTGTGATTTTTGCTGGCAGCCAGATCAAGCATAGCCTACAATCCTAATTCAGTGGGCTCGTCGATTTGCCGTGAGCCATCGCCGGAAAGGGTTAGGTATTGTTAGATCAGGTACAACTTTAAATTGATCGGAGTTCTGGGTGATTGATCTATACTTAGCTGGCTGTTAATTTTAGTTTGATTTGGAATATAGTAACTATATTTGGAGAATTTTAGTTTGATGACAGCAGCTCCATTTGGTTTCGGCTACCCTTTCCGACAGCAATTAATGAAGGGCTACGTGTAGAGATTGAGGTGAGTTTTATTCAGCTTTCGGGTTGATGTAGAGTGATGATATTCAGTAGTTAATTGTTCTGATTTGATTGAGGAGTTAGATGTTCCAAATTAAGATTTATAATTGGATTTGGATTTAGGTTAGCTTCTCGGAGATTGGATTTAGCTAATTAATTTATATGTAATTAGCTAAATCGGTATACCATGTAATACAGGACTTTGACGCGAGACGAGCATCTCGACGTTGGATTTGATTGGATTGGACCTGCTATTTGGAGGCGGGTACCTCTTGACTTATCTTTTATGATATTGTCATTGGATATGCATAGTATTTTATAACTACATGCAATGAACATGTTTGCCGTTGGTATGTCACTGTTTGATATCCTTAGCATGTTAGGTTTGTCACCTGTGATGTATCCGTGCTTATATCTCGTGATTTGTTGCCATGATTATCTTGTTACCATGAGTATCTTTGTTTCTAGAGTGACATACCATGCTTACTGAGGTTAGGACTAGGATTTGGATTGTTGTTTCTGGCCTATATATCTAGATTATCTGATACTTAGGTTTTTGTGTCATATCAGATTTGTGTACCACTATTTGTATATCATATATGATTCGGGTGTTTAGACCCTGATTCTTTGATCTGTGTATATTGTTGGTACATATGCTATGGAAGAGGGATATGATTTGGGTCTAGGTTGTTATACCTTAGAGGATTTGTATACCCTAGATCCGTGGATTTGGCTTACTGATACTGTGGTACCTATATTATGTATATATGGATTTTTCTATGCTGATCAGGATATTCCATACTTATTATGTTCAGGACATAGGTTTTTGATATTCTATCTGACCTGTGTACTTTAGATTTTGGTATGTGACCATCACTTTTACAGTACCCATTTTGTATATATGGATATGGTTATGTTGATCAGTTTTTGCTATGCATAGTGACATGCATCATGATTGCATGCTGTGCGATTGTCGGCTCCACTATGGTTGAGCCCATCGCCAGTTACATGTACTGCACACACCCCCACTTATGGTTTAGTGGTATATCAGGCAGGTGTGTGGCGGTTCTGCTGTTTGGCTCCGTTGGTCTGAGGACTCAGCGTGGTAGCCGGCAGTCAGTTCCGCTCTGTTTGGCTCCGTTTAGTGTAGTAGCATAGTAGCCGGCAGACGGTGGACTCTGTTTGGCTCCGTTGGTCAGGTGACTCAGCGTGGTAGCCGGCAGAGATTTCCTCCCCGTCATCGTGTACCGGGAGATGAGAGCATTGAGCTCCCCCATTTATGATTTGGGGTCACAGGACAGGAGTACTCCGACAGCATCCCGTCCACTCGGTCACTCATCAGGAGTAGTGACGACAGAGTGCACGGTTGTCACAGCCCTACCCACTCGGTCTCACCATTTGTGTGTGTGAGCTGACTGACTGGCGTCAGGGGTGACCAGGACGCATCATTAGCATCATATGCATTGATGCATTTATATTCTTATGATTTTGTTTGCTGCATTTGGTTGTTGCATTTTGGTTGGATGCATACTTTTGACCTGCATACAGGATTATTGACACTTTCGGTTTGACGACCCTTTTGTCTGGATAGGAGTTCCTGGTGAGTACAGCTTCCTCAGTTACCTTTCAGTTTTGCATATTCCCTATATATGATTAGGAAGCTGTATTCCATGTTTGTTGCTGTTAGATATATCTTACTACTCATGTCCATTGGTATTCGCTGAGTTGTTGAACTCACCCCCGTTGATACTATCTTTTTTCAGGTACCAGGTTGGTTTTGGTGTCGCTTGGAGTATCCTGTCTGCTGGTCCCCACGTCACATCAGAAGACTTATCGGTTTCACGTATGTTTTGTTTGTTTTATGTATCAGTTTGTTTAGCTCTGTACTCTGATTTTATTTTTGGGGAGTTGATGTTGTTATGTGGTGTTTTGTATTTGTTATTGGTTGTGTAAGTCTAGCCGGCTAGCAGTTATGTGTTTTGGTTTTGGTACAGCCGAGTAGGCTGCTTTATTTTTTAACTGCGTGGTTGTGTCAGCCAGAGGCTGAATTTGATATTAACTGCGTGGTGTTTGTTTTCTTTTATTGTTATTATTCCAGCCGCATGTGGCTGAGGTATATAGTGCTTGTAGAAAAGTTTCAGATTGTCCGCCGTACAGGGGAGATGCTGCCGAAATTTCTGGACTCCTCTCGGGCGTGACAATTTAGTGGTATCAGAGCAGGTATACGATACTTGCTATGTGTTCTGGATTTTCGAGATTTGTCTGATATCAATTTATTTGGTATCAGAGATCGACTTACGTGTCTTATTTTTCCGGTGTTTCGGATTTTGTGTTTTGGTCTTCTCGATGTGACTTTTTGGATTTGGGGACCTGGCAGCAGCAGGACATCTCCAAGCTATAGGAGGTATGTTGGTATACTGTTATCCTTCTATTTAGTTAGAGTATGCATTGTTGACTGTGAGAGTTATGACACTTTGTATCTGGTATCTGTCTGATGTTGTAGCCATATTACATGTGAGGGATTACAGTTTCTGGTGATTTATTATATCATACACCAGTAGTATTTAGCTTCTGTTATTACTAGTTGTTTAGCAGATTGAGGCACATACCAGCCTTTTCTTTTATTAGCTGGGTAGTGGATAGAATCTATATCATTATGTTGACCTAGCCAGTAGTATAACATGTTATCTTAGTTAATTTCATCCGTAGATAATTGATTTATTCTTGTTAGATCGGTCAGTAGAAGATAGATTGATGTATGTTGACTTAGGAAGTCGTGATCGATTTACCTTAGATGCTTGTAGAGGCTTTATTTATTCTTGATTGGTTAGTAGATGGCCGATTAGTTTTGTTGACCCGAACAATAGGGGATTGACCTACTTTATTTCTAGATGTTTGAATCTTGAGTTATTCGTGGTTAGTTGGATATCTTGAGCACATCGAGTATCTAACTTATCCTGACGTGGGAAAGGATTGGATTAGCCATATACTATTGATGATTTGGTCAGTCGATAGAGGATCGAAGTATCCTATTCCATGAGTACTGTAATTTTAGACTGTTTGTACCTAATTGGATAACTTCGAAGATGACATAGGGTTAGTGTGATTGATTGGGTCAAATATGCTGATTCTGCATATCTATGATGGGTACATATGATTGTTATAAGTTGAAGGAGTTCTATGATGGATAGTTCAATTGTGGATAATGTGGGTATTCCCATCTAGATATGGTTATTGTAGGTTCTTTGTGGATTATAGCTTCTTAGTTAGCTGTACGTGTCTGATAGACATATCTGGGGTATCTTGTTGATTTTTTTTTGTGATTTGTGAATGCACCTGGGTTTTAGTATGCCTTATTGGAAGTATACGTTGATTATACTCTTGGCATGTGTGTATATATGTCAGGTGAGTGTTGTTTGAGGTGTATTGTCGATTATACCTATATTGATATGTGCACATGGGTTCGGTATGCATTGTTGGAGGTATCACGGTGATTTATACCTATGATGTGAGTATTTTTGGTGTGTACTAATCGGAGGATTATGTCGATCATACATATGTTGTGTGTGCACGTGTGTCAGATGTATGATTTGTAGCATCATGATGATTCTACCTATGTTAAATGTAGAATATTAAATGTCTACATTATGATATTGGTCGTTTTACCCTGTCAACTAATTCTCCCATTAGTGGGTGACCGACCCACTAGGAGGATGATAGGGTTGACTATGGATTTGATTTGCTTACTGGGTGGTTATACCCTAGGCTAACCACAGTGATCTGTGGTAGAGAGATCTCGTGCAGTCTCTAGCTAGATAGTTAGGTGCCTTGGACACTTATGTATTGTTGGTGGTGGAGCGTTGCTCCCACACATGTTATGGATTGTCTGTGGTGGAGCGTTACTCCCACCTATTGCGGATTGCTTATAGCGGAGCATTGCTCCCATATCTATTGCAGATACATTTTCGGATTATTTGTGGTGGAGCGTTGCTCCCACATATAGAGGATTTCTGGTGGTAGAGCGTTGCTCCCACATTTGTGGTATTTCGTGTGATGGAGCGTTGCTCTCACACTAGAGGATCTTTTCCTTGGTGATTTATGTTATTAGTGGGTGACCAGATCTGTTTATTGTTGAGGATCTTATGGTTAGGAATGTCTGTGATACAGACATGATGTGTCTTGGTTTTACCATTAGAGCTTACGGAACCCTAGATGTTGTCATGGACTCGATGATTTGGGTATCCCTAGAATGTTTGGATCGGTTTCCATTGTCGTTGTTGACGATATTGTGATTTATTACGGATCTGAGGTGAGTCAAGTACACCACCTTCGCATAGTTCTAGAGATGTTTCGACGAGAACATCTATATGTGAAGATCAGTAGTGTGTATTTTGATTTTTCTTCTGTGAGATATTTGAGACACACGGTCACCAGTAGGAGTATACCGTGGTTACACAGGAGATAGAGGATGTTACTTTTGGGAGTAGACGGAGTCTATAGAAGAGGCTCGCAACTTCCTTTGTTTGGCTGATATTTCCGGAGATGCGTTGAGGATTTCTCACGGATTGTTATGCTATTGACACACTTGACCAGGAAAAGCGTGAAGTTTACGTGGTTCGAGGACTACAATACCAGCTTCTAGGAGCTAAAGCGGAGACCAGTGTCGGCTCCGATTTTGGTTTTTTTCCCTTTTGGAGAGAACGGATTCGTGATTTATACCGACGCGTCTCTACAGGATTTGGCGCTGTTTTGATGCAGCACGACACGGTAATCTTCTATGTTTTCGACAGTTGTAGGAGCATGAGTAGAACTACCAGTATATGACTTGTGGCTGACCGTCATTATTTTGTGCCTTGAAGATTTAGCGGCAGTACTTGTATGATATTACATTGAGATTCTCACTGACCATCGGAGTCTCAAATATCTGTTTACTCAGAAGGAACTTAATCTTCGACCGAGGAGATAGATGGAGTTCCTGAAGTATTATGATTGTACCATTAGCTATCACCTGGGAAAAGCTAATGTGGTTACCGATGCATTTAGCTAGAGGTCCAGAGGGACTTTAGCTTGCCACCGAGTTGTGGTCACAGACTTGATTTAAGGTTTCTCCGATTTGGGCCTTGAAGGGTAAGGACAGACAGAGCAGGGTACTCTGGTTACCATGGTTGCTCAGTCGTTGATCAGGACGAGGATACGAGAGCCCTAGGCTGCTGATCAGTATTTGCAGTTTATTTGCAACCAGATAGTTTCCGGGCAGCAGACCGAGTTCACACGAGACGAGGAAGGTGTTATACACTTCCGAGGCAGATTTTGCGTACTTCAGTCTCATCCGGTCTTATAGGAGTTACTTCCGGAGGCTCATCGCTCATGATTTGCTGTCCACCCAGGCGGTACCCGTATGTACCAAGATTTGAGGTGTTTCTATTGGAGGAACAACATGAAGGACGACATGAAGAAAGACATCGCATAATTTGTAGCAAGATGTCTTGTCTGTCAGCAAGTGAAGGCCGAGCATCAGAGATCTGCCGACTTACTTCAGCAGATTTCTATTCCTGAGTGGAAATGAGAACACATTACTATGGACTTTGTGGTGAGTTTGCCGAGGACATGACGAGACCATGACGCGATTTGGGTAATCGTTGATCAATTAACCAAATCCACGCATTTCTTAGCGATCCGAAATACTGATTTCCTGGATCGATTGGCAGATCTATATTGCCGGGAGATCATCAGATTACATGGTGGCCCTTTGAGTATTATTTTGGATAGAGACCCCGGTTCACGTCTTGTTTTTGACAGAGACTGCAGCAGACCTTGGGCACACAGCTCTGTTTCAGTACAACTTTCTATCCGCAGACGGATGGACCGTTAGAGCGGACCTTTCAGACTCTAGAGGACTTGCTGAGGTCTTGTGTATTGGATTTTCAGAGACAGTTGGGAGAACCATTTGACATTTGTAGAGTTCACCTACAACAACGGTTTGCATTCGGCTATCCAAATGCCACCGTTGAAGTGTTGTATGGTAGGCCTTGTCGGACACTCACCCTCTGGGATGAGGTTGGGGAGGCTCAGTTGTTGGGACCTCACAGAGATCAGTGTGAGGCAGAGTTGGTCCGTACTATCAGACGGAGGATGCCAGAGTCGCAGGACTGTCAGAAGGGTTATGTTGATCGGAGACGCGGACCCTAGAGTTCTTTATTGGCGACCATGTATTTCTGCGAGTTTCACCCACGAAAAGGGGTGAAGAAATTTGGCCTCAGAGGTAAGCTAGCTCCGCGATGCATTGGACCTTTCCATATCTTGGAGAGGATTGGAGCGATAGCATACTGGCTAGCACTACCACTGTCCTTTGTAGGCGTGTACTAGGTATTCCACGTATCTATGCTGAGTAGATACGCACCCGACCCGATGCATTGTGTTGACAGATATATCAGTTCCCGTTCGGCCTGACGTCACTTATGAGGAGGTTCCGGTATGGATTTTGGACCGGAAAGAGCGTCAGTTACGGAACAAGACTATCCGGCTGGTTAAAGTCGGATGACAGTATCATTTGGACGAGGAGGTTACTTGGAAGCTCGAGAATACTATCCGAGCTTGATACCCCATTTTTCATTAGAGATATGTGATTTTTATTTACCGTTCAGCATTTATACTCGTTGCCTGTTGTTAGTATTTGCTGATGGTAGATAAACAAAATTTGGGGACCAAATTTTTATAAGTGGGGGAGAATGTAAAATACCGAAAATAGGCGAATATTAATAAGGGAATTTTCCGGAATTTTTGGAAATTTTTCGGGAATTTTTCGGAGCTCGTACGGACGAGTTAACGGGGATAAAAACGGGGCCCGGAAAAGCCTGTTTGGGTTACCCTATTTTAATGAGGAAATGTTTGATTTTCTTTAAATATTTCTTTTTAATTTTATTTGCTTTTCTTCTTTTTCTTTTACTTCCTCCCCGTGCCCCAAATCTTCTTCTCCCCTCGCGCACAAACCGCCGGTCGAATTCCCATCTCCCTCGCGCGCACGCCCATGCTTCTTCTTCTCTCTTCCTCTCTTCTCCCGAGCGTCGACGACCGGCCATTCCCTCTGCCCTAGCTTGCACTCGACTCTTCTCTTCGTCTTCTTCATCGGGTCGGCCACCACAACCAACGCCGCGGTGCCCTAGATCTGCAGCGCGCCGACCACCGACTTGTTCGTTGCTTGAGCAGCCAACTATCACCGGAGATTCTCCTCACTGTGCCCTAGTTCTTCCTCTGCGTGCCATTGCCGATCGCCTCCTCTTGGCCTTGACCACGCCAGCGCCAAGACTCTTCATCACCGGCACAGCCACAGCAGGCTCCACCTTTACGAGCCCTAGCACTGACCTTCACCACGGCTTGATATTGACCCAGGGTGGCTGTGATTTTTGCTGGCAGCCAGATCAAGCATAGCCTACAATCCTAATTCAGTGGGCTCGTCGATTTGCCGTGAGCCATCGCCGGAAAGGGTTAGGTATTGTTAGATCAGGTACAACTTTAAATTGATCGGAGTTCTGGGTGATTGATCTATACTTAGCTGGCTGTTAATTTTAGTTTGATTTGGAATATAGTAACTATATTTGGAGAATTTTAGTTTGATGACAGCAGCTCCATTTGGTTTCGGCTACCCCTTCCGACAGCAATTAATGAAGGGCTACGTGTAGAGATTGAGGTGAGTTTTATTCAGCTTTCGGGTTGATGTAGAGTGATGATATTCAGTAGTTAATTGTTCTGATTTGATTGAGGAGTTAGATGTTCCAAATTAAGATTTATAATTGGATTTGGATTTAGGTTAGCTTCTCGGAGATTGGATTTAGCTAATTAATTTATATGTAATTAGCTAAATCGGTATACCATGTAATACAGGACTTTGACGCGAGACGAGCATCTCGACGTTGGATTTGATTGGATTGGACCTGCTATTTGGAGGCGGGTACCTCTTGACTTATCTTTTATGATATTGTCATTGGATATGCATAGTATTTTATAACTACATGCAATGAACATGTTTGCCGTTGGTATGTCACTGTTTGATATCCTTAGCATGTTAGGTTTGTCACCTGTGATGTATCCGTGCTTATATCTCGTGATTTGTTGCCATGATTATCTTGTTACCATGAGTATCTTTGTTTCTAGAGTGACATACCATGCTTACTGAGGTTAGGACTAGGATTTGGATTGTTGTTTCTGGCCTATATATCTAGATTATCTGATACTTAGGTTTTTGTGTCATATCAGATTTGTGTACCACTATTTGTATATCATATATGATTCGGGTGTTTAGACCCTGATTCTTTGATCTGTGTATATTGTTGGTACATATGCTATGGAAGAGGGATATGATTTGGGTCTAGGTTGTTATACCTTAGAGGATTTGTATATCCTAGATCCGTGGATTTGGCTTACTGATACTGTGGTACCTATATTATGTATATATGGATTTTTCTATGCTGATCAGGATATTCCATACTTATTATGTTCAGGACATAGGTTTTTGATATTCTATCTGACCTGTGTACTTTAGATTTTGGTATGTGACCATCACTTTTACAGTACCCATTTTGTATATATGGATATGGTTATGTTGATCAGTTTTGCTATGATAGTGACATGCATCATGATTGCATGTCGATTATCGGCTCCACTATGGTTGAGCCCATCGCCATTACATGTACCGCACACACCCCCACTTATGGTTTAGTAGTATATCAGGCAGTGTGTGGTTCTACTGTTTGGCTCCGCTGGTCCGAGGACTCGCGTGGTAGCCAGCCTGGCCCGCCTGCTTGGCTCACCGGCATTTAGTGTAGCAGTAGTAGCCGCAGACGGTGGACTCGCTTGGCTCCGTTGGTCGTGTGACTCGCGTGGTAGCCGGCAGAGATTTCCTCCCCGTCGTGTACCGGAGATGAGAGCATTGAGCTCCCCATTTATGATTTGGGGTCACAGGAGAGGAGTACTCCGACAGCGTCCACTCGGTCACTCATCGGGAGTAGTGACGACAGAGTGCACGGTTGTCACAATCTCTACCCACTCGGTCTCACCATTTGTGTGTGTGAGCTGACCGACCGGGGTGACCAGACGCATCATTAGCATCATATGCATTGATGCATTTATATTCTTATGATTTTGTTTGCTATTTGGTTGTTGCATTTTGGTTGGATGCATACTTTTGACCTGCATACATGATTATTGACACTTTCGGTTTGACGACCCTTTGTCTGGATAGGAGTTCCTGGTGAGTACAGTTACCTTTCAGTTTTGCATATTCCTATATATGATTAGGAAGTCGTATTCCGTGTTTGTTGTTAGATATATCTTACTACTCATGTCCATTGGTATTCACGAGTTGTTGAACTCACCCCGTTGATACTATCTTTTTCATGTACCAGTTGGTTTTGGTGTCGCTTGGAGTATCCTGGCTGGTCCCCACGCCACATCAGAAGACTTATCGGTTTCACGTATGTTTTGTTTGTTTTATGTATCAGTTTGTTTAGCTCTGTACTCTGATTTTATTTTTGGGGAGTTGATGTTGTTATGTGGTGTTTTGTATTTGTTATTGGTTGTGTAAGTCTAGCCGGCTAGCAGTTATGTGTTTTGGTTTTGGTACAGCCGATTTTACTGCGTGGTTGTGTCAGTCAGAGGCTGAATTTGATATTAACTGCGTGGTGTTTGTTTTCTTTTATTGTTATTATTCCAGCCGCATGTGGCTGAGGTATATAGTGCTTGTAGAAAAGTTTCAGATTGTCCGCCGTACAGGGGAGATGCTGCCGAAATTTCTTCGGACAGAGACTCCTCTGGGGCGTGACACTATTCACCCCCTCTAGTCGGCTGCCAAAAGTCCTAATATACTCATCTGACTAAATTAGAACAATCTTAAAGACGTGTTTTATCTTTTCAGGAAAAGTGAATTAATATCGAAGGTAAGGATCGTAAATGAGTTGAATGCTCATAAACAAGTTTAGAGTTTGACTTGATAAGAACTTGTTTATGTTCGTTCACTACACACAAGATCGATTAAATATACAAGATTGAACAACTCGTTAAACTAAATAAATAAACTTAAATATATATGTGTTCAACTTGTTAACATTCGTGAACTATATTTATTAATAAAATTTTTATCAACATGCTAAATAAATAAATAAAACTTTTAAAATAAACAAATAAATAAAACTTTTAAAATAAACAAATAAGTTTAAATTATCAAACTTAATAATAAACCAAATAACTAAAAGTTTGAAACAAATTTGAATTGAAAGTTTGATAATATTTAAACGAATCAAGCTCAAACCAAACTTAAATTGAAAGCTCAATAAGATCTAAATAAACCAAGTTCAAGTCAATCTAAAACCTATTAAAAATAAACCAAACTAAATTTAAATAATTATTTTAAAATTTTAACTCTATTTAAGCTTGGCAATTATCTTATTAAATAAATTTACACATCTTAAAATTTAAGATCACTTGACTTATTTACTGTCCTAATAGAAGGAATAAACGACCTCATATAAAGGGTTTAAAAAGTGGCAACTATGCCTGAACTTCTATGAAAAAATGTATAAAAAGTGTCTACTAAGCACGGACTTTTTAACAACTAATAGAATTAAGAAATTTTAATTATTTTACCATTGTTAATAAACGACATTATTCTTCTCCTAATTTTATGCTTGATTATTCGCCTACTTAATCCTAATTAATTTCGTACCTTGTTGGATATATCCACTTATGTATTTACCTGTATAAAATACTCTAATACACCTCGATTATTTAAAAAAAAAATTGTATAAAATATTCTCAAAGTAGCTGGCAGCAGCTGTAGAGTACAAAGTATTCCCAAGTCGCATCCCCTTCCCTTCCCTTCCCTTCTTCCACGGCAGCGAGGCAGAGATGGAAGCTGAGCCTATCGCAGCCCTCAATCCGATCGCGAAGATGTCAATCACTTGTCGAGCGTTTTGATGGAGATCGAGGATGAGCTCGGCCTCAGGCAAACCGAAGGGCGACGACTTCCGAATTTATTTAACTGACGTTTGTTGTTGGAGAGAGGTTTCGGCGAATTTGCGGCGTGAGATCTCGAAAGAGGAATTTGCTAAAGCCTAAAGGATTGATTCTCTAAATTCATACGCATGCGGAGGGCATGGACAAGGAGAGGAAGAGGGAGCAGATTTTCGAGAATCATATTATATATAATGCTGGAGCTGCCCACTTCCATGAGTAAGTACTCTTCCATGCATCTCTGTTCTATATATGCCTCTTCTTTTCCAATTTTACCAGGAGAACTCGGCCATAGAAGCGAAGCGGAGCCGAGCAGCAGCATCTCCACGAACTCATTGCTGGTCATGCTGATCTTCTCCGCTCGAGTAGGTACGTACAGGCTAAATTCGCGTCCATGCCTGCCGGCCGGTTGTGCGCCAGAAAAAGTTGCGTCCATGCCTGCCGGCCGGTTGTGCGCCGGAAAAAGTTGCTGGCATAAGGCAATTTGATCCTTTCATCCGATGCTAGAAGCCGTAGCTTTCTATGATCTCCCTCCGTCCCTACCCCGAAGAAAATTAAGCCACCCTTCGAGCATCGAATGGAAGGATCAAATCAAATCAAATTGCAGCAATTTCTTCGGGAGTCGCATGCAGTTAGTTATATTGTGCGGGCCTACTCGAAGCAGATCGCGATCATGGGCATGTTTAATGCAAGGTTTATGTATTTTTTCTAAGACGTTTGTAAAGTTTTTTATATTTTTTTCTAAGATGTTTGTAAACTGAAAAAAAGTTGAATAGAAAGTCTTCAATTATTATAGATGTGAAGTTTGAGAATGATTATAGATGTGAAGTTTGAGATTTATAATTTAAGAGTCATAATAAAAATATAAATTTATTCTTTTGTTTTGAATTTAATATGATGTGTATGAAGTCATTTAAAATTTTAATCATTTAAGATATTTTAATCAATTTTTATATTATTGATATGGCATATTGAGAACTTGAAAAAAAAAAATCATTTAAAACTTTAACCATTAAAACTATTTTAATAAACTTTCATATTATCTATGTGTCATATTGAGATCTTAAAAAAAAAAAAAACTCAGCACGGATCTTTTGAATCAAAAAATGTGATCTGAATCAATTTACTCATAGGTGAGATTCTATGAATCTCACCTATTATACAGATGGGATTTATAAAATCTCATCTCATCTATAAATGACTCCCATCTGAGAATAGATCAAAAGTTATAGTCCTTCTGATTCAGATTATATTTAAAATTTTAATCATTAGAGACGTCCTTACGTTGTGCAGTAATAAATTTATGAAAATGCTGCCACGCTGCTCGATTGGATGCGCTCTCATGGCCGAGTTTTTTCAGGAGCGACGGCTTATCAAAGTGGGAATGTGGGATGCAAGCTCCACTGATTGTGGACAATATATTAATTAATTAATCAAAATCAATTCCCTCCCCTGTTTGTAAATCATGATATGCTGATTAAAATCTCCGGATTATGTACAATTCATTCCCTCAATGATTTATCCTCTCGATTATCGTGATTTAACTTTCTCATCATAATTTAAGATCGGATGCAACGGGAATACGGATGACGAGCGATTTCATCTTTTTTGAGGCATGATCTGCTGGTTAAAGTGTTACCATAATTAAATTTAGAATTTAAATATTGATATAAATGAGATAAATATCTCTCTTATATATTAGAGCATCTACATCAGCTATCTTATCCAAAAATTTTACCTTAAATTTTGGATAGGGTAACTAAAAATTTTCTACATCAGTTACTCTATCCATTCTTATGATTTAGATTTGATGAATAATGGTTATCTAAATTTAAGAAATGAAACCTCTATCCTAAAAATAAAATAATATTTCTTTTTAATTTCTCTCCTTCCACTTATTCCATAAATATAATAATAAAAAATAGAAGAAAGAGAAAAAAATAATAAAAAATTAAGAATGATGGAAATTTTAGGATATTTGATGTAGTGTGTAATAAAAAATGATTATCTAAATTTAATAAAAATAAGTTATCTAGTAATAGAGAAACTATTAGTCATTGTTCTAAAGGTTAATAATTATTTGTGATTTATTTTCATGATATTAATTCAAAAACGGATTGACGGAGATATTAAGAGAGAGCGTATTTATCTTTGCCATCAACTATTGATTAGGAAGATAAAATTTTATGTATTTTAAAAAAACTAATAAAATACATAAAAATATAAATATAAATAATAGGAAAGTGTGAAATTAAAAAGATAATTTAAAGAAACGAACATTTTTCGACTACATTAAAAATTATATTAAAAAATAAAATAAAATAAGAAGATAATAATAAACAGAATTAATAAAAAATTAAAAAAAAATACAAATAATTAAAAACAAGAGATATATAAAAGTCATTTTAAAGGGAAGATAAGGGGTGCTGTCAGAGTGCGCGAGAAGCAATTTACCTGCAAATTCACCGAAATCTTTGCTACTTAAGTGGCAAAAAAATGGCGATTCGTTCGTCCCAGTGCCCCCGTCAATCCGTCCCTAGGCCAATACGAAGAAGGTAAATCACGGGTGACTACTAGCCATTAGTACAAATGACTAAGATATGAGGGAGGTTATGCTCGGTCACACCGAGTTTCGATCCCAAAATCTCATGTAACAATACCTTATATCTTAATCATCGCATCACCCCGAAGAAATCGAAATATCTGCTACTCAAGCGTCAGTGAAAGATGATCCTTTTCATTCCTTGGGACAAGCAAGTCACGTGGCAAGGCGTGCCAACTTTTTTAAGCATCATGATAATTAGAGATATTTTTTAAAAATATTCGTGATCTCCATTTTTATATGATTCTTTAAATAATATATTATTTAAATATTTTAAATTTCATAATAAAATATTCCATCTTATCATTCATCGAATATTCACTTTTAAATATCCCTAATTTCACAAAAAATATCTTATCAACAAAATATTTATATGACTCATGTCCATTTAATTAACTTACATTTAATTTTAAGAAAAATATGATAAAAGACATATAAATTTAAGAAAAAATACTATTTCATATGAATACAAATATTTTATAAATTTAAAATTGAAATACATATATACAAATCATATTAAATTAATAAAACACATAGCAATAAACTATAATTAATAAAATAAACATGGAGTAAATAAAATAAATCATAGAAATTAACTACATGTTCAATTTTTTCTTCAGCTATTCACATATCGCTAGATGATTTTGAAGTTGTTCATCTGTCATACCTCGTGTATCCATTACGAGGAGTTGATGTGCTTGGATGGGTTGATCCACTTTCTTATTGTTATTATACTCTTCTAAATGTGTCATTGATTATTGCATAGCCTGATTTAATTCATCAATTAGGCCTACTCTTTCTTTGTCTTTCCTCTTTGTTGCCTTCTGTCAGGACGAAATTGGATTTCTCTATCATCTATATCAACAGTTGTGTTAGGATTAGAAGAGTCAGTATGTACACCTGATGATTCTAATGTTCTTACTTGCTTTGTATCTCGTCGCTCTGAGGATTGAGGAGCATACATTAAACTATCTTTCACGATTCTCCACACATGCTCATATTGGAAAGTAGTTTTAAAAGTACTCTTGTATTCTTCATGAGCTCGCACCATCAAATCCTCGTCACTCAATCCGCTTGGTCGATCATTATACCATTTATTATAGATTCCATTGTATCTATTTACGATCTTTTTCAACGAACCCCAATGTGATTTTGCTTTCTCTGCAATTCTCTTTTTAGCTCCCTTATCTCAATTGGTATTGTAGTATATCATAACTCATTTCCAAAATGACTCACTCTTCTGGGCATTACCAACTACAGAATCTTCACTCATAATTGTGTAGGCCGCTGCAAGGAACTTATCATAACTCCCATCTTTGGTGTTTGATTGAGAATAATATCGTCTGATACGGTGCATAACGGTGGGGTCTAATAAGGTTGGGCAGTCAAAAGTAAAAGGAGCGTGGCAGTCAGAAGTCAAGGGGGCGTGGTAGTCAGAAGTCAAGGGGACAGGGGTAATGTAAGGAAATATATTGCTAAACACGCAAACGCGCAGTGGAAAAACATATTTCCTCCAGAAGATCCATGCAAAGGGAAAGAGAAATTCCTACATATACTAAGTTTTCTAACATAGCATGAGATTATACCTTTGTAGCATGCTCACGGACTCCCGACAACTCGGATCACAGCACAATCTCGCGTTCGCACCTCTACGGTATCCACATGAACAAGCGTTCATTTGTCTCACAAACTCACAAAAGGAGAAAGGTTGTGCTAGCAACCATGAAAGTGGATTTCGGCCAAGAGGAGAGGAGCAAGGAGAATGAAGAGAATTAATTCCAAAATGAAGAGTAAAAAGCTTAAGTATTTTCATTAGATTTTCATCCAATGAAAATATTTAATTAGCATTAATAGCCTTAATGAGCATTTACACTCCATTAAGGATCAAACTTGTAACTCCTCATTTCAAATGAGTGTAACTCTTCATTTTAAATTCAATTTCAAAAATTGAATGAAATGAATAATTAAATTTCGAAATTCAATAATTATCTTCATTAAATCTCACTTGAGTCTAACTCAAGTCTCTTCACTTGAGTCTAACTCAAGTCTAATTCAATCGAGTCTTACTCAATTAATCCTCATGCAATTCAAATTCAATGAATCAATATTTCATTAATTCAAATTGACTCTTTGAGTCTAATTTGAATTGGACTTAATCCAACAATTAGATCCAATTGAGTCCAACTCAATAAGTCCAATTCGGATTAAACTTAATCCAATGATTCATCATATGAACCCATCTCCAAATCTACTTATTTTTTGTGTGTGACCCAATAGGTTCTCGTAACGTTGACAATGTACCCAAATCAACATTTAGATACATAAGCAATGAGTGACATCTAGCAAGGCATCATTGCTACCCAAGTGATGAGAAGGTCAAGATCCGACCTAACCTGTCCGTGGCTATTATCTTGTATGACTTTGTCCCTCTATCCTTGATATCTAGGTTAATCAATGAGGCATATCAACCTTTGTGTTTCTTGATCTCTAAGTAGACACACTCAATCAAATAAACTCAATATCTCATATTAATTCATTTGTGCATGACCATGCTTTCTTGTATCCTATCAATCAAGGGGCCCACAGATATCGCTTCCGTCATATGGAAGGGATAGATCTCATCTACATCACTCACATTCCTCCGCATAATTCACTGCATACCTAGTGATCGACTTTATTGTCCACCTTGTTACAGGTGACGTTTGCCGATACCAAAGTACACAACTCCTTATGTAGAGAATCGTAACGACTTCAGGTCTTAGGACTATTCATACTAATAGTCACATGAGAATGTTTATGACACTCATATAACGATCCATGAAACATTCTCATAGCGGGTCATTCAGTATATATTCTCTAATATATACTCATGTGTCAACCTAATATCTCATATCCATAACTTGTGAGATCAAGTCATCCGTTGACCTACATGCTAGTCTCAACGCATTAATATTGTCCTTGTATATTAATGCTCGACTAGGAATAGTTAAGAGTAATGTTCTCTATAATATCTCACTATTAATTTAACCAATTGATATACTGTAGATAAGAACCTACTACTCAAGAACATTATTATACTTATTCAATTGGCACTAAACTGAAATAAATATAATAACCAACTTTACCTTTTATTAATAATGATATATGATACAAAATGAGCCCTTTGCAATCATCTCATAATTGGTGCTAGGGTTAACACTAACAGGCAATCAACAAGAAGGGAAAGAGGGAGTAGGATCAGGTGACGACATCAACAACTTAATTCCTGGTCAGGTTCGCACAGACCGGAACTCCGGATCTGAGACACCTGGGTAAATAGTCGGGGTGATACCTGACCTGGAGTTGACGGGTTGGGCTCTCCTATCCTGGTTGTACTCAGGTCTAATGCTATCAATAAGCTAAACCCCCGGACAGCTAACTCCCGGTCATCTCTTGGATGATCTCTCCACGGTTTCCTGCCCCCAAGGTTTAGGCCGAGCGTTAATACCCGACCGGTCATCCCAAGCTGCCCTATTCATGCCCGGTCGAGACAGAAGGCGCTACATGACAACGAGGTCAAAGAATTGTAACCGTCTATTAGAGAATAACTGCTTAATGTCAGGGAATATTCCAATGGTCTACAGCCACCTACGAATGGAACCTTCCTTCAGTCTATAGGAGGATGTCACGTGTCCTCCATCACCTAGCCAGTCCTAACACCCAACATTCTCTGACACTAGTCAGGCTCCAAGAGGTACTCATTGTCATATAAAAAGGGAGGTCGTCTCCCTTGTGTAGGTACACTCTCTCGTACATTCGCACTTGTCTTCTACTTTCTTTCTTCTTGTACACTGTTCTTCTGGGGGAAAAGTACTTGACTTGAGAGTCGGAGGGCATGCTCCAGGGACTTTTTCCCTGGTTTTTGGCCTCTAACATCTGTGTGCTTGTCTGAGTGTGTGTAGAGCATAGGTATAGGGATGTAAACGAGCCGAACCAAGCCGAACAGTATTAGACTCGAGCTCGACTCGTTTAAGTTATATTCGAGCTCGAGCTCGGCTCGAGCTCGAATCGAGCTTTTATCACAAGGCTCGAGCTCGGTGTAACGCCCACCCTTCTTACCCAACCAAAGGTGGCGCTACGTTCTTATACTACTTACGTACATGCTTTAGTTATAACAGCGGAAGAATAAAAACTTTAAAGAATTTAATTTATTAAGCATAATATCACATATTCTGATTTGTTCAAATGTGTATATATTGAACTTATAACTAAAAATATTAATTTTTCCGAATCGTCCTAGCCGAGCCACCACCACACACATCACTATCTGCTCCTCCTGCTGCTCCGTTGTACATCCAGCTTTCTCTTTTATCTGCGGTACAAGGAAAGTAAGCTATGAGCACTCATGGCTCAGTAAGTTCCTTTCCTACTCACTAAAACCGAGAATCATCGTATATCAAGAATGGATCAACATATCATCGTCTCAACTAATCATAACATAACATATCATTCTATTCAAACATATCATGCATATTTCTTATTCACATATCATTTCATAGAAGCATGAATATCATATCATAAAACAAATAAATCACAAGCATGAGACATACAAGGGCATCATATTCATATCATAATATCACATGACATTATATCATATCATCATATAATTCAAGCACATATGAATGTAGGCAATGCATCGTGAATTTGAAAACTTATACTTAATAGTACTTGAAATTAATATCATCATCATTTGGGATCCCGGTTTGTACCACATACATAATGCGTAGGTCCAAGGTAGCAAGTCTTGAGCCCTACCATGCATACATACTAGGCCCGAGTCTTACTCCATCGACCTAGGACACTCAAAGGCCCATTACTGACGAGGCCCGAGTCTTACTCCATCGACCCCGGGGCGTTTACGGAGCCCACCCTTGGTACAAACCATAAAAATAACTTATCATGCATAACTATCATATCATGTCCTTAACAATCTTTCATGCATTTATTCTTTTTCATTTCTTTTCATTATGTATAGCATTTTCTATGCTATAACACATCATGGCATATTTCATAATATAACTTCATTATGCATATCATTTCGTAACTAAAGCAATCATGCATTCTAACTTATTATCATATCATTTTCATACAGCATGGCATAGACATATTTAATTTTTTGTTCTAGGGTTTCTAGGGCATCTATCCCTTCATGGCCGAACACATAATGATTCATTTAGGTCATACAAACATGTATCACATTCACACATTATCAAGTTTTCATAAGAAGTACTTTTAACCCCTTAGGTTTCATTTCCAAGGCCTCTAGGTCCTTTAAACCTTACTTGGCCGAAATTCATAGAATATAAACTTCCTTTAAGTGGCCTAAAGCATGGGAAACCTAAGTAAATTTCATAGCAAGATTTACTAAGAACATCATACACAAGGTTGGATCATAAACAAGCTAGGACTCTTGTGATCTTACATGTCATAAATCATGTAACTAATTTTCTACATTCCAATTAAACATGAGAGCATTAATCATCTTTCATAACATAATATCACAGAGGTCATTGAGCATATTAGAATTTTGTTTAAGCTTCTCTAAACTATCACCTTACCATGGCCGAAATATTAAGAGTAAGGTTCATGAGTTTCTTTCAACATACAAGTATACAACTCTTAAGAACTTTATATCATGTCATATAAGCATAGTTATTTTAAATTCAAGGTCCTCCTAACCCTAAATTCTTTCTTGGCCGAAACATGAGAGTGGGGTTCTTTTGGTTCCAATCAACTTCCAAGCAAGAAAACCATAGGAAGGTCCTTAGCATTTCATAGAGGGAAACTTGCACTAGTTTGGTTAGACAATAATTTTCCTAACCTATTTACAATATTTTTGATTGAAATTCTAGGGTTACATACACCTCTGATCATGCATCATATATGTATACAAACATAGGGGAAAACTTTCTTTCAAGGCATAGAAAAAGAATCCGAAAATCACATGAAAGCCTTGTACCGCAGGTGAGGGGAAGCTTACCTTCTTTGCTTAAGTTTCCTAGAGTTGAGAATTTGCTTGTGGACCTTTCTTCCTTGCTTGCTTTGCTCGGCACCAATGGAGGAAGAAGTGGCTAGGTCTTTTGGTGGAGAGGAGGAGGAAGAAGAGGAGGCTTCTTCCTCTTGTGTTGCTCGGCAACAAAAAGAAAGAAAGAAGGGGGAGAGTTGTTGCTCTCGGCAACAAGAGGAAAGAGGGAGGGAGAGTGCTCGGCACAAATGGAGGAGAGGAGGAGTGAGTTGAGGATGAAGCCCCTCCATGCCTATTTATACTAAAGTGAGGGGAGGAAAACTTGACTTGATTCATCCTCCTCATTTACTTCTCCTCTTAATGAGAAAGAATATGCTAGAGAAATGCTTCTTGAGTTTCTCTCTTTTCTTTCTCTTAATTTCTCTCCTTTCTTTCCTTTAGTTATAATTCTCATCTCTCCTTTTACAATATTCACTCCTATCACACTTGGTTAACACATGCATGCATCCACAAGAGAACCAAGGATCAAATCCTTCTCCTAACATATTTTTGTACAAAATAATTCATGTATATGCATTATGCATAAATATTTCATACATGCATATATAATATCTCATATCTCTTTTGTTTACATTAATTCCTTGCATTATAAATCATGTATAGAACTTTATATTCTCAACTTTATTTTCTTTCATAAAGTTTTTAATCATCTAAATCCTTCCCATCGTAACATTCAACGTAGACTATCTACACATTCTTTTTATTACATTCGTACTCTCATTGCCCTTACTTTATCTAGGCTTTCTAGGGGTGTTACACTCGGCTCGTTTTAGAATTTTCAAGTTCGCGAACAGTTCCAGCTTGGTTCGTTATTAGCTCGATTATCAAAGTTAAAGAGCCTAACTCGTTAAGCGAACTCGGGCTCGTTTTCGGGCTCGTTTAGAGCTCATTTTGGGCTCGTTTAGAGCTCGTTTTGGGCTCGTTTTAGAGTTCATTTTTTGGCTCATTTTAAAGCTCATTTTAAGGCTCGTTTTAGAGCTCATTTTTTTAGCTCGTTTTAAAGCTCATTTTTTGACTCGGTTTAAGGCTCATTTTTTTGGCTCGTGAGCCTATAAACAAACATGTTCACGAGCTCACGAGCCGAATATCCTTAAGTTCGAGTTCAGTTCGATAAAACTGTCGAGCTCGAAATCTCTTCACGCATTGAAGATTCCCATTGAAGATATTGTTATAACTGTTTCCATGCCTTAAGGTAAAATCACTTCACGCATCGTGTGCGCTGACTATCGGTGTCAGTACAGCTGTTTTATTATTATTATTATTATTATTATTATTATTATTAGATAGAAATTCGAACTTCTCATTTTTTTGGTACGAACTGTGTTTGCTATACTCTCTGTTAATGATGGCAATTGGTTTTAATTAATAAGATTCATCGCATATATAATATTTTACTGCTCTACTTCTACGTTATATCGTATATTATATTGGATATTATTATATTTATTTAATACTTTGCATAACAACATATAATTTATATATAAATAGATTATTACTAGAGCTAAAATGATATTGTTTATTGCCAATATGGTCAGTTTCATTATAAGATATTTATATGAGAGATATTTTATCCTGTATATCATTCCTTTGCACGGAAAGGTTGAACTCTAATAAGATATTCTGTACTTATTAAAAATTAATCTTAATATATATATTAGAGCAAAAATATACACACATGTAAATACTAACTACGTTGAAACCCTTGGAGTTATAATATATTATTATTCGACTATGATAATGATATCATAAAAATTATTCTTTGTTTTTATTTCTTTTAAAATTTTGAGTAAATACTATTTAAAATAATAGTTATTTTAAAAATTATTATTAATTAATATATAATTTTTTTTTATCTAACTCATATTTTTTTTAACGTGTTGGGACTGAAATGTAGCTTTGAGGAGGAAAGAAGATTGGGGGGGGGGGGGGGGGGGGAATAGCTCGACGTAATCTCGTGCTCATTGTTGCTTATTTCTTCAAGATGATAGCAGCGGAAAATATAAGAAACAACACAACAACGCTAACTTTAGGAATTTACTTGGTATCCACCTCAAGAAGAGGTGATTAGTCCAAGGATCCACACACTCACGCACCCTCCACTATGTAAACACTCCTTTTCGGTAACTACTGAAGGCGGAGAAGCCTTACAAGCTCTCAGTACAAGAAGAAAATAAAGGGAAACAAAATACAATAAGATCTTACAAGTTTGCACAAGAAACTCTAACCCTAACTTCTTCCTTGCCTCTTGACTTGGACGTGCACCAGCATGAGCCTCCAAGAATCTTCAAGAACTGGCGGTGAGAACTCTGTGGAGAAGCTGTGGACTCGCTGTTGTCGCTGGAGAAGAAAGCCGAGAGTTCTACCGAGAGAAACACTCGCCAACAGCTAAATACGACTCCAATGGTCGAATCCCAATCGATTGGATTACTCCTAATCGATTGGGGAGGCTTTGGATCAATCGGTCGATTGATCCAGAACGCCTCTGTGCTCTTGGGAATTGCTTGGATCGATCGGCTGATTGATCCAGAGCTTATCACGCAAAATCGTAGCTCTCAATCGATCAACCGATCGATTGGAGGCTCCCAATCGATCGACCGATCGATTGGAGGCTCCCAATCGATCGGCCGATCGATTGGAGGCTCCCAATCGATCGGTCGATTGATTGGGAGGCATTCTGTGCGATCGGCAATTCTCCCCAATTGATCGGCTGATCGATTGGGGAAGCCTTTGTCGCGGGGACTCACCCAATCGATCAACCGATCGATTGAGCATTAGCCAATCAATCGCCTGATCGATCCAGCTCCTTGTTTTTGCCCAAAACCAAGTCCAAAGTTCTCTAAATCAACATCCGGTCAACCATGACCTGTTGGTACATCATGCCTAGCATCCGGCCACCCTTGATCTGCTAGGACTCTCTCACCAAGTGTCCGGTCAATCCATTTGACCCACTTGGACTTTTCTCCTCGTGCCAAGTGTCCGGTCCTCCAGACCCACTTGGACTTTCACCAGATGTCTGGTCAACCTTGACCCATCTGGATTTCCTTGTGTCTGGCTTCACTCACCAGGACTTCCCTTCTGCCTAGCTTCACTCACTAGGACTTCTCATCTGCCTGGCTTCACTCACCAAGAATTTCTTCTGCCTAGCTCCATTCACTAGGACTTTCCATCTGCCTGGCTTCACTCACTAGGACTTTCCAGTCAAGTATCCAGTCAACCTTAACCTACTTGACTCTCCTTCATAATCTCCCCACATGAACAATTGCACCTACAATCTTCATGTATTGTCTCAATGTATTGTCAAGCATCGAAACCCAAACATCAAGACTCAAGCTTAGTCAACCAGGTCAACCTTGACCTAGGGATATTGCACCAACAATCTCCCCCTTTTTGATGTTTGACAATACCCTTAAGTTAGGCTAATCTCATAGCCTCAACTTTCTTCATGCCAATGTATGAATGATGGTTTCCTTCATTCTCCCCCTTTCCTAGAGAGCAAACTCCCTCTTTAGGTAATGAAGGCCTAACTTAACCACACATTCTCCCCCTATTGGCATATATCAAAAATTCTCCCCATGAAGAATTACCCAATGTTGATCATAACTTTACTCGTTGTTCACAACACAATAACGAAAGTCTCATACCTTTCATTATTCTTAATGCTCATCCTTAAGCATATACCACTTGGTATATTCACACACGATTCAAATGAAGGTCACATACCCTTCATTGTCATCAAATGCTCATCATTGAGCATACACCACTTGAGTAATGAAGATATTCACTCTCCATTACTTTCAAATGCCCAACCTTGAGCATATTCACTAAAGAAGGTTAACCACCTTCCAAGGTGTATGAAAAATAGATTTTCATGTCCTTAAGAAGTAACTCCCCCTAAAGACATGCACGTAACCTCTGTCATTGCACCAACAATGACTTGGAATCCCTAAAACTTAGGGAAACCCAAATTTAGAAGTTTTGAGGTTCAAAAATCCAATAATGAAACCAAACCTCAATCTAAACCTCTACTTAGTCTCCCTTAACCAATCCATCCTTGTTGTCATCATGAAAACTCCCCCTAAATGTATACAATTGTGTTTTGAGGTGTTAGGAATGGTTACCTAGACTAAAGGTGGTTCAAAATGCTAAAATCAAGCTTTCCCAGCCAAAACCAGCATTTCCAATCGATTGAAGTTGGGTCCCAATCGAATGAAACTGCTTGAATCGATCTACTGATCGATTCAGCTAGTGTGAATCGATTGGTGGATCGATCCAGTGAGCTTCTGTTCGCGAGAAGCTCACGCTCAATCGATCACCCGATCGATTGAGACCCTTCAATCGATCGGGTGATCGATTGAAGGTCTGAAGTTGCTGAAATTTCATTTCAGTCAACTTCAGAAACCCCTAGAAAATTCTACAAAATTTCAAAAATCATGAAAATTGTTGTAGACATTATTTAGGGTATATATTATCATGAAAAAATATTTTTCTATGAAAATACTTTCTATTTTCCAAGATCGACACAAACTTATAAAAATTTTAGTGTTTTCTTCTAATTTGTGTTTAACTTTTCAATAATTATTACTATCAAAAGATAGTCTTCATCAAGGTTTTCTAAAAGCATTTTAAAACCTTTCTCAAAACCAATATCCAACCATATTCTTTGGACTCATTGCACATGATTTGTACATTAGCTTTCCCAATGATTGGAAAAATACATAATTATGTGTTTTGATGAATTTAAAACTCAAAAGAATGCACTAAATTAACATCTTGAGTTTTTTTCATCATCCTAACATCTCACTTGTATTTAATGTGTATGAAACCACATACAAGTCACCTTATAGTTCTTAGTGAGATGTAACCTTTGGTTTTGCCCTAATCTAGGGATCGTGAATATCTATCTAGGCATTTTTAAAACTATGAACATCCACCCAGGATGTTACTTGTTAGTGAATGCCATTAGTCCTTAATTGCAAAGAATAAACATGATGCATGATGATGTTATGACATACATCAAAAAGAAATAATTTTCAAAAGAAAATTTCTATAACTACATGATGTATGTATGACATAACATGATGTTTTTTTATTTTTCATATGTAAACCATGAATGCAGAATTTGATGTCATGACATATGATGAGCAAACAAAGCATGGTAAAATAGCATAAATAAAATATACCTAGATTATCTATCTAAGTATCCTAAAATCCTTAGCTAAATTAAAATTTAAAACCTAGATTACCCAGTATTTCCCAAGAAAATGCCAAAATTTAATTTTGACATTTCTTTTAATTTTCCTAATTTTGTGCCAATTTAAAATAAGTAAATTCATTAAATTTTTGATACAATTTACTCTTCCAAGAGTAAATCAACTATAATAAGGCTTAGATTTGCTTTTAACTTTCCAATAAAATGCCAAAATCCCAACTTGGCATTTATTTACACTTGATTTCTCGTGCCAATTAAAATTATATATAATTTCTCAAGTTATGGCACATCTTACCCTTTCCAAGAGTAATTTATTTATCCATTTCATTGTCAAAGGTTAATAATAACCTTGAAAATGCTCTCCGAGTGTCAACTTCATCAAAGTTAGGTTAACTACCCTTCTAATCGGAGTTGACACTCTCTATCCCATCTAAGGGGTAGAGAAAATGCTCCTAGAAATCCAAAACCTATTGGTGCTCCTTGGATGCTCTAGGTATTAACTAGGGATAACTTCCCTAGATACCTTCCTAGTGACCTTGTTAGACTTCTTGGAGGCCTTGGTCACTTTTTCTATATCAACTCTAGGGATTTCTTCCCTTGTGACCTTCTTTGTGATTTTCTTGGACTTCTTAGAAGTCTTAGTCACGTTTGTTGCAAAAATACTCTTAGGAATAACCTCCCTAGTATTTTTGACTTGACCATTTGACTTAGGGTTGGTTCCATAATTATATGGAACCATATGGTAAGAAGGCACATCCTTTTTAATTTTAGGTTTGTATCCCAAACCCCTATGGCCCTTGGATGCCCCTTGTAGTGCTAAACCTAGGTTTTGCTCATTTTACCCTTTTAGGATATTTTCCATCCTTTTTAGGGTATTTTCCATTTTATCAAGTCTTGACCTCAAGACTTGATTTTCTTCCCATAAATCCCTAGATTTTGATTTTTCCTTAAATCTTTGAGCATTTTTATTTGTAGGCTTATAACTATGGTCTTTAGTGTTATTACCTAAACTTTTACCTACCTTCCTAACCCTAGATGTGATAGTCTTAGCATGGAGAGCCATAAGTTTTTCTTTAATGCTATCATGCTCCCTATTTTTATGGTAAATAGCATTAAAATGATAAAAATTGAAATTTGCATGCTTTTTACCATTATTTAAAGGGGTAGGTTCAATAAATGATACCTTTTGTTTTACCTTGGAGGCTCCCCCTTGACTCATGCTTCCTTCTTGAGCCTTGACCACTTTCTTCCCCTTGGGACATTGACTCCGATAGTGTCTCATTTGATTGCAAGAAAAGCACACAATGTGCTCCTTGCTCTTCTTTGTTCCGGGAGCGGTCTCTTTGGGCTTCTCCTTACCCTTTAGTGCTACTTGACCCTTCTTCTTGGTCAATTTAGGGCACTTGCTCTTGTAGTGCCCATGTTCCCTACATTCAAAACATATGATACGTTGTTTATTTTTATTTGAAATATTTATACCTTCATGTGTAGGGATGACATCTTCTCCTTTTCATTCGGAGGTATAAACTTCCTCTTGTTCCGACAATAATGCTCCTCCAATAGATTTGACTCGACTTGTGGAGGTGGAAGCTTCTTCATCCTCTTCTTCTCTTGACCCAGATGTAGAGACTTCTTTTTCTTCTTGAACCGGTGTCAATGAAAATTGTTCCCCCTCAATCCTTGAGGTGGAGGCTTCATCATCTTCATCTTGTACATGAAACAAAGAGTATGCTCCCTCTTTACTCTTTTCATTGCATTCCTTTGAAGATGAGGCTTCTTGGACTTTTTCTTCTTCGGAAGTTGAGCATCTCTCAACTTTAGAGTCCTCTTGCTCTTGGTCTCGCTCCAATGAGTTGCCCTCTTTGGATTTATCTTGATTTGGTACCAGTGGAGGGTTCTTCATGAAGTTTGGCCAACTTGCTCAACAATTCCTTTGCATCTTCAAATTCTCCAATTTTACAAAGAATGGTGCTTGGCAATAAATTAACCAATAATTTGGTTACCTTGTCATTCGCCTCACACTTTTGAGTTTGTTCTTGGCTCCATTTGCTCTTTTTGAGGATTTTACCCTTTGAATTTCTTGGAGCCTTGAAGCCTTCCATGAGAGCAAACCATTGCTCTATCTCCATCATAAGAAAATTCTCGATTCTTGATTTCCAAAAGTCGAAGCTTGTCATTATGAATGATGGAGGCACCCTTGTATCGAATCCAAGTCCATCTTGGAATTCCATTTTAAGTTAAGCTTGATGAAATCTTTGACTTTGATGAATTTGCTTCAATTTCTTCACCCTCTAGCTTTGTTGCCCCTTCCGGCGATGATTCCGGTGAAGAGCGGCCTTGCTCTGATACCACTTGTTGGGATTGAAATGTAGCTATAGGGGGGAGGGGGGAGGGGTGAATAGCTCGGCGTGATCTTATGCTCGTCGTTGCTTGTTTCTTCAAGATGATAACAGCAAAAAATACAAGAAACAACACAACAATGCTAACTCTAGGGATTTACTTGGTATCCACCTCAAGAAGAGGTGACTAGTCCAAGGATCCACACACTCACGCACCTTCCACTATGTAAACACTCCTTTTCGGTAACTACCAAAGGTGGAGAAGCCTTACAAGCTCTCAGTACAAGAAGAAAGGAAAAGGAAACAAAATACAATAAGATCTTATAAGTTTGCACAAGAAACCCTAACCCTAACTTCTTCCTTGCCTCTTGACTTGGATGTGCACCAGCACGAGCCTCCAAGAATCTTCAAGAACTAGAGGTGAGAACTCTGTGGAGAAGCTGTGGACTCGCTGTTGTCGTTGGAGAAGAAAGCCGAGAGTTCTACCGAGAGAAACACTCACCAACAGCTAAATACGACGTCAACGGTCGAATTCCAATCGATTGGATTACTCCAAATCGATTGGGGAGGCTTTGGATCGATCGATCGATCGATCCAGAGCGCCTCTGTGCTCCTGGGAATTGCCTGGATCGATCGGCTGATCGATCCAGGGCTTATCGAATAAAATCACAGCTCCTAATCGATCAACCGATCGATTGGAGGCTCCCAATCGATCAGCCGATCAATTGGAGGCTCCCAATCGATCGGCCGATCGATTGGGAGGCATTCTGTGCGATCGACAATTCTCCCCAATTGATCGGTTGATCGATTGGGGAAGCCTTTGTCGCGGGGACTCACCCAATCGATTAACCGATCGATTGGACATTAGCCAATCGATCGGCTGATCAATCCAGCTCCTTATTTTTACCCAAAACCAAGTCCAAAGTCTCCTAAACCAACATCCGGTCAACCATGACCTGTTGGTATATCATGCCTAGCATCTGACCACCCTTGACCTGCTAGGACTCTCTCACCAAGTGTCCGGTTAATCCATTTGACCCACTTGGACTTTTCTCCTCGTGCCAAGTGTCCGGTCCTCCATGACCCACTTGGACTTTCACCAGATGTCTAGTCAACCTTGACCCATCTGGATTTTCTTGTGCCTGGCTTCACTCACCAAGGCTTCCCTTCTGCCTAGCTTCACTCACTAGGACTTATCATCTGCCTGGCTTTACTCACCAGGACTTTCTTCTGCCTAGCTCCACTCACTAGGACTTTCCATCTGTCTAGCTTCACTCATCAGGACTTTCCAGTCAAGTATCCAGTCAACATTGACCTACTTGACTCTCCTTCACAATCTCCCCACATGAACAATTGCACCTGCAATCTTCATGTATTGTCTCAATGTATTGCCAAACATCGAAACTCAAACATCAAGACTTAAGCTTAGTCAATCAGGTCAACCTTGACCTAAGAATATTGCACCAACATTATGATCTAATTATTAAGCTTTCCCATCAGATTAATTTTGATCTCAAGTAAATTTTTTCCTAGTCATCTGAATAAATCGAAAAGCATGAATGGCTCATCGCACCTAAGCCAACATTATAAGGTTGTCTTTCCATGAAAATTAATTAATTTTATAGTGCATCGCAATTAGAAATTGATTCATGAATACTTGATTAACTATGAAAACTATTAGGACTCGTGCAAGTTAGAGGGGGTGAATAACTCTGATCACTTCTTATCTCGATTTAATAGTCGTGATTTGAATGTGCAGCAGAAATCTTGATTCAAATATGACTCCACATGCACAACTTTAGGATTTCATTTGGTATCCACCTCTTAGACGACTAATTCAAGATCTACTCTTAATAATCTCCATCCACTATAAACTTCTCCTTTTCAGATACCTTTCGAAGGCGCAAAAGTCTTCTACAACCTTCTTTTTACAAGAACACAACAATAGAATAAGAAGCAATAATGTAAATACAAATGAAAGAGATAACGACTTTATAATGAAAATCTTGTTTTGCTGGCTCTTTAGTTACTTTGGATTGCCTCTTAATGGTGGAAAATACAACATCACTTTGTCTCCAAATTCTCCAGAACAGTCTCCTTCGATCCTTTTTGAAATCACCTTTTAAAAGTTGCTGCTCGAGCTAATTTTTACATATTAATCAACTAATTTTATCAATCAATCAACTAATCTAAGGAATTCGACAGTTGAAACATATAAAACAACTCCTTTTGACCTATTTGACCATATCAATCAACTGATTTTCCAAATTATTCGAATTGATTTACTTTTGTTTGTTTTTGGATCAAATTGATTCGACTGATTTTCCCAATCAATTGAATCAATTTGCTTTTGGATCAAATCCATGCAACTGATTTTCTCAGTTAGTTGCATCTATTTGCTTCTAAATCAAATAGATTTAATTGATTTTCCTAACTAGTTGAATTGATTTGCTTCCTAATCATTGCTATTACTATCTTTTCATTTGATTAAACTATCAGTTCACGCTTCCATATATCGCTAAGAATTCAGTCTTCGATCTTCTTAAACTTTTTTACCTTGCATCCGTCCTTATGACCTGTAAGGGTTTTCTCTTGCTAAATTTTTTATTGAATTTTCAATTACCAAGTGTCGTTCTCCGTAACCCATTTGGAGTTTTCTCTTATCAATTTTTTATTAGACTTTCGATCATTAAGTGTTCGGTACTCTATGATCCATTTAAACTTTCCTCTTATAGTCAAACATTCGATCATCTTAATCTACTTAATTTCTTACTAATATATTAATCAGATATTAAAATTCAAACTCTGAACTCATACCTGGTTTCAAGATTGATTGCACTGAGTTTTACCGTTGCAATGGAGCCTAGGGCTACGCCCAGCTCATGTTGTTTCTATCCAACACAATTGGGGCACGTGAGTCGCATCCCCTTCAGATATATAGCACAAACTTATTATAAAGTACAAAACAAGATTTTTCGAGTCATATAAAATCAAGCGTTGCTTGCTTCTTTAATTTTTTACTTTCGTATTTCTGTTGCATAAAGCGATTTTAGCTCTTGGCTATTCAATCTCCCTCTAACCACTCCAGTCAATCAAATAATGCGAACCTATCCTGTATTGTATTAGGTTAAAAGCATAGTTACTTAGAATTATTTTCTTTATTTCTAAACCTTGTAATTTAATGATGTCATTGATTGGGTCCTCGTTTGGACTTTCATTTCAAAGTATTTCCTATTGTCTATAATCGTTCTTGTAGGGAACCAAAGATCGACTTTAAAAACTCAAGCGATAGCATGGTCAAGTGTTAGGGAGGTTTCCCAACTTGTCTTGTTAACGAGTCCTGGACATTAGGGCAAATTATACAATTATGAGTCGACAACGACCATCACGAACTACGCTAGTCGATTGGGTTGGAATTAACTAGTTGAATTCAAGGTTTGGGTAATAATATAACATGATCTATTTGAACTTTAATTGACTTGAATCCTTTATTAGTCCAACAAATACAATCATTCAAGTATAAATCCTCCGTGAGCTCACTATTATTAATAGTAGCATTGGTTCTACGACTTTCTACGAAAAGGAGCAGTCACGTTTTTTTATTTATCAAAATGAACACCCTAGCTTCAAAAGTACCAAAAAAAATACTAAAAATAGTGTTATTCCCTTCCTACCCTCCCGCCAACCTCCTAAATCTCCTCTCTCCAGACATTGTTTTCCAATGCATCCCCTGGTGAGCTTGATATGAGAAAATATCAGACTCACATTGGGTCTGAATATCAGGCCCATGCTGGGCCTGATATTGGAACATATCAAGCTCACATTGGGCCTGATATTCCATATCATACCCAGAGTGAGCTTGATATGGGATCATATCAAGCCCAACGTTGGGCCTGATATGGAAAAATATCATGCCTTTTTTAATCTTAGAGAGAGGGGATGCATTGAAAAACGACGAGAGAGGGGGGATTTAGGATGTTAGCAGGAGGGGTAGAAAGGAAATAATATTATTTTCGTTGGGCTTGATATGGAAAAATATCATGCCTTTTTTAATCTTAGAGAGAGGGGATGCATTGAAAAACGACGAGAGAGGGGGGATTTAGGATGTTAGCAGGAGGGGTAGAAAGGAAATAATATTATTTTTAGTGCTCTTTTTGATAATTTTGAAACTAGGATGCTTTTAGGTAAATAAGTGGCCGCTCCTTTTGATAAAAAGTCGTTGGTTCTAACATTTACTAGATTTGACCATATTTCTAGGGGACTAGATGAGTAACTTTCAACATTTTGGAGATGAAAGTTAAAGTTGAGTATATAGGCTCTGTTTCATTTTACGCCTATTGATCCTAGAGGTGACCAGTCCGACTCCACAAATATTTTTCATCGGCTACTAGGATAAATTGGGAAGCACTCGTAGCCGACATGTGAAGACCAATAGGATAATGGAAGGTAAAAGTAGTGGGGTTAATGGGGGATCAAATCCTCAACCCCACTACTATAATGGAGTGGTGGGATAATGGAAGGTGGAAGTAGTGGGGTTAGTGGGGGACTAAATCTTCACCCCCACTACTATAAATAACCTCAGATCTATCAGAGGGAATGTTGGATCGTAAGAGAAGACGGAACCCTGACAAATTTATGTTGTGCAAGGAAGAAGAGGTCACTGCTCTAGCAACTTCCAAGGAAAGTGTAAGTGGACCTATTACACAAATTCTGTATTATTTTGAAAGCAATGGTCTTTTATTCCCTGCAATTAATTTGTTTCACTTCTGAACATATCTGATTACTAATTTCCGTTATTTTCGTAATTTTGGGCACTAGGCTGATCATGAACTAAATGGTAGGAATACGTATTCCGAACATGTCTGACATCTGATTTATGACTTCTGTGATATTTTTGATCTCCGACCTCTCCTCTAGGAGGGATAATTCTAGAGGGATGATATCAGTTAAACCATGCGGAACATGAACCAATTTAAGTGCCCACGTGAAAATCTATATCTAAATCGTGAAAGAGCTCTCAGTCAAAACTTCCGTGACCTACACGGCCATAGTCCCTCTAAGAAGCTGGTCGCGAAAGGATGCATCCGCGTAGCTAGTTAGCAGGCTGAGGTCTCGTTCATTAACGGAATTAACTAGACAAATCGCTCCACCAATTAAGAATGGATACTCTTTGGCGATCTGTGTGAGCGCTTTCATTCCCCCCTCCTCTCCCTTCTCTTTCCCTTTTTCATCACCAGTGCAAGGTGGAGGTTTTTCTGTCCATTAAATTTTTTTCCTCTCCTTGTTTTTCTCTTTTTGGTTTTCTCTTTCTGGTTCCGTTGGCCTCTCTAAATTCTACAGCCATTGTTTAAAGTGGTTGGTGGTTTCTGGAGGAGCACCTTTTTCCGGCGGTGAACTCAGGTGGCGGTCATCTGCGACCAAGTTTTGCCAAAGAAGGAAAGTTTTCATCGCCAAATATTTTCATTATTCGGTCATCTCCGGCCAAGTTTTTCCAAGGAAGGAAAGTCTTCATCTCTGGTCAAGTCTTGCTAAGGAAGGAAAGTCTTCAACGCCACAAATTTTCATTAATTTGCATTAATTACTTGCCAAATATATTCCCCTTTGATTGGCAAATCTTGGACGACATTTCATTGCATTAATTACTTGCCAAATTTTCTTGATTGGCAATTCTTGGACGGCATAAACTTATTTGGTGGCTTTTGTTTGGATTCTAATTTCATTGAAGTATGCTTAGGTGTCCACTTTCCACAATGGGAAAAAAAAAAAGAAGGGATTCAAATATTCTCCCTTGAGTCAAGCATGTGTGTTGCAAATTGATTCATATGAAGAGCAAAGATTTAATCACATTAAAGCGATCAACTTGGCAACCAATGAATTTCTTGAGATGGACCATGCGTTTGAGGTGGACCAAGCTATGAAGGACGTGCATGCAGATCAAGCTTCAAATCTCCAAAGCGGTGCTGAGGTGGATGGGCAAGGAAAAACGTGAAGGCTTCTAATCTCCAAACCCAAAGCGGTGCTGAGGTGGATGAGCAAGGAAAAAAATGTGAAGGCTTCTAATCTCCAAAGTGGTGCTGAGGTGGATGAGCAAGGAAAAAATGTGAAGGATATTGCTGGTGAGACAACCAACGTGCAGGGGGTTGTACCAGGGGAGGGAGTGATGGCGGATCCGATACCGATGGCTCGAGATAGTGATAATCAGAAGGATGGGATGCTAGATGTTGTTCCATCTACCCAACCGGCACAGGCGACGCAAAAGACGAAGACTTGGGCAAGTTTATTTAGAAACAATCGAAAGCCAACGTTAGGTGTGTCTCTGGAGCAATATGAAGCTAAAGGCAAGAGGATATCTATCGATTTTGATGATATCGATGACATTGAAGATGCCCTGTACTTTTGTCTCGTTGGTTGTTTCATGGGGCAACATCCAGGAATAAATGGAGTCTATGCGATAGCCAACTAGTGGAAAGTTTACTACAAATTCTTTATGCATAAAAGTGGGTGGGTGGCCTATCGTTTTGATACAAAAGAGGATCGCGATAAGGTCTTACAGGGAGGGCCTTACTTTGCTTTTGGAGTCTCCATTTTTCTGAAGATTATACCAAGGTGTTTTCTCTTCCATGAGGATGGCCGGCTGGTTCCAGCTTGGATACAAATCCATGGTTTACCCCTGGATTGTTGGTCACAGAAGGTCTTGAGTATGATTGGTTCGGAGGTAGGCAAGCCTTTATACACGGATAGCTTGACATAATCAAGGGAGCGATTAGAGTATGCTCATCTTTTGGTGGAGGTTACGGTCATTGGGGATAGAATTTATGAGGTTCAAATCACATTACCTACCGGAGTGCAGCTTGATCTCAGAATCATTTATGAAATGGTGCCCGAATATTGTGAGACTTGTAAGAAGATTGGTCACCGGAAAGAAGATTGTGACGGTCTGCCTCGCACAAGGAGGGCAAGATCTAAATCAGCAGGTTACTGGGGGAGAAGGAGATCAAAACCAAGATCCAGAAGTTGGGCATGGCGACCAAGACAGCAATCGCAAAATATGGAGAATCCAGTGGCATAGAATGATTTAGCAATTGTGGTGGTGCCTAGTCCTAAAGCCTGTGGCAGTTGTATATCCCTTAGATCATGATGAGGTGGATGCACAGGATGTGCATCATGAAGAGACAGCGAATGCTGAGGAGTTATCTACTATACCGGAGGTTTCAAGTAACAAGGAGGCCTCTTCCTTTTCAGTGGATCATCGGTCCCAAACAGATAGTAGTGGCGCAACTCGATCTTCGGCACCATCATCTTTGGCACCATCATCCTCGGCTGCATCCGTGACACTGGGATCGACTTCTTCAGCATCCTCTCAGGTTGATTCTGTGAGACATAAAGGGAAGAGCGAGGAAGTGACTGGAAGTACAGCACCCCTACAAAGTGGATGACAACTACGAGTTCGAGCAGCCCGAGCGGAAGGTGTCAAATGAAGATAGCTACTTAGAACATTAGGGGTTTTCACAAGTCCCTAAAACATGGAGGGATGCACCACCTCCTCAAGCAAAAAGATATTCAAGTGATGGCATTATTGGAGACGAAGCTCGATGGGGCCTCTCTTGATCCTATTATGCATCGGCAATTTTCAGATATGGGACATGAACATAATTTTGATATATCTAATCATGGTCGTATGCTGCTTCTTTGGGACTTACACAGAATTGATATGGATATTCTCTCGATAACCTAACAATTCATTCATTGTCGTGTTCGGTGTCGAGTCTCCGAGAGGGATTTCTTAGTGGCATTTGTTTATGGACTTTATTCTATTGTTGCTCGGAGGGCATTATGGGAGGCTCTTACAGACCTTGGAGGATCTATATCTGAGCCATGGTTGATTCTTGGACCACTCTTGTACCATCGTGCATATTCTAGCAAAAGATTGACCCCCAAACCGACCTTTCAAGTTTCTTAATATGTGGTCACTCAAAGAAGGTTTCACTGAGCTTGTGTTGGACTCTTGGTCGACATCAATTTTTGGGAATGCTCAATATATTCTTAAAGCAAAGTTGACCCGTTTAAAGAGCAAGTTGCTGGAGTTAAATAAAAATCATTTTGGGCACATTTCAGAGAAGGTGAGAAGAGCAACTGTAGATTTAGAAGAGATAGAGAAAGGGGTCTTAGCAGGAGGAACAATTCCCATTGACTATGATCATATACGGAGGAATGCCACTCTACTTGTGGAAGTGGAGAAACAGTTTTATCAGCAACGTGCGAAAAATATTTACCTAAGAAGTTCTGATAAGTGTATTAAATTCTTCCATGATGTGGTGAAGCGCTATAACAAGAGAAATACAATTATTACACTCACAAAGCAGAATGGGGAGCAAACATCAAGCTTGGGTGAAGTGGCAGATGAATTTGTGGGCTTCTTTCATGATCTACTTGGGCAAAAGGTAGCATGTAACCCTATGGACAGCGGTGGACTTCCTGGAAGAAAACTCACTCATGGCCAATCTGTGGACTTAATCAGGCCGGTGGAGGTGGAGGAAATTAAAGCCGCCTTATATGACATCGGGAGCGACAAGGCACCGGACCCGGGTGGATATGGAGAGAAGTTTTTCACTTCATCTTGGGATATTGTTAGGCCAAATTTTATCGCAGCTGTTCAAGAATTTTTTCTGAGTGGAGAGCTCCTCAAATAGTGGAATCACTCATTGATATCCTTGGTGCCAAAGGTGGACCATGCCCCGAGGGTTATGGATTATCGGCCTATCTCCTGTTGCAATGTGTTCTACAAGGTTATTGCAAAGGTATAGGCTGGCTGGTTAGCAGGAGTTTTGGGGGACTTGTTGGATCCGGCGCAAGCTGCTTTTGTCAAAGGACGTTCTATTGGTGATAACATTAATCTCACTCAGGAGTTGCTACGGAAGTATGCGCGCAAAAGAATATCCCCAAGATGTATGATCAAGGTTGATTTACAGAAGACTTTTGATACAGTAGATTGAGATTTTCTTATAGCGACTCTCGTTGATTTTGGTTTTCCCCAACGATATTGTGGATGGACTAGGAAGTGTGTAACTATGACCTCTTACTCTATTTCCCTAAATGGTGGTATCTATGGATTTTTTAGTGGGTGTCGAGGTCTAAGGCAAGGTGACCCCCCTATCTCCTCTACTTTTTGGTTTGTGCATAGAAGTATCATCTCGCAGGTTGTAGGTCGCTTCCTTGATGCCTTCTTTTCACTTTCACCCTATGTGTAAAGAGGTCGGCATCACACATCTTGCTTATGCCAATGATTTGATGTTGTTTGCACGGGCTGATGAGTCATCAATAAAAGTATTGGCAGATTGTTTGGAGGTTTTCGGCAATGAAGCAGGACTTCGGGCTAATTCATTGAAGTCTCATATGTATATGGAGGGGATTGATGATACAATGAAGGACCGATTGCTCCAACTTATTGGGTTCCAAGAGGGTACATTTCCATTCCGGTACTTGGGAATTCCACTAGCGGCGGAGAAGTTGCAGATTGCGAACTATGGACCATTACTTGATACTATTACAAAGAAGATTAATTCGTGGCCTAAGCATACCTTATCTTATGCGAGGCACTTGGAGTTGGTGAAGATGGTGCTTCAAGGAGTGGAGTGTTATTGGCTTTCTATGCTCCCCATTCCCGGCGGTGTCATTGATAAGATCAAAATTATATTTCGTGCATTTGTGTGGTCTTCAAAGCATCCTCCTATTTCTTGGGCCACTTTATGTCTTTCGAAACAAGATGGTGGTTATGGACTTCGCGACCTTCATGCATGGAATGAGGCTCTTCTTAGCAAAACACTATGGGAGATCCAAACTAATGTAGATTCGCTATGGGTAAGATGGGTGCACCATCATTATCTCAAAGGGGTTAATTTTTGGCAATGGGAGATCAAAGCCTCGGACTCTCAGCTTATCAAAAGACATGTGGACATTCGGAACAAAATCCAAGGGGCTACAAATTGAAGTGGAGAGGCGAACAGATTGATGGTTGAGTGGTTTGCAATGGGGAAAAATGAGACTGTAAATGCATATGACTTCTTTATGCTGAGAGGTCCTAAAATGACGTGGGCATCATTGGTTTGGAGGTCGGAGATTATGTCGAAGCATCGATTCTTTCTTTGGTTACTTGCCCATGAGAGGCTACAAACAACGGATAGATTGTCATATGAGGGAAACAAGACATGTGTGTTTTGCCACGGTCAAGACGAGTCGAATGATCACTTGTTCTTTGATTGCCCTGTCACACGTGTTCTTTGGAACAAGGTGAGAAGTTAGCTAGAGATAAATCATGATGTCAACTCAGTGGTGGAGCTATTTCACATTCTTAGTCAATATTACAAAGGTGCAAGTCGGAAAATGAAAGCTTGGTATCTTGGAATTTCTAGTATGATATATTTTCTGTGGGAAACCCATAACAGATGTCGCTATGAGAGGATGGTTCCTGATATTGATAGAATATTGCGTAAAGTCTAAATTCATATTTATCGTTTTGTGGACTTATCCAGAAATTGAAATGATTCGCCTTGCAAAAGCATGGATGGAACAACTTTTAAGAATGGTGCAGATACTGATTTCGACGGCGAATGAATTTCCTCGGCGAAAGGAATTTATGGGTGAAAGAAGAGAATGATACAATTTAAATATTTGCTTTCTTTGACAACTGTCTTTCATTGACCAAGAGTGCATATATTAATTCAGTGGGAGGCTTAAGCTGATGTGGCGTGGGGGCTCAAGCATGCTTGGAATTTTTTAACATTGGAGACACATGATGTTGGTAGGTGGCACATGGTGATTGGTATACTAGGTAAGACATGAGAAAGGATGGTGAATAAATCCACCGTTATTGATCTATCTAGTCCGCAGCAAATAGCTCGCGGTAAAGATAGTACCAAATCCGTTGATGGTTGGGGCTTTGCCAAAAAGCCCAAGAGGGTGAATAGATCCACCATAATGATCTATCTAGTCCGCAGCAAAGGGCTCGCGATAAAGATAACACCAAATTCGTTGATGGCTGGGGCTTTGCCAAAAAGTCCAAGTGGGTTCATAGATCTACCATAAGGATCTATCTAGTCCGCAGCAAATGGCTCACGGTAAAGACATGACAAATTCGTTGATAGCGGACCATTTGCTAAAAGTGGGACGACGTTCTATGAAGTGATGCTTTCTGTTTGTTGTTCGTGTTTTGAAGCCACAGCTTGTGCAAATGTTCTTGCCCGTGTTTTTCCATGGTCGATCACCACTTGCTCCTCACTTTGGTTATGCTTGCTCTCATTGTTTGATTGCCATTTTAATTGCATGCCATGGTGTTGTGTGAGTAAGTGATTGGAGGCTAGTTTGACTTTGTTTTATGGTCATGGTGTTATGTGATATGTTGTGAGTGAGTGATTGGTTGTTGGTTTGACTTTGTTTGTGATGGTGTGAGTTGCTTTGAGTGCATTACCATGTAAGTGAATTGAGTAATGATCAAGGGGTTTACCTCGATTATAGAGGATAAACTCCTAGCTATGATGTATGTGTTTGACATTCGGTTTGAGAGTCTTTTCCTCTCAAACCTGTTTTTATACATATGTACCTATTTCCGTGAAAATCTATATCTAAATTCTATTATTTTACTACTGTCTCTCAAGAATTTCAGTATTTGTGTTGTGTCCCCCACTTGTTGAGTGATTCCCAAATCGCTCACCCCCTTATAAACCATTATAGATAAAGATGAAAGGGGTGCCAAGAATGAGATCGAGGATAGAGAACAAGCCAAGTTCTAGGGATGGTGAACTGGCTCAAATTTTGGACGGGAGGACTAGAAATCTACTGCAGCTACGAATTTCTTAATTTAGTTAAGGGGATGTAATTTAATTTGTTGAGCAGTGAAAATAACGTATGTTTATGTTAGGTATGTAAAGACTGACTTTATGTGGCAATTACTATACTACTGAGGTTGGTTGTTTTCGAACTTTGGGTTGAAAGCAACGCCGATGTCAGCCCTCGGTCGGTCCCGATCGTGGGGTGTGATATTTTAGTGGTATCAGAGCCAAGTTCTATATTGATTGCTAAATCAGGGGCTAGCTCAAAATGTCGATGTCGGTCCACTCCTGAACTCAAGGGATACGTGAAAGAGTTATTACCCCATTAGGTCCGAGGTGTTAGATGATGGTCTATCCCTTGGTCAAGTTACCATTAACTCCTCGTACAGAAAGATCAAAGGGGTTTAGAATATGCCTGGTCATTCTTAGTATTTTTACCATCTGTTAGACATTAAGTGAACCCTTATTGATTTTTGGAATTATTGAACTCCTATTTGCATGTTCACGTGAACAAATTTTGACCTTTTAGCAACTTACCTATTTTCACGCTATGTTACGAAATTTTATCTACTTGTCGTTAGCAATTTTGTTTCTCTCTTTTCATGTAAGTTTATGAAATTTATTCCTAATTGTGTGTTGACCATACGCAACATCTAATAAACATTCAAGTTCTACCGTTATGTATATATTTTTCTTTCTTTCAACGTTATGAAATTTTGGATAAAATTCCAAAGCTTTATAGGTATATATATAGAGAGATGTAGAATACATTTAGCAATCGAACCATTAGTCATCCTAAGTGAAGAAATTTCCTGACCGTATAGGGTGTAGGACGATGGCCAATACAACTAATGCAACCAGGCAGTTAGAGAGAGAGATCGAGGAACTGAAAATGACCTTAGCATACGAACGACAGGTGAAGACCGAATTTTAAGGATTAACCGACCACCTCCGAGCAAACATGATCTTGCCTTTATATCACCAACCGTCAAGAAACAACTCAAAGACGAGCCAGAACCAAGACAAAATTGGAGTAGACTCAAAGCCTAAGTACAGGATGGAAAAGCTTCAAAACTTAAGATAGATGGTAATGACACAGTTTGGATGAGGGAACGACTATGGGTACCATATATTGATAACCTTCGAAAGGAAGTACTATCTGAGGCACACAAATCTAAATTCTCGATTCACCCCAGGAGCACAAAAATGTATAGAGACTTGAAGAAAAGCTTCTGGTGGAGTGGAATGAAGCGAGACGTAGCAGACTTCGTAGCTAAGTGTTTGGTGTGTCAACAAGTGAAGGCCGAACACTAGTGACCTGGGAGATTCTTACAACTATTAGAAATTCCAAAATGGAAATGGGAACACATCGCAATGGACTTCGTGGTAGGGTTACTGAGATTGCGGTAGAGTCATGACACTATATAGGTAATAGTGGACAAACTCACCAAGTCCGCTCACTTCATACCAGTCCACATAAATTATAATCTCGACAAGCTAGCAAACCTTTATATAAATAACATAGTGCGACTGCACGGAGTACCAGTGAGTATCTTGTCTGACAGGGATCCAAGATTTGCGTCTAGATTTTGAAAAAGCTTCCAACAAGCAATGGGCTCCAGAGTAACTCTTAGCACCGCTTACCATCCACAAACGGATGGGCAGACGGAAAGGACCATCCAAACACTCGACAATATGCTATAGGCATGTACACTAGATTTTAGTTCAAATTGGGTCGATCTGCTGCCTTTAATCGAGTTTGCTTATAATAATAGCTACCACAGCAGTATCGAGATGGCACCCTATGAGGCACTATATGGACGAAAATGTCGATCACCCTTATACTTGGACAAAATAGGAGAGAAAACTCTTATGGGGCCCGAGCTTATACAAGACATCGTGCATAAGGTGGAAATTATTCGAGAGCAACTAAAGATATCCCTAGATCGTCAAAAAAGTTGGGCTGACGTAAAACGAAAACCCTTAGAATTTGATATCAATGAGAAAGTACACATAAAGATATTGCCGAAGAAAGGTGTGACGAGATTTGGAAAATCAGGAAAGCTGAGTCCTAGATACGTAGGACCATTTGAAGTCTTAGGAAGGGTCAATTCCCTAGCATACAGACTAGCCTTACCCCCGGCGTTATCAAGAATCCACAATGTCTTCCATGTCTCTCAATTGAGAAGATATGTAGGAGACCCAAGTCATATCCTAAAGGAGGAACCGTTGGTGACTCAAGGAAACTTAAGGGAAAACCTGAGGTATGAAGAGATCCCGATTTGAGTCGTGGATTCAAAGGATTAGGTGTTGACGCGAAGGACTATTCCGTATGTTAAAATCCAATGGTCCAACCATACTACCAGGGAAGCTACTTGGGAACGGGAAGAGGAAATGCGTGTAATATACCCACATCCTTTTGAGATTTAAGGCAAGCCAAGTTTCGAGGATGAAATTTCACATAAAGAGAGAGAAATATGAAGACCATCCGGATAATGGAAGGTGAAAGCAGTGGGGTTAGTGGGGGATCAAATCCTCACCCCCACCACTATAATGGAGTAGTGGGATAATGGAAGGTGGAAGTAGTGGGGTTAGTGGGGGACCAAGTCTTCACCCCCACCACTATAAATAACCTCACACCTATCGGAGGGAAAGTTGGATCGTAAGATAAGATAGAACCTCGGCAGATTCGTGTTGTGCAAGGAAGAAGAGGTCATCACTGTAGCAACTTCCAAGGAAAGTGTAAGTGGACCTATTACGCAAATTTTGTATTTTTTTCAAAGCAATGGTCTTTTATTCCCTGCAATTAATTTGTTTCACTTCTGAACATTTCTGATTACTGATTTCCGTTATTTTCGTAATTTTGGGCACTAGGTTGATCATGAACTAAATGGTAGGAATACGTATTCCGAACATGTCTGACATCTGATTTCTGACTTCTGTGATATTTCTGATCTCCGACCTCTCCTCTAGGAGGGATAATTCTAGAGGGCTGATATCAGTTAAGCCATTCGAAACATGAACCAATTTAAGTGCCCATATGAAAATCTGTTTCTAAATTCTGTTATTTTACTACTGCCTCTCAAGAATTTCAATATTTGTGTTGTGTCCCCCATTTGCTGAGTGATTCTCAAATCGCTCACCCCTTTACAAACCATTACAGATAAAGACGAAAGAGGCGCCGAGAATGAGATCGAGGATAGAGAATAAGTCGAGTTCTAGGGATGGTGAACCGGCTCAAATTTCGGACAGGAAGACTAGAAATCTGTTGCAGCTACGAATTTCTTAATTTAGTTAGGGGGATGCAATTTAATTTGTTGAGCAATGAAAACAACATACGTTTGTGTTAGGCATGTAAAGACTGACTTTATGTGGCAATTACTATACTACTGAGGCTGGTTGTTTTTGAACTTTGGGTTGAAAGCAACGTCGATGTCAGCCCTCGGTTGGTCCCGGTCGTGGGGTGTGACACGGCGGTCCATCAGCCTAGTGTTTTTAGGTCAACTTTCCATTAAAAGAAATTCATCAATTAATTCATCAAAATTAGGATCCTTAAATACCTTAGAAACTAATAAAAAGACGCTCCGCCACTGCACCAATATATGCACCGGGAGCGAGTATATAAGCTCTTGTGAAGCTTTGTTGGGCATTATTCGATAAGATTTCTTGTGCTTTTTGCTCTCAAGTGTCAAACTTGTTGGGGAAATGACTCTATTTTGTGGTTGTCTTAATCACATTGTTTTGATATGTTGGTAACATAATTTGGTGTGTCCAATGGTTTATACGTGCATGATTGTGCGAGGACCGGCATTGTGCATATAAAGCTAGTGGAGCATGAAATTCGATGGACTGAATGAGATGGAGTTGTGAATATGACAATTGTGGAGTTCATAGAGCTCAACAAAGAGCTCGTTGCTTGAGAGCTTAGCTTGGATAGAATTGGTACGCTCAAGGAGGAGCTCAGTAGACTAACAGATGGAGTCTTGAATCGAGTTTTGGTGTGGAGCTCATGGACTTTGTTGCCTTGGATTGGATTAATTCACTAGAGTTTGGGGAGAAGCCTAATGGACTTAAGAGTTGAGGCTTGAATCAAGGTGTTGCTCTGGATTGAGTTGCTACACTAGACTCGGCAAGGAGATTGGTGAACTCAACGTGCTGAAGATCTGAAGGCATAAGAGTTGTAAGAGATTGCAATGTGAATGTCATCTTTTGAATTTTGTCTTCGGGCATACAATGTTATGCATCATATTGTGATTGTTTACGTAGTAGGTGAAACCTTCGACTATGAGATGATCTTGTAGGAATTATAATAAAATTGTACAAAATAATTAAACCATACCTCATTGCGGTGGAATTCGGAGAGAAGAGAATGTTGGGTGGAGGAAGCCACCTCTTGTTATCGAAAGAGCGATTACAGATACGAAATTGGAAAGCCCTTGCAAGTTCACAAACCAAATCTCTGCGTTTATAGATGTTCTCCTTCTTTGTTTTCACGGACACATCTTTTGGATGAATAGATTGGATGCTTAAATAATATAAATCCCATGAAGGGGTATATCGGTAAATTATCCCAAGGAAATATGGCCAACGTGGATATCATGGGTAGCCCACGTTCCCATTACCAACATCTTCCACTCATCCAAGTCAATTCTCCAAGGCTAATTAGTCACAAAGACTATACAAGAATCAAGTCACAAAGACTATACAAGAATCATCCATTTTATATATTAGGAAAAATAGTTCGTGCAACAGCAAGCATACCGAGCAATTGAAGCTAAGAAGATTGGTATACCTTACATAGCCGTTCTCTGAGCAATCATTGCTAATAAAGTTGTTACACTATACTTAATCCACTCTTCCAAATGAATCAGATACACTCTCATAATGGCACATAGTCTCCCTTCTAGTAGTACATATCCATTATCCAGGAAACATCTAATCTCTCGGTGGCACACAACTATTATCTTAGAGATATTCATGTCTTACTATTTACCCAAATTAAATAATCTTCATTTACATTAATATGAATATCTCTAATCCCTTATAATAATTATAATGTCAAGAACAAATTCCATATTCAATATTCACAACTATTTCTATACATAATAGAAATGGGTCGACCAGTTAATAATATCAAAAGATATAAATCTATTTAATCTTCCTTTTAACTAGAATCTATTCATTTTAATAAGTCGTTTTCTTATTTATGCTCTATAGATCAAATCATACATAGTCATAGGATACATGCTAATGTAGCATATATTGATTAAAACTTTAAGTAAACAAGTAAATAGTCACTAAGAATAAAAATAAGATTAAATTATAATCTCAAGGGTCTCATATAGTAAAGAAGCAGAGATCTATTCTCCTACTACCTTTATTATAGTTATAGCAAATAGATATGAATCACATGCTACGATGTTTTTTCTCAAAAATTAACATCGTATAAAGTTTGATCTAGATATACATAATGTCTAATCATGAATTCAACACATGAATTCCAATCTAGCCTTCAATAGGTTTAGTAAATGGTGGGTTAACTTACTTCAATCATTATTAACACATAAATGATCTCATCTTGACATAATTATCAAGGTGATCGACCTTAACTTATGGATATGTCTCTGTTCACAACTACTTAAGTTATCCCATAAGTAACTATCTTATCTCTATTTGTACTTAACAAACAAAGATAATTGTTTATGTAAGTGGACCAATCTCAATCTGCTAATATGCTCATCGAGATCTTATATGAATATAACAAAAATAACATATACACTAAATAAATTATGACAAATCACATAATTAAATCACAATATCTTATTGTTATTACAATATTATTACATTCTATAAAGTCTCAAAGATTTTACATATTATTTAAATGACTCGCTAATCATTGGCTTATTAAAAGGATCTGTAAGCATAGTACATGTAGGGACATATTCAAGAATTACCTTCCTTTTAGTCACAATATCCCTAACAAAGTTATATATTATAGCTATATGCTTACCCTTGTTATGATATTTGGAATCCTTCGAGAAAGTCATTGCAGCTTGACTATCACAGTAGATAGTTATTGGAATCTCACTATCCTTAGTAATCTTCAGATGCATCAGGAACCTTCTTAATCAGACTGCTTCTTGCACAACTGCTAAACATACCACATATTTAGCTTCCATAGTTAACAAAGTTACACAAGTCTATTTCTTGTTGTTCTATGAGATGGTGTCACCATTCAGTAAGAATGCATAGCCTAATGTGTATTTTATTGATGAAATATCCCTTGGGTCAGGTTAACTAGGTTGACTAAGCTTGAGTCTTGATGTTTGGGTTTCGATGTTTGACAATACATGGAGATTACAGATGTAATCGTCTGTTTGGGGAAATTGTTGATACAATTCCCCTTTGATCAAGGGATGACCAGTTTGATATAAAGAAGAGTCAAGTAGGTCAAGGTTAATCGAATACTTGACTAGGGAAGTCCAAACTGGAGGTTAGGTAAGGAAAAATCCTGGTGAGTGAAGCCAGGTGAAAGTCCTAGTGAGTGAAGCTAGACAGTTAGAAAATCCTGGTAAGTGAAGTCAGGTGAAAGACCTAGTAAGTGAAGCTAGGAAAGTGAAAGATCTAGTTAGTGAAGCTAGGCAGTTGGGAAAATCTTAGTGAGTGAAGCCAGGTGAAAACCCTAGTGAGTGAAGCTCGATGAAACTCCTAGTGAGTGAAACCAGGCAGATATAAAGTGCTAGTGAGTGATGCTAGGCAGATGGAAAGATCTGGTGAGTGAAGTTAGGCACGTGGAGATCCAGGTGAGTTAAAGTTGACCAGACACCCGGTGTTGGGAAGCCCAAATAGGTCAAAGGATTGACCGGATACTTAGCATAAGGAAATCTAGATGGGTCAAGGGTGATCGGACATCTGGTGGACGTCCAAGTGGATCATGGAGGACCAGACACTTGGCACGAGACGGTAAGTCCAAGTGGGTCAAGGTTGACCGGACACTCAACATTAGGAGAAAAGTCCAAGTGGGTTAAAGAATTGACCGGATATTTGGTGAAGAAATCCCAACAGGTCAAGGTTGACCAGATGCTAGGCAGAAGGAGTTCTAATAGGTCACGGTTAACCAGATATTGGATTTGGGAACCTTGGACTTAAGTTTATGCAAGTCAAGGTTGGGGTAATCGATCGACTGATCGATTGTCCCAAGCCCAATCGATCAGCCGATCGATTGGGAGAGTGCTGCGATGGTGACCCAATCGATCAACCAATCGATTGGGTGCAAGTGTCGTGAGCATAGAGAGCTACCCAATCTATTAGTCAATCGATCGGGCACCTCCAATCGATCGGCAGATCGATTGACAGCTGGTTTTCTAGCGCAATCGCGAGAAAGCCTGAATCTATCAATCGATTGATTCAGGCAACTTCCAGCGAGCACAGAGGTGCTTTGAATTGATCAACCAATCGATTTAAGCCTCCCCAATCTATTGGTCGATCAACTGGGTTGTGACAGTTGTGCAGGATTAAAGCCGTTGACGAGCGATCTCTTCAGTAGTCCTTCGCGAGCTTCTTCCCGATCTTCACACGAGCTTCTCCACAACTCTCCGCCAGTTCTTGAAGCTTCTTGGAGAAAAGTGTTGCTGCACTTCCAAGGTCAAGAGACATTCCATAAGGAGAAGAAGAAGCTAGGGTTTCGATTTCATATTGTAAATCTTGTAAGATTTTACTTGTATTTGATTCTCTCTCCTTTCTTCTTGTATGTAAAGTTTGTATAGGCCTTCTCTACCTTCGGTAATTACCGTAAAGGAGTGTTTTCAAAGTGGATGAGTGTGTCGTGCGTGGATCATTGGATTAGTCACCTCTTCTTGAGGTGGATACTAAGTAAATCCTCGTGTTAGCGTTGTGAGTCTTGTTTCGAGTCTTTTCGTTGCATATCAACAATAACGAAGCAAGTCAACGAAGCGTGACGAGCTATTCACCCCCCCCCTTTTAGCTACAAATCAACCCTAACAGATTTTCTATCATCCAGGTCCCCAGCCTAATCTACATCTAAATAGCCTTTTAGACTCATATGTGATCCTTGAAAATGAAGATAATAATATGTTGTTGCCTTCAGATATCTGAACATCCTTTTTATAGCCTTTTAGTGTCTCAGTCCTGAGTTTGATTGGAAGTGACTAACTAAACCAACATCATAGCTGACATCGGGACGTGTACATAACATAGTTTATATCAAACTATCAATAGTATTGACAAATGATTTTTTATTCATCTCATTTATTTTCTCAGGAGTTTTGGAACACATACTATTGTTCAAAACAGTACCTTTCATAATATGTGCATGTTCTATGTTGCAATCAGACATGCTAAAATGATGTAACATCTTATTTATATAAAACTCTTGTGACAGACTCAAAAGTCTTTTAGAACTATCTCTAATGATCTTTACTTCTAAAATGTACTCAACTTCTCCCATATCCATTGTATCAAATTATGATGACAATCACTTCTTGACTTCATTCACATATCCTATGTCATTTCCAGTTATTGGCATATCATCAACATATAATGATATAATAATATACTTTCCTTTTTCCTTTTCATGAAAACATAATGATCTTCATTAATCATCTTGAAACTATAAGATAAAATAACTTCGTTAAATCTTATGTTCCATTGTCTTGATGTTTGCTTTAGCTCATAAATAGACATTTTAAGTCTACATACTTTCTCCTCCTAGCCTTTAGCAATGAAACCTTCTAGCTGAATCATAAAAATTTCCTCGTCAAGCTCACCATTAAGAAAAGTGATTTTACATTCATTTGATGTAATTCCAAGTCATAATATGCT